>NC_139541.1:15027799-16227799 GCF_965153285.1 Podarcis tiliguerta | reverse complement strand
GGGCCTGCCTGGTGTTTTTACAGGAGTAGAATGTGTGCTTTTATTTAAAATGCATCTCTGGGTTATTTGCAGGGAACAGGAATTCATTCACCACCACCCCCCCAAATATAGTCTGGCCCACCACATGGTCTGAGGGACGGTGGACCAGCCCACAGCTGAAAAGGGTTACTGACCCCTGGTCCAGAGCATCTGCCTGCCTCGCCAGACAGCTCCTTTACCTCCCTGTCAAAGCAAGATTTTGAGCCACCTAGTGGGGGTGGGCAGGGAGGAATGGGGGCCCCACACCAGGCAAGTCCACCCGGTGCCACAATGGGCTCGCAGGAAACGGGTCACTGTGGGCAACTCCCTTCAAGAACACTGCAGCCCCTGCAAGCAACAAGCCTTGAGTTTAAACAAGGCACTGGTGCCACAGAAACCCATCAACGCTGTATCACGCTGCTAAGAGTCAGGGAGACAAAGAGCCCAGCGAGAACTGCTTAGGTGAACCCTCTGCCTCTCAAAAGGATTGCCGCAGGTTTTGTCAGTAAATAGAAGCTTTTGTTTGTAAACCTGCTGTTGCTGCCGCTGCCGCCGCCACCACAACCAGCGTCCATGTCGGGCCCATGACTATACTGGCAAGAGAGCGGAACAATGATTTCTTCCCCATTTTCCTAGACCACAAGCCGGGATATACAGCTAAGATACCAGATCCTGCTGAGCCTGAATTCTGACAGGCAAAGGAGGCTGGCATGTCTCAAAATGCTTTTAATGCTCAGTACATGTGCCTGGGCGCCTGCCTGAAGTGCTCTCTTTTTTCAGGCTTCCATTCTCCAACCTGTAGTATTACCGTGTCCAAAAGCCAGAAAAGACTCCTGCTTGTATTTCTACTTATCAAACATGACCAATGTGCCGACTTATATGAAGAAAAGTAAGGAGGCCCTGTTTAGCAGTTCCTGTTGTCCTTGACCAATGGCTGTGCTAGCTGGGTGCTAGCTAATGGGAGATGTAGGCCAGAAACACCTGGAGGGCCACGCCTGCCTTAAATGAAACCCACAAACACCACACCCACCCAGCTGTTCCCAATTTTGGCTGTGGGTGCCCCAGTAGCCCCAGTAGCCTTCAAAAGAGAGTAGTCCTCCAAAACATATGGGTGCCTGCACCCTCTGCCTGCCAGGAAGCTTATAATTGAATCAGGGCTGATTGGTTGCCCAGCTGAGCTCTGTGGCATGCAAGTACAGTGGTACCTCGGGTTAAGTACTTAATTCGTTCCGGAGGTCCATTCTTAACCTGAAGCACCACTTTAGCTAATGGGGCCTCCTGCTGCTGCCGCGCTGCCGGAGAACAATTTCTGTTCTCATCCTGAAGCAAAGTTCTTGACCCGAAGCATTATTTCTGGGTTAGCAGAGTCTGTAACCTGAAGCGTATGTAACCTGAAGCATATGTAATCTGAGGTACCACTGTATAAGTCAAAGAAAGGCACTTCTGGCCACTGCTGATGTGGATACTTTTCACACACTTGGGCCACTGGATTATACAAACAGCTTACAGGTTCCACAAGACCCTACCGCACCATAAAAAGTTGCCACCACCCATCTAATGTGAGAGTTTTGTCAGCCTCCAGATGGGTGGTTGGGGGTGCTGTGCACATTAGCCACAAGCAACTCCAGACTGTCCCACCTTACATCTGTGATTAGGCTGAAGAACCTATGAGGCAGAAGAGATGAATCCCAGTCAGGTCTATTTTGAGAAGGAGGAGGAGGAGGAGAAAGAAAACTAAGCCTTGTCTGAAAGCAGGATTTTTCGCTTGGCGAGGTACTCCAGTCCCTGCCTCCCTATTCATGACTCATGGAAGGAATCTATTTTTGCCCGGAGGAACGGAACAAATTAATTTCCTTCCTTTCCTTTTACTGAACAAGCTTAACAAACTGGAAGGAGAACAGGGGCCGAAGGAGGCCAAGAACAATGGGCGGATGGCCGACTGCTCCAGGCTGGAGAAGCTGGAGGATGCTTTGGGACAGGCTTTCCCAAACTGGTGCCCTCCATATACTTTGGACTACGATTCAGCACAGACTGGCTGGGGCTGATAGGAATTGCAGCCCCAAAGATATGGAGGGCACCAGGTTGGGAAAGGATGGTTCCAAGGCATTTGTGGGACTCATACGATCAGGCCCCAAACTGTCCGTCTGGAGCCAGTTTGACATGTTTTCAGTTGCTCTCCAGCTGTTCAGTATAGGTGCGCAGTGTGGCTCCACCCACTTGGAACTCATGCTCCTGAGCATGTCCACAGCATGCTGGTGTACACGTACACACACAGGCCTGCCATAGTCCTGCCAATACGCACATCTTTAGTGCTGTCACAATCCCACACCTACACACACTCAAACATGTCAAGAACAGCCCAAATGTATGAGAGTGGCATTGATCTTGCTCGCCCTTGACCATGGTCAGACGATTGGGGTCCATGTAGCTGATACTGATGAGCAGCGGCTTTCTAGGGTTTTCAGGCATTTTTTTTCTAATACAGAATAAGATCTTCGTAGCTTTTATGTTTAGCAACTTCTCTGCAGAGATCAGCATTCCTGAACTCCTCCCAGCTCTGAAAACTGCCATCCGTGTATCGTGATGTTTAGCTGGTGGTATATCCCAAAGTTGAAAACCAGCTCCATCCTTATTTCAGACATTGTGATATATCAGTATATTGCGATGTTTGGCTGGTGATATATCGCGATGTTGAAAACTAGGTATCGGCCAACCCTAGTTCTCTCTCTGGTTCTAGTGCTTAAAGCCTTAATTAAGGAGCCACATTAGTACACACTGCCGCAGTTGTAGGGAAATTGTGATCCTCTAGATGTTGCTGAACTACAACTCCTGTCTGCCCTGGCCATTGGCCATTCTTCCTAGGGCTGGTAAAGAGCATAAGCTCAGCATCCGTTGCTCTACAAAGTAAATTAATCAAGAATCCCATTTCTTATGACAAAAGAGCTCTCTCAGAGGCATTAAATAGAAAACTAATTTACATGGAAGCGAAGTACAACTGACTAAATGAAGTCCTTTATCCATGCACTGCTTATGAACGGAATCCTCAGACAGGGCGGTATTCAACTTTTACTCAGAGTAGACCTACTAAAATCAATGGACCTGCCTTAGCCTCATTCATTGCTGTGGGTCTACACTGAGTACCACCCACCAAACGGAAGAGCGTAGGACATACATACACACACACAAGATGCAAGCCATTCATATAGTTGTCCCCCCACCCACAACACAAAGGGGTGTTACATAGAAACAACACATGTAGAAACTAAATGTAAAAAGTAAGATAAAAGAATGAGAATGGATAAATTTATATCCTGCAATTTGGATGTCAAATATTCATTGATGCCGAATATATATTTATTGGGATTTTACAGACCACCAGCCACTGAAGAACCACTTTGTGATTTAACATACATATCTCTCTCCCCCCCCCCTCTCTCTCACACACACAAAATATAAATGAAGAACTACCAATACGTGCCTTTTAAATCACAGCACTTCTTCCCTGCTGCCCTGCCCACATCTCTCAGCTACGACAACAGACATTAAGCAGCTCTGGATCTCAGGCAAGAGCTTATTAGCATAAACTCCACCACATTAGTACAAGGGCTGGGGTGGCTTTCTTCTGCACTGGGGGTGGGGTGTTGCATTTTGACACCCGCTTTGCAACAGAGCTGCCATTTTCTGGCTGCGTGATACCGCAAATAAATTCTCCTCTTGGCATGGCTCAGCTGTCAGGCACCTCTGTTCGGTAATGAATCCATGAATTACGTCTTGCCGCTCTGACATCCCCGGGTCTTGCACATCAAAATATTGTTCTTCAGTTGTAATTTATAACTTAATTTAAACGTCCCTTTCCTCGTGACCTTTCCCTACATCAGAAGAGCATCACATCTGGCAGCTCCGGCTTCAGCAAGGCACTCTTCTGCAATTACAGTCATTATGAGCCCTGCCTGAAAGCCATCGCAGGCGCCGGGGCCTCAGTTCCTGCTACAATATTAAATAATTGGAGTCCATTAAGAACACAGCTAAATTTCAGACTGACGTTCACAGGAGGGAGGGGGCAGGAGGAACCTGAACAGGAGCAAAAGCGTTGCCAGGCTAACATAAAACCTTTCCATTAAAAAAGGCAGAACTGACCAAATATCCTTTAAGCAGGTGGCATTTCCAGGGATTACCCCAGTTGAACTGGAGTCACTGTAAAAGGGCCTGGTATACTTAAACCATTTTAAGAACTGCTGTTGAAAAGCAGCGCAAAATATATTTTAAATGAATGCATGGGTGGTTGCTGTTGTTTTTTAAAAAACCTCTGCATCCAAGCATTCAAAATCCTGTGAAAAGTTTAATTCTGCAATCTGAATGAAATTGTGACCCACAAATTATATTGAGGGCAATGAGACTATGGTTAAGAGTTGTAGCTTGCAGCAGGTACCATCAACTCCAGCACCACCATGAAAGCTAATTTACGTAGCCTTGGATGGTGCAACCGAAAATGTTTTCCTGTCATATGCAACAGATTCCACATTTTAAACAGCACTAGGAGAACATTTATCTAAGATCAAGGAGCATCCTCTGTGATGTGATGCGTTAAGCAAAGGCAACAGCATAATATTTTGCATGTAGGTTGCATCGCGTACATCCCAAAACTGTTATGATTTGACTAGTTTACCAGTCAGGTGGAAGGTTATAAACTGTAAGCATTATATATGAATGACTAGAAGATGGCTAAGGATTGTCCACAACAATCTTTCTAAAAGATAAAAAGGTGCAGAAGATCCCGACAGAACGAATGCCCCAATTGAAATAGATGAAGTTACAGAGGTTATAAAAGAACTGAAGAGGGGAAAGGCCCCGGGACCAGATGGATTTACATCAGGTTATTACAAAGAAATGAGAAATGTTTTGACTACACCATTGAAAGAAGTTATGAACAATATTTTAAAAGCAAGAGAAATTCCAGAAATGTGGAAAGAAGCATTTATCACTTTGATTCCAAAACAAGATTCTGATTTAACCCAAGTTAAAAATTATAGGCCTATTTCATTGTTGAACACGGACTATAAAATATTTGCGGGAATATTAGCGAAAAGAATGAAAAAGATACTGACAAAAATCATCCACAAAGATCAAGCAGGTTTCCTGCCAGGCAGACAAATGAAAGATAATATAAGAAATATAATCAATATCTTGGAATACCTGACTGCCAGGAACGAGGAACAAGCGGTACTAATGTTTGTGGATGCAGAAAAGGCCTCTGATAACATAGTATGGGATTTTATGTTGAAATGTTTGGAATATATGGAAGTGGGCAAAGAGTTTTTCAATGGTATTAAGGCAATATATACAGAACAGAGAGCTAAACTGATAGTTAATAATGTAACTATGGAAGATATAAAAATATCTAAAGGAACGAGACAGGGTTGTCCACTTTCGCCATTGTTATTTATAATGGTCCTAGAGGTCTTTTTAAATATGATTAGACAAAATAGATTAATAAAAGGGGTGACAGTAGGTCAGAACGAATATAAAGTTAAAGCCTTTGCCGATGATCTGGTAATTACGATAGAGGAACCATTGGAAAGTGTAAAAGTAGTACTGAAGGAGATTGAACAATTTGGAAAAGTGGCTGGGTTCAGATTGAATAAGAAGAAAACAAAAATAATGGCTAAAAATATGGAGCAAATTACAATAGAAAAAATGCAACAATCGACTGAAATAGAGGTGGTGAAAAAGGTAAAATACTTGGGAATCTGGTTGACTCATAAAAATATTGACTTGTTCCAGAACAACTATGTTCAGGTTTGGAAAGGAATAAGAAACGATCTGGAGGTGTGGGGTAGAATGAAACTGTCCTTTTGGGGCAGAATTTCTACGATAAAGATGAGCGTGCTTCCAAAGATGTTATTTTTATTTCAGACTATCCCCATTATAAAGGGGGTAGGAATCTTTAAAGAATGGCAAAGAGTGATTTCAAGGTATATCTGGCAGGGAAAAAAGCCAAGAATAAAATATAAGTTACTAACGGATGTAAAAGAAAGAGGCGGCTTTGCCCTGCCAAATATGAAATTATATTACGAAGCAGCATTCCTATGTTGGTTAAAGGAATGGATTAAATTAGAAAATAGGGAATTATTAGATTTGGAAGGTTTTGATAACAGATTTGGATGGCACGCATATTTATGGTGTGATAAAAAGAAAGTTCACAAAGGTTTTGGGAACCACATCTTCAGGAATTCGTTAATAGAAGTATGGGACAGGTACAAAAGTTTATTGGAGCCAAGAGTACCGCATTGGTTATCTCCGTTGGAGGTTATGAGTGTAAAGAAAATTAATATGAGAAGTAATTGGATTACATATGGAGAAATGGTAAGCAAAGAAGGGGGAAAATGGAAATTGAAACCATACGAACAAGTCAAAGAGTATGTATATGATTGGTTGCATTATTTTCAAGTAAATGAAATATTTAAAAAAGATATAAAAGAAAGTGGTTATGGGGGAAAAGACTCAAAGTTTCAAACAGACATAATAAATAATGATTGTAATTTTTTGTCAAAAATGTATAAGATACTATTGGAATGGTATATAAAAGATGAAGAGGTTAAATCGGCAATGATACTATGGGCTAAAGACTTTGGGTATAATATTCAATTTGACGATTGGGAAAAACTATGGAAAAATTTACTGCATGTACAGCGTTAAAGGAAAATGTGATGAAAATGTTTTATAGATGGTATATGACACCAGTAAAATTGGCAAAAATGTTTAAGACATGTAATAAGTGTTGGAAATGTAAAGAAAAAGAAGGAACATTTTACCATATGTGGTGGGACTGTAAGAAAGTGAAAAGCTTCTGGGAGTTGATATATAATGAATTGAAAAAGATGTTAAAGTATACCTTTGTGAAGAAGCCAGAGGCTTTTCTTTTAGGGATTACAGGTAACGAGATAAGAAGAAAAGACTGTAAACTTTTCCAATATGCAGTTACAGCGGCAAGAATTTTATTGGCCCAGAAATGGAAACAAGAGGAAATACCGACGACACAAGAGTGAAATTGAGAGACTATGCGGAACTGGACAGACTAACTGGAAAAATTAGATATGTGAAAAATCAGAAGTTTTCTAAAGACTGGGAAAAGTTTGTAGAGTATCTGAAAAATGTGTGTGATGTGCAAACAACGCTAGTGGGGTTTGAAGAAGCACTGTAACAGCTAAGATGTATTGTCAAAAAGAAATAGAAAGGTGAGGGAAGACAAATGGCAATATAATGAAGGGAATGCGTACTATAGGAATAACTATGGATGATTATCAGAGCAACTGAAGGAAGTTAAAAAAAAGAAAGATTTAATTTGTTAAATTTTGTTAAAATTTGGATAAAATTGTATAATTTTGTTGGAAAATTAATTAAAAAATATTTTTTTAAAAAAGGATTGTCCACAACCAGGATGTGAAACCATGGTTTGGAATTGATTGCAAGTGATGGCTTGGATTAACTATTACCAAGCATTACAACAGCAAGGGGCAAGCCACGCTGAAGGCCGTTTCCCAGCCTCTTCAACTTCTCCACTTACAAGGTGACAAGACCTGCTGATATCTCCCTGACGACACTGTATGAGGTCAGAGCTTAGCAAAGCAAGCTAAATCATACTGCCGCTGTATGTTTGGGATCTTAACCTAGAAAGAAGACATGGTTATGTAAGCATTGTGCCCAAAGCCGGTTCACATTGGATTCCATCTGGGATCGAAGCCTGTCTTTTAAGAAGCCAGGTCTACCTTCTTTGCAAGTAAGAGGACAAAACTTGCTTGTCAAGCTGCAAGCCACTCAAAGGGAGAGAAAAAGACCACCCTTCGCTGTTTGATGCAAGACTTCTGACTGCACCGTTGGCCAACCAGCCCCTGATCTGAAGTATCAGGGCTTCCTTGAGCATGAAATGCTGACAACTGGCCAAAAGTCAAGAAGGGAAATCATTACTATAACCTATGCTAACATACCTGTAAATGGTTTCCCTGTGCTTTCAATGCGGTTGTCTGTGAAGTTAATGTACAAGATCTAGTCGGAGGGCAAGTTAAGCAAACCAAAGCAGGAAGTAATTTGTCTGGGTGACATCTTGCTTGTAACTGAATATCCCTCAACAGGCATTAAGCTGCCTTGGGTGTCATTCAGGAAAACAGGCTGCCATGTAATATGGAAACATCCCACTACTCCTTGTTATTAATAAAGAGGAACAATCAGCGATATGAACATGAATCTCCTGCATACAAAGGGGAATGAAGTAAAAGTTATGTTCGTTAAAGAGCAGGTTAAAAAAAAGGGAGGCAAAATGCAGGGGCACTGGGCTGCAAGTTCTACTACCAGCACCAATATTACTACTATTATATATGCCATTTAATCGCTATGGTTACTTCTAATCTTAAAACCAGTTCCATACACACAAAAGCATGTCACACACACGTTCCCTGATTCCACAATCAAGAGGAAGCCCCTTTGCATTTGTAGTGGCCATTAGCTCCAAGTCACTATAAATGCCACCAGGTGGACTAGCTCTCACTTGTCTCAGAAAGGAGGGAATTGAAGCTGCCCACTCATTGTCCCAGCAGCCTTGAGGCTTCTCGCTGGGAGAAACCAAGGAAGTCACCTCGCAGGCAGGTGGAAGGGTAGGGTTCACCTTCCTAATTCCAGTGGACTGGAAAAAGCAAAGATCACCAGTTGTCGAAGCAAGGATTCTTCAACATCAACTTCGTTGGACTGGTCATGTTGTGCGGATGTCTGATGATAGTCTTCCAAAGCAACTACAGTGGTACCTCGGGTTACAGGCGCTTCAGGTTACAGACTCCACTAACTCAGAAATAGTACCTTGGGTTAAACCTTTGCTTCAGGATGAGAAAAGAAATCACACGGCGGGAGTGTGGCGGCAGTGGGAGGCCCCATTAGCTAAAGTGGTACCTCAGGTTAAGTACAGTTTCAGGTTAAGAACGGACCTCCAGAACGAATTAAGTTGTTAACCCGAGGTACCACTGTACTCTATTCCAAACTTAAAAATGGAAACCGCAATACTGGTGGTCAACAAAAGAGGTTTAAAGACTCTCTCAAGGCAAATCTTTAAAAATGTGGTATAAATACCAACAACTGGGAAACACTGGCCTGTGAGCGCTCCTGTTGGAGAACAGCCTTTACCAAAGGTGCTATGGACTTTGAAGATGCTGGAACTCAGGACAAAAGGGAGAAATGAGCTAAGAGGAAGGCACACTTGGCAAACCCTCACCATGATCAACTTCTGCCAAGAAACCTATGTCCCCACTCTGGAAGGACGTATGGATCCAGAATTGGCCTCCAGAGTCACTTATGGACTCATTGTTAAGACCGTGTTCATGGAAGACCATCTTACTTGGCTATGAGTGGTCACCAAAGAAGAAGTGTTCACCTTCCAAATCCTGAGAATCTCCACTTCCATTTTAAAAAAAACCACACACACAAAGGTTTCTATCGCTTAATTTATTTCTTATTACACTTACACCCCACCTTTCATCCACAGAGCTCAAAGTGGTGTACATGGTTCTCCCCTCACTCAGTTTATCCTTACAACAACCCTGTGACGTAGGTTAGGGCGGCTGAGAGATGGTGACAGGCTCGATAGCACCCAGTGAGCTTCATGGATAAGTGGCTATCACCCTAGGCCCCAGATAACCCTAGTCCACTTTGCTTACATTTTTTTAAAAAAAATGATTTTTTTTCTTTATAAATTTGTTGGTGAATAGTTTGAGCCTGGGACAGGTATTTTTAACTCAGGGAGTGATCAATTTTTTAAAATATACATTTGCATTTATTTTTGATCTAGAAGAGGGAGCCAATCTGGCATTTTCTCCCCTAAATATTCAGCCCACCAGTTGGTTCTCCTTTGGCTCGTGGGGCAGAAACCAGTCAGGCTTGCAATTCACCAGGCAGAGACCTTCCCTCGCCAGATTGGCAGATCTGGGACACCAGTTTGCCACAAGGCAGCAGGAAAGGATTTCTAAGTCAACGTTTTAAAAGATTTCTTGCTCAGGAGCTTTTGAGCCCTCAAAAGAAATAGCGCAAGAGCATTAACGAGCTCTCTGCTTGGGGATAAACAAACACTTTGTGAGGTGCTCCCCCCTTTGCCTGGGATCCTTTAAAAATAATAATTCAGTTTTGCCTATTATCACGCCTCTCAGGCCATAGCTGGGAGCCTGCAACTTATGAACAATAGTGGTCCATGCATCCAAAATGCCAGAAGGCTGAAAATCCAGCCTTGAAACCCTGGAAAGCCTCTGCCAGCTTGTGTAGACAATACTAAACTACATGGAACAATGGTTTGAGCCAGTACAGGGCAGTTTTGTATATTTGTTAGAAGTAAGACCACAAATGGTGGGTACCTAGGAAGGGGTCTTCTTTGAGTCAGCGCCCAGGAAATGAAACTCCCTAAGATGGAAGCCCTGACCAATCCCCAAGCTTATGGTATCTTTCTGCAAAGCGGAGACTACTAACCCTAATGCCAACGCTCAACTCCACTGTCAGAAGCAGGATTCTTTAGAATACCAGTTGCTGAAAACTGCAGGAGGGGAGAGTTACTGTTGCACTCAGATCTGACTTCTGGGCTTCCAACAGGCATCTGACTGTCCACTCTGAGAACAGGATGGTGAGCAAGATGGGCCTTTGGCTTGATCCAGCACGCTTCTTCTATGCTCTTATGACAGGACCAAGCCAGACTGCTCTAAACGTGGAAGTTAAGAGCATATGAAGAGCCTGCTGCATCAGACCGGTGGCCCGTCGAGTCCAGCACCCTGTTCTTCCAGTGACTGACCAGATGCCTCAATGGGGAAACCTGCAAGCGGGACCTGGTCACAAGAGCCCTGCAGTTTTCATCAATTGGTCTTCAGAAGCCTCCAACTGTCGAGGCAGAGCATAACCGCGATAGCCACCTCCTCTTTGATTTTCTTTCATCCTCTTTTAAAGCCATCTGAGTTGGTGGCCATTAGTGCTTCCCATGGGAGCATAGCTGTCAACGTTTCCCCTTTTTTAAGGGAAATTCCCTTATTCTGAATAGGATTCCTCGCAAGAAAAGGGAAAAGTTGACAGCTATGCATGGGAGCAAGTCCCATGGTTCAACTATGTGTTGCATGATGAAAAGTACTTTCATTGATCGGTCCTGAGACAGATATTTTCATAGGGCCATGACACCGGCGCTTTTTAAAATCTTATTGGCCTGAGAATTTATTCAGGGATTTTAAAAAATCAAAACTGTTGTCATTGTGAATCCACTCCCCGCAACACACAGCTCAATGAACGTACTGAAGTGTGAAATATGTTTATTAATTTATATAGGTCAAGAAGCCATAGCCCCGGCTACAGCAGTTCCAGGAGTAAACATGGGATGAAGTTCAGTCCCGCCCCGCCCCCGCCCCCGCCCCCGCGTGTTGCAGTGTTACAATACAGTGGTACCTCGGGTAATGAACTTAATTCGTTCCGGAGTTCCATTCTTAACCCAAAACCGTTCTTAACCTGAGGCTCACTTCTGCTAATGGAGCCTCCGGCGTATGATTTCCGTTCTCATCCTGGGGCAAAGTTCGCAACCCAGAGCAACTACTTCCGGGTTAGCGGAGTTTATAACCCAAAGTGTTTGTAACCCAAAGCGTTTGTAACCCAAGGTGCCACTGTAAATATAAAAAAGGGAGTGTTAAGATGGCATCACTAGCACCTGCTCTTTGAGTAATCCATTCAAAATGCTTGTATTATGATTTGGACTAAAGCTGTATTGACTTTGGAAGCACACACACACAACAATATGTATTAAAATTACGAAGTGGAATTACACAGAGACGCAGCTATAAAATGCGAGCTTTCGGCTTCTGAATTTTAATTAAGGAAGTTATGTACAAGGCTCCCATATATTAAGGAGAAAGGGGTGAGAAGGAAAGACTTTTTCAAGATTTAGATGGGCGGGAGGGGTGGGGGGTGGGAGAAATGAATCCATGTGCATTTGAGATTAACCCTCCAAGCACTGAGAGATAATGAGAGAGAGAGAGAGAGAGAGAGAGAGAGAAACCCTGCTCTTACCAAGATGTCTGCATGTTTTCTGGTGTTCTCGTTAATCTGTTCTTTTATGTCTGCTGATCTGTGAGCTATTAAAGACAGACTCAATGTCAATTCTGCCTTTGATGCTCTTTGAGGGGAATCTTAATGCTCTCTTTCTGCCTGCTCAGACTACTTTTTAAAAGATGTGCGCAACACACGCGAAAGCTGGTGAGGGAAATCAAGTAACTGGCGGTAACAGTCCTCACAGGCGCTCTCTTTTTTTAAGGACAGAGGATGAGATTTCAGCGAAGACACCTGCCCTTTGGAGACCACAGCTCAGCTGCAGAGCATGTGCTTTGAATCAGTTGTGGCTGTAGCCCACTGGGACTGGTGGGGCAGAAGGCAAGGGAGCCCAACAGCATGGGGTGCCAGAGGCAATGGCAGATGGAGCCAACTTATTCTAGCTTGATCACCATGCACCTCCCCCCTGTTGGGTTCTACAAGGGGCAACATGGAGACTAAGGAGGAGGATGCTGACAGGTTGTCTTACCACCTTGAACTGGTTGAAAGTAAGAGGGGTAGACAGGTGGGGGCCTGGAAGTGAGCAGAATGAGGTTGGTGGGGCAGTGCCCCACTTGCCCTAATGGATCCGCCTCCGCTGCATTGCACGTTACCAGGTTCAATCCACGAGGCACTTCCAGTTTTAAAAGAGCAGGTGGCATGAGATGGGACCTGACTTTCTCAGTGGCAGACTCTGAGGCAGCATTAAAAACTCTCATTGTTCTAGGCACGTTTTGCGACAAGGGAATTTCACTAAAGCGAGCAGTGTCTGAACTCTGGGTGCAGGACTGAGCCTAAAATTCCAGATTAAAGCTGCAGAGTGAAAGGAAAGGAGGACCTTTTTCTGCCTCCCCACTTCCAGCTACTCTCTGAAGACTGGAGAAGAGACCCTCAGCTATGTGTTCTTGTTATTAAAAAAATTAGCTATGTACACAACTACGTATTCTTGTTATTAAAAAAGTGCATCTAGACACTCCATTGCGGTGCCCATAACCTAGGATTAAGGTGCGATTTAGCTCCTAGCTTTCATATCTCAGTTTCTAACACTGCTCTGAGGCCAATGCCTGTCAGGGCACTAGACAATACTGAGCTTGATGGACTCATAGTCTAACCTGGTATACAGTTGCTATAACCCCCAGTAAGAAACCCCCCAGTATAACCCCCCAGTAAGGAAGCCATGGGCAGACCTGAAGGGTGTGTTTCCTGCCCCAACCTACCCCCATCAGGCTATAGGAGAGGAAGAGAGATGGTGCCCTACAGGTGGAACTCCTTGCCCCAAGAGACTACTTGATCCTCCGCCAGGAACGCCAAGTATGGAGGGGCTCAGAGTGCCTGAGCACCCACAACACAGGACCCCCAAGCAACTTCCAAGGTCTTGTGAGGCCTTGAACAGCATCTCTGAGGCCTCAAAGATGCTTTCCAAGACCTGGAGAGGCCTCAGAAAGCATCTACGAGGCCTCGGAGATAGTGTCCAAGGCCTTCCGAGACCTCCAAACCAGACTTCCGGTGCCTCCGGAAACCAGGTTCTGAGGCTGGGGGGCATGCATGATGTCATGCCGTCACATTACAACGTGACGTCATTACATCACGCATGCTGGGTACCCATAACCTGGGGCCCAAGTTGGCTCCCCTGTCCTTTTTCAACACGCATTTCTGTTTAATGTGTTGATTGATTGAGTGATTGATTGATTGATTAATGATGCTAAACTTTCATGTTCTTGTATGGTGGGCTCATTGCTTATAGGTTTGCTTTTAAAATTTTAAGTTGCCTTTGTAGAAGGGGAAAGGAAATTATACATCTCCCAGCAGATGCAGCCATACTGAGCAGGATTTAACACCCCTCTCCGCTGCTCATCAGCTGGTAAGTGAGGGTAAAATCCTGCGGCTTTGCCTGTGTTCACCAGTCCACTGTAGGGACCTGATGCACACAGCCAATGCAGAATCTGATTAGCAAGTGTGGGCCAATTTGACTCCTTGGTGTGCCAAGATCAGTGCACAGGCCAGAAATTCTCCACTCCCATTTCATACAATAAATAACTAAATAACAGAGTAAATGGGGGTGGGGGATCCAGATTGGGACCTTGGTTGGGGGTGGGGGCTTTAATCCAGCTTCCCTGTTGTTCTGCCTCCCAACACCACAGTACTGATTGAGGTCCCTCTTGCTCACCAATAACACTTAAAACAAGAAGAAGCCATTCATACAATTGCTAATTGCAGAGTGTCGTGTCTTGTTTGGCCCCCAGTCAGCCACACACCTCATTCATTAACCTGCCTTCCACCTTGATGGGAAGCACTGAGCACAAAAGGGGGCTGATAATTACCAGAACAAACAATTTCTGTCCCACTTGATTTGCTGCGAAAAGCATTAAAATGAAACCAGATTTTTTTTTGCGGGGGGGGGGGGGGTTTGCCCATCAAAGCCTGAGCCACAGAAGGAATAAAATATAAAAAGCTGGAAAAATTTACCCATGCTATTAAGCAAATAATCACTGGAAGGAGTTGTTCGACTAGATAATATAAACGCTGCACAGCGAAAACTTCCCCTGCTCTTCATTTCTATCGGGTGTAATTAACAATAAATCATACTGAGGGTTACAGCACCCTGTTATTACATAAATAAAACACTAGCAAAGAAGCTTGTCAGGACTGATTTATGTGAAGTGCTGCTCTGAAGTTTATTGCATTTCCATAATAAGAAATCATAGAGCATATCAATTTTTTACCATTAATCTTTGGGGCTGCATATTATCATTTCTGAAGGCGCAGGAGCACACCCCCTTGGTACAACATGAGCCGCTTGCCAGTGACTCAGAGGACTGATCCACAACCCACAAAGAGGAAAGGAAGGAGGAAGGCGGGCCAAGCCAGCAAAGGGTTGCCTCGCTGCTGTCGGGCTTTGCCAAGCGCCACCCCAGACCTGCTCAGCTCTGAGCCCAGGAAAGCCAAGCAATGTAGGGGCAAGTAACACACATAATCCTCCTGAATCATGGCTAGTGTTAGTACTAATTGTAGCCCTGTGGCCTGGAGCATCTCCTAGCAAGCGATGTCCTCTTGTGTCCCTTACAGCTATTCCATAAAGTAGAAAAGGGACCAAGACTGCATATAAGCAGGTGCAGAATGCTGTGGCTAGACTGCTGATAGGGGCTGATGGTTTGTGACACCTGCTAAAACATATGCCCTGGCTGCCCATATCCTTCTGGGCCAAGAACCAACTGAACTCTTATAGTCCAGCTCATTCACTGTTTGTTGCCCCCTGCCCCACGTCAGAGAGGCCTAACTGGCCTTCACCAGAAGTCCGGCATTTAGTACCACTGTCCCTTTGCGGTGGGACACTCTTCCAAGTGGTGATTTGGCAGGCGCCCTCACTTTTGACTTCCAAGCATCTCTTGAACAATCATTTATGCCGAAAAGCCTGTGGAGCAGTCTAAAATGCCACTTAAGAAGCCAGGCATTTCAAATATTGCTTTCAACCATTCTATTTCTACGGCGCCTTTCTAAAGTTAAAGCCATGCTCAAAGGAGACTCACAACGTATTAAAAAATTACACTGCTACAAACGTAGCAAAATTAGTCATAAGCAGTAAACAAGACATCAAAAAGTACCCAACTGAATTGAACAATTTTTGCATAAATCATAAAGATACAAAAAAAATTATCTGAAGTACTGGTTGTTGTTTTCATTACTATCTATCTACACCCACTTTTCATTTTTCATAATCCTTTTACAGATGACTTGTCTATTTTGTTTTTATAGTACATGCACACAATAATAATAAAAAGGAGTTCAGCCTCCAGTGATACTGCTGCAGAAATTTATCAAAAGCAAAATTCAGGCTGAATTCAGCTGCAAAAAACAGCTCTAAAAATCCTGCCAGCATTACCAAAACTTGTTGTGCTGCTATCTTCTCTTTAAAAAAACACACAAAGGTATTCCACAAATCCCCTGCTCTTATTTGGGCCTTGCAGGGGCCACCATCCAGATTACCACTCAGATCGCAATACCTGCTCAGCTCTAGTGATATTCAGTATCTACCATTGTGATGCACAGGCACTGCTGGGCCCCTACTGTGCTTCTCACAAATCTACAGCAGACAAATCCAGCAAGCAAGAAAGAAAGTGGTGCTCTATATTATTTATGTGGAAGAGAATTATGCACTGTGGCTACCTGTCGTTGAAAACGTCAGCACAAAGGTAGAGTGTCTGGCTTGTGAACCACAAAACCTCCAAGTCAACTCTCTTACCTAAGTCACTAAAATGAGCTTCAGGGAAGATGCTCCTCTTTCCACATCAACACTGGCACAAGACACTTTGCTGCCTGGAGAAGAGTCCAAGCTGCTCCCTGCTGAACACTTCAGGTCTTGACGTATTCCCTGCCCTCCCAAGCTACAGTACCACCTCAATAAAGTTGATTCACCCTGCCGTATGGCAGGGTACTTTTGCTGGCTCTTCTCAATCTCAGCTACCCCATCTGCAAGATGGCAATTATTATTATTATTATTATTGATTTTTTTTGGGGGGGGGGACACCCTTCAGTTGCGTTATCAAGCTGGAGCCTTCTCTACAGTCTTTTGGGCACCTTCACAGCAGATGAGATAGGCAGCAGGGCTCGTTTCATCAGCTCTGCTGGCGGCCCAGCTTCATCACTCACCTCCTGTCCCCTGAACTGTGCCACCTGGTCATTATAAGAACAGCAATTTAAGAATTGGTGGTCTGTGTTTGATTCCTCCCCCCCTTCCCTCCCTGTTGCTTTACCCTTGTGTGTCATGTTTCCCCCCTCAAGATTGTATTCCTATGCGTACAGACTGTTTTGTTTTAACTGATTGTATGTAAGCCACCCTGGGAGCCTTTTTGGCTGAAAGGCAAGGTTCTAATGCTCTAAATAAAAATAAATTCAATAAGAATTCTAAAATCTTTACCCAGTCGGTACCGGTATTGGACTTGAAGTTTTTTTATGCATGCACTGTTGTTCTTTTAAAGTGTTTTCAGCCCCACTCACCTCACAGAGTGTTTGTTGTGGGGGAGGAAGGGAAAGGAGAATGTTAGCCGCTTTGAGACTCCTTAAAGGGAGTGAAAGGCGGGATATCAAATCCAAACTCTTCTTCTTCTGTTTTTATATTTATAATTGTTTCTTTAAAACAAAACATGTTTAATTCTGCAGTTGTTCTGTTTCCAGGAAGGTAGCTATGTTATTGAACAGCACTGAGGATCTTAAAGACAAACAAATGTAACGAGCTTTTACGGACTGGAGTCCACTTTATCTGATGAATTTAGTCTTATCCTGAGTCATCACAGAGTGGTGGTGTACACAAGTTGTATACAGGGTGTGGTGGTAAAATATTCAACAGTGAGGTCAGTAGGAAAGGAAGCACATTAAGTGAATGCTATTAAAAGTGAGCTGGGGGAGGAGAGCCCTATTCCACTAGTGGGAGCCCTTGCACTGGCTTTCACTAGTGCACCATGTTAGTTGCACAGGTGAGTCCACATATTTATGTATTTGGATTTTCCCTACCAAGAGCTGTGGGTACCAAATGGCCCACCAATGGAAGTAATAAAGACGATTCCTGCACAAGCAACATCAAGCTTCCAGACTGCAATGGGATTAGAAATGTAATTAGAAAAAGAGTGGGTAGCAGGGAGAGGTTAGGATATGAACACCCAGTCTCTGTGGCACTGTAGCTGAGGCCATGGCGAAAAGTTGAATTCACAAAGCTCTTTGGTGATTTAGCAGGTCTTCCTGCAGAAATCACAGCTTCTATGTGAGAAGTGATGGAGCAAGCTAAAAGCTGGAAAACTCACAGAAGCAGATGGCCTCCCATCCCAAGTGAGAGCTAAGGAAATGTAAGTGCAAAATCACAGAGAAACTGAGGTCAATGTACTGTGTTGTGCCTAAAAAGGAACAACAACAAAAAGTCCAATAAAAGCCCAAAACTGCAGGGGCGCAGTGTGTTCAGTCAAAAGAAGTACATTTAGCTTGTGGATTTGGGTTCAAGTCCCACTTTTTCCCAATTGTGAAAAACCATCAAGTGGTCTGGCATTGGGGCTGGGGAAGAACCTGCTTGAGGCTTTAAGAAAGCTGCTACTACTCAAGGTTGATCTGCCTTCATCAGCCTAGCATCCTCTAGCTGTTTTGCACTTCCATTCCCATCAGCTGCAGCTGGAGGGCACCAGATTGGGGAAGATTGGGGTAGAGTAGACAATATGTGCTGTATACAGCCAGTCCCATGACCCACCATTCAAAGATGGAAAAGCAAAGATGGAAAGGCAAACCAGAAAGATGATTCTCACATTTTGGAAGGCACCGGGGCAAGGGGGGCAGGCCTTAAGATGACAAAGACCCATGGAGTAACCCAAAGTTGATGGGGGAGGGGGAGAGAGACAGCAAACTATTTCAAGATTAGTGCAAAGTTAATGGCACAACAGCAGGAGACTTACTGTGTTGAGTGCGTTGAGAGTAGTGTCATCGCGGGAGGCTGCGACACACCCGTCTTCCGTGGATCCTCCGTCGCACATCCCTGCAAAAGCTGCCATGCTCCTTGAAAGGACAGAAAAAGAACTGTTATTACGTTTGTCTAAAAAACGAAAAGAGTATTCAAAAAAGAAAAGCTGTAACTCATTGGGAGAGCAACTGCCTTGGCATGGAGAAGATTCCAGCTGCAATCCCCATCATCTCCAGTTGGGCTGTGAGAGACTCCCTGACAGTGAGTGTGGATAATTCTGAGCTAGATGGACCAACGGCCTGACTCAGAATAAGGCAGGTCCCTATGCTTCTAAAAGTCTGCTGACAACAGTGCTCAGTTTTTGCAGGAGTTGCAGCTGAGCAAATTAAAATTTATACTACACCACAAGACTGGGAGATTTATCCCGAGCGCAAGATGTGGAATCCTTTGTGCATGCAGGAATTTAGACCTCAATCTCTGAGCAGGATGCTGCCGCCTGAAGCAGCAACTCCCCACTGCAGGGACGAGGGAGATGTGTTTGCTTCACGTTACCGTGCTGCCCTCAGGTACATGAGCAGGTCGCAGTCATTGACCCCAGGCATCCACACAAGCTCCTCGTGCTGCGTCACTGTGTCACTGTCTCCGGAAGGGAACGGCTGCAGCTCTGGGAGTTTGGCCTTGAGGGGGAAAAATTCAAGAGGCAGAAGCAAGAGGATGCTTGTTAGCACACATGCAGAGACACTGGGTTGTATTTCCAAGCTCTACCAAACATTTTATAAAGCAAGCAGAAATGGACATGTAAAATACTCGCCCCTAGTGTGAAAAACAGCCTCTAGGTGACCAAATGAAGGTGGCTTTTGTGTGTGTGTGTGTGTTTTTGGAATGGGGCATTGTGCTCGTTTCCCACCCTTTCCACCATGCCCATTTCACAGCTGAGGAAGAGGAAGGTCATTTGCTTGATCGCTATCTCCAATAGCAGAGGTGAAGCTGAATTACATAGCCTCCATGAAGACATAGTGCTTTGCCAAAAATATCCTCTTCCTCTGTCTTGACCCCTGCAGTCCCATATCCAGTGCTGGATTTACATATAAGCTAAACAAGCTATAGCTTAAGGCCTCACTCTCTTGCCCCCCCCCCAAAAAAATGTAAAGAAAAAAAACCTGGATGTACATTTCCAAAATATAAGATAAAAAACAAATAAAATAAAACCTACATACAGCAACAGTGTTTTGTGTTGTGTAGGCTCCTATTTGTTATGTGCGAATGGCTTTAGATACCTATTAGGTCCATAATATATAATTAGATAGATAGATAGATTGACAGACAGATAGATAGATTGATAGCATATATTCAACACAAAAAACAGCGGCAATTTGTTGACAAAGGACAGCTGGACATATAAAGGGCCCCATTACCTTCAGTAGCTTAGGGCCTCATCAAACCTAAATCTGGCCCTGTTCATATCCCTACATTCACTGCATCTTGGACCTGGAGATAACGGGACACCCCCCCCCAACTGACCCCACAGGCATTTCCAGAGTGTGAGAATGTGCTGTGGCATGAAGGCACACTGTGCGCTTGCTGAGGATTCAATTAGCAGCCTTGATCATTGACAGCAACGGTTGCAAGACAGTAAAAAGCTTTTCAAGCCTGTAATTACCTCTCACGGTTACAATGCAAAGCACATCTGAAAGGCTGTATTTTATATAGATATAGATACATATAGATACATCTAACCAGTAATTACATGCCACAGGTTCGGAAGACATTCTAGCACTCCACTTGTATTTTCCTCTGGTCTTTTTCTCCAGAGGGAAGAAAATGATGCATCAAACTCCACCACTGGTATGTTATAAAGTGGCTGTAACTTGCATCAAGAGGGATTGGAAGTAAATGGGCATGCTCCGTCGCTTTAATGTATGCCTGCAAAGGCCCAAAATGGACCTGAAAATAGACATATTTATCTACCTTCCTGAAATAGTGCCAGCAGAACAAGAAGCTGTGAAAGCAACCCAAGAATACCAGTAAAAGGAGGAGGTGAAGAACAGAAAACCAGGCCTCCTTCATCTGTAGTGATCAATGTGGAAAAGCAACACTATCACAATGCAAGTATCACTTTAGAGCAGTCTTCCAAGTCAGTCTACCAAAAGTCTCCCCTGCCTCAGCACACAAATACACACAAAATACTAGCCTACCTTTCTATAAAAATTATCGTTAGCAAACTGTAGCCTGAAAGCAGGGAGCTAATGTTTGAAAAACTTTCCTGCCTAGTCACCTGGAGTCGATAATTAACTTGCCATAGGTGAGTGAATTATTTCCAAGCCTGCTTTATAATGCAACAGGTTGGGACAGTCCAAAAATGCAACCAACTCTGTTTAAATCTAGGGGTTGGGTTCAAGTTCGTCGTCACACAAATATAAAAGTAGCCCACCTGGATCAGGCCAAAGGTCCATCTAATCCACCATTTGTTTACAACAGTGGCCAACCAGATGCCTCTGAGAGGACCCCAAGCAAGGAATGAAGGCAGCAGCCCTCCTGTGCTCTTTTCTTTGCTTCCCCCCAGCAACTAGGATTAAAAGATATACTGCTTCTGAATATGGAGTCTCCAGATAGCTATCATGGCTAAGGGATGCTGACAGACCCCATCCTAGATGAATGTGTCTGATATGCCACCTCCCAAGATGAAATCATCCTGTAGAGGTATGTATATTCAGAAATAAGGCAATTTCTGCTAGACTGCTGGGTTTGTTTGGTTGTTATATACAGGGTGGAACCCAATGTTGGGCTAAATGAATTTTCTGTCAGCACAAGAATTCCTGCTTCTGCAACAGAACATTCTTCCCTGTCTCCTTCCTCCCCTCTGTATTATCCTAAATCTGTTCCAGTTTCCCCAGGTCTCTGGAGCAGATTTGGGGGGGGGGGGGGAGTCCCATTGTGCAAGGAGAAATCCTTGCACTGATGGGATAGGTTAGTTGAATACCACCCAAAGAGCCCCAATGTATCAGTTTTGCCCAACCTTTCCTTCAAGGAGCTCAAGAAGGTGTAAACGGTTCCCACACTTTTCCATTTTATCCTCATAACCACCCTGTGAGATAGGTTAGGCCAAGAGACAGTGACTGTCCCAAGGCTACCCAGTGAGCTTTATGGCTGAGCAGGGACTAGAACTCGGGGCTCCCAGGTCTTAGTCCAACACTATAACCATTACACCACACTGGGTCTCTTTTTATGTACAATTATGCTGGAATTTGGGAGGGACCACAGTTGAGTGGTGGGGTGACTGCATGCAGAAGGTACCTTATTCAATCTCTAGTTATAAAGCGTCAGGTGACAGGCATGCTAGACAATACCTCTCCCTGCCCAAGAAAGTCACCAACCGTTACAGTAAGCTATCCCTGAGCTAGAAGGCTGAATTGTCTGAAATGTTTGTAAGGCAGCTTCCTAACATCTGGCTAACAGGTGGCTAAAGGTAGTTAAACCTGTATTATCTTTTTGCATGGACACACCTGCACATCCGTAGCTGGAGAGCTCTGGCAGTCCCCAGTACACTTCATCACACTTTACTGCCCATGAGCAAAATGGAAGAGATTACAATTTTAAACAACCTTATTTGGGCAGGAAAATTCCTACAAATATCAGCAACACCTCAGGGATATACTTGATCATTCTGCAGCATTGTCTGTGGCATTATGAGCATTTAAAACTCTCCCACACACATAAAACACAGGAGAAGAGAGAGAGAGAGAGAGAGAGAGAGAGAGAGAGAGAGAGAGAGAGATGCACCAAAGTGGTCTCTCCAATCCTGCCCTTAATGGGACTGAAAAGCAAAGTGTGAGAAAGACACGATTCCAACATGAGAGGTGTCCAAAATAGTACACCGGCATATTCAGATGTGAAAAGGGTACCTTGGCACGCACCCTCGAGGCCCTCATTCAAAATGCTATTTAATAAAAATTAAGCCGTTTTACACTGAGAGAAGGGATTATTCTGCTCGGCAAGGAAGCTTTCAAAGAAGGCTGTCAAGGGAGCGAGTCCCAGAAGGCTTACTGTGCAGAGCACGCAACAACCTAAGCCCTGCAGGGCTGCTTTTTTGAAGAAAGGAAAAGGAAACAAAAAGACTGCTTGCCTCCAGGGGATGCTATAGGATTTGAAGAGACTAGTGGTAAAAGAGGGGAAACGGTGACATGATAAATACCACTTGGCACTTATATAATGTGTTTGGGTGTTCATAAAACAACCTTGCAGGGTGGGTCAGTAGTATTATCACCACATGGCAACAGAGGGGACGTCTGAACCTTTGTGCTTTGCTTAAGGACAACTAGATGCTATCCACACCACACATTTAAAGCACATGGCTTTCCACAAAGAATCCTGGGAACTGTATATTTTTTTAAGGGTGCTGGAAATAATACCTCTCTGAGAGCTACTGTTCCTATGGTTCACTGGGTGGGGTGGAATGATGAGCAGATGTGAGCCTAGTGAATTCATAGCAGAGGTGACATTTGAGCCCGGGGCCTCCGGGTGCAGAACGCATTCTCTTAGACACCACGCCACACACGGTCCTGTCAGTGACTGAGCGGCTGCTTTCAACACAAGTGAGGGAAGACCCTTCCCCTCCCAAGACCACTCTGTGCTTTCTAGTGGGCTCAAGGCACAGGCAGCTAGGATGAGTAATAGCTCTTACAGCGTTCACTGCCTTGATAGTGTGTTTGTCTGTGCGGATGATATAGAAATATTTTCAAATAAATAAATGTTTGTGGGCCAGTGGTCACTGTTGGTCTGTATGGGCAGAAGGGTTGTAGACCCTTAAATGATGCAGTGTCACAGAACGCATGGGCAGCCCTGGATCAAGATGCACTTCAAACACAAAGATCTGTGAGCATCCTGACATGGCGTCAACCTCCCTCTTCGACTGCAGCACGCTTAGGGGGACGTAGATGACACCTTGAGATTTGCAGATCGGAGATGGCCAGAAAGAGACAGTTCAGTGACTTGGATGTTCCCATTATGTAAGGAAGTCTTACCTGATGACTAGGCCCAACCCGGATTTCACCCTGTGTGCTGTTCAACCGCCTGCAATGGAAAGATACAGAACCACCAGTGAGTAAGGGGAACCAAGTGGTACAACGCACACCCTCCCTGTACTGGGTGAGCATGTACAGCCACTGCTTTGAGAGCACAACTGGGAATAAAACCACAGAATGCCTGGTTAGTCTTTAATGCCATTTCAAAACGGTGCAGGGAAAAATCCCTCCAGCAAGACTCCAGAGCAGTCTTTGCTATTTTGACTATAACTCCCATCATCCCAGTCCAGAATGGGTGGGGTGGGGAGAAGAGTTTTAAGTTCAGGACATCTGGAGGGCAGCAGGTTCGTGAAGTCTGCTCTGGAGGCTATTTTCCCCATCTGCTAAGAATGGAATTTTAAGATGGAAACTTGGTGCACCCCAAAACCAAAAACAATGTTAAAACCAAGTCATTTGATCAGCAACAGCGTGTGAAGCAGCCCTTTGCAAAATGTGAGGAATGACACACGGTGACATGGTGCCTCAGCTGCTCCCTGTTCAGCCTTCGCCTAATGGGAAAAGCCTTTTAAAAAGAAACCGAGGCTGTGTCTGCTTACAGCTTGCATGAATCAAGAACCTTCCCCAGCACCACACACACACACACACACACACACACATCCTGGTTGCATTGTTCATTTCAGAAAGACACCCTAGGGTGAAGGCAGAGAACGTGCGTGCCCAATCTGAAATGTCAGTGCCCAAAAAGCACGGGGGCGGAAATTGTGGTGGCAAAAGGGATCTGATTCAGCCCCCACCTTTGTTTGTTTAATGTTTCATCCAAAGGATGTCTCCAGCAAGAGGCTGCCATCTAGCTGCACGCAGAGAATGCCACTCTATTTTAACTCCAATTCTGGCCTCCAGCAGCAGTTCTTAGCCCATTGGGCTCTTCTGGCTCCTTTGCTCAGCATGGGACTCACCACTAACATCTAATAGGCACACCTAGGAAAGCCTTGGGCTGCAGATTTCTTGGACACCTTAACTTGCAAGACTAGGTATTTTAGGGTTTTGCTCTCAGCTTTGGCACTGTGAGGTCTGCTGCTTCTTTCTTTTCTTTTCTTTTTTAACTGTGGCCCTGAAATAAAATTCCTGAGGGTTGGACCTTTGCTAACTAAGCTTAGTGCTAAGCTGTCAACCTTTATTTTGGGGAAAATGCCAAGAGCGTGGGTACCAGCTACAGACATTTATACTCTTATGGTTGGGAGGCAGCATCTTTGGCAGTAAGTGTTTTCCTTTACATTTTCTTTTCCAAAACAAGTACAATAACATTTCTTTTTTAATTAAATGAAAGCTAAGGTTTTATTTGGGACGCGGGTGGCGCTGTGGGTTAAACCCCAGAGCCTAGGACTTGACGATCAGAAGATCGGTGGTTCGAATCCCCGTGACGGAGTGAGCTCCCGTTGCTCGGTCCCTGCTCCTGCCAACCTAGCAGTTCGAAAGCACGTCAAAGTGCAAGTAGATAGTACCACTCTGGCGGGAAGGTAAACAGCGTTTCCGTGTGCTGTTCCGGTTCACCAGAAGCGGCTTAGTCATGCTGGCCACATGACCCGGAAGCTGTACGCCAGCTCCCTCGGCTAATAAAGCGAGATGAGGGCCGCAACCCTAGAGTCGGCCGCAACCCCAGAGTCGGCCACAACTGGACCTAATGGTCAGCGGTCCCCTTTACCTTTTAAGGTTTTATTTACTTAGGGTGAATTTATCCCACACTTTTCCTCCAAAGCTCAGAATAGCATGCAACAACCCAGTAAGTCAGCAGAAAACCATGGAACATACTCAAGCCATATGTAGTGAGCTTCGTGACTGAGTACTGATTTGAACACAGGTCTCCCTGCCACCCATCTGACACATCATCCGTAACACCAGCTCTGGGTCAAAGGAGGTTTTAAAGAAAGCATTTTCCACACCTCAGGGCTTACATGGATTGCTACTTATGCCAAGAAAGTTTGCTTCCTCCAGAAGACTTGAGGCCCAACATGAAAAGTCAGCAACTTCCAGGTTTATTACAGCTACTTCTAGGTAGGTTGGGAGAGCAAGCTATTTCTCAGGGGCCCACAAATAATTGTTACTGATCTCTGAGCAGCCTGCTTCCATCCTGCTTATTTTAAGAATCTTGTAACATTAAGAATCTGCTGCCCAAGTTTGCTTGTTTTCCTCTACTCTCCCCCAAATCCTTTTTTCCTTTTGTATCATGTCTTTTTACACTGCAAAGCCTGAGAGCAGGAATCACGTTGCTTTCAGCTGATACGTCAGTCGCTCTGAGGACCTCTCTAGCTGAGGAAGATAATCGCTTTCAATCAATGCTTTGCTGATCGATCAGCCATGAACCAACATTCCCTAAAACAGGTCCCTGGAATCAGCTGTGGGGAAACTTATAGTCAAGAGCAGAGGTAGGCAACCTAAGGCTTGTGGGCCAGATGCAGCCCAGTTGCCTTCTCAATCCAGCCCACGGATGGTCCGGGAATCAGCGTGTTTTTACATGAGTAGAATGAATGTGTCCTTTTATTTAAAATGCATCTCTGGGTTATTTGTGGGGCATAGGAATTCGTTCATTCCCCCACCACCACCCAAAAATATATAGTCTGGCCCACCACATGGTCTGAGGGATGGTGGACCGGCCCACAGCTGAAAAAGGTTGCAGACCCCTGGCCAAGAGCAGGTTACCTGAGAATCTAGCTTTGTCCCTTATACACCCGGTAGGGCTCTGTGGTCAAGCTTCTCCTGTGAGTTCCAAAGGTCTCAAAAGCCTGCTCTGCAGTAACTCAGAGTAGGGCTTTTAGTGTGGCTGCCCTGTTCTGTGGAACAGCATCTCCGCTGAGATATTTTCCAGAACAACTGGAGGCATTTTTGTTCTAGGAGGCTTCCCCAGCTGAATGAACAGGTCTCTGCCACGGGTGTCTCCTTTAATTTATTTTTAATTAATTTGCTATTATGTTCTCTCCTGTTTTTAACTTTTTAAAGACTTTTTATTATTATTTTGCATACGTTGCCTTAATACATATATGTGGAAGGTGTTGTAATAATAATTAACTATAATAGGAGGAGATGACATTCAAGCAGGTGAATAAAATTTAGCAACCTACAAAAGAAAAGAAAGATTCTCTAGATTGCTGTGGGCTGCCAGTGGAGAAGCAGAGTGCTTGGGTTCGATGCTGGGAAAGATGGAGTGCTCTGTCCTACCTGCAACATCACCTTTATTCGCCTACATGCAATTCCCATTCGCCAGTGGCCACCAGGCTAGTGGTTAAATACCAGCCTGAAGAAACCCTAGCCAACCATACATAATCATATGCACTTTGAAGGTCAACCTGAATTTATCTGACCTAATTTTCCCCTTAAGGACGTGTATGCATGTTACAACATACCTCGATGCTCACTGCATACATAGAATCTATTTCAAACCGGTAACATCCTGCAGCTGGAATATGCCACTGTATTGTCTTCTCCCTCTATGGAGTTCACAGCGAGACAAGGAAAGATGAAGCGCACTTTTATTATGTAAAGGGAGGGGAAATGCATGAATAGGAATCAATGCTCGCCGAGTTGCAAAATACAGGCGGCTCTGTGTAATCTTTTCTGCAATCCCAGCTCTTTTCATTCCCACAGTTGGGTTTATAGTGAGAAAAACAAGCCGCTAAACCCATCCCTTTATTCCAACACCTTTCTGTACAATGGCTCCCTGCCCAGAAAGAGGTATAGCAAAAAGACGCTGTGTGGTCTTCATAAGAACACTCTGAACAGAAAGAGGCAGGCAGGCAGGCAGCCGGGGATGCGTTCTGGCCCCCAGGCTCAGCAGATTCAGACAGAAGCTCTGCTGCTGCTCAACTCTTTTCAAATGATGCATCCAAACCCCTACCACAGGGTTGATATTGACACACACGCATCCCAGGTCGATGGGACTGCACGTGGGGTGAAAAAAGACCTAGGGGTTGAAAGGGGGTTAAAAAAAAAGAGTCTGAGGTGGAAAAGACGTTTACAAGGTATGCCGCAAGTATTTTTTTAGAATTACAAAACAATAAGCCTCGGAAATAAAAAGTGTGGGCATGTACAGGGTGCACCTCCCTTGCCAATGAGGAGCCTTTGTAGTTAATAAGATGATTTCATGATACAAGAGTATCCTCTCCTGCACTTTTTATGTTTTACAATTCCTAGCAATGGCAACTGATTGGTGATGATTAAATGCTGACATATATTTTGATATTCCTTGACTTGATTTCATTTATACACCTAAGAAATTGGGCTGGGGCCTTCACAACTTATGAGAGGGGTATCAATGAACTCGGAAGTTTGAGAAACCCTGCCCTGGTATAAGAGGCTATATCCCAACACAGAGACGGCTCCTGCACATTTCTGGAGCGAATCCTCCACATACACAAGGAGACTCTATAGCGAGACGGGCCAACTTCTCATACCAAGTGGGCTGCACATTGCCTTGTTGCGTGTGTGCAAGGGGTTGGGCAGGGTGGGGGCGTCAAACGTTGCCGCATGCGGTCCTGGGGCAGCGTGTTGGACCACCCTGTCCTAAAGGGTATTTCTGTGTGTTGAGCAGCCCAGCCTTGTGGCTCCCCAAGAGGGAAGGTTATAAATGACAGACAGGGGCTTTTCAGTGGGGATGAGGAGAAACTGAGGTGAGGATGGGGGAGACATGATGGAGAGAGGTGGGAAACCTATGGCCCTAAACAGATATTGCAGGACTACAACTCCCATCATCCCTGACCATTGGGCATGCTGCCCAGGGCTAATGGGAGCGGGAATCCAACAAACACCTGGGGAGGGCATGCACCCAGGCATCCCATCCCTGGGTTAAAGACTTAAGATCCACGATAGGCTTAAAAGATTGCACTTCCTCTCGGAGTGCATAGCTAATTGATGGCATTCTATGCTGCGAGATCTAGCAACGGGCTGCTGGCTTGGCCAGCTTTAAATAGGAAGACAAATTCACAGAAGTCAAGTCAAGCAGTGCTTCCTAGACGTCCTGGTATTGAATGCTACTGAATGCAAATTGCTGGGAAGCAACTGTGCGAGAGAGCTCTTGCCTACATAGCCTGGGCTGAGGGTTTGCCAGAGGCATCTGGGTAGACTACTGTGAGGAGCAGGCGACTAGACCCAGATGGACCTTTGGTCTGATGCAGCCCATGCATGCTCAGATGCATAAATTCCATCATCACAGAGCCATCATTCTATGCGAATCTGGTGCCCTCAGGATCTTTTCCTGGACTCCAACTCCCACCAGCCTGTGCTGGGCTAGGAGGTGATGGGAGTTGCAGTCCAAAACCTCTGGCGGACACCAGGGTTGGCAAAGGCCGGAACACTTATTAGAATAGCTTCAGTGGATCAGAATCTCCACCTGCTTTCCCCAAGGTTTTCAAAGGCTGCATCATCCCCTGCTTGGCTACTGTGGAGTGGTCCTCGTTCCATATACTGCTTCTCTGGACTAGTGCAGACTGTCACTTTGCAGAGGTTTTTATTTTACTATCTCTAGGCACACACATACAAGCATCGAGAAGGAGCAGGAAGATCAGCTAACTGCCAGAGGCATTTTGTAAAAAACCAAAATACACCACACTGCTGCCTCCAGATATTGCCTGGATCACTTCGGATTTTGCCCTCCTTTACTCTGCGCATCCATCCCTCCTAGCTCTGTTTAAATATGAGAAAAGGAAGAATGCAGTTAAGAAGCATAGGGCTTTTTTGTGGAGGGAAGCTTCTGGGGTACTCCAAACTTTGAAAGAAGTATGCATTTACCCTTGCACACACACACACAAGGCTAAAAAGACACAGTTGATTAAAAAAAACTATGTTAAGGTCAATGAGTAAATGCAACAATAATGGGGGGGGAGTGTTGGGGTGTTTATTCCATGAGATTGGGGGGTGGGGGTGGGGAAGGGATAAGGCTGGAAGCGGGGAAGGAGGGGGGGAGGATGATGAGAGGAGCAAAGGAGCCAGCGCAGTGTATGAAATCTGACACCAAAGGAAAGCAATGTAACAAAAGTGGTATCCATAGCAACAACAACTTAATATTTCAGTCCCTCTTCAGCTGCAGCGGATTAAATATAATGACAAGATGTTCCCCCTTTGAAAAGTAACCTGTTGCCATGGAAACGCTGTAGTCTCTTGAATAAACAGGGACTGGACAGAAAGGAACTGGAGGCCTGCAAATGAATATCAAAAAGGAAGGGACTCTTCCCCCCACCGCCACCCACACCCACCCCACCCCACCCCATCCCAGGGTGCACTGGAGCCCTCTAATCCTCAGGCAGATAAGTGGGGGGTGGGGGGTGTTGGCTACGAGGCAAGAGAACTGCCCTTTCTGGCTTCAAAGCAAGGTGGGAATCAATGTGGGGGTCCCGGCAAGTGGGAGAGAGAAGAAAGTAAGACTGATAGGAGGGCTGGACAATTAGCTTACATTTGCCTTGCAGGAGCTCAAATAGGAGCATAGGAAGCTGCCCTATACCGAGTCAGACCAATGTTCCATCTAGCTCAGCATTGTCTACACTGGCTGGCAGCAGCTCTCCGGGGTTCCAGGCAGAGCTCTTCCCCAGCCTAAAATGGAGATGTTGGGGACTGAACCTTCTGCATGCAAAGCAGTTGCTCTGCCACTGAGCTACAGCACGTCCTCCAGATCCCCACCTTGCATGGGGACATTGGGACAGGCGCCCAACACATTAGTAAAAGGGGCAACTTCAAGCACAGTATGTTTTAAAGGAGGAAGAAAAGAGCCTCCTGCACCTCTGACTTTGGCAATCCTATCCACTAAATCCCACCACCACCTGAATAATGTACAGAGTTCCTAAAACCCTTCCCAGTTTGTAGAGCTTTGGCAAAACCTTTATGCGGTTTCATGACCATGGAGCAGCTTGCTCCTGTGTGCTGCTGGAGACTGACTCATCTTCACGGTCATGAGCAAGTGATCGCCTCCAGCCTACTCAACAAGGCTGGCAAATGGATAAAACTCTTTGTGCAACAGAAGCTACAGAAATAACCAAAGGGCTCTCCCAAAAGCCTTGGGACTAAGCCGTTAGGCTCAGCTGGTCGATGTTAGAGCACATGCTCTATGTATGGAGGGTTTCTGGGTTCTGTCCATGGCATCTCCTGCTCAAGCAGAGCTATGGAGGCCTCAACCTGCCTGTGGTTCCTGGAACAGATGGACTAAAAGGTGGGCTCAGTACAAGGCAGCTGCCCCAAGCTCATGTCTTCCAGACATTCTGTACAACACCACCCACGCAGGCTGGAGCTGATAGGAGTTGCAGACCAAATACATAGGACACATTCACACCCTACATTTTTAAGCACTGTGATATCACTTTAAGCAGTCTTGGTTTCCCACAAAGAACGATCTGCAGTTTGTCAAGGGTGCTGAGAATTGTTCGGAGACCACTGTTCCCCTCTCGCAGCGGTTTAACCATCAATCCCTTTCCCAGGGAACTCTGGGAATTATAGCTCTGGAAGAGGAATAGGGGTCTCCTGACAACTCTCAGCAACCTTAACAAACTACAGCTCCCAGGAGACAGCTTTGGGGGGAAGCCATGCCTGCTTGAAGTGTTATCATAGTGCTTTGAATGTAGGGTGTGAATGCGATCAAGTTGTGGAAGCCTGCCTGAATTGTCTTCCTCCTCTCTTAATTCTTTCGCACTTCCTACTGTGGATATTGCTAAATGGATTTCACTTTCAAAGATCAGCACCAAATTCTGTATGTGCAGTTGTTTTGCTTTTAAAGCTAAATGTCACCTTCATAGCAACTTTGGGATGTAGGCTCTTTGGATATTGCTCTTGGCGCTGAAGGCTTGGAAGGATAGGAACATAAATTATACTCATACTTCCGTTTCACAGATTGAGATGGGGGGGGGTGGCACTTGCGAAAGGGCATCCTGGTCGAGGACCAAAGCCTATGTCTCTCTGATGCAGCCTGCATTTCCTGTCTCTTGGATGCATCACAACTATTTTCTTATTTAAACGCAAAAATACCCACCACCCTTCCTTCACAATTTAGACAGCGAGCAACTGCCTCAAGGGTGTGGGGTGATATGGAGAGGGATGAGTGAAGCCATCAGCATTGCTCCTCAAGCCTCTCTGTTCCGGGCATATACTGCTGATTATGGGATGCTGAGGGCAAAGAACAGGAAGCTGCCACCTCCATCTTGCTCTGCTTATGAGCGTCCCCTGGAGTATCTGCCTGGTCAATCATGGAGGCAGAGCAGTAGATGAGATCCTTGGCCCGATCCGTATTTTTTTTGGCGGGGGGGGGGGGGGGCATTAGCAAAGCTAACAGACACCACCTGGCAGTGGTTTGAGTGAACTACTGGTGGTCCAAGGAGATTGTACTTCCAACCAGCTAGGTCAAGAGGAGGGAGTGGGGTCTGAGCATCTGAAAGGTGGCTTTATCTTTTCAAGGTGAACAAGCCCTTGAGGACAGGGACAACATATGCGAAAGGGCCAGAGCTCAGTAGTAGAGTGCATGTTTTGCAGGCAAAGGGCTGCTCTCTATGTCACTAAGAGAGAGCTAAAACACAAGCCTGTGTTCAGGTGTTACACTAAGCCAGGCCATGGTTTAGCTCGGCACGGAGGCAAAATGATCAGGAAGAAGGGGAGTGGCTGCACTAAGCCATGGTTTGGCACTAAGCATTGGTTGGCTTAACGTGCCATACAACCAAAGCAATAAGATGTTAACGTAGCAAGAAGGCAACAACTATCCAACAACATCATGTCAAATAATCCTTGAGAAGTTTTTAAAATAACTCAAGGAACCCCTCCATTTTAGGATCCCAGCTTGCTCTTGTTTCTTATATGCATTGACTAGAGTGCTATATCCAAAGGAGACAAATACAAAGTATACTAGTTGTATAACTGAAATTTTATTATTTTCTACCTATGTTATAATTACAAAGTTACAAACATTCCACATGCTTCCATGGACCAGAAACACTATCTCTCTTCTACACGAATCACCCTTTACTTGTACAACTTGTATCAAATGTTAAGTGTTACGAAGGAGCAGAGCCACTGAAATTAATAAACACATCTAACATGAGTCCATTAATTTTAATGGGTCTACTCTAAATAAAACTTAGCTGTATATGAACCCTCCTATTAGTGGTAGTGCTATCATTCTTGGAAAACTTTGATAACAATTGGTTTTATCTATTTTTTTAATGCCAAATGCTTGGACAATACATTTTAAACTGGTGCCAAAAAAGCTAACAAAGCAGGCACCAAGCAAACATGCCAGGAAGGCGTTTGAAATTCTGGATGCTGCCACCACTGCAAAGGCCCTATCCAGCCATGCCTCAAAGGGTGGGACACCTGACTTAGAATTAGAAGGAACAGGAGACAATATTCCCTGAGTTGAGGCGGGGAAAATATTTATCAGCTTCTGTTAAAAAGGCTTGAGATTCTGAGGAACACCAGGTATAATGCTGAAGTATATCAAAGGTTCACAAGGATGCAACATACACAAACATGACTGGTTTCACCTCCCACTCTGTAGCAATTGCAAATATGACTTTATGTCAAAGGCTAATTATGTCCCACAACCACTGTTGTAGTTCTGGAGGAACCCTAAAGGTTCACACCAGAGGATGAGGTGATGGCCACTAATTGAAATGGGACTCTTAAACGGATGATACAATTGCACAGAGAAGGGTTAGCCAATGCAATTTCCTCCAGCTGTTGTTGGATTCAAACTCCCATCATCCTCAGCCAGTGTGACCATGGTCAGGGATGACGGAAGCTACAGCAGCCGGAGGGCACCATGTTGGTGACTCCTGGCATAGAGGATAGACCCATTATTTACGAACATAATAGAATGAAAATAAAATGGCTGTGAGCCACAAAAGCTGAATGGAACTCTCATGAACAGAGACAGTCTACCTTTGAATACCAGGAGCTGACTGAGCTCAAACACAACAAGAGGGAGGAGGTGACTGTCATGCTGTGGATGTCCAAAACATGCTGGAATAGATTGTTTCGGTCTAGTAACACAATAACCATATTAACAGGAAAAATACGAATATTAAATCCTCCAAAATGAAATACTTTCACTCACGGTACTTCTGAAGCAAATCCAAATAACAACCGCAAAAAGCCCAAATTACATAAGAGAAATTATGTTGTATAAAACTAAGACCCACTCAAAGAAGAACCAATGAAATTAATGGACATAACATTGTCATGTCCATTCATTCCCATGGGTCAACACTGGTTACTACCCACCAGCTATGAAAAATTCTAGTCCTCATGAATTTGGAACAAGCCTCCCCAACTGCCCCGTCTCCCCAGAGAAACAGCTACTGATCCAGTGCAATATTTGACTGATCTGGACCCACGTCTACCCTGAATCCATTTCAATCCTGGGAGAAAGCCAAGAATCACTCTGTGAAGATGCATGGTATGCTAAAGTCATCCCTAATTGGGCTTGAGCAATTTTAACCTTGCCTTAAGACAGGTTTGCCACAAGGAACATCCAGCATCACATTACCAGAGTAGGCTAAAACCATCAGATATACAGCCACAAAAATGCCATTAGCAAACAAGTTTTTAAAAGTTTTAACAGCAGGGTTGGGGAGAAGCCTCAAGTTAATTTGAGCTCATCAGGATACTGGGCAGACTTCTCTTTGAAAGTTTCTTGTGTCATTCTCCAAAACAAACAAACCAAGTCAAAGCTAAGAGAAAACACCGTTAATATCCCTGAACGTGATTTTAGAGATCACTTAAAAACAAATAGCAAGGCTGCTGCACACACAGAAAAATTTACAGACATGCTGGCAGACAGCAATTGGAAAATCAATGTATAGGAAAGAAACAGTGATCTGCCCCTGGATCACAATGTACTGTCACATCAATTCATGGTGTACATCTGTGTTTGGTTTTAGAAGCTCAAAAATATAAGAAAAAGGATGCCCATTGGGTTCACCCAAGCTATCCAACAGGCTCACTTTACCATTATGGTCCCAACCATTACAGAGTGTCAACATGAGCACTTGCTCTGACCATGGTTTAATGTGCAGATTGCAAAACTGGCATGCCACCTTTTTCTGTGGAATTCAAAATGGCACAAATAAAGTTCCTGCTCCCACCTAATTTCAACAAGGGTGCCTACAGATTATGCCCAGCCACCAAATCACTCCAACATTCTGCTTTACTAATACCAAAAATTGCCCACACAGAACAGGAATGGGTTTGAAAGCACGCAAATGACAGTGAGAAGGTACAGAGTGACCTGATAGAATGACTCAGTGGAAGGACAATCTTAAGATTATGCTGCCATGGGGCCATATCGAAACACAACATGGACTGGAGGTAACAGGGACATTGGAAAGTGGGAATTCTTAGTATGATCTCCTGCACAGTCTGTAATAGTCTGCATGTGCCCTGCTAAACAAAATTCAATATTCTGAGCTAAGGAAAGCCAAATTAGTACCCCCAGCAATGCTAAGCAGGTATTTGAGTACACTGCACACTTTATTCTGCTACTGTGGTTCAAAACTGTATTAAAATAATTTGCAGTATGTGGAATAAAGTGGTGACAGAGGAGCATTGAGGCAAAGTATGTGGGAATGCAGAGTTGCAACAGTACAGAGAGGCACTGACTGGAGATGGTCAAGCAAGACACTGCTCAACCCAAGACCCAAGTCCAGACAAGCTGAAGGTCCACTAGTTTTCCTTACCAACTTTCAGTGGGTGCTGCTCCTATACATATATTGCCTTGGCAAGTTCTACCAACTTGTATGGTTTTTCAGCGGCCAGGTCCCATACTCACCCAGAAAACATACAGTTCTGCCCATAACAGGCCAGGTCTGTCCCTTCAAAGAAGGCCCTCCTGACTAGACAGCAGGAGGAAAATGAACAGCCATCAAAGCCAACTGTCAACTTCCCATTGAATCCTCCTGGCTTCTCCCAACACATAAATTAACAAAATTGCATACTTCACTGAGATCAGAGGAGGCCCTTGCCAAAGACCCACCAGAACATAAATCCTTAGTTGTAGTTATTCAATAGCAGACAGGACCCTTTTAACCCTTTAACATCACATGTACTGGACTTGCTTCAGCAACCTCTACGGCAATGCAGGGATGTGGCACAGATTCCTTTATTTACAATATATATTTCAATGGGCCACTTCAGTGGTTTTCAGTTTGTGGCCTGCAGAGCCCCCTGGCTTCTTTAAAAGCCTGCCATGTCTTCTTCCAAATGATACAGTCAGGAATGACAAAACAAGCACCATCCACTTCCAACTTTGCCGGCAGTGTGTGTGAGTGTGCGCGTGCGTGCATGCGTGCGTGTGTGCATTGGGGGGGGGCGGCTTTCTAGGGCCCAGTCTGAGCTGGGGGGGGGGAGAAGGAGTGTCCAAAGCCCCCACAAATCTGTTATACCCACACACCACCATAGTATTCTTTTGGAATCCTCTGCAAGTCAAAAAGTCATCCAGAAAGTCAACATGGAAACAGCTCTCCAAGGACTGAAAACGCAACAGCCGTGGTAGCCCACCGCTGCCTTGCCCAAGTTCACGGTTATGCGGCCTTAATTCCCTGAGTTGCCCACCCTGAGCAGACATTCCTCAGGCACCCAGCCTTAACAGCAAAGCCACCATGTTTGGGGTTGTTTGTTTTTTTAGGAAGCCGGGTTGCTTATGGGCAGCTCCGCTTACTGATGGGGCTTTGCAGGGAAGGAGGAGGGTCTCTTGCTCTCGTCACCTGCCTGCCAAAACAAGCAAGACTGGCTGTCAAAGCAAGTCCCGTCCCTCCTCCAAAGCAGCCAATGGCTACGGATCTATGACCCCTCCTCCTCCTCCCTGAACCCTTCCCCAGCACTGCCTCTGAGAGGCCCAAATATTTCCCTGCAGGCGCCACAGGCAAAAGCAGCAGAGGCTGGCTCTGATACCGCAACTAGCCGAGAGAGAGAGAGAGAGAGAGAGAGAGAGAGAGAGAGAGAGAGAATTACAAGTGCAATTTGCAACTGCAGAAGGAGGAGGAGAGAGATGGGGTAAAGAAGACAGGTTTGCATGGCTTCTACATTTGATCTTCTCTCTCCCCCCCCCCTCAAGAACATGCAATCCTGAGCACCGATTTGCATGCATTTCAATGAACGGAGACAGCTGCGTCTACAAGAGATCATGCAATAATTCAGGCAAGTAAGGACTCCGCCAGAGAGGGGGGAATTGCCGAAAGCACTGTGACAGCAGGCAAAAAAGGAAAAAGGAAAAACCCTGCATCACTCCCGAGGAGGCAAGGCCAGAGTGCTGTCAGCCTACCTGAAGGGGCCGAGAGGATCATCCATGGCTCTGGTGGGTGCAGCTGTTTCCCCTGACCTTGCCACTCCAAAAAAAGGAAAGGAGAAAAGAACAGAAAAGTCTGCCTGGCTTTCCCTACTCTAACTCCTCAAAATGGAGGCCCATGCAGTCTCAGATAGACCTGAGCGAGCTTCCACTGAGCTTGTGCTATGACCTAAGCCTGCACGCAGAACGCAGAAACTTCGCCCTCAGACTGACAGCACTGAGCATGTGCTGTGACCCCCCCCTCCCTCGTCCACATGACGCAATCAATCTCAGACCCTGCCGTTTCCGTAAATAAAGCCCAGCCAACAGGCACGGCGGGCTGCCGTCGCCACAGCAGCTTCAGCTTCGCCCTAGCAAGCTAGTGTGCAGGGAAGAGGGGCCTCCGCGAGGGAATCTGAGACTAGCAACACGCAGGAGAAACCAGGCAGTTCCAATGCCAGCATTTTTTCCATTTGCCGTTTGCCTCTATGCTGCTGCGTCTATAAGTTGGAATGAATGCCAGGAGGAATGGGGGGACTAACAGGGGGGCTTGGGGTCCAATTTCTACAGCAGCATTTTTTTTTTTTTTAAAGAGACCATCTAATAGAATTAAAACAAAAGGGTCATTTTAAAGTAAAACTGTGGCATCCGTGTGCAACCCCTTGGAGACAAAGCCACTTTTGCAATATTCTACAGCACGAATAACAATATGCAGAACCCTCAGAAGAAGCTGACATTTAATTACGTGCATTTCTCCAAAGCATTTTTATGTGTGTGTGTACACACACACACACACAATCCCCAGGCCATTATTTCTATGTTCAAGTCACTATCCCCTTCTTTCAAAGGACCTTGATTCAAGTTTCTTAGTCGCACTGAAATGTGACAGAATGTGGGCTGCAGCAGCAAGTGACTGATGAAAATATTCTGCTTCATTCAAAATTAGGGCCCTGATTAATGACACCACCCATACACAAACACCACCGGCCCTAATTCCAATCCTTGGAGCTCCATCTGTCAGCTGATCTCAAAAGTGATTTGCTCACTTTCAAGGTAGGCAGCCTCTTCCAAGCCATCTCAGTTTCTGGATGGTGCAGCTGCTAGCAGCTAAAATATTTGCTCTGATCACAAGACAAGCCTGTTGACACCCCCACAGCCAAACTGAGTCTGGGCTACGTCAGGGCCAGGATAGGAGTGTGGATGGTTGTGCCAAGATCCAGCCTAGAAGTGCAAATTCCAGAGGTGAGCTGTGCTAGTTTAAGCCAGAGCCAAAATCTGAGGAAGGAGAAGGCACAGTGAGAGGGAGGGAGAAAAGGGCCAGCCTCCTCCCATTTATTTGTTTGTTGATCGATCAACCAACCAACCAATCAATCAATTTGCTAGCTGGCTTTAAAAAGTACTGCATTTTCCCCAAGATGGCATGCAGCATCCGACGAAATCAAGTTTTAAAACACATGCAATATTAAAGTAATAAATACTGTAATAATTCAGTAGAAAACAATAAAATAATACCATCTGTTGGTATGTTAATCAGAGTAGACCCATAGGAAGGAATGGGAATGACTAAATTATGCACATTAATTTCAATGGGTCTACAAGTAGCGCCAGTCACAAAAAAGAGGTGCTCCTTGTTATGCCTTTCTGCACCCCACCCAAAGTCTTGCTTGTTACAGTAAGAACAAGACTAGATTAGTACAACACACCTCAGTTGGTAGAGCATGGGACTCTTAATAGACAGCTCGTTAAATATCATCACACTGCAGATACCATCCTATCAGGAGGTCCATCCTGCAAGACACTGGAGTTGGGCCTTTTGTGTGGTGGCTCCTATCCTTTCAAACTCCCTTCTACTGCATATCAGACAGAGGTCATCTCTATTATGTTTTCGGTGTCTGCTAAGGACACTCCTCTTTCATCACACCTCCTAAATGCTTTAGCCCAGTTGGTTTTTGTACTGTTGCCATTGTTTTAAATTATTTTTGGATTTAGAATTGTGCTATCTCTCGTGCTTCACACACACACACACGCAGAGAGGAGAGCTGACTCTGTGACTCCTCCAACAGGAGACATGCGCTCTTGCTCTATGAAAAGGAGCCATTTGCCATCATCTGTTGAACAGATTTTTGTCTCAGAAATGGCACAACCACCACCAAGTCTTCCAAAAGGCACAAATCACCGAGAGTGAGACGGTGAGTAATACAGCAGCCCTGATGTTCGCCCTCCCTTAACAAACTCTGCTCAGCAGTTTTTTTTGTTTTTTTTGTTTGTTTTTTTGTTAAAGCAAAGATATATAAAAGACTCAAACTTGCTCCATTTTATGTTGTGGGGTCTCTTGGGAGAGCAGCGAGCTCATCAATAACACCTCTACTCAGGCAAGGAGGGATTTTCAGATGTTGGGGGGGCCACTTTCCTTTTTAGCAAAAAATCTAATCCATTATTATAGCACAGGCTTCCTGTCTGCACCCTGGCAGGAATTTTAGTACAACATAAAGAAGAAACAAGAATCTGGCTGCTTTGGGGAGAGGAGGAGACAGCTAGATTTGCAACATGATGAGTTATCTCTCGTGAGGTTCTAGCAAAACACCAAAGAAAACCCACATACAAACTTAGCATTCACATGAGACTCTACAACTACAGAAGCTCCAGCTTCAGAAGCGCTGCCTGAAGAGGAGCTTGAAGACAATCTCTGTATGCATGCAAGCCAATGTATCAGACACAAGAATCAATCACTTGGTATCAGCTCAATAATTCAATGTGCAACTTTCCACTTTACAAATGTGGAATGGAGGTCAAAGGAGAGCTGTCCACTAAAGGACACCCACTGAGGGGCTGATATGAAAGTTCACTCTGTACCACGACTGCCACCACAGGCCATCTGAACAGTTGAGCCTCCCAAGAATATACAGGATATTATTATTTTTTGCAGAATATACAGATTCAACTGGCTGGATCGTCAATGTGGCACCTTTAAAAAGATTGATGGCACCAATACATAAACCACACAGCCCTGCTGACCCAATCCTAGCCATTATTGCAGCCACCCAGGGTGGGACTTGGCAACACCAGCACTGTCGAAACAAACGCCTGAATCAATTCTGAGTTTACGTCGCAGGATTACAAACACACACATATCAATGCCTTGAAGACTGAGAAGGCTCTGTTAGAAATATTCAGAAATCTACTATTGCGTAGCAATTAGCAGGTGCTCACCCACTTAAGAAGCTCAAGAGACTGAGCTGGAATCCAGACAACTCACTGCAGTTTTGGATCCATAGCTGGATCATCAATCAATGGAATGGGGTAGGGGGGAGAGACCCACAAGATCAATAATGGAACCTGAATGTGGGTGGGCGGCCACTGGTCAGTAAGAGAGCACATGGCTTGCATGCAAAGGCATCTCCAAATTAAAGGATCAAAGACAACAGGATAGCAAAAAACCTGCTACCAGAGTAGTCAACACCAGGCAAGTGCCTTATAAACCAAGGCCAAATGTGATTCCAGTATTAGCTAGAAGCCCCTGGTGAACAAATGTCTCTTTATAATGGGAAAAATAAACCCAGAGCATGTGCATGACCAGGCGAGGTACTGTATCAGTAAAGCACTACATTGTAAAAATATGCAGAATTATACCTACTAAGGTAAAAAGCAGAGCGCTCACCATGCCTCTGGGAGGGTAGCAAAGAACTAAACAGGAGAGCACAGCCTCTCCTGTATCCTCCACCTCAGTAAGAGACCTTGTATAGCCCTACAGAAAAGCATATGCTTCAAATTCTTAGTAGATGGAAGGCAAACAACTCACCTTGTCTCTGGATTGTAGCCCAGAATGTAGAAAAAGGAATCCACCCGGGCTTTAAATTCTCTAGCAGCAAATATGTCAGAGAAATGGGAGATATTACACTTTCCCCTGCAAGACAGAAAGAGAAAAAGGGGCATTAGACCAGGTTCTCTACATGGATGACGGCTTTTATAATTAAAGGAAAAACCAAGACTTCTTGTTGGTATTGATAAACGCAACTGGCCTGCTCCCCCCCCCCCCCCCGGTGCAGTTACCACTGAACATGGTTAAAGAACTGCAAGGCCACATGTGTCTTCTGACATACTGAACAAGCTGAATATAATCCCATATTAAGTGAAAACAATTGTGGGAAATCAGGACTGAACATATTTTCCTTCTTAAAATATTTTATCTTAGCAAGTATGATACTGGGGAGGTTTGTCTGCAGTTACTGAGACCATTTGCCTTGATTCTCAGAGATGCTTAAAATAAAAGAATATCATGATATATTTTATTAGGTTTCTAGTCCTCATGGTAGGACTCTACAACAGGAGTGGGGAACATGGGGTCCTTCTCTAGATGTTGTTGGGACTACAATTCCCATCAATCCCAGTCATCATGGTCTATGGTCAGGGATGGATTTGTAGTCCGGCAAGAACTGGAGGGTCACAAATTCCCCTTTCTGGCCCTACAGCAACAGTTCTCAAACATGGGTCACTGTGAGCCTTCCAAATTCAAGAGGAGCTATTGAAGCCTGTTCAACTGAAGATCAGTTCCTAATGGTCCTTTATGTCCAAGGATGTGGAAAAGTATTTAAAAAAACAAAGAGCAGAACTTGGGAGACCCTAGGTACACCAAATACAGAACTCTAAAAATAAAAACGACAAAATGTGGCTGAAGCTACTGAAACTCTATACAGGAACATCGGCTATTGTACCAATATCAGATACTGTCAAATTATCAATGAGCTTATTTCCAGCTATCAATGTCTACTAGTGATGATGACTATGTTCTGCCTCCACAGTCAGAGGCAGTGATGCTTCTAAATACAGCTGCTGAAAACCACAGGGAGAGTGGAGATCAGCGGCTGAGCTCAGGTCCTGTTGAAGGTTTCTCAAAGATCTCTGGTTGGCTACTGTGAGAACAGGATGCTAGAGTAGATGGGCCACTGGCCTGATCCAGCAGGCTCATCTTTTGTTCTTGTTATTTATTCAGCCTCATGCCTGGGAAAGCAGTGTCCCCAAGGATTTAGAAGAAGGGAGAAGATTCTGCCCATTCTCCTTCCTTTCGCTTTTTGCTTAGGAGCCGCCTCCAAGAACACCACCAGTAAATCCCAGCTCACTTTCAGCTGTTGGCTTAAAAGCCCTTAAGTGCTCTCGCTCTCTCACACACCTACATTAACCACATTTGCTCACATTAATCCCTTACTATTCATGCCTCTCATTTCTCTTGCCCCAGCTAAATTTAGATTTAGATGATAAGCTCCTCTCAGCAGGATATCAGGAAGATGAATGGGTGGGTAATGGTGTAACCTAAGCTACATTCTTTTGTCCCATAGAACCAGCTGCCTTCAAGTTCTTCAACTGGGGTTTCTTCCATCAGCAACAGGCAAAAAAGACTGAGGAAGAGCATAGCCACCCACCTGCCAATCATCTGGCATCATGGCGATGAACGGGGGTGCAGTCCTGTTCTCTGCCGTGTTTGGCAGGCACGCCAGTTTCCCTAGCTTAGCCAAACCAAGCAAGATTGCCCACTGAAGTAACATCACCTGACTGACATGTAGGCACGATTTAGGAAAAATGGCCTTGTGGGCTGAAATGAAACCTCTGGCAGGCTAAGAGGCTCCCCTGCCCTGCCCTGCCCTGCAGGGACCAGGGGGACAGAATAAGAGAGGCTACAAAGGTGGACACATTCTTCTTGATAAAGCACCACACATACAGAGAATGTATTATGACTCTTTTTTCTTGAAGACTCACCATGCAACTGTACTTATGGCAAATGAGTGCAGCCACACCTGAGTACTGCAGCTGCATAATACCTATTCGTTTCAATAGGGCTTTGCTCTGGAAGGCCACTTTAAGTCTCCATTCATTTCAGTGGAGCCATGAGCCATGATGGCAAAAGCGACTTCGAGGTTCGGGAGGGGTGTGACACTGAATGCCAGATGCTGGGGAGCAATAGCAGGAGATGCCCTGCTTGAGGGCTTCCCAGGAGGCACCTCACTGGCCATTGTGGGAAAGAAGATACTGGAATTCATGGACCTTTCCTCAGATCCAACAGGACTTTTCTCTTCTTTTTTAAAATGAGGCTCCCAAAATTTCTCAATAAAGAAAGGCAGGTGAAATCTCTACTTACACCATTCATTCGTTTAGAAAATGTTTCTGCTACCTTTCAGTTAAAATCCAAAAGGAAGCATAAACAACAAACAACAGTAAATACACAAACCCCAACAGAAATACTCATAAAACAAAAGCAGCAGCTATTAAAACAAAGCCATTAAATGCAGAAGAATGGATTAAAGCATCATCAAGGCAACTTATATTACAGCGGAACCTCGGGTTGCGAATGTGATCCGAGCGGGAGGCAAGTTCGCAACTCGCAGCGCTGTGCCTGTGCACGTGTGGGTCGCGATTTGGCGCTTCTGTGCATGTACGGGTGCCGAAACCCAAAGGTAACCCATTCCGGTACTTCCAGGTTCGGCGTGGTGCGCAACCTGAAATCACGTAACCTGAAGCGTCTGTAACCTGAGGTACCACTGTACACGCCGAAATGACCGAGTAAATAAAAAGGCCTGGCACCAATATGGCAACCATGTTGGAACCAGGTGAGCCTGACTGAGGAGGGCACCACAAACCAAAATGCTCTTTCCCTAGTCACCACGTGGCTAAAATCAGATGATGTGGTTGGATGTCCCAGAGGAGGGTCACAGGTGTTGACTGATGATCATCACCTTTGAAGAACGCTCAGCGCAAATAAATTAAAAAGATTTTCCTCCCACTGTTATCACCCTCCTGATAATCGTCCCTGTAACTTTGCAAGAATAAGAGCCAATGACAACACAAGAGGACTGCTGTGAAAGATCCTCAGGGAAAATTACACACATACAAACCCCTTCCTGAGCATATGAGCCGAGAATTAAATTTTCAAGCCCGGCACCATCAATCCAGCTCAGCTCACATTAGCTTGCGCTCTCCTCTCAGCATGCCAATTTCAGACTAAAAAGTCAGCTTCCTTGAGATATAAAAAGCACTCTGGTATTCTGGAGAAGATTACAGCGAGTGAGCGGAATTTGCCAGGTTTATCTTAGAAAACAACAGCTCTATAATAAGTCAAATCAAAAGGTCTGTTTCCCTCCCCTACAGCAGAGGTTACAGCTGACTTGACTTGAAGGAAGCAGCTTCAGCAAAGTGGCTTTGAACAGGGAAAATGTCTCCAGATGGCTTTACTTAAAACACCATCTGAGCATTATCAGCAGGGAGATCATTCAGTTCACGTTTTGACAATATCCATGTGCTCTTCCTGCATGCCTGAAAATGAGATGCATGATGCCAACAGCATTTTCATTTGAATTCACCACAAGCATTGACTTATTCCCCAAAGATGAATGGTTAGGTCTTTACTTGTTAAACCAACAAAGGGGGGAAAGGAGGAGAGACCAGGTCAGGGATGAAGGGAAAGACAGACCACACAAGGCATGGGTCAGCAGCATCGGAGTGGCTGTCTGGCTATTGTTGAAAGCCCAAGGAACTCTCATCTTTCTCTTTCTCTCTCTTGAAAAAAAGTGAGTTTCAAGTCCTCACGGCTCTTGGAGCAAATGACAAACCTTTTGCTACATCGTGCTTTAATATGATCATCACCGCCAAACAAGTGAGTTTTCTAGACCCACAGTTTTATACAATACTTGCTTTGATTGGGAATTTCCAAGTATACTCCCAAGGACTACTTGCCCAGAGAGACCATCTTTTTAAAAAATAAAAAAGTCTCAAACTTTTGGGGGGCTTACTCAGGCTGGATGGTTGGTTGCAGGAGGCTGGCAGAGAAAAAGAATAGGCAAGATAAACGGCAGAAGTTCAGAAAGATGGCAGCAAGTGCAACCTTCACTTTTGCTATGGACAGGTATAAATTTGGCTCCGGCTTCTTCTCCAGGTCAGGAGCTGTTCAAGTTTTAAAATCTCCTATGCAAGATCATTCCTCATAGAAAAGGAACAAAACTCTGGCCCTGCAATTCCTTCACATTAGTTCTTTCCAAGTTTACTCCACAAGACTCAATAATACAGATCAGGCCCACACATCTATCAATCGTGGGGCATGGGACACAATCAAATTCCAAATAAAAATACTGCAAATAAAGGAAGTGCACTTTCGGCATTGGCCAAGATATTGCCGTAGTTTTCCATGTAACTCTCAACAACTATTTCAGACATGAGTATTCCTAAAACAGATGATCAAGATGCATGTACGCGTGTGGGAAAAAGGTTGTCAGGATCAGACACATAAAGTTGGCAAATATCCATAAAACTAACCTATGCACATGTCAGATGCACAGCTAGCTTCTCTTAGTTTCCCTTCACACCTCAGCAGAATGCAGAAAAGCAAAGAGGAACCAGTGCTGTGGGCCTATCCAAATATAGCAATTTGTTTTTCAGCACCATGCAATCCAAGCAGTACACAGTCAAAACAATCAAACAAAACAAAAATCAAATAAAACCAAGGGACATAAGCAAGAACACGTGACGAGAAGAGAGAACAAAAATCAGAGGGCTAAATACACTAAAATAAATGGATCAAGTTAATAGTGACCCAGATCTCACTCAGTAGCACCTTAGAGACCAACTAAGTTTGTTATTGGTATGAGCTTTCGTGTGCATGCACACGAAAACTCATACCAATAACAAACTTAGCTGGTCTCTAAGATGCTACTGAATGGAATCTTTTTATTTTGTTTCAACTACGGCAGACCAATACGGCTACCTATCTGTAACCAGATCTCACTGACTGCAATAGTAACCAAGTTGTGACTAACTTGACCCATTTATTTCAGTGAGACCCTAGTTCCATTCACTTTGGCTGCAATCTGAACCACACTTACCAGGGAGTAAGCTCAAATGATTTCATTAGGACTTACTTGGATAGGATTGCTCTGTTAGTCAGACTCCAATGCAAAATCTTTAAGTCACTGTCTAAACTACCGTAGATAACAAAAATTATTAGATGTGGGCAGGGGGGGGGGGGAGGAAGATTTCATCAGGAGACTAGCAATATCCGCAATGAAAACATTTTTTTAAAAAAATAGATGGAAAGAGATTCAGAACATTCTCCTGGTTAACATTCTTGGCCTTTCTAGAGCTTGTTACAAAGTCTTCTCCGCAATGGACTCTTGACAGCTTACCTGAGGGCAGCAGCATGATAGGTGTCAACATAGTCCGAAATGAAAAGCTCTCTGTTCTTGATCACTGGGTCGGTAATAACCAGCTCACGCCCAGAATCTGTGGAAAGAAAATCACACAAGTTCAACTATGATGCCTCAAAAATATCGACATCAGCCACTCACCCCCAGGAGCAAAGGCAACCAAAGCAGAAGTTTAGAGACTCAGAAAGATATTGAGATGTAAAGCACACATTTTGAGGGGGCGGGCATAGCTCAGAAGTCAAGAATTTTCCCACCATCCCCCACCTGCAAAGGAACCCCCCCCCCCCAAAAGAGGCTGATCACCCTTTTAGGCCCATAGGCACAACTGGATTTCTGAGCAAGTGCTATGGACACTGATGGTTACTCCCCTCCACCCACAAGACACCGGGGGCGGGGGGGGGGGAGAACCACATGCATGCATATTTCACTCTTCCAAGGAATCTGGTGGGGAAATCGGATCCAACAGAATTAGTCTGAGCCTTGAAAAGTCCATAGAGCTGAAAGAGGAAGTGGGAACGAGTGCCATTCTTCGAACTTCCGCCTTCATCTCCACTGACTTCTTAACTGAGAAGAAAATAGCCACCCTCACCTTCTGGTGACCATAGGGCACCACATTGGCAATTCCTTTTCTTCTGAAAGTATACATTTCTAGCCCTCATGTGGTGAGAAATAGAATGAAGGGAGTAGGGCAGCAGGGTAGAGGGAGAGTTTTTGGAGTCAATAAGGACGTCTGTCTCAATCCAAGGCGTCTCCTCTTGCCTGCCTCCTGATGTCTCAGACAATGGTCCGAAAGCACAGTGATTCTCCTAGATTGCTAAAGCTAAGTAGGTCTCAACATGATCACTGTCCATGTGGAAGACAGTCTGAGAAGCCCAATATAAGCCGGTCTGGGCTTTCCAAAGGAATGGCAGAATGCTGCTATAATGAACAGACAGACAGAAAAAAGCATCACTGGCAGCAAGGGATGCTGACCACGTCTGGAGCTCAGCTTACCATTTTCGTTATGTCGGTCCTGAACTAAATGCTGGTACACAGAATCTGGAACTTCAGACTGGCGGTAGTACCATTTGACGTTCATGAGAAGGTGGTCCCGTTTGCTCTGAAAAGGAGCAACAAAGAACAAAGTTATGGGCAAGGGCTTTGGGTTAGCCAGCCAACACACTCCCTAAGCAGACGCACAAAGGAGCAGAAACAATTTGCAAGGAAATGAGGTTGTCTTCCCCATCAGTACAGAGAAATCAGAAGTCAAATGGTGCTAGAATTGATGCCTAAACAGCATCTCCCCACTTAAGGGGAAAGTGGCTTCTCAGACAATCAAGGCTTCAGAAAACTACTCTCATAAGCAGGGAACATTTGTACACACACCTGACATTACATTAGGGGCTTGTACCAAAAAAGCAGCAGCTTCCTAACCTTGCCTACACAGCTGGCACCTTCACTTAAGCTTCATTTGGTCCAGGAACTCTCGCCCTGGGAAATAACTTCCTTGTCATGCAAAGGAAGAATGTGAAAAACATTCCAAATTCAGATACTTCTGCATGAATGTTTTAAAAGCCAGCATCAAAATACCAAGTAACCATTTCACTTCAGACATTTTCTAGTTCTGTGCAAAGGTGCCTTGTTGCTATCACTGGCTTCAATTATCATCCTGGAGAGTTTTACACTAAAGATTCTTCATTGGGTTAACACTGAGGACTACTCCCCATCTACAAAACCAAACCAAATCAAGAGTGTCTTGGGGCGTCCTGAAATTTAACAAATTAAATCACGCCTTTCTATTGCTCTAGAATATGTAAAAGGAAACATAAAGCACCGCAGTGAAGTTAAGTAGGGATGGGGAACCTCCTGCTGCCCTTTGCAATCTCCCCAGATGGACAATAGAGTCTATGCGTAGAAACTGCCCAGTGTACAAAAGTAACATTCATTTTTGTTGCTCAAGGCTTAATCAGGGATCCCCAAACTGTTGTCCACGGACAGTGGTCTGCAACTTGCATTCAGGTAGTCTGCTGCATTTCTCTGGATTTGTGGTTGAAGAGAGGTAATGGCAAATCCATCACTTTAAATATTCGTGTAGATTTTTGATTGTATTTTTTATGGCTTCCTCTATTTCTTCTATTGTATTTTATTGTGTTTCAGTTTAAATTTAGTAAAATGCAGCATATAAGAAATAAGAATCAAACAGCCTGTAACACAGCATGTTACAATTAGTACAACAGGTAGAAAGATAATTAAGTAGTTGGCAAAGACACTCAGCCAATTTTCAAGTGATCCTTTGGGGGGGGGGGGCTGATTTTGAGAACCACTGACTTAGATAAAACTCCATGTGCAGTACCACAAAACATCCAGCCAGTGGCAGCATTGTGTCAAGTAAGACTCCTAGAGCGTGGCTGAAGCACATGTACCTGGTATCCTGTCCTTTAAAAGCAGTTCAAACCGCAAAAAAAGAAAAGGGAAAAAAACGTTTGCTGCACAAGCTTGAGAAATAAATCAGCACTTCAAAGGTTTAAGCAAACATGAAGATAACTGCAGTCAAAGCAGAGCGCTTGGGAGGGACTGTAGCTCAGTGGCAGAACACCTGCTCTGCAGGCAGAAGGCTTCAATCCCTCTGTTTAAAAGGATCTCAACTAGCCCTGCTGGGGAAAACCTTTGCCTGATAGGCTGCAGAGCCAGTGTCAATGAAAATAGGCTGGGAGTGGATGGACCAATAATCACATTAAGTGGGAGGGACTATAGATCAGTGCAGTGGTGGCTTGTGCGGGGTGCAAGACAGGGAGCCCAATGATAGGTGGAGCCAGAGGCAAGGACAGGTGGGCGCAGCTAGTTCTATTTTTTGTCTCCCACCTCCTCCCTGCTGGAGGAGGGAAACACCAGAGACTCCGGAGAAGGAAACTGACAGGCAGCCTTGTAAGTAAGAAGACAAGCAGATGAGGGCTGGCTGGAAGCAGACTGAGGTTGGTGAGGCAGCGCCACTTTCACCCCAATGGACCAGCCACAGCTGAATCAATGGCTGAGCATGTGCTCTGTATGCTGAAAGTTCCCAAATTCAGGGTTGCCTCCAATCTTAGTCCAACTTGAGAGATGAAATAAATGGGCATGGCCAACCGAATGCAACCTTGTACAGTGGAACCTCAGTTTTCGAGAGTCTTGGAAGCTGAACATTTCGGAAGCCAAAAACCCAGAAGTAATTGCTTCCATTTTTCAACGCAACTCAGAAGTCAAATAGCTTCCACTGCGTGGTTTTCTTTTTTCTCAATGGATTTTGCCAACCGCCCATTGCTCCTCGGCTTTCAAACATTTCGGAAGTCGAACGGTCTTCCGGAACAGATTATGTTTGAAAACTGAGGTTCCACTATATTCAGTTGCAAACCTGAGTCCCCCAGAATGCAAACCTCAGGCTATTCCTGGAGCCTCTGCACAGAGACTCATCTGCAGAGCTCAAGGCATAGGCAGGTGTATAGGAGACAAGTAGTTTTTTGCAGATATTTGGTGCCCAAGCTGTTAAGCACTTTAAACTTAAGCACCCTGAACACAATCTACAACCAAGGGCAGCCGGCAAGGCAATTGCCAACTCATGGGTACTCCTGCCACCAAAGCCACTTGGGCCTGTAGTGACAACCATGATTCAAGGAGAGCCTTTAAACTACATAACAATGTCTTCAGGAGAAGTGCAACCCTGTCCAGAATAGGCTATTGCACAACATTGGATCTAAAGCAAGAAGAGCCACAGGACAATGGTAAAGCACCTGGCTTTGTATCCAGAAGGCTCTCAGAATCTCTGAGTACAGCTGGGGGAAGAGGACCCCATCTGAAATTCAGTGTAGACAATACTGAGCTAGATAGACACAACACTGGTCAAAAAGACTTTCATGTTGCTGCCACAACACACACAGACTCAAGACCCACAAAGGCCCATGACGCAAAAATTGTATGTGCTCATTTATATGTACAGATCCAAATTTAGGTTGCTGAAGAAACAAAGATGGCAGGTGCCTGGGACACCATGTTCTGCAACATGCCCAGGAGTTATGTAAACCAGATATGCAGAACTTTTGGCCCTCCAGACGTTGCTGAACAAAAGTTCCTATGAGTTCTATCAAGCATAGCCCACGGCCAGGAATCATGCGAGTTGTAATTCAGCAACATCTGGAGAACCAAAGGTTCCCTACAGCCGCTGTAAACAAAGGAAAACATTAAAAGAGGTGGGCGGGCAGGTGATTCAGGGCCCAGCATGAAATACCTGGGACCCCAAACCCACAAGTTATCCACTAGCAATATCCCTGGGTTGCAGTTTCAGTATTTGCGAAGCTCTACCTACAATGTTTGTATGCAAACATCTGTGAACATGAATACAATAGATTTCAAAACACATGGGCCCTTGCTGGCAATTTTGGGGGAGATGAAAAAGGAAAAGTGCTGTTACCCCTCTCCAAGCAAAACCCTTGTTTGATGTAAGGCCCAGTTCTGACTGCTTGCCCACCTGCCTCCTCTCAGTGTGCCCATCTCATTTCCTTGCATCATTACCTGAAACAAAAGAGAAGCTGGCAGCCGAATCAAGACAGGAACAGCTGGAGTTCAGGGATCTGGAATATGATTGGAACTACAGCCTGGGGAGAAGGGGAAGGAGGGTGCCCTTTTCTTTCAAGCACGTATAACCCACACAGTATTCATTTTGGCTGTGCTTTTATCAACTCAGAAGCCAGAGTATTTGGCTTCCCTCTGAGCGCCTGCGGCAGAGCCGGCTGAATCTCTGTGTGCCCTGGACAATACCTACTGATGCTCATCTACCTGCAGGGCTTTATCCCACAGGCTCACTGCTTGCTCTCCTTCTGCTGGGGCTTTTTGTTCATTTGTAGCATCCCAGCCTCTGCATTTAGTGGGCCTGCAACTTGTGCTTCCGCTTTCCGTTTATCTCAGCTCATCCGTATCAAGATGGAAAGATGGGTGACAGAATGTACTGTTGCGGAAAGACACGAACAAACTGCAACCCCCAAAATCTACCACCATCTGTCATTTGAAGACACTTTAGCCATGGTGAGCTGAACTAGGACATTTTTAGGGTACCAAATACAGAGAAAGAACAAATGATTACCATAAACAGCTGCAATTTAAATGAGGAACACTGTCTTACTTAGCATCCTCTCTGCTTTCTGGAGATTACAGAAGGCATCACACTCACACACTTTCAAGCATCTTTTCGAAGCCATAAGGTCTGGGAAGGAACTTTTTCTTTTCAAAATGAAAGCCAGGATTTTCAGGAATCTGCATTCTGTATCCCTTAATAATATCCTGTGCCTTTTTCGCACTGCTGTTGAATCACAGCACTCATGCTGCCTTAAATACTGACTTGTCTCCCCTATTAACTTTTCTTCCTTACTGTGTATTATCAAGGGGAAACACTGCTCAGACAGCTTTAGAAAATGAATAATTTGATGTGATTTTTTTTAAAAAATAAACATTATTTAGAGGTCACTTTGGGGGACATACAGCCCATTATGGCTTCATCAGGGCTCCTCTCCTTGAAAAACCAACAGGGTAAGTGGAAGAGAGGGGCCTCTCAAAGTTATAGGAAGTGCTGGACTGAGTTTGCCTGGCTGTGACAACCTGTGCAACAACAACAACAAGCAAAGTAGTTCCGTTTCCTCCAACATTTCATTCTGCAGGATGTTCGAACCCAGCCTCTCTGCAGAACAAGCACAGAGAGAAAGCGTTTGACCTAACAAGCTACCATTTATAGCGGCTTCAAATTTATAGACCCCAAGCCTCAAAAAACAGAGGGGTCAGCGTTTGTTCCACTGTGCTGACTCGCTGCCTTTGGCGCTTTACATCATCCTCTGCACCAACATGGCAGGAGGTTGTGCTTTTGCGGGGTTTTTTGTGTGTTTTTTTACACCCACACTTAGAAAGGCAGCACATGAAAACCTCCTTTGCTGTTTACAACAGAAGCGCAAAATAACCAGTTACATTTAAATCCCCCGACAGATGATGCAACTGAAAAATGTGCTGACGCGCTAAATTTGCCACAATCTGCTCTCGGCTGATATCAGAGAAGCATTTCTCTTGCAAATCACAGCTCCCCTTTAAGGTATCATGTCCTGGTGATTGCTTCTTTTGTGTCCAATTAATTTAAAAGGCTTAACCATGGAAATCAGGCTGAGAATGTTCCTCTAGCACAGCAACAGTCTCTCTCTCTCTCTCTGTTTGTAGAAACCAAATCTTACTAAAAATACCGGCATCTTACACTACGTTATGTTTTACAATATTGCTATTCTCTCTTATCCTATAAGAGAATTGTTAATGTTGCGGCTTACTGGGCCTGCTTATAGGATTCTGTCTTTTTTTCTTTCTTTCTTTTTTGTATATTATAGTTTTCCCTGTTTTTGTTCCCCACTCAGGGATTGAAAATATTCAGTGAAGAGCAGGCTGTAAATACTGCAAATAAATAAATAAGAAGGTGATGGACTCCAATCTCACTGCAAGGCAACTCTCCCCCGACTTCCCCCCACCACACACATCAACCAAGATTTCCACTGGTTGCTGAAAAGGGGGACGATGGCTTAATTTCACCCCATTAATGCTGCTGTATGTAGAACCAGACTGCCATCTGTAGCTCTTTCTTACTCCAGCAAGTGGGCTTCCATGGGGCTATGGAAGTCAGAGAAGATGGCCACCAGCTTCCACACACAAAAGGTGTGAGGAACCTTTGGTCCTCCTGATATTGCTAATCCCATCACCCCCAGCAAGCACGACCAATAGTCCGGGGTGATGGGAACTGTAGTTCAGCAACAATGAGAGAGTCAAAGCCCAAACCTGCTGCATTGTACAGCTCCCCCCAGCACAGGAACAAAGGAAGCTAAATTAATACTTGCTTTGACTTCTGTACTACTTGGACTGGCTGGCTGGTGGTTCTCAGGGATCTTGGGCTGAGGGTCCTTCTGATCGTCAGGTACTTGAGCCTTTGAACTGGAGATGCCATGGGTTGAAGTGGGACCTTTTACATGCAAAGGAAGGGGCCGAAACACTGAGCTATGGACCTGGCCACAACCAATGGGCCTTAGCTCCTGTTGGGAAACTGAATCACACTTCTTTTTTTAAAAAAAATGATGGCATCTGGAGCAAAGCCTTGATGACTTATCTTAAAGCCAGAGGGGTGGGGTAGGGTGCCCCCATGGGAGCAGGTGTAGCAATCATACCTCCCCCAGATTCCTGCTAGAAAGCATGGACTCTTACTGCACCCCAGAACTCTAAATTTCCCTGCGCATGTCAGTGTGACATGCTCTGTGCAGCACCTCCAACAGAACAACTCTCAAAGGCAGCCAAGCTACCTCTTTCGGCTCCTGTCCTCTTAACCTAAACCAACACAAAGACTGCAACCTTTAAACCTGTTAGTGTTATCTAATGACTGTTCCATCTACAAGAGCTTTTCTAATAGAAACAGGCCACGATGGCTTATCTCTGTGCACAAGCCAGCCCTCAAAGAACCGCCAGCTTGATTGAGCGCAGTAATGGAAGGCAGGAAATGAGAAGGCTTGGTTAAGCCGCGGATAATCGATCAGTGTATTCAGCGGAGTGTGAGCTGAGCCAGGGAATAAGCAGCTCGGGGTATCCAATACTGTGCCTTCCAGTACAGAAAAGTCCCATTTCTGTGATCTATGCAGGAGAAAGAATAATTTATTGACACAACAATATAGGATTCCCCCCTCCTCACCCCCTGCAACATACATATGCCAAAAATGTCTTGCTTTTCACATTTGTTATTCTTTACAGTGCAGAAAGAAAAATCTTTCACGCCTCCCATCCTCTGAAAGCTGAATGACAAAGCTGGGTAGTGGCTTGTGTTGTTCCAAACAACTCATGAACCTGGAAATTAATTCACAGCCCCGTTTGTCAATTCTTTCAAATGTAAGGAAAGTGTTCTCTTTGCCTTCCGAAGTCCAGTATTTTTGCACTGTGTATGTGGAGTGTCCCATTTTTTATGTGTGCAACTGTGATTCTCCTGTCAACAGCTGGAATAAAACAGGTGAAATCTCAGAATCAAGCTTAAGGTTTTAAGCTATTGCCAATTTATACACGCTGGCAAAGTAAACAATCTGGAGACCCGGGGTGGGGGTGGGGTGCTCATCTTGTTAGAATTTGAAGGACAAGCAACTCACCACTGGAGAAGACAGAAAGGCAAGGCTCAGCTTAGAGGGGGAGAAGGATTTTCTCTCATTTTTATTTTTACAATAGGGGTGGGGAGGCACCCCCAATGTGGTGTAGTGGTTAAGAGTGGTAGCCTTGTAATCTGGGGAACTGGGTTCGCGTCTCCACTCCTCCACATGCAGCTGCTGGGTGACCTTGGGCTAGTCACACTTCTTTGAAGTCTCTCAGCCCCACTCACCTCACAGAGTGTTTGTTGTGGGGGAGGAAGGGAAAGGAGAATGTTAGCCGCTTTGAGACTCCTTAAAGGGAGTGAAAGGCGGGATATCAAATCCAAATCCAAACCTGTATCTTCCTGAATATCTCCAGTTTTTCCTCCAGGCCTTCACATTTCTACTCAGGAATGGGTCAAGGATAGCCTTGGCCGTCGCAAGGAACCCAGAGGAGAAGCAGCTATATGCTGTGACAGTAAAGAAGGAGCCAGATCAAAATGAGACCTCTAGGTGCTGCTCCTTTCAAAAGATGCTCATCAAGAAGACATCCTATGCCCAAAAACCTAGTGTTGGAAGAAGTAGTTTTATTTTACATTTTGTGCATTAAAAAAAAAATGTTTAACACAGGCAGCATTAGAAAGAGGCATCAATGTAAGATAGTGGTAGCTGGCACCTATTGGGACTGGTGGGTTGGAAAACAGGGAGGCCAACAGCAGGTGGCGCCAGAGCCAATGACTGGGAAAACCGACTCATTCCATTTTGACACCATCCCACTCCTTGTTTATTTCCTCAGAAGCAACACAAAAGAATTAAGAGGAGGAGGAAGCTGATAGCCAGAGCTACCCATTGATTAGACTACAGTAATTGTAAGTAAGAAGTCAGGCAGGTTGGGGGGGGGGGCATGCTAAGGGCAGAATGAGGCTGGTAGGGCAGTGTCTCATTTGCTCTAATGAACCAGCCTCCACTGAACAAGAGTCCCCTTCCTAAGGTAAGAATTCAGAGCCACTACCAAATCTGTTTATAGATGGCCGTAAAAATTTACTGTTAAAGAGCCTACTAATCCTTTTCATGTCTGCAGCTTGAAATCTATTAAGATAATATTGGAAAACAGCCACTAAAGCAGATAGCTTTTTTGGAAAAACTAACAAAGCATCTTAGACCACTATTTCAAAACGATTTTGAAATAATATGTTTATTCAATACACAGGAAAGGATAAAGTTATCTTCTCACCACCAGCTATCCCCCGCTCACTCTGGGGCAATCTGGTAAGACAGAGAGTAAAGACACTAAATGGGTATAGTCAACTCTAAACTATTACCCAAGCCTGCCAGATATTTGACTGTGCATGGAAGGATTTGGGGGGATGGAGTACACAGAGGCTGTTTTCAGAAACAAAAATGTTTTTAGAAATGAATTCAGAGCCACACAATGTTGCATGCAACAAAGCTCAGACCTGCAAAGGCAGAAGGCGTGATGCCAAAAGCAAACAGAAGCAGTCTTCCAGTTTGCTTAAAACAAGAGCAATTTATTTCCCTATATGTTCCTTTTCGGCTTCGCTGAACTGAAAATTCAGAACACCTCTGTGCTCAGAGAAATGGGGTGGGGATATATACTTCTTTCTAAAGTGCACTGTTATTTTTATATTGCAAAGAAAGTATTTTACCTTCATCACGGGAAAGTGTGTGTGCGTGTGTGTGTGTGTTTGTGTGTGTACGCGCGCTCACAGAAATAAATAATAAACACTATCATAAACCATTTCACAAAAGGTCACAGGCCACTGCTTACTATCTCTCAATTAATCCCACTGAGGCATCTTTCCGCTCTGTTTCTTGCTTTATGTTCTTTGAATTTCGCTCTGTAACACCTGATGTCAGATAAGCCAAGCAGAAGCATTCATTGCTAGCAGCCTCTCCTTTTTGCTTATAGGTGGCATGCTACAAGGGTAAGGGGCACAGATTGTGTTCCTTAAACCATATTTCAGTCTTACACATTTTTGTTTTGGTGCTAGACCACTGCTCCTCTCACTGCAGACCAGTAGTTCCCAAACTGTGACACAGAACTGAGAATATATCCTTGACATAAATGAATGATCCCTGTTGGAAAGGGTAGTTCAATGGCAAAAGCATCTGCTTTGCATGCTGAAGGCCCTAGGTTCAATTCACAGCAACTCCATGTAGGGCTGGGAATATTCCCCCATCGGAAAACCTGGAGAGCTGAGGCCAGTCGGACAAACCTGAGCTAGATGGACCAATGGTCTGACCAGCTATAAGGATGTTTCTTATGAGTTCAAACACGCACAACAGAGGCTGCCGCCCACTGCACTTCTGGCCAGTTTACTGCTCTGTTCTTGTCTCCTTCCAGTCAGCTTACTTTGGAGAATAGATAACTATTTGATCTATGCACTAGGGGCAACTAATCACGGGTGGTGCATCCCATTTCGCTGCTTGAGGAGAAACAGGAAGTGTTGCTTTGCTGTGCCGCCGCCACTCCCATCACCACTACCTGCCACTGCCGCCCACTCTGCCACTGCTGTGTGCCCTGCCAGGAGGCGCTGATTTCAGGTAAGATCACACCAATTTTGGGTGGGAGTGGTGAATCCAGCCCACGGATGGTCCAGGAATCAGCGTGTTCTTACATGAGTAGAATGTGTCCTTTTATTTAAAATGCATCTCTGGGTTATTTGTGGGGCCAGCCTGGTGTTTTTACATGAGTAGAATGTGTGCTTTTATTTAAAATGCATCTCTGGGTTATTTGTGAGGCATTGGAATTCGTTCATTTCCCCCCCAAAATATAGTCTGCCCCCCCACAAGGTCTGAGGGTCAGTGGACCAGCCCCCTGCTGAAAAGGTTTGCTGACCCCTGCCCTGTTAGGAATCCTTTGACCAACAGTTGAACTGGATGATTCCCGACACCCACCCACCCCAGTTCTAGTATGATGAGAGAAAAACTTTCTCCCCTTCAATATATGCATACACACACAAATAATAATAATAATAATAATAATAATAATAATAATAATTATTATTATTATTATTATTATTATTATTATTATTATTATTATTATTATTATTTATACCCTGCCTATCTGGCTGGGTTTCCCCAGCCACTCTGGGTGGCTTCCAACAAAATATTAAAATACAATAGTCCATTTAACATTAAAAGCTTCCCTAATCAGGGATGCCTTCAGATGTCTTCTAAAAGTCTGGTAGTTGTTTCTCTCTTTGACATCTGCTGTGAGGGCATTCCACAGGGCAGTTGCCACCACCGAGAAGGCCCTCTGCCTGGTTCCCTGTAACTTGGCTTCTTGCAACGAGGGAACTGCCAGAAGGCCCTCGGCACTGGACCTCAGTATCCAGGCAGAACGATGGGGGAAGAGACGCTCCTTCAGACGCTCCTTTCCATTTGCTTTAAACTCCTTTAAGTTTCACTGCTAAACTTCATAATTCACTCTTCATGCACAATTAAAGAGAAACTCCAGAGAAACGGTTTCCCAGACACCTGGCATTTCAGGCACTGGCACTTGCAAAACGTATGCTTATGTAAACATACTTTGTGTACTGTAGACACACATACACAGAAAGAAATCCCTGCACCAGATCATCCAGCCCAACAGGATCAAAACTGGAAGGCAAAGCCAACCCTGCTCACCCACCTGCAGTGAGGAAAAGGGGTTTGCAATAGCAAAAGCCCACCTGCCAGATCATTACTCAACCAGCAGCAACAAGCCTCCAGGAGGGTTCCTAGCAGCTTGTCACTTCCCATGCTCTGAGCCAAGTGCTCCAGAGGAAGAAACCATACAGAGTAAAGGTTTATCAAGAATTGAGATGGTGCGGTTGCGGGTGGCAGGAAGCCCCTTACAGCCTAAAGGGCAAAGGACTGCAGCTAAGCAGCAGAGCTCAAGTTTGCAGACAGTCCAAGGTTCAATCAATGGCAACTCTAGGCAAGGCTGCTGCCAGTCAGTGTAGACGGTACTGACGGTACTGAACAAGATGGACTAACAAACTGACCCAGATTAAGGTCAGTTCCTTCATCAATAAGCAAGGCATCAGGCTGTAGTCTAGGCTAATCCTACTCTGGGTAGGCTCTTTTAAATTAATGGACGTGCCTAACTTAGGTCCGTTAATTTTAATAGGTCTGTTCTTAGAGGAGTAGCATTGGATACAGCCCACCTTGTTTGAGGAATTTGTGCTGGATGCTAACTGCTACTGGGCCACATTCAAGGTTCTGATACTAACTTAAAAGGCCCTATACACCTTAGTAGTGGGTTACTTGAGAGGCTGCCTTATCCCTTAGAGACCGAGTAGGTCACTATGTCCTTTGGCAGTTTCTCAAAGTCCCTAAAATATCAGAAGCCCACTCTTTCAGTGGAGCTGCCCCTATATTGTGAGAGAGCATCTGCCCCTGTAGAACAGATATGACAGGCACCCACTCTCTGTCCTTTCAAGAAACAACTAACTGGGTGAAAAGCTGCATTTTTACAAAAAAATAAATACAAAATGAAACTGTTTTTCTACTTTTTCAGGTGTTTTTATGCTTTCATAGAATTGTAGAGTAGGAACCCTGAGGATCATCTAGCTCAGCCCCCTGCAATAGCTGTCCCGTACAGAGATCGAACCTGCAGGCTTGGTATTATAAACACCATGCTCTAACCAACTGCGCTATCCAGCTGCCATTAGATGAATGTGAAAGTGAATCCATATAACAGAATAATAATAATAATAAGCATACACACACATATGTACACAGGAGGGCCTAGTTCAGATCTCACAGTAAACCAGTTTTAAATTAAACTATGGTTTAACATGAACAAACAACACACATTAGCATGCTCTGCTCCTTCCTTTAGGCAACCAGGAAGAAAACAGACCAGAGGCTGGCTACATGCTGCATGTTTCTGTCCAAACAAAACACAGTCTCTAGACTGTTTCCTCCTGGACCTGACAAAGGTAGGATTGGAGCAGGAGCTCAGGGGTAGTCTGAGCAGTGCGTTAAAACACAGTGTAATTTTAACTATGGTTTAGCTTGACATCTGAACCAAGCCAGGGTGTTCTACAGTGTTGTTCCACTTAGAGGAACAGACGTTATGAGAACATGGCTCCCATCATCTCTCTTCCTCTAAAATCCTGTAGTCGTTCCAAGTGTAAAAATCTAAAGGCCACAAGACTGCACAGATTCTGCCTTCTCTCTTAACAAATCTCTACAGGAGTTTCCTCAACGGGCACTGATGGATAGAATACACTCACTGAAATGAGCCACAGTGACTTTTGAGGCCTGGTGGCAACTCACTACTGAACAACTTGGTTGGGGGCAGAGAGAAACAGCTTGGGATGAAGCCAAGGAAGAAAGAGGTCTGAGTTTTGTGGTTTAGTTGGGTGAAAGGGACTTGAAGGAGGAGAGACTGTGACACTGCATGAAAAGACAAAGAACTGCATCTGGTCGCTTGCCTGCTCTCTTCCCACCTCAACCTATATATTTATGAACAAATAGGTAACGCAACGTACACCCAAGGATTGAAGTGCTCCCTTTCTTTATTTGCAAGGAAACTGACCCAGCAGCAGCTGACCTGGAACCGCCTGGTTGCTTAGTAAGGCAAGGAAGTGTTGAAACAATACGAAAGGGATGATTCTTATTAGAACAATTCAAAAGAAGGCCATAAACACTTCTGATCCCAGCTTTTCTTCTCCCCACTCAACCTCTTTCCTGCTCCACTCTACTCTGATTACAGATTAGGGCTCTCCCACCAAAGCAAATTTGGCAGCAGGGCTGCTGAAGGGAGTATTGATAGCACAACCCTCCTCCTTCCGCACTTTGCCTGATTAGCATTTCTATTGCTGCGCAGGGCACAGAGGACGCTGTAAATCAAACACACTCAGTGTCAAGCACAATAACCAAAACAGTTACCTAAACAACTAACGGGTACTGTGAATGCGTTTAACTAAGCATCGAATAAGTGCCCCGGCAATTAAATTCCATTACGGTTCCTGAGACTTTAAACCTGGAGGAAGGTGAGGCCCAAGTGAAGACGCCCTTCCAGAGGGCTCCTGGCATTTGTCACTAAAATGCCGTTTCTGGCACCGAGTTCGCATCTAATTGCTGAGCTGCACCAGCTGCAGCATCTATTGCTAGCATTAAAAACAAGCTTTGAAGCCGGCACAGGCAGCTCCAATAGATTCCTCACCTTTGCAAATATCAAGAGGAGGGACAAAGATCCCCCAGAAGCTCACCAAGAAAAATGGCCTTTTAACAACAGAGTACTGATAGGGGTTGAAAAGGCTAAACCACCAAAAACACTGAACTGCATAGGACCATGCTTTTAAAAAAGTGGTTAAAAATATCGTTTAAAGTAGTTCATGGGGGCAAGAGGAAACTGAGGCAGTTCAGCAGGATGTGGTTGTGACAAACCACAACACCAGCAGACAACCAACCAACCCACACAATCAACGGCAATTCTCTTGTAAAAGGTAAAGGTAAAGGTACCCCTGCCCGTACGGGCCAGTCTTGACAGACTCTAGGGTTGTGCGCTCATCTCACTCTAAAGGCCGGGAGCCAGCGCTGTCCGAAGACACTTCCGGGTCACGTGGCCAGCGTGACGAAGCTGCTCTGGCGAGCCAGCACCAGCGCAGCACACGGAACGCCGTTTACCTTCCCACTGGTAAGCGGTCCCTATTTATCTACTTGCACCCGGGGGTGCTTTCGAACTGCTAGGTTGGCAGGTGCTGGGACCGAATGACGGGAGCGCACCCCGCCGCGGGGATTCGAACCGCCAATCTTTCGATCGGCAAGTCCTAGGTGCTGAGGCTTTAACCCACAGCGCCACCCGCGTCCCTATTCTCTTGTACTTTCAGCTAAAACAGAAAGAAAAGCGGGGTGGAGTGGGATCAGACTTGCCACGTTGGCATCCCACAGCAAGCAGGAGCGTCACACCAAGGGCAGGAAACTTGGGGATGGGGTCGGGATTCTGCACAAATCCATTCCCTCTTGCTGAGTTATTTGAGGGACGTGACAGCACCTCCTCACTTTGCCAGCATTCAAGGGATTGTCATCCCCAACACTGCGTGAATGCGAAAGGGTGTCAACATTTTCACATCATCAGGTTTCCCCATTCAGTGAAATTCCTTCTTGTTGGAACTTTTTCATAAGCTCCATAACATAAAGCAGATCTTTTGTCATTTTTAAATAAAAGATTGTGGGTGGGGGGGTAACTGTACATAAACACTTGTACGCGCGCACACAGCTACTAAAAGCCCCCTGCAGAGTGAAAAGTGGTTTGCCACATAATACAAGGGATCTGCTGCTTGAGTAACCCAATACAAGCCCTGCTGGATAAGCAAAAAGGCTCACACAGACTATTTGCAAACAGTGGCAAAGCAGATACTTCTGGAAAGGCCACAGGATGGACGTGATGGAGATAACAATTACCTACTACTGCTCTGCCACTACCAGCACCAACCAATATTCAGAGGAATGCCGCTGCAGAAGACTCCTTAACTAGCAAATCTCATACTTGTGGAGAGACCTGTCTTCGGTAAAACCCGCCTGATCCCCTTTCAAAGCCACCTAAGCCCATTGCTATCACTGCATCTTGCAGCAGAGAGACATAAACCCAAAACCCGTTTGGGGCACATAGAATTAGTGGCTCAGCTGTCTAGACCCTGGTCACTGGCTCTCATTTGATCATGTACTGCAATTGCATACCATATGCACTATTGCCCTAGCAACTGTTGACTATTCAAGCAAACATTCCTGTTATGAATTATTTGCATGTTCAATGTTCCAGCTATCAGAATTGTTCTGTGTACACGCATTCTGGCTATCTTTAATTAGATTTCATTACCTTAATTGAGATGATGAGCATGTTTCTCTATCTACATCTTCAGTTTGCTTTGTATATTCTGCACAGTACTTTGCATGTTCAGCACAGCATTAGGTGCATTTTTTATCTGATCTTTCCTTTCAAGGAACTCAGTGTGGCACACATGATCACCCCATACAATTTTTTTATCACTGCAACCCAGTGAGTCAGGTACGGCTTTCTGACTGGGTGCGGTTGGAACCCTAATCCATGAATCACTATACCATTTTGGCTCTCAAAAGAGAAATACCTCAAGCAATGTCATGTTGACCATTCAGAAGAGATGGATGGAAATATGGATTAATGGACATTCCTGCAAATTTGAAAGTTGATGCCACAATAACTGATTTTAATTTTTCTAACAAATTCCCTATCTTCAGGGAAATCTGTCCCTGAAGAGAGTTAACACCTCTATGCATTGCTAAGCATTGCGAAGTATGTCTTGTGGTGCATACCCAATTGATAAGAGGTAAAGGGCAGGTCTATTGAGCATCACTGTAGACCCATGAGAACCCATACATAAAAACACTTTGCTGTCGTTGCACTTTAGAGAGCACAGGTGGGAGGCACTTGCCAGTCTGTGTTGACAATAATGAGATAGATGGACCAATGATCTGATTTTGTTTCAGGCAGAGTTACCTGTGTCCCTGTGTTCATTATTAATATTTGAATTAAGGCATCTCAGGGTTTCCAAAATCACAGTTTCAATCAGCTGTACATTAGAAAAAAATAAAAAATAAAAATCACACAGTGCCTATTTCTTTGTTTATTTAGTGCTGTGATTTATTACTGGGGTTTTTCTTGTGTGTGTCACTTTAAAAAGGAAAAGCTCACAACCACACTTCAAGTTTCCATGTCTTGTTTTGTTCCTCAAAGCCAGCAAGCATCTGTGTAGGAAGAAAGAGCACCCGGGGGTCACGCCCTGCCTAATCAGAGGTGAAGATTATGCAGCAGACAGAATTACACAGAGTAGCAGGTTACACAGGCAAATAAATGCAGGGATGGGGGGAGGGAGAGAGGGAGGGAGGAAATCAACAGCTGCAGCATCCAGATGAAAGATTTATGATGATATTTTACCACACGCCAAAGGAATTTTGCACTTCAGAGTGTGAAAATCTTTTTTGCTCAGGGGGCCAGCCTGTTCTGGAACTCAAAAAGCTTAGATTAGAAGGCAACAAACAATATTTTGAGCTTTTTATATATTTTTTAAAATGCACAGACGGTAACCTGAAAATCAGCAAACACACACATACACAATGTATTCAGAAGGCTTTCCAGCAGCCCAATGCATGGCGTTAACACGATGGGCTGTACTCCATTCTGGTCTACCTAGGTCGCAGAGATGCCCAGAGCAGAAGACAGTATTATGGATTACATTCCTACTTTTGATGTGGGTTTTTTTTGTGTGATAAGCCTGGAAGCTATAACGGCACCAGAGAGCTGAAATTATCTAATTGATCCGCACAAAACCAGGTAACCTCTCTTTTAAAAACTCCCTTGAAAAGACAAGGGATTGTCTGATTAAAAACTCCCTTGAAAAGACAAGGGATTGTCTGACAATCCACGACAGAGTTAAGAAGCCCAGGGTGACTCACCAAAAACTACAATAAGATAGAGAGCATAAATTAACATCTTTATCCTTGACAGGGCCAAAGCATGTATATTTTATTGTCTTAATTAAAGGGATCTACTATAAATTGGGGACGCGGGTGGCGCTGTGGGTAAAACCTCAGTGCCTAGGACTTGCCGATCGTATAGTCGGCAGGTTCGAATCCCCGCGGCTGGGTGAGCTCCCGTCTTTTGGTCCCTGCTCCTGCCCACCTAGCAGTTCGAAAGCACCCCTAAGTGCAAGTAGATAAATAGGTACCGCTTTATAGCGGGAAGGTAAACAGCGTTTCCATGTGCTGCGTTGGTGCTGGCTCGCCAGAGCAGCTTTGTCACGCTGGCCGCGTGACCCGGAAGTGTCTCCGGACAGCGCTGGCCCCCGGCCTCTTAAGTGAGATCGGCGCACAACCCTAGAATCGGACACGACTGGCCCGTACGGGCAGGGGAACCTTTACCTTTACCACTATAAATTGAACATCTGGGCTGCAGAGACTGCCACTGTGGTCTCAACAGCTGCAAGGGAGATATTCTGGGCATTGAAGTCAACCATCCATCACCTGGCTGCTAAGAGTAACTGGACATGGCGAGGGGGGGGGAGGAGGCCATCGTTTTGTTATCAAGCATGCAACTTGTTCCTGGAAAATTTGAGGGTGCTGGGACACTATATTTTGTGCACACCTGGTTCACCATTAGTGTGTTGCTACTGTCCACCTATTCTTCCCATTCTCCTTCCTCCATTGTACAACATGTGCACACACACACCACATCTCTGAGTCATGCCCACTGCCTGCCCCAGATCTTTATAAAGTCAGGGCAGGTGCCCAAGATAGCTCTGAAGGCTGTTCGGCTGCCATTGCACCACACTAGTCCTTCCCCTGGCAGAGAAAAGCTACATGGCACCACTCCAGCTGCCTGCTCAGGCTGGTCACTGGCAGAAGATGCCAAGATGTGCAGGGCCTCTTATTGGGAAAGAGGTTGGCAGAACCAGCCATGTCAAAGAAGTTGTTCCACTGCACTCTTTCCCCAAAGCTCTTTTAAAGAGCATTTGTTCTGGATTGCTAACTAACTAACCAAAGTACCATTGAGAATGTCCCAGAAGTCGTAAAAAAAACCTGCATTGTTTGGCTGTAAGCTATAACAAAAATGAAAAGGGACATCCAGAGTTGAGCCGTGGTAGCTGGGACTGATGGAAGTTGTAGCTCCAACCTTCTGGTTGGTGAAGCCCGGGGCAATAACTGAATTCTTTCATCGTTCCTTTGCAACTTTTTATGTGTGCAAAGGGCAAACCAAGAACAGTTGTGTTTGCTGCCATCAAGCAATGCAGCCTAGCCACAACATCAGAAGAGCAGCAGCTGCCAGAAGGGGAACACAAGTATGACAATTACCTTTTCCCACCACTGAAAGAGGACCACAAATTGAGTTCTGCCAGGCTGCAGAACACAGGGAGTGCCTCATACATACAGAGACAGAGCATGTGTACACCCAGTTCAGCATTGCCTACAAGGACTGCCAATAGATCTCTGGAATTTCAGGGGTTCTCTCCCAACCCTACCTGGGGATGCCACTGGGGATTAAACCCAAGACCTTCAGCATGCAAAACAAACGCTTTGCCACTGAGCTACAGCCCTTCCCCCTTTGTCCTCCCTGGGAGACAATCTAAGTTTCTACCACCATACTCATTGGTGACCACAGAGGCTCAATTTGATCCCAGTTACCAACAAATCTGAGCAGCTGAACAGTAGGGCTGGGCGATAACTGGTTTTCAATATTGTGATATTTGTTGTTGTTGTTGTTTAGTCGTTCAGTCGTGTCCGAGTCTTCGTGACCCCATGGACCAGAGCACGCCAGGCACTCCTGTCTTCCACTGCCACCCGCAGTTTGGTCAGGTTCATGTTTGTAGCTTCGAGAACACTGTCTAACCATCTCATCCTCTGTCGTCCCCTTCTCCTTGTGCCCTCCATCTTTCCCAACATCAGGGTCTTTTCCAGGGAGTCTTCTCTTCTCATGAGATGGCCAAAGTATTGGAGCCTCAGCTTCACGATCTGTCCTTCCAGTGAGCACTCAGGGCTGATTTCCTTAAGAATGGAGAGGGTTGATCTTCTTGCAGTCCATGGGACTCTCTAGAGTCTCCTCCAGCACCATAATTCAAAAGCGTCAATTCTTCGGCGATCAGCCTTCTTTATGGTCCAGCTCTCGCTTCCATACATCACTACTGTGATATATCACCAGCTAAATATTGCAATATATCGATATATCACGATATCTGAAATAAGGAACTATGCAGAGGCAAACAAGACAATGTCCTGGCAACTGCTACTATTTAAGGGTCTGAAACTGAATAATGATATTATCAATCACCTCATGGTCACTTTCAGCAGCAGACAAGCCAAAATACATTCAAATGAAACCTTGGGTTTTGGGCTCAGCTACCAAATAGTGGTATTCAGGACAATCCAAAGTACGGTGATGAGTTAACATGAATACAAATAATCTGGGACTGCCAAACTGGCAGCAAGTCTACTGGGAAACAGAAGAAGCAGCAGCCTGGCAGCAGGGGCATAATAATCAGCAGCCTACAAAGCATTGCCACAGCAGGGGACAGCAGTGGCAACGGCCTGCAAGGCCTTGTTATGGCGGCGGCAGTAGTGGCAGCCTGCGAGGCCTTGCAGTGGGAGCAGGAGGCAGTGGCAGAAGCGGAGGTGGCCTTAAAGGCCTTGCTGAGGCAGGCTGCCACAGCTTCTGTCACCGCCTCCCACTACTGCCAGGAGGAGTTGCAGGCTGCTGCCACTTCTTGCCACCACGGCGAGGTCTCGCAAGCCCCATTGCTTGTGTCGCCATGAGGCCTCACAGGCTGCCACTACTATTGCTGCCATCTCCTGTCACCTGTTCAAGGCCTCAGAGGATGCCACTAGTGGCAGTACCAGATTGTCTGTATTCACTATGACTCATTGCCATACTTTGGATTGTCCTGAATCCCACCATTTCATAGCCGAGCCAAAAACCAAAGGTCCTGTAGGGGTGCATTTTGGCATGCCTGGTGGTAAAACTGAGTGTGTGATGGTTGATAATATTGTCATTTGTCCATTTTAGACCCCTAAGTAGTAGCAGTTGCCAGGACATTGTCCTGTTGGCCTCTGCGTAGTTCCATCCTTATTTCAGATACTGTGGTAGACTGCAATGTTTAGCTGGTGATAGCACAGCAATGTTTAGTTGCTGATACTGTGAGGTTTAACTGGTGATAACATTGCAACGTTTAGCTAGTGAGTTATTGCAATGTTTAGCTGGTGGGTTATCGCCATGTTGAAAACCAGGTATAGCCTAGCCCTTGCACACATTGTGATTCACAATATATTGCCAGCTCAAATATTATAAAACAATTATCACACTGTGAACTTCAAACCAGTGTTGGACAATATACTGATATATCGCCCAGCCCTACTGAGCAGCTGCTTAGCTTCTATCTCTCCTGCTAGATCCCTCCACAAGAAAACCTGAAGGACTGCTAGGACAGGGACGGTTTCCAGCAAATTAGTCTCTAAGGTTCTCCACAGTCACATTCTTAAGTACCAGGAGCAGGGGCCCTTTCTTCCGCTTCTCTTCTATAATAGTGAGCAAAAGAGTCTCTTTCTGCCTGGCACAAAGAAAGCCAGCTCACAGAACTTCTGTAGCAGCTTTAAGGCTGCTGGCAGCAACTTCTGATTAAGTGTATGCCTTGTTAGCCAGCCTTCTAACCCAAACCGAAGAGAGGGCACAGAAGGCAAAGGACCCAACAACCCACAATGTAAAGCAAAAGTCTTCTTCCGCAGCAGTTTCCCTTGGTTATACTAGATAAGGCTCCAACTCCAAAACGGAAGGCAATGGATTCCCCACCCACCCTGCTTTCTTCAGCACCATCAAGAGGGTATGTTGAAATCCAGTACTGAAGTGGCACTATGCCTCCCAGTTGCCACTCCTCACTCTGCCCAGCAAGAGAGAGGGCCTTACAGAGGATTGGCAGCATCTGCCTGGATTAAACTAAAAATAAAAATCATCATCCATCCAATGAAACACCAAAAGCAAGATACAATGAACTAGTTCTCAACTGCGATGTACAGGGAGTCTGCTCCACAGAACTTACAGCAAGATGACCGTGATGAATAAAGAGAAAATATCAGACTTGCACTTCCCTCTGAGGGCCTTTTCCCAGAGTCTGATATCATTTCACATTTTTATCTGTCATAAATGTTTTGATTTTATGGTGGGAAGCAGCATCTTATCCTGGAGTGTATATTTTGCATACTTTGAATAATCTTTATATACATAATTGGCAGATGAAGACTCAAAGCCCTGATTATATCGTGACCCCTTATTTTTTCTTCTTATCTCTCCTTTTCTATGACTTCTAAATTTTGCTTTCTTTTCCTAACACTATCTCTATATTTACGTCTTGTTTTGTTTTTTGATGTTTCCTATTTTGGGTTAATGAACAGAGAGGGGGGGGGGAGAGCGCACTGATGGATGGAAGATGAAGGGCCCTGTTTGAGGGTGGGGTAGAGAGAATCTCCCAGGGTAGGAGGATGGGGGAAGAGGGGAAAATTCCAAGGTAAGAGCAGGGAGGGCTCATGCTACTTTGTGTGGAATAAGGGTTAAGATACAACCTTGATATCTCCTCCTCCTCCCCTATCTTTTCTGTCTGCTTTATTTCTATTTAGATTAGTTTGGTTTTTATTGTATTCTGTGTTGAAAATTTTCAATAAAAGAAATTGATTATGGAAGCAGCATCTTGATGGCAGAGCATCTGCTTTGCATGCCTAAGGCCCCAGGTTCAATCCCTGCAATCAATTATTTGGGTTAGTAGAGACGCCTGCTTGACACCATGAAGAACCACGGTCGGTCAATGTAAACAATAATGAACTAGATGGACTAATGGTCTGGCTCAGTATCAAGTAGCTTCCTGTATCCATGTTTTGTCCCCCATCCCCCTTGAAGAGCCATTGCTAAGATTTGGGGCATCTTCCCTGCACTTCAAAATAAAGGTTCACACTCAACCTCTGGGTACCAAGGAGACCAAATACCAAGTAAATTTTCCTCTTTGTTTAACTGTTATATTTTGGTACCAGAGTGTCCTCAAGAGCCACCCCGGAGTCTCAAAAGATTCACCTCCAGAGTTGTTTACAATTTCCAGTAATGTAGAGAAGGATTCCACAGGTCTAGGTTTGCCAGAAATGTACAAGTTTCCAAGATAGAGGCTTCATAAACTTTCCCTGTTCTATTTAAGGTAACTTGCTTGGAATCAGGGTTCAGTTGATGACTGTAACTGTGATTAAAGGGCGGGAGGGGTGCAAAGTTTGTACAGCTGAGTGCCCTGAATGTTCACGAAATACAAAAGGAAATGCATACATGGTGCCATGCGCATTCCACATTTGGACACCTGAAGTTGACAGATCTAAGGGTCCTGAGTGGGCTTTTATTGGGCAAAGGGGGAACTTGTCCCAAGCGCCGTTCAGCTGACACCACATTTTTTAAGTTATGGCACCAAGGCAACAAAAGCGCGTTGATGCCGAGTCTTCGGCATTACCACCCAGCACATCTGGGTGCACGGCAATCCAAGCAACGGTCCACATGCCTGGCGCAACAAACTGAAAAGGCCACCCACCCTTCGTGACAGCTGGAAACTGGGGGAAACTAATAAAGAATACAAAGTCAAAGAAGGATTTCTTTTGTTAAAGTGGCTGTGTGCCTGACAGACAGATTACCCAGTAGTTGAAAGATAGATCTGAGGCAGAAGAACAAATATTTGGAGAAGGAGCTGAAGGTCAGCAGCTCCAGTTCTACCATCTGTGACTCAGCTGAAAGAGAGGTGATGGTAAAGAGGGAGGAGGGAGGGCTTCCCAGGACTTAGCTCAAACATTTCAGCTCTTCAAAGGAAGGGTGGTTGATACACGGAATGCCTTCCATTAAGCATGCCAATCCATTTTTATTGTTTCTGAACTTCAGTGTGCCAAAATATCACTGGTGCATTGAGTAAATAAATTATGGCTCTCACTCAACGAATGAGAGCTTTTTATTTTATTTTAACAATATGAGTTTAAATCAACTGATTAAATCTGAATAAATATCCATATTGGAGAGCGAGAATCATTCTGAAGGAGGAAGTATACATTTAACTGCACTTGTGCATTATAGCATAGCAGGTACTGTTGTATTTATATCACTGCCTTCTTCTCAGTGCAGGACCCGAGGTGGCTCACAGCACAAAGTAAAACAGATACAGTTAAAAAACATGCACACAATAAATATAAATATTTTTTAAAAACCATTGAGTAACCTTTTTATAAAAAAAAGCACAGAAAAACCTATAATTATTTAAAAAGACTTGTGCTCAAAAAGGACCCACCGCAGCAGCCAGTAAGCGGCCAAAGGTCTGATGGAACAGGAAAGTGTTCCTTTTGCTTGCTGGCAAAAAGAAAACACAGAGAAGGCCAGCCTAGTCTCCCTCAGAAAGGAGTTCCACAATCAGAGAGACCACCAAGAAGGCCCTCTTTCATGTCCTTTGCCAAGCATGCCTGTGACGGTGCCAGGACCAAGAGAAAGGTAGGAGATAAGGTCCTTCAGATAGCCTTTGAAGAGAGGTACCCTCAGGAATATCAGAAGTTGTGTTATATATAGAGCCGGGTCAAAGGTCCATCTAACTCAGCACTGCTTGCAGTGACAGCAGCCCTCCAGGGTTTCAGAAAGTGACCCTATCCTAGCACTACAAGGAAATGCTGGGCCTCAAACCTAGAACCGTCTGCATGCACAGCAGCTACCACTACTGAGTTTTGGCCTTATCTTCTATCCCGAGAGGGCTATCTAAGAGGGTATTAGCCAAATGGTGTTGGTGGTTATAATAAAATTAATATTAAAAAAAGTAAACAAACAATCTGATTTATTGATTTGGAAGTTGAAACCCTGTAATAAATGTGCAGCCCATTTTGGGCCCATTATCCAAGATATTAAATAGCCTTCTTTCCTAAGAGTGATGGCTGCAGCTCCAAGATTTGGAGTCCCCATGTTTCTGCGGTTTGTACAGTCCCTGAGCTGCCTCTTTCATCCCTCACCCTACATACGTAAAATAATGTTCCAAGTGTCCGGAAGCAAAGTGGCTGAGAAACTAGACAGTGAATGAAAACCCAAATTCAGTGACAATACTCATTGGTGTAGGAGACAAGTCCTATGAGAAAAAGTTGGAGGAGTTTGGTTTGTTTATCTGGAGAAGAGGAAACGGAGAGGGGAACTTGAGAGCAGTCTTCAAATACCTGAAGGACGGTCAAACTGAAAGGAGCAAACCTTGTTCTCTGTTGCTGAAGAAGGAAGGGTCTAGATTTAGGTACACTTTGGTAGAACATTAAGGGTGGTAATTAAACCCAGTTTTGCTCAGTGAAATTAAAGCATAATAACTAAGAGGAGTCCATTCATTCCACTGGGTCAACGCTGAGTAAACCTTAGCTGAATTCCAACCCTAAGAGAGCCTGACTGACTGTGACAACAGTCTGACACTACAGTGGTACCTCAGGTTACATACGCTTCAGGTTACATACGCTTCAGGTTACAGACTCCGCTAACCCAGAAATATTACCTCGGGTTAAGAACTTTGCTTCAGGATGAGAACAAAAATCATGCTCCGGCGGCGCAGCAGCAGCAGGAGGCCCCATTAGCTAAAGTGGTGCTTCAGGTTAAGTACAGTTTCAGGTTAAGAACGGACCTCCGGAACGAATTAAGTACTTAACCTGAGGTACCACTGTATAACAAATTAACTAACCATAGGTTTAAGAAGGTCTGGAGATGATCAATGTCTGGATGGGCAAAATGCATGGGAACCAGATGGGAGGCTGCCTTGGGTTATTGTCTCCCCCCCTTGTTTTTCTACTATGATATTTTGTTTTATGTTGTAAACCATCCTGTGGTCTCTTGATGAAGGACGATATATAAATATGGTAAATAATAATAATAAGGCAGTGAAAAGGTGGGACGTAAATATAAGAAGGGAATGTGCTTTCCCTCACTGGACAGTTATCCATTGAGGCGGCTTTGTATTGTGTGCATTGAGCAACAGAGCGGACTAGATTCTATTTATGATCCTATTCTCAAACGTCACTTTTGCTAGAAGTCTGCTGGGTGGCCTCAGACCCTGAGCTGTTCTCTCTGCCTCAGTCACTGAATATCATGTCATATTGACCCCCCCCCTACAGAATTGTGACAAATAGTAGGGAGACAACAGGTGTGAAGAATTCTGCTCTTAAGGAGTAAGGTCAAGCTCCTTCCGAATTAGAAAGCATTATTGCAGTTTCGAAATCTCCACTTTGTTCCTTTTTTCTGAAGTATGTAGATAAGCAATTTCCACACTTGAAGGGAGGGAAAAGAGAAGTGTGTTTAGGATTAATGAACTTGCTACACAGAGAGCAGAAAGGGGATGGGCGGGGGAGAATCCTTCTACACCGCTAATTTAATTAAAGAATTATCTTCTCAAAATACATCTAAATGGCCCCAAACTAATACAGACCCAACCGATCGCTTTCATCAAAATTGCAAGTTGCTCCAGATTCGAGCTGAGAATTCAACAACACACAAAGCCAAAAATAAATATTTCCTTTTTCTGCCAGAACTCACAGGAACTCAGTCCTAGCACCTCTCAGGTGGGCACCATTGCCATTGTAAGAGAACAAGGGAGGTGTTCATCATGAGTTCCAGCACCTCTTTTTTCTAGAAAAACAACACTGAGCACTTCCTTCACAAAGCCAACCAATGAGACCCAACCAATGTCTTTTCTACCTTGGAAACAAGTCAAGGAGTCAGAAAATCATTTCCTAGCCATACTGCATAGTCACAGAGACCACCACATTCAAATTTAGTGATCACCATGACATTCCACCTCCCTTGGAAATAAAAGCCCATTCTGAAAGTGCGAAAACAAATTTCTCTAATGAATTCTCTTTAGTGACTTATGAAGTGTAATAACATGTCTCTGGGGACTTATCTTCTCTCTCTCTCACACACACACAAAACCTGAACAGTGCTCCAAGTACCCCCCGATGACTACAGAGAAAATCTCAACTTCAATAATCCTAAAGGTCAGGGGCAATATTAAATAAGACAGATGTTCTTGCTATTCGACATACTTAAAGGAGTTGGCTAAATTCATTTTAACTCCAATTGCTCCCAATCGTTATTTTTTAAAAAAGGGTTTAATTATTTTTAGATGCAAAAAAGAAGCCCATCACCTGCCGTGTGTTTGTGTGTGTGTGTGTGTGTTCTCTTCGTTCTAAGAAGACAGCTTCTGTTTTATTTAGCAGCCAATTATCTGAACACCAGGTGTAGGAAATGGCTGTGTTTACATTGGGTGAACACCAGGAAATGAGACTGTGGGGGGAACGCGGCAGGCGAGAGGTCCAAGGTGCGGCAGCATTACTGGTAAGAGGTTTGCATAATTAAGAATCCAGGCAATTAGGTCACAGGGATGGATACAAATAAATTCACACCAATTTTTACAGCTCCTGTCAGCACACCACTACTGCATCCTGTCCCTTCCATAATGTTCTCCTTTAAATGAATAAAAAAATAGTTATGTATCTCCTCATTCACATGGGGACAGGGACAAAAGCAAGCAGAATTATAATCCACCACCATAAGCACACACACACACGCCATGCCTTGTCTCCTGAACATCTTGTCAATGGAAGTAGGGGAGAGTAGGGAGCTTTTTAAAGCTAAATTGCTTTAAAGCCAGGTTATAACGCAACCATAGGACAGGAAGATAGTAAGGCAAAGCAAAGGCAACTATATGGCTGACATTAAAGGCAAGCACCACTGAGTCTTATGGTAAACAAGAGGCTTACAAGCACCTGTCCAACGCTGCAGAAACTGAGACTTAGGCTTGGGATCGGATACGTGGAAGGCCAGCAAAAGCAATTAATGTGTGTTGAGCAAAGAAGAGGGGAAATCTGGCTCCTGAGCATTGGGAACAATCGATCCCTCTCAAGAACTATGAAGGCTACTAGTTTGTGCATATATATTAAAAAGAGACCAAGATTTTTATTACAGGATTGGATTCTGTATTATAGCATCTAGGTACACTTCAGATCTAAAATTTTCTGCCACTTTTCTGCCAACACAATCAAAGTTATAAAAAAAAACAGCCTCAAAACAGAATTCCAAAAGCCTCTTTGCACATGGAACCACAAACAATGCAGAATGCTACACAATTCTTAGGAAGGGATTTAGAAGGAGAGCGCTAAAATAAATGACTGTCGCTCAATGTCATACCAGGCTGACTACACCAGACTTACTACTGGAGCCAGGAAATATATTAAATTAAACCTGCAGCCACCATTAAGAGCGTAATCTGTTTAAAAGACTATTGTGTTAAACCACTACAGTGGACTAACTACTGGACATTGATGGAGTTTGCATTTGCCCTCAAGAGGAAAATAAAAAATCCAAAGGCATGTATCAAACTGCCTGATGTTGGCCCATGTAGTCTGCTCTCGCAGGATATAGCTCTGAAAAGTATATTTCTGTAAAAAAACAGAATTTTAAAAAGAGGCAGGAGAGAAGGAGCCTCCCTGTCCTAATATGCAACAGTGCAAAGATAATCTACAGAGGACACTCTCTGAGCATCTGCTAAACACAGCAGTTAGAACATAGGAAGCTGTCTGGTATCAAATCCGGCTATGGGTCCATCTAGCCCAGTATGGTCAACATGGGAAAGCAGCTCCTCTCTCAGGTTTCAGGCAGGGGCATTCCAAGTCCTACCTGAGGATGCCAGGAATCAAACCTGGGATTTTCTGTGTGCAAAGAAGGTGCTACATCACTGAGTTACAACCCTTCCCCAAAGAAGAGGACTGAGCAAGTAGCCAAAGGGCAAGGAGTCACAAGTCATTCCCAATAAAGTGGTACCTCGGGTTACATACGCTTCAGGTTACAGACTCCGCTAACCCAGAAATAGTACCTCAGGTTAAGAACTTTGCTTCAGGATGAGAACAGAAATTGTGCTCTGGTGGCGAGGAGGCAGCAGGAGGCCCCATCAGCTAAAGTGGTGCTTCAGGTTAAGAACAGTTTCAGGTTAAGAACAGATCCGAGGTACCACTGTACTGGGTGGTGCAAAATCCCACATGTGGGACTGCAGAGAATACAGGAAGAAGATATTTAGTAGTTGTTTGGAGAAAGGATCTTGCTTTGCAGCCTCCCACTAGCACCTCCTTGGGTCAGGATATAAAATATACAATGCTTCCTTGCTACATAACTTTGGGAGGTTATAAGTAGCAGGAGTCCATTCATCCTCACCTGTGATTAGCTGCAAAGGCACAAAAATAAAATGATCAATGGACAGCAAACAGGGAGGGTTGGTGAGGTGAGATAGAAGCTGACCGTGTGGGTTGGAGAGAGAGAAAAAGCTAGAGGGAACTGTCAGCTCTCCTAAGACTTGCAAATAAATCTACAAAAGCTACTAGCCTGGAGGGAAGTACCTACCACCCCATCTCGCAGGCTACCGTTACTCACCCCAGGTGAGCTGAGTCGCCATTTACCCGCCTGCCATTTGTAATTTAAAATTGCCATTTGCAGAACAGGAGCACAGCTGTGGATATAGATGGGGACCCTCTCGCCCCAACCCTCTGTGAGGTTCTGCCCTATTTGCCTGCCACTGGTTAGCCCCACACATGGCAGTGTCCCAAACATATGCCACTTACAATGCTCAGTTAATGTGTGGCCCCTTGGTTTCCCCCTGATCTCTTTGGTACAAGCAACCCAGATTGTGCTTAGCGTTCCTACAGACATGGGAGGGGAAGGGAGAACAGAGAAGGTCTCTTCCGTACCCATCTGCTGAGGGGGAGGCACAAATCTGTCTGTTTCCCAAGCAAAACGGAAGAGGGAGGGGGGCCCTGATGGGAGAAGCATATCTGTAAATCAGCGACAGTATAAGGAATGAAAGGTTGCTCCCTCTCTCTCTCTCCACAATCTTTTCCCCACCCCTCTGTTTTAATAACGGTATGAAAAGGCTAAATGCCATCTTGGCAGAAGCAGATCAAAGATCGGCAAGGAGGGGGGGAATTATCCAAAAGGGATTCATAATGCAAGCTGGAATAATTTTAATACAAAACGCCCAGCAAATCTCACTCGCCCTCCTCCTCCTCCCCGCCCGCCCCCACTGACAAATCGCCAGCTGAGGTAAATCCCAGATAATGAAACATTGTAAAGAAAGGCTCTATTTAATAATTTAGCCCCTGTCAAGGAGTTGGTATTGATTCTTGTTTCCAGCGCGGGGAGAAAATGTTATCTGCAGCCTTACAGCTCAATGACAGCATCGGCGAATTTAATCACCGCGCAAGCCCCTGCCACACTGTTCTTAAAACTGTCGCCTCTGATTCTTTGTCATCCAGCACCCGGATCCCTGCCCACTGATCCCTGCCACCTTCTCACAACCTATTTGTCCCTGCAATAAAAAGATTTCCAGCGACTCACATTAAAAGTGAGCTGTCAATTCTCATTTGCAGGCAAAGCAGCTTTTTTTAAAAAAAAATTAACATTGCTACACATAGCCTCAACCCAATCTGCCTCTTGCATTAATGAAGTGCGCTTGGTGGCTTAATAGTCAACTTAGCCTCGATACAGAGGGTGATTATTATACCAGTCCTAGGACATCTGCTCCAAGGAACTGTGCTCTTTTTCTTTTTTTTCCACGGAGGGGAGTGGGAAAGGAAATGAATCCAAGGGAAAAAATGTCTTAAAGGGGAAAGGGGGAGATATGGGGAGAAATAATTGCTGCCTATATTAATCAGCAATTTTTTCCCTGTACCAAAAACCGGAAAAGGTCAAGCATAGTCCCACAACTGGCAAGAGGAAAATTAGCCCTGAATTAATTTAAAGCTGCAGCTTTGTGGGGGAAACACAGAGCCAATTCATTCACAGGGAGAATGAGACCATTAAAACACATAGGTGTTTGTGGCTGGTGCTGGGCCTCAGCACCCCCCAGGGAAATTTGCATTCAAAAGCATTATCCTGGCGTAATAAAGAATCTTAGCCCTCTTATTATTGGGCTCCGAAAAAAGGAAACTCTGTGAGGGCATTATTCCCTATGTCTCGCTCCCTTTCCAGGTGAGAGAAGCAATTCTTCCCTTCCCTTTATAACCCTTTGGATCACATCAAAACGATCCCGCCGGCCCTCACAGCCAAGGTCATCATACACAGATTTTCTATTACAGGGCACTGGAGGCATTTCACAACTGTCTTTTTATGCACTTCTCTCTTTCCATCCACAGACTATAAATTGTTACAAGGCCCTGGGGCAATCCCGCTCTATGCTCCATTCAAATCAGCCTTCTAGGAGGGAAGAAAATCATCACAGACAAGATGCTTCAATCAAGTAAACACACAAGCAACAAAGGGCAACCGCACCGCCTCTAATAACCAGCCCCGTTTTATGCGGCAAACCCGCCATTTTTCAGGTCCTTGGACATGCCAGAGTGTTTCATTCTGGATGCAAAGCACAGCAGCCCTCGTTTGCATTTTAGAAAAACAGCAGAATATAAGCACATATATAAAAAAAGCTAAAATAAAAATTGTGCCATTAAAATTCTTTGACTAGATATGAACTCGTTTCATTTGATTTTATGTTTAGAGTCAGGCTCTCATAAAAATGACAAAACTGTGACAAGGATAGGGTGTTGTGAATTCATTTGCCCCCAAAGAGCTTTTAATAATTTCTAACACAGAAGAAATAACGTCGCAGTCTCATCTGGATTTGTGTGGGGGTTTTTTTTGGGGGGGGAAATGCATATTCTATCTTTTTTGTTAATCCAAATGGCCAAACCTCTCCACGGCACAGGTGCTGCACTGCACAGGTGGAACTGTCTCCAGACCCCAGCTCTGGCACAGGACAGGACAGGACAGAATTGGAGTATAAAACATGTGCATTTTATACTAGGGTTTGTAGCCCACTTCTCCTTTTCAAATTGAGATGCTGAAATGTGAAAACCTCCGCTTGTTCCGAGCCATCACAGTTATCGAAAAGCACTTGAAAGGAATCAAATCATGTGGTGCCAGACAGCTCTGTGCTTTAAAAAAGATACAGCCATAAGATGCTTGGGGGTGACTCCTTCACTCATGGGAGGTGTCAGAGAGTTAAGGTACTTCACCAAAGGCAAGAAAGCTGAAATTTGGGGAACATCTCACCCAAGGCATCCTATTTATGAGAGTGATTTGGAAGGGGACATCCAAGTCAGAAATGGGGAGCCTGTGGCAATGCCAGATTAAACCCCATGTAATTTTCTTTCAAGATCAATATTATTTTGATCCATTGTTGCGGGGCCCTAAAAGGCCCCACAGCCCAGTACCTACTCTGCCTATTTGATAATTTGGCACTGGCCTGTGGCCATCCAGATGTTGTAAGCCCCCTGACTAATAGTGATGCTGGATGGGGCTTGTGAAAGCTGGGGCCAACCACATTTGAAAGACCACAAGTTCCCCATTGCTAGATTTAAGTCAAAGCTCAAGACATGAGTTTTACTCCAAGAGAGGTTAGCACAGAGCAAATCCACCAGAATGAGAGACATCCAATATTGGGCTTTGGAAGCTGCCATCCATTCACAAAACTTGAAATCAAGTTTGAGTTGAGGAATAATTCCCCACAATAGCCGGTAGTTGGACATGGTTGGTCATTCATTCAGGATTTATACCCAGGTTTTCACTTAGCTTGACGAAACAGTGTACAACATCATTTACAGACCTTATGACACTCTGGCAAAAGTGTCAGGCTCAGTAATAAAAAGGATCAGCATTAGCTGTATGGACACTAGACCAAATGTCATCCTGCAACTCAACTGTCAGAATGAATGCACAGGAGATGAACACAGAAGCACCAGCAGCTTCAGAAAGAGCACCAGATGTATGTCTATTCCTTTCAGACAGAGGAAGCCCACTGTTGGCTTAACTAGCAAACGGTTGCCTTGTGTGTACCAGCCCTGTAGCCAGCAAACTAAATCTTGATGCAGGCACACTCTTCCTTACAAGTTCCACCAAAAGCAAACACACCGCAACCTGCTCCAGAGCTGAAGCTCCCCTCTTAGCACAAGCTCTTTCCTCTCTGCTCTGGGCCCTGAAATCAAGTTAGAAACACCATGTTTATATCAACTCTGCGTTACCGTAATCGCGTTTCCTGTTGCCCACAAATTGAATATGCCTTCAGTTCACTGCAGGATTAAGTTAAAAGGAGCAGATGGCGGTGCAGGAAGCTGCTCTTAAAGCAAATATCCTCTGTAATATTCCCTTACAGTGAGAGCTTCTCGGAAAGGCAAACCGCTAACAAAGGGGAAATGGGAGATATTCAGTCGCCGGTGCGCACGCTGCACTTGAGGTAAGAAAAGTAAGAGAGAGAAAAGAAAGACTCTGTGCTGGTAGGCTTTATTACTCTCTTTTTTCTTTTTCTTTTGGATGCACAGACTACTACTCACTGTGGAGGGAGCCAACATTTCTATCAGCTCAGTTGTTGATACACAAGGATAAATTGCCTTCTCTCTGCTCCCTGCCTACCTTCAGTACTCCAGGTGCCAGACCCAATTTATGAGACGCTAGTGATGACTTAGGCACCTGGATTTCTGCACTACTGTGCATAATTCAATGCTACTCATTTAAGCAAATCTTTTACATTCTCATTTTCCCTTCCAATGCACTGATCTTCAACTTGTGGTTCAGCACCCACTACTAGCTCATGGCCTGTTCCACAGTGAGTTGAAACTATAGCTCTACCACCATCAAAATGTGTGGTTAAAAAAAGAAAGAACTGGGTTGCCAATGCATGTTTGGGTCTCGGATCTGAAAAGGCTGCTACTCCCAACAAGAATTGCTAGAAGTGGTGGGGGGAAAAATATAGAAAAAAACAAAGCACAAAAAATAGAAGGAATAATCCATCAGTAAAATACGTCACCAAAAAATAGCTGCAGCAAAGGACAAAGTAGAAGCAGAGCCAACAATAAATTAAATTAAGCAACAACAGAATCAAATGCTTGTTTAAAAAGAAGTGTAAAGGGTGGTTTTTGTATCTCTAAAATAATATGAACAGCCTAAGCATATAAGAAGAGCCCTGCTGGACCATCAATTTCTGCACTCTGCTCCAACTGCGACCAATTTGAGACCTCTGGAAACCCTCAAGCCAGGCTGCGAAAGCAACAGCCCTCTCCTGCAATTGATATGAAGTAATATTCTGTCTCTGAAACAGGAGTTGCATATAGCCATCATAGCTAATAGCCATTGATAGACTGATCCTCCATGAATTTGTCTAATCCTCTTTTAAAGCCATCTAATGCTATGGCAGCGAGTCCCATAAATTAATTACATGCTGCGTGAAGAGGTCCTTCCTTTTGTCTGTCACGAATCCACCCTGCTAGTCAGCTTCTCTGGATGACTCCCAAACTCTATTATTATGGGAAACGGGGAGAGAGGAAGAAACTTTCAAAGTAAACTGGCTGTCAGCGAAAACAGAGCAGGTAACGCCCAGGAAGGGAGTTGTAAATCAGAAGTAGCTGTGGACATGAATGGGCTGCTGTGAGCTTTTCTCCACCATGTCTGCTGCTGTGTGTAGGGCATGGCCACATTCACTTTGTATTTCTTGAGCCTATTTTCATCCTTTCTTCCCTCTCTGCCCTGGGAGCTCCCTCAGCCATACTAGGCTGTATCCAATGTTAGCCCTAACCCATTGAAATCAAGTCTACTCTTAGGGTATCATAGCAGGAAGCGGGTGGGAAGAAAGCCTAAATGCACCAGCGAGGGGACAAATCATCTCCTCTTCTCACTGACACGTTCAGGTAACAAACCCTGCCAGGCTGGCACAGCACTGTGTAACCTTTAGACACCAACTCCTATCAGCCTGCATGGCCAACAGTAAGAACTTAAGAAAAGCCTTGATAAGGCAATGGCACATCATGGTCCAGCATCCTGTTCTCACAACGGCCAACTGTGAAGCCTGCAAGCAGGACCTGAGATCAACAGCCCTCTCCCTACTTGTGATTCCCAGCAACTGGCATTCAAAGGCACAATGAGTAGTCTAGACCACCAACATCTGGTGGGCAACAGATCTGCATAACAGGCAAGACCATCGAAAGTGGGAGCCCTTAGTCCTCAACGGGTGTTTCCACTGCTTTACTCTTTCAATTCACTAGCTAGCAAAAGGGAAAAGACCCACCACTGGCTACGAGGCAATCTAATTAGCACCCATGCTGCAGAAGCTAATCATCCTGAAAACTCAACTGGACGTACCAGTTCCCACTTTATTTTCTGTGCTACACATAAACTGCCTGATTTACAGTGAAGTAAAACTCAAAGGCTTGCTAAATATTTAGGCCATGAGCTGATCTCTTTCCATTTCAATAAGATTATCAGCTCACCAGCTCAACGTTTTACGCCAACCCCATTGTGGTTCGAAGGCAACTAAAGCTCTGAATGACTTGGGTGCCTAAAGTACTGCATTCTACCCAAGTGTCCTGTACACTGAATTCATTCTCTGACACTCCATTCAGGATCTCCCCACTATCTGAAGTTAGGTGGGTGGGGACCAGAGAAGGGTCCTTTTCAGTAGCAGCCCCTTGTTTCGGAATGCTTTTCCCAGGGGTACTTGACTCTCCCGAAGCTCAAAGAGGACATGAAGGCAGAGGAAGCTCCAAAGGACCTGAGGCATAGCGGGGCTTTGTTTTCGCTGCTCAGCCTCCCCGTCTAAAGGCTGATGTGTAGGGCAGCGCAGCAGCAGCAGCTTTCTCGCAGGTCCTCCAGCCTCTAGCTGGCCCCAAAGCTTCAACTTTTAGATATTTGGGTCTGGGTTGAGGAAAGAGTGGGAGAGGGTAGTGGAGAACAGGAAAAAAAGGGCATTTGAAGGCTTTTTAGAGGGTGCTCCCAACAATTTCAGCTACAAGTGAGGGGACTGGAATGTAACCCCCATGTGAGGGGACGTCTGTAATCCAAGTACCAGAAAACAAAGACTGCTGTTAAAAATTTGCTCAGGCTTTTAAACAGGCAGTATCAATTTACTGTATGATGTTTTACCTGCTTTATGGTAGTTATACGCTGAATTTTCCCACAGTCACTCTACACTGTTGTTTTGTATTTTAAGTTATTGTCTCATGCAGCTTAGCTGAAGGGGGTGGGCACTCAAAAGCTTTTATATAAACAAACAAACAATCTGCTCCTATCATGTGGATGCACCTGAAATACCAATTTCTGAACAATGTGGATATGGGCAGATTTTTCCAAAATGGAAGACAGAGGTATAGGGTAAAGAAGAAAAAGGCCAGTGCCGCCACCACAGAAGAATAGCAATAACAAACCACCCCCAAAATCTAAACAAATGAGCCAATGAATGATGCTGGCGGAGGGGAGATTGTCTTCATATTGCAAACAGCAGAGCAGCTAAAGCACTAATGGCAAGGCATGACAGCTAGCAAACATCCAAGAGATCAGCTTCTTGGTAATTAGTCAAGATAAAAGAACTGAAGCTTTTCAGGAGTTAAGCAAATCATGGAGCTCTGCCCACCCACCCACCCCAAAAAAGGAAACAAGCTTTTAAATCAATAACATGCAAAAACAGGGAAGGCATTTGCCTTTTATGGGCTTCCTGGAGGCAGCAGGGTGGCTGATGCAGGATAAAAGAGGATAGGCCAGATCAGTGATGGGGAAACCTCTGGCCCACTGGCTTAATTGCTTATTTTTATCTGTTTATGAAATTTATATCCCACTCTTCCTCCCAAAGGGATGAAACATTGAAAACAATTATAATACAGATACAGATTGGGAAACATCTCGACTTAAAAATCTTGTTGGAAGAGGAATGACTTCAGTAGGAGCTAACAAGGCAAGAGAAATGTTGAATAATAAAGGAGAGGAAATTCTAAATAACAGGGGCCACCACACTAAAGGCTTGATTCCTATGTTGTGCAGAACAACCCTCCCGGTAAAATGGTTATCTTCAAGAAGCGCTCACCTGCAGAATGCAGTGATCAACTGAGTATATAAGGAGTGAGAAGATATTTCCAGTATCCTGGTCCCAAGCTGCATAAGGATTTATGCATCAAAACCTGCAGCATGAAGTTAGCCTGGCAGCTAATTAATCCCACCAGGCCTCCATCTTTGGCTTGCAATGCTATTTTGACCAAGCCATGTATACCCACCTTACATGAGATGCCATATATGGTATCAGTTGTGGGGCAAGAAAGACACGGCTGTGCCTTTACTCACATGCTTTGATTGCAAACCTTGCAGGCAAAACTGGGTCACCCAGCATTGAGAGGTGGGCTGTCCTGACCGCCTATCAGTTCCGCACCCCTGGGTTAGATGAATTCTGATTCAGCAGCGCTAGTCCTTATTTTATTTTTTTAACAAACAGTTGTGGCACTACCATGATCATTAACCATGCTGTAGAGCAGGGGTCAGCAAACTTACCTCGCCTCAGGCCGGTGTCTCCAGCGCTGATCGCGCAGCAGGCTGGAGGGCGGGGGAACGTGTGCCCACATGTGTGCGCACACGCTATTTCCGGTGCACTTCCAGGGTTGGAGGAGCACCGGAAATAGCTTGTGCGCATGTGCACGGGCCTCCTCTGACCCAGATGTGCACCAGAAATAATGCTTGCACGTGCACAAAGAATGCATGCTCATGCGCACAAGCTATTTCCGGTGCTCCTCCGACCCAGAAATGGACAGCTGCGCAGTGCAGTGCCGGTAAGAGCGGGCGGTGGTGGCCGCAGGCCAAATAGACGAGTCCCTCGGGCCTTATCCAGCCCACGGGCCTCAGTTTGGGGACCCCTGCTGTAGTGCAGCTAGACAAAAGGCATCTGTAAATTTATACCAGTTTACAGGTCTGAATGCTGTGGTAATTAAATGGGGAGGGGGAGATCTCATCAGTATGAGGAGGAAGCAGCAATTGGTCACAGGGCTTGCCTTCCGCTTCTGTGCATTTATTTCATTTTATTTCGTGTATGCTACACAAATCTTCCAACCATCAAAACGCGTGCAAGGAAAATTAACATTGAAATGCAATCCCCATGAGCAGGAGAGCTTGTGTGGCATTGTTCTGCATTCTTACAATTCCGCAACATGCCTCTTAAAAACAAGGTTGCTGCCTTGATCACGGTGTCTATAGACGGTAAGTGTAAAGTGACCCAAGTCCACTACAAGGGCATCTTGTTCCTTTCACAGAGAGGAACACAGGTGCAACAAAGCCCATCCACCATGTACACTGCAATGCAACAGCAGAAGTGCCACCGTGTTCCATTACAAAGAAAAACAAATAGCCCCCCTAAGCCCAGTTTAGAAAGCTATACACGTCTTTTCGCACTTTGGAGAGGGCCCTGTTCAATTGCCACATCATCTGTTACTTTACGCACTCCGATATGCTGCAGGCAAATGGAAAACAAGATTACTCTTGTCCAATCAAGAAGGGATTTGCATGAAGTATTTGGGGGCTCCTGGGTACTTGGATACCTTATCTAAAAAATAGGGCATTTAAATAGGTACTGAGAACCTGGTTAGCTATTTAGGAAAAAAACTATTAAAAATATAGTTTATATCTGCCTCCCACAATCTAGTGCCCTCCAGATGTTGCAGGACTATAACTCCTATCAACTCTGACCACTGAATCAGGCTGCACTAGACCAGCAAACAGAACCAGCACCTGTTCATTATTCCTAATGAATATATTGAATGGAGGAGAGATGTGGAAATATAAAAACACAGGGGGGGGATCCATTTTGAATTTTTTTTCTGCCCAGCAATATCTGAAGAGGACCTGGTTAGGGAAGGCTGGTACAGGATCACTCCCACCTTTGATAAGCAACCAGCTCTGGTGTGATCATTCCTGGAGGAACGAAAGATATTGGCACATCTCTCACAAACAAAGATCTGTTCCAATGCAGAACCAGGTCAAAATGTTTACAAAGGCATATGTGTATCTTTCTGCCAGTGTATGCATTACTATATTAAAACTTGCACCACTCTGGAAACTGGAGGTTCTCGTGCAATCAGAGCTATCCTGCAAAAGCAGAATTAATGGGGGGGAAATGGCGTATTAGTGAAGACATCTGGCATGTTATAACAAGAAAAGTTGCCGTTGCTGTCTGGGAGCCAGTAATCAATTTTTTGCCTCCTCCAGCTACTCTATCATTACACTGAATTAGGATCTGCGAGTGAGGGAGATATATTAGATCATGGTGCACAGCAGAGCTTTGCCAACCGGATCTGGTTCAGATCAGACTAAAACAGTTTGGCAGTCTGCTGTGCCCTTAAAAACAAATCAATAGTGTTGCTCTCTATGCTGCAATGTGCTGGGTGCCAGGAAATGTTAAGGTTTCCTGGAGAAAACACACACACAGACACTGACCCCTTTCCACTTTCAGATACACTCAAGGACAGCCAGTGGAAGGGCAACCAATTAATTTTAGATTTAAATCTGCATTTAAAAACACACACACACAACTGCAAGAGGCCACTGGAGAAATACGAGTGATCAATTCTAGGCAAGTCAGTCAGCCAGCAATTAACGCAAAAGCAAAAGTTTGCAAAGAGGACTGGAGTAATGAGGAAAATTTACAACTGGGCCACCAGTTAATGAGCAAGAGAGACCTGGTGAAAGAGGCAGTAAAACCACTCTAATATTATGGCAAGGGAGAATAGACTGGAGCCAAAATACAGCCCAAGGAAGATTTTGGGAGGGATTTGGGGCGGGGGAAAGAGAAAGGAGAGCAACTTCAAAAAGAGGGTATTTAACTGGGACTATCCATACGGCTTTCCTTGCTGCCAAGATTCCATAGTGTCACAGGAATAAGGATATCAAGCCAGCACAGCCTTGAAAAGATTTTTCCCCAGGCTTCGCTCCCTTCCATTCTGAAATCAGGCTACATTTTGGAGCTGAAAGGGCTCTCCTGCCAATGAGCAGCTGAGCTCCAGACCTGGCACTTGTCTGCTTCAAACAGCAGCACAGCCAGCAGCGCCGGCAAAGGTGCAATTGAGAGCTCTTGGTCTGTACTGGGTGGTCTTTGTGAGAGTGTGAGATTTATGCCAACAGAGACTGAAGGCTGCTCATTCAGAACTGCCACCCTCCTCTTGGCAGTGTTAGAAACTCAGATATATAAGCTAGGCGCCAAATGGCACCTAGGTTACGGTCACCACAATGGAATGTCTATTCGCGAGGGGCTGGACTAGATGACCCTTGGGATCCCTTCCAATGCTACAATTCTACAATTTCAACTACGTTGCTCAGCTGTAGAGCAAGCTATTACAACAATTCACTTGTCCCAGGATGCAAGAAAGAGAAACAAAGAAAGTGAAAATGGAAATGGTATTAACTGCAGAGCTTTTTAAACTGTTGTCACCAACCTAGCACCACGTAGTCGCAATTGGACCCACTTCTGTAACACCTCCTTTCTGCAGCTATTCCTCCGCTCTCCATTTATTTATTTATTCCCGCCCCCAACCCGTGCAAAGCTGTGATCACATAAATAAAGTAAGCGTGAGCGAGTTACCTATATCACTGTGTGCTATTTGTATGGTATGATAATGTATTTTCCTTTCATTCACGGTTCCCTGAAAGCTCTTATGGGTGAATAATGCAAAAACAGTCAAGATGTTTCTAACAGTTGCTGCTTATTATATGTTGTAAAATGAAATAAAAACATTTTATTTCATTTTTGAGAGAGAGGGAGAGGGAGAGGGAGAGGGAGAGAGAGAGAGAGAGAGAGAGAGAAGCAGGCAGGCTGTAAATATAGCTATTCCATAAAAGAAAAGTCAGCATCATGGTTAAGAGTTATACATCACTGCCACCCTAAGCTAAATGCAAAATCTGAAAGCAAGAGATTTAAGAAACACAAGGAGGTTGTCAAATTGTGCAGTGTGTGTTTGTGTGTGTGTGTGTGTGTTGTTGTTGTTTTTAAAAAAGAAGATATACATAAAGGTACTAAAACATATTGTGCTCCGCTTCCCACGCTGTTTTGCAGACAGCTTTAATGTGTTGTAGCAGACCAATACTGACAACAGAAGCTTCAGCTTTCATTGCTGTTAATACCCTAAGCAATTACTGTTGCTCAGCAGGTACTCCTGCCCAGAATGGCAACTCGCACTGTAATCCAACATTATTTTTTTGCAGGAGCAATTCCTCCTGAACACCAAAGCACCTGCTAATGTGCAAAATTGCATAAACGGGGCTTAAAACGTCTCGTAGCTTTAAAAGCCATCACTTTTTTAAAAAAAACACCTAGTATTGTTCATGTCAGGGTATTATTGAATTTGCTAGAGAGCAGGGATTGAAAGGGGGGGAGTGGCATCAAAAAAGGCTTTTTTTTTTTTAAGGAAGCTGGACTGGCTCCAAAAATCAGAAGGATGTGAAAAATTACCTGTAAGGGGAGAAACTGTACATAATTGAGATCTCCGGGGGGTAAAAATAGCAGACACATAAATATTGAAACAGACTGTCAAAGTAACCAGGGAAAGGAAGCACATTCTCTAACACCGCAGCTTTACAACGTTAACCAGAAGCAGCAGGGGAAGAAGGGGGCGAGAGAAAAGGGGGAAGGCAGGGAGAAAGAAAAAAGATAGATTTGGGGAGAGGAACAGATGGTGGTTTACAGAGCTGAGCAACAGGCCACCCAAATATGTGTATTTTATTTAAGTTTTTGAAAAACAGATCTCTTTCTGACCTCAGAAGCAAGCTGGTAGGAAGTTCCTACATAATGCTGCTGTCTTAAATCATGTGTGGTCAGCAGATGTAGGTGGCAAAGAATGGCAGACCCATTGGGCATCATGTTCACATGGATCCTGCGCTCAATACACCTAAGCACACTTAGGCTCAGCTGGCACAGAATGCTAAGCCAAACCATGGCTTGGCAAGAATGAGCAACCAAGCAGACACCTGGAGAGAAGATGGCGGCTTTACAATTACTGTATTTTTTGCTCTATAAGACTCACTTTTTCCCTCCTAAAAAGTAAGGGGAAATGTGTATGTGTCTTATGGAGCGAATGCAGGCTGTGCAGCTATCCCAGATGCCAGAACAGCAAGAGGGATTGCTGCTTTCACTTTTGCTGTTCTGGCTTCTGAGATTCAGAATATTTTTTTTCATGTTTTCCTCCTCCAAAAACTAGGTGCGTCTTGTGGTCTGGTGCATCTTATAGAGCGAAAAATATGGTACAGTGGTGCCCCGCAAGACGAATGCCTCGCAAGACGGAAAACCCGCAAGACGAAAGGGTTTTCCGTTTGCAGAGGCGCTTCTCAAGACGAATTTCCCTATGGGCTTGCTTCGCAAGACGAAAATTGAAGAAAATTCTTTGCGATTTTTTTCCGCTCCAAAACCCCTTTTTCTGAAGCGCTAAGCTGCTAAAAGCATTTTAGCAGCAAAACTGCTAATCCCTTAAGCCTTAAAAAGCCGTTTTCAGCCCTTAAAATGTCAATAGCGCTAATAGCGCTAATCCGTCAATGGGCTTGCTTCGCAAGACGAAAAAACCGCAAGACGAAAAGACTCGCGGAACGGATTCTTTTCGTCTTGCGAGGCACCACTGTACATCAGAACCTGGACTTATGGTTTATCTCCCCCAGAGTGGCATGCCATAGAGAAATCCTTGGCTACAGCTCATGTGGTGTGCCTGCAGATAAGCTTTGCAGCAGGTGACAAAGACACATCTCTGCCCAAGACCCAGTATTGTCCACACTGACTGGCAGAGACTCGCCAGCATTTCAAAAAAGGGAGGCTCTCCCAGCCCTACCTGCAGATGCTGGAGATTCAATCTGGGATCACCTACACGCGGAGCGGGTGCTCTACCACTGAGCTATGTTCCCAAGGTTGGTTACATAAAAAATACAAATAAAAGACAACAGAGGACAGTGTAACCGACTTAAAAGAGTCAGCAAGGTATCAAAGGTCAACGTAAGCACAATAAGAAAAGGTTAAAATTATACCGAAAGTGCTTGGGGCAATTAAAAAAGGTCCCCCAACTCCCCGTAAGGTAGATGCCAAGTTCTCCAGGGTAACTTTCCACAGTTTGGCCACCACCAATGTGAAGGCCCTCTTCCCAACTTGCCATCCACCCCATCTCAGATGGCAGGAGTATCCACAGAAAGCCCTCTGGTGAAGACAATCTGCGGCCCTCCAGATACAGCTGAACTACAATTCCCATCAGTCTCAACAAGCATGGCCAATGGCCAGGGATGGTGGGAGTTGTAGTTCAACAACATCTGGGGGGGGCCAAAGGTTCTTGCCTAGTGAGTCTTTGCTGAAGATCTTAACCTACAGCTGCATATGGAGGCTAGGATGCATGGACAAAGTCTGGCCTGGTATGAAATAGCTTCCTATGTTCATACCTAAGCCCACAATGGTAAACATGCAAGAAAGAGGCACATACTCTGTGCAGGTCATAAAAGTAAGGCATTTCTTCCTTATCATCCATAGGTGCCACACATTTATAGCTTGTGAGAAATTACCAGAAGTGCACTAGAATATAACATTGTAGTAACCGTAGTAATTACATAAAGTGGCACCTAGTAGCATGTTCAACCTCACAATGCAAAAATAAAGACTGTCAAAGAACGAGAGATAGGTAAACAAGAATCATGACTGTGGAGAGTAGCAATTGCCAGGAAGGTTTTGGTTGCGATAAAAAGTAGTCTTTGAAAAGTTCCCAATATTATGCTTTTAAAAATTGCTGTTGCTTACCAGTTTGAAGTCTTGAATGCTACAGATGAAGTATGGAGTGTTTGGTCGCCGACTCTCAATATACACGCAATCTTTAAAAAAGAAAAAAAAGGAAGAGAGTTAATCTTAAATTTATGGCAGCTAGTTCCTCTAGCCTGACAAAAATGCAGAGAAACCACACAACCTTTTCTATCAAATGAACAATTCACAATGAAAAGTACTATAAAATTTGATCTAATGCAAAGAAAATAAATGAATGAATAGGTGAATAAAAATGTTTCTGCCTGGCACCTAAAAATGGGGCTAGGCGTGCTTCTCTAGGGAGAGAATTCTATAAGCGGGAAGCCACCACTGAGAACACTCTTGTGCTGCCACTCTCAGCACTGACTGCTAAGGGGGCACATGGAGAAGAACCTCATGACAAACGTACGGTCTGGGCTGGTTCATGTGGGAAGAAGCAGTCCTTAAGGTACTGGAGTCCTGAGCCACATATGGCTTTTGTGACATTTTATATAGTTTTAAGGATCAATTCTCCGGGGAACTGTGTCACAAAAACAAGTACTGCCAAAGTGATCCCCATAATTAAACTGGCACAATGACCAGGTCACAACCTAACACAGTTATGTCAATCAAGACAGGAAACAAAGTCAAACTTCTTGCAGCTAAATAGTCATTAAAAATCCAACAGTGCTAACCTGGTTTTGCGTCTAATCGTGAAATCACTTACCCTATGGCAAGCACAAGTTATTTATATGCTGTATGACCTTTCAAAGTAGCCTCTACTGTAAAATTGGACAACCAACATATCCTAAAACACCCTAATTCTATATATTTCACTACAGATTTAATTGCCACTGCCTCTTGATAAGAGGACAGGAAAACTCATGTTCTTTCATTAGATGAGAATGGGTTCTTGCTTTTTTGCTTCTATGAAACAATTTATATTGGAAGATATAAGGAGGTAAGCTAGTAAGAGCCACTGTGTTATAGTGGTTACAATGTCGAACCTGGGAGACCCGGGTTCAAATCCCCACTTGACCATGAATTTTGATTTTGAGCCAGTCACTGCCTCTCAGCTTAACTTACCTGACAAGATTGTTGTGAGGAATGAGGAGGGGAAGAACCATGCATACCATCTTAAGCTCCTTGGAGGAAAAGGTACAGTGGTACCTCGGGTTAAGTGCTTAATTCGTTCCGGAGGTCTGTACTTAACCTGAAACTGTTCTTAACCTTAACCTTAGCTAATGGGGCCTCCTGCTGCTGCCGCACCGCCTGTTCTTATCCTGAAACAAAGTTCTTAACCTGAAGCACTATTTCTGGGTTACCAGAGTGTGTAACCTGAAGCATATGTAACCCAAGGTACCACTGTAAATGCAACAACAACAATTTTTTAAAAACTCTGGTGCCCAAGTGGTTATATTTGTCATATGTTATTATAGCATAAAATGTGCCCCATTTATCAAGAAGCCACAGTAAAAAAAAAGGGGGGGGGGACTGTACAAAATCAGCACCTGCATTGGCTTCAAGATGGCTAACACTGGCAGACTGGATGTCAGAAAACAGGAAATCCTCTTTAGAGTGTCTATAAAACACTCCCCAATCTTTTGCAGATAGGCATCAAATGTTTTCCCGTTCTGGCTGATTTGCACATAATGTAGCATCCAGTGTGTCTGTGTGTATGATCCATGGTGACTCAAGTTCCCCAGATGGAACTTGCTCAAATACAGGGCTCTTTGAGAAAGTCCGTTCAGACTAAAAGCTGCAGGGCTTCTCAAGCAAGAAGAAACAACTCTACTTGTCAACAGGCAGAGACATTTCTAATCCAAAACTGAGATGGGAACTGCAGTTGTTGAGGGTTTTTTTAAAGAAGAAGAAGAAGAAGAGGAAGAAGAAATTCTGCCATTATAATTCTCTGCAGGAGAAAGTTTCCATTTCTAAAAATGTCTCGTTTCATAACATTAATTAGTAGCAGAAATAATGGTTACAATACCAGTCAAATCTGACAGTGTTTAAAGATGCAATTAACATCTTAAAAATCAGATCCCAAGTCGATTTAAGACACCGGGAAATTTTCTGATTCAGGTTTCTTTCTTTCCTTGAAAACCTGTACCACCGCACAACAAACCCAGTATCCCCCTGGTCAGGGTGGGATGGGAGTCTGGTGACACCAGAGCGCTAATAACATGCCACTGTCCCAATATAAAGACCCAGAAAAGTTCCTGCCTTTCCTCAGTCTGGAAACCTCATTGCTGAGAGGGATGGTCAGGTAGGTTCCTTCCAAACTCCTAGGCATCCTAGGCAGCCCTGCTTGCCCAAAGGGACCAGTGTTTTTTTTCCTGGAAAAATAGGTGCTGGTACTCACCATGAAGTTGTTACCATAAATGCCACAACAAAAAGGAGGTGCTGGTACTGCGTACCCTTGAATACCCCCTGGAGAAAAAAACCCACTGCTTGGGTCCATTTTTTAGCCAGAGTCCCAGACACATACTCCCTTCCCACTAGAAGTTTGGGTGCAGAATAGGGGTTTGAATGGGTTAAAACAGAAAGATTGAAGGACCTCCAGCTGTATCATTAACCTATTCAGCTGCCCCCTGGATCTCCTTGTCCTTTAGTCTTAGGTTGCATCCTGTTTATTACTTCCTCTACCACACACTTCCCTCTCAGACCTCAAGACAAGAGGTCACCATCTAAATATCCTCTGAGACAAGAAATGAGCCAACATGACTAGCTTGTTCTCCTCTGGACTACTTAAAGACTAGAACTAGAAACCTTTTCTATCAGAGTTATGCATCTACGGCAATAAACAACTTTATTATTTTCTTACTGAAAGGCAAAAGGAGCCAGTGTGGTGTAGTGGTTAAGAGCAGTGGACTCGTAATCTGGTGAACTGGGTTTGATTCCCCGCTCCTCCACACGCAGCTGCTGGGTGACCCTGGGCTAGTCACACTTCTCTGAAGTCTCTCAGCCTCACTCACCTCACAGGGGAGGAAAGGAAAAGGAGATTGTTACCCGCTTTGAGACTCCTTAGGGTAGTGATAAAGCGGGATATCAAATCCAAACTCTTCTTCTTCTTCATATCTGTGTAATTGTAATAGGTAAAGCCTACTCTCTAACCCAGATTCACTAGCCAAACACGGCATTCTAAAGGGTTTCAATAGGTAATTGATCTACCAGCTCTAGCTGAAATTCACAGGGGTTCCCCCCAACCTCTGTCTCTGATCGACTCATTTAACCCCACTACATAGAATTGAGGGGGATGGAAAAAGAGAAAGGTGGTGGGGACAATCAAGTGAGGAAATCAAGAGTGTCTCTTCTTTCCTTGTTTAGTTTTGTTCCTTTTCTTGCCCAGGAGCTGCAGATGGCTCCTGAGACACCGTTTGGACACGACGACGTGCCTCTTCCTTTTCTCTCTTGCTCACTTTCTGGAAGCGTACATGCTGTTCTGCCAAGAGGCGTATCTGTGAATAATCCACATGCAGAATATATTGTATGCTCTCTCTCCCTCTCTCCCCCCACTGCTTTAATACCTAATTGTTGAAGAAGTGGGAGGGGAAAAGAGGAGGAAAGGAGACAGAGTCGAGCAATAGCTCTCCTTCTACATCTCTTTACAGCCAGCAATTCTAAGAGTGCATTATCTTCACTATAAAGTCTCTTACGTTTATGGAAATATGTCTTTCATCCTGAAAGATTATACACCACAAGCTGAAATTGAGGCCGTATGCTGAGGAATTAATTTCTTCGATCACTGGAGAGGAAGAGAGGAAGAGAGAGAGAGAGAGAGAGAGAGAGAGAGAAAGAGAGAGAGAGAGAGGCAGGCCCAACCACCTCAAGGGATAAAATTCCTGCAACTGCTTAAGTGTGATACCACAAAATAATTCAACAGGGTGGAATGCTTAAAAACAAACTGACATTGAAGGATGAATTTAGATAAGCTGAGAGTATTATCAAAGATGGGATTTGACAGAATTTAAGCCTCTGGTTCTTTTGTGATAGGAGTGATGGGGTTTTATGCTGCCAGTGAGAAGGGGGAAGAGAAGCACACCTCATGTCAATGATTAGATACAGGATTTCAGTTTACAGCATCACTAACAAAGAGACCAGGACAGGGGCCACCCCATATACTGCACCTAATTCAGCCACGCAGGTGGAATATAGAAAGCTGCCTTACATAAAGTCAGACCTTTGGTCCATCTACCCTAGTACTGTCTAAACTGACTGGCAGCAGCTCTCTAGGTTTTGGGGGAGGAGTCTCTCTCTGCCCTACCTGGATATGCTGAGGGTTGGACCTGGAACCTTCTACATGCAAGGCAGTTGCTCTCCCACTAAGCTTTGACCCATCCCCTATGGTAGACAAATACTGTGTTCACAGCATGGTTGGAAAAGGTGGTCCAACTGCCTCTAACACTTATTTGTCCATTAAGTTGAAACACAATTCGGGAGAAACTAGTATAAGAACACAATAGCCATGCTGGAACAGACCATCTAGTTCAGCATCGGTGGCCAACCAGCGCTGAAGGAGGTCAGGGGTGGTGAACTGGAAGCAAAGCACGCAGCAGGCAAGTAAGCCGGTGGGGACAATCCAAAAAGCGGCTTTGTCTTCACTCAAAAGAACAAGATGCTCACATTGAGGAGCCTGGCCAAAGCCTGAAAATTTATAGGGTCAAGAGGAATCCTATTGGCCCTATTGTGTCACCTGATAAGCGCTGCACTAGAAGTTGCAGTATTGCCCTCCAGCCAGCCGCACCAATGCTGATCTTGACTGGTATATCCCAGTCCTGGCAATCAGCTGCAGTGGCAGACAGTATAAGGTACCCGATATTCGTTTGCCAACAACCTGGGATGAGAGAATGGCAGGCAGGCAATCAAAATGTCACATCCATCCAGCTGGACCCAACATGTGAAAAATCATAACATAGCTGAAGCTGTGGTTCAGAATGTCTCACTTGGCAGTGCAAAAAGAAAAGAAAAAAGAAGAGGAGGGGAAGAAGGGTGAACAGGAGGTTTCTCCTTTGCTGCTTTTAAACCAAAGCCTCCTTTCAAGCGTCAAGCTGTAGCCTGTGTTTGAACTATACACCTTGGACTTCCACCTCGCTGGCACTTCATCATCAGGAAGCAGATTCCTGGCACGTCAAGTCAGCTTGACAAACCTGCACTCACCAGATGCATCCTGGTAGAGCTAGCTGCAAATTCGTGACTCAGCCCACTAAAGCACAAAGAGATGAACTCAGATATCATGAGGTTCTACAACGCTGTTTGTGGTTTCTCAGAGAAGTTTAAGATCTTTCAAGAGGGTTTGTGTTTGTGGTTCCCTCCCCCATGCATTTTTTTTTTGGGGGGGAGGGTAAAGTTGAAAGATAAATTCACAGGAAGAACCAAAGCACTGTCAACATGCAAAAAATGCAAACACAGAAGAAATTTAAAAGAACAGGAAAAATAAGAACTTCTTCAGAAAATTAGAGAACTCTTCCTTACAGAATTTACCTGACCATCAATACCTACCTTTGCTACTTCCTTTTCGGTTCAGAAATATGTAAAAACTAGAATTTCCATAATCATTTAAAATACGCAGACACAGAAGTTTTAAAGCGAAGCAACTAGGAAACATTGCCACTGGAAAACAATGTCAGGTGTCAATTCTGCAACAGAATCTTTTCCATTTCTCCCTCCCCTTAATGTTTCCAAATTCCTTTTACCCCACTGCCAGGAAAGCTTTCACTACAGTTGCTTTTTTATTTTTAAAAAAGGCTCTTGTAAAACACCAGATGCCAGAAGCTAATCACTTCAGCTACCTACAATCTGCCAGTGAAGAATCCCCAACAGAGGGAGGCTTGAAGTAGCAAGAGTCCCTTGGCACATCACCACTTGAAGTCGCAAAGCCCTCAACAGCTATGTAGGCAATGCCCCCGGTTTCCGGTAGTTCTCCTCACGTTGGATTGGTATTAAAACAAAAATAAATTAATTCAACATTTGTAGGCCTTTTCGGAGGTGGGAGTGGGTGGAGGTGGAGAGCTCCCACCAGATTTTAGGATCCTGCACTGCAAAGAGCTGCATAAAAATTCAGGTTCCTATATACTAGCGCGGAATTGTTAGTCATCCAGAACATTTAAGAGTTCTTCCCAACCCATTCTTCCGACAAAATGAAGAGGAGAAATGGGGGCGAGGGAGAAGAGGAATGCGGTTTGTTGAAAACAGGTATCAGATTTGGTTCAAATCCCTGTTCAGCTCACTTAAGTGTCTCTGGATCACTCTCACTCTGAGCCACAGATAAATGGACAAAGATACCTTGAAAGACAATGTGAATCAGAAGCAAAGTTGTTCTAGTTATAGCGGCGTTTTAAAATAGCCACTTGTCTACGGCAAGTAACTAAATAGACATAAAAATAAATACTTAAAGGTAATAATGATGATATAATATTTTAGGTGACTAAGTTGCAAAGCATAAAAAAGAAGGCTGGAGAATAGATTGCTTTCCCCTTCCTCCAAAGCTGTTGATGCCTCACAAATGTCTTCCACCGGGAGCAGACCCATTGAAGTCAATGAACTGAGGCCCATTCATTTTAGAGGGTCTGCTCTGAGTAGGATACAATCCTTACAATGCTGTGCATTGGAAGAGAGGCTAATCTTGATGCTCATCAGACTGATGGCATTTTTCACTAAAAAGAAGAAATTAAGCTAGGACCCCTAAGTTAAGTCCTATCCCAAACCCAATGACTAGCTGCCGCATTCACGGGCATCAGTTTCCTACTGAGTGTTCATAGTGTAGCAACAACTTCAAAGGGTCAACGCCCGTTTGTTTTTAAAAAAACAATGCATATGCCTAATTCCTACATGCAGAAAACTATTATTTGCAACGCAGGCCACTTTATCATGCATGGCCCCTTTCCACCACGATGTGCACTGTTAATCTTGCAGTGGCATTTAAGGGGGGGCGCATTTGTTTGACACAACGGTGAGGTAGGTTGCGGTGGTTGTCTTATTATTATTCACAAGCTATGAATCCTATTGCTTATTTGCAGAGGAAGAAAGAGAAGTCAGGAGATGCAGAGAGGATTAGATTCTGTGGAGCGGTCCAAATCCATAATTTGATTGTCACCAGTCAAGCTCCTCTCCCACTGACAAAGAGGAAGGAGCGAGTGCCCTATCCTGCTCAGGCTTTTCAGCTCATTTGTGAGATAAAGTGAGAAGAAAATTATTATTACAGATAAATATATTATCTGTATTATCTGTGTGTGTCGACATTTCCATTACAAAGCCCCATCTCCAGAGCGAACAGGAATTCAAGTCCCATCCAGGGTCAGAAGCTACTTCTCTTCTCACTGAGATTCCTCAAAAGCCAATGCAGGAAACAGGGTGTTTAGGTGTGGGGATCTTGGGCCAACATAAAGTGTAAAACGTGTCTACAACATTTTGGCACCCTTGTGCAGCAATTTAACACTTATTTTTTAGTTTGGGATGACGCGTTAGAGCAGAAGCTGGGTTTTTGCCAAAATCAGTAGCTCCGTGTCAATATTCTGGCTGGCCTTAAATGGCCAAGATAAAAATTGTGGGCAGCGTGTTCCTAACTCTGGGTTCCATCCAATGTTAGCCCTCCTCAGAGCAGATCCATTGAAGTTAATGGACATGACTAACTTGGGTTCATTAATTTCGGTACGTCTCCTCTGCTCCTCCCCTGTTGGCTTAGCCAATATCTGCCTGAGAGAAGCTCTACCGTAACATCTAGCAATGCAAGGATGCATCATTGCACTGTCTACTCAATTTCATCCACTGCCTCTTGTGTAGCATGGAAATTCATATTATGACAACATCACATCGTGTTTCGTATTTCCGGATTCTGGAAGAGGAGACACAGGCTGCTGTCTACATCTGGCTTAAGAGACACACATGGGCAGAGTATTGGGCAACCTTGACTGTTGCTCAGTACTGCCAACCTCAATGCCAGTTCTGTTCTGATGGATGCACTGGGGAACCCAATGAAAATGGCAGCCTAGTTCAAGGTCCTGAAGCACTTCACGTCCTGTCATCACCAGTGCTGTATATTTCTCTACCCAAGCACCACAAAGCAAAGTGGATTTTACAGCAAATGTTGAACTGGAAAGCTGTCTGGTACCCTAAATCAGGAGGCAGGCAATGTAGTTCCCTCCATATGTTATTACATTGCAACTGCCATCATGTGTGCCTGTTGGCTGTGCTGGACATGTGTTGGAAGCCTAATACATATGGAGTGCACCATTTTAGCTACCTCTGCCTTTTTAAAGGCTCCCTGGGAGCAAAGATGGGAAGAAAATCTGTTAGTTTCCTCAAAAAGGCTGATGGAGACACAGTACAGGGCAGCCCATGAGCAAACACACCACTTGCTCAGCACTGGGGAACTGTGAGCTCATTTAAACACTACTGGCAATGAATGGGCCACAATGCTCCTGGATCTGTCTGTCACTTGCTTTAAGACACCTGGATTATAGGGACAATTTCTGCAGCTTCCAAAGAACAGAAGGAAACCTATCTCGAAGGGGAAACTGTACATTACCCCACCGCAGTTCAAGTATTAGAAGATTTATCCTATTATAGACATCCTTTCTGTGGCTTCCCTAAGCCATCAAAGCAACTGTTCTCTGCAAAAACTGCCCCCTTACCAATTATCTGCCGATTGTGTGAAGCAGATGAACCTGCAGCGGCACCCCAACCCATTATGCAGCTATCCCCAATCCAGTAACTATGCCAAGTCCATCTGCCATCAACCACAGCGGCAATAAAGAGTACGATGGAGACACAAATATAAGAGCTTCAAAACTCAAATATCCAGAAAGCTGCAAGGTTGTTTGCACAAATTAGTTTTTGGAAATTTATTGGCTTTCTGCACTGGCCAGGCTGGGGAGGAGGATGTGCATGTGGACTGTGAAACAGTGAAGGTACACAGACCTGTGTGATAGAGGAAGGCAATGGACTTGCCATGCCTATATATATATTAAAAATACTACTTATATTGTGTACTGTACTCTGAAGCAGGGATGGGGGACTGGTGGTCCTCTAGATGCAACTGGACTAAAACACCCATCGTCCCTGACCACTGGCCATGCTGGCCGGGGCTAACGGGCGTTAGAGTCTAGCAGCATCTGGGGGGGAGGTGGTCCTGCAAGTTCTCCATCCCTGCTCTACAGGGAACAACACAGGGCTGATCCTGAAATGCACACCACTGACCTACATTCCAGTGGGTAGATACCTGACTGACCACATGTCCTCAGACATAAATATGATCCAGCAGTTAAGAACACAAAAAAGAAAAGCCTGCTGGATCAAGCCAGTGGCCCACCCAGTCCAGCATCCTGTTCCCACCGTGGCCAACCAGATTCCTGTAGGAAATTGGCAATCAGGACCTGAGCACAAGAGCCTTCTCCCTTCCTTTGGTTTCCAGCAAGGGGTATTCAGAGGCATTCTGACTCTTGACAGTGGAGGTAGAATGCAGCCATTGTGGCTAGTAGCCACTGACAGATCATCCTCCAGGAATTTGTCTAGTCCTCTTTTAAAGCCATGCAAGGACGCTTTAAAAGTAGATTTTGTTATGTGGCACGTCTTCCCTTACTCACCTGTTGGGTTTAAAGCCTTTCAACAGCACTGGTTTGTCCTGCCTTTCAAGTTGATGGCAAATATTCAAGACATTGGCACTTTTTTAAAAAATGAGAAAGACAGCAAGGAGATCCACAGCCCTTTGACAATTTAAATTTTTTATTTAACAAAATTTTAATACCATATGATCGTACTAAAATCTCTAAGCAGTTTACAAAAATATCAGTATCCTCAATAAAAAACATCAAAACACTGTTTAAAAGAAGACAGAGAGAAACTTTCAAAGCCTGTATGTGTGCATGCACACAAACACACACAGTGTAACTGCAATCCAATTTACTTACTTACACACACACACACACACACACACACACACCCTCTAAACACAATCCAATTATGAGCCTCTTGGGTTTTAGTACTATAATAGTCCAAGCTTGCATCATCCAAACAGATCAACGCCTCGGGCTCTCAATGGTGCACTTTCTTCCTGGGGGGAAAAATGTTCCTTGAAAGCCACCAACATGGACCATCTACAACCCCCCTGCTGCCAACTCAGCGCTCAAAGCCTAACTAAAAGCATCTTCAGCTGACAGCCACACATTTCTTGGCCCTGCACTTTCCTCCTGGGGGTCTTTCACAGCTCTCTGCTCTCCTGCTGCACTTTCCTCCAAAACAGACTGCAGCAACTGGCTCAGCACTGAAGGGCTACATCAGAGCTCTCGCGTTTTATTGGTACACAATTAACAATCTGCATAACATTTGCACTTATGATGATATATCCCATTTGTGCCATTTTCTACTGAAAGGCTAGAACAAGCAGATCTTAGGGATGTTCTGGAAATAATCAGAGATCTCCATGTACACATCCTTTTATTATTAAGCAAACAACAAAAGATCTCTTCACAAATGTACACACTGCCAGAGAGAGAGACATTTAAGTGCGCCTTCTCACTGCTGTGCTTTAAGCTGCGCGGAGGCCAGCAAAATTCTATTTATCAAGATCTGTGAGCAGTCCAAGACAATTAACTTCATCTGTAGCTGTGGTAATAGCAATAATGAAAGCATCCACTCTTGGCAAGTTATTAACAGTGCCTTTTTATTATTAAAGTGCCACATTCCATTGATATCATTTTTTAAAGACCCTCTTTTAATTTCTTCAGAGAAGCTCATTCCCTAAACACACCTGCCCTTGCAACAGGCACTTTTCAAACCTTTGCCTGCCTGCTCCAACAGGGGTGAGGAGAGAAGAGCACACCAAGGCTGGAGCTGGGTGCAATGGGAGAAAGGACACGAAAAGTAGCCCCACATCTCCCGCTCCCTCCCTGGTAATGCCTAGAAATGCACCAAGACGTGTGACTTGACACCTGCCTCTTCTGTTATCTGCCTCATTCCACTATGTGGAAGGTACATAGGTACTGTTAGGAAACATCTCACAACATGCCTTCTTCTGCCCCCAAACCCCAGGCTACTAGACTCCAGCCTCACTAGTTCACAGCACGCTACCCTCAAGTCTCCAGGCTCCATCACCAGTCTCAGCCTCAAGAAACCTCTGCTTCTTAGCACCCATGGAACAGAACATTCAGGACTTAGGAAGCTAAGGAATAGGAGCAGACTCAAGGGATACAAGGAAGCAAGCATCTGAGAAAAGGGTGGTATGTCTCTCCATTCAAGGGAGGTGTTCATGTCGAGTTCCAGCACCTCTTTTTCTAGAAAAATAAATATGTATTATCTGCCCTTTACCAGAAGGTCTCAGGGTGGGTCACAGCAATGTAAAATACAACATTAAAAACAGTTTTAAACCATTTGTACTCGCGTAGGTTTACAGCAAAAACAGAGTGGCCAAGCAAGGGAGCCATGGAGTATTATGGCGAGGTGATAATAATACTAATTAGATTTATTCCCCATCCTTTACTGCAAGGTCCCAGGGAAAGTCACAACAACTGAAAACACAGTATTACAAGCTAGGGGGCCCACAACAACTAGAGAGCCCAGAGGGGTGGATGAATTTCAAACACTGGCTTAAAGTAAACACAGCTACATCGCTGTCCGAGGGCCCCCCACTCCAAATCATTTTTCTAGCCCCAGACACCTTGGGGGATGCTCAAGGCCTACTGAGATAGAACCCAAGAGTTTTTCCCTGTTATGTCTTGCAAACACCTCCCCTTCCTCATGTTTGGAGAGGACTCCAAATGCTGAACGACAGGGACTATGCCACTCAAACGTAGCAGGAGCACTGACAGATCTTTTCCTTTTCAATGACAATTTTAAACAGCGCACCACTTTCCTTACAAAGCAGGCATTTGAGATAAGGCAAGGAAGGATGCGACAATGAAAAGGGATGCACATGAGGAAATCTGTATTATTTTCAGAAAGGGGGGGGGGGTGGAGAGAGAGAAGTCACCAGAGTGACAGGTAAGGAGGTATAAAATTTACCTCTTTTCCCTCCCCTCCACCACCCACATGGCTGACAACAAACAAATTGCTAGTCTGATCTTTTAGAGTCGTTTCCTGCCAAGCAGATTTTCAAGCAACACTGCTGGCTCCTTGTCAAGTAAACAACAACACACAGAGGCCTCTGCTCCTGCTCCTTAAAGGCTCCACCAATTTGCTGCCTTTCCTTGAATGATACCAGACCAATTGCCTGCACGGCGCTCCTTATTTCACAAAAATGATTCTTCTTATAAACTGGCCTCATAGAGAATCCATTTTCTTTTTAAGGGGAAAGCTGCTACTGCTGCTGCTGTTTAATGGACTGTCAGTATAATTTAGATTTCATCAATTTAAACTCATTCAAGCCTGGCTCCTGATTGTACAGTAAATGGAACATATTTCTATTCAACAAAATTAATGACAGTTAATTGTAGTCTGGAGCTCCCCATTTTATGAAAGCAACAGTTCCCTGGTCCCAGCATCAAGCTACATGATTTCCCACTCCAATTATTTTCTCCTACTCTTACCGCCATGCCTCTGATGCATGCTATTTTATAAGCCTCCCATTGCAAGACTAATGTACATTTTGATCTAGTATATTGTTTCCAGTTCTGACAGATATGCTCAATTTTCATGCAAACTGCTGACAGCTGAAAGGTAAAAGGGGAAGGAGAAGGAAGCAAGTTAAGAGCGTCTGGTCCTCAATTCTCACAGCAGTGCTAAAGGAAATTATTTTATTTTTTTCCGGCGAAGAACCAGGAGAGAAGACTTAATGGTCCTGACATCCAACAGGAAACCACTGTGCCACTGTGCCATCTTAAGTGTGCTCATCCCCTCAACAACAACACCCCCCTAACAGTAAACAGTGGCATGACTATAGGATAATACATTTAGCTTCCACAGTGAGCATAAATTGCCTCTGAACAATGAGACACAGAGTTGGATCTTTATTAAGATGGCAAAATTACCAATATTGTGAACCACCTTGTGATCTTCAGGTGAAGGGCAGTATACAAAGTAGCAATAGTAGTGATGGCGATGATGATGATGATGATGATAATAATAACAGGTCTGGGTGATTAAGTGGGGTAGCAAGCATTTTTATGGGCTAGTAAGTTTGGAGGTTTATTTGCAAGGTCTGATTACCATGGCTATTGACATATATAAATCTTATATATGTCCACCGATTTGCTGTGAAGTCACAGTACCCAAAGCAAAATTATCCCTAGAAGGCTAAGTTGAAGCTTTCAGGTTTCACAGATAAGCCCAGAGGTCACCTACAGTGCCTGGCAAAGGTTTTGAACCCATAACAGAAGCTGGACAAGCTTTTAGAGGTGGAGTAAGGCTTTTCCTGCTGATCTTCACTGGCAACATATATAGCCTTACAAATTAAAAAGAACCACCAGGGAGCTTTCCCCCATGCTCCATTCCAATTTCCTGGGCCCCACCACATCAGCTTAAAGCTGCCCTGCCTTGGGCATACCTTGGTTCCAAAAGGAAGCAAAACAAGCCAACTATCAGCCATCAAGAGTGCTGAGTTGTGCTTCCACAGCACTGATCTAATGGCTGTCTTCTTCCCCGCTTCCTGCCCAGTGTTAAGAGCTATGATAAGCTCGAAGGCCAGGTGGGACAAATGAGAAACTCACAAGCCCTTGCCCTGCCTGGAAGGCAACAAAGGTAGCTGCCTAATGCTGGGTCAGACCACTGGTCCATTTAGCTCAGTATTTTCTACACTGACTATCAGTGGCTTCCAGGGTTTGAGGCAGAAGATCCTCCCTGGAGATGCCAGGGATTGACCCTGGGACCTTCCGTATGCAATGCAGATGCTCTGCCACTGAGTTATGTACAGCCCTTCCTCTATTTACCCACTGTAGCCATCCACATGAGTGAGCTACCATGCCCATGGATGCAGCCAGCTTCTGCTCACAAACCCGACACCTGCCTCGCTTTTTCCTCTTTTCCTTCAGCTTCTAGTGCATCCTTCTTCAGTCCATCCATCTACAAGTGCCTCGGATGCATTTTCAGTTTTATGCAGCCCCTGGCACAAAATAAATGATAACCCTCAGCGGCGATCATCAACAGCACAGAAGGCAGACAAACAGTAAAGGGATGTTTTTCTTTTAAAACGACAAGCTAAAAGAGAAAGAGAAGGGATATAGACTCTCATAAACATCTGAATCATAAACCTCAACAGACTCCATAATATTCAGAGTCAAATGGACTCCTTTGGGAGGAAGGGCAGGATACAAATTTAGTAAGTAAATATAAATAAATAAACGAAACCAAGCAAGAAGACAAAGAGACAACAAGCGATCAAAGGGCCCATCGTGCAGCACTCAGGCACTCATGACCAAATTAGCTAAGGGCCGACACCACCTCAGCAATTTGGAGGTCTCCAGTGGAGAAGAGCTCCACGCTGTTCTGTTGAGAAAACAGACCCATCTTCTCTGGGACCATTCATTGCCAACACGCCCAATCTCTTGCTCTCCACTCTTGTCTAGCAATTTTCTATCCATCCACCCAGGGTTTTTATAATCAAGCCTTGCAACCTTTCAACAAGGTGTTTTGTGTTTAAAAGGCTTAAGTGCTACTTTCCTTTAAAAAATAAGAGACTGTGAGATTTGACGGGGGTGGGGGTGAGCAGCGGCTATTGTTTGAGCCACAAATGGATTCCCACACTTTTCTATACAAGGAAAGCCTGTAATGGGGCTCACTGCAAAATTAGCACAGCTGCTTCAAACGCCAATCATACGGCAGAAGCTTTTAGTTATTTTCTCTTCAGCACAGTCCCTTTTGTCATCAGTTTTCAGGGGGGGAAGGAAAGAAAAATCATAAGAGCCAAGACACCTGTCTAGACAAAGATGTGACACTTCAGAGAGCAGGAACACACATTTCACTCTCTCTTGAGGATGAAGTCACAGAGTGGACGAGAGCCTAAACAAGAGATAAGCTGTATTCACTTGAAAGACTCCAAACCACCACCTATGGCAGCCTTTACCGGGCTGTATATGGAAAGAGACAGAACTGCTGGGCACAGTGATAAATGAAATAATTCAATAACTAATGGCTCAAAATATCCTTCCACAGAGGAACCTGCCTGTTGCATCTCTGTTGGAGTTGCCACTCTGCAACACAGAACATTTCCTTATACTGTGCCAGACTATTGGTCCATCTACCTCAGTATTGTCTTCATGAGGGGAGGGGAAACTTTTCCAGACCAGGGGTGGCATATATTGAGGAAGGGATTCGCACACGGATAACACAATGCGGAGTTTTTCAGAGAAAGCAGCAAAAAGACACTTGAAAGGTTCTAGTGTTGGGAGTACTGCAGCCATAGGGCTACATTTTCCCTCCCGGGGGATCACAGATTATTTCGATCATAGATGCCAAGGACTGGAACAGGGCCGTCTGCCATTCAACTATGCTTCCCCCTACCCACTATGTATGTTTAGTTGTTCAAAATGCCATGCAAGTGGAACACTATACAGATTCAAAGGATAATTGTGCTGAATCTTTGCTGGGGATGAGGGGAAGCACTGCCTCACAAAGCCTCATGGATGGGCCTGCCCTGGTTCAAATTCCCACTCTGGCATGAAGCTCACTGTGTGACCTTCGGCCAGTCATACAATTCAAAATTAAAAGCCCATAAGAATTAATTAAACACAATAAAAAGAGTTAAACGGCTTTCATTTGATCATTAATATTTTGTACCGTACAAGCAGGCCCCTGTGTACACGGGGGTTACATTCTGAGGCACCATGCATGTCAGTGAAATCATGTATATTTGAAACCTGCTGAAAATGCCTGCAAACACCCCATTCCGCCCCCGCCCCCACTCTGTCCTTTTAGTGATGTTTCAGTGATGTCTTTATGACATTTCCGGGTTACTTCCAGGTTCAGCACAATGCGCATGTACACGGTCACACACATATTGAGCATGCGTAAATGAGGGGGGCTGCCTGTATTTATATTTTTATTCTGTATATTGTTTCAGGATTTATTTTTGTATTATCTTTTGAGTTCTTTTGTATTGTATTTGACCTGCACTTTGTATATTATTTTGAGATCTTTAAACTATTTTCCATTCTTATATTGTATAGTATATAGTACATTCTTATATTGTATATTGATCTGATTGTCTGCATCGTACTTGATCCTCCATTTTGTGTATGGTTTTGACACTTGACCTCGACTTCATCGTGCTTGAAATTTTGGTCTCAAGTATTTGATGACTTAAGTTTTGTACTCTGCTTTGAGGTTCTTCTGGGTATAAAGCAATTAACACATTTTCTAAACAAATTCTCTCTCAGACTAACCTACCCCACAGGGTTGTTGTGGCAATAACATGAGGAAGGGGAGAACAAATGTACAACACCTTCAGCTTCTTGGAAGAAAGGTGGGATATAAACATAGCAAATAAAAACCACCCACTTCTTCATTGGAAATGAAAATTTCCCCATATCACCAAAAAAAAGGAAATGGGGGGGGGGGGAGGCGCTTAGAAAACCAACAACATGCCAAAAAAGGGGGTGGGGATCCTGAATCAACATTTAAAATCAACATTATAAACTGTTTCCCCATGCAAGTTTGCCTTCTCCCTCCTTCCCCAGGATTTTGTTTGCTTTATTTAATGAAATATATATGTGTGTGCAGATAGCTAGAAAGCTAAAAGAGCTGGTTTTAAGGATCAACCTCCATTTATCAGCCCTTAAGAGAGGCGCCATCTGTCATGCATTAACAGCTGCTCCATGTTTTAAGAGCCAGAACAACGCCTGCCACATAAGGGTTTGGAGGGGGGATGGAACACTGGCAGTGGGGAGAGAGAGAAGTGGCAGAGATTTTCACCTTGTAATGTGCAGTTTTGGTTTTAGTAATAGGGCAGGTGTAAGGATTTCTGGTTAGCTCTCTTTATTTAAAAAGGGGGGAAGGGAAGGAGAGATAGCTTCCATGTGGATTCTTTAGAGTACTGATTCATCCTGAAGGACCGAGCATCCAACATCCATGGGAGGTGGGGGGTGGCGGTATGTAGCCCAGAAGCAAAGCAGATGGATTCATCCCTCTGGACACATCACATTGCACACGCTCCCATATTCCAAGAAGAATTAGCACCTCAAGGTGGGGACAACTGTCTGCATCTTGCCACTAGACAGAAACACAGATTTGCTTTTAGTTGTGCTGTAAGCACCAGGGAGGGGGCACAGGACTGCAGCAGGGCACATTCCTTGCACGTGGAATGTCCCAGGTTCAAATCTTGAAATCTCTAGCTAGGGCTGGGAAAGACCCCTGGGGAACTTCTGCCTGTCAAGAGCACATACAGAACACAAGAAGCTGCCTTATACCAAGTCAGGCCATCAGTCCTTGTAGCTCAGTATGGTATATACTGATTGGCAGAAGCTCTCCAGCGTAGCAGATTGGGATTTCCAGCCATACCTGGAGATGCTGGGGATTGAACCGGGGACCTTTGGCCTGCAGAAGCCATGGCCCTTCCCCAGGGGACTGAGCCAGATGGACCACTGGTCTGAATTGATTTAAAGCAGCTTCCTTTATTCCTACGCCTACTTGCAATGCAAACAAGATTCCTCCTGCTGACCCTCCAATGGCTCCAAAGGCAATGAATAGTTAACTTCATCAGAACTGGCTTTTGCCGCTAGGAACAGGGCGTACCTCTGCAGCAGAGCAAATGCTTTGAATGTGAAGGGCGCCAGACATCTCAGTCCCTGGCATCTTGTTAGGTAGCAGGGCAAGAAAGATCTGATTACAGTATCTTGGAGAGCCACTGCCATTCAGATCAGACTATCACTCGGACTCAGTATAAGGTAGCTTCCTTATGCAGCTCCTACCACATCCATAATAAACTGGGCATTAGCGAAGTGGGAGCCTCGCCACCATCAGTGGCTCAACTACTGGAATGTCATGGCATGTTGATAAGCTACCAAGAGGGAAGAGAGAGTCACAGAATGCTGATAATCACAGCCATTCTCAGACAAACAGGAAGGCGTAGTTAGAGGGACACAGGACTAAAAGGACAGGGGGGGCTCTGTGCGGTTGGCGGAAAACAAGAAAGGGCAGTGAGGCAAGGAACTGGGGCTGGAATTTATATATATTGATTCAAGCTGAATAGCTAAATCTTTGGCGGCAGGTTCCTAGTTGCTTAAAAAAAAATCTAGCTCTCTCTCTCTCTTCTTTTTAATTCTGGCACATTTGCCTCTCTCAGCTGGTGAAGCTGTCAGAACAAATAGAAGGCAATATCTGGAAGCAAGACAAACACATGGGTCAATGTCAAACACAAGCCAATCACTCTCAGGGCGAGAGCCAAATGCCTGCATTTCAATTTCACTCATGTTCTCCAACTCAAATACCGTTAGACTGCTTTAAAAAAAACAGACCCATAACCAAACAGCTTTCCTCTGCTCTCTTTTTGGTTTTCAAAATGAGATTCTCTTTTTAATCCAAGAGCAGATTTCAGATTGAACAACAGTTTCAGCCATTTCCTTGGCGGGTACCAAGGAAAAGCATCAATGTATAATTATTATAAAGGGAACATTTAACAATTAATTGAGCCAGCAGAAGCTAAACCTCCGGAGCTTAGGAGTTCAAATGCTTGCTTGCTAAGCGAAAGGGCAGAGGATTGTAACTTAACCATAGGAGATTTCAGCCCAATTAGGCTCTGCATAAATAAAATAAAATAACTCTGGGTCTGCTGTGCCCGGGTGCAAATATGCCAGAGAAACAGACCAAATGCCTTCTGTTTCCCTTGCTGTGCTGGAAGGGTGAATCAACAGCACACAAAGGCAGGGATGTGTGTGAGTGAGGTGACAAAACTATAATCACCCTTGTGTAATTTTGCAGATAGGATCAGGAATGCATAGAAGCCACTGATGCCCAGCAGGCGAGGCGAGATGAGCCTGATGACTGGCCTGTGGGGGTTACTGCCAAGGTGTTTTTTTGGCTCCTGAGTTCTGCACGACTCCTGGATATTATCTCAATTTGAAGAATTCCACAAGGACATGCTTCTTATAATACAGTGGTGCCTCGCAAGACGAAATTAATTTGTTCTGCGAGTTTTTTCGTCTTGTGAATTTTTCGTCTTGCGAAGCACAGTTTCCCATAGGAAATGCATTGACATTTTCCCATAGGAATGCATTGACGGTTTTAAGAAAAAGGCGGAAGACGTTTTGTCTTGCGAAGCAAGCCCATAGGGAAATTCGTCTTGCGAAGCAACTCAAAAAACAAAAAACTCTTTCGTCTTGCGAGTTTTTCGTCTTGCGAGGCATTCGTCTTGCGAGGTACCACTGTATTAAATAACACACACACACACTACTACCCCACCAACTGCTACTACTTTTGGTTAATCTTCATTTCTGCGTGCGCATACTCAGACATCAGTCATACTGAAGAGAGTGGACTAAACACAGTGAGAATTGGAATGCAAGGAAAAGGGGGGGCCTTAGCTGTGTGGCAAAGCACCTGCCCTGCATGCAGAAAGCCTCAGGTTCAATATAAGGAAGGGGAGGCAGAAAGAGAGGGGACGTATATGCAATTCTTTCTGTTGCACGCACTTAAGTCTCAGTTACAGCAGGGCACAGAGACCAGGAGGCTGTGCCTAAGGCTTTGCAGGGAAGGTGGGTTTTAAGAATGAGGTAATTAACACCATGGGATGCACTTCCTCAGATCCAGAGAAGATATTTCCCAGAACAGGAAGAGCTGAAAACTTCAGCAGCCCACCACCCCATCACTTCTCTGCAGCACTCCCCAGGGCCTGCAGCTAACACTACCAGAACAGGAGCATGTGATCCTATTACTGCCTGAGATTCCCACCCGCCCCCCTCCTACACACTCCCCAGAAGCAGAAGCAGCTACATTCAGAAATCACCTCCTTCCCAGCATATAATAAGAAGGGCCGGGCGTCTTGTTTTGTGTTAACATGATTGTCTTGGGCCAGAGCACCCATCAGAAGCCTGAACAAAGGCCCAAATTACAGCCTTCCTGCTCTCCATTATGGGGCATCCACCCTCTCTCCCCAAGAAATAAGCACTCGAGGAGAGAGAGTGTGCCTTAACTGCTAAGTGCTCTCGCTCTTCCCCTTGGCAAGCAATCCTCCCATAAATGAGGATTGCACCCAGCCAGCTACAAAGCACTTAACAGCTGGCACCTATGCAAACAAAAGAAATCCTGATAACCTCAAACAGGAACTTTCCGCTTTCAGTAGCAGAGAGAGAGAGAGAGAGCCCCTTTTCTTTACTACATTTCTCAAGTGTTATACCACATTGCTTTAAAATGGCGGGAGATTAAAAAATGGGGCACAGTCTTGCTCCCCTATTTGAGTCACCTAAGCAGGTAAGGAGGGAAGCAAGGCGGTCAAATTAGAATTACACAGCACTGAAAGCAAACTCGGCTCCTTATCTTCAACTCTCTTTGAAGCTTCACCAGAGATTACAAGAGTTATTGCTGCTCTTGCTTTTCGGTTTTTCCTTTTGTAAAATAAAAGAACACTAGCCCTACATGTTAACTAGCACCCCAATGCCAAGATGTTTGTGCTACGCCAATGTTCTGCCTTGTCAACCGGTCACTTTCACCATTTTGGTTCCAGGTAACAGTCACTGCCATTCTTTTCATATTAGTTTCTCTCCAACCTCATTCTTTTTCACAACACCCAAATGTGTATATATGCCTGTCAATTTGGAATTACACATCCATGCATCTGATGAAGCTTGTGCCATAATAAATTTGTTAGTCTTTAAGGTGCTATAAAACTCTTTGTTGTTTCTGCTGCAGCGAACTAAAACACTACTACTCTTCTGGAAATCAACATTTTTGTTCGCCATTAACATTAGTGGAATATCTAAATTCAAGCCTATATTGCTTGTCATACAATATTGCAATAAAAAGCAGGACGCTACTCAAAATATAATTAAAAATAAAACTCATAGCATAGCACAATTCTATCAAGAAGAGGCTGGGTCCAGCAGTGGCCTTGAATCGACAGACTAGTTTATGGGTAGGCAACCAAAGGCCTGGGGGCCAATCCGGCCCAATCACCTTATAAATCTGGCCCGCAGATGGTCGGGGAATCAGCATGTTTTTATACGAGTAGAATGTGTCCTTTTATTTAAAATGCATCTCTGGGTTATTTGTGGAGCCTGCCTGTTGTTTTTACATGAGTAGAATGTGTGCTTTTATTTAAAATGCATCTCTGGGTTATTTGTGGGGCATAGGAATTCGTTCATCCCCCCCCCCCGAAAAAAATAGTCTGCCCTCCCCCACAAGGTCTGAGGGACAATGGACCGGCCCCCTGCTGAAAAAGTTTCCTGACCCCTGGCCTAGTTCCTAGAATGCATTGATTACACAGGTTTCCCTAGATCAAAATTACCCACACAAATCTGCATTTCCTTGTCAATCATCACCTTCCAGTGGTCCCCAGTGCAGTCAATCATGGATCCACAAGAGATGTGGGATTAAAAAAAAAAACATTTCCCCACCCCCTAAGCAGTACACACCAATGCCATATCAAAATCTAACGTGGAGTGGGAGGGAGGCAGGCTTCCAAAATAAGTGGTTTGTCCTGAGCTGTGATGGAATACAGAGGTAGTTTGTCTGTCTGTCTGTCTGACTTTTTCCTTCTTTTTTTATAAAAAACCAAATCAATAAAACAAACCACAAACTCACATGAGCAGGTAGAAAGATTCATGGGTGTAGTAGCCAGGATTTATTGGGGGACAGGCTTTATGTCAGGGGGAGCAGAACCCAGAACAGATTTTTTTGTGACACAATTGGTCAGTTAGATATTTTTATTTATTTACTTGATGTGTGTGGGGGGGGGGGGAGCAGCTGCCCTCCCAGCATCCCCAAGGAGTGTTGTTGTTTTTGACCTCGGTCTCATGACAGAGTACCATCCCTCCATACAAAGATGAAGCTGAATTACCTGTCCTCCCAGGAGACAGCACACAGCTTCTCTACCTGGGTTACTACTCTAAGATTGTCTTCCTCCAATCACACCCAGAACAGTGAGATTCATGCAGAAACAGTGTGGGATGGTGGGACTCTGCCAGCTGATAAGGTGTCCTGCCCCCCTAACCACCTCTGGAAGAGAAACTTTGCAGATGCATGAGTGAAACAGGCCTCAAATTTCAACTGGGGACAGGGAGGACAATCCCTTCCGCTATCTGACATGTGAGAATCATCACCTTAGGACAACATACTAACCCAGGAAGATACTATTTAAAAAAGAAAATCCTTGCCAGAAAGGTGATCTTCCCACCTTCTGTTTAGCCAAAGCTAAATATAAAAATTCCCCTACTCACTGTTACCAGGGTTTGTTCCCATTGCCCTGTTTGCTGTTTATATAGTTGCTGATGCCATTGTTGGAATGGATCCTCACAAATCCTTTTAATCCTTGTAGATCCTTTTAAATGGTTCTGGATAGCCAAAGCAAAAATGACAGTGTCCTCATATCCATCTGCTAAAGATGAGAGGCAAGCAGCCTACAAGAATGCAATAGCTCTCCCTGCCCTGCCTCCCTACCCCACCCCTCTGTTCAGCTAATCTCTCCTGCCCCTACCATTTTCACCTCAGGCCTTCTGATTGCCATCCAAAAACTGGCAGGGTCTTGCTTTTCAAAGCAGCAATATGCAATCCAGGGAAAATGCTTTTTAGCTGCTTTTGCCCAAGAGGGATATGTGTGGGAGAACAACGGAGGACCACAGAACAAGCATGCTAACGTTTCGAAGAGGCGTCTGCAAATGCCACCAAGATCCCCATGACTGCAGGAATGCTATGGCTGGATTGCCAGCAATTCTACCCTCCATCAAGAATCCCAATCTCGTTGCATTAGACAGGTGCAGGTGCCAAGAGCCAGGGAGGGTGTTTTGCTTTTAATATATCAGCACTTAATTATCTGACTGCCAGCAGGGAGAGAAAGGAAGATGCAATGGCTTTCCCATACCTCTTCTGCCAGCCAGGTGACTGGGACCAATATTGGCCTCCCCCAAAACAAAGAAAGCTCCATGTGACAAAAAGATGTGGTTTCCCTAAGTTCTTCCCTAAATGTCACAGTGTGGTGATTTTTTGGGATGGGGTGGGGAGGCGATTTCACTGCACAGTATAAAAGGAAGAAAAACTCAACAAGGGGCTACCCTTCTTCAATGGCAACTCCGTATTTTGCAATGGTGAAAGGGAGCCTGACCGTTTGAGAAAGAATGGGTGGGACAGTAGTTAAGAGGCAGAACACATGCTTTGCCTGCAGGAACTCAAATCCTTGGCATCTCTAGCTAAACAGGGTCAGAAGGAGACGGTAAAGACCACTTGCCACCTGAGCCCATGGAAAAGGGGCTAAGAGCCATAAGAGACAATCCTGGCCTAGAGAGACAAAGAGTTTGATGTAGCATAAGGCAGTTTTCTCTGCTCTCAAAGCCATCATCCTCATTTTTAAATAATAAAAACCACTCAATGCCACTTGAGGGCTGCAGAAAGTACCCACTTGCCTCCCTGCCAGAACCAATCAAAAATGCACTGTTCATAGATACTGGACTAAAGAGACTTAGGGCCTGATCCAGCAGCCAGGCCCCTCTTTTTATGTTAACACTGGTGAAAATCTGCAAAATCAACGGGTCTAGTGGCCGTGATGGAGTTGAAGCAACAACTGTAACCCCAAATAATCTGACTAACACCAAAGGGAAGGGCAGTCATTTTAGCAGCCTTGTACATTAGAACTCACAAAGCCCTCCACCGGTTTTTTCATGCTGAAAGAACGGGCTGTAAGCAAATCGGGATGCATGTGGTGTGCAGTAAATCAATTTTGCTATTGAATCATAGAATCATAGAATCATAGAGTTGGAAGAGACCACAAGGGCCATCGAGTCCAACCCCCTGCCAAGCAGGAAACACCATCAGAGCACTCCTGACATATGGTTGTCAAGCCTCTGCTTAAAGACCTCCAAAGAAGGAGACTCCACCACACTCCTTGGCAGCAAATTCCACTGTCGAACAGCTCTTACTGTCAGGAAGTTCTTCCTAATGTTTAGCTGGAATCTTCTTTCTTGTAGTTTGGATCCATTGCTCCGCAGAAAACAACCTTTCTCCCTCCTCTATGTGGCATCCTTTTATATATTTGAACATGGCTATCATATCACCCCTTAACCTCCCCTTTCTCCAGGCTAAACATGCCCAGCTCCCTTAGCCGTTCCTCATAAGACAAGTTGTTTTGACAAAAGCCAGGAAAAGGTTTGAAATGCAAAAAAAGTAGGACGGGGCGGGGGGGGGGGGTTGGCGGGGAAGACAATAGAAGCCAACTGGGATAAAGGATGGGGATAAGCATGAAGGGCTGCCCCTTAAACACTAGCAGTATAAAGACAACTAGCAAGCAGGCGAGGCCACATCTGCACCATACATTTAAAGCACCACAATACCACTTTAAACAGTCAAGGCTTCCCCCAAAGAATTCTGGGAGCTGTAGGGTTAAAGGGTATCAAGAGTTGTTAGGAGACCCCTATTCCCCTCCCAGGCCTACAATTCCCAAAGGCACTTAACAATCAAGTCCTCTTCTCAGGGAACCCTGGGAATTGTAGCTCTCTGGAGGGAGCAGCAGTCTCTTAACAACTCTCAGCTTATGAAAGCAAGTTCCATGCTTGCACTGCACAGAAGCGTACCTGTTTTGGAAATTTGGGGTACAATAAAACACAATGCTAAATTGTCCAAAGCTGCAAGTTGGCACAGCCTGATGCTCACCACCAATCACCAACTTCCCATGTCCAGCCATGCTGCCTCTTGGCATCTGCCTTTTCACTGTCTAATACCAAAGAACTAGCTTCTCATATAACTTGGAAGCTACTTGGGACGTCGTCGTCCCCCGTTAGTTTGTAATGTTACATTCATATAGGTGGTGTTGTATACTATGCCAAAGTTTACTTTGCATTATTTAACTACCTCTCTAGCCCTTCGAAAAAAAGGGGGGAATCAAGGAAGCATCTTCTGCTGATGGGGTCCTAGGCCTTCAGTCCTTTTCAGCAGATGTCAATCCAACACTAATGCAACTCATATGTATCAGTTTGACCTTCCCAAAGGCATAGGCTAGAACCACAAGCCTTTCCAGGGCACGAAAATCTTTGTTTCTCTTGACAAACCAGCACCAAGCCCTAAAGCATGGGTAGGCAAACTAAGGCCCGGGGACCAGATCCAGCCCAATCGCCTTCTAAATCTGGCCCGCAGATGGTCCAGGAATCAGCATGTTTTTACATGAGTAGAATGTGTGCTTTTATTTAAAATGCATCTCTGGGTTATTTGTAGGGCATAGGATTCGTTCATTAATATTTTTTTCAAAATATAGTCTGGCCCCCCGCAAGGTCTGAGGGACAGTGGACTGGTCCCTTGCTGAAAAAGTTTGCTGACCCCTGTCCTAAAGCAAAGCTTTTTACCATTGCATGAGTAAGACTACCCCACTTCCATATGATAAATCAAAAGTGCCCTCACTACTAAAGCCTTGCTTACTTTTAGAGGTCAGCTCCTCTAACATATTAGAGCAGGGGTAAGTCAACCTTTTTATACCTACTGCCCACTAATGCATGTTTCTTGATGGTAAAATTTCCTTTTTTTAAAAAAAAAAATGATATTTATTAAAAGTTTTATAATTACAGGGGGGAAAAGAAAAAACAGAAAAAACACAGTATATATAAGAAATACATCAAAAATAAAAGCAAAAAAGAAGACAATACCTCCACCCAACTAGAGAAAAAACAAAAACATTTTAAAACACATCCATTTTTCACATCTCTATCCTTCAATGACTTATTTCCTCGACCTCCTCCCACCTCCCTTTTTTGTATTCCAGTTAATAATTAAGTCAGCAAATCCTTTCCATCTTTCACTGCTTACTATCGTTTAATTATCTTAATCTATTTTAACCTTATCTTCCCGTCAAAATCTTAAAATTTATCTATACTTCAATCTAAAAAAAACCTTAAATCCTAAATTTCTTATATCCTTATCATATTTCTACTAAAGTCATATAAGTTTATTCCACCATCTCCCAACATTCCTTAATTATGCTATATTACTCTAAATAATATTTTAAAAATTTCCAATCTTCTTCCACCGTCTCTTCTCCCTGGCCTCGGATTTTGTCCGTCTTTTCTATCAGTTCCGTATAGTTCATCAACCTGGTGCTCTTCTATCCGAGGCTCTTAACTCTTCTCCCTGTCCTGTCTGCAAGTTTCTTTTAGTGCCAAAAATTAAGTCCCAAAGGGGATGGTAAAATTTCCTTACCACCCGCCAGTGCTCGATGGAAGGGGGGGGGACTCAGCTTGTGCCATAGAACCCCCCACCGCCCACTTAGAATCCTGAAACGCCCACTAGTAGGCAGTAGGGACTAGATTGTCAACCCCTCGATTAGAGAGATAAGCACACCTGGGGCAGGCTTTGCCCATGTTTCCCACTAGGCCATCCAAAGAACTCTGGTGCTGAATCTGATGAATCAAGCATGGAAGTGACTACCAGAGCGGGGTGGACTCCTCCTCTTGAATCAGCATACAAGCCTTCCAGGAGTAGGAGGAGAAAAGGAGGGGATGGTGCAATGCACTATTAAACAGAGGCCACCTTCCATCCTGGATGGAATTACAAGTGACAGGTGTCTAATGGCCTGTGGCAACACTACACTCCCAATTACGGGGGGTTTCTTTCCACCTGAGGCAGTGATCCAAGTGACCTGAACAACGTAGTGTATTGTTAATGCTTTACAAAGAAGGAATATGGTGCAGAGGCAGTGTTTGTTTCCCTCAGACTTTTACAAATAATGATCCTGAGCATTTAAAGAGTGCTTTGGGGGTGCCATGTTCACAGGCACTGTAATTTGTGGTGCCCGATTCAAAGCACCATATACCTTGAAATCACCCAATGTGGAGGGAAATCCAAGGCAGGTTTGGTTTCTCTTGTCGAATCCCTTCCCAGCCCTGCTGTTAACTGATCAGGGCTCCAGAGATATTATACAGCAAGCAGGAGAGAGGGGTGGGAGACAGAGTTAAATCTCAGCACCTCCATGAAAGCAAATCTGTACCAGAGATGGGAAGACCTTTTTGGCAAACAAGGGTGCTAATTGTTCCTGATTTTAGAAGGCAAGCTATGCCTGCAAGCAAATAATCTCAATTTCAAGTCAGGTTCTTCAACTGCAGTAACACACACACACCACACCACGGCATGGTCACCACTCACTGCTGTGAGCCTGAACAGCTGCTCTTAATGCGCTCCAAGGGCTCTTGATCCTCTGACCCCAAAAAAGTTCGGCTGCCCCAGCCCTGACCCCTGCTTCACACAAACAAATGACTGAATGGCTCTCGGCAATGGCTTGGGAGTATAAAAGAGTGGAGGCAAATTAACTGTAGGGAATGTATGGCGCTCCAGATGTTGCTAGGACTCTAACTCCCATCAGCCCCAGCCAACATGGTCTATGGTCAGGGATGGTGAGAGCTGCACTCCAACAACTTCTGGAGGTACACAGGCTCCTCCATCCCTGGCTTACTGAAAAAGCCAAGTTCTATCCACCCAAACATCTAAAAGAATATGCTGTTGAGGGTCCGCCAAACCTCTCTAGGGAGGGAGCCCCACAAAGCTGGTGCCATTACTGAGAAGGCCCTGTTTCTAAGGGATGCATGCTGAGCCATCAATGCACCACAAAGGACTAATTAGGGGGGAGGAAAAGCTGTGTGTCAGAAAGGAACTAATATACATTTCACAAGTTAATATCTGCACTGTAGAGTTAACCGTAGCTGGCAGAAGAATTTGCCCCGGTAGGGGAGCAGTCTTCCTGACCCCATTACATCTACCCTGGCCCCAAGGCTATCAAGCTTTACCCCTATCAACCCCACAGGACTAGGGCAATGCTATTTCCAGGTAGAATTCAGTATGCACAACTTAAAAGCTACAAGATTTGCCTGTGACTCCACACAAGCCCAGAGCGTTAAGCATTCTATCAACACAACACATTAGAAAAATTGTTTCTGGTGATTTATTTCCATCGGTGTTTTCCCCCTCTTCTTTTGAAAAGCACATCAGTCTTTCCTTCCCACAGCGCTCTTCCAGCATGCCAATGATTTTTTTTTTAACAGCAGAGCAGATGACAAATATAGTAGCGCTTGTAAGCTTGCTCTTTTGATAAGAGAATCAGGAATAAATACACACATCCTGGTGGAAACAAGAGCACTGCAAGTAGTCATGGAACTGGAGCATCCGCTACCCTGAGGAGCGGTGAACGCCCGCCTTAAAGGCAGCAGGTTTGGGGCAATATTAAAAAGACAGATAAATGGTCAGCTTAATGGTTTGTTTGTAACATGCCCTTACTTTTAATTCTACAAAAATGCAATCATTTTCTTTGTATAAATATATATATATATAAATAAATCATTGGGTGTTTGTGGAACTTGTACAAGTTTCTTCTCCTTGCCTGCAAAACCTACCATAGACTCCCCCCCCCCCTGCATCTCTCTGCCCTTATAGCCCAGCACACCTGCGACCTTCACTCACCCAACTCCATCACCCTTAGACATCTGAAGGTCTCCTGCTCTGTGTAACAAAGGCATAGGTAAACTCGGCCCTCCATATGTTTTAGGGCTAGAACTCCCATGAGCCCTAGCTAATAGGACCAGTGGTCAGGTATGATGGGAACTGTAGTCCCAAAAGATCTGGAGGGCAGAGTTTGCCTATACCTGGTTTAACAGCTCCACTCTCCCTCTCATACTGGCCCTTATGGCTGGAACAATCTCCAGAATGTCCCCATGGGATCACCTTTCTTGCTTACTTTAAATCCCTCCTCAAAAAGCCTTTTAGTGAAGCATCTGCCATAGCCCTCAGTCCCAATACCCTACTGTAAGCAAGCCAATGTTCATTTAATTTGAATCATTGCATATTATTTCCTGGTTTACCCCTCCTCTGTTCACCTTGCATTTATTTTTAAATAGCAAGTCCCAAGAGATAGAGATCAGTTGTCTCATTCTTCTTTAAAGCACCACATGTGTACAAGGTGCTACATACACAACAACAAAAGTCAGTTCCTGGTGCAACAGAGCATGCACTGGTCAAAATTATCCATTCAGCTATGGCAGCAATTTACATCCCTCCCTCCCCTGTGAACTTCAGCCAAGAAAACTAGGCTGGGTAACACAAACACAACATGTGGTTTAGATTCCAAAGAGTAGGATCTCTCTCTTACCTCCAGGTCTGTAGACCACATCATCCTCTGTGATGAAAGAGGTGATTTCTCCATTGTCCGTTCTCTCATAGCGAGATTTCTTCTTGGGGGGTTTCTTCTTGTTCTTCTTTGTGGACTCCTCTGTGGTGGCGCTGTTGTTGTCATTGTCCTCGTCCTCACTGTGGTCGCTCTCCGCGTAATTCTTGGCTCCGCCTTCCAGGGTGCAGCTCCGACGGGGCCGCGAGTTCTCGCTCTCCCGTGCCTTCTCCCGCTTGTCCCGCTCTCGGTCTCTGTCCCGGTCCCGGTCCTTGTCTTTCTCTTTGTCCTTCTCTTTGTCCGCTGTCATGATTCGCCAGGTGCCTTCTTCTGTCCTCTCACGGCTGGGCCTCCGTGAAAGGTAGACAGTGAGCCTGGGCTTCAGTCTTCTGAATTTCTCACTCAATTCCAGGAAAAATTCGACCACTCCAACAACCCCAGCGTTTTAAAAAGGCTCTTTGAAAAGGAGGGGGGAAAGAAAACGTTAGCCATCGGAACTCTTCAACAACTATCTCAACTTCTTTCTAGGGAAAGATTAGACTGAAATATCAGTATTAAAGTTGGTCCAGGCCACACAGCAGGACATTCAAACAACAGCCCCGATTATGCTCTAATGCCGTGCTTTCTTCTCTACACACAAAGCATGGCTCCTCTCAGACTTCCCAGCGCTCTCACACACTTATGTACAGCCACTTCCATCAAACATGACTACAGTGTCCCAGAACATTCATGGCAACATTGGCAGATGAATATGATAGACTTTTTGGAGCTGGCCAACCTGACCGGAAGAATCCACGAACAGAAAGAGGAGGAGTACCAAGAAGAATGGAAGAAATTTAAGGATTGTTTAGTTAAATATTCTAAGATAATATAAGTAGTACTATTTGTGAGTACCAAATTGGCTTAGGAGTTAAATGTTTTAAATTGCATAACGCTATGGATAGAAGTGAATATGATAAGAAATATGTTAATTGATTAAGTTAATTTTATTGAAATTAATATTGGAAAACTGCTACAATCAGTCATATGGAACCTCAGCTAAAGGGATCTGAGGAAGTCATTTAACAATGGTAACAAAAGTGGGATTATAATAGTTAGGATAAACGTTGTATTTTTTTGTTTTTTATACTGCAATGTTTTTTCTTTTTTGTCGTTTATGTTTGTCATAAACATGAAAATCAATTAAAGAATTGAGGGGGGGGGAGAACATTCATGGCAACATTATGCCAATGAAAGAGCGGGGCTACACAGATAGCAGCATGTTTGATTGTTGTGGCGGAAGCTGCTACTGAGAGCTATGGGACAAGCAAACGTGATGTAGAATGTGTTGTCTTGTCCCCACAGCTCCCAGTCTCCTGCAATCATGAGGTCCTTCACCCACGCACATCCAGCCTGTCGTGACAACAGTTCCTTCACAAATATAAAAATGTCATTTCGAGAAAAAAGGATTTATTTATTTATTGCACTTCTTAATTCTCCCACAAAGAAAGTGACTCAAGGCAAGTTATAAAGTATTATAAAAAGTAAACCCAGTATAAATCCAAAACAAAAACCTAAAAACACATCCAGACGTATGCAAAAGGTAAGCCGAACACATCCCACCCACTGGAAATACCTGATGTGCTCCAAATTTAGGGTTGAAAGCTTGGGTAAGAAACAACACTTGTACCTGGCACCTAAAAATAGGGATGGTGCCAGATGTGCCTCCCTGGGTATAGCATTCCGCAAGTGGGGAAGCCACCAATGAAAAGCTCGTTCTCATGCCACCACCTTCTCCCCCTCCCTTAGAGGAAACACATGGAGAAGGGCTTCAGATGACAAACACAGGGTCCTGGCTGATGTATTTAGGAAGTGGTGGCCCTTGAGCTACTGGGGTTCTGAGCCACATAAGGCTTTTTAGGTCAAAATCAGCACTTTGAATTGAGCACCCTATATTAATGTACTCTGAAATTCAAGTGTGGTGGGTCACTGGACCAAACAAGCACTGAGGTGCACCCTAATGACAAAATTTACTTTAAAGAGAAAAAAAGGTAAAGGTAAAGGTACCCCTGCCCGTACGGGCCAGTCTTGACAGACTCTAGGGTGGTGCGCCCATCTCACTCAAAGAGGCCAAGGGCCAGCGCTGTCCGAAGACACTTCCGGGTCACGTGGCCAGCGTGACATCGCTGCTCTGGCGAGCCAGAGCCGCACACGGAAACGCCGTTTACCTTCCCGCTAGTAAGCGGTCCCTATTTATCTACTTGCACCCGGGAGTGCTTTCGAACTGCTAGGTTGGCAGGCGCTGGGACCGAACAACGGGAGCGCACCCCGCTGCGGGGATTCGAACCGCTGGACCTTTCGATCGGCAAGCCCTAGGCGATGAGGCTTTAACCAACAGCGCCACCCGCGTCCCTCAAAGAGAAAAAAAGAGGGGTACATAATTAACAGAGAAATATTATGAGCTCAGGTGAAGCAAATTGCAGAATACATATTGACACAGCCATGGAAACTACAGACAACAATGATATCCAGGCTCACACCTCTCCAATAAGCCACACTGTTCTTTCCTGCACACAAGACTGCCATCGTCTATGAATGATAGCTGAGTGAAGAGGAAGAAGACTTTGCAACTCAGCCTTCCCAGAGAGAAAAACAGCCTCTGTTCATAACCTGCTACATAAAATTGCCCGTCTTCAAGTCAAGGGAAGGGCTGTAATAAGGGAGCACTGCCACATATTGTTAAAGCCTCTTGTTCTCACGGTTTGAAGCTAAGCCTTTTACCTGACGACTGCTTCCCTGTCAATCTCCGGGCCGCCAATCTGGACTGACAGGTTGTGCATGACACGGTGGGGGGGGGGGGCTTTTCTGAGTAACAGCCAACAGAAAAGCTGAAGCTGGGCTAAAACTGCCAGCAGCTGCTGCCCTAGAAAGCCTTATGACTGAACAGAATTTTGCACCAGTTAAGGAATCCATCAGCACACTTCTTGAGCGAAGGCTGGAGAGTTACAGTCTCTTAACGTTATGTGCCAGTGCACATAGTAAAGATACACTGGCTTTTAAAATGAGAGTCTTCACAGACAATGGCTTTTTCCAGCAGCCATCTAGCCCTAATAAACTACTACCACTCCTGCTTAATGATTCTGTGAGTGGCGTGCTAGATTCTAGCAGAAGACAGCATTTTACAAAATGTAACTTATGTGGTGGCTAAGGGACTATGTCCCTGACACCCCTTTCACATATCCCCTCCCTCACGAGCTAGGTGGTCAGACGGCTCTCCCGGGATCTACAATAGCCTGCTGTATTGAGCACTGCAAGCACCCTGAATGCTCTAAAGCAGTACAGTGGTACCTCGGGTTAGGTACTTAATTCGTTCCAGAGGTCCGTTCTTAACCTGAAACTGTTCTTAACCTGAAGCACCACTTTAGCTAATGGGGCCTCCTGCTACCGCCGCGCCACCGGAACACAATTTCTGTTCTCATCCTGAAGCAAAGTTATTAACCTGAGGTAATATTTCTGAGTTAGCAGAGTCTGTAACCTGAAGCGTATGCAACCTGAAGCGTATGTAACCTGAGGTACCACTGTATATAAATGCAAAGTGTCCGTATTCCTGCCCAGCCCTGGAACTTGAAATCTCCTCAGTGGAGGGAGGGAGGACTGGACCCTCCAGCAAATATCTAAACCTCAGAAATTCTGAAGAACTGCTGGGTCCAAACAGCCTCGCACCAGGACTGAAGGTGACTATACCAGCTGCTTGGGTTTTTGGCTGGCACTCAGACTTCCCACTCCCCATCTCCTCCAGAGCCACAGGATCCAATAAGATGGTGAGTCAAGCAGAAGCTTCAGGGCCACCAAAGTGCCCAGGGCAGAAAGGGGAGTGAATGGAAGCACACAGCCCAGATCAGGGTCTGGTTGAAAACCAGGAAGGGATGGAGCCTCAATTTCCTCTACAAGTTCCTGGTCTGAGCTACTTCACTGCTGAAGCAAAACCCCAAACTCCAGCCTTCCTGAATTGGCGGAAATAGGCAGCTTCATAGGCCATTTTTAAAAAAATCTTGCTCAGCATTGTGTACTCTGGCTGGCAGCAGCCTTCCAAAGTATCAGAGATAGGGGGCAGGCTTTTCCCTTCACCTGATCCTATTAATGAGAAGATTGAATGTGGGACTTTTTGCATACAAAACATGCTCTACTGCTGAGCTATGGTCCATGCCCTAAAAATAAAGCAAGATTTCAATCTTCATGGTTCTCAATACAGAGCGGATTTACAGCTGAAGCTGCCTTAGACCATCAGTCCAGCAAGATTCAACCTACGCCAAATGGCAGCAGCTCTCCAAGATGTCAGATGAGTCTCTCCCAGGCCTAAATGGAGACTGAAGCTGGGAAGCTTCTGCATGCAAAGTTTGAGCTCTGTTGCTGAGCGATGAGCCTCCCTCTAAGTGTGTGTGCAGCTATACAGTCACGTGGGAAAAGGCTAGTGGGAACTGGCATGTTCACTCCTGGGGAGCCGGCGGCAATTGGTGTCTGCTAGAGGAAAAAGGAAGAGCAGCTGACATCACAGAAATAGTTGCCTGCTTCCCTCATGTCCCATCCATGTAGCAGACGTAGTTATGTAATCAACATACAGGACTGCGGGAGTTGTTGTGAAAAGCTTCATGCATATCGCCACCCCCAGTTCCTTTGAGAAAAGGGCCACGTACAAAAAAAATAAAAGAAGAAAGCTGGGGGGGGGGTGTAAAAAGCACCAATTGCAAGTGAGTTTATGTGGAGCAGGGAGTGGAAAGAAGATAAATTGGGGGGCAGGGAGGCAGCAAGTCTTGTTCCTGAAATACAGTGGTACCTCGGGTTAAGTACTGTAATTCGTTCTGGAGGTCCGTTCTTAACCTGAAACTGTTCTTAACCTGAAGCACCACTTTAGCTAATGGGGCCTCCTGCTGCCGCCGTGCCGCCAGAGGACGATTTCTGTTCTCATCCTGAAGCAAAGTTCTTAACCTGAGGTACTATTTCTGGGTTAGCGGAGTCTGTAACCTGAAATGTCTGTAACCTGAAGCGTATGTAACCCGAGGTATCACTGGCAGTAGCTTCGTATTTTTCCAGCCAAAAGTTTACGTCCCACACCAGGAACAGCTGACAGCCAGATTAGGTGAAGTATCCCACGACCTCGTGCCATTAGTGCAATGATTTACCCTTGAACAATGAAACTCCCCCCACATCTCCTACCCAATTCTTCTCCAGAAAGGGGGGGGGGATGCAGAACAGATTTAAAGGGTGTAAGGGGGGAGGAAAGTTCCATTGTGTAAGGGAAAGTTCCATGGAAGGAAAGGCTTAGTGCTGCTTTGGGTACAAGCCTGGAGTTCTGACCCAGACTTTAACCCACGTTTTACAGCCTGCCAGCTCAGCAGTGCCAGGGTTGTGCACAGATGTGCAAAACCACAAAGTTTTACCACTGAGAAGCTTTGGAAAGCTTTGCCCATGTTATAAATTCTCTCCACTATAGCCCCCCACTGTCTATTATCATGTGCTGACTAAGCACAGCTTATCAGATGAGATTGGCTAGGTCCATGGGCCATAGTAAGATTTCCCACCTTGGAGAATATTACTTATCATGTTTGTGCACTTTCCATAAAACTATATCCACATCTAATGCTTAAATGCTTGAACCTTTTAAAAAATGCAGAATTTTTCAAAAGGCTAGGTCAGAATCGTACGGTTGTCAGGGAGCCAAGGGTCATCTAGTCTAACCCCCGGCAATGCTAAAGTTCGTTTAGAATGCTTATACACCTATCAAGAAAGGAAGGAAGGAATGTTCCAGCTCTGTGCACCTGAAATCTTTCCTCTTAGACCCTGACATTTTAAAAGAGAGAAAGGCAGCAAGCAATTCTTACGTCCCCCCACTGATGTCTTCTCCAGACCATGACAACATCTAAAGAGACAAACTGACTTTGCTGTTGTAACTTGAGGGTTGAGGCTTCAGTTTCTCTCTTTTTCCTGAATGAGGGAAACATTCCAGGAAGACAGAGGTTCTCAGCTCTTTCCCCGCTCCTCAAGCAGCTGCAATCATTTCCTTTGACAATTTACAAGGGGGACTCTCATGCATATAGCAATAAAGATATTATGTGATCTGGAAAACCTTTGGTACCAATCACATTTGGTACCAAATTTCAGGGACATAGTGATGAAAAATTTGTACACACATTACTTATCTACCAGCTGCGGCTTAGTGACTGCCTAGTTTGCATAATTTACCAGAGTGATATACCAATATATTCAAATGTGAATGTAACACTTCAATTCACACAGCATTTTTCAGGGCGGCTCTCCATACTTAACTTGCGCCTGTGCCGGTTGAGAGGCTGGAGACCATCGCAAGAACGCTCTCTAGGCATTAAGGCTCTCGTTCAAATAACCTCTCAAGATTGATTAAACCCATCTGTCCATGGTTATTCTTATCCACAAGCTCAAATTCCCAAGGGCAAGTATAGGCAAAAAAAGAAGCAGTGAAGATTTGGATGCAAATATTTTGCTTTCAACTTATGCACATTCTCATTCTGCTACGTTTTTACGGGTGTGGTGTGAGTAAAACATCACGGTTTCCCCAGCACTTTACCATAGACCCTAGATTGGTTGTGCCTGTGCACTGAGATCCAAGTCAAATAGCTAGATCAGGCATAGGCAGCCTTCGGCCCTCCAGATGTTTTAGCCTACAACTCCCATGATCCCTAGCTAACAGGACCAGTAGTCAGGGATGATGGGAATTATAGTCCAAAACATCTGGAGGGCTGAAGGTTGCCTATGCCTGAGCTAAATGGTTAGGTGCTCTAGTGGTAAGTAAAGGAAGGAGTACCCAAGAGAAGGAAACTAAAATGTCATGCACGAAAATGACATTGCTCCTTTGCCACATACAGTTTGCATTTTGTCCCATAGGGATGGCGGGGGGGGGGGGGGAGAGAGAGAGAGAGAGAGAGAGAGAGACCAAAAGCCACCGAGCTCCTTGTTAATGAAGCAAGAGTGCTTCTCTGCCAAAAAGTAATACAAGCATCAAGTTTGTGGACAACTTAGAGGGAGAAGAATGATAGGGTGTAAATTTTACATTGTAAAAAGGGGAAATTGGTCTTTAGCTGCTGATACAGACCTCCACACAAACACAAACACATTGCTCATTTTAGCTTTCTAATGAGGCACAGATCTCTTCTCGTGGGAGGAGTATGAATACTGATTCCTGTTATTCTGAGGCCCAGGGACAAATCTATTCTCCAAAGGAGCAATAACTGGCCTCTCCATTACAAGCTCAGAGGCAAGAAGGGCCAGCGATCATGGCAGGAGGAGCAGAGGGTGTTACAATGGAACTTGTTGGCAGCCCTTGCAAGGAGATGACTCTGGCTTAGCACCTGCCATACTTTCTTCAAAGTGTCATCCCCACAAAACTGTGTGCTGACCAAAGGACAGAAGACAACGGCCAGAACACCAAAAATGACTGGGAAAGCGGCAAGATGCCTTGGACTAGAGGGAAGGCACTAGGAACACAGGGCACGGTCAATGTTAAGAATGCAGGGACCAGCATCACGAGAGACAGAGAGGAAGCACACAAGGATCTTGTGATGAGACAAGTTACTGAAGCACTAGAGCAGTGGCTACAAGGCACCAGTTCATGGAGCTCTCGAGGGAGCAGCTCCTTTCTGCTGGTTTAATCCTCATCAAAGAACTCTAACAAGGCATGCAAACAGCAGTGACTAATAGGGGATGTGGCTAGATTGGATGCCTTTCTGAATCCGCTTCTTCCCACTCCTTAGGTAAATATCTAACCGACAGCCCCTTTCCCTCACCCAGCAGTAGGAGTGCCTGTATTTGAGGATATGCCCCTCCAAGGAGGTGCTGCTTGTGAGCCACTGTGTTCATTTCCACCACCCCGCCTCTTCTCCCTCCTCTAACCCATCCTCACAGAGCAGATGGCACTGCTCAACAGTATAATCAGGATTAGTCCCAACCTTTATTAATTAAACCAGCAAAATGCCTGGAAAGAACACCAGCGCACGGCAGGAGCTCCTGCTCCCGGTGACCCCCATGTCTGGAGCAAGAAGCTGGTTTGGCACCCTCTCCATTGTATCCTTTGCTGCATCTCATTCTGACCCAAGCATGGTACCCATTATGCATGATTCCTGAAGTTAAGCAGGTCAGTGCCTGGACAGGAAACGGCCTGGGAACCCCTTGTACACCACCCCTAGTCTTCATCGTGTCAGAAGGGTAGAACAGAAATAAAATATTTTTCTCCATGGAATTCAGTAAGAACTGAGCTAGCCCTCATCTGAATAACAATACCCTAAGACCTCTCTCTTGGTCCTGCTAGAGCAAGAGAGGGGGGTCGGGACCTTTCAGCCTGGTAGGCCAGATCTGTATCTTCCCCCATCCCAGTGGGCCAATTCTGGCAGATGAGCAAGACCACCTACCTATCAATCATCTGATAGGGTGGGCAAAGATACTGCCCAAACAAGACTGAATTCCCCATGCAGGATCAACCCTGCATTCTGCAGCCATGTCTCTGTGGAAAAGATGATTGTAGCTTCAGAAAAATGGCGTCATGGGCCAAATGAGGAGGCCTGGTGGGCAACGTTTGGTCCATGAGCCAAATATTTCCCACTCCTGTGCTAGAATCTGATTTAGGCTCTTGCACCCTTGCTCTCCAACCATGCAATGTCAGAGATGGGGTGATCAAGCTCCCTTAACCCCAAAGCTGCACCAAAGCAACAAGAAAGCCTTCCTCTCCTCTTCTTTCCAAGGGTGGTATCAAGGAAGCGTCGAACACACCTAGCCACCTCTGTACCTGCAACAGAGACCAAGCAACTCTTCAAGGGATGGAGACAACCTTGTCTCTTGTCTCTCCACAGCACAGAGAAGGACAGCTCAAATTATCAGATGTGCCCAACATGCAACTTTTTGTCAAGAGCAGGAGGCAACATTTAGAACTCCCTGAACGTAAGTGGAATAGACAGCTCATGGCTAACTGCAACCAACATGTAATTAGCCTCTGTCAAACTGCTGTGTGTGTGTGTGTCTGTTCCATTTCCTGAAGCACCTTGTCACCTACAACTAAGCTAAGGCAAGACAACGTCCAAAACCAGCTACAACAACAGGATGCTTCCACTGCAATAGTGACTTAGTGTCAGACCCCCATTTTTCCATATTAAATTGTGAAAGGGCCACCTACAGCTCTAAGCAATTTTTCCAAGCATTAGGATGTCAAACAAAGGACCAAGGAGTCTTATTCTCCAGAACGTTAAGAACCTCACCCAGGAAACTCTGGCTGGAGCCCTGCAGCAAACAGACAAAGCTTTTATTATTGTTGTTGTTATTTAAAAGATATTTGTAAAACCCATGTCTATAGGCCTAAACAACTCCTGAGATCCAAACTGCAAGCAGACAACAACTACTGATTGTAAGTCACCTCCCGCAAAGGAGCAAGTTTGGCTGGTTTGTCTTGCCTGTATTTTTCCTCTCTTTAATCATCTATTCCCATAACAACTCTTTTAAGATTACACTGCTTACAATAGAGATAAGGTTCTGCGCTTACTTTTAGGGTCTCTAAGCAGGATGGGGATAAGCACTGGCAAGAGAGGAAGAAAAGTGCATGCGGGCCACTTTCAATCTCAAAAGCCACCCTCAAAACACACACAATGCTTCACTATTGAGTCATTAAAACACACACACACACACACAACGGAAATGCCGCTCCCTTCTCAACAGTCATGTTTACCGCCCCTCCCACCACCCCACACATGCCCTGACCCTTTGATACGTTCAGTGATGGCTTATGTAATTCATGAGCTGACATCCAGTCCTTCCATGAGCAGGCGTGGAGGGATATGGGAAAGCTTCACACCCACAATGCACTGCAGCTCCACACTGGCTATGTGGGCGGGGCTTGCCATCATGCATGATGAGTCAGCATGTAAAAGAAATGAATTGTGGGTGTGTAGGGAGGGGTGTGTGCCTCTGGCACATCAACTAGGTTATGCTGAATAGTTCTGAAAGCTGACACAGATACAGAACTGGGGCAGAGTAAAAAGATTAGCCGGAGCTAGAGCATGCAGAAAGGTAGAAGTGCTCCCTAGCCCCTCAAACCCAAGGTTTCTGCAGGCGAAGCCGCAGAATAACCATTCTTAGAACTATATTAGGGAAGGGGCCTGCTTAGTATTAAAAAGGTTCCCAGTTCAATCCTTGTCATGTCTGAATAAATGGTACTTCTTATACAGTGGTACCTCGGATTACATACGCTTCAGGTTACATACGCTTCAGGTTACAGACTCCGCTAATCCAGAAATAGTGCTTCAGGTTAAGAACTTTGCTTCAGGATGAGAACAGAAATCATGCTCCAGCGGCACAGCAGCAGCAGGAGGCCCCATTAGCTAAAGTGGTGCTTCAGGTTAAGAACAGTTTCAGGTTAAGAACGGACCTCCGGAACGAATTAAGTACTTAACCCGAGGTACCACTGTATACCAAAAGATTATAACCTCATGGCAAAATTAGTGACTTTTAATATGTGATGGGCCCCCAAAGAGAAAAAGTACTGTATTTTCCCCCCACCCACCCCCAAATCATTTTATTCCAGGAAAAAACAACAATTCCGCCACCTGCCCCTGCAATGACTTCACCCTCTCCCCCCCCCCAATGACTTCACAGTTTCTGGAATTTTTACATCTTCCTGTCCCCACAAGGGGAGGGGTGTCCACATTTCCCAGGCTTATCACAGAGGTTGATTCAAAAAAAAATCAGAGCCAGGAGGATGACAATGATAGCATCAAGAAACAATGCAGCTATTTTTAATTCTCCACAAAATGGAGCAGCGTAGAGAAAAGGGACAAGGCCTCAGTTGCGCAACAAGGCACATCCAAGCAATCACCTCCTTAATAATAAACTGGAGCAAAGAGCAAAAACAAATAAAAATCAATCATCTTTCAAGTTCCTCAGTAGATCTAGAATGTCAGTACACACTGTTCTCAATTCTTAGTTTTCCTTACACACACCCACACCACTCTAATTTGTACAAGTTCTCAACAAAATGACAAGGAGCAAAAGAGTGTTGTGTGCATGTATGTGCTCTAATGCAAATGAACACTCAAGTATGCCAGCCTTATATGCCAGCCTACAAAGTTTAGTACGCTTACCTGCACAAGATACTTATGCAAATATTTTATGACAGTTGGTTTTTTTAAAAAAAAAAAAAACAGTAAAAAGAACCATCCATTTTTGGAAAGCTGCTGTGCCTGGATGCCTGGAGGAAATTCTCACAGATCAGGGGAATGACTGCTACAATGCCATACCAAAAATTGTCCTGCTGAAGAACAACATATTTTAGATATCGTGTTGATCCCAGAGCACTGGAGACAGCAAGCAGATGAAGGGCCTAATTAAGAATGCTATGAAGCTCAGAAACTTGCACACTGTGAACAAGCTAGACTGGGACAAGCCAAAGCTCAGTGGTGGAGCTTCTGTTTTGCATAAAGGAGATTCCCTGGTTTAATTGCCAACATCTCCAAGAAAGTCTGGGAATGCATTCTACCTGAAACGCTGGAGAGCTGCTGCCAGTCAGAGTTGACAATACAGAGCTAGGAGAACCAATGGCCCAACTCAATATAAGGCAGCCTCCTACATGCCTACTAAATTCAGTCACTTGAGATAGCACTTCACTGACTTTACATCTCCAGCAAAGGAACTGTGGAGATCTGACAGTATGCTATCGTGCAGAAGTACTCCCAGACAACATAATAATGAGTTTATATTGTGCAAGCTTCTGTGCATTCGGAAGCCCTGATGGGGCCAGGCATGCTGTTCACTGAAACTTATCACGCACCCAGCACTAATCTGCTAGCTTAACATTATTCCTCTTTCACAGATGTTGCAATGGGTTAAGCACGACTTTCTGTTTTATACATAATTGCACCTGAATGATATGGAACCCATAAAACTAAACATTGATATGTGTGGGTGGGTATATTGGGGTGGGTGGGGGGGGAGTCCTCTAAAGTAAACTGTGCTAATACATCACGTATACTGCCAAACACACAGATGTTTACACAGATGTTTAAAGCTCAGATTAGGACAGGAGAAGTAAATACACTGGGGGGTTGGGGAAATCTTTGTGGGGTTTGGCAAGCTCAATAGCTTCGGTTTTGCAGCAATTTCTCTCTCACTGGCAGGCTCCCTTTCACACTGCACAAAACAACCGTCAGCACAGCTGCTTCCGCCATCACCTGACAAAGGATGGGAAAATGCGCTGATCACAGCGCTGCAGGTTGAGCAGGATTAAATTGCCTCTGCTATCAAGTCACCGTCTCACCCACAGAGTGTTTCCTGGAGAGAGTCTAACCTCTCACAAAAGAGAGAAAACAGCATGGACAAGGGAACATTTCCCCCATGCCGGCGGAGGAAATAAAAGTTATACGGAAAGAGAGAGAATGGGAGAAAGAGCACAAAATAGATCAGGAACCCTTTTTGGGGGGGACAAGGCTAAATGAAAAGAAGCTGAGATGTATAGGAAGAAAATGAGAAACTCAGCACAGGGCAAGTTCTCAGCAGATCAGGTGCATGCAGGGCTGCATGTAAGCAGCAATTCTGCAAGTGTGCAGAAAACGACCAAATAAAAAATGGTATTGATGGAATGCAGCTTCATGAGAAACTCATATTTTATTTCAGAAGTAGCCCCGAAAGCCATGTTGATAGGACTGAAAGAATGTGGGGAAAGTTCAGAAGCAGGGGAGACTGGGAAATTTTCAATTTGCACTGGCTGAGAAGATTCCACATCAGTGCCCAACCAGTAACTAGGAAAAACCAAGAAGAAAACATTGCAATAAGCTACGGAATGAACTATGGCAAGTAAAGAGAGTTTTGCGATATTTTTTTTTAAAGCACTCAGATGCTGAAACTGATCTGTTTCTACTAAAATATGGGGCTCCTGCATGAGATGTCCCAGAGCTTTCCCCATCTTACACAGCATTCCTTTTCTTCTCTTGCTGCCCTCCTGGAAGTTTGGGCCTCTGTACATTCTGCAAGAACCTCCATCACTCACACAAAGAAGTGGTCGAGGGAATATTACTCCACAGCACCCCAAAGTATTTTGTTTTCTAAGGTAAAGTGAGGGAAGGAAGGAAGGAAGGAAGGGACAAGACAACAAAATGGAGGAGCCTTGCCCAGGATCCTTGTCCCAGGATGCAACTTTCCAATTAGACGAAGTGGAGGCAGGCAAAAGCAGTGACAACATCCCCAGTGGGATTGCCAATGACATGGGCAACAAGAAACTGGAAGTCCAAGGAGGTCTGAATGGCTACCACATAGCTCTGGCCATAGAGCCACAGCTATCTCATCCTGGGTCCTACAGCTGACTGCTCTTAACTTTTAAGTCCCTGGGAGCATGCCCACACTCATTTCCAAAGACCAAGTGGTAGGGACAATGAGGCAGCTAATTTTAACTTAGAAGCAGAATATTAATTGAAGGAGGACTGAGGTACTGTTGACTCTGTCCATGTCCAACTTGGCATAATAAAATCCCAGGATCCCAGCGTGCATCACAGATATCAAGACTTAAGGTGTGCCAGCAACCCACAGCTTGCACATGACATCTGTTTTCCATGCCATCTCATCCCTGTAATGCTTGAAGAAAGAACAGGTGGAAGTATCTCAAACTAGGTGCATTTCCTTAACCACTGAGAGACTAGAGAGCACCTGCACATTATCAAGGATTGAGGGGATGGGTGTCCAGGATCATGAGTGTGGTTTAATAAGAACAGCCCTGATGGATGAGACAACAGATCTAGTCCACCAAGCAGTTTCAACAGTAGCCAGAAAGATGCCTCTAGGATGCCACAAACATGCACAAAGGTACTGCCCTCATTCCCTTGCTTATCCCAGGATCTAGTTATATTTTAAGTTAGAATAATAAAAATTATAATGATGATGGTTATGTGGACTGCTACCTCAACATGGAGGCTTCATCTAGCTGTCCTGCCTAACAGCCACTTTTCCTTTCACAGTCAGCCAACACTACATCTTGCATTTCAGTTTCCAGAGGTACTTCAGCTCCAGCATTTCTAGAAGTGAACAGCAGGTAGCTGCTTATGATCTCTGCTCAGCTGCATTCCACTTATTTTTGTTGGCATTCTTCATCCTGCTTTCCAACATGCAGGGAATCCCAGAAGTCTATACGAACCATCAACACACACCACCCACAGCAATCCCAGTGACAAGGAGCAAGCAAGCTAGATCTCTTCTTGGGCTGGACAGCAGACATACACACACACACTTTCTCACCCAGCAGAGATCACTAGGAACCCTAGCAGCTTACATAAAAAGACAGGTTGGACTGGCTTCACCTTCTTGACCACAACATGGAGTCTGCCTGGCTTTCCAACTTGAGGAAGGGAGGGAGCAGATGAGGTCAATTTGACAGTCCAGTGGTGGGCTACATAGCTGTGGTGGGTGAGGCCACAGACAAAAGTAGGGAGGGGGATATGGGTGAGACTCTTACCTTTGTATACTAACTAGGCCATCCTCCTGCCACACACCAGAGCACCAGACATACAGGTTTGGAGAGCCACACGTCACTCACACCCAGGCCACATTCCCCACTCCTGCTATAGAGGAACATCTGAGGAAGTGGGCTCTAGTCCACAAGAGTTTGTGCCATAATCAAACTGTTCACCTCTAAGGTGCGGCCAAGAGTCTTTGTTGCAATTTCTGGTAGCCGGAGGTGTTGAACGCAGGCCCATAAGTACGGCTCTTTGAGTGATTTTTGAATTAGTGTTCCAGGAAGGGAGACTGAACGGAAAAGTAAAATAAAATTGAAGGATGACTTATCAAGGGAAACAAGGAATTCTGGAAGAGATTATGTCAACAAGATTGCAAGGGGGAGGAAGGGGGAGGTCTGGCACCAGCCTAACCAAGGCAGGGAACATCCTGAATCATAGAAACAGATGCCACCAAAGTTTGGGGAATTATTACACAGCTCTGCCACTTACTGAGATGTTCCAAGCACATTTAATAGCTTTTATAGCTTTGGCATCGCCCAACACATACACAAAAAGCACCATCACCTGCAAAGTTACAGGGGCTCCCTGTACCATTACAGTCATGCCAGCTCCAGCCAAGTGTTGGAAACTGCTTGCCCCCTCAGAGCCCAAACTGCAATTGTTTTTACACTGCTAGCCAGGAAGGCACACACTGAAACTGGCCTTTCCCCTCTGCTTCTCTTCCAACACTCTCCATCTCTCCAACTTCATCAATTTATAATACCCCTACCACCAGTTACCATGCCATTACTTACGTTTCTGGCTAATGTCTGTTCTCCCGCATGCATGCACACCCCAATGGATTATTGCAAGTGAGAAAAGCACAATACATCAGCTCTTGGACAGAATCCTCCAACCACATTTTCCCGCCTAAAACCATTTTTCAAGCAGCTTTTCTCCAAAGTACAGGATGATTACTTTGGGTTTGAGAGACCCAACAGATAAGCAGACACATAAACAGTGGGCAAAGTAACACACGATTCTGCCATGCCAATTCTTATTTAACTAAACTTATATCCCATTTTTATATCGGTTCTACTCCTTCAGGCAGTGCGTTGTATGGATGGATTATAACAACACCAGCTACAAAATTAAAACACAAGAAATGGAGTGTCAGCCGAAAGACCCAGTCCACATCTCCAAAACCCTGGCTGAGATACAAACAAGCAAACAAAACATCTCCAAAACAAATGCCTTGGCTGAGATACTCTCTAAGAGCAAAGCAAGGCAACCAACCAACCAACCAACCAACCAACCAACCAATAGGGTCTAGGTGAGCAGCAAGCAGGGAGCCTGACAGAAAAGCAGAGTAGGCAGAGCCTGCTTTGCTTCAGCAGTTCCAAAGGAAACAAGAAGAAGAAGAGTTTGGATTTGATATCCCGCTTTATCACTACCCTAAGGCGTCTCAAAGTGGCTAACAATCTCCTTTCCGTTCCTCCCCCACAACAAACACTCTGTGAGGTGAATGGGGCTGAGAGACTTTAGAGAAGTGTGACTAGTCCAAGGTCACCCAGCAGCTGCATGTGGAGGAGAGGGGAAGTAAACACCGTTCACCAGACTACGAGTCCGGTGCTCTTAACCACTATACCACACTGGCTCTCGGACTGATGGCCAATGGACCCCAGCAACCATTCCTCTTCAACGAACCATGGCAGCAGCGGCATCATACTGGACCCTGTCCCTTTCAGGCCACTGAGTTCTAAAGGACCCTTGACCTATGGAAGCTACAGAACCCTGAGAGCGAGGGAGAGGGAAAGAACGGCTGACTGTGTTCCCAAACAATGACACCCAGAGTCACCAAGATTCTGGCCACAGCTAAGCACTAAAACACAGCTTTGACTCGGAGCAAACAAATGGTGTTTGCAATGTTTGCAAATTGGTACAAAGTGCCAGGCACCAATGGGGGTGGGGGGTGGGGTGCAGAAACAGCACTGTGGTTGCGCTTGCAAGATCAGAGAGAAAAGGCCCCACTTACTGCTTCTCACATTAATACCCTCTAAGAGGTTTACATGCTTAGAGAGTCAGGTTTTAAAGATAATGTGAAATCAAGTCCAACAGAAATACTATGAGCTCATAATATCAAGGCAACTAAGCACACAGGGTAACTAAAAATATGGAGATGGCCGCTCCCTCCCACCCGCCCCTGCCACCTTTGCTCAAGCAAGCCAGACAGATAAATCTTTTAACAAGATTTGCATGGGTCATGTGTTACTAGTCTTAATAAACACAACAGGCCTATTCTTCTGCGAACTGTTAGTCTCATATTGCATGATAAAAAGGCACTGTGTTCAGCAAATGCCTGATTAAAAAGGAGGTTATGAGCCGCCACTGCTGGAACAAAGGAAGGCTCCCTTTTGAAAGACTGAATATGAATACCCACCATACATTTAGAGCACATGGCTTCCCTCCACGAATCCTGGGAACTGAAGTTTACCCCTTGTGGAGCTGTAACTGCCAGCCCCTTCAACAAACTACAGTTCCCAGGGCTTTCTTTTTAAGCCATGTGGTTTAAACGTATAGTGTGTACATAGCCAGAGAAGAGAGGGGTGCATTTAGTTTTTCCCAGGGGGAGATTTTAAAGAAATCTCTCCACTTCACTCACAGGGTGGGTGGATGTAAAAGAATGTGTTCAAAATGGTCAACAGTCACATTGTTAAGGAGCACTAAAAGTCTGTGGAGGGAGCTGCTGAGTAAGTTTGTAAACTCTATGCAGCAGAGTTGGGAAAGAATGACACACGCTGTTAAAGCAAAATGGAGAATAGAGCAACAGGCAATGCAGCATTTGCACTGTGTGTTTCTAACCAGGGTACCCTTGCTAATCACCAGTTGTGAAAATGTAAAAGACTGTAAAAAAAGGAGAAAAAGAACAGCTTAGGCCTTAAAGCATCCCGCCCTTGGTTTTTAAGAAGATAAACTGCATGTGCTCAATTCCCCCTGGAGGCAGGCATGGAGCTGGTATTTGAGGCAGTGCAGCATAGCGGCTGGAGTAGGGGTAGCCGACATGTAGTCCAATAGCATTGGGAGGCCACCAATTCCTATCACCCGCAACCATTGGTCAGGTTGCCTAGGGTTATTCTGGAGTTGGGACAAGGTGACTTCATTCCACTTCCTAATGAGTTGATGGCAAAATTTGATTGGGAACTTGTTGATTCAGAGATTCAGATGTTTGGGGGAGGTTGGGTGGCAGCAGCCAAGAGAGGACATTCTCTGTGGTTGCCCCCAAGCTGGGAAATTCCTTCTCACTGGAGGTGCACCTGCCACCTTCAATCTATAGCTTTAGTCATATTCTGAAGAGGCACCTCTTTAGCCTAGCTTTTTGACACCTGATAAATATGACCCACCCTATTCTTCTGATTATACATCACTTTAATTGATATTAATCTTCTGCTTTTGTAGCCTACCCTGGGACCTTATGGGGAAGAAGTAAGAAGTAGGCAGTTGGCATCCATCTGTCTCAAGAGACAATGGAAGACTGTGCCATTGGGGTTAAAGTCCAACAGTGCCTGCTGTAGGTGTAGAGAGCAAACAGGAAGTGCAGTGGTACCTTGGGTTACATACACTTCAGGTTACATACACTTCAGGTTACAGACTCCGCTAACCCAGAAATAGTGCTTCAGGTTAAGAACTTTGCTTCAGGATGAGAACAGAAATCGTGCTCCGGCGGTATGGCAGCAGCAGGAGGCCCCATTAGCTAAAGTGGTGCTTCAGGTTAAGAACAGTTTCAGGTACAGACCTCTAGAATGAATTAAGTACTTAACCCGAGATACCACTGTATACTACTACTACTACTAATAATAATAATAATACCACCACCACTTATAATTAAGTTGTATCATACATACCACAGTACAGGGTTTATATTCTACATTACTTATAATTAAGTTGCATCATACATACCACAGTACAGGGTTTATATTCTACATTTTTACCATTCAATGCGTTCTAGCTTGACTAGGCTTAGTACGTCAGGCTTCCATCTTATGCACACTTGCCTAGGAGTACAGTGGTGCCCCGCAAGACGAATGCCTCGCAAGACGGAAACCCCGCTAGACGAAAGGGTTTTCCGTTTTGGAGGTGCTTCGCAAAACAAATTTGCTATGGGCTTGCTTCGCAAGACGAAAATGTCTTGCGATTCCTGGGGTTTTTTTTTCGCTCCTCACCCCCTTTTTCTAAGGTACTAAGCTGCTAATAGCCTTTTAGCAGCTAATCCGCTAATCCCTTAAGCCTTTAATAGCTGCTAATAGCCGCTAAACCGCTAATAGAGCTAATCCGCTAATGGGCTTGCTTCGCAAGACGAAAAAACCGCTAGACGAAGAGACTCACGGAACGGATTCTTTTCGTCTTGCGAGGCACCACTGTATACACCTTTAAACACAGGGGAACTTGCTTCTGGGTAAACAGGCAAAGGATGGTGCTGTCTGCTATGTTAGCTCTCTCTCACACACACATACACCCCAACCCAAACCACAACATACAAATATTTGGCACAGATCCTGTTTATGGCTCATTATTTTGTTGGGAATGACTTTAGCATGCATCAATGTTGTTTTCTTCCCCCTCCTGCTCAGTAATAAAGTGGGGGAAAGCAATCTGGAACTGGTTGCAAGAGCCGTTAACGAAGCCCAGGTTATGAATGCAAAATGAAGAGAGTGCCATGTCAATTCGGGTCATGTTCCGATGTTTCAAAAAAAGTAGAAGGGGGAGAGAAACAGATAATGTGTCCAACTCACAGAGCCGCAAAACTAGCAGATAATTGCACTTGGCTGACAGAGACTGTAAAAGAGGAAGAAAATAAAATTACTGTGGCACAACAGCTCTTATGCTTGCTGAGCTCACAATGAGAAAAGCTCTCTGGGAGAAAGATAACCCGGAGAGGTGGAGAGTGGTGGGGGACGACAATTTGACTTCAAAAGTTTTGCAGAAGACTACAAATTTATAAGAATAGATAAGCAACATTTCTCCCTCCCCCCTCCCTTTTAAGCATTCTGCCACTTGGACAAGGACATTGACACTGGGTGCAGGGCTCACTAGTTATCCAGACAGTCACATAGGTGTCTTTGGCCTTTGAAACAGTTCCCGAAGAGGTGACTTGCCAAGCTTTGCCCACACAGCTGCCCCAGCTCACAGTGCTTGCTGAGCAAACAAGGGCAATTCTACAGTGAGCCCACACCAAGGCGATCCTTACTATTTTTCATTGGTATTATCAAATTTAAGACCTGCCCTTCACCATGAGGTCCTAGGGTAGGTCACAACAATGTAGAACGCAACCTTTAAAATACTTTAAAACAAATCCTGTGACATCATCTCAGTGGGAAGGAGAGGCTGAGGGGGCGCGTATTTTAAAAAAAGAAAGACCTTTTTCTTTTTAAAAACAATTTTGGCTTGCTTTTCTATTTACTAGAACACAACTGAGACAATTTACAAACTGCCAGAACTCAGCAACCGAGAAAATAATAGGTTAATTATTAAAAAAAGAAAAAAGGCAACAGAATAACCGTGGAATCCTAGCCATGTCAACTCAGAAGTAAGCCCTATTGAATTCTATGAGGCTTCCTCACAGGGTTAGGCCCGTAATCTATGACAGCAGCAGCGCAAGCCAGAACGGCCATCATCTGTTTTAGAAGACTTGCGAAACAAAAATGCCTTTTATCTGCCAGGATGGAAGGCGGCTCCCTAGACCTAGCTCACATGTTTGGGCAAGAGAGAGGAGACACCAACTAAGTGAGCAAATTAAGCATGAATGATTTGCTCTTAGCTGGGCTGCAGGCCTGGTGCAGTTCCACACAAGCACTGAACATCACTTCCTGAGAAGTTCAACATCCACCTGAGGGAAAGCTTCTAGGCCTCACTCGCTGCAACCATTTGCATCAAAGTATGTGGCGAGTGTCTGCTGGAACCACCAATGTCCAAAAAAAGCAACTGGAAAGATGTGAGGTTAAAGGTGCGTGCATAGCTCCTTGCCCCCTTCCCAATCGATAGCAAAACCAGAATATTATGCAAAAGAAACATTATGCCCAACTGTGCTCTGTTGGCATAATATATGCAAGTCAGAGAATTCAACTTCCTTACGATTACTGTGGGACAAGTTTTCAAGCTGTTTCAAATGGAAAACACTCAGCTCTGGCCAGGGGTGGTGCAAGGTATAGTTCAGCAAAAACTGGAGGGTCAAAGGTTCCCCACACCTGCAACAGTGAGTCTTGATCCAGCAGCTGAAGACCACAAGAAGCAGTGATGGCCACCAGCTTAGATGGCTTTAAAAGAGCCATCATTTAAATTCAAGGAGAATAAGCTACCAATAACTACTAAACCTGATGGACAGATTCTACCTCCACAGTTGGAGGTGCTATGTTTTTGCATATCAGTTGCTAGAAACTACAGGTAGGGAGAGTGATGTTGGACTCAGGTACTGCTTGCAGGCTTCCCAAAGGCATCTGCTTGGCTGCTTTGAGAACAGGATGCTGGACGATGGAGCACTGGTTTGATCCAGCAGGCTCTTCTCATGCTCTTATGAAGAGTGGGGCCTTACAGTACATTATGCGTCCAAGCAGATACAAAGAACTCGCAATCCAAGGAGACGGGACCAAGCCCATCCATTTACCGTATAATCCTTGGCAATAAGAAAAGTTGATTAACCTCGATTTCCATATGACTCTATCTCACCAATGAATTTCTAATCTGCATGTGTTGCTGAACCAGCAAAAAACAAATTGCAGCAGTCATGTAGAAATCAAATCCTAACCAACAGGTTCAAACAGCATTTTAGAAATGCTAGGGAATCAGCCAAGATATACTCCCTCAACTCATCCAGTGGAGCCTCCCCAAATGAGGAGGAGGGGGAACTAAGTCTAGGTTCACTGCATTGAGGAGAGGGCGGGTGGAGGTCGTTTCTGCCCCCTTTGATCTGTCTGGTTCAGTCATGTTCTCATTAAGCCAGCCATAAATAAGACTGTCGCTGAGAAAGGAAGGAGAGTTGTTGGGCGTGAAATGCAGCTTCACACATCAGCACTTTGAAGACAGAAAGTGACATCCAAGTGCTAAGTATATTGTCCTTTTCCGCTGTCTCCACTTACCCAGCTGTATTTGGGGAGAAGCTAGAACAGGCTACAGGCTGGGAGTCAGAAATGGAAATCAGGTAGTTTTTCACAGGAGTGCTAGGGAGGTGCACATTTCATGTGTAAAGTGGAAAAGTGAGGTGGCACTCAGAAATTACCTCCAATACCTGCAAGGTGCTCCTGAAATGGTAAAAAAAGCACTGGACTTTCAAGAGGCCTCTCTAAGTGCATCTAGGTTTCAGGGCAGGCAGCAAATTCACAAGAGTCCATTGCTGCAGCTTGCATCAACACCCAATACAGACCCAGTATGAGTAACATTCCAGTAACTCATGGCTTCCGCCAAGCATATTATATGCTATAAGCCGCCCAGAGTGGCTAGAGAAATAACAACTATTATTATTATTATTATTATTATTCATTCAACCTTGAAAAGGTGAGGGCATCAGTAACTGCATTTCATAGCTTCAATGCCTTCAAGTCATTCCCACTCTTCCTCCTAGGTTTCTTGAACTGGTAAACTGTTTCCTTTTCAGAAATAAGGCTTCTATAAGAATGACACGTCTTAGGGGAACTCTTGCAAAGTGTGCCTTAGACACTACTAGCATTGTTGAGAGGGTGTTGGGAGGGAGCTGTAAACACCCAATTCCAGATGGCCAAACTTCAACTAGGGTGGCAAAGAAATGCTGCAGAGATTGAGTCTGCTGGGACAAATGAAACAAAGAGATATGGACGTGGTGGGAACAGTTGATAATTGATGGGGGATTTCTAGAGCGGGAAGCAAACAAATTTTTTTAGTAAGCTTAGAAGTGAAGTGCATTTTGTTAAGTTCTAGAAAAAAACATGGCTTCTAATTAAAAGAAAAGGTACAGGTTGGAAAGACATGTCTGTCCAGTGTCTTAAGCTGGGCCTGCCCCAGAGTCATTCACGACTGGACTTAACTGTCAGGGGTCCTTTACCTTTTGTAAGCATACTGTAAAGGGATCTAAAGCCATCTAATAGCGAACACAGCTGCTGAGTGCCAACAGGATTGTTCTGCCCCACTCTGTGGCCATCCCCTTTGCCTACCAAAAACAGGCCACATGTGCTCTACAGAAGCCAAGAGCGCAGGGAAGGTCTAACTCAGCTTTCATCACCCTGAGTTGCCACGGCTATGCTGGCTGGGGCTGATGGGAGTGGTAGCTCAAAACAAATGAAAGACACCAGGTTGGCAAAGGCTGTTCTAACCACAGCCTTCTCAAAATGAATAACATTCACTTTAGGAAACTTGTGGGGGTAAGGTCTGAAACAATACAATCAATAATTTGGAATGGTTGCAATCCTAAACCACAGCTCAGTCGGGGACTTGACTTTGAGCCCCATGTTGGGTAAGAGATTCCTGCATTGCAGGGGGTTGAACTAGATGACCCTCGTGATCCCTTCCAGCTCTACAATTCTGTGATTCTAGACAGAGTTACTAGAGGAGTAAGTCCCACTGATTTCAAACAGGACTTCCTCCTGAATAAACATGAATGGATTGCGTTGCAATAACCTTGGGCCATGAAGAAATTTGAGGAGAGCTGCTGCAAATCTATCTTGGCATCCAGCTCTGCAGTCCCCCAGGTGTTCAAGGGCCAGAGCCAAAGGGCAAGTTCAAAGAAAAAATTCTACTTAGAGAGCAATAGAAAATGCCCCATCTAAGGAATTATCAAAGCCCAACACTGAACAGGTGCTTTGCATGAACAGCAGAGGGTTGGGGGGGGGGGCAATCACAGTATTCGGAGCCAAACAGGAACAAGAAAATGTCTTCATTTCTGGGCAATAATGTGCTTTTTTTTTTACTGTCTAATGCCTTCAAAGCATTTTGTAATGGCGCTGGATCACAGGAGTCAGGTCAAGTAATGTATGAGTAGCAGGGGTTCAGTGTTGATGTCATCAGCACTTAATTTTTTCCCCCTCCCAGTACTAAAAGCGAAGTGGAGACAGCAGCTCAGCTCCTGTGTCAGAGTTCTTCCCACTGGCCATCTTGACAAATGGCTCCTGGCATTCCCTCAGAACACCCAATGTTTTCAAAGCAAAAGAAAAGCAGGCAGCAGCTATGGAACAAGCAGTTGGTGTTTGCCTGCCTGCGTCTGCAATATGTAGCGGGTTCCAGCAAATCATTATCAAGCAGCAGACTCTCCAGTGCACCTGGCTTGCATCGCTGAACATGTCCTGAATCTTCCAGGTGCTTCTAGGTCTGTAAAGACGGTGGGTTTTTAATTATTATTAAAGGCACAACTGTGAATTTCTAAGCCACTTTTTAGCCACAGTTAAGGCCGTCTTCTTCAGGGGAAGGGCTGTAGCTTAGTGGTAGAGCATCTGCTTTATTTGCAGAAGGTCCTAGGTTCAATCCTCAGCATCTCTAGGCAGAGCTGGGGAAAAACCCTTGTCCAAAATCCTTGAGAGCCGCTGCTAGTCAGTGTGGGCAACACTGAGCTAGACGGACTAATGGTCTGGCTTCCAATGTTCCTAAGGAAAGCATGAATTCTACCTTCAACCTTGCACACAAAACGTTACACTACGCTAACTAGCCTACCCATACATACTTCCATTAGTCATTTGTCACCTGAATTGGGGAGGGAGCCAACTTTTGCAATGCTTCTCTATCTAATTGCTCGGAGGGAAAGGTTACTTGCCACAGGGGAATGTCATTCCATTTATAGTCCATTTCACACAGTTTCGTACTGCAGCAACCAGCCTCAGTGTTCTGAATAGCGTTCAAAATGGGGGGGGGGGGGATACTACTCTTACCATAAACCGTAGTCTACCTCAAAGTCAGGAATAGAAATCTAGTTCAAATCTGGAATTCACTTATGGTTTGGAGTAACAGTAGTTTGCGCAATTCAGATGTCATAATAATAATAATAATAATAATAATAATAATAATAATAATTTATTTGTACCCCGCCCATCTGGCTGGGTTTCCCCAGCCACTCTGGGCAGCTTCCAACAAAGATGAAAAATACACTAAAATGTCACATATTAAAAACTTCCCTGAACAGGGCTGCCTTCAGATGGCTTCTGAATGTCAGGTAGTTGTTTATCGCTTTGACATCTGATGGGAGGGCGTTCCACAGGGCGGGCGCCACTACCGAGAAGGCCCTCTGCCTGGCTCCCTGTCACTTAGCCTCTCGCAGTGAGGGAACCGCCAGAAGGCCCTCGGAGCTGGACCTCAGTGTCCGGGCAGAACAATGGGGGTGGAGACGCTCCTTCAGATATACTATATAGTCATGGCAAACTATAGTTATCTTGAATCAAGGAGAAAATGTAAGCATACAAGGGTTAAGCGTATAGGGGAGCACACAAACCCAAGGTTTCTTCCCAATAGTCAAACCATGGTTTGCCCATGTTGCCAAGGCTGGCTCATTCTATCCCATTCATCCTGTAACATTGCAGCTGGCCCCCAGGACAAGAGAACGCTTGTTCTCCATTGCCTTTCTATATTAAAGACACTTAATATGATGCTGATGGGGGGGGCACATACATGTATTTAAACTTACTAATGACCCATATCCAGCTTCAGAACATTTCAAGTCCAATTTGGATAATTGTTAAGCAGCAAATTAGTAATCAGCCACTAACAGTTAACAACTGTGCACAAGCATAGCATTTTAAAATGTGTGGCAATAAACAAAGGAAATGGAGGTAGCTAAAGAGAGGAATCCTCAAAACGTTTTTTAAAAAAAGGAAATCCATCCTATCAGTGTGGCAAAACCCATATCCTGACCAACTAGCCAGTTTCTACGTCACAGGAACACTGCAAGTAGCAGCATAGGAAGTCAAACTACCAGAGGTAGCCACAGTGGTGCTGAACTCCAGCTCCCATCAACCCCAGCTAGCTAAGCCAATGGTCAGTGATAATGCAAACTATAGTCCAACAACACTGGCTACCATAAGTACTAACACAGTACAGTGGTACCTTGGTTTACAAACTTAATCTGTTCCTGAAGTCTGTTTTCCCCCCCCTTTTTTAAAAAAATATTTTTATTAAACCATTTTAACAAAACAAATTATCAATCAAAATAACCAATTACATCCCCCCCCCCTCCCACCCCCTAAGGACTTCCCTCAGCTCCCCTCTCTGGTTTGTTTGCACATATTATTCTCTGCATGTTAAAAATTGTACGTATCATTGCTTGAAGTCCGTTCTTAAACCGAGGCGTGCTTTCCCTAATGAGGCCTCCTGCCGCCGGTGCCCTTCCACCGTTCGGTTTCAGTTTGTAGACTAAGGTAAAGTTCACAACCTGGAACACTACTTCCAGTTTTGCAGAGATCGTAAACCAAATTGTTCGTAAACAGGATTGTTCTTAAACCAAGGTACCACTGTATTACCAACACAGACTAGAAATGGCTTCTCCAAGCTTTCAGGAAAGGGTCCTTCTCCACCTTGCTTGGAGATCCCATGGACTGAACTAGAACTTTTTGAACATCCACTGAGCTACCGTCACTCCACAAACTACAAAGTTGCTGGGCTTTGCAGGTGCCTACGATGTCTTGATACCCAATTCAGAAGTCAAGACAATCTCTCTTGCTCACACGCACACACTTTGCCATTCCTTACAGCATGTGTCCTCCTTCCAAAGCATTGCAAACAATCCTTACAGCCTAACATATCATGCTCTCTGCTTTTGTCACAGTCCTGTCAGAAAAGCTCAGGTTGAATGCAGTGAGCCCTCCATCTGTGATCAAAATTGTACCAGCATGTGGGTTCTGTAAAATCTTAAACCTTCATTCTGCTGCCTTCTACCCCAAAAGACTATCGCTCAGTTGTGTAACAAAATCGTCAAAAACTCACCCAAACCCCACCCTCTCACTGCATCTTCTGGGTTCTCCTGTTGCAGACTCTTGCTTATTTTAGCACATTCTTCTAAGACCCCCACACCCTATAGGGTTGCCACAGGCAGGCAATTTAATTGGGGGAGTGGTGAAACCGCTTTGGCAAGTCTTTGCAGCAGACTCAAATGGGTAAAGACAAATTCAGCAGGGATTCAACTCTGTGGGGGAGTTTCGTCCCCCTGTTTCCTTATGACAGCTCAGCCCTTCCTATATAATCTGTGGTCTCCCTTGCTTCCCCTCACTGGTATTTTGAAGATTATAAACATTCTCATGCCACCAGAGGGCTTTGCCCATAAACAGGAGTTAGGGTTACATATTTACAGACTGTGGCTCTGGTGAGTTTTCCAAGAGCACACCATTAAAAGCATGTTTGTTCACTTCCAGCCTCTCCCTCCTAATCGCCCCTTTAAATAGCTTCTAGTTTGGTGGGAGAAGAAGACAGGCAGGCAATGTCCTTTGCTTCCATCAGCAAACTCTCTTACCCAGATAACTGATGATCCTGCCTTTGGAGGAGAGGAGTTTCTCAAGAAAAGCAAATGCCCTGTTTTTATTATTTCTTTCCCCAATTTGACAAGAGAACAGATAGATCTCAATTTTCTGAAGCAAGTTGCTTGCTGCTATTTTTTATTTAGAAAAAAACGTAAGAAACTGATACTCCTGCTTTGAAGAAGCTGTTAGCTAGCTAGCTAGTTATTTTAGTCATAGTCACCATTACACACACACCCAAGCAACATTCTCCTCTGGCAAGATCCACCTTCACACTGATCTGCTCTGACTCAGGGGATATTATGTCATCACTCAGAGATCTGAGTTGAGGGGTCTGTTAGACAGATGGGCTATGAGAAATGACAGTTTGGGTAAGATCATCGGCCTGCTCCTTCCTGAAAACACAAGGTTTGCATCAGAATAGAGGGGTGGGCAGGAAGGTAAAGCAATCTTAAAAAAATTATTTTCACAAGTAAAAACAAAAATGTTGCGATTGAAATTTCCACAGGAACACTGTCCGAACAAGTGTGAAAGAGAAGCAAACAAGAAATGTGCCAATTTTCAGAAAGTCTTCCAGGTGGAAAATGCCCAGATTTCTCCACTTGCAATAATTTCTACAAATCCAACTCTCACTAGCATTCTATCTATCTATCTATCTATCTATCTATCTATCTATCTATCTATCTTCCAGATACCAGCTTCATATGTTTGGCACCAGGGCAACCAGATGCCTGAGGTTCCTTCCCCTCCCCAGCCCTGTGTTTTACTATTCCAATTAGTACAAAGAATGTGCCTTGGCTACTTCTGACACCATCATACGCAGGGACAGGAGGAAACAATTGCAAAATAAAGGGAGAATACTGCTTTTCCTCCTCCCCCTCCTTCCCTATTTAAGTACATAAACAAACGAAACCACAAAATATTAATCAGAACAAGGCTATAGACAATGCACAGCTTTGACTCCTTAAAAAAGAAAAACCACAACCTTGTTTGGAAGAATGAGTGATCTATAAAGGGCTGGTGTTGCTACAAGGGTAATTACCAAGGGGATTGAATGCCGTCTGAAGCAAAAGAAAGTGCATCACTATTTCAAGATGTCAGACAGCTTTGTAAAAAGAGGAGAGTTAAAAGGGCTTCACCAGGGACATGCAGAGGATCCCCCCCCCCTTCAGTGGATGAGGAGCAACCAGCGGTTGTGCCTAACCTCTGTCTTAGAAAACACAAAGTTAACAGCGTTCCTAACTAACTAAACTAGCAGTGCTGAATTTTTCAAGTGCTTAAGATCAAAACTGGCTTACGCAACTAGATGCCTCCAATGTTAGTCCTCCCTGAAATTAAGACACGGCTAACTTATGTGGGGACGCGGGTGGCGCTGTGGGTAAAACCTCAGTGCCTAGGGCTTGCTGATCGCATGGTCGGCGGTTCGAATCCCTGCGGCGGGGTGAGCTCCCGTCTTTCGGTCCCAGCTCTGCCCACCTAGCAGTTCAAAAGCACCCCTAAGTGCAAGTAGATAAATAGGTACCGCTTTATAGCGGGAAGGTAAATGGCGTTTCCGTGTGCTGCGCTGGTGCTGGCTCGCCAGAGCAGCTTCGTCACGCTGGCCACGTGACCCGGAAGTGTCTCCGGACAGCGCTGGCCCCCGGCCTCTTAAGTGAGATGGGCGCACAACCCTAGAGTCGGACACGACTGGCCCATACGGGCAGGGGTACCTTTACCTAACTTATGTCCATTAATTTAACTAGGTCTACTCCAAGACAAAGTTAGTTTGATAAATCCCCTGTGTTTCTCAGCATCTCAGCACCCAAGGTTCAGCATAGCCACATGATTATCTTTAGTTTTGAAGACTAGCATCTGCAAGGAGCCATTCACAGAAAACCCTGGTTTCCAACCCTCCCTTTTCACCGTTCAGAGCAAATTCCACTCCTTCTCCTTGACTATGGGCTTACTGTTATCTGCCCCAGCCCTAACCATGGCTGGTTCTCACTGCAGCTCCTGTTAGGATTAACTGGGATTGGAAATCAGGGCATCTGGTGGGCTGCCTAGCATGGGTGCAGTTGGCCATGTTAAACCATGGTTAAAGCTCAACAAAGAAAAGGGGTAGCATCCGGAGTTGCACATTCCTGAGTAGGGCCCTCTATTTTACCAACCATGGTTTGCAGGGCATTTATATCAAAACAGCACTTTCTGCTGCATAATTCAGTGACTCTAAAGGACTTTTTACAAAATGGAACTAGCACCGGGGGGGGGGGGGGGCGGTCGGTCTTGTCTCTGTCCCCGCCCTTCAGCAGGACTAGGACTGCTCAGTATCCTAAGAAACCCCAAACCTAAGCAACAGTCTGCAGAGCCCATAGATTTTCAAGGTTTCCATGACGTAAGTAATCTAGCCCCCCCCCCAAAACGGAGCATGTTGACCTTTTACAATGAAACACATACACAAAGTTTGAAGCTTTTCCAATCATAGTTATAAGCAGCTGCCCAACTAATCCAGAGCAGAGTACATAAGGGAAAAAAAGCTGCAGGCAAAAAGGAAGTCAAAGTGCTCAATATAATGGCAGGAAGTTATTTATACATGCTTGTACTACCAAACCTCTTGATGAATTTTGCATGCTACCAGCAAAGGCATCAGGATACCACAAATCAATGTTTGTCCACCCAAGTTATTTATAGAATCAGGCTTTCTCCTTCATATTCGCATTAGCAATGAGGTGCTGGATCCTTCCAGAGAACACTAAAGGGTCTATCTTAAGAAGTAACCACAGCTAGAATTCCAGCCACTACCTCTTTTAAGGGGAGACAACTGAAGCGTTGGAGCATTTGGCTAAGATTTAATTTTGATGGCAAATATTTGACTTTGGCACGTCTAGTGCTGTGCCAAAACTTCAAATATTTGCACAGCTTAATAATTCCCAATATATTTAGGTGGTTTTTTTAAAAAACTGAAAACATCTCATCTCAAAAGGGGAGGGGGGCACGGGGGCTAAAAAGCCTAAACCAAGGCTTTGTAACAGCTTTCCTCAGCTAGAAAATATGCCTTGTGTCTATCTAAACTGTCTCAATTTAAACTAGATAAAGTTATTTTGGGATGACCCACAAAAAGCAGGGGGGGGGGCCTTCAGGACACTTGAAATAGAGGCCTTGTTCCACAATTAGCTTGGCCTCTTTAAAACTTTCTGATACTTAATGAAAGACTTTGCTTCTTATGCCTACCAGGAATAAAACATCTATGCCCCATGGTTATCAATTCAGAGGAGATGATGGAAGATTGCAGGGTATGTAAAAACTTAATTCACACCACACAAATAGGTATAATTGTAAAAATACAAAAATGTATGTTAAAACCCAAGAACAGCCAAAGAGCAAACTACCACATACAGAAATAACATAGAATCTAAAATACTAAAATAAAATGCCAAGTAGGAAGGTCACAAGAATCCCAACTCTCCATCGCAAGCCCCCTAAGCAAAGCCTAATTAAAAAACAAAATGTACACTTTCTACATAAAGAAAAGCCAACTCCCTTGAACAAACCAGATTCAAACATGGGGGGAGGTGTTATGCAGATCAAGCATAATAATATTTGCATAAAATAGCTACTGCAGAATTTGAATTTAGCGGAAAGACATTTTCTCCAACCCAAAATCCACAACAGATTACCCTTGTTTGTATGAAGTTCAGTTTTATGGAACTGGCACATCACTGTTTCCAAATGCCCTGCCCTTTAGCTGGGGGGGAAATGTAACTTAACTGAGCTGCTAGCATTATGCCTCAGAAACCTCCAACTGAAAAAGCTTTCTTGGGTAAGAACCGTCTTCTGCGCTGCCCCTTGCTCCTTAAATACTTTCATACACAGATTGTGCTTAACAAGATTTATGGTTGAAGACGATCTGGCGTTAATTTTAGACGTTGGGTTCATTCTCTCCAAAGAGCAGCCTATTTCATTTAATGACAGAGCAACAGTCAGATTTCCCTCCCCCCCCCCCCAAGCCCTCTCCTCCCTAGTACAGTAGCGCTCTTGTAATCGGGAGATTAAGGCTGATTATTCATGTGTGAAATGGAGACTTGATCCCTTCCCTCTTACTGTAGGCTGCAGAGGAGAGACCCACATGTTCTTCGAGATTTCATAAAATGCCCTTAGAACTGCTGCACACTGCATTACCCGCCACTTCCCTTTATTGCATTAACAGGAGTAAGGGGCCATAAATAGTTGGCATTTGAAAAACACAACAAATCCTCCTTACCCAAAGCACAACCTTTGAACTTGCCTCCAGAGCTACATAATCAGTGTTTTGTCATGAGGCAATAGAAAAACATTCCTCAGCGTAGAACTGAGCATGTGCTTCTTCCCTTTTTCTCAGGCATGATCTTGGGCATTTGGTTCCAAAATGCTGCAAACCACCTAGGAGTTTTTATAAAGGAGCAATGGAAGGTGGCACTTTTTAAAAAGTGTTACAGTAAAATGTGAAAAGGAACTGATGTGTTTTATATTTTATTCTGTTGTTCCAGCAGTAACCCCTGCGTTCAATTCTTAAGTGCAGTATCTCATTCAATCAGGATTGTCAACAGCCACTCACTGACTCACCTGCTGCAAAGAAAAATAAATTAAAAAATAAAAATTGGGTTTATATGCCACCCTCTAGCAAATCTTTGAGCAATAAAATGCAATGTACGAAATAACAAACACAGCAAACGATAAGACTAACGAGTCTAATGCAATTAAATGCTCTTTTGAAGCAAGTAAGACATTTGGGTTTTATAGTTTAGAAAAAAAGGCATGAAAAGGGGGACTAAGGATCGTATAAAATTATGCAAGGCATGGAGAACAGTAGAGAAAGAAGCATTTATTTACTTATGCATAATACTGGAACCCTAAGAGGTCATCCAATGAAATTAAATGGTGAGAGGTTCAGGCCAAACAGAATGGAGTACTTAAATCAAAACACATGGTTAAACTATAGACTTTGCTTCCACAAGATGTGGTGATCACCACCAATTCAGAGGACTTTAAAAAGAAAGAGACAAATTCATTGTGGGGTAAGGCCAGAAAAGGGTATTAGTCAAGATGTGAATATGCTTCTCCCAGGACCAGAGGTAACATGCCTATGTATATCAGCTACTGGGGGGCTTGTTAGCTTCACAAAGGTATCTAGTTTCCAGTTGCCCATAGGAGGGAATAGGATGGTGGATGTTGGTCCAATCTGTCAGGGGTCTTCCTATGCTTGTGCTTGCTGCCCAAAGGTAAAGTAAAGCGGGGGGGGGGGGGGGGAGGTGCCAAGTGAGCCTTCCTATGCAGGGAGTCCCAGACCTGGAGCACAAAAAGCTCTAAATCTAAATTTGGGAGTCTCACATTTGACTCCCACAGATTCCCTGAGCCTGCTTTAGACCATTGATCCAACTAGCTCAGGGCTGCCTACACTCTCCACGGTTTCAGGGAGAGGGTCTTTCCCAGTCCTTCCTTGAAATACCAGGCACTGAACCTGGAAGCTTTCGCACGTCAAGTATGGGTTCTAGTACTGAGCCATAGCTCTTTCTCCAATGCAGGATGAACTACAGGGCACTCTGATTTTTCCAATATCTGCGGCCTTTTTTGAAGAAATAACTATCAAATGATTACGCAGGCAAACAGAATTGCACAGCAGACACTTAAAAGCATACCACAAAACCACAGCTCTGTCCAAAACACTGATGTTCAATGGGGGTCAGGACAAAAAATGTGCTGGAAACTTTTGCTCGAGTAACCTCACTCAAAATTGGCCCATAACACACCTCCTCTTCTCTTCTATACAATCCCGCCCTCATCCCATTAAGCACTAAAATAAAAGAAATACATACAGGATCATTAAAATTGTAAGGAGGACGGTAAAGTGATAGATTAGAAGGAAAATCCTCTCAGCCTTCATAATTACAGGGTAATGTTCCAGACAAGCAAACGCAGGAACACTGAAGCCATGCATCAAAGTAAAAAACATATTTAGTATCTTCAGGACGGCAGCAATTTCTCAACGACAAAACCCTCCAAAGCAATCATGTGAGACTAGACAACATGAAGTCCCTCCCCCTTGTTAATAAGATGGATTCCTAACACTGAAATATCATCAATGGGCTAGCAGGAGACTCTTAAAGAGATTACGGTTATTCAACCAGCTAGCATATCATATACAACCCTAGCACAAATATCAGGGTAATGGAAAAGGGTCATGCACCATGTACATAACAAATGATTACACCTACACTATTCAAAACAATATGCATTCCTTGTTCTGAATAGATTTTAAAGTAAATCTTTCTTTTAACAATTGCCCAGTGACATACATACTCATCCTTCTAGGTTTCGCCAAACTGCTGGAAAAGTTGTGCAAATAATTTGAATAAAATTATTGAATAAAAATAAGACGGCGGTGGAAGCCTAAATAAAGAAGGTAAGAACATTTTGAAAAACCATTTGTACATGTTTCATCTGTGTTGTAATGACACTTGCCACCAGATCGGGTGCTATTGGGGGACAGTGACAAGGCCTCCCCTGGATCTGGTGGACGTGCTGGAGGTGAGGGGCTTTCCCAGGCTTGGGTGAACCCTTTTTGGCTTCACCCAGGCCCCAAAGGTGGATCGCAGTTTGCCTGCATATTTGGTCAATGGCTGACGGGCTGCGGCACCAGCCCTGCTCCTTCGTTAACTTAATTTTCTATGTGTAATGTGAATGTTACTATGGTTGATTTTAATAAATCATTTTATAATTTCAAGCTTCAAGGTGTCTTATTTACAACGTATTTCTTTACTATGTTATACATAAAGGAATGCATATTTCAAATGCATTTTTCTGTTTGTTTGCTTAAAGAATGTAGATTTCCTGGGGGAGACCCCCGCTGGTTTTTGTGTGTGTGTGTGTGTTTTTACAAGGGGGTAGTAGGCCAAATAAGCTTCAGAACCTCTGTACTGGATCAATGTTAGTCTAGCACCAAGGCTTTAACCGAGTGCAGTACTTTATCCCTGAACCCTTTTAGACCCCAGATTACTTACGCAGACCTGTGTGGGCAGTTAGACTAGTAAAAGCTTGTGGGCTAGTTACTTGTAAACTTGCAGGTTAAAAGGGAGTTCCAGGCAAGCTTTGAATCTCAGCCACTCCTTTTCTTGATAGAGGGGTGGGAGAGTGATCCAATGACAACATGCAACTCAAGGAAGCAGCACTAGGATGTGGATATCATATGCACACACACAAAATTCATGCAAAATGTACTTTTCAAGTCTTTTTCCTCATGAGCAAATGTAACCATGGTCATAGATTGCCTCCTCCAAGACACAGGGTTTCCCCCTTGCCTATGAAACCTGATGCAGAACCAATTGAGTAACAAAAAAATCACCAGGTTTCTATTAAGCAGGCATGCAGGACCCAATTAAACCTATTCAGGACTGCCTGTTTCCCCCCACCCCCAGCAGCCTAACCTCTCCCATGAGATAAAATTTAAGATCTGCAGGCCCAGATGTAATTCACTGCAGACTGACTAACTCCTAGCATGTGTTGACTGCTGAGCTGTTCCCCCCCTTGAGCAAGAATGAATGCTGCAGCACGAAAGAAATCCTTGCTTTAATTCAGTGGAGTATAGGATATTTTCACAAAACGCCTTTTCAATATTCAGGGATGGTGAGCTGATTGTGAAAGGACCGGATCCAGCCCCTAAAGGCCCCATTTCCAAATTTTAAACTGAAATAGAGTAAACAATTTCATGTGTAAGGAAAAGAAAGAAACTTTTATTAAAAGTGAAATTCTCCCAACAGACGCCACATTTCCCATGCTCTTCACTTCTTACCTGGGCTTGACAAACAGACTAAGGCATTCCTTCATGCATATCAGTAACAGTGCATTACTTAGAAGGGGTTTTGAAGGACCAAATGTTCCAGTGCATTAAATGTTTTGCCAGCCAGGGATATTATTATTATTATTATTATGAACAATCCCCCCCAGAGCAGACTCCGGTCCCAACTATATTCAAAACATACACAGCTGCACAAGCAGCAAGAACATGCCAATTGTCCTATTTATAGTGCAAGCTTTTAAAGGGTGTTCCTCTTTGACATGGAATTTCTATAGCAAGCAGCATCTTGGAGAACAGTGTACATTTGGCATTTTGTGTTATGTGTGTTGATGGAAAGCGCTATCTAAGCAGAAATGGTAAAAGCTGAACCCACAACAGCTTATGGGAATCCAGTCTCCAGAAAAAGAAAACTCTATGAAGACAAACACTTAGGCTTTCTGTCATTTTAATTTGTGAGCTACAATTCCCAGAGTTTTCTGGGAAGAGAGACTGATTGTTAAAACACTCTGGGAATTGTACGCCTGTGAAGGAAAAAACTCTCAGCACTCATAATAAACTAAAGCTCCCAGGATTATTTGGAGGAAGTCATGACTATTTAAGGCGGTATGATACCGCTTTAAATATGTAGTGCAGAGGGAACCGAAGTTCTTGTGAATGCTGTGTTCTATTTATTTACAAACTGTGATGGCCTTTGACTTAGAACAAAGAGTTCCTATATATAGTTCTCTTCTCGTAAGTGGTACATACGGGTGAGAAGGCAATGAATTATTTGCAAGGCTGCAGAAAGTGGAGAAGTCTAGATCAGTTGTCTTCAACCTTTTCAACACCAGGGCCCACCTTTAACCCAAACATGCATTTGAGAACCCACTCCTTAATTGTCTACAATGTATTTGTATGGTGGCAATGCTGTTGTCTTAGATTTGGCTGAGACCCAATAGTGGGTCCCAGCTCACCTGTTGAAGACCTCTTGTCTAGATGGCTGTCTCTTTTCTTGTTTTTCTACAAATGCTTTTTTAAACTGTGCAACTGGAAGCGAGGCCACCAACATGCTTTGAATATGCAAAACACACTCAAAAAATATATTTTTTAAAAGAGCCAAACTTTTCCTCTTGTTTTTGAAGGAAGAGGCAAACAGCCATAATGTGTTGAAATAGACTGCAGCCAATTTTCATACAGTATTCATAATTACTTTATTACGCCGTGCACAGGTAATCAGCCTCCAAATGATCCAATAACCTTGGCTTGCTCATAACTCCCCTGCGCTAGGCTTCACAGGCGAGGGAAGAGAAAACCGAGCAAAACACAGTATGTTTTGACTACTTATAAAAGCAAGTTCTCTAGGGAATGCACTGCCAGATTTAAAGAGAGGGATTTTCCCTCGACTGCTCAAGGCTTACAGTCTCCTACATTCTCCCTCAATCATTTCCTTTGCACTGTCTCTATACTGCCTTGTAACATAACCACCTGCTGTGGGCATTCATGCTTGCTAAAAAAATATATTAAAAAACGAGCAATCACAGAAATCATCATGCTGTGGGTAAATATAAAATCAGGACTTCTTGCATCCAACCTGAGATTTCAAGAAGGAAGAAAATAATCTTTCTCCTCCTGCACTCGCAAGAGAAGAAAATTGAATTAGAATTACACATTGATCTTGATGGGGGGCATCTTTAGAGTATCAGCTGGCTCAACTCAAAACAAATAAATGACTGTAGGACAGGGACTTCCAAAGGTTGCTGGATTTGCTGGACACTTCAATACATCATCATTTGCACTCCACAGTAATTAATGCTAAACAACAACACACCCCTCCACTCTATAACCAATCCCTAATAACGACTCGCTGGAATTCACAGCCACAGATGGAGCAGAAAGCAATTAAGACAAATTCATGAAAGGATGGGCTTTATCAAGGGGTTATGATAGCAAAATGGAGCCCCCGTGTTCAGAAGGTGGTACAGACAATAAACAGGGGAGATCTGTTGCCTTCAAGCCCCAAAGGTATGTAATGGAAACAGGATGCTCAGCTAGACACACTTTTAGTTGGGTCCAGCAGGGCTCCTCCTTTTTCACATTACAATCCCCACTTTATCCATAAGAATGCACTCAAATGCTGGCAGGGATGGGTGGGTGTGCATCCTTTTTAAATCAATTATTGTACTGCCTTAGAGTACACTGGGGCAGTTAAAGCGTAATTGAATCCAGGATAAGTTATCAGTTCTGGGCAAGGGAACCCAAGTGACCAGCTCCTGCAAAAGTGAACTTACATACATGGGGCTCAAATTCAGCATGGAAAGCCTAATAGCCTAAGGAAAGTGAGAGGCGAGACATACATCAAATTCTCCAGCCACACCACTTGACCAATGCATACAGCACCTCAAGAGGGATCACAAAATCAAGTGCTCACACCTCAGTGTTACAGAATCAGTCTTTTTTTGGGAGGGGGGTGAGAAAAAGCATGCTGCATACAAGGTCCAAGACATCCTCATGGGGTGGGGGACATAATTGCTTTCCTAAGGCACCAGATCCCTAGCAAAGGTTTAAGGAGGATTCCCACAGCCTAAAACTAAGCAGGTAAGGGGTATTCAGCTCCTGAAGAGATTATTCAGCTTCTCCACATCAGTATTTCCAGTCCATTCAGACCCCAGACTAGGACAGTTTCAAAGTGGATGGTGCAACCACGCTTGAAATACAGTTCTGCTTGCCTCTCCTCAAAAGGCATATAGCAGAGTTGAGAAAGGTTCAAAAAAGGGCAGCCGAAATTATGATGGAGTGACTCCCTTATGAGGAAAAGTTACAACTTTGAAGCTTTTTTTAAAAAAAACTTTAGAGAAGAGGCAAGTAAAATTTGACATTACAGAAATAACTGTGCATGGTGAAGAGAAAGTGGACAGTGAGAAAGTTTCACTCCCTCTTTTAGAACCCTAGAACTTGGCGACACCCAGCAAAGCTAAGTACTAGAAGATTCAGGACAGACAAAAGAAAAGGCTAATTCACACACAAGGCACAGTTAAATTAGGGAATTTCCTTCTGCAGAAGGCAGTAGTGGCCACCAACTTGGATGGCTTTAAAAGTTCCGTAGACAAATTCATAGAGACCCTGAGTGTTCTATCTCCACTGTCAGAGCAGTATGCCTCTGAATACCAGTTGCTGGGAATTGAAAATGAGAGCATTGTGGCACTCAGGCCTGGCTTGCAGGCTTCCCATTGGCATCTGGTTGGTCACCAAGTACAGGATGCTAAACCAGATGGGCCACTGAGCTGATCCCACAGGCTCTTATGATGTTATGTTCAAAAGCAGCCATTGCTGTGACACTGTGAGACACGGATGTGATACTGCATATGGGCCAGTGGGCACAAACCGTAGGCAATAAGGCACATGTGGGACCTTTAGCTTTCTCTGGATTGTGCCCATCTCCTGCAAGGTAACAAGAAAAACCTAAAATCTTTCAGAATACCGACGGCCATCCTTTGAAGCAGCTCAACCTTAAAGCAAAACTTTGAGGCCTTTCATGTTCAGCTTTGGTAGAAGAGTGCGTCTAGACTTTGGAGGGGGGAGGAAAGAGGGCACAGCAGCAACCATGTCTAACTTCTAGGAATTAAGACTGCAACGCAGCCAAGTCTGGCACAGAACCTTAGGTTGTTGCACCTAAATTATAACCATTTTCACAGAAGAAGCTAATCACAATGAATCATTCCTGGGAAAATTTGCACTCTTACTTCCCCCTCGAGGAAGTGTGCAGTCATGCTGCTAATGTAGAATTTACAGCTCTCATTTCCCCCATACTTTTGCGAATGGTGGGAAGAGAAAAGATTCTCTCCCTGCTGTCAGATGAGAAGTTGTCCTTAATAATAGAAACAAACACAAACCCATGGTGTTTCAGGGAAGCTTTTATGCAAGAACTGAGACCTTATCTTGGCAAGAGCAAAAGAAAAATAGATTTATATCAGCCATTCTCACACCTTTCCCTGACACTATGAGTCCCTGCAGTACATCACAAGGTCAAAATTAAAGGGGGGGGGGGAGAATACTTATCTCACCTGCCAGGAAAAACATTTGTAAAGTGAAAATATATGACTCTTGGGAACAGGATGGACAAAATTCTATACCTGCATTGTAATGCTGTTTCAACCCATTTCCAGCATACCCTCCTGGTAAACTGAGAATTCTCTCCCATAGCAATGTAACAAACCTTCAACCCAATAAAAACACCCCAAAAAACTAACGCAGACATCTTTCTGGGTCCTGGAAATCATGGTTTGCAAAGTGGGAATCATGAAACATGCACTTGCCCCCACAACCATCTTGTAAACCAGGGACTGCAACCCTGATATGAAGCGAGTCTGTAAACTATGGCTTATTAGGGAACCTTGTTTGCATTGGTACATGCATATCCTGAAGCCAAAGTTAATGTTGGGAAGGGGAAAGGAGCTCACCTCCAATTGTCAGGCAGTCAAAATATAGCGCTTTTCTTTTGTGGTCAAGTGATTTTGCATATACCATATTTTTCCATGTATAAGACTGTTTTTTTTCTTAAAAATAATGTCAAAAATTAGGGGGCATCTTATACACGGATATATCTCCCCTCATTTTCTTAAATCTGAGTCCCCTTCTACAGTAAATCTTTGTGATCTTTACAACAAAAAGACAAGACAAGCCTTTACTGTACCCACATTACACATGGAGAGGCTGAGACTGAGGCAGTGGCTTACCTGTAACTATACCTTCTCTCCCTCCCCACAGAGGTATCATACCTGAGCTGAAAACTGAACTGAGGACTTAAAGGTTCTTGCCTTTAAATCATTTCTAAACATTTAATTTTGGCTCCCTACTAACACTCTTTCCCCCATGCTTTCAGTACCTGAATCTTGACAGCTTGCACCACAAAAACCAGGTGTGAAAGTGACTATACAGGCTCGACAGCCATTTTGCAGCATGATTACTAAATATGCATATCACAAATTATCCTCTGGCTCATTTTCATAGTTGACAAGATAGCCGTCTGCCCAGGCATTGCACCATAGATGGGAATCTGTTTTAAATTATTGCCAGGGTTTGCAACCAGGATATGGCCTGAGGACGACACTATTATTAGCCAGCATTTTTACATTATCACTAAATAACCTGATGGGGAGAGAGTGAAGACACCTGTCAACAAGGCAGAAGGCACCCTCAGGAGGCATTTCGCTTGAAGTCTGCTTGTCAAACATGCAGTAGTTATTTACTGCGTTCGAGGGGAAAGCGGGTATACAAAGAGCTGACTGCAAGCTTACATTTTACCAGCAAGGGTCCAAGTGCATGGCTGATCAACTGCAGGCTTCTGATTGCCCTAGAAATTGCTGAACTCTCCCTTCTTCATGCTTCACTGCTCCACACTCTTTTAAATATTTTTATAATCAAGGAGTCAAAATGTTGGCCCCTGCCTAACATGCAGAGCAGCATAAGCCACACATGAACAGGAAAGGTCCACCCACAATATAGCTCAACAGTAGAGCACACATGCATCACATACAGCAGGCCCCTAGATCAATTGTTGGTATCTCCAGTTAAAAGGCTGAGGAAGCAGGGGATGGATGGAAAGACTCTTGTCTGATAAAAAGCCCTGGGGTAGGTAGACAAATAAATTCAACCTACTATAAGACAGCTTCTTCCTATGTGTCTAACAACAACTGCAACCATCTCACGCAACTTTCTGCAAGTTTCACTCTATGTCCAAGAGACTGACCCATTAGGATGAATGGAACACCAACCTCAGCCAGCTCCTATCTACTTGCCTTCTTAAATGCAACCAGTCCTCAGGGTTGTCAATTTCCTCCACTTTATATAGAACACCGCAAGGAGAAAGATGGGGAGCAAAGTAGCAATAGCTGGCACTGTCTGTCATTCACTCTGCCTTGTGATGGCTTTGCTTGCCTTCTGCATCCAATGAGTCTCATACCTGTTACCACAGTAAGGCAACACCTGCCCTGAGATTAAGCAACGGGAGCTGTAACCAGCAAAAGCCCTATAGGAGTAGCCTATGTTATAGTTTTTAATCTGACTCACTTCCCTGCATTGCCAAATGGCTCCATTCCCCACACAGACACAAATCCTATTTCCTACACCAACGTAGGGTAGGAAGGGTGAGATAGACAAAACTTTCTACTCCTCATAGTGAGGTTTTCTTCAAGCCATTCATTATTTCTCTGAAGAACTGCCCTACTGTAACATTCTCCTGCCTCTCCTACTGTATGGCTTACTACCAATTAATCAGGTCTCCAGTCAAGGCACCCTATTAGCTGTATGTACAAACAAATTTCATGCATGCTGAGCCTTGCAGGTTTGGCCAGTTGCTCAACAATCTCTTCCACAGCATACATGCCTTCATCGCACCACTGACTTGAGGTGCTTCCAGAATATGCAAAAGGGCAGTAACATTTGCTGCTGGTTGAGGCATATTGCTGAACCAACAATATGCAAGAGAGGAATATTAGAAGCAATTGAGTCCTGACCCAAAGTGAAGGGACTGGAAGCAGTGCCTGATGCTGCAGCATTGCTGAAGGTAAGCAGGTGCAGAACTAATCAGTCTTTCCAATGAGAGGCCCTCTGAGGTTCCACATAAGAACAGGATACCATTATTTTTTTTAAAAAACAACAACACACACTCGTATTGTGGATTTTGTGTTTGCATCATTTTAAAAAATCAAAATAAAAGGTTCATCAGAAACACCATTTAAGAGCAGAAAGCTATTGTCACACCTACATCCCAAGTCACCCTCACCCCCCTCATCTGCTTATACCCTGCATGGTATCTCTTTGCAAGCCTCTTCACAATGTCACTGATGTTTCATTTAAAATACGTTTTCAGAATCTAGGATGAGGCATAAACTGGCATAGATCCGTATTTCATTTCATTCTCCTAATATGTTCAGCTAATAGGCTTTTCACCATGTGGCCAAGACAATGCTGAATACCACCTCCCTCTTACCTTTCCTATGAGCTTTCCCAGAGTCAACTGGCTGGGAAATGAGTGCAAGACTAGACAGCCCTAAGGCAATAACTATGGAATCACAGGGGTGGGGGTGGGCCTTCACTGCTCAGAAGCAATTTGCACCCAAGCTTTCCACAAGCAAATTCCTATCCACTATATCACACCGGTTTCATTTCATTCAGTGGGTTTTACCCAATGCTAGTCCTACTCAGAGCAGGCCCACTGAAATTAATGAACATGACTAACTTGCACCCATGAATATTAACCAGTCTCCTCTGAGTAAGACTCAGTTGGCTACAACCCAATAGAAAGGCGTGTGTCAACAGGCTGTCCCACAATTTAGGCTTCCAGACCCAGATATCCTAGACTTAAAAAATAAATAAACCCTGATGTGCCCTGGGCAGCTGTGCTTCTCGGGGCCTTGACAACTGCTCAAGTATGCATCTCTGAACAACAGACCCTGGCTACTGGAAGACACATCCTTACCCCTGAACTGTTTCTATGCCAGCTGGTTATTATAAGAATGTCTGTTTAAGAATTGGTGGCAGAGTTTGTTGGGTTTTTCTCCTCTTCCCTCCTTGTCCCGTTCCCCTTGTGTGTGTTTTTTTGTTTCGTTTCAGATTGTAAACCTGCAAGCTGGGACTGAACTTAAGCTACTCTGGGAGCCTTTCTGGCTAAAAATAAGGGTTAAAAGTCCTCTAAATAAATAAATGCTGGCTTCCTAGGCATTGACCAGGTGGCTAGAACAGCACTAAACATGACTATGCAAACAGGTTTGCCAAGGGGGGGGATAGAGATATTTCCTGTCCTTCACCACCATCTCTCTGCCAAACCAAAGGAGCTTTTAAGAAAAACACACAAAATGAGCCATTAGTTACCAACAGCAGGAAACAAAAGCCTGTCTAGCGCCCATCACATGAATTAAAAAGGGGGGGGAGTGAAAAGGAAGTGTCAGCAAACTCCACCAAGCAATTCTAGGCAACCTCCAGTGTATGGTACACTACATTACCAAAGAGTCAATGCATTCTGACATAACAGCTGTACGCATTGTTACATTAATTAAAATAAAAAGGCTAACCCACATCCCAGGCAAGCGATTCGCTGAACCCTGCCAGCATTTCCTCAAAAAAATGATGTATAAATTTAAGGAGCAAGTGGACTGATTATAACCAATACAACAGTAGACTGGAGGGGTTAGGGGAAGCATGTGAGAAAACAACCGCCTCTGTTTGAATTTTCTTTTTTAAAATTCTCTCTCTCTCTCTCTCTCTCTCTCACACACACACACACACACACACAGGCAGAGAGAGAGAGAGACAGAGACAGAAGCCCCACGCTATAAACTAGGAGAAAGCACACAAAGGAAGTGGCAAGAGGGAGAGATTACGTCAGCCCTCGCCTCAATTCATAAATGTGAACCACAGAACAAGGCAAATTCTAAACGGCCCTCCCTCTCAGGGATCCTGCTTAAAAAAGGGAATGCACACACACAGAGTCAGGGCTTAAAAATATGCTACTAAACAGCACACGCTGATGCATCAACTTTCAGTAGCCACAGGGAGGGGGGTGGAAGAGAGAGAGAAACCCCACAGTGTAATCCTAGTGAATTCTATCCTGCAGCCAGATCAAATAACATTTGAAGAACAGCCCGCCAAGCTCACAGAGGCTGCCCAAGCAGAGTAACAATAAACACTGAAGAATCCTGGATTGAAGACACACACACAGGTCGCAGGGATTTGTTACCAAATAGCACACTCCTAAATTACATGGAGGGGAAAGAGAAGAGAGGTGGATCCAAATGGAAATCTCCTAATTCCCTAGCTGCTGTTAAATATCTTTTCTTTTTATTTTTTAAAAAGGGAAGAAGCTATCTGTGCAGTGTAATTTCTTACTAGGCAACTGGGGCTGTTTTGAAAAGTATGGACTGCCTTTAAACAGCAATTCAGCCCCCACCCCCCCGAAATGCAGAGCTGGTTGCAATCCTGGAACTAATTGCCTAGAGATCAATGCCTTTAACACTATAATTATGTCCCCCTCAGTTTCTAAGACTTTCATTCCTGCTTAAATTAACTTCTTTCCCAGAAATGCACAACCAGAAGAATATAGCATTTCTAACCAGACGTTTTTGTCCTCAAAATATTAAAAAGACCAGAAACATGTTAACAACAACAAAAGGATAAACAAGACTTCACAGAGAAACAATCCCTCCAGTTCTCTAGATTCCCTTTCTGCCCATGGGGCTCAGTCCCAGAGCAAGTGGATGGAAGGCTCCTGTCAACTGCCATTTGGGTTCATGTATCATTAAAAAATCCCACATGGTTGAAAGGAGGCCATCCAATCACACATACGCACAGCACCCCATGTAGGGCAAAGCCACATGCCCTCCAGAGAAGCTGAAAACAAAATCCCAATTGTACTGAACAAAAGCAGAGCTGGTTTCTGTCTCGGGAAACAAGAAGTGGTTGAGCGGGTCTCCCTGTCACATCAACTGAGAACAAAGTTGAGTCAATATTATAAAAAGGGCCTTTTAGACTGAGCTGGGCACCAATTAAAAAAAAACATAAAAGGCATTCCAGTACACACTTCTGCTACACTCCAGCAAGTAGAGTGAAAGATCCCCCTCTACCCCCCCCCCATAAAACAAGAAAACCTGCACTGCAAACTTCTCTTGGATTTTTTAAAACAACAACAAAAAAAGCTTAGCAAGCTTTTGAAGTTCCACCTAGCTTAGTACAACCTTTTGTTGTTGTTGCTAAATTTGTGTGGGAACAGAAATGTACAGAAAAAAACAAAAAGACTCATTTTTAAATCCCCTGACAAAAAAAGGGGGGACTTGTAACCTTAAAGTGTTCTGGAACAGTGCCCTGGGCCAATAATAGCTAACACAATACCTACCAAGCAGATCCAAGTTTCCTTGAAATTATTTTCTCTCCCCTCCTCCTCCCGCATTTCTAAGCTATTACAAATTAAGTGGAAGGAGTCAAGTGTTTTATCTACCCAGCTGGTGATATGTTTTTGTTGTTGTTTTTCTTAAGTTATTTTTTCCCCTCTCTCAAGGCTGGGGAAATCCGAAGCCACACTCTAGAGGAAACTCAACTTGATTGTGATCTCTCTGTCTCCCATTCACACACAAATAAACACCCTTCAATGTAAACTTCACTTAGGCAATCCAGGGAGATGACCCCACGCTTCGGGGTGCGAACCCCAACCTCAAACTGCACATTAAGTTGCCTCATCTTCGCACAAGGAATCAAGATGTTAGCGAGTCTTGAGGGGGGACCCCCCCCCCAAAATAAAGACATGTGCGTGCGAGTCAGCCAGACCACCATCCCCACCCGCTTTAGCAAGCCCCCCCCCCCCAGGCCAGGCGGCACACACTGGCTCACTCACCCCAGCCAGCCTTGGACTTTCCGCTCGGCAAAGAACAACAAGGAGGAGGAGAATTCCTGGAGATGCGGGGCCAAGGCAACCAGCCTGCAATCACAGCAGCTGTTTCAGTCTGACCCCGGCGGACCTCGAGCTGCTTCTCCAGGGCACGCAGGAAAGGAAGAGGGGGCTGCTGCTGCGTTCAATCCCACATGCAATGCCCATGGAGGGGGGGGGGGAAGAGGAAGGAAGAAGGAGGAGGAGAGGGGAAGAGAGAAAGAAAAGAAGGGGGCCAGAGGAGAGGAGAGAGAGAGAGAGAGAGAGAGATGCACTTGGCGAACAAAAGGAGGCCCCCGCTTCACTGCAGCGCCGCTGCTGGGCCAGGCAGTGGTGCGGGCGAGAAGAGGAGCAGCAGCAACGGCGGCATTGCCCGGGCCGGAGAAGGATCCCGACTGGAGGAAGCGGCTGCGGCGGCAGCTCCCTGCCTTGGCGCGGCGGGCTGCGCTCCCCGGGCCCCTCCGCGGCACATCCACCAGCCGCCCTGCTTAGCTGCCGCTCCTCGGTCGCAGCCACCTCCACATGCCTCTGTGTGACCCAGTCGCTTTTGCTTTCAACCCAGACACCAGGAGAGGGAGAGAGAAGCACAGCCTCCCAAAGACAACAAGCGGCGGCGCGCGGGAAAACCCGGAGCGGAGTCCACCAGCCTGGCGCTGCCTCCCGACCGGGCTCAGTGCAAAACGGCGGGCGGGCGGCCCGGCGGGGGCCACCGACTCGGAGCCAGCCAGCCCCCCGGCTCCGTGCTGACCAGGGCCAGTAGGATGCCTGGGCTCACGGGCTGCTCGACATCCTTGCCAATGTTGGGCGATGCGAGCGAGCGCGCACAGCTCCTTCCTCCCTTCCTAGATTTCTCTCCCCCCGCCCCAAACCGAGCCGGAACAGGGAGAAGCTGGCTGGGTGATTGATGGCGGCTCTTTAATAGCGTGGTCAGCTAGAAAATGCATCTGCAAGCAAGATATTAAAGAGGCAAAGCATCCCCGCGAGTGATCTGCCGCTGCTCACATCCGAGCGCGAGCGAGATGCAGCAGCAGCCCAGGAATATTAATGCAAAAGCAACCTTCTTCCTTCTCTCTCTCCCTCCCCCCCCCCACCTTCCTGCTTCGGTTCTCACAAATGCAGATCAAACACTCACACGGCGTGGAGGAGACGCAGATCAAAAAGCAGAGAGGTGGAGGAACATTTAAAACGGCGGGGGCGGGGGGAGAAAAGAAAACGGGACAAATAACGCTGAGGATGGGAAAAGCAAAAAATGCCAATTTAGTGGCACATTAGAGGCATCATGGGTACACAGAGGGATTGGTTTGCAGTTGATTCAACCAGTAAGCCATTTTGTTAAAATCCACCTACACCACCGGCCCCCTTTTTGCACGGGAGAATAAATATCCATCTGTCAGCGGACGCTCCCTTTTAACATTACACTGGAGAAGAACTACACCTAATGCAATGTGAGATGTACTAATGCAGGTGCACCCACACAGCCCATGCCAGCTTTGTTTTCAAACAAAACATGGCATTGCACGGGAACAAAAAACCTTTCAACCACCCCTCCCAAACTCATTAATGCAATGATTAGGAAGTAATAAATACAATGATGGTTTTGCCCCTCCCCAAAATTATAGCTGCGTCCACAAACAAAATGCATTCCCCACGCTGCAATGCACAGGTAACCAGAAAATGGAGGATCTGTGGACCACCACCAGCACTGTGGGAATAGATAATTAAAAAACTCTGTCCTCTTTTCTTTTATTGCGGTTTTTAGCTTCAGCTGTTTAATGCTACCTCAGTACTGCTTTTTAAATGCATAAAAGGAGGTTAAAAAGAATGTCATGATCACTTTTACACAGGGTCATTTCAAATGCCAAACCTGTTCAGAAAAGGCTCATTGAAATTAATCCCCATGAGCAAGTTTGGTCAACAAATTTCACTGGGTATTCTCTGAGGAAAACTTAGCTTTGAAGTCCCCCCACCAACTCCAAGTAATTTTCTGATTCTGCACACTAAATGTCATGTAAACACTGTGCTCCATAACCATAAATAACTATAATCTGAAACTCATCTTTGCATTTATTCCCTAGGTTTAGAATTCCCATAAGGATACACCAAGAGGATGGGAAGGAAGAGAACATGCCATTGAATTCCACCCAAAATGCCCAGACAGCTGGTAGGTTACAGGAGCATCCAATTCACCTAAGCTAGTGCTCAGTATTTAGGCTAGGTATCCAGGTTTCACATTTATTGCTTATTATTGATTGTATATTTATTGCTTTAGCAGCTGGCATTTTATTTAGACTGCCGTACTCTCAAGGCCTTTGCTAGATTTTTTTTTTCTTTTAAAGGTCTGTACTTGAAGCTTTAATCTATTCTGCACCAGCGACAAGCAGCTGCCTAAACCGCCAACCCAGCTAATGAAGTATAACACCCTTTGCCACCCTGAAAGGCCGCCCTGTGATCAATACACTCAGAAAGGCAGCTTGTACTGCAAGCTCTGCTCCCTTGAAAGATCAGCGCCGCACATTAGCTTCTCAATGGGAGCCCATCAGAGGGGAATGTGCTCAGTGAAAATAAGCTTCATAACCAAGAGGCTCAGTGATGGAACTGCACTGGCCAGAGCCAAAAAAAATCAATCCCAGAGTCAAGCGACAAAAGCCGACATTTCATTTAGCCCCTCTTCCAATTTTTTAATCAAGTGTGGCCTGCCACACAGCAAGCCACAGGAAGGACAGATTGCTCCAGCCATGGCTTGATGTAGTGTTTACCTCCCAGCAATTCCAGGAGAATTCTCTCCCCGTCTTACACATATTCAGGCTATGTGAAAAAATGTGTCGTCAATCACCAGCATCATCATAAGTCTGCATGGCAGAAAACGGGCTGGTATGAATGAGAAAGCCTTCTGTAGTTGTACTCGGAAACGTGTATATTTCTCCTGCAATGAATCTCAGTCTTAACCGTTTCTACATAGACACACACATACCTCTAAGACTCTAGCATGCCTTAGTCCAGCCTTCTTCATTATGAGAAAAAAGACGGGTGGATGTGAGCCAAACAGTTGAGGTGGAAACAGAAATGCTGAAGCTACTATTGCAAGGGGGGGAACCTTTGCTGGACTCACTCTCATCAGCCCCATGGCAATGGATGATGAGAGCTGTAATCCAACAACTTTGAAAGGGCCACCAGTTTCCCATCCCTGCACTACCGGTAAGTGTGACAACGGCTCATCAAATGTCACAGTCACATGGCAATATAGCACCTCACCCCCTTTAGGAGAATCTTGAAAAATGTGGGGCATGTCACGAGGTGGTGAGTTTGTGTTCTCCCTACTTGCCTACAATAAGGTAAAGAATTCAGATAATTCCTTAGGGGCCTGGATCCACCCCCAAACTGTGCTCTCATTTCCTGAGAGAGACTACAGAATAAAAGGGGACAGCTTTTAACAAAGGATGCTCTACTCAGCTATCTCCAGTCAGGAACACCAACCCTGCCACCTGTCCGTCTGCAAGTGTCTCCATCTTAATACTAGCTTCCCTGAATGCTTTGACCATTTCCAGTAACAACTAAACTGGACCAAACACATCAGCCAGAAGAGGTGAATGCTACATTTATTGGATCCCTTTCTGGTGCAGAGAACCATGTTGGCTCAAATACCAATACAGGCTTTTCCAGTAGCTACTGCAGCAGTCAAGTCAGTAATCAAGGAGCAGTGTGAATCCAGCCCCTTGTGTTATCTTGGTCAAGGTATTTAAGGTGCTCTTTTTGAGGAAAAACACTCTCAATTTCTCACAGCACCTTCATGACTCCCTAATATTACAATGTTCCTTTCCTTCTTTTGGCTCAAGTGTTTGAAACATTGCATAGGTTCTAGAGACACAGTCTAAATAGAGGATGCACAGGGAAGAATGGTGCATTATAAACTTATATTCTTAAACAACATTGTATTTCCAATAGAAAAGCAGATAATAAGCTTAGAAGGATGAGAAAGCAGCATACATGACATCTCTAGACAGTCTCACAGAATTGTTTCTTAACAACATTATATTACTAAATCGCACTTCTGTGGCCACACTTGAAAAGTGGAATGACTTGCCAAAAGAGGTCCATCTCATTACTTCTCTGATGGCCCTTCTGCTGGTGTTGCATATGGCCTGTCAGGGTATGAAACTCCCTGATTTGTTATTTGTTCTATTATATCCTCTTTGTTTATTTTATATTTTATTGGGGGCTACAACATGCAGATTCAACTGTAGGCTGCCTTAAGAGCAAGGTAAAAAAAAAAAAGCTTTACTCAACCAACAAACAAAAATTGAAATTTCCTCCCCAAGTCAGTTCTAAAAAGAGAAAACAGAACTGTCAGAGGAGATGTAGGATGGTAATAGTGTCAGATCTTGCAAACAGTCTCTCAAGCACTGTATGAAGCACATGCAGCAAATCTAACTCAGCAGATTTACACCCTGCATTCCTGCAAATAGCTCAAGATGGCATACATGGTGCTACCACCCAATTTACCTCAACAACAACTGATGAGGTAGGTTAGGCTGAGAGATCATACATGATGGCCAAAGGTTATCCAGACAACCTCATGCCTGAATAGGCAACTGAACACACATTTCAATTCAATAAAGTTTCAATTCAATAAAGTATTCCTAGTTTGGCATCTTAACTGCTATACAAAACTGGCTCCCTGTAGCACTTAGATGTGAACCCATTACTATTTTAGATTCAGCAATGATGTGCATTGATATTTGTGCATCTAAGGCTATGTGCACACCATGCATTTAAAGCACACACCCCACCCCCCCCAAGAAGCCTGGGAACTGTGAGATCCTGGGAATTGGAGGTCCAAGGTGGGTAAACTACAGTTTCTAGGATTCTTGGAGGGGGTGTATGCGTTTTAAATGTGTAGTGTGTGTACACAGCCACAAAAGTCAAAAATGAATTAGGAATCCAGTCAATTCTTCAAAGATTTGAACAGATTTCCACTTAAAATTAGTTTAAAATTAAACCAGCTGCAAGCAAGGGCAACCTGGCTAAAAAAAGTATCCACATTCCTCGGAGTATCACAGAAGAAATAAATCATAGGAGAAAACATCAACAGACTAAAGTGGTAGATCATATAATAGCTAGGGGTGTTTATGGTTAAACAGCAATACCCCTTAAAACACATGCATGCTTGCAAGCACACTCACACAATCAGCATGACTGCCTGATGCTGAGTAAAGGCCACTCCCAATCCTGAGCAGAAAGAAATCCAGGCCATGTTTCAGTGCGGCCTCCATTTATCAAAACAACCCTGTCATGTTGAGTACCATTAACAGATAATGAAAGGAGACAAGGGATGCAGTTACAAGCAAAGCACTCAGCCTTGTACAGGCCTAAGCATGCAGCCAACTGAGCTGACATCTGACTTTATTATAAGCATTATAATTAAATAGAATACCTAGTTTAAGTAACATTAAGGTTGTGACACAAACCAACAAAAGCTGGGGAAATTCAAAGTAAAGCTTTGACACACTGTCATTAACTCCTGCTATTTGTAGGAGAGGAGAGAAAGAGAGAGAAAGTGCATTTTTGAATAAGATAATGTGTGTGTTTGAGAGAAAAAATAACCTAAACAGGTGAACACAGATTGCTTCAACGGCTGAAAAGTCACCTATAACCTTAAATACTCTGTATGCTTGATATGTTTGCTCCCTGGTTTTCAAACCTGGGCTTCCTTGTAAGTTTATCAGGGGTCCCTCAACAAAGAACCTCAGTAAATGGAAGGCAAGCGTCTCTGAAAGACAGCTTGCCTGTGATCAATAGTCTTCGCTTGGGATGTGCAGGTGATGGGAAAGCATTCAGCTTGTTCTAAGGCACATTCTCACAGGTCCACTGACACAATGAGAGTCCTGGTCAGCCTTTCACAAGATTCAAGGCCTGGTCTATACATACCTTATTCTTCTGTGGAAAACCCTCCCTGCAATTAGAAAATACCCTACAAGCTTTCTTTCTACTTTCAGGGAGTATTTTATGGAGAGAGGGCTCTCTTACATTAAGGGAGCAATCACAAGTATAATCTCCCCCTCCCCACCTGCAATGTGAAGTCCTACTGACAATATCAAGTGGTCTTCTCCCAAGTCAGACCATTGGTCCAACCAGCTCAGCACTGTTTACAGTGGTTGAGCTAGTGTATCCCAAGCAGAAGTCTTTCCCAGACTCACCTTGCACCCATCCAAAGTTCTCATTTCATTGGAAACATCAGCTAGGTCTGGGACTTTGCTGCACATGCGCAGCACCAAGATAGAAAGGATTCCCAGAAAGCGGAACATTTCAAAACCACTGGCATACATAAACACACTGCACCACATCAGACGGGGACCGGAGGCGGGGCGAGGGCTTGCCAAAAAGCACAGAACAGCCCACAAAAACATTCAATGGTATGCAACCAAGGTGCTACTTTCTACACAGAGAGCACAGAAATAACTTCTACCTTCTTGCAAGAGCTTTAGTACACCTGAAGAACATTAAATGGATATATACTCCCAATATCTGTTGGGTAACAGCCATTCTCAGAAATTCCTTCTGAGAGAATTAGCTCTTATCAAGGCATGCATAAATACTTCACCTAGTAGACAAACTGTGCCAAGAGGAGGAGACAGCTGCTTAAAGGCTACCAGATAAACATACCTCAGCAGGGAAAACTAATTGTAAGAGCACTTTGCCTTATCGGACAGATCACATTAGAAATGCATTATTAAAATTTACTAAGCACTTAAAAGCTGAGCAGGTCACTATAGTTGGGGGGGGCACCCAGAAGGAAATGGAATGGGGGTGAGTGGAGAAAAGAAATCACAGCTTACAACCTCTATGGGCTTCAGAACAAATTTCACACGCTTTGTTTAGCGAACACAATTTGCACTAACTGGAGAAAGTTTGTTAAATCCATTATCAAGAACAATGGAGATGTGATCTTGACAAATGTTGTTAAAAACAGGTTTGATGTGACGCTTTGTTGCTGCACGACCTGGAATCTGACCAAGCAAACCTGCTTAACTCATACCAAACAGAGCTTAGGGATTGCCAAAAATCTACCTCCCTGCCCCCAGTTAGGTTACATCTCATTCTAACTTTTTATTAATATCTAGGGGCTGCTGCAAATGCGCAATCAGCTCACCAACCCCATCCATCCCACACCTGACTAAACAGGTACAGCACAGGCCCCTGCTCACTGTCTTCGCCACTACGGTGAGCTACACTGTGTTTATATTTAAATTAAAGCAATTATCTCCAAAATTCAGATCCTGAAGCTGAGGCTCCAATACTTTGGCCACCTCATGAGAAGACTCCCTGGAAAAGACCCTGATTTTGGGAAAGATTGAGGGCACAAGGAGAAGGGAACGACAAAGGACGAGATGGTTGGACAATGTTCTTGAAGGTACTAACATGAGTTTGAACAAACTGCGGGAGGCAGTGGAAGACAAGAGTGCCTGGCGTGAAGAGTCGGACATGACTAAACAACTAAACAACAACATCTCCAAATTTGCACCTATTCTTAAAAATTTCCATATGCAAATCAGTGTCCTCTTTTTCTGTGGATGCATAAGTAATCACTCTCCTCTCCTCACTCCCACCCCATGGAACCTCAGTCTTACAACTTTTTGGCCACACAAATTTGTAAGGGCACGTGATGTATTATCCGGCTACTTCCCAAGCCCTAAAGTGCACAGATATTTTACATATTGGCAAGTATTATGGGGGATGATCTGCCTTTCTAAGCAAAAAATTTCCCAAGTGACTTGCAAATAGAGAATTTTTAAAATAAAAAAAAAACCAAAAAAATCCTAGACATATTTTCTTGTGAGTAAGCCTCGCTAGACACTATGGAACTTTGCTTCTGAGAAACCACTCCCAGGATTTAGCTATATAGACCTTTTATTGTGAAATCCAACAAGCCAGTTAAAAGATGTTCATTAACGACTTCCCGCTAGAGTTAATACCCCACTCAGCACATGGTTCTGCTGTGGGAAGCCATGACAGTTAAGCCGGTCTGACACAATATGAGGTTGGTACAACAGATGTGGTCTACGTTTGTTCTCCAAAATGTTGGCACCAACAATGTATTTCTTTATCCAGATAAAGTAAGCAACACTCAAAGCTTCTTTACACACATGCACTGCACATTTCTCTCCTTGAAACCTTTTTTCTGCTTTCTTATCAGTAGCCTGCTTCTGCCTCTCGCTGCGTCGAGTCATCTCAATTCTCCTTTTCACCAGGCTGTACTTTGAAAGCTCAGCAGGTACCGACTGTGGTCTTGTCTTTTTTAATATCTCGCCACCAACTGTCACCACCACCCCGGCGCCCACAAGAGAAACTGGCAGTTTTAGAATATTGCATAAGGAAGATTCCACAGGTCACAGCACCAGTAACTTAAAAATAATTTTCACTATTGTTATTAATTTTTTCAAAAGGGGAAGGAATTTGTCTCTTCAAGTCTCACTTCTAACATGGGATGCTTTGATTCCATCCCAAACTACAACTACAGAGCAAATGGTGTATGTTTCCTTTGAGCACTGTCTATGAAAACCATGAAGTTAAAAGTGAGCCTATTAACCCCAGGATCTTCCAGGGCTGGAAAAGACCCAAACACCTCATCAGTCAGAAGTCTGAAATCTTGGCATTGGCACCTAATAATCCTCCTTGACTCCTCATGCAAAGGGCCGGTGCCAATTTCTAATTTTTTGGCAACTATGGAATGGAGGTAAGGAGGAAGCTAAAATATTTCCAACCTTGAAATGTTCTATTATTTCTCCATGAATATGCCACCAAAAATCATAGTTAAATATGAAGTACCCAAAATGCATTATTACTTTAATATAAAAAGTAAAACTTTAGGATTAATCTCTCTCATCATAACCACAGCATTTATATTGCCGTCTCAAGTGTTCACATAAGTATTCACCCTGTTAATTATTAAATTAATATCAAAAAATCAAAATTTTGATAATCACAAGGACCCCCATACAATAGGACAATATTATTCCCCTCTAATGATGATGATGATAATGATTTATCACCCACCCTTCATCCCAAGGTCCCATGGCAGGTCACAACAATTTAACATACAACCTTAAAAAAACGACTTACCACCACAAGAATAGAGTGGGTCCTAAAATCTGCATATCAAGTGTCAAAGGCCAGGGTCAAGAGGTAAAGAGATGCATCTTCAGCACCTAGATGGCGAGCCAAGGTTGAAAGACCAGAGCTTGCTGAATAAAGGTCACCTATTTAGTTTACAGCCTATAGTTCCTGGTTTGTGGGTTCAGTCTTAGCTACTCCACCTCACTAGCACTGGACCTCACTAGCACCGCACATTAACAAGCCCCATTATAGAAAATTGGCAAGTGCAAGCAACTTGCGTGCTCAAAAGCAACCTAGCAAGTGACTATTACTACTCCACACAGTGAAACAGCAACCATAACAAAAGGATTTAACTGCTAGAATTCTGACTGGCCTAGTCAGGTGGGGTCGTATTACAACACTTCTGAAAGAATTACATTGGCTGCTTATTTGCTTTGGGGCCCAATTCCAGGTGCTGATGCTTATCTTTCAAAGATGTAAACAATTTGCAATCCAAATACCTGACAGTGCCCCTCCTCCCATGCATTAAGATATTCAAATGAATCCCTTCTACAAGTCCAATTCGTTGGTGGCATGTGGGTTCAACAAAGAAGAACTTTTCTTTGGCGACATTCCAATTTTGGAATATCCTTTCCAGGGTGGACCAGACGCTAAAATTGTTTTCTGGCAAGAGGATTTAAGATAGGTGAGAGGAACCTTTTTCCAGTCAGAGGTCTGCATTCCCTTCTGGGAACCCTCCAGGGGTCAGATGCAAATGGGGCAAGAAGCAAAAGTGGGTGGGGCAATTAATGCAAAGAATACCTTTGCACAGTAGACTAGTTTCTACACTTCGCTCTCTCTATCCTCCACCCAGGCAAGCCAGACGCATTAACAATGGCACATTACAGTCAAGCAAAAACACTCAAGGTATGATACAGGGCCAGCGAGGTGCATGACCTGGGGAGAGGGGAGAGGCAATGTGGTTTGGGGAGGGGTCTGAGGACTAGATAGAGAAGCTTGGAAGGCACCATTAGGCCCCTGGGCCTGAGGTTCCCTGGCCCTGTTTTAAAACATTTTCATATGCCCAGGCATTTAAAATTGATTTTATGGCCTCTGCTTAATAGTTCCGTAGTTCACAGTTTTATTGCCAGTATGTGTTATTGGGTTATTACATTGTATGAACACCCTGGAATCAGTTTGGGTGAAGGGCAGTTTAGAAGTGTTTAAAATATATAATAAATGAAATAAATACAGAAGCTTAACCTGGTTTAGTGCAATTTCTGAAATGGAAAATCGTAGCTTGCAGCCAGCCAGAACACTAGGAATTAGAAGCCATGGTTTGAAATAGGTTTGCAAATTATGGCTTGGCGTGACGTCTCCCTTGAGGAAACAGTGGCTCTGCTTCCAGAGACCAGTGCACTGACAGCAGCGGTGACTAGCCTGAAATGTTCCAGATGCTAAGGACTACAAACTGCATCAGCTCCAAGCAGCACAGTCAACAGTCAGGAATGACGCGAGTTGTATTTCATAACACCTGGAGGGCACAATGTTAAGCTACAGCTGAGAATGAATGCTGAGCATTTGGAAAACAAAAACAGAGGAACTCCAAAATGGCATGATCTGAGCCTCTCTCTCTCTCTCTCTCTCTCTCTCTCTCTCTCTCTCTGTGTGTGTGTGTGTGAGAGAGAGAGAGAGAGAGAGAGAGAGAGAGAGAGAGATTTGGTCTAGACTTGGGAGAAAGTAGTGGACCTATCTAACAGCCTGGTAAGATATCCCAGGATCAGAAATAGCCCCTTTCCTTGTCACCTGTGGCAAATAAAAATTACTCCTAGTTAAAGAGGTAAAAGTGTTTTTGCACATTGGAAGAGAAGGGCAAATAGCAGTGTCAAATATGAGACAAAAAGCTTCATGTCAGCCATATATACTGATGCCAATGAGATGTGCATACACAGATCAGATCAGCAACTCCCTAAACACAATTTTATTTAAGGTAAACTTAACAAAACACAAACATAAAGAGCTGGAGTGTTCAAGTCACTTAATTTCAAAAAATGGCACCAAGACCTTCAAACAGAACTGAACCTTGCAGACAAATGAAAACATTTAGACACAAACATTTGTCAAGGCAAAATTGTTAATAAATGCTTGTGTAAACTACCATGGAAGGTAGTTTAAGCCAGTGCTTTATTTAGGCTGGCTGTTCTTTTAGCTAGCCTAAATAAAACACCAGCTACTGAAAAGGATGAACTCTTTCTTCCATGGAACCATCCTTCTACAGCTAACATAAAAGGCCGTTCAAAAACGCTGCCATTAGTTAAAATCTTACACAGTGCGAGTGAGTTTAAAACACAGAGGTCAGAAGACCTAAAGCAGATTCTTTCCCTCACATGCACCACAGGCTTTTGCAATGGTCTAAATCAAGCCAATTTTAAACAATAAAAGCCACCCTGCCCTCTCCACTATGCTCTTAAGCGTACGTTAAACGCTTGTGAATGGAAAATATGATACCTCTATCAACAGCCTGCGGTATGTTTAAACTATTATAATGTAAAGCATGCTTATTCTCACAAAAAAGCTAGCGGAAATGACTACCAAATGCTTCCTTTACAATCTCTCCAGAATAGGGCAGATTCTTTTAACTGGGGAGCACAGGGATGTGGGAGGTGGGGGGAGAAGAGATTTTCCTGACATCCTGAATGTTAGCAGACTCTGCGCAAAACAGATGATATCCCTAGGAAAGAAAACTTTTGCTATGAATTCATCATCTTTTATGAGAGGCACACAGCAAAAAGGTAGAAAAACAGTTCTTCACATTTTTAGTGCACTAATCATTTTTATGTTCGAGAGATTTGTTTTTTTCTTTATGGGGGAGGAATCAAGCGGCCTTTTAAAAGGAAAGTGACAATAACCACAGGAAGTGACCGTAGCTATAATAGTCTTCCCTCAAGAGGGCCTGATAAACTTTTTTTTTTAAAGAAAAAAGAAAGAAAAGAACAGGAAGTCTGCAGCATAATGATGAAAAAAATTAACAGACCAGAAGGACAAAGCTACAGAGCAGATACAGATACAAGTCCAAAGGGAAACAGGCAGCCAAAAGGTGGTGGCTCTCACACATGGAATCTATGAAATCTGCCCAAAGGAGGGGGAGAGAAATGCCACCCTGTATTTCAGATGTATACCTGGGGATGGAACTAATCAAATGCTCATTTCAGTTGAGCTCAGTGATTGGAAAGAAGTCATGCATTTTTTTTCTCCCTCTCTGGCCCGCTTGGAATACACTAAACACAGACCATGGTAACAGAGTGCAAAGGAGTGAGTGAGTGTGTGTGTGCAGAAGTGGTATAGCCCACCTGCACACATTTATTGATCAACTGCAGTCATGCAAGTAAAGGTAAAGGTACCCCTGCCCGTACGGGCCAGTCTTGACAGACTCTAGGGTTGTGCGCCCATCTCACTCAAGAGGCCGGGGGCCAGGCCTGTCCGGAGACACTTCCGGGTCACGTGGCCAGCGTGACATCGCTGCTCTGGCGAGCCAGAGCCGCACACGGAAACGCCGTTTACCTTCCCGCTAGTAAGCGGTCCCTATTTATCTACTTGCACCTGGGAGTGTTTTCGAACTGCTAGGTTGGCAGGCGCTGGGACCGAACGACGGGAGCGCACCCCGCCACGGGGATTCGAACCGCCGACCTTTCGATCAGCAAGCCCTAGGCGCTGAGGCTTTTACCCACAGTGCCACCCGCATCCCTGCAGTCATGCAACATAAACTGCTAATTTGAAGCCATGGCTGCCAAACGCTGAAAGGATGCCTTCCAAGACGACAGAGAAGGTGAGATGGTGGGGAGAAGCACCCTTTCCACATCAAACACAGGTCCCATACAACCAAATTTGGAGGAGAGACCACAGCTCAGTGGTACACCACATCTGCTTTGCTTGCAGGCCCCAGGTTTAATCCCCAGCATCTCCAGGGAAAAGGATCAGGTAGAAAGTGACAGGAAATACTTCTCCTCTTTGCCTGAGGCCCAGGAGAGCTGCTGCAGATCAGAGAAAACAATACACACAGGAAAGAATGGGTAAATAGTCTGGCCTGCCATAAAGGCAGCTTCCCATATTCTCAATAATAAAGTAAAAACAATTTAGACATTTTAAAATAAAATACAACAAAAAGACAGATCAGATCTGTATATTTATATCCGGTCACCCGACTTTTAAAAGTTATCGATAATAATAAGATAACTCAGACCCCAACAAAGCTATGTAAAACTGAAAATGTTATTGTTTTGCCAGGGAACACAAAACAACCACCAGGAATGTACACCAAGGTGGCTCAAAAGCTCCAAATAATGGCTCCGTCACAATGGTTTGGGTTATGTTAGGTAAAGGTAAAGGGACCCCTGGCCGTTAGGTCCAGTTGTGACCGACTCGGGGGTTGCGGCGCTCATCTTGCTTTATTGGCCGAGGGAGCCGGCGTACAGCTTCCGGGTCATGTGGCCACATGACTAAGCCACTTCTGGCGAACCAGAGCAGCGCACGGAAACACCATTTACCTTCCCACCGGAGCGGTACCTATTTATCTACTTGCACTTTGACGTGCTTTTGAACTGCTAGGTTGGCAGGAGCAGGGACCGAGCCATGGGAGCTCACCCTGTCGCAGGGATTCAAACCACCAACCTTCTGATCAGCAAGCCCTAGGCTCAGTGGTTTAACCCACAGAGCCACACCGCCATTGGGGTATGGAATAGCAACCCACGCACAAGGTTGTTGGGAAGAGAAACAGCATGCCGTACCATTCTTTGTACACATTAATGAAATACCCACCCACCACATTTAACTTCCAAGTGGTTGGTTGAGCAACCACACAGGTATGACCCTCCCCCAATACCTATTTTGTGTCTGCTGTGTCTACCACATACTTAATGCAGAAGGCTGCTTATGCCAGATCATAAGCAGGTTCCAGTTTGCCACAGATTCAAGAGTCAATGACACAAGCCAGCTGCCATCACCCTGCCCAGATGAGAAGATGCTTACCCCATCCCCCTTGATTCACAACAGCAGGGGAAGAACAAAGTGACCACAATTTCCTCTCCCAGAACCCACACATTTTACACTAAGCCAAACCATTACCTGACAACTGGGTGACTGACAAGACACCTTGGAACCTGTTGTCGGGCAGAAAAGGCAGGATATAAATATTCCAAATTAATAAAACAAGACAAACATATAGACACTAAACTCCTAAAGAGCAGCTCAAACATCTTCTTTGCAGTAGTGTTCCCTTAATCTCACTGCAAGGACAAATCTTCTACTCATGTAAGAATTTTCTGCCCTGTACTCAGCAAGCCTCCAGATTCTAGCCTGTTCTTTTCCTGCACAGGAAGTCAAGACAAACGTATCTTCAATGCATGACTTCACAGACACTCAAGCAGTAACGCAAGTCAACCTGTGCCCAGTTCTTACCAAGTACACCTGGGCACATCACTGTAAAATGTGCAGGAATTATTTTTGCTCAGATTGGTGCGCCACATGTTATGCTATGACATCATTTCCCCACCCCAAAATTAAATAAAGTGAAGAGTTAAGCTACATGCATACAGTGGTACCTCTGGTTAAGAACTTAATTCGTTCCGGAGGTCCGTTCTTAACCTGAAACTGTTCTTAACCTGAAGCACCACTTTAGGCTAATGGGGCCTCCTGCTGCTGCCGTGCTGCCGGAGCACGATTTAGGTTCTCATCCTGAAGCAAAGTTCTTAACCCGAGGTACTATTTCTGGGTTAGCGGAGTCTGTAACCTGAAGCATCTAACCTGAAGCGTCTGTAACTCAAGGTACCACTGTATCTACTTCCTCTCTCCCATTCCAGTGGTAACACATGGCTACATACGGGGGGGGGGGGGGGGGTTCCAGCAGAGCTATTTTAGGGAGCTCAAGTAGGTGGGCCGTTGGGGGTAGAAGGCGACAAGCAGAGTACCCTAAGTCAAAACCATTCTTAAAAAATTAGTCCATTTACAGAAATAATGTCTTAATAACTGCAAGATAGTTAAAGTAAGGCACTGACACAACATTGTGTTTTTTTTTTAGTAAAATCATAATGCTTTGGACCAAGTCTGCCTCACATGTTCTCATGAGTAATGTAGCTGGCACAAATTGTGTAAATAAAGCTTCACATTTTGGAAAAACACTGCATTACAGTTCCCCAGACACTTTCCTTCAAATCTTTTCAGAATGAGAGTTTGGCATCAAAAGGAATCTCTGATCTTCTGTTTATTTCTCTCTTCTCATTGAGAGTGAAGGGAAGCTATGCATTAAGATGTGGCAGAAGAGAGCACTGCAAATCTGCTACTTAGGAGGCAAAATCCTTCCTTCATAGCTAGACAAATTCCAGTATCTGACAGCAGTACAGTGGGGATGGATTTATACAATTTGTGTGCATAGCTGTCCTGCAATTGGTAACCTGGCTTCAGAGTGAAAACATCTCTTTAGAACTCGCACCATCTTTCCATTGGAACCAGTATTAGAAACTGGGATAGAAAAGCTAGGAGCCAAATGGCTCCCAGGACATGGGTTGTGGGGCACCAAAACAGAATGTCTAGTCGCCATGGGGGGGTGGGGGAATTGGCAACATTTTGTATTTATTATTTTGATAAACATGAACTAATACACAATTCACATAAGAGACACATTCTTGTGATCACATTTTTATCAGAAATTGTTAATACATGTTTAATTTGGTGTTTGCAATAAAAATATTGGTACCATACTTTAGTTTTCAAAACACTCTACTCTTTATTGTTAAACTCCTTTACATATTGTCTGTGCTTAACATATACTTTGAGGCTTCAAAGCACATAAACAACAGTAATCCCTGAGTGTCAGTCAGGTGCAAAAAAATGGCACCCAGACTTTTTGAGGTCCTCGCAAATGGAGAAGCTTTGGGTGCAAAATGCACCTGGCACCTTGCGAATTTTGAACCCTGATTGGAACACATTAATAGTTTCTCCTTCCTTGAAAAGTTGTTGACTAATGCTTGCTCCATGTCACTATAGTGCTGTCAACACAACTAAAAGGCCTTAGTACCACAAGAGTTAGCAACCTGACAATAAAATAGCATTAGCTCACGGATGGGGGGGAAAAAGGCATCTATTGCCAACTGCCAATTCTTCATGAATTCTTGATGTAAAGGTAGAATAAACTGCTCCGATGTCATGAGCTAAGGCTACACTGCTTCAGAACAGCAGCAAAAGGCTGGGTAGGAGAAAGAGAAAACCTCAGGAGAGACCAACCCCATGAAGAGGCCTGTGGTAATACTTTAGGAAGGTCCACAGGTCAGCTCAAAATAACTAGTTGCACACCTGGCTTGCCAGTAGTACATGTGAAAAGGCTCTAGGAGTCTTAGTAGACAACAGGATTAACATGAGTCAACAGTGTGATGCGGCAGCACAGAAGGCTAATGCTTTTCTAAGTTGCATCAACAGAATCACAGTATCCAATCAAGGGAAATAATAGTTCTGCCTTGATGAGGCCAAAGCTGGATAACGGTGTCCACTTCTGGGCACCACAATTTACAAAAAGGCTGTCTGTCACATGGAGGTTGGAGCAAGCTTGTTTTCTCCTGCTCCAGAGGGTAGACCCCAAACCAATGAATTCACATAGCAAGAAAGGAGATTGCAACTAAACATCAGGAAGAACTTTCTAACAGTAAGAACTGTTTGACAGTGGAATGAACCCTCTCGGAATGTAATGGACTCTTCTTCATTGGAGGTTCTTAAGCAGAGGCTGGATGGCCATCTGTCATAGATGCTTTAGTGGAGATTCCTGCATTGCAGGGGGTTGGACTAGATGACCCTCGAGGTACTTTCCAACTCTACAAGTCTATGATTCTATGTATTGCATGTACAAGTTCTCGGGCTCAATTCCCAATATTTCCAGTTTAAAGGATCTTGGGAAGCAAGTTGATCACAAGGTCTCTGCCTTAGGTTTTGGACTGACATTGCCAATCAGAGTAATAAATTACTGGGCTATGTGAAGCAAACGGTTCAGTATATAACACAGCTTTGTGTGCTTTTATAGTGTACATTTTCAGCCACACAATCAAAAAGCAAGCTACCAATATGCAACATAGAATTCAGATAAGGGAACACAGCCAAACTCACCCCAACAACTGCTGAACGAAGGTTTGCGTAACAACAGAGAAAATATTTTTTAATTTTATTAAAAAACGTTCAGCAGAAAGAAAGCCTGTGGATCATAACACAAAATTGGATTTTTCAATAAATCCCCCATCAGAGGAAGATGCATGAAGCACTGACACAAAATGCCTGCTTTTTGAAACAAGTTCCAAAGATAACATTTTCCCCCGATGAAAGCAACTGATTACAGACGATAAAGCCCAAACTGAAACACATGTGACTATCAAAAGGGACATTTACTGAAGAACAAACACCCGCTTATTACGAAAATATTTAAACATTCGACATGGAATTCCAAACAAAAAGAAATTGGAATGGGGCGGGAGAGAAGTAAAAAGCAAGTGAATACCTACAGATGGTGACAGATTTCTGCCAAAACAACAGCAGCACTGAAGCACAGCAAGGAGTGAACCAAGTTATATATCCATATGAGAACTATTTGGGGGTGGAGGGAGGAATGAAGTGTGCCATCTTTACCAAGACAATAAAAACAGTTCCACTCACTAGCTAAGGACATCTGGTTTGTCTCAGACTGCTTTACACCAACTGGATCAAGCCGCTGGTAGTTTGTTCCTCTGCCACCTAGTGGTGACCTCCAGTCATGCAGTTCAATCCTAAACCACACTAGGGAGAATTATTAATAATATACGAGTCCATGGGTAGGAAAACGAAGGCCCGGGGGCCAGATCTGGCCCAATTGCATTCTAAATCTGGCCCACGGATGGTCAGTGTGTTTTTACATGAGTAGAATTTGCCCTTTTATTTAAAATGCATCTCTTGGTTATTTGTGGGGCATAGGAATTCGTTCATTATTATTTCCCCCCAAAATATAGTCTGATCTTCCACACGGTCTGAGGGACAGTGGACCGGCCCCCTACTGAAAAAGTTTGCTGACCCCTGTAACTAGTCAAAGAAAAACAATATGGAGCCTTAGTTTCACCTGAGAACGTAAGAGAATTAGACAAAAGGTCCATCTAGTCCAGCATCCTCTTCTCCAACTGTGGTGAGCTAGATGCCACCAAGCAAATCAGGGCATGAAGACTTTGGAAGGCTTTCGAAGAGGATTGGACAGATTCATGGAGAAGAAAGCTACTAGCCACAATGGCTATGTTCCACCTCCAAAGTCCTTATTTTATCAGAATTCAGCCTCAGTTTATTAATCCCATCCAGCCCATCATTGCTTCCAGGCACCAGTTCAGTTCTGTCTACTTCTGGGAGTGGACCGACCTGCATGGAGGAGTCAGTTGCAGCCAACCCAAACCTCACCAGGGAGTGAAGCGTGCGTGCGCACACACACTACTGGATCCTTCCCAGTCCCCTCTAGAAAAAGCCAAATCTAGAACATGATCTGCAGTAATTGTCAGTGCACAACATATTGTGACAGCCCTATAGCTGTCATGTCAGCCATGAAGTCCTGAGCTGGCCCAGATAAGGCAGCATCAGCATAGATATTGAAGTTTGCCCAGGACTAGTGTCCTTGGATTCTCCAACACCGTACCAGAGATTGCTAGCTCTGTCAGGGAAGCTATTGGACATGTTTTGCCTTTTGTCTTGTCATTTGTCCCCAGAACTTGAGTGCTTAGAGATACACTGCCTCTGGACAAGGAGGTTTCATTTAGCCAACATGGTTATAAAAATAGGACTTGCACCACAAACAGCCAATTCCACTAAACTGTCATTCCAACACTTTTGTTCCTACACCGGTCAGAGTCACAAGAAAATGGCACCTCTGCCTTACAAAAGATTCAGAGATAACATTCCAAGCTATTGTAAATAAGGCTTCAAGGAGTTCGTTAGGTTGGGTAACAGTTGTATTTCTCAGTATCACCTCAGTACAACCGCCTTGTCCTTGATTAGGGTATTGACAGACAAACTGTTGAATTTTAATGCTAGTGTTTTGTCAATAAGTATTCACGTACGCTTCACAAGTTCATTAATAATCCATTAAGGAGACCTAAATTAAAGCTTGGCAGGAAGGCAGCTTCCCTGGGAAACAAAAATCAGCCTCTCCTAGGCTGGCAAGAACTGCATGTGCCAAATGTGGCGTATTAAGATGTGAATACACATTTCTAAAAAGGTTATGCACTCAAACTATTTCAGCCTCCTTAATAAAAGGTATCATGACACAGCTGCAGAAACCACACATTAGGGTACCCATTTCACCTATGTTTTAACCCAGGGTTTCATCACACTACCTGGGGTTAACTACCAAGAAGGCGGGGGAGAGCACATCTTCACACAGCGTAAAATCAACTTCCGGAATTCATTACCACAAGGAGAGATGATGGCCACCAGCCCAGATTGGCTTTTATGAGGAGGAGGATTAAACAAATTAGGAACGCAGGAAACTGGCTTTTACCAGGTAGGGCTACTTGCCCACCTAGCTCAGCATTTTCTGCACTGAGTCGTGGTGGTTCTTTGGGGTCTCAGGCAAAGAAAGGTTCTGATTTGATTTCATTAATTCTTCAAATTATATCCTGTCCTTGTTCCTGAAGGAGCCCAGGGCATCCATCACCTGTTCTGATACATCTGTTGAAGCGGACTATATAGCCCACGAAAGCTGACACCGTGACAAATTTGCTAGCCCTTTAACAGGCCACAAATCCTCTTGGTTGCTTTTGCTGCATAAGGCAAACATGTGTGACCTGTCCTTTTAACTGCAAGCTCCAGGTGCTCTGCCCCATGGAATTCAAATTATGAAACCATATCATGCATTACAAGAAATAAAAGAAACAATTAAAATGCAATTAAAAATCAGTCTGAATATTTAATGCAGGCACGAACGTGGGACCGCTGGTGGTCAAGGGGCCACAAGATTCCACAGAAGCCTCCAGGAGTGTTTGACAAGTCAATCAAGGAAAGTGAAAGGAAGGAAGGGAGGGGATAAAAATTGAGTAGACGCAGTAGCAACCCTAGGAAGCTAGCTAAACTACAATCAGCCTCCTCCTTTGATTGTAAAACATTAGTTGATAAGAACGGTTAAGGAACAAGATCCTAGCTGTATGCAATTCAGAAAGAGAGCGAGAGAGAACAGAACATCTGTTCTGTCAGCAGCAATGATTGTTCCATTTCCCACCCCCCTGAGCTTTTGAGGGCTAATTCAAGGTTCCTATCTGGATTTATGCAGTTACAAGATCTAAAATATGTGGAGTTATTTTTGGCAGAAAGGAAGCAGGGAGGGGGAAGGGGTGGTGGAGAAAGAGACCAACACCCACCTGCTGCTGTCCTTGGAACTTTACGTTCAGGTGTAAGGAAGCATCTCTTGAGAGTTTTCACTTCCACAGAAAAGCGTTATGAACTGTAGCTGCCCCAAGAGCAAAGAAGAATAAAACAGTTTGGGGTTTTAAGGAGAAGGGGTCAGTTACACATATTACAAGCTCATCATGACAAGGTTGATAGGTTCAGAAAAAGGCAACCAAAAGAACCAAGGGAAAAAATGCAGCTTTTGGGACTTTTTAGTTTAGAAAGAAGGCAAGCAAGTGGAGACGTGATAGATGTTTATAAAATTATGCATGAGATGGAACAAGTGGATAATGAAGTTTTTCTTCCTCTCTAATAATCCTATAGAACTCATGGAAATCTTATGAAGCAGAATGTTGGAAGAGTCCGGACAGATAAATCAAAGTACTTCTTCATGTAGCACATAGTTCAACTATGGAACTTGCTCCCACAGGAAGCAGTTATGGCTGCTACATTGGATGAGGGGCTGAGAAAAACCTTCGAGTGCTGCTACCAGTCAAAGTAGACTCTATTGGGATGCATGGACCAATAGTGACTCAGCTATACAGCTGCAAATAAAATGTTTAAGTGTGTTGTAAAGTGCAATATACAAATGGGCCACTAGATGGCAATGGTGAGCTATGGCAAAGTCTATCTATCTATCTATCTATCTATCTATCTATCTACCCCCAAAAAACTTTTTTTTAAAAAAAAGCATTTTCACAGGATTTTTTATGTGTATGTAGATTCCACCTAGGTCTGACTAAAGGCTGCTTCCAGTTTTCATGGGCCTCTAAAACTTTCAGTATTTATTTACAGTGGTACCTCGGGTTACATACGCTTCAGGTTACATATGCTTCAGGTTACAGACTCCACTAACCCAGAAATAGTGCTTCAGGTTAAGAACTTTGCTTCAGGGTGAGAAATTGTGCTCCGGTGGCGCAGCAGCAGCAGGAGGCCCCATTAGCTAAAGTAGTGCTTCAGGTGAAGAACAGTTTCAGGTTAAGTACGGACCTCCGGAACGAATTAAGTACTTAACCTGAGGTACCACTATACACAGCTCAGGATTCCAAGGGCTCTGGCATGTATTTCCACTTGTGAATCAGAGCAATAGATAATAACTCTGTGACTGATAGAACACTCAAGTTTGCAATATGCAAGATCCATCCTGTTTTCATTCCCGCACATTTACTTGCAATATTTACCTCAATGGTTTGCTCCTATGAACAGAGCTTTGTTTCGAAATGGCCTTTCAAATGGTTCACTGCTGATTAACCCATTTTCATGCCTTGAAGAGCTTGATTCCTATTAGTGCAGACCGCAATCTGCACATTGATTTTTTGCCACAGTCAGGATCTAGAGAGGGGGGTGGAGGGAAAGGACCACCACCACCAAGAAAAAGCAGCTTTTCAAATTAAGTTGCTACCCACAATGTTGAGTCGAATAGTCAGCGTTCCGAGAACACGATAAGCACGCAAAACCAAATACGCCAGCTATATACAGACATGTTTCTGCATTTTAAAGAACTGAGAAAAGAGACGGGGGGGGGGGGGAGCAAGAAGAGAAGGAGGAATGTGCCAAGCACAGAATCATAGACAGTTCTGCTCTTGTTAGCACCGTTGATAAAAGGCTACAGTGCTTTCAAAAGGATTCAGAATTAGAAACAGACTCTTTTCTGGCTCTGAATTACCATCATTTTGCTCCATGCTAACCCCCGCACAATGGGACCAAGCTTCTCAAAAATACATGTCTCAAGCTGAAATGGCCTAGCAGGCTTCCACACACTCCACACCCCCTTTAAAAAAAATAAAATAAAATGGGGCTTTTATGCCAACAAATCTACACAGTTCTTGCCTGACAGCTTTCCACCAAGTTTTGCTGCAAATCAAAAGGTTTTATTTCATAGCCCAAAGCAAGTTTCGCCATGTTTAATATCTGACAGGGGAGAAGAGTTTTAATCTTCTCTCCAGTTGAAACAATTACCATTCCCAAGATCAGTCTTAAACTGGCAGTAAAAAAAAAAAAAAATCACTTATTTTACATTGTCAGTGAATATTAAAAAGAAAGAAAATGGCAGGCTGGTACTGAAAGCATGCCTTTTAGAAAAACCATGACTTTTGCTTGATGGAAAAGGTGAGCAATTTTCACTGCAGCAAAACCAATTTGTTAAAAAACCAAGAGGGCTCTGGGACTAGAAAAATTCCGGGTGCCTGGGTGCCTTAGCATCAAGAAATTTAAAATCATTTCAAGTCACCTTGGGGACTAGGAGCACTAAATATTCCCTTTCCCTGCGAGAGAAAAGAATACAAGGACAAGGTTCGTGAGCATCCTCCAGGTATATGCAGCGTAATTAGCAGAAGTTTCTGTCCAGTTTTCTGCCTCTTCAACAAGGTGTAAAAGGAGGAGGAGTTGCACAGAAGAAAATGGAGAGTTGGGGCAGGAAGATGAGGTTTTTGCAGCGAAGAAAGAACATGCACAACTATTTGTGTCCAAATGGCCTGCCCCCTACCAGCTTCCTTTGTATTTGCAAAAGCAGAGAGACAGGTGCCTGTAGCAAGTGAATGAGAGGTAGGCCTGTTTGGCAGGATACAGTGTACACCTGGTATTGTAACTGGTTGCTTACCTGAAGGCTGCCTCTACTCAGCTGGAGGGGGACCATAGCCCAGTGTTCAAGCATTCAAGCACCTACTTTGCATTGCAGAAGGTCCCAGGTTCAGTCTCATATATCTCAAGTAACAGGTCTGGTGGAAGGGAAGGGGGAGTCTTCTCTCTGAGACCTCAGATAGATCTGCTGCCTGCAAGAGTAAACAGCACTTGACTCGGCGGACCAGTCGTCTGCCTCAGTACAAGGAAGCATCATAAAGGATGGAGAGCTCATTGGCGGGGGCGGGGGGGGGGAGGTACAGAGAGAAGGGGTAGGAGATTAGTAGAAAAGGCTGCGGTGGGGAATGGCTTCATGTGTACTCTTCAGTCTCAAGACGCTCATAAGTCTTGAGGTTCTAAATTTAAGCCATCACAGGCCACATCTTGCTCGTGCTCGCAAGCTACAGTCATTTAGCGGTGAACTTCTTAACCCACCCAGGACCAGCAGCCTTGAAGAAAAGATGAAAGACACTGAGCCACTGTAAACAGATGTGTCTGTCATGTCTCTAAAACAGGAATTGCATCTGGCACGGACAGTGAATGTTTATATATATTACCCAAGGACAAAAGTCTATATAAAGCAGGCTTATATAAATAGGAGCAGAAAGAAAAGACACTAGTCTAAAAATATGACTTGGGCATTTAGAAAAAGGAACACGTTCTCCACAGTGTCTACGAAGCACAGAATTTTCTGTCGGGTAGAGTTGTTTTATTGCTAGGCACCAGAACAAAGTGGTGGGGGGGAGAGTTAAAATTGAAGGAGTTGCACTTTGCTCTTGGCGGGTGATATACCATATTTACCGCCTAGGAGAGGAAAAAAACCATGCAGAGTCATTCTACACATCACCACTGGCTCCCCCTCCCCCCCCAAAGTCCATCTACTATCTTCATCATGTTCCACAAATGCATGAAAAAGCCCTTTCAGTATTTAAAGTGATTTAAGCCAGCGAGAAAAATTCCAGTGCTGTGCTTTTAGAGCCACAATATTTTTCAAAGCTTTGCTGCGGAATCCCCTAGAGCTTAATAATTAAGACATATGGCCCGGAACCGGTCTCCAAGCCAAACCCAACGGCATTCACTCAGGGCTGGTTGTTTTTTTTTTTTTTAAGATGCCTTGTGGTCGGAAGAAGGAATGTACATCAAACTTCCACCACCTTTAAGCGCTGGAACGTAGGAACCTCTGTGAAGGGAGCAACAGAGCAGGGCTGCCATAGACGTTGCTTTGTAGCACCCTCTAGAGTCTCCTTCCAGTCATTTCATGAAAGCCAGAAATATTTGCTAGCAATGCAGTATGGACTGATGTTTACAGTGCCCTTTGGCAACTTATTGAAAAAGGCCTTTAAAACAAAAATGCAAGCCATTATAGTTATGTTCCAGGCAAAAATGCATCCCTCATTCAATCACCTAGTGGGGAAAAAAAGATATTAAAAAGCTTCCAAATGGGAAGAAGGAAACGGAGCCAAACCAAAAAACACAAACCAACTCCACATGTGTTGATATCAGTTTTCAGTGCCTGGAGCGAATTTTGGCTTCTTCAATCAGCTATTAGCACTTTTAAAGCGGGTTTTTGGACATTACTCAATCTGCAGAGGTAATTACCGAAGGTGCCTTTCAAAAGGCGCTTACACTAAGGCTGTAATTCAAACTCGGGGTTCCAGTGACAATAAATCACCAGAATATGACTATTAGAATATAACTGTGTTGAGCAAATTCCTTGCTAGAAGTTACTTTTTTTTTTTTAACTGTACACAAAAAGTAACTTCTAGGAAGGAATTTGCTCAATACAGTTACATTCTAATAGTCATATTCAAATGATTTATTGTCTTGTTAACCATACTTTTAAAAACATATTCCCCTTCTTTATTTTTACTTCCAAGTATTTTGGGAAGCTGTTCTAAGCACATGAAGTAGTACAGCCTACTAGGGCACACACAGGAACATAGGAAGTTGCCTCGTACAGAGTCAGGCCATCGGTCCACATAGCTCAGTACCATCTACACTGACTGTAAGCAGACAAGTGAACACTCCCAGTGTTCAGAGTAGAAAACGAGTCCCATTCAATCCCTTTACCCATCTTCATCTTGATTATCTGTAAAAACAGCAAGCTTGAGTTGCCGGCCTTGCAGCTCATGTACATGAAAATGAATCACTATTGTGGCTTGCATGTTCCAAACCATATTTAGAAGGACAGGTGTGTGCTGCAAGCATGCTCCCATGCTTAATTTATCCCCTCCATTCCATGCTTTGCACACAGTTATAGGCCATTTGCATTGTCGCTAGCCATGGTTAACACTAACCAGGGTTGTCCTCATAGTGTTTGAAACCACTTCAAACCCTGGTTTCAGAACCAAAAATTACCAGGGCAATCCTGATTAGTGTGAATGTTACACCTTGGCTAAAGCGGAGCAGAGGAAGAAGGAGAAAGTTCTCATGGGAAGGTGTTAAAAGAGAGTATACCACAGACTTTTTCATCTTCCAACCATGGTTGGGATATTAACAACATTACATCTGTACTGGGCGTGGAGTGCATCCCAAAATATTTAGACAAAAATACATAAAAGCTATGGTATGTGTGTGCCTGCATAATTCTCCACATGATTAGCGTGTGTAATTTGATTAATGTGTTATTTGGATGTACTCTTGAACGACAATAGATGTATTCATCCCAACACAGTAAGTTTATTCTTCAGCTGGATGTTAAACGCCATGCAATACTGAAGCAGGATGTTCGGTTTCTTAATTCCCAGGGCTAGAAAAACCTGAAGCACTGCAACATAAAAAGGTTCAAGGCAGCCCAGATTTTACAATGCAAAGAACACATATCTCTAAACTGACTTTCCATTTAAAGATCAACATTGAACACCTGTAAACTAAAACTGCTAACTACATGGTAGTTTATCTTACCAAAGTCATGAAAAATCAAATATACCGCACTGCTCCATAGGAAACTAAGCCGCCCACAGCTGAGGCCTGTCCATCTTCCCTGTTTTTATGTCAACTTTCCTTACTCAGTCACAGCCGTTGAACCCTTGTCATGCTAACCGTCTTTGCGAGCATTTTATCGCCATCTCAAGTCAAAACACTCACTCACTTCGACATGCATGTCTAAACTGAAAACTCCTTTCTGGCTCTGTGGGATTTTGCTGAGATGTGCAGAAACTGGCTTGCCAGAGAAGCAAGTGGAAATTGCAGAAGTGGCCCTTCCCCACATTTCTTGCCAATCTTTAAAAAGCAGTGTCTGTTCCTGGATGGGCAGCTTCTCTGCCTCAGATCTCCAGCATAGGCCCAATAATTGCAATCTGTCCTCTTTAAAATTCAACCTCTGAAGGTTACCAATGACTTTCCATTATATCCTATTTTTTGCCACCTGCATTTCTCACCCTTGTATCATGTGCCAAAAATATAAAGAGGCAGGCACTGTAACATTTTCAGATTTCCCTTCAACGTTAATTCTTTAAATCACTGTAAAATCCAGCTTGCTGACCATGATGCAGTACTATTTAGAACTACACCTGCCACGGGAGCCATATTGCTGAAAAATTACTTGCCAATAAGCCCTGCCCTGTGCACAGTGTTATTTACGCAGTGTTTTTTTTTTAAAGCTATCCTCCTGTAATAGGGAATGAAAAGGAGGGGGGAGATTCATCAAGTACTATTACTGTGTAATCCTCTTTCCTGAGCTGCAGCGTCTTCTAACAAGATTGTGTAGCTTTCACATTGGATCAGCAAGACTGTGACCTCTGCTGGTAGTTTACAATAACCAATATTAACACCAGAAAGAGGGAAAGCTTGTGCACAAATCCTCCATGGGCTGGTGGTCACAAGCAGAGAAGAGCTTCTGCTGTTGTGTGTGTGGCATTTTTCTTAAAAGCGTAGGGAGGCATATGTTTCCGGAAGACCACCCCACAGCGCACCCAAGTGCAAATTATTAAGCACCAGGAAAGTGCTAGCCGGCGTGTCAGATGGCATGTCTGCATGCGTTAGGAGGGAGTGTTTGCAGCAACCCAGTGGTGACCTTTGCCCAATGGGACTGTTCGGGTGGAAAGCAGAGAGGCCAAGGGTAGGTGGAGCCAGAGTGAATTATAATTAGACTGAGAGCCAATGAGAGGTGGAGCTAATTCTCATTCTCCCCCCCCCCCCAGCCCCATTCCTGCTTGAGTTTTTCAAGAGCAAAATGAAGGTAGAAACTGACAACCAAGGCTACCCCACTCCAGGGCTGATTATAAGGTGAGAAGGCAGGTGGGGTGTGGCTTAGGGCAGTGCCCCAGTCACTCTAATGGAGCAACCTCCATTGCAACAACCTCACAGAGTGTAATGCTCTCTACATGAGCTCTTTATACAGACACACACTGAACGCACCGCACGGAATCTCTGCCAGTGAGGATCAGGTCATCCACTATCAGCGGTGGAAGGCAGATTTTGCTGTCTCCACAACCAGTATCTCCTAGTTGAGCAGTTTTGTCCGTGGGAGTAAAAGGGAGTAGCAAAGAGCTACACTGTTGAGAGGAATGAATCTACTCTCTCCCCACAGATTGGTGCCTGTGACCAAGCACCAAACCTGCTCCTAACAGCATGGTGCCATCTTGGATTCCAATTTTCCCTTACTCTGAGAGCTATATATGAAGCTGCCATTTATAGCACACATTGGACTATCAGCCCATGTAGCCTAGGATTATTTACTCTGGAGCAACATTATGGGAGGGATGTTGCCAGCTGCTACATCCTTTTGCCCTTGGAAACCTTATAAAAAGCTGCTGCATGAGAGAAACTGTGAGCAACATCATGGGAGGGGTGTTTCTAGAACTAAGGTGAAACTGGGAAGCTCCCTTGTTATTTTTTTTCCTGGCATGAGTAATCTTGTTATATTTACAGGATTGAAATGTGGTTTTCTGTGGTTTTAATTTTTTGTTTTGCTACGTTACGAAATTGTTACTACATTATTATTTTGCAATGTTACTATGAAATTGTTTTCGCAGTGTTTGTTTCAAATGCATCCCTGTTTCTTTGTTGTAAGTCACTTTGAGCATGACTCTTTTGTGGAAAAAAGGCAGAGAAATAAAATGAATGAATGAATGACTGCCACTAGCTCTTCAGGGCCTCAGGCAGAAAGGGTTCTTTCCCTACATCACCTGTTACATACCTGGAGACACCAGGGGATGAGCCAGGGATCTTCTGCATACAAATTGTGTCTTCTACCCCTGAGGTATGATCTCCCCTTAGCATGGCAGCCTGTTAGGAACTGTCTCTTAGAGATGGACCTTTGACTCTTATCCTACTCATACATGCCACCAGTCATTCAATTTTGCTTCAGCTGATTCCAAAAGTGTTAGCTGGAGAAAAACAAGGTGATGGGTGGAAGAGAAAGGAGATATTGAAGCTGAGTGCCTCTATACCTAAGAGCTCTTTATGACTGAGCCAAGAAGAACGACAGCTTTGACTCCAAAGTAAAGCTAACAGCTCTGCTCGTGCACCTTACATTTGAACAAAGCCAGATGTTGAGCACCTTTCAACCCCTCTCACCTTCAGCCAGTTCTGCATTCTGCATAAAGAACAGAGGAAGCATCCTGCTGGCTTGAACCAAAGGCCTGTTTCCCACAGTGGCCAATCAGATGGCTCAGGGATGCCCACAGGCAGGGCAAGATGGCAACAGCCCTCCCACAACATTATTCATAAAAACATAACAATAATCCTGCTGGATCAGGTCAAAGGCCTATCTAGTCTAGCATCCTGTTTCCCCCACAACAGCTGGCTGGATGCCTCTCCTGGGAAGCCCACAAGAACAGAGAGTCCCCTGCCTGCTGCTGCTCCCCAGCAACTGGTATTTAAAAATGCAACTTGGACTCCTTGATTTGGGCATTTCTAAGGGGGGGGGGGGGCTAAAAGGCACTTTTACTGCCAAGATGAGTGGCTCACCCTCTGCCCCTACATCTGCAGGTGGAATTTGAACTCCTCTGCTCATTATTGCCAAGTCGAGGTGTTACCACTGTATTTTAAAAGATCATTACAGAACCCACGGCACTGGAATTACCTCAATATTAACCTGGAATAACATTTCGTAATACAATTTTTGATTCATATGGCTTTGCTTGGTTAATTTCAAAATGCTATATTCAGCGTTCTGCAGTTCTGGGGGGAGAAAAGATCAATACCGCAATACAAAAAGGAGGCTGAGTGACCTTAAGTGCTGCTGTGTTTTTAAATTAAGATTTACCACCTAATGCTGCCAAGGCAGCCAAATCAGGTTTCAAAGGTTTCAATCAATGGTGTGAAGCCCACCTCTAAAATCCTTTGCTGTCATTAATGAAATGGAGGTGAAAAACTTAACTCTCACTTACTGGTTCCCAGAATCACCACCCTAAGATCCTGCAACAAGGTGCTTATCAGGCCTACTCAGAGGTTTGATATATATTATCCCAGCTTCTCTCCAAAGCTACACATGATTCTCCCCCTTACCCATTTTCCCCCACACAACAATCCTGAGAGATGGGTTTGGCTGAAAAATGCATGCCTGGCCCAAAAAGCCACATCTAAAGAACTTTATGGCCAAGCAGAGATTTGAACCTGAATCTCTCTAGTTCTAGACCAACACAACACTGTGCTAATTCTCAGTGGTCTGTTCACACATCACATTAAATCACAGTTTAAACCATTATCAAACTATAAACCAAATCATGGTTCATAGTTATATAAGAATAAGCAGCATTCTGGTGCAAGTTTCCTTGGTGCCCCACCCATGCTCCTGCTGCCATCGAACTGCAAAACAAAACAATGGAAGAATCTGGCTTCTTGTGTCGCCTAACTCAAGCTCTTAGTTTCTCTCCAAACCATAAGCTGTCAGCCAAGAACAAAGCAATAAAAGTCAAATCTTGGAGAGAAAGCACAAGTCGAGATTACTATGGCACACGTGTGGAAATTTTTTAGCAGCATGTACCAGCACCTTGCTTGCCCACATGAAATTAGAGTCCGCTCAAGGCACATATGTGCACAGTGCCTGCTGTGATACACTGGCACTTTCTTCTCCTGTCCAGATTCTAGTTCTTAAATCCTTCCAGAATTTATCATCATCTTAAGCCTTCATTAACCTAAAATAATTCTGCATGCTCTACAAAACATTTTGTCGCCATAATATTCATTGTCTTTCCCCACAGTCACCACTAAAAATACATTTCTTTCAAATATTCCCCCAAACACTTAACGATGAACCTCACAGCTGTTCAAGAAGAGCCTATTGCATTCTCTAGTGTTAACTGGTTAAAAAGAAAAAAAAAAGTCGAAACACATTTGCGGGGGGGGGGGGGGCAGCATGCTGCGAGGTCCCAAAAGGAGCCACCCCCTTGGGAGCTCAGCACCATCTGCCACTGTTACTATTAGCACAACACAGTTTCCACACACTGCCTCAAAGAGATACAAGGGATTGGTTTGTTATGAAGCAATCTCCACACCAATCTCCCAAAATATGCATCTGGGATGCTACAGAAATACAAGACGACTATATCTGGATCAGTTTGATATCCTCCCTGCCTTGAGCAGTGGGAAACTGCAGGCAGCTTCTTCCAGATCAGATAATCTTCAGACACAGAGAACTAGGCATTTGTGATTACTTTCTAATAGTTTTGAGAGGTGCGCGTTCAATATACCTTACAGAAGTGCAGCAGCCAGCACACAAGACAGTGCTAGTCCAACAACATTACCGGGGTCAACCCCATCTGCTCCAAGCAAAACATAATCAAAACTGTTTCTCCCAGAGAGCTCCCTGGGTCAGATGAGGCAGGTAAGTGCAGCGTTAACCCTTTATGCCAGAGTGTAATTTCCAGATAGGTTGGATCAAAGAAATCCCTATGACTATGTTCAGCCTCCACTGTCAAAGGCTGTATGCCACTGAATGCCAGATGCTGGGAATCACAGGTGGAGAGAATTGCTATTGCACTCAGGTTCTGCTGGCAGCCTTCCCAGAGGCAGCCGGGTGGCCACTGTGACAACAGGATGCTGGATGAAATGGGCCTTTGGCCTGATCCAGCAGGGCTAAACAGTCTTTACTCTATATTAGGCAGCTTCAGCAAGATCCAATGGGTAGAGCACCTCTGGCAGCTATGCAGGATTTCCTTAAAGTAGATATAGTACAGCTTCCCTGAAGGTAAAGTGTTTGAGCCACTGCAGTACAGCATATGTTACAACGGTAACCAATGCGACGTCCTCCAAATCTTGCGGGACTACAACTCCCATCCTTCCTCATCACTGGCCATGTTCAGAGGGGCTGATGGGAGTCCAGCAAGATGAGGAGGGCATCACATTGTCTAAGCCAGGATATAGGATATCCTACCTACAGTTCTCACCTCTACTTCTTCTCATGACTTCTGATCTATGCTGTGCTTTCCTCACTGCCTCCCTCCCCTCTTTAAATCACACAGCTTGTTATCTTAGTTTTCAAAACAAAAGCAGCACTTTACCAAAAAGCCTACCACACATTGTCACTGATAGTTTTTAAGTGCTGTAGGTTATGTTCATTTGAGTAATTAAAAGAGAGAGAGAGAGAGAGAGAGAGAGAGAGAGAGAGAGAGAGACTAAATGAAAAGGATTTACACCTATTCCTGGAGGAGCTCTCCCATCACCATCTCTCTCAGCCTTCCTTTAAAAAAAAAGGCTTCACAAACACTTCTATTACATGCTAAATCCCAACACAGTGTTTTCATCTACTGTGACAGACCAAAAACGAGTGTATACCAAATACCCAGCAAATGCCGCAAGTATTTCTTTTAATAAATTACCGGGGGAAATGAGGGAGAAGGGAGAGAGGGAGAGGAGTATTGGAAGAAATGCTGCAAGCTAAGGATGTATTGATGGGTACTGAATCCTTCAGGCATTACACAGTTCATGCAAGCTGATAGATCAGTATTACAGCAACCAGTTTCCGTCAAAGTCAATTACTCCAGGGACTTACTCGTGGAGGGCTGGCTTCTGTAGACACCTCCCATAACCGTCAAAGGCCACAGATGCTGGAGTGAAGAGGGAATATGGACAATCTGTCATAGCCAATTACCACCAATGTTTTATTAATGCCAGCGTACCGCCACGGAGCAAACAATAAAAGTCAGTTTGTTGGAAGAAATTACAAAAACAAAACAAAAAGCCCAGCCAGTTGGTTTGGAAAGAATCTTTCTGTCTTGCTCTATACTTACACACTGCACACATTTGATAGCCCTGAACTTCTACTGGCATACACGCAGAGAGAAAATAAAGTTTGACATGCCCATCAGCAAAATAAGCTGAGAAGGCCGTGGGTAACACCCAACATCATCATTAAACCACTGTGTCAGGGCGATTTACACACAAAATAATTAAAAACACAAAAACAGTACATTTAAAACAAAACCTATTTCTACTCAGAGTAGAACCATTGAGCAATGGGCAAAACTCAGGTCCATTAATTTCAGCGGGTCTGATCTAAGCAGGATTAATGTTGTATACAACCCCTTGTCTACGAACTACTGAAGCATCTATTCTGTTTTGAGGCAGTGTGTGTGTGAATAAAATTTTAAAAAATAAATCGTAATCCTCTCTTTTTTTTCAAGCTTAAGGTTTGCTGAAGCTTAAAGATTCTTAAGCTTCCTGAAGAACACAGCTGAACGTACAACATACAAGTATTTTATTTTATTTTATCAGTTATACACATTTGGTTTCTGGCACCTATGGATGGCTGCCCTTGCCTTGTGACAGAGTGGTGGTGCAAGATGCTTTGGTTTCATTTCTACATATGCACAAAATACGTTAAGACAAGAACCTACAAAAGTGGAACAGCCTTTTCTCATCCCCTTTATCCCCCTTCTTGTTCACTCTGAAAGTTCACCAGCTACATACACCTTTGTTCCTTTCTCTTATTCCCACCCTACATGATTTCTGTCTCTGATGTTCCCTTTCTGTGGAGCAGATAAAGCTGCAGTCCTAGGCAAATTTTGTTCTGTGAGACAATCCATAGCTTCCATCCCACAGCCCCATTTTATGATCCAATATTTTGCATTCACAATACATCTGCAATTTTCTATTCCCTTTAAATAAGCACAACCATCAATCTTCGCTTTTTATCAGCAGGGGAAAAGACACAACATTACCGGAAAGAAATTGTGGTTGTGTGTTCCAGTGGTTTCAGAACATAAACGGTTTTTAAAAACAAAACAATAAACAACAACTAATGACCCAGTTTGGAAATTACTAATAGCAAATGTTTTGATACACATTCAGAAGACCCAGGTATGTTCAGTCAAGAATCTTATCAATGAATGAGCTGCAAGTAAGTGGCTTTTTTTTTAAGTACTAGGGGCAGAAGGAAAGGGAAATTGCCTTCTCTTTACATAAGCAAATATTTAAAATGAAATGAACCTATTTTCTAGACAGCTGCCCGAGACATAAATATGCCAGGCCTTTTGTTCCTTTAACAAGGCCTCTTCAATTCCCATTATAGGGAAGGAATCAATATTTTATTCTGATTCAATGTGTAGTTCTTCAAATCAAGCTTTCAATTGTGGCCTGCTCTGGAGAAATGGGATTAGGGGAAGGAGAACACAGTTGTAAACAAATGCTTCAGTTGCATTGACGGTTGAGGGGAACAGCAGGGATCCCTCGCTGGGGCAGGCACCTCTTTCCCCAGAGAAATCACCTTTAGTCGGTTTGAATTAATGAGAGACTTTTGAGAGCGACAACAAAATTAGCCTAGCGACTTCTGCTTTAAACAAAAACATGAATGCTTTCCCCCCACCTCCCCTGCCCGTAACACAAGTTTGCACACACAGACCATCAAGTATATACTTGGATTTCAGTTCGTTCCAAGATCTGCAACATCTAGCATATGTCTTATACTCCCCTTGCGGTTTACGGATTTCCAACTGGTGATTATCTAAAGGGCTGTGTTTATTGAGCTGGCAATTTTACAGCCATTACAAAAAAAAAAAAAGAAGAGGTAGGAAGCTCAGTAGAGCAGCATTCCAAGCTCGGCAGCCTATCAAAGTGAAGGAACACGCGGACATAAAGCCATCATGTTTTTGCGACATCTCTCCATTATCTTTGCTGGCTATACCTCTATATAGTGTTGCAATGACAATGTAACAATGCACATGAAAAGACAGTGACTTTTCGCCGCTGAAGGCACAACAGTGCATGAGGCTTGTTGAAATTAATGGGGAGTGAGTTACCACCACAATCATCCCTGCCCCCAGCACACAAATAAAATGTTCTTGGCTGTTCATGGCCCTTACTGATATTTAGTGATGCTCTAAAAAGCTATTACGCACATCCTCGCAAACTAATTTGTTGAGAGCTGGGTGCTTTACTAGCCAACCTATCCACACATCCCCATGTTAATAATTTGCTATATGTTGAAGAGCTGAAAGAAATGAAAACCTCATAAGAATTTACCTCCGGTTTTATGTAAACTTCCCTGCTAGGTTCATCTGGCGGTGACTGTTACTTGCCATAGGGTAGCAGGAGAGTCTTGCTAAGAACCAATGGACTTACTCACGTGGCAAGTGTGTTATATGGTCATTTCCGTATGTGCTTACATTAATACAACACTGTTAAGAACCTTCTTCTTCCATGTCAGTCTGTGTTTTAAAATCATCTTCTGAGGCCTCTCTAGCTGTCTCAAGCCTAGGTAGGTGACAAATACAGTGGTACCTTGGTTTGCAACTGCTTTGGATTACAACCGTTTTGGATTACAACCACGTCAAACCCGGAAGTGCATGTCCTTTTTTTGGATTACAACCCATTTTTTGGAGGGAGCCCCCATTGGCGAAAGTGCGCCTTGTAAACCTGTTCTGGTTTACAACCGGACCTCCGGAACGGATTATGGTTGTAAACCAAGGTACCACTGTATAGGAAAAGGGGCCTCTTCAGTAGCATTCTGTGTGATATATGCTCCCCTGCCAGGATCACTCCCACAATAAGTTTTAGGCACCAATTAGTTTGCAATTTTAGATATTATAATAAAACTGGCACCAACATTATAATTTTGAAACCAAGTCAAGACACAGAAGGATTACTATCAATTATGGCAGGCCAAGCAATACAGTCTTGCCTTTGAAAGCCAAACGTCTTCCTATACAAAGCAAAACATACCTTAACACTAAATCACAAAGCAAGCCGAGAGAGAGCAACAGAGACCTCTTAGACGGCGAGTTCCAAAGTTGAGGGCACAGAAACCAAGGGAATCCATCTCCCTCATTCCAAACAAGGCCACATCCACACTACACACTTTAAGCACTATTGTACCACTTTAACCATCATGGAGAATCCTGGGAACTGTGGTTTATTAAGCATGTTGACCTATGATTCCCAGCACCCTTAAGGAACTACAGTTCCCAGCATTCTCCATGATGGTAAGTGTAGTACAGATATTTTCAACCTTTTTAAGTCCACAGCTCCCTTGACCAGCTACATTCTTTCTGCAGCACCCCTGTGGGGCTCAGGAGCCCAGTGAAGTCACCCCTTGCCTGCAGAGCTGGCAGCCTCTCACCCTTTTTCGGACACCCTCTTCTCTTGCCTCTCCTTGGGAATCCTCTGGGCAGCTGCTGCCGCCACCCCTGGTCTCTGAGCTGCCCCCTCTGCCCCAAAGAGAGGTGCCTCTTCACACTGCCTCAAAGGGGCTTGGGACTTGTCTGTCCATTCCTCAACAACAAGGGTTGGCAGACTGGGTGGCTGCGATGCCTCACCCGCTTGCTTGCTTGCTTGCTTGCTCTGAGGTCGCTTCAGTTTCTGGCAACCAACACCCCCTGACCAACCCCAGAGGCACCATTTGCCTGTGTTGCTTGTAGCCAGGGCTGCTGCAACAAACAGCCATGCAATACTTTAGGAAGCAGAGACGCGAGAAGACATCAGAGGAGGGAGGGAAGGAAAGAGGGACTGAGGCCAGTGTTGCCCACGGCACCCCTGACCATCATTCAAGGCACCCCAGGGTGCCATGATACACTGGTTGAAAACCCCTGGTGTAGTTACAACAGAGCTTCAAAAGTATGGTGCGGATGTTTATCAACCAGCAGTTTGATTTTTTATTTATTTTAAAAAACCTTGCATGCCTCAATTTCCTAAACAACATCAAAGCGATTTTCAAAAAATATACATGCAAACACAATAAAACCACACAATTCTTTTTAAAATAGATCACCAGCTAACTATCACGGGTGTTTATCTTAATTGTCTGCATAAGCCTGGTGGCAAATAAATGTTTTTAGTAAACACTGAAGGCTCCTGCTGAATTTCTATTGGAAAAATATTCCACAGTGCTGGGCCAATGAGAATAATGGAAGATTATTTCAGCAGTTGTTTTGGGATCCCTAAAGTAGCCTGGACCAAAGTTGTTTAGAGTTTTCTAACTACAGTGGTACCTTGGTTCAAGAACAGCCCTGTTTTGATCTATTCGGTATACGAACTCCGCAAAACCAGAAGTAGTGTTCCAGTTAATGAACTTTACCTCAGCCTACGAACGGAGGCCAAAGGGTGGAAGGGCACCGGCGGCAGGAGGCCTCATGAGGGAAAGTGCACCTCGGTTTAAGAACGGCTTTGGTTTAAGAACGGACTTCCAGAATGGATTAAGTTTGTAAACCGAGGTACCACTGTACTACAAAGACCATGAACCTGGCTTCGTAATAGATGGGCAGCCAGTGAAGATGTTTCAAGAATGGTGTCTCAGATTGTTGGTCATGTGCCCCATCAGCAATCTCGTTGCCACATTCTGCACCAAATGTATATTCCAGACGAGGTTCGAGGGCAGCCCCACAAGAGTGCATTGCAGTAATCCAGCCTCAAGGTTACCAACACATGAACTACAGTGGTCAGTCCAGAAACAAAAATAAAACCAGTGAGGAGTGTTGTGCAGGCACACCACGTATGAATGAGATCAGGATAATCAAAGTAGAGAGTGTTGCAAGGTTTTTAGCCACTGAAATGTTCAACTGGATGGCACTATTTTAAAGAAAAGGTGTCAAGAATGATCAGGCCTATTATTGCTCAAACATGGCATACACAGCGCTAGGAAGTTTTGCCTTCCACATTTCTCTCTCCAGGAAATGTGTGGTGGTGCAAGTTAAGAGGCCATTTTATGCCTTAATGGAAGAAAGACCTCTCAGAAATCAAACTGTGAGCTTCACAGAATTTGGTGGCTAGTGTGTTGGGTGGAGAGAAAGAGGGGAAATTACCTTCACATTTATTAAGTCAATGAACAGGAACCTTTCTGAAGCATTTTCCCCCCTAAGGAGAAAAAAATCACATTTGAAATTGGCTCTATAACAACAGTCAGGCATCTAAATACACACACCCTTTTGCTTAAAGCCTCTAAGTACACACACTGAGCTCTATATTTAACAGCAATCTGTCCTATAGCTATTAGAAAGATGTATAGCATGCTGTTTTAATAGAGCTTAAATGAAAAAGGATCAATATTATTTTAATTTTTAAAGGTCTGTTTATGAAATGTAATCATCCTTCATTAAAAATGCAAGCTGTTCTTCAGCAAGGAGGTGAGCATAAATGATGCAGAGTTTGAAATCTCTCCAGGATAATCACCCTCTCTTGGGGGGGGGGGGGGGACTGTTGGGATGCGTCATCACACCACTCAAGCTGCTATTATTAAAAAGTGCTTTCCTTTAAAAGGTGCTTTAAAAAGAAAAGAGAGAGAGAGAGGGCACAAAAAGAAGGATCACCCATTCCAAAGGATAAGCCAAAAGCCAACCCAAAATAAATAACTGAATGAGAAAACATGGATATTCTATTTATTTAACGAAATGTATATATCGCTTAATTGTCGTAAGACCTCTAAGCAGTTTACAATATTAAAATCATCAATAAAAACAGTTTAAAAACATTTGAAAGATAATTAAAATTAATAGAAGATTAAAATCTACGTGCTCTGATAAGCTTTCCCAAACAAGGCCAAAAAGTGATAGAAAAGGCAGCTATCTGAGGTCAAGAGGCAAGGAGTTCCATAATGTGGGTGCTGCCACACTAAAACAACAATTTCTTAGAAGGGCAGAACAAGTATTGTGTGGCACCAGTAAATCCCACTTCCACAGACCAAAGCAATCAAGTGGGCACATATGGGGTAAAAGTGGCCCTGCAAGTAAACTGACCCCGAAGCATTAAGGGCTCTCTATAGCAACAGCAAGGCCTTGAATGTGGCAAGGTATTAAACAGGCAGCCAAACAGGCAGATCTCTGAGAAGCGGTGTTATACCCTGACAGGGTCTTACTCTTTTCAGCCACTCTGCTATAGCATTCTGCACTAGCTGCAGTTTGCAAGCCAAGTACTATGCAAGCCCTGCATAGAATGCAGAGATCCATTATTTAAATCACCAGTGTCTTAACTACCATGATCAAGCTCTCCTTGTCCAGAAATGGTCCCAGTTGTCATACCAGGTGCAGCTGATAAAAGGTGCTTCTAGCCACTGAGGCTACCGAGGTCTTCAATGACAAAGCTGGATTCAGAAGCTCCCGAAGATCATTTCCTGCTGCCAACCTACCCAGACACATCCTGAGCGCCATCATCAGGCACCACCATGTATCTAGCTAGAAGATTAGGATCACATATAAGAAACTAAGTAATGGGTGCATCTGCATCATCATCATCATCAACAACAACACCCCACACTGTCAGGCAGAAAATAATAATGCTACCACAACACTCATATTACTAATTATATTTAATGATGAAATAATAAATATTAAATGTATTATTGAAATAATATATCAAAAAAAGAATTGAATCATGGTGTGTTCCAAAATGGGGCACACATCACCAGAGAACATTAAGAACAGAAGTAGAAGGAAAGGAGGTCTTCCCACTACACATTCCGAAACAGCAAAGATCTGTAAGATGTACCGGTAATAAAGAGATGTCAATGTGCATATTCCACATTGGATCAGGCACATATCTGAGGTGCATCTGGAGGCTCATTCTAATGGTAGAACCCATCCATCCACACTGCAATGCTTTCAAGGCAAGGTGCATTCCAATTCCTCTTAAAATAATAAACTGAGTTGTACTGTGGTTCTACATTAAGACTGTATTCACACCATACATTTAAAGCATACTGTTTTCCCCAAAGAATCCTGGGAACTGTAGTTTATCCTACAGAGCTACAATGTACTAGAGCTCCCAGGATTCTTTAAAGGGGGCGCTTCAATGTATGGTGTGCACACACCCAAAGTTTTTGAATCAGAGTTTTTACTTGAACCCATTTTAATGCATTTTTTTAATTGTATAGGAACGAAACAGTCTGCTCATCAGCAGATTAGTGATGCAGATAAAGAATCTGTTATTTTTCACAAAATTGTAAGCCTAGCTGTATTAATCAATGCTTTACAAAAAGCAAGTGATTCAATCACCTTATTAACTAAGCTATTGTTCTCTTGCTTAAAAAGAAAAGTAATCAATACAACCAATACTTCAGAAAAATCAGGTTTTTTAAAGCAAGAAAATTGCACAAAAGTAAAAAAAAAAAATACTTCCCTGTGTAGCCTGGTATGTCATTACTGGTACAGCCTCTCATTATTATAAAAAAAAACGCACCCTCTTCGTACACTGGACTTCAAAAGGCAACTGAAAAATGTTCAAAGCCATGTCTCCTGCCATATTAGAGGCAAGACCTTTCTGTTTAATTAAAAATGCTAATGTGAACGGTCGTTCCTCAATGTGGCTGCATATGGCCAATTATAACACAAAGTTTTTAATGAATAAATCCTCCACTATTAATCTCCAGTGTTCCATCTCTTTCAAAGGGGCAAATCGGCGTGACATACTGAATGCAGTATTGCAAATAATTCCAGATACGCCAGTTGCCAACCCTCCATTTTTGTGGCTTTTTCTCTCCACCCCCCACCCCAGTTATAACATCCGACTTACAAGCTGCTACCTTAGGGAGGGCAAATGAAATGCTGAGGTTACTGAAAGGTCTGGCAAAGGAGTGCCACCTGCCCCCACCGTATACAGATGCTGCATTTACAGAGCCACAGAGATCTTGCCTTTCTGGCTATTGAAGCATCACGTACATAGCAATTCTCTCTCCACAGCCTGTCAGGAGACTATTTGCCAATATCTCTATCATTTTCCCCCCGTCTGAATTTCTACCTCAGAAGGAAGATACCAGCATAGGTTTAGCACAGCTGCTTCCAAGGACAGCGTCACACAGGACAGCTTAAGAAGTGTTTGGTTTTAGGTTTTCATACAATACACCCCCCTCCCCTTTCTTATTTTTTTATAAATAAGACCCACAAGGTAGACAGTGCTGACAGAATACGTTACAATGGAGCTGCAAGAGACACTACACAGTGTTCGGTTGCTCCATTTCCCCAGAAGATTCATTACAGGTACATTAGAAAGTCAAATCAGGCAGGTCTGCAGTCTGCTGAAAGCTACAATATGAAAGGAGGTTAATAGAAGCGCATTTCATTTTAAATGGAAGACATTTAGGATTTGCAAAAGCAACTTTACGATAGGAATTCCAGGGGGTGCGTGGGGTGCCCACGCTTTCACTCTGCATCTTTTCAGGTTCAATTTACTATGCTGTCAAGTTGGTTTCCCACAAAAATTGGGAGGTGTAGGTGTGCCTGTGTGTGTGTGTGTGTTTTAGTCAACATTTCCCTACCTTAATTATAGGATTTCCTCATGTCTTCATGCACACCTGCCACAGACAGATCTATTTTCACCATGATGGGTCCAGTGCCAAGCTCTACACAGCTATCTCGATAGCCTGGAATTTAACAAACTACTGTTTACTTAGCGAAAACTGAAGCCTACATTTTACAAATGCATATATTGAGGAAGTGTGTGTGTGTGTGTGTGTGTGTGTGTGTGTGTACAAGGATGTATTATAAATTTTAAACCAGAATAATAAAGCCCCTTTTGCACAATATAATTCAGAGCCATTAACAAGAAAAAAGTGTCATTAAGATTAAAGTTTCATTTCCAGGGTACAATACATTAATACCACTTGGCAAGATGCTGGCAGGTTCCTGAGCTTCAAGCTACAAATCATGCTTTCAGAGCCTATTAAATAGTACTGCGTTTCTGCCTCTGTTTTAGAGTAAGAACCTGGGGTTAGAAGCCTCTGAGTACACCAAACATCCAGTTTTGCAACAACAAAGTAACATAATCATCACTAATTGACCATACAAGCTTCATTACAAAGAGAAAACTATATATTTTGGGAAATGATTTCTTTATAGGCTTGGTTGTGTGGACAAACTCAGCATGAGGGTTCTCAAGCTCGGGGTGCTGGTCTTAGATGGATGTTTAGATGCCAGGTGCCATTCTGAATCAAGATGGCAGACAAAAATGAGTATTTGGCATGACGGGACCAAACTACACTGATTTGGATATCTCTGAACATCAACCCAATTGGCAGGACACTTCCAAACATGCACCAATTTGGATGCCTCTGAGGATATTGTTGCCCAACTCAGTACAACGGTTCCTGAGGTGGTAGAGGCACTCTGTGTCTATGTTTGGACATCGGGCACCATGCTGAATAACGATGATGGACCAAATTAACCCTAATTAAACATTAGCTCCCACCACAGAATGGACACTGTGTGGCACTTGTAGAACTGCAAGTTCTACAGATCAAAGTGATCGAGTAGGCATGACGTAGGTAAGGCAATTCCACAAGTAAACTGGTCCCAAGCCATTAACACCTTTAACTCGGCCCAGCAGTGATATCATCATTGTGTTAACCATTTGACCAGGCAAATCAAGCAGTGGCTAACCTGTGGCTCCCCAGGTCTTGTTGGTAATCCTATCAGCCCCAGCCAACATGGCCAATGATCAAAGATGATGGAAGCTGTAGTGTAAAAATATCTGGAGAGCTACAAGTTCCCCCATCTCTGCCCTAGACCATGAGACAGAGACAGCATAGCTCACTGGCACAGCATATTTCAGGGCAGATGGTCCCAGGCACACCTATGGCACCTCTAGTGAAAATGGTCAGGTAACAGGAAGGAATCTCTACCCCTGGAGACATGTTGCCCATCAGATTAGATGAACAAAGAGTCTTAAGGCAGCTCCTGATGCTATCCAAGAACGTCTCCTTTAACTCTGGGGGGAAAAATCTAAGCTCAAACAGCAGCAGCAGAAGTTATTAAAATTAATGCATCAAGCCATCATAACTCTGTCCTTTTTATTACTGGCAATATTCCTACTAAAATATCAGCCTGCTTAGCTGCTTCAGTATGTCTTGCTGAATGCTCTCTTTTGAAGACACAGATCGCTTTAACATAAAAATCAAAATGCACAATCGTGTTAATTTGACAAGGTGGTGGGGGGGAGGGTTGAAAGAAGAAAAGGATACAGCTTTGGTGTCAGGTTTATGGCGCTCACAAAACATTTTCACGTTAAGAAGCAACATCATTTATTTCTCTTCCCTGCTTCTAGCTGTGGCAAATTAAAGGATATTAAATCCTTTCGCCATCCTTCCTGTGCCACTCAGATAATTGACATTTTTAAAACTGCATGTCAGAACTTGGTGGGTGACCAAAGTAAACATTTCCAGAACCAAGATAAACAAAGTAAGGCCAGGCCAATTCCCTGGGTGAATGAGCCAGTGCTCAGGTTTTTTTGGTAAGCATCACAAAATTGGTTGTTTTAAAATAAATAATAAAAAGCCACCCAAGAAACAAAAGCTGCCACTATTTCTCACCCACATCCCACTAGTTAAAATCAACTGTGCGGCTGGCCTAAACTAGGAGAAGCCATTAGAGCAGAACTGAAGCAAAGCTCTCATATGTGGCAGATGTTGCACACAGCAGATCCAACAGACTTAGCAAGCTGGCAACAGCCAAAGGGATTTTGCACTACTTTAGAGTGCATCTTATCAAAACACTCTCTGCCACGGAGCTTTTGTGTTCTTAGCATTTAATTGTTGCACCTGCTTTGAAAAAACAAGAAGCCCAGGTACTTTAGTGCAGCGGGCTAACATGGCAGCCAGTCGGTTGCCTTCACCATCACTACGGCTGCCCTGCTACCCCTGATCCTGTGCCACTACTCAGAGACACCAGGTAAAACAAGGAACAGTAATAAGTATTGCTCCTGTAGTAAATTGCCCACCAGTTAAGATCAACTATTGAGGCTCGCTATCTGCTTCCCCCACCATCAGAAGTCCAACCTCAAGAGGACAGGCAGGCCTTGTGGCGGTATCCTGACGCAACTCCCTCCCAAGAGACCACATGCAGGAGGCCCCAAGCTCAATCCCCTGCTAACTTCAGTTGAAGCATCAGGTAGGAGGTGATGGGAAAGACCTTTTCTGCCTAAGAACCTGGAGAGCTACTGTCAGTCAGAACAGATAATACTAGATGGACAAAGAGTCTTGACCTGGCATAATGGCAGGTTCCTATGCATATCTAATGCACAAATCCACTGAATTGCCTATTTTTGCCTCTAGACCCAGCCACCACTGGCATCTGGTCACTAAAAGGTCCCTCAGGAGCCCTCAAGCTGAAAAAAGATTGCTCACCCCTGCTTTAAGCAATGAATAGGGGTGTGGAGGGGAGGCTGCTGATTTTTCTAGCCTAATAAATTTTGCTGACCATCCCAAGTCTGTTTTCCCCAAGAGTTTCTACTGGATAATTGGAGCGGGGGTGCAAAGAGAGAGAAAGAGAGCCACTGTGTTAAAAAGCAAAACCACACAATTATGGGCCCTTTTGACAGAAGTGTTAGAAGAGCTTATATTTAGACACTTGGGGCATCGCCTGTTAATTATGCTGCGGCTCAATAATGCACTCCTTAATTAGTGTACACACATATTTCCTCCACTGAATAAGTCCATTGATATTCTGGGCTCACAGATCTTCCTCTCGTCGCAACAAGTTCAGTTTTCTTCTGATGAAGAGAGGCTGGGACAAGATTTAAGAGGCATCTTAATTAAATACAAACGTAGGGTGGCAAAGGATTGCTGGATTTATCATTCAAGGCGGAACATTTCCAAAGGAACAAACATTACTGCAGAAAAGAATTATGGAAAAGGAGGAGAGAACATGATTATTCCAGCCCAGCTTTGAAGGCATATTTATATCTGCCTAGGGCCAAAAGAACCGCACTGGCAGAGTTGCTTTTTAAAAGTCAAAATTTTCCAAAACATGTTCAGTGAAAGATCTGCATCTAATTATTTGTCTGGACCATCTATGACCAAGGTCATCAGGCTGACGTTGTCTGTAATATACCACCTGTTGCGGGTTCTTATTTACTAAACTGTGTGTCTGATTTGCCAACCTTTATTTTAGATTGAATTGGGAGAGAAGAGAAGATCTGCTCAAAGCCAAAATCCCCAGAACTGTCATCAAGCCACACATTCCCCTTTCAACCCACCTCTATCCTTTCTATTGGTCTGAACAAGCATCATGACTCGAAGAAGGCAAGCACAGAGCACAGACTTATACAGAAACACAAGGGGTGACTCCAAGGACTATGCTGTACATACCTACATTCAATACAATGGGATCACTATCCATTCCCATGAAAAAAACAAAATGAACTGGAAGCTGAATTACCCACCACAAAAGGTGAACAAGCAGAAGGTGTACCTTTGAATGGCAATTCACTCAGAAGTACAGTGGCAGCCACCTAGCAGTTTCCTAGCAGACATTAGCGGATGTTTCCTTGCAACAATGTTTGGAAATTACCAAATTAAGCTGGTATGAGTGCCAGACACTAAATGAGGGTGTGTATTTTAAATATATCATTAATGGAAGAGCTCTTTGCTCACAAAGGGAGTGGGAGTGAAGTTGATAGCTGCAGCATCACTGCACAAGAGCCCAAATGATAACAAGCACTGCAGGGGCAGGCAAAGCCCACAGCAAATGCCTCCAGCATGCCAGCTACCAACACTGAGCTTGGTTAGGACGTGACACACAGTCTTTGCTTTTATTGTAGAGAGCTAACCTCCTCATTTTCTATCATCCTATATATTTGGCACAACTGGCTTTTCCCCATTTCTGGCTACCTGAAAAATAACCCGTATCACCACCTTATCATAATTAGTATTTGCAGTTCCAGATTGTTTTCTAGAAAGCTCTCAGATATCCACTTAAAAACACTGAAGAATGGGTCTCAGCACATTTGACATTTAAAAACCACACAACAACAGCTAGGCCTTAAAATTATCAGAAAACCCTTAGTAGGCAAAATGTAATGTACATCTCCATCCTCTGTAATGTGAAAATATTTTTAAGACTTTCAAGAGGGAAGGCATTAGCTGTTGAACTTGAAAAGGTTAGGTAATTGTCATGCTGTCTGAACTTCTCAGTGCTTCTGATATCACATCAAGACTATTTTTGCACAGCAATGCTCCAAAATTCATCGTTGGCAGCAAGTTCTGAATGGTCCCCCAATCCATTAACGTGTACGTGATCGCTTCCAAAGCGAACTTCTAAGAGAAGCATCTACAAAACTTCCTGAGTGCACTGTAGTGTCCAAGGAATTAAAATTACTTCTTCCTAAGTTTGTTAATAACTCATAGTGCACTGGCAGGCATTCTATGGCCAGAGAAGTCTGCACAACAGCACTCATTTGTAAATATCAGCTGCTGGGAATCAAAGGCATGCTACCTCCAAAAGTGGAGGTAGAATCTAGCCTACTTCTCCATTAATTTCTACAATCTTCTTTTAAAGATATCCAAATTGGTGGTCACCACAACCTCTTCTGGAAGCAAAGTCTATAGCTTAATTATGCAGCATGTGAAGTCATACTTTCCGCATATTCACAGCAACTGCTGTTTCATGCCATTTTTATTGCTGCAAGCATTTGCATACCTGGAAGACCTCTTAATTGTCTCTTTTTTAAAAGGCTTACTAAATACCTTTTATTTCTCATGCAGGTCAACGAAAACACAGTTTAAAAGGCCAAATGTGGTCTACTTAGCCAAAGGCCTGGGAGAAGAGGAATGTATTTGCCTGGCGCACAATGTGTGACAAAGGTGCCAGGCGAGCTTCCCTGGGGAGAGCCTCCCAAAAGCGGAGAGTCACTGCAGCAAAGGCCTGATCTTGTGCGGCCTCAAATGATGATTGCAGGGTCTCTACTTTCCTCTTGCACAGAAGAAGGGGGTAATGGAAGATGAAGTATGCATGCCCTGCTCCCCTCATAACAAGCCGCAGTTCATTGTGACATCTGAATTGAGCCTGTATCTCTGTGCTGTTTCCCATGCAAAGGACTATATGCTTCACCACCTTGGCAGGATGCTGACCAACAGGCCTAAAAGCAGCCTGTAAATAAGTACACCACTTTTCTCCAAGTTTCATTTGGGGTTCCTCTATAAATTGAGTAAATAGCAGACAACTGAATGAAGACAGCTTGCCTATGACTACTTGCCTTTCCATTACCATATTGAGGCACAGAGGGGATGCTGGCAATGTTCTATAATACACAGATCAACCTGGGCAACACTGAGACCCATCACTGCTCCAGGACGTGATGGAAACCCTCTGCAATGCACCTAGGTTCTATGGCAGATGTCCAAGGGTGTCTTGACAGACAAAACCCAAATCAGAAAAGAATCCCAAAATGGAAGTAAATTTGAAATTACGGGCTGTAACAGTTGAGCTGTTTGAAAAGGACAAGGATGGCCCAAGTTCAAATCCTCACCCAGTCTCAGTATTAATACTGTGTCATCACCAAACCCAAATAAGGATGTTTTGGTGCCATCTCATGGCAATGCAAGCAGATTTCTTTTGTGAGGATAACACAAAGATTATCTGTGTTGGTGTCTGCAAAGGATTCATATTTTCTTGCTTGGAACTATACAACCTGCCTAGCTTCTATTATTAAAAAAGGATGTTTACTCAAAAGTGTAACATTATTGTTAGAGAGCATACAGAATCAGTTTATATCAGCACAAGATGGATGTCGCTTACTTATATCGCTTTAGTATGAACCATAAAGCATTACAATGAAAGGCACTCAGGCACAGCAAATCTTGTTAAATGCATTTTGATAACACCAGAAAAGGCATCCATCGCTTTCATTACTGCTGCTGCAACATATTTCACAGTTAATACTAAACAGATCTCATTGAACACAATCAGGCTAAGCACTGGGTTTCAGCAGATTGTTTATCTGAGCATGCAATTCCTCCGACACTTTTCACGTCAAGTAATTGACCATCACAAGAAGAAAAAACTACACAACCAACTCTGGCCAAAGCTCTTTTGTTTCAAGCCGGCCCTTAAATTTTCCATGTTCCTTTTATTGCCGGAATATTTTAGAGCCTGCAAAAAGCATTTCCGCTGCCTTCCATTACTTTTAAGGATACAGTATTCTACTGATCTGCTCCCGCAATGTTCCATTCACTCTTACCTAAATTGCACCAATATATCAAGCATAGCACAAAGCCAGCCTGAACACAACTTAAGCCTACAATATTGTGACAATGCTATTTTGTTTTTGTTTTTCAAAATGCCAATTAGCTCCCCAATTCTTCTAGATATTAGTCATTCAGACAAGGATGCCAGTAAGCATTCGATGCCAATCATTCAAATCCCACCAGAAATATTCCAACCTACTGCTCTGTTTTAGATTCCTACTTGTTGTTGTTTAGTCGTTCAGTCGTGTCCGACTCTTCGTGACCCCATGGACCAGAGCACGCCAGGCACCTCTGTCCTCCACTGCCACCCGCAGTTTGGTCAGATTCCTACTACTTTGGGCAATTAAAGTTGCAACTCCATTGTATGGGCACTGATCACTCCAACTAACCCCAACCACCCAAAGTCTGCACTTTGGATTATCAAGGTTTGAAAAGAGCCTTAAGCACGTACATCCCAACCACACTAGACTATACACTTCAAATCTTTGGTGTGCAGATTGTGTTTCTATGCATACTGTTCCTATGTAAATGGGTGGCGCTGTGGGTTAAACCACAGAGCCTAGGGCTTGCCAATCAGAAGGTCGGCGGTTCGAATCCCTGCGACGGGGTGAGCTCCCGTTGCTCGGTCCCTGCTCCTGCCAACCTAGCAGTTCGAAAGCACGTCAAAGTGCAAGTAGATAAATAGGTACCGCTCCAGCGGAAAGGTAAACGGCGTTTCCGTGTGCTGCTCTGGTTCGCCAGAAGCGGCTTAGTCATGCTGGCCACATGACCCGGAAGCTGTACGCCGGCTCCCTCGGCCAATAAAGCGAGATGAGCACCGCAACCCCAGAGTCGGTCACGACTGGACCTAATGGTCAGGGGTCCCTTTACCTTTACTAAATGTGATTATCTTGTTTTAGGGTACATGCGGTGGTGGGGCACATCTATGTAAGGGACTAAATCAGCTGATGAGCGCGGGTTAAATCCTGTGCAGTTCAATTGCATGTGCCAGTTCCCCTGCTGCAAACAGGCACACACAGCCAGAGCACAGAATGGGGCTGTCTGAAAGCCCTTTTGCAAATAGCCCTACCTTGCTCTTTAAACCTCCCATTTCCTGAGGTTTAAAGAGAAGCACGGGATGCCTGCAAAGGGGCTTTCAAGCAGTCCCCTGCCATGCTTTGAAGTTGCAACAATCAGATCCTCAAGGTGCAGCATCACCGGATGCTGTAGTGACATCATGTGATTGACAGATGGGCAGTCCTAGCCATTTGTCATCTTTGGCCTACTAGGGGTGGGGAGATAATAATCTGTCCCACTGGTGAGGATGGAAAAGTTCCCAGCCCCTGGCAAAGGGCCTGAAGCCAAATCAGCTTGATTCTATCACATATTTAAGTGATACAATCCAAAAGTTACAAGAATACATTGGTTTGGAGTCTGTCCCAATGCTATAGTCCCAATACAGTGGTACCTCGGGTTACAAACACCTTGGGTTACAGATTCCACTAACCCGGAAGTAGTACCTCGGGTTAAGAACTTTGCCCCATGATGAGAACAGAAATCATGTGCCGGTGGCGCAGCGGCAACGGGAGGCCCCATTAGCTAAAGTGGCACCTCATGTTAAGAACGGTTTCAGGTTAAGAACGGACCTCCGGAACGATTTAAGTTTGTAACCAGAGGTATCACTGTACTCTACTGTAAGCAAGCAAAGGTACATACAATTGAAATAATGGCATACTCTTTTCCTGTTGACCTGACCCCAGTGGCTATTTCCATGCCCTTCCTCCATTATGTCCAGTTTTAGACTGCAAGCCTGTTCCTTGTACATATACATAGATGCTATATAATATTTTTAAATCATATGATGTGTAGAGATGTAGCATGTTTTAAAATTTGGTCTTAAAGTCAGTACAACATGTAAGGCTCAAAATATTTGAAAACTGAAATTTTAAAAGTTACTAGCCTTGCTTTGCAGATAGCATGGAAGCACAGACTACCGAGCTCTGAGCAGGCTAGTTTTTTTAAAATTGGCTCTACCAAAGTAGGCTGGCCAAGGAATGTAAAGAGCTGAGGGACAAGCTTCTCTTCCTCCACAGTTAGTAGAGAAAATAAGTGGACTGGCAGAAGAGGAATAGAGAGATCTACCTCTCCTTTTCCCAGTCCCCACTCAGTTGCCTTCATGGAATTCCCGATTGCCTTTGGTGAGTTCTTAAATGAAAGGGTGAAACTGATATTCATAGAATAGGCCACTTTCAACTCTCCCATTTAGACATCCATTTCATGGTGGAGTTTCTCTCTCTCTCTCTCTCCCTCATAGAAGGCACCTGGTAAATACAACACAGTATAAAACCGAGTACACAGTTTAATTAAAGTTAAAGTAATATATGTCACTGGGTGCTTACCAATTTTTTCATGCCAAAAAGAAGCACGAGCCCCTATTAATTATGGCTCTTTTAATCTGGCAAATTAGAAGGCAGAATAACGAGCTAAGCGAAGTGCTCGACAGATCTTTTCGCACTGAAAGATTAGTTTCTACAAATTATAATTGCCTTGGTTTAAAATACGAAGCAGCTATTCTTCTGGGCTTTTAACAGTGTTTGGCTGCAATTTGTATGGAGATGTGCCCTGAAACCTGCAACATAAAAGTGGAGAATGCAAAGTGAAAGTTACTCATTCTACTACCAGGACTTTTGGGTCACTGCCTAGGATCCTTTCTGGTAACTAGAAACACCTCCAATATGAGTGAAGTTGACCATTCTGACTTTAGCCCAACCCAGTAAAACATGAAGCTGGACTTCATGTCTGTGATACTTCATGCAATCAGATCAACCGATCTACTTCTTGGGTATCTAAGTGCTTTACTAGAAAAGATTAACAGGGTTGAAATTTTAGCTTCAGTACCATCCACTGAAACAATAATAAAGAATTACAGCTTTAGCACACACACAAAATACTATTTTATGTGGGAAAGTATTTGATAAAAGCCAAAACTGGTCTCCAAAGTAAACAGGTCCTCTTCTTAGAGACAGATTGGGTAGGGGAGGAGAAGAGAGTTGTTATCTCCTGAATTTAGGGAAGGAGACAACAGTGCTCTGATTCACATATCATGCTAAATTGTGGTTTATTAAACCATGGCTTAATGTTATTTATGAACCCTACCTAGAAGCTTAACTATGATTTGTTGACAGCCCACAAACCACAATCTGAAGCCATGATTGTGACTTGTTTTATCTATGACTTTGTGTTACATATGAACCTAGCTCACTTAACCATAGTTTGTGATGCTCACCAAATCATTGCTTTTTTCTGGGGGTACTCAGAAAAGGTTAAATGTGTGGCACTTACTATAAAAACTTCATGTTGAGTATTGAGACCTTTCCCCCCAAAAATAAAAAAGCATTGCATTAGGCAAGAGCAGCCAAACTTTGGAGAAACAACCTGCAGTTAGTCTGTGCTACAGCTTGTGGTAACTCATGTTTGTTAAATGAACCATGGCTGCTTAAACAAGCAATGGCTTAGCATTATGTACAAACCAGGTCATGTGAAGGTTTAAAGCAGGGATGCATAACCTTTTGCAGCCTGAGGACCACATTCCCTCATGACTAACCTCCCAAGGGCCAGAGACAAGGAGTGGGCAGAGCAATGGGTATGACCCTTACTCAGGTACAGTTTGCTGCATTCCAGCTACACAAAAGTCAGAGGTTTCTATATACACCCATACACTCTCCAGCCATCCAAGCAAGCAGTATCATCATAGTTCAAGAACACATTACAGCAAATCATAAGCACTTGAGGGTGTGGCACAGGGCTGATGAAGGGTATGGCTTGGGGAAAGTCCCAAGAGCCAGACAGAAGCACCTGAAGGTCTACATTTGGCTCTGAACGAGAGGTTCTTCACCCTTAGTTTAAAGAAAGGTGGTGTATATATTCATCCATTCACTCACAGTGAGTAAAACATGACACTGGTACACACCAGAACAGTTTCTTAGAACAAGAACATAAACATTAACCAATTGCCACCAACCTCATTGTTTCATATGCCTTTATGGAGATCTCTGCAGCAACAATAGCAGTTGCAGCACTTGAGAAAGAGAGAGGTGGAACAGAAGATTTATGCAATAGAAATTACGAGTTGGATGAGAGTATGTAAGCTTTCCTGAATCACATTTCTGAAAAGCAAGCAGGCAAGCAAACTAGTGTCAATTCTGCCATGCACAAACTGGGTAGGGAGGGGAGAGGCCAGGGAAAATACCATAAATAATATCTGTAGTGTATACAGCACAGAAGTCTATTCACAACCCTCACAATAGTTTGATTTGGCAATGTAACAATACTTGGCTGTATAGCTTGGATGGACACACAGTGTTGGCAGTTAGTGACCTTTAAATAGCAATGTTCCATCTTCCTGACACAAAAGGACATGGAAGCAAAAAATGGGAAGGGCAAGCTCATGTACATTTCATGTAAGGCAAAAGCCCCACACTTCTGAGGTCATCTCATGCAGGAAGAAGCAGTCTTGGGTCATCACAGGAGCCCAGCATTCCCCCAGGAGCTTGCTCATGATTCCTCAATTAGGGCAGCAGCGATGGTGGACAGGCTTCACCAACAGTGAGCTTACCAGCTGCTACTGATGCTGACCTGCCATGTTTAGCCACAGGAAAGCATTTGATGCATGTTAAGAGCACAACACTGATTCCTATCGGCCAAAGGTGAGGTCCAGCAGGGCTAGCCAGTGCCCTGCATGAACTGGATGTACATCCTAGAATCCTCAGCATTCCCCAGAAGTTGCAATAGACCACTGAGCATTCAGCGTCTAATGTATCACCCCATATAACTCACTCTTGGAAAAAGTAAAGAACCAGATCTACTGAAATTTTGCCAGTGTGTTCACATTACACTGTTCACATTATACAGGCCATGAACTGCACGCACAAAAAACAGCATCACTGTAAACAACATACATCTCTCAAAAATATAAGATGGAGTTATTCAGGAGTTCTAATCAATCCCAATGTAAGAGACAAATCCTTGCCTTTTACTCATTTATACTCAAGGCTGAACACCTACGTTTATGTATTGCCAGAATAAAGTAGTCAATAACAAAGCTGACAATACTTTTTAATCTTACCAGGTTATTTGCTACCTCAACCAGAGCACAGACCACCACCACACAAAGTAAGGAAATTTCTAGCATGTTCAGATGTGATTTCAGTTGCAGCAAAACCAGGAGCCACCACCCATCATTTTATGCTGCTATCCCTTCTGGGACTTTCAGTTCAGCAGAATGCCCCAAATATCATTTTGGTTTCCTAACTGTAAATTTAGCCCAAATACACCAAACAGGGTAATTATCTTAGAACATATATATCATCAATTCAAAAAAAAAGCAAGTCTCAACAAGCAAATCGGAACAGTAATGAAAACTGGTAGCATGCTTTGGGAACAAGTGTGCATACTTCTTACGATCGTGCACATCCTCCCACCGTGGTGGCTCCAAAGCTTTTAAATGTTGCAAGTTTTGTAGTAAAGGTTATTCTGAAGGCCAGCCAAGCTCTACTTTCTGAAATGTTTCAGTGACCCAACACCTCCTTGAGATGTCAGAGCTCTGCCTGCCCTCTGGCACCAATCACCTTCTTTGAAGCCCGCAAAGGTTTAAAGAGACCAAATCGAACACTGGAGAGACATCAAAAGGCATAGAGGCCTGTTTGCCAGGGGTTTAAAGGGACTCGATGCTCAGAAAAAGCAGAGGAAGCAATTTAAGGCCATCTTGATGACAGAGGAAATCAAAAGGGCCTAAATTCATGGGGAAAATCACATCTCTGCTGCATGCACATCAGAAGCATATGGTGTGATGGAGAGTACTTTTGCTGCCTGTCCCTTTCTGGCTACAGTCCTTTGAAATCTCATCCTCTTTTTAGGGGGTAGGAAAGCATTTGTAATCAATGGAACAGCAGTTACTGTCCTCTTGCAACAGTCTTAAGCAACTGAAGTCTGCAGCCAACCCCAACTCTGGGGATTCCAGGTTGTCACTAAGAACAGGGTGGAAACTTTATTCTAGAACAAAGCAGGATAAAATATACAGGCAACTCCGCATTTACGTGTGTTCAAGGCACGCGCGACTGCGCACATTGTGGCAAACCCGGAAGTGGCATGAAAAGGGGCAAAAATGGCCCTAAAAGATCACAAAAACAACATTTTGCAATCCCAGGAGCCCTTGCACCAATCTTTGAGACCTATGGAGAGTTTAAGCAAAGAGGCTTGGAGGGAGCGATAGTGGTGGAATCTGCAGAATTTTTGGCAGAGTTTGGAGGAGTTTAGGGAGGAGGAGTTCGTTTTTTGAGAATTTTTGTGAGGGTTTTTTGGAGAAATTTTTTGAGATGGCACCTAAACGCAAGGTATCGTCATCATCTTCTTGAGAAACCCAAGAAGTAGTGAGTGTTGCCCAAGCTAGAGGAAAAATTGGAAGTGCTGGACTATTTACAAGATGACATGACTGTGTGTGCTGTGGCACAGAAGTATTGCAGGAATGCGTCCAGTATACGTGCCATTAAGATACGGGAGAAGCAAATCCAGTCAGCAGTGACAGCGAGTACACCTATAACTGTGAAAGTCACCAGCCAGGTGTCGGACAAGGCCCTGGTGGTGGCACATAAAACACTGAACCTGTGGCTAGAGGACATGAACTGCCAGCTTATCCCCATCAATGTCGCTTCAATTTGAAGAACATACACACCGATGGTGAAGGTGCAGCCACAGACCAGGAGGCTGCCCAAGTATACCCTGACCAGCTGAAGAAACAAAAGTGCCAGCTGTCCATCACCATGTTTCTCTGCAATACACCATAAGCAGCAAGTGAATCTGACCCACAGCCAAGCACTTTGAGGTACTGATCTACCCTGCTTGTTTTTTATTTCCACATCGTTCTCCAGTGATGAAGAAGACTGAGAGCCACCATTCATGCCAGTCTAATAAGTGCTGCTGGATTTTTAAAAAGGGTTTCCAGAGGTTTAGAGGGTGTTTGCAGGCTTTTTCAATGGTGTTCCCACTTAATGCGATTTCACTTACACATGCGGTGCCTGTCTATACACAGCTTTCATTGCCAAGCGCTTCCAAGATGTGAAAGACCTCTTTGCAGAGCAACTCCCACCTGAGGGCCACACACACAAATATCCCAAGGAAGTTTAATCCTAGTGAACACATCTCTCAAGATTTCAGCTACGCAGAGTCAACTAGGTAACCCTATGGGATGTGTGACAGCCACCAACCTTTCTTTATCATGCTTTCAATAGGAGTGCAGAGTCATTCCTTACTAAATCAGAGCAATTAAGAACCAAACTGATAAAGGAGGACAAAAGAGACACAATCCAACATTAACAACTGATGGTTACAATAAGAACAAGTCTGCTGCATCAGGTCAAAGGCACATCTTGCGCAGCATCCTGTTCTCACAGTGGCTGACCAGATGGAACCTGCAAGCTGGACATGAACACACAGCAGTGCAATATACCAGATTGTGGACTTTCCACCCACACACTTTCTACCCCACCTCATGTAACACTAGGAAACAGGCCTTTCTAAAAGGATACAACATTTTAAGCAACGATTGCACCACACCCACAAAAATATTTTCAATTTAGGAAGCACAGCTTAGCTGTATATCATGGGCACTTCCATAGTAATGGTCAACAATGTACATGTTAGGCTGAGTCATCTGTGAAAACTCAGGGAGAAAAATAATAGCTGCTGAAAACCAGAGTTCAAGCTACCATCTGGCACTGAAGTAAGGGGTCAGAGCCAGAGAGTCCAAGGTTACCAAAACAGCTAAGAGCAATTCAGATGCAATTCAACAAAGCAGCCTGGGTCACCATCAGGAAGTCAGGGGTCACCTCCACACTAAGAGAGATGATCCAGAGTCACAAGCAACACCCATGGCTGAGCAGCATTCAAGTATTTATTCATTTATTATTTAAAGTATTTGTACCCTGCTCTTCAATGCAAAAAATAAATAAATAGACCAGCTAGGCTTAAGTTCGCTTCTGCCTTCAGATTTACAATCTAAAAGGACAAGAGATTGAGAGGGCAAAGCGTTCTCATAAATGCTCTTTCTGCCAGGGCAGGGAGGGGAAAGAAGCAAGCTTCCTGTGGCTGCTGCTCCTTTGGCCAATGGAAAGGACCAGCTTGGTCTCCCCATTGCTATGATGTTCTTCCTTATAATAAATGGATAACAGCCTCCCATTGGCCTCTGATCCCCTGGCTGATGGGAGAATCAGACAGTACCGCCTTTCAGAATTTAATTAGGAAACAGGAGGAGGGAATATTTATGTTTCCCAGTTCAGACATGGCAAGCATTAAAAATGGAAGACAAAACATATAGCGACTCCAGCCCTAATAGCAGCAAGTCAGGATGCCTCTCTGCTAGAGCATGGCAACTGGAGCAGGGCGATATCTGGTTTTCAATATCACGATATATCACCAGCTAATCATCATGATATTTCAATATATCACAATGTTTTAAATCAGGCTGGAACTATGTAGAGGTGAAGGTGGTAATGCCCTGGCTACTACTTATGGGTCTAACTCTTAAACTGATAAATTTTTACTTACCTTTAACATATTGTTAAAACAGTTATAGTACTACTGTACTGCTAATGTTTGAATTAGCACATTTTCTCTAAAATTAAAGCTGTAGAAGTCATTCAGTAGCACAGATATCAAAGGTAAAAATTAATTACATTGCTAAACAAGAAAAAAGCCAATTCACAATCACTGTCACACTTTTAGATATTCAAATATATTTCACTATTGAGTCTTAGTTAAATGTGTGTATCCCACAACACCAGTTATTAAGTGTGTTAATTTTCTGTTCTTAACCATTGGAAATAATTGGAAAAACAATGCTAAACAATAAGGAAGGCATTGGCTGCTCTTATGAAGAGAAAAGCAAGTCAACATTCTACATCTGGTCCAAATAGAGCGCGCACACACACACACACACACACACACACACCATCCACCCCAGTCATGCCACATGCCTACTGACCTTCCCCTGAACTCCCAGCTGAATCAACAACAAACAATGGATTCTGCTGGACTGGCATGGGTGGTAGATACAAATCCCAGTGCCACACATTCCCCTACAACTCCAGAAACCCCAGCTGTGTGCCACGACACCAAATCCAAAGTAGTAGGGAAATGTCCTGCAGAGACATACCCTCAAGAAAGCTGCCAATTGCACTGTGAAAATAGCAACCTCTGCAGTTCAAGCAAAGCTTGCATTCAAGGAACTTAAAAGCACGGCAGCATCTGAGCACTAAGGCTGCCTTGCACCCGTCAGCTTTCGCTCCCGCATCACCTTCTGATCCTCTCCAAATGCTGAGCGAACAGAAAAATCTGGTTAAATGCACAGAAGAGGCGTTTTAATGAAAAACTGCAAATCAAAGCAACAAGGTAAAAAAAAAAAAGCTAGGCACAGGAAAAACATCAGGCATACAAAGAAACAATAAGAAGAAATGGAAGTGTCAAAGCAGCAAAGAGAAAGCATTTTAATTTAAAATGAAAAGGGTGATGTGAGACAAATAACTTTTATATATATAAAAAATAACTAAACTGAGGGGGGAGGAAAAACGGGAAAGAACACAAAGCAGAAATACTATTTCTTTTCAAGTAAGCAGAGGGAACTGCAGAACGCACAGAATAGAGACAGCCTATATAAAAAGGTCTTAATTTCTAATACAGGAGCTTCCCACATAGTTTGCATTAACAACATTTTTAACAAGCTGCTTAGGGCCTAAAACTACAGTGAATTTAAAATGTACAGAAGACTGCTAAGCTACAAGCAAACTTGAGACCTGAAGCATTAGCTTCAAAAGCCTCTTTGCCAGATTTTAACACATGCACAATATAAATTAGGACTGCTCAGTTAGATGACATGAAAATGGTTCCCCAACTAACTGGGAAGAACTTTTTTCTTTTAAAAAAGTAATCATTTCATAGAAGAGCCCACACAAAAACCGTGAAAAGCCAAACTGTTTCTTAGAAGCAGCACCCTCCTTTTTCTGTTACAAAGGAAGGAATGCCTCCAAGATGGGTCCTGATACAGCACATGTAGGTTTTAATGATTGCCTTTTTCTGTGCTTTTAGCTGCTTCTATTTTAGCTATAAGCCACTTTGAGCCTTTGTCAGGAAAAAAGGCAGGCTATAACAACAACAACAACAACAACAACAACAACAGCGGCATCATAAAAAATGAAGGAAGGGCTTTTTCCCAATCCAAAACTGCTGTTCATTCACATGAAGAACTTACTTAAAGAAACTTACCGAAGCAGTCATGCAACAGTCTTAACTTGTGTTCAGATAAGAAAATTAGAGGTTATATCCAATGTTAGCCCTACTCAGAGTAGAACTCTTGGAATTAATGGACATAGGATCATTCATTTCAAAGGGGTTACTCCGAGATAATCTGACCAGGTACAAGCCAGTTTCCCCATGTTCGGTCCTTGGAAACATCTGGGTTAATAGGCACTGTAAAAATATTCAAAATAAATTGAATCTAAATGTATTAACAGGGAAGCACCCTTCATAAGAACATACTAACAGCCCTGTTAGATCAGACCAAAGGCCCATCAAACCCTCATCCTATTCTCACAATGGCTAACAAGATGACTATGGGGAAGTCTGGAAACAGGACCCAAAAACAATAGTACCCTCCCCACTTGTAATACCCAGCAACTGAGACTCAGAGGCATACCGCCTCCCAACTGGATTTTCTATTACCCTTCTATTGCAGGCGACCAGCAATAGAAACTGCATTTACTAGAGTTCGCCCTGGCCCAGAAGAATTTATGCCGCAGTGATTCTGTTCCAAGTCTTCTTAATTTTTGCTGCAACAAACTAACACAGCTATCCCTCTGCAATCTGGTCCCATGGAAGTTAAGGCTCCCCTCCTTCAGGTTATGTAGAAAGAAACAAGCTTTCCCTAGAAGATTTGAGGATTAAAATCTTAACTGGAGTAATGCATGCTAGCCACCTTCTCTTTGAGTAGAAGCTAATAAAACTATGAAGGCTTGATCTTCACTTGAATTCAGGAAGAGTCAAGCAACTGGGTTTAAAACATGTCAATCAAATCCTGAGTTCTCCACATACATCAAATATTAGCACTGTATTGTGTCCACACCTTGACATTCCAGACTTGCTTTTATACCTGCTGGCTCACCAGTGCAAAGAATGCTATTAAAAGCACTTTGGATTGTAGCAAAACCAGTTTCGAATGTGGTTTGTTTTAGAAACAAAGAATGCTGCCTTTCACTCACATGGGAACCACAAGAGGAATTCCACATGCATTTGCTAACACTCCCCATCTCCCCCCCCCCCACCCAAAAGTAAACCACCACATCTTGGGATTCTCATTTTATATCTGAGCCCTTAGTGCCTCCCAAAAATTTAAATCCTCACTCTCACAAATTTATTTTGCTCTAAAGAAAAAAGAAAAAAGATTTGCTACCACAAATTAATATGTGTGTGTAGCACAGATTGTATCGGGCCATTTTCCAGAGACAAACTGCCAATCAAATGAGAGCATCAACATAAACTACCAAAAAAGCAGAGAGTCAAAGTGCAGAAAAATCTCCAAGCTGTCAAGACATTGCCTTTAGAACAAAGACACCAATATCCTGTGGTGTTTTTGAAAACAAATTTAAGTGTTTGTTCTTTTCATCTTATTTTTGTTTTTAAAGCAAAAGATCAAAGGGGACCCTAGTTGCCAAATGGAAAACCCTAAGAACCACATAGAGAGAAAGGGAAGCACGGAGGGGGGAGAAGAGGGCTAAAGGCTTCAAGTAGTTCAGAAATGACATTTATAAATGAAAAAAAGGCAAAAGGGCGAAAAGCTGAAAGATTTACCACCACCCCATTGGCTAGGGAAAAAAATCCCCATTCTAGATATTTCAAAGCAAAAAAAAGGAGCCAGGTGTTTTCCATTGCCCCCTTGCCAAAAAAAGTATAACAACTGATTTGGTTCAAATCTCATAATACTAAATCAGCTCCATTTCCTAAAGGTTTTTTAAAAAAGAAAAAAGATTCACTTAGGTGACCTCTGCAGGAACACAGAGAAAGAGCAGGTCATCAAGATTACATTTAGAAGTCATTTTCAACCTTTCCCTGCCAAGGGAGAAAGAGAGTCTGTTTAAACTTCAAGAGAGTGCAAGGAGGGAAGATCTGAAGTGATCTGGAAAGGGGCTGTAAGGCAGGTTCCCAACTCCTGCTCTGTTTCAGCTGGAGGACCACATTCCCTTTTTTGAATACCTTCCAGAGGCTGTGCACCAGTGGTGCCAAGGGCAAATGTGGTCAGAGCAATGGATGCAAGACTTACCTCTATCCAGTATGCTACATCCAAGACACACAAAAATTCAGCAATTTACACAAACGACTTCCATCCTTCGTTCACCAAGCAAGAGGCATTATGACCATTCCAGGGTGAATTCTAGCCAGGCAAAAGAGCAGGGAGCAAGTTTTGTGAGGACTGGGGAGAGGAGCTGAGGGCTCGGTTGCAGCACGGCCAGAGGAGATTCTGGACAGCCAGGCAGAGAGAGGGCTGCATTTGGCCCCCGAGCCCAAGGTTTCCACCACTGTTATCAGATGCCAGGTAGCAAATGATGAGGAAACACCTGGGGAACCAGGTTGAGGAAACAATCCTAATTTAAGATGCACCGATGCTCCAACTTCAAAGATGGCAGCTTCGGATATTTGGTAAAGCTGACCTGTGCTTCTGACATGGTCCTGGCTTCTGTTGCTTAGACATGTCTCGTACTGTACCAAGCCTGTTGGCAGCCACTGTCCTACCTTGGCTGCCTCCTTCAGCTTTCAAAATACAGTGGAACCTCGTGTTACGTACCGTCCTCCTTATGAATGCTTCGGGTTACGAGCTCCGCTAACCCGGAAGTAGGTCTACTGGTTGCAAACTTTGCCCCGGGATGCAAGCGGAAGTTGCGCACTGGCGGCCTGGCGGCACTGGGAGGTGCCATTAGCGAAAGCGCACCTCAGGTTAAGAACAGTTTTGGGTTAAGAACGGACCTCCGAAATGAATTAGGTTTGTAACCGGAGGTACCACTGTAGTTATTTCTCATCTCCCATGCCAGTTGCTCACTTTCAGCATGTTACCTCTGTGCTGAGCAAAGTCGTATCATTAAAAAACAAAAACAAACCAGAGCAAGCTCTCTTGCAAGTGACGCTTCCACAACTTCACAGGGCTCACTGTGTCAAGGCAATATTTCACAGGTTGTCTGAGGTCCAAGCCCCCACCCCACAAAAATAAAAACCTGCATTTGATGCAGCAAAACACTATATACCCTTACTGGTAAGTACAATTTCAGAACAGCTAATCAAGAACAGAACAAGGGAGGAAATAACCAGGGTACTAGACAACACAAGCTCAGGCTACATTTTCCTCTATAAAAGCAAAACAGAGAAGAGTCAATTTTGTAAGTATATAGGGGACTGGTAGCATGAGGACTGAATCTCCTTCCCCACAATGCCCAGAATAGCTCATTGCTAGTAGCCTCCAGATGCACAAATGGCTCCTTAACTCCTTCTTAATATTGGGAATGGCAACAAATGCTTGGGCAGAGCCCTCACCTTTTATGCAGCTTCATTGCTCAATCTTCTGAAGGACTCAAAACACAAGGATGTAGGAATGAAAACAAAGGTAAATAAACAAAGAGGAAGGCCAAAGTCTCCATCACTATCTGTACTGAGTGAGAGGGAATTAAGGAGCCCACTGTCTGTGTCTCAACATGCACAGAATCATGTGCAAGTTGTGAGTGAGGACAGGGATGCCCAAATTCACCTCCATATCCAGCATCCCTCTTGCCTCTGGCAAATGCTACCAAAGCTCTGTGCCAAAGCGCCAGGAGCCACCCCATTCTCCATCAGACTTAGGAAGGAAATGTGGCAAGGGCTCAACCCTAACCCCATGCTGGTTGTCTGAAAGCAATTCAATGCCTCCAAAGCTCAGAAAGATATCAGAGACAAGAACTCAAACACCTCAGTGCAGATTCTGTGTTAACTGCAGGTTAGATATCCTATCAAGGCCAAGCATGACTTGTGGAAGGGCGATAGCTCAGTGGTAGACTATGAGCCTTGCATGCAGAAGGTCCCAAGTTCAATTCCCCAGCATCTCCAGGTACAGATGGGAGAGGCTCCTGCCTGAAAACATGTAGAGCTGCTGCCAGTCAGTGCACATCTTCATATAAGACAGCTTCCTCTGTTGGGCCCTAAAAGCACAGCAAGTGTTACTTACTCATTATTACTTTAAATTCTAAATTTAAGTTTCAAAACTGAAAATTTAAAAAAGTGATTACAAAAATAAATATGATTTAAAAATCCCCCCCCCCCAAATTATTGATTATTTAATATTTCTAAGGTCTGCCTAATACAGGTCTGCCTTACTGGGTTCTATTTTGGATAAATGGGTATTCTTGTAGTAAAATATAACAAAATAAGACCAAACTATAATATCAGTTACTTCAGACATTTCTTTAGAAAGTTACTCAATTAAAAGGTATCTGAAAAGCTAGTTAGGCTTTTCTTTTAAAAATGTGTTCCAAAGCCGAGTGATAGCTTGCAACTGTGTGACAGAATTAACGCTTTGAAAGAATTCTTGTTAGTATTTCATTTCATGAACATTACAACAATTCATGAAACAGAACCCAATAAGGCAGACAGGTATTTACAAAATATTTATTTTCAATATGATCTCATTGAGAGCCAAATTGAAAATAGCTCTTAAAAATATTAAATAATCAATAATTTTTTTGGAAATTTCAAAACATGTTAATTTTTAATCACTTTTTAAAATTTAAATTTTGTAACTTAAATTTAAATTTTAAAGTAAGTCCATCATGTGACATATCATATTAAAGCTCATAAAGTTCTGAAGGGATTGATGTTTTAGAGTGGTGTTTTTAGTTTCTCAATTCTGGGCTGAGCTTTTAAGGTTTTTGTGTAGTCCAGCAAGGCCGAAATTTTTTCAAACCCTCATAATTCACAAAGGGGTGAGAGAAATAATTAAAATTTTAGATTTAAACTTAGTTTTGATCATTCAACAAGTGTACAAAATATTAAGAAAATTGGATTGACATGAGGTAAAAAAGTTTGATCACTTGATATAGAACAACCCTCTTGTGAAAACATCACTGACCAGGGAGGAGCCTCTAGAATTGACTCCCAGTTCCATTTGAGCATCTTCACTATCCATTCTGACTATCGGTCCAGAAAATGTTAAGTCGTTTTTTTGCAAACAATAAGAGTAATTCCAGACACTTTCTTTGGCCAAAATAATATTACAGGCAAATATTGTGTTCATTGATTTAAAGCCACAAATGAGAATGCCAAGCCGCAGTTCTGCCACTGCACCCTACCTCAAAAATAAACTCCCATTAGTGTAAATGGATGTATGCATACATAATGAGAATAGACTAATTTGTATTCTGTGGGTGAGGTGAATTAAAGATAAACAGAATCCAGGTCAATTTAGGTTGCATTAGTGAATACACCTCCTTTCCTGGCTCGTTTTCATTCGAACTCATTTTTAACTCAGATTTGTTTTAATTTCACTTTATCACCTCTGAACATCTAGTGATTCTTTCCAATTTACTAGAGGTGGCACACAGCACAAGCAGCTTGCCATGGCAATTAGTCTGATACCCATGCCCAATATTTTTATTATAGCCGGGAATTCACAAAGCATTTCAATGCATGCCTCCTCATCCATTTATATGATGGAACAGACCAAATGAAGCCCACAATATGTTTTGAAACCCCAGAGACATCAACCCCATAGGGGAAAACAAGTCTTTATACAAAAAAGGGAGGAAAGGGCTACAGCCTCCTTTGAAAACAAAACCAGCAGTATTAGTGACTGAGGCACACAGAGAAACTGGAGCTAGTCAAGAGAAATTAGGGAGGCCAACCCACATTCCAAGACGATTGAATTTATCTGTGTCGTTTATTACGTATGTATGCTGCCTGTATTACATACAGGCTTTATTACACATGCATACTGCTTTTCCTCCACGGCACTTGGGGTGGCAGACATAATCTCCTTTTTTCCTGCCTATTGTACTTGACAAAACCTGACACTGAGGCAAGTGGCTTAATCTCCATCAGGTCTGTAAAATGACAATATGGCTTTAGATTGTTCCAAGTATGGTCAATCAATAATAAGAATGTCAGCATCCTTAATAATAGAACAAACTCAGTGATTTCAGAACAGCGCCCAAGATTTGTGCCTGCTCTGGCATCTTCCATCAGTTCTCATTTTGTGAACAGAGGGGTCACTATGCAAGCTTGAATAGGAGCTTTGCCTCCTAAGGAAGATGCATGGAGGGTGGTATTTCATGGAGAAGAGGATTGTTATTCTAACAGTGCCACCTACCTGGAGCAAACCCACACCATACATTTAAAACAACACCATACATTTAAATATATGTTGAATATTTAAAGCAAATGGCCTCCCCCAAGGAATTCTGGGAACTGTAGTTTGTTAAGGTTGCTGGAATTGTTGCTCTATGAGGAGAAACTACAGTTTCCAGTATTCTTTGGGAGTAAGTCATATACTTTAAAAGTACATTGGATGTGCTTTAAATGTATGGGATGAACCTGTCCTCCATCACATCCCCTGTGGGTAATGAGTTTTGTTTTATTTGATGCAGAGGACAGTCTGTTACATTTTATACACATTCCTGTCCCTCAAGGGCTATTAACCACAATAGCTAAATGTGTCCATGTTAGCATGTAATATACAACCAGAAATCCAGATGCTGGAAACCAACAAAGAAAAGCCATTCCTTCCATGCCCTTTTCTGGGAAACATCTGGCAGGACTACAACTCTCTTCATCCCTGACCACTGGCCATGCTGAATGGGACTAATGGGAGCTTGAGTTCAATAACATCTGGAGAGCCACATGTTGCCCACTCCTAGAATAAATGGTCATTTTGTCCAATCCAGCAAGGCAGTTCTTCTGCCCTTGGGGGCTAACACAGTCAGAAGATACAACTTAGGAGTCCAGGCTCTGCAATTAGCTAGCAGACATGGAGAGTTAAATTAATAATTCAGAGCAGGGTCTTGTCGAAGCTCATTATTACAAATACCTCCCACCACAAGTCAAGTCCCAGTGAAAACTCTTATGTTCAACCACTGACCTATTTCTTGGCCAGACTATGTCTTATAATGGCATCCCTATGAAATAACTGCTGGCCTAAAAGCAAGGCATGGAAAAGAGAAAGATATACAACAGAAAACAAGGAGGGTTATGAACCTGAAGCCAAAGGAATCTGGTTACTAGAGAAGCATAGATGGAATTTCATTACAAGGAGATTAGTTAATATTTGTTATCCATTGCCAAGGGCTTTAGAAGGAACAACTTACATTTGAAAGGATGCCAGGAACGCTTGGAGGTTAAGAAGTGAAGCAGGACACAAAAAGCTACCTTAAGCAGACAACCACCCTCTTCATCGTTGAGGGATTGGGGGGGTATACACAAGGGGATGGCAGAAAGCAGAAGACAGCTCACAGTTTGATCCCCAGACAACTTCTGGTAGACTACCATGGCCTGCTGGAATCTCTGGTCTGATCCAGCAAGGGACCGCCTACATTTTTCTCAAGCAAGTGTGCGCTCGCAGATAATTTAACACAGACTAGGTAAAGGTAAAGGTACCCCTGACCATTAGGTCCAGTCATGACCGACTCTGGGGTTGCGGCACTCATCTCGTTTTATTGGTCGAGGGAGCCGGCGTACAGCTTCCAGGTCATGTGGCCAGAATGACTAAGGTGCTTCTGGCGAACCAGAGCAGCACACGGAAATGCGGCTTACCTTCCCGCCGGAGCAGTACCTATTTATCTACTTGCACTTTGATGTACTTTTGAACTGCTAGGTTGGTAGGAGCAGGGACCGAGCAACAGGAGCTCACCCCGTTGCGGGGATTCAAACCACCGACCTCCTGATCGGCAAGTCCTAGGCTCTGTGGTTTAACCCACAGTGCCACCTGCGTCCCACAGAGTAGTGATGCCTTAATTGAGAAGGGATCCTAAGCACTCTTGTTTTGTACAGTAAATTTAAAATACACTCATTAAAAATTAGATTGGTCTACTGGAATACCACACAAGACTCGGGTCAGCCCACCTCTGCCACAGAGCGATCCATATACAAACATACCTTGTAGGGTTATTGGTTACTCTTGCCAGTGTTAGAAACTCAGATATATAATCTAATTGCCAAATGGCACCTTAAATCTGGGTTGCATTTGCCACAATGGAATTTCTAAGTGCAGGGTTTTTTGGGGGGGGGGTTGCATCATATTATTTTCATCATCTTTATACCACTTTATATTTTTTGAAACAAATCTCAAAGCAGTTTACAACACATCAAAACATCAAATAAAACACTCCAGAATAAAACAAACTTGATCTTCAAGGAAAATATTTCAGATCCTTCTCTAAGTGACATTTTGCTTTCCCCAGTCGCTGACCTGACATCTAGAGATCTCCCCAGGTGGCAATTGGACCCACACCAGTCACAAAAAGTGCCTGGCACATGACTAGTTTCTGACACTGTCTGAAACATGAGAAGCTGTCAGACTCTCTTTATCAAAATCAGTACTGCCTGCTCTGGCTGGCAGCAGCTCTCCAGGATTTGAGGCAAAGAAAAGGCTTTCCTGACACCTACTACCTGAGTCTCTCAACTGGAAAGAGCCAGGAACTGAACGTGATAATTTCTGCATGCAGAACAAAACACACCTGTCTTGTGGACATAAGGTGCTACATTCAGGAATAAGGAGGAATGAATACATTGTTACTCAGAAAGCTCTGGCAATTTTCTTTGGAGGAAGAAAGGGAGACCACTCTATGCAAACTGGAAGCCTAGGATTGTATCCAACTGAGTTCTACTCAAAGTAGATTCACTGAAATGTATGGTCCTAAGACAGTCATGTCCATCAATTTCAATGCTTCTACTCTTCGGCTGACTTAACACTGGCTACAACCTTTAGAGTTTACTGTTATCACCTTTGAAATTCACTCACACACAGGAACAGCAGGAGAAGCTAAGTCTAAGAAAAGGGAAGAGGAAAGAAGGAGCTTTAGGTGGATGTTGGCTTTTCTTCCATTCACCTTGGATGGCCTCTCTCTAACCTTGTAAAGGCAGAAGTAATGGAGTAATGCTTCCCAGCTAAAAAAGCAAGGGGGAGAGAGAGAAGAGGAGGGGGAAATGCTTTATTTCTCTGTAGGCAAGCATGGCTTGCCTATGAGAGAAAGTGAACAATAAGATCCCACCCTAGGCATTGTGTGGGTCTCTCCCTCTCTTTCCTTCAGTCCTCACTAACTAATAGATTAGCATAGCAGCTCACCACCCACAAGAAGAAATCATTAAAACGAAAGAAATTGATCCTGGCAAATAAATTATAGTGCATGCTCCAGGAACAAAACCAAAAGAAGTCAATCACTTTTTAAATCAGATTCCACACCCAGTAACTGTACTTCCCTCACCCCAATCTTCAGGCTCCCCACATCCTATGAAAGCAGTCTACACACATAAAGGCACACCAAATGGAGTGCTATTGTATGTATTTAGCACCTAGCTGTGCCAACAGTTAAGAGTTAAATTAAGTGTTAGCAACAAGAGTAAAATACACTTATAATTTCTTGCTTGTTGTGGAACATGACATTTCAGATATATTTGTTAATTGAAAAAAACAAAGGCATTCTGAATCTTGACATACATTTGTAATAAACAGAGACCAAATGTTTATATCACTTATAGTAATGAATACTATTGACTGGAGTTTCACTTTACAGCAGCAGAACTAGGCACACACACAAACCACAAAAGGGGATATATATACACACACACATATACACTTTTTTGTAAAATGACATGGTACTATAAAACCCAGAAATAAAGCTGTTCACAAGCAAAGTCAGTCACTAAATTAAAAGCAACAGCAAAACAGTATTCAAAAATAAACCAAACTCAACCACATGCTTGATGAATGAATGAATGAATCATTTTGTTTTCTTACAGCCAACTTCACCAACTGTTATAGTTTTCAGGAGTTTAGCTTCTGCTCTCTCCCCTCCCACACCTCTCTGTTCCCAAATATCTCCCAAATCTTAAAAAGAGGGGTGAACATATATGTATGTGTCTGTGCAAGTCAAAGGCAAGTATCTCAGAGAGGGAGGCTGTGATTACACACATTGATACAATCTTCTCTTAATGCAATCAATGCAAACATCATGCATTCATTCACAAAATGGGGCACAGCTTACTCTTTCCTAACAACCCATTGGGGAGGGTTTGTCTCTCTCTCTCTCTCTCTCTCTCTCACACACACACACACACACACACACACAGAGAGAGAGAGAGAGAGAGAGAGAGAGATCACACTGGGAATGGTTATCAACTAAAACAGTTCACACACAAGCTGTACTAAAATAAAAAGGGAAGGGGGGAAATCACTGAAGTTGATATGTTTCCATACTGTACAGAGAATAGTCTCTTCCCACCCCCCCCCAAATCTTCTACAAATCTTCCATCTATTTAAAATGTGCATAGAAGACAAAGTTATCCTTTATTTTTTGGAGGGGAGGGGGTTTCACCAATCAGTGACTGGTAAAACAAAGAATGAATCTAACTAGATACCAGCAGTGACAGGAAGAAAGCAAATGTTACAAATCACCAATTTCAACCTCTTTTTGAATTACATCCACATGGACTCCCAGTCTCCATTCAAGAGTCATCTGAAGAATTCAACAGTCATTCCGATTCATAATATGCACATACACAAAAACCCAGTTTCTCAAAACACTTCATGGAGTGGCTGGGGGTGGGGCAGAATCAGCCTCTAACAACAAAATCTCCAGTTCTCTACCAAAATCTTTTTGAGCTACATGTGAAACCACCAGGTGTTTAAAGGGGCCTTTTAAGCACACCTCAACCAAAACACACACATACACAAAAAAACCCTTCCAATTTCCCACCTACCCCATATCACTTCCTGCACAAACCATGGGGAAGGAAATAAATAAAAAAGCAAAAAGCAATTCAAAGAGAACTTCCTTACTCACCTTCACCTCACAGATCACACCATCAGTAGATTCTTTTTGGTGGTGGGGGCGGGGGACAATGGGTAGATCCCAAGGAAAGTCTAAAAAAGAAGCAGAGGAAGAATGGGATGGGGAGAGGAGAGTTGTGGAAGGGTCAGGGCTAAAATATATGTGTTGCTGAGGATTTGGGTTTCTGGGAAAGAGGCTATGGAAGCCCCCCAGCAAAAAAAAAGGGGGGGGATAGAAACAACGAGATTGTGGAGGAAAAGCAAGAGATGTGGTGATGGGAGGGGGCTTCTATTATGAATGGAAGCAGGGGAGGGGGAGGGGTGGGAGACTGACTCAGTTGGATCCTCTGATGCTTATGGAGTCAGATTCTTCAGGGTTTGGGGTTGTTTCTTTTAGGGGAGGCGGAAGAGGCCAAAGATTGAGGAGGGGGCCCCGAGACTGTTGTGGGAGGAGACAATGTGCTCAGTGGGGGTGGGGGGCGGGTGAGGGGAAAGAAAGAGGGGTTGAGAGAGGGTTGGGGGGTCGTGCAATAGGAGCAGGAGGGGGTGAAGGAGAAAGATGGGTGAATATTGAGGAGGGGGGAGGAAGAGATAATCCAGCCAGCTCAATGCACACCCTCCTCTTTTCCTTCTGTGGGGAAATATATATGCAAAAGAGGGTGAAGGGAGAGAGAGAGAGAGATAAGCAATAATAGCAGCAGTGTGAGCTCCTCTCTTTTCTTCTTCCTCTCTCTCTCTCTCCTTCCTTCTCCTCCTCCTCCTCCTCCTCTTCCTCACACAACCAAAGAGACACCCAGCAACCACCCCCAGACAGGCCAGCGCCACATACCAGTATCGCGCCTCCTCATTGGCTGCTGGAGCCGGTGTGTGCCTGTCTATGAATGTGCGTGTGTGTATATAGATGTGTGCGGTGGGGGAGGAGGAGGAGGGACCTCATGACCCCGGCAAAGAAGCCGCGACCAATCAGGGCAAAGGATGGAAGTGATTTAAAAAAGAGTGTGTGTGAGAGAGAGAGTGCATATGTATGTTTGAGTGAGTAGGAAGGGAGCGGGATTGGGATTGGGCGAGGCGGGAGGCCGGGGGCGGGGATTCTTCCTCGCGCCCGCGACGGTTGGCGCGCTGAGCTTGGGGGGGCTGGGGGGGGGCGCTACTCCCCTCCTCCGCCCTTCGCCCTCAAATACACGCAGTTTCCCCTCATGTATTTTTGTATCTTCAAAGTGTGTGGTTGTGGGTTCCCCCCCGCGGTCCCTTCTTTTTATTGAAGTTATCTAGCTGAATTTATTTCTATCTCCCTTATGTAAATTCTATTAATTAGCATATTACTGTATTTAATAATTGTATGTTGGAGTCTTTATCATAAGAGTTTTCATTATGCCACCATTTAAACGTGAAATGTCGCCATGATCATTTATTACATGTGTAATCAGTGCCGGATTTACATATATGCTAAACAAGCTATATCTTAGGGCCCCACTCTCTTGGGGGCCCCCCAAAAAATTAAAATAAAAACCAAATAAAATAAAACCTACATACAGCAACAGTGTTTTGTGCTGTTTAGGCTCTTATTTGTTGTGTGCAAATGGCTTTAGATATTTATTAAGTCCTATTCTAGGTCCTATTATGATAATTTTTTATTGGAAATTTTATTTACAACGTAACACAAACCCCCCACACCTCAACACAGAAATCCACCCCCATCAGACACAAACATAACAAACAACAAGCATAATATACAACAATACAAACAACCAAATAAAATAAAGACTTCCTTTATCCTGTTTCCGGCATCCTTATTTACTTCTTATAAGCTGTTTCCTTGATGAATTATTATTATTTTTTTTTATTATTATTATTATTATTATTAATTATGAATTATTATTAATTATTAATTATTATTAATTAATTATAACTTAAATATCCACAAAGTCTCCTGCAGACATTAATCGAAACAAGTCCAGGTATGAATTTTAGGGCAATTTTGTGAAGTATTCTCTGCATCTTCCCCATGCTTTTTGAAATTCTTGTCTAGTATGATCTCTAATTGCCTCTGTTAATCTAGCCAGTTCAATATACTCTTTAACAGTTTGTCTTGCCATTCCATTTTTGTTGGCACAATTTCTTTTTTCCAGTTTTTAGCAATTAGGATTCTTGCCGCTCCTGTAGCATTCTAGGTCCTATTATGGACCTATTCCATAAATTATCATATACTGTAGCATATATTTAACACAAGGGACAGCTACAGCTGGACATATATAAAGGCCCCTTTACCTTCAGTAGCTTAGGGTCTCATCAAACCTAAATCCGGCCCTGTGTATACCGCCTTTCATGGGGAAACCCCAGCCAGATGGGCGAGGTATAAATAATAAAATTATTATTGTTATGATTATCCATCCGAAGATCAGGGGGCAGTTCACAACATAAAATGAATGCAACATGTTCACCATGTGTTGGTTATCGGCATGGGCATCATCCATATATTAATTGCGTACTACACTAAGGGATATATGGAACACGCTATTGTTGGTTTTCTTTACTGCTGAATGCCAGATCTGCTTGGAGTAAGACCTCCCTCATCCACGATCAGATTATGGACCAGGAAGGTTGATCTGGTCCGTATGGCTTGAGACCTGGGTGGGTGAGCCTGGCAAAGTTTGCCTCACCCCGCTATGCCCACATGGGTACTCTGCAGCATCATGGCTGAGTGTCAACGAGGGGAAGTTGTTGTGATCTGAGATCCCATTTCTCTCTTTCTCTTTCTCCAGGCTCCCTACCCATGGAGAACCTGCAAAGGACTCTGTAAGAGCCATCCCCCCCCCCCCACGGAATAAGGGCAGATTTTCGTATATTACAGTGGGGATACAGAGCATGTGTCCCTGCCGTTGGGCAACTGGGACATTTGAGGGAATCTGCTGGTTTACCACCCTGTGCCTGAGCTGACACTGGGACTCAGCAACACAGCTTCAAATAAAACATTTTAAGTGTGTTGTAAAGTGCAATATACAAATGTGAGACTAGATGGTGATGGCAAACTATGGCAAATTCAATATATTTTTCAAAACTTTTTATATATATAAAAAAGCATTTTCACAGCAGGTTTTTTTATATGTGTATAGATTTCACCTTGGTCTCAGAGGACTGCTGGTTCTGGCAGACCTCAACATCCATGTCAAGGTGAATGGCTCTGGGGCAGTAGTGGAGGAAGAAGAGTGGGGGGGGGGAGCGTACCGCCCCCAGCAGCGCAATCCCGGTGGGGTGCCATCTCGGCTGCCCCCCCCCGCCTGTGCTGGGTGCCACGCCCCTGCAAGCAGTGTGCCACGCCCCCAGGACGCTCACCATGCCCCTGTGGGAGGCACGCTACGCCCCTGGGACATGCGCCATCTCTGCCACTCCTCTGGGACAATCACACTGTATGATTACCTCCACTGGGAGCGAGAGAGGGGGAATGTGTCCCTGTTAATTCTCAACCTCTCAGCAGCTTTCAGTTCCACCAACCATGGTATCCTAGTGGCTGTCCAAGTTAGGGGCACTGTTTTGCATTTGTTCTTGATCCTCTTTCGATGGATGTTTCCACACAATGATGCTTGAGGAGTGCTCTTCTACCCTGTCCTTCAATTAAAAAAACAAACCCATACAAAATATACACTGATGGCAAGGTTTTGTTTTTCTAGCTGGGAACGTCTGATAAGACAAAAGTGTATTCAGTTGTGGGCACTTGTCTTATCTCAACAGGGATTTTATAAAGATATATACATATTGCATGTATGTGTAAAAATACATATATTTTCATTATATATCATGTGTATATTATCATATTTCAAAATCATAAAGCACCTTGGCAGAAAGGCGGTATATATGAGCAGCAAATAAATAAATATGATCAATGTTCCCAATAAGATACATGGGATATTTTGTCAGTGTGTTTTATTTTTTAAAAAAATGCAAAGTACAGATATGAAAAATAAGTGAATGACAAAACATCTACCTCTGTTTTGTCATTCATTCATATAGAGACATACTTTTTAAAGCGTCAAACAAACATTTGCCCTGGATCCCAGAAGGTTGCGATTAATCACTAAAGCAATATATTTATTACAGTGGCTAACCAAACAGATATATTAAATTTTTAAAAGCAGAAACTGAAACATTTGCCACAACCAGCTGTTTCGCTAGTCACTGTATTGTGTGTGTGTGTGTATTACTTTTAACTAGAAAAATATAGCTCCATATAGTCCAATATATGGAGGTTCTCTCTGTAAATATATACCCATATGTGAAATGCTTGATTAATAAAATACACATGGTACATGATGTAGGGGTAAATGTGTATTTTATTAATAGCATTTCTATGCCATCTTATAAATGTAAAATATTCACATATATTAAAAAATGCATATCATATGCATTCTTTTATTTACCAATAGAAATTCTACTTTATAAACTCAAAATGTTCACAGTTAATAAATACATATTATTCAAATTTTCTTATAAAAGAAGGATCGGATCAGGACCAGTACTATTACTAGGCAGAGTGAAGCAACCGCTTCAGGCAACAGATACTGTACCTGGGAACAGCAAAGAAGGCTCCGTGGATGGCAGGAAATAGCTTGAACCGGGTGTGATCTTTTACAAAATAAATAGAATGCATAGCTTCTCAGTCTTTTATAATTTATTGAGGCTACAAATTAATGATCCTCAGCTTCGAATAAAATATAGGGTTAACCTTTTAGATCAAGCTCAGAGTAGACATTATTTATTATATTAGTACTAATAGCATTAATTTGATGTGCTGCAAAGGTCTCCACACAATTTGCAACACATTTGAAATGTATTTTCTTAGGTTAAAGGGGTCGGGGTTCTTAGGATCCTGATAGTGGGTGATTACATCAAAAGGGACATGTGCAAAGCCTCCAGATGTCATGCCTCATCTAGATAGCATGGGAAGGAGTCCATGATCACAAAACACATTGGTACCAATGTGACCACTGCTCCATTTAGCTCAGTATTGTCTACTGTCCAGTGGCAGCTGTCCAGGATTTTGAACAATGTTTTCTCCCAACGCTACCCAAAGATGGTGGGGAGCGAACCTGGAAACGTCAGCATGCAAAGCTGATTCCCTACCACCATGGTTAGGCAAACTAAGGCCCAGGGGCCGGATCCGGCTCAATCGCCTTCTGAATCTGGCCCACGCTTAGTCTGGGAATCAGCGTGTTTTTACATGAATAGAATGTGTGCTTTTATTTAAAATGCATCTCTGGGTTATTTGTGGGGCATAGGAATTCCTTCTTCTCCCCCCCCCCAAAAAAATATAGTCCGGCCCCCCACAAGGTCTGAGGGACAGTGGACCAGCCCCTTGCTGAAAAAGCTTGCTGACCCCTGCTCTACCACTGAGCCACAGAAGGCTAGTGTAAGCAATATAGTGGTGCCCCGCAAGACGAAATTAATTCGTTCTGCGAGTTTTTTCGTTCTACGAGTTTTTTCGTCTTGCGAAACACCAATGTGTATTGACGGTTTCCCATAGGAATGCATTGGCAGTTTTAAAAAAAAGGCGCAAGACGTTTTGTCTTGCGAAGCAAGCCCATAGGGAAATCCGTCTTGCGAAGCAACTCAGAAAACGGAAAACTCTTTCGTCTTGCGAGTTTTTCATCTTCTGAGGCATTCGTCTTGCGGGGCACCACTGTACTTAGCTAGATGGACCAATGTTCTGACTCAGTACAGTATAAGACAGATTTCTGTGTATATAACATTCTCCTCTGTAATCTGAACTCCTATTAACTACAGCCGTAACCTACTACGTACTTCTATATTAAGCTCACGTATATTTGAGAAGATGAACAGATAAGTAATAGAAGGTAAATTTCCGATTGCAATTCCCCATTCAGCAGCCAAGAGGAACAATAAAGAAAACCAACTCATTCCCTTTTTCTTTTTTTTTTTAGGAGCAACAAAAATTTATTCTGCAATCAGGAAATTGCAACTCAGCCTGCGATCATGATGGATGAGTCATGGCCTTTCCTCAGCTCGCTGTTAAAGCAGAATGAAAGGCTAATTAAACAGGCAAATGTCAATATGGTGATTAGCTTACCGTATAATATTCTGATTGGCTTTTACGGATGACCTTCCTCCACTCCCGTACGATTTGAATAGGTACGCCTCTTCCCCCCCCCTTTTATGTTGTATGTCTTAAGGACTGAAGATGACCAACATGCTTCTTCCATATACATAACATATATGCAAGACTGCGAAGATGAATTCAGATTCTTGTGCAATAGCCTCCATTTTTAAATATGCCCATTTTCCCCTCCTGGCTTTGTACAAATACGTGTTAATGACCATCACACCCTAGGGACAGTTTGCAGAGTCCGTCCGACCTGCGATAACAATCCTTTTCTCCTCTGATTTATCTACACATTCAATAGGTATTTGGGTGAAGGGGGAGAAAGCAAATTGAGTCAGCAGCCAACCGGAAGATCTGTTTAGAATGGCTCCTTTTTCCGTGTGGCAGGCAGAAATTAAACACATCACTTCATCCCCGCTATAATGGATAAAAGCAGCGTGGATGAATTCCCCTGTTTATCATGTAGCTATTAATGACAGAAAAGTCCAGGAGGGGAGTGGCGGCTACATTAATATTTGTTTTGTTATGTATTTTTAAAATGTATTTCTGCTCTGGACTTGTTGTGAAGAAAATGTCTTTATATAGCCCAGATCATTTTGGGCCATGTTTTACAGTGCTGGTGTTCCTGGCTTGGAATCTCCCTCCACACAGGTACTGCCTTCTACCTAGCCAGACCCATTGGTCCATCTAGCTCAGTATTGTTTACACTGACTGGCAGCCTCACTCCAGGGTTTCAGGCAGGGAATATTCCCAGCCATACCTGAAGATGCCACGGATTGAAGCTGGGATTTTCTGCATGCAATGTTGATGCTCTGCCATTGAGCTGTTAAGTTGTGGGTGAACATATAAGACGACACAGCGGTTCTTCAGACAGCTCTTGTTTATTCACAGGCCAGAACAGAACTGAACTGAAGGGTTCCGCCAACCTGCTTATATAGAGCTCAATTATAAAGCAACAGTAACAACTTTCTGTAACTATCCAATCACTGAACGTCACTTTCAATTCCTTATTTGCATATGCGGACTTGAGTGAAAACTATCTACAGTATTCTCCTGCTGGCCCAGGGTGAGAACTTGAGTACATAACAGAGCTATGGTATTTCCTGCAAAAATAAAGTAGGCTTCTAGTCCTTTGTGTCAGTAAAGGGCTGGTTTAAATAGGAGCATACGAATCTGCCTTATACAAAGTCAGACCACTGGTCCAGACAGCTCAGTATTTTCTACACTGACTGACAGCAGCTTCTCCAATATTTCAAGCAGGGAATATATTCTCAGCCTTAACAGGAGATGCTGGGGATTGAACCCAGGGCCTTCTGCAGTCAAAGCAAATGCTTTTAACTTTTTCCAGACACAGAAAAAGACATTTTTTTGTTCTGACAGCCTTTCCCAGCTGGGTAAAGGGCCTTTACCCAAAATGTTCACTTTTTAGTCTTGTTCTCAATGCATTTGTTGTTCTTAATTGTCATATGTAAAAATTGCCTTGAGACAGTGGTTTAGAAGGCAACTAATAAATCAATGAGAACAATAATATTGTCTGCACTGATAGGCAGCAGCTTTCCAGGGTTTCTGGAAAGGGTCTTTCTCAACCTTCCATGGAAATTGAACCGGGAACTTCCTCCTAGTCCTGATTAACTGCAATTGTAGACTGGGGAGTGAGCCGTGAGACTAGTTTCCCTCCTTTCTTGCAGAAGTGCCAAATGCTTTATTGCAAAAGTACCAATGAATGTTCAGAAGTAATGACCGTCCCTGGCAGTGTTTTGCCCCCAAAATGGTTGAAGTAGCAGAGCAGCTGTCTTCAACAGATGTGCCTCCTTTTTCCACAAGAGGGCAGAGTGGCTGAACATAATTGCAATGGTTCTCCCAAGTATTGAAACATCTTGCTGGAGAAAGGGATTTTTTAATACAGTATATATATAACAAAGGTAGATCTTAATTTAACCCTTGACTCATACAAAAGGGTGTGGGCCCTCCCAGTTCTCACCTGGGAGCTTCCCTTTCTTCTCCCAGCGCCCCCCCCCCCATACTGAGAAAGGAAGTTTTAAAAGAAGGTTGATGTTCTTGCAACAAACCTCTTCCCAGGTGCAGCCATGGTTTACCTGCTACAGTCAACAAAGCAGCTAAGTTTGTTTTGGACACACTGGGGCTGCAGCCACCTAAGTCCTACTCAGAATTGACCCATTGGCAGTACTGGACCTAGGTTAATTAAACTATGGAACTCGCTTGCACAGGAGGCAGTGGTGGCCACTAACTTGGATGCATTTAAAAGATAGACAAATTCATAGAGGGCATAGCTATCAGCCATGGTGACTATGTTCCACCTCATTGCAGGGAATTGCAAGTGGCCCCGTCATCAAGCTTACGAGCACATTTGGGTTTTCAAGCCAGAGCCTCTCTGGTCGCTTTTCTCCCCAAGACCATTCTCCTGAGCCACACTCTACATTTTCCCCATGGGGTGCGGGTAAAATTCAGATCCATTAGTATTAATCTGAGCCTTGAAAAGCCCATAGCTGTAAGAGGGGATATATGCATCACTCTTCCAACTTTCTATGTACTTTTCAAGGGAGAAAATTCTAACTATCCTCACCACACATGACCAAAAGGACATGGAATGACCCTTCCGATGTGAAGGAAATAAGCAGCTATCTTCTCTTTAAAAGACATCTGAAGGCAGCCCTGTTTAGGGAAGTTTGTAATATTTAATGCTGTGTTGTTTTTAACACTCGATTGGAAGCCGCCCAGAGTGGCTGGGGAAACTCAGCCAGATGGGTGGGGTATAAATAATAAATTATTATATTATTATTATATGGAGTAGGGGATCTCAACTCAAGAAGCTTCCATGGGCACCACCAAGGAGAGATGTCATGTGCCTCATTGCACCCACTGCATTTTTTTCATTTGCTGGAAAACACTACTAAAAGCTGCTTGGTAAATTCACTTGGTCCTAGATCTCTGGTCCTCATCAAGTGGGTTGCAACAGCACTATGATCATGCAAATGTATCATAACACATTAAGAAATTGGTCCCCAAAGGCATGTTTGGGTTAAATGTGGGTCCTGGGTCTGTGAAGGTTAAAGATACTGTTTCAGTCACAGGAATTTCTGCACATAGACCACCAGAGGGCACTAAGAATCCATCCAATTAACTTTTGCCTTAATTCACAGTGCCAGAGTTTCATCAGCTGTGTAACTATTTCTGTTTGCAATTTTATCTGCTGCAGCATTTAACTGACGGTATTGCTCAGGGGCTGTTGTTTTAATATTTAAATGTCATTTCTGTGTCAAATTTATATTTAATGCACCTTGGGAGCATAATGCTGCAAGGTGGTTCAGAAACCTAAATAAAATTGTTGGGAACAGCAGCTGTGTTTTGCTAGAGATGTACAGTACCAGCATTTAGCTTTGGGGTGGATGTCTGCAAGCCAGGGCTTGGAGGTGCAGGCACACAGAAAAGGTCTGGGTCAGTGACTCTTCATAAAGCCAGTGCATAAAGTGAGGGGCTGTTTTTGTTTTTTTTAAAAAAGATGCTAAAACTGCAAGCCTGGTAATAAGAGCCATCAAGATGCAATTTTTCACTCCCAGTGTGGGAATACCTAAAAAAAAGGGACTGCTATTCCTGCCCCCAACACATCTAAAGGTAAAGGTACCCCTGGCCGTTAGGTCCAGTCGCGGACTCTGGGAGGTCCAGTCGCGGACTCTGGGAGGTCCAGTCGCGGACTCTGGGGTTGCGGCTCTCATCTCGCTTTATTGGCCAAGGGGGCTGGCGTACAGCTTCCGGGTCATGTGGCCAGCATGACTAAGCCGCTTCTGGCGAACCAGAGCAGCGCATGGAAGCACCGTTTACCTTCCCGTCGGAGCGGTACCTATTTATCTACTTGCACTTTGACATGCTTTCGAACTGCTAGGTTGGCAGGAGCAGGGACCGAGCATCAGGAACTCACCCCATCACGGGGATTCGAACCGCCGACCTTCTGATCAGCAGGCCCTAGGCTCTGTGGTTTAGACCACAGCGCCACCCGCATCCAACACATCTAGTGGCTTCTAAATACCATATTTCTCAAGACTAGGGCAGAGAGTCAAGACAATGAGGTCCTGATGGCCAACTTGAACATGGTGGAACAAATCATCCTTTTTTGAGAGCAGATATTAATTGCAAGTTTAAGCCATCCAACTTTCACTTTCATCCCAATCATAATTTAATTGGATTGTATCAAACATACTACCCAGTGCATGCCAAGTGGCTGGAAGTTTTGTTGATGTATGAAATGTACTATAATTTTATTGCTGAACAGTGTGACCTGGAGACAGAAGGGCAGTTACTAATGTTTTAAACTTTGAGAAAATCAGTGTAGAAATGGGGAATTTGTGGGCTTCCAGACAATGGCCACTAGCTGTACTTGCTGGGAGCTGGAGCCCCTAAAACATACGGAAGGACAAATGGGTGCTACCTATGCCACCTTTTTGGAAGACGGGGGATAAAAACCAAGGATAATGAAGATAACTTCAAGTACAGTGGTACTTCGGGTTACGTACGCTTCAGGTTACAGACTCCGCTAACCCAGAAATAATGCTTCAGGTTAAGAACTTTGCTTCAGGATGAGAACAGAAATCGTGCTCTGGTGGCGCGGCAGCAGCAGGAGGCCCCATTAGCTAAAGTGGTGCTTCAGGTTAAGAACAGTTTCAGTTTAAGAACGGACCTCCGGAACGAATTAAGTACCTAACCCAAGGTACCACTGTATAATCTTCTCCACTTCCTCACACACTTTTGGGAGATGGCAAGACAAATGGTCAGAGTAGCTGATAGGGGTCAAAGCAGGTATGCCCCATAACAGCCCTGGGACCAGCTCAGCCTACAGGTTGTTAGTCAAGAAGTGGCAAATGGGCTGTTTGCTGAAGAATGAAGTGAGCTGTAGGCCACATTCACACCATGCACTATGCCACTTTGAACAGTCATGGCTTCCCCCAAAGGATTCTGGGAGCTGTGATTTGTTAGGGTGTCTCCTCATAACCCTGAACAATGACCGCTCCCAAAATTTGGGGGGGGGGGGAAGCCATGACTGTTTAAAGTGGTATCAATGTATGCGTGGTCCTAAACCACGTAAGAGGACAGCCACAATTTTGCGATTGCCAATAGCCACCATTTTCTCTTCTGATACTGCCAAGACTTCTCTCTCACATGCAAACACAGCCATCTCTCTCAAGGCTGCTCTCCCCACTATCTCACACCTCAAAATTATCTGGTCCCCAGACACTTTTCCATTAAGAACTCCACACCACACAGACGTTTCTCTGTTTTTATTTACCTCACATGAGAACTACTATTTTCTGTTTTGCAGGTACCTCAGGCTGCACTGCAAGTTACACAGCTTCCACACACTAAGAGGAGTGGGGTGGGGGGCTTTAGGGATGGGGTGGGGAGGGAAGCGGAGGAGAAAGAAACACTTGTTACCCTCCGTCATGAATAGGGCTACCCCCAAAAAATATGGCAGCAGCTTTAGAATTTTCATGCCAGCATCACCGGGACTCTTAAATCTTTCTCCTTAAGTTTCATTATGATGAATGAAACACTCTCTAGGGAAGATCGGGGTGGGGTGTTGGGAGTTGTCTGTTCACAAAAGCAGCCAAGAGCTTTAAGAAGCAACAGATCAGAGCTGGGGAAGCGAGAGGAGGAAGATGAAACGCACTAGATGAATTGTAGCCTAGGATGAGAGGACCTGCAAAAAGTTTGTCTTTCCCCCTACACATCAGCTGCCCTTAGTTTTTCTTTATTTTGTTTCTAAATTTAGGTGACTAGTGCTTTCAACTGCAACTGGGGGGGGGGGGTCGGGGAAAGAGGGGAGCCTCGTCGGAGCCAAAAGCGGGTTTAGTTGACGCGAGGGTTCCTGAAGTTTCTGCCGGCAAAGCGGGACTTGTTCCCCAGCTCCTCTTCAATCCTGAGGGGAAATGGCGGTGGGGGGAGTAAAAAAAAAAGGGGGGAAAGACAAGCGTGAGGAGCAATAATTTCCAGGAGAAAGGATGTGTCCATAATCTGCTTTTTTAAAAGAAAAGATCTGTACTGATCAAGTCAAAAGTCTTGTGGCACTTAGGCGACATTCACACCCTATATTTCAAGAACTATGTTATCACTTTAAAGCCAGGGGTGCCAACTTGAATAAAACATTGGGGGGGGAGGGGAGGCAAGCCCCATCCCGCATCATCGATCACAAGGTGTGGCGCACGAACATCAAATGAATGACAATATTCATCAACTTTGGGAGACCCCGACCCCTCAAATATTTTGGCGCCTAGGAGTTGCTCCAGTGCACTTTGCACTGTGATGGCTTCCCCCAAAGAATTCTGGGAGCTTCAGTTTGCGGAGTTCAGAGTGCTGAGAGGAACTGGGGAAAACCCCTGTCCCCCTGACAGAGCTACAATTGCCTGTGAAGAGGGATTGTGTGTTAAACCACTCTGGAAATTTGTAAATGTGAAGGGACATGAGGATCTCCTGAAGACTCTCAGCACCCTAAACAAACTGCAACTCTAACAAGCATGCTGTTAAGATATAACAGGTGGTGTTTTAAGTTATTTCCCTTCATAACATTTACATACTGCTTAATTGGAAACCACCACCCCAACCCTCTGTAAGTTTACAAACAATTCCGTTATCAATAAAAGTATCAATGATCAAAAATCCAGTTAAAAATCACAATTAAAACCTTCTTTAAAAACTAGCTGATTAAAAAACCTACAAACATTCTACATGTCTGAAGAGGCTTCCCTAAGCCAAAATATTTTTAGGAGCCATCAAAAACAACACAGTAAAAAGCCCCTGCCTGGTGTCAACAGGCAGGGAGTTCTGAAAGTGTGGGTGCTGCCACACTAAAAGTTTGATTTCTTCCAAGTTAACACTCCAGTATTTGTTCCAAATTTCATTGTTTCAACCACTGTCGATATTCCTGTATTTTTTTTTTGTATTTTCTGTTCTGTAAATCATTTCCAGACATGAAATTTCATGTGAACTGTATGAACACACAGTCTCCTGTGCAGCGCATGCCATAAAACAGGGTCAACAGATATGATCTACCTCCCTCAACACACTTCAATATACATCTAAACAAGCCCAAATTCCTCAACTTAATCCTTACCTCAGAAGCTGGTTATATTTGGCTAGACGTTCAGACCGACAGGGAGCACCAGTCTTGATCTGTGGAGACAGAAATTAAGCAAGAAACAATAAACACGAAGCATAATAGAATTATCCCTCCCCGCTTCCAATCCTATCCTCCTGCCTGCCTAATGAGCATACAAGGCAGCAAATGATTACCCCACCTGCTCCCTTCCAACACTACAATTCCACAATTTTACAAATGCTGTGTTTTCTGTGGGCTGGGATTTTACATTAAGCTGCCTAGAGTCAACTTATCTCAATACTGTTATGGTGGATAAAATTTGACACAATTTTGTTGAATTTATTCCGTGTATATATTTATGGGCTTTATCTATCCAAACCCTACCCAAAGTAGACACACTGAAATTAATGGATCTAAGTCAGTCATGCCCTTATTCAGCAGTTTAAAAATGGAAATGATGATACTAATACAGTCATACCTCGGGTTACAGACGCTTCAGTTTGCGTTTTTTCGGGTTACGGACCCGCCGAAACCCAGAAGTATCAGAACGGGTTACCTCTGGGTTTCAGCGGTCACACATGCGCAGAAGCACTGAATCGCAACCCACGTGTGTGCAGACTGTGAACGTGCATCCCGCACGGATCATGTTCGCAACCAGAGCATCCACTGTACTTAAAAACAGACTTCTAAGCCTATGTAAGCCTGCCTTCTCTACATGCCTAGACGTGTGGCCTCCCCAACTGTTGCTGAACTCCAATAATCCATGACCTTTAGCCAATGCCAGCTAGGACTCCATCCCATCATGTTCCAGAAGGGGTACAGGTTCCGCTTCCCACCTTGCCCTGAAACTGAAAAGCAAAAGCAGCCACCACAGCAAGGAAACACTCACCTGTCCAGTGCACAGCCCAACCACCAGGTCAGCAATGAAGGTGTCTTCAGTCTCTCCAGAGCGATGGCTCACCATCACACCCCAGCCATTGGACTGGGCGAGCTTGCAGCTGCAACAGGAAGACAAGAGATGCTAGAAATTGATTCATTTTACAAGCAGGCTACTGAGGCTACATACAAGAGCCAACTGAGTCGCTCCCCTCGCTTGGCACCAGCCATTTCAAGATTGCCTTATGTGCATCTGCACTTCTGCCTTTACAAGGGGACTGGGTGAATTCAGAGAAGACATGGAGCAGACAGGTAATAGCTTTACACCAGTCCAGACTATTAGCAGCAGTTGCCCTTGACCCCCAGCTGTTTGCAGATCTGCACATAGTCCCTTTCAACTAGATCTACTATGTCCTGTGTATGCACAAGCGTTCCAATATCTTCTTTCAGAGTGACTTAAGTTGTTTTCCTGGAGGTTCCATTGTGCGTAACAGAACCAGCAAGCACCTTGTGTTTTCAGTGTTCCTCAATGCTTAGCTTTGGAGCATACAGATCAACTCATCGGTGATCTTCCCATGCGTCTTCTCCAGTGACCCTAGCAGAGAGCCAATCCTTAGTGGATGATTCACCTTCCTTCAACTCCAATTGGCTCTAATCAGCACAAAGCATGAGAAGGCTCCTCCTCTCCGTGGCTAAAAAGCTCCCAGTTTTAAATGCTGATGGGGAGGGCTCTGGGACAAACCATTACACTGCTGAGCAAGCCTGTAAAGCAGGGGTAGGCAACCTAAGGCCCGTGGGCCGGATGCGGCCCAATCGCCTTCTCAATCCGGCCCGCGGACGGTCTGGGAATCAGTGTGTTTTTACTTGAGTAGAATGTATGCTTTTATTTAAAATGCATCTCTGGGTTATTTATGGGCCATAGGAATTCGTTCATATATATTTTCCAAAATATAGTCTGGCCCACCACATGGTCTGAGGGATGGTGGACCTGTCACGGGACTGCCAAGGAACACCTTTCGAGTCGGGGGGAGGAGAAGAGTCTGAGCAGGAACAATCAGAAGGAGACAGAGAGGAAGTGACGGAAGGGGAAGAGGGAGAGAGCTGGGAGGCTGGAAGGCTCTCCAATGTGGAAGCAGAGCCCCAGCACCACACAGGGAGTTCAGGAACAGACAGAGAGCCTATGCCTGTGCCTTTGGCACAGGGAAGGAGAGGGTTAAAGTGCAGGGATCAGAGACGTCCCATGAAGCTCCCCCGCCTTTTCTGTTGGAGGAGAAGCAGGAGAAGACCACTCCCCGAATCTGAACAGGACAATTCGGATGCATGATTGTACTGTGCTGCTTGTACGTATGTAAAATAAAGAACTGTAAATATCTCTCTGAGTGAGCAGAGGGTGCTTATTGCGAGGAGCATACACAAACCATCACAGGATCATCCCACGGATGAAAAAGGTTGCTGCCCCCTGCTGTAAAGTATCTGCCCGCTCCTGCTCTCCACTTATTCCACTTCCTGCTCAACCACCATTTCCTCCCCTGTGAAAAGCAAGGGAAAAACTTACGCCTGGAGCGACTCTGTGACAGAGCCAATCTGGTTGACTTTCAGCAGCAGGCAGTTGCAGGACTTCTCTTCCACGGCTTTGGCAATGCGCTTTGGGTTGGTAACCGTCAGGTCATCACCAACAACTTGGATTCCTGCGCTGGCGGTGAACTTCTTCCAAGCGGCCCAGTCGTCTTGGTCAAATGGGTCTTCAATGGAAACCACTGGCCATTGGGGTGGGGGCAAGAGAAGGACAATGTTACTCAGGCGGGTGGTTTACCAGTTAGGTAAAAGTAAAGGGACCCCTGACCATTAGATCCAGTCGTGACCGACTCTGGGGTTGCGGCGCTCATCTCGCTTTATTGGCCGAGGGAGCCAGTGTACAGCTCCCGGGTCATGTGGCCAGCCGCTTCTGGCGAACTAGAGCAGTGCATGGAAACGCCGTTTACCTTCCCACCGGAGCGGTACCTATTTATCTACTTGCACTTTGACGTGCTTTCAAACTGCTAGGTGGGCAGGAGCAGGGACCGAGCAACAGGAGCTCACTCCGTCGCGGGGATTTGAACCACAAGGCCTAGGCTCAGTGGTTTAACCCACAGCGCCACCTGCGTCCCTTGGTTTACCAGTTACATACCCAGCAAATGTGTGGCCTTTCTCATGTGCTTGGTGTCGCACAGTCCTCCCTGTCACTGCTCAAGGTGACAATGGTTCTCCACCTTCTTGTGCCTCCTACTCTGCCCACCAACAGCGTGTGGCCTTCAGAAGGAATATGGCCCTTGCACTCACATGGGTAATTCTTGACAAAGCCCTTATAGAGGTCAGCCAGCTGGTCAGGAGTGATGTATCTGCTGGGATCATCAGGGGACTTGAAGTCCAGGTCGTATTTCCCATCGCGATAGAATTCGGAAGCCGCCACGTCCATCCCAATGACAATCTTGTCAGTGTAGCCAGCCTTGCTGATGGCAGTCTTGAGCAGTTCCAGAGCTGAGGAGGAGGACAGCAACAGAATTGGGGGTTTTTGAACAGAAAGGATCATCATCCAAGGTTTGTATTCAGTTCATTTTATGATCCAAGCGCCGCCATTTTATCTCGTGCATTGCTTTGAGTAAAGGGTACCAAAAACAAGACATAAATTTACTTGTTCTGCACATACAGAAAAGACAACTTTTGAAATCGTAAGCATTTGCTCTAAAATGGGAAAGCTCTCATGAGTCGATATCTCCTTTCTCCACAAGTGTCATCAAAGAAGGGCCCCAATGGCCAGAACACGACACCCAGTTTAGCACATCCAAAACAGGGCCTGATGAAAGATCCTTTGGGATTAGAAAAGGGGGTACATTGGCCCTAAAGAGCATTTTGCTAGTGGCAAAGCAATCCCAAACTATGGAACTCATTCCCACAGGAGACAGTGATGGCCACCAACTTTTGATGGCTTGAAGACTGCTCTTGCAGGCTTCCAAAAGACATCTGGTTGGCCACTGTGAGGATAGGATGTTGGACTTGATGGACCAGTGGCCTGATTCAGCAGGTTCTTATGTCTCGGTGAGGCGGGGGAAAGAGAATGGGGGAATCCTTCCAAAACCCACTCAAGGTGGTTCCAGTTACACATCTCCCTGCTCTCCCCAGCAACAGCAAGTCTATTTCAGACAGGGAAGACCCAGCTACTGAGGCCCTCAGCTGCCAACTTGGCTGGGAGAAGCAGGAAGTGCTACTTGTAGCCCCCAAAGAGGCCCACAGCAGCCACCAGAGCCTGTCTTCCTGTACAGTAAATAGCCTGGAGTGACACAGCATGGCCGGGTGGTATTACAAATAAAACGTGTAAGCAGCCATCAGCGAGTTTTCCGCATTGCTCGAAAGCAATTCTCGCCTACCTCCTGGGGGGATTCACGCTGCCTCAGCAGCTGTGTGACACCGGAGAGACAGAGAGAGAAGGGTCACAGAGTTCCATTCCTCCTGGCTGCAGGGAGGTTCACTCACTGCCAGCTGCCCCACCAAGTATCAGGCCAAGAAAGGCCCACCTAATGCAGCACCCTGCTCTCAGAGTGGCTAACCAGATGCCCTTCTAACTCTACAGTTCTAGGATTCTATGCTCCAAAAGGAATACCATAAGGAGGGCCTGAGTGTGACAGCAACTCTCCCCACTTCCATTGGCCCCACTCGGTTCTAGTTATTATGAGGGAGGGGAAAAAATATTTATCTAATTTCTTCGGGCTATGTGTAATTTTATACAACTCTCTCATGCCACCTATTTCGCTTGCCTTTTCTCTAAACAGAAAAGCTCCAATGCTGGAACCTTTCCTTGTCCAGAAAGGTTTTGTGCATCCGATCCTTCGCAAAGCAGCTATGCCCAAACGCAGAAATCCAGATGGATTTAACGCTAAAGTGCTTAACAGTAGAGTGATCACTGCACATTGTGCTCTATGAGGGAGAAAAGCTTTCCTCTATCCACTTTCTGAACACTGCATAATTTTACAAACCACTACAGTGGTACCCCGTGTTACGTACTTAATCTGTTCCGGAGGTCCGTTTGTAAACCGAAACCGCTCGTAACATGAGGCACGCGTTCACTAATGGAGCCTCCTGCTGCTCCCGGCGCGCGACTTCCACTCGCTTCCCGGGGCAAAGGTCGCAACCGGGGGCATCTACTTCCAGGTTAGCGGACCTCATAACCCGAAGCATATGTAACACAAGGTACCACTGTATCATAAGTCTCCCCTTACTTGCCTTTTCTCCAGATTAAAAAGCCCCCAATGTTGTGGAACATTTCCTCGTAGGGAAAGACACACCTGTAGCCTGCACACTCTCCTTTTCTCTAACCAGTTGTGGGGGGGGGCACCTTTGGCCCCTCCAGATGTTTCTGAACTACAATTCTGAACTGGCCAATGGCCAGGGATGATGAGCGTTGCAGTTCAGCAACATCTGGAGGGACAAAGCTGCCCCACATCTGCTCTAAACCAAAAATGCCCCCCCCAACCTCCCACCCTAAATGGGATACTGTCTTTCTTACTGCACTGACACCTGCAACCTTGCCTTTTCTGTGAACTAGAAAGCCCCAGATGTTGTAACCATCCTTGCAGGGAAGGACATAGCTGTAGGTTGTCTGCATGGACTCTACACACCAACTCAATAAGGTAGCGAAGAGCCGATCAATCCATTACCTTCTTTGTTCTCCAAGATGTTGGGTGCAAAGCCACCCTCATCACCCACGTTGGTAGCATCTTTCCCATACTTCTCCTTAATGACGTTCTTCAGGTTGTGGTACACCTCGGCGCCAATGCGCATGGCTTCCTTGAAGCTCTCGGCCCCAACAGGGAGGATCATGAACTCCTGCATGGCCAGCTTGTTACCAGCGTGGGAACCGCCATTGATCACATTGAAGGCCTGGAAGGTGGGCAAGACGAAAGGGGGAAAGAAAACCCAAGAGGTTAATGCTCCAGAAATGCAATCTCTCCCAAAGAAAGCCCTATTTACATTGTTCGCTCATTATTATTATTATCATCATTATTTTTTATTTCTATCCTGCTTTTTCTCCTTGGATTCAAGGCAGCTTCCAACTTTTAAAAACATCATTATAAATTACAAAGTAAAAAACACAAACGAGTTAAAAAACCAATAATTAAAATACATCAAACATGCATTTAGAACCAGCAATTAAAACATAGTTTGCTTTGACAGCTGCCCAGTGATCAACATCATCTGCACCTTAGTTTTCAAGGGCCTGTCTGAACAGGAAGGTGCGAGATGGGCGGGGTGTGAATAATAAATTATTATACGATTATTATTATATTATCTCTCTTAGGAGGGAATTCACACAATACAGGAGCCATCACAGAAATGGCTCCCTCTTGGGTTGCCACCAACTGTGCTTTTGATGTTTACAGCATCATACCACTCATGGCTTTCCCCTATAATTATAATAATAAATTGGTATTTGTACCCTGCCCTCCCCGGCCAGAGCCGGGCTCAGACCAGCTAACATCATAAATACAATATGCATGAAAACAATCAATTGATTAACTTAAAGAATCCATGGAACTGTGGCTTGCTCAAGCTGCTGAGAGTCGTTTTCCTCCCGGAGTTACAATCCTCAGAGTGGTTCTACCACCAACCCCTATTCCCAAGGAACTCTTGGGAACTGTAGCTCAGCAAGAGGAGTAGGGTTTCCCTGAACAATTCTCAGTACCCTTAGGAAACCAGTTCCCTGGATTATTTCAGGGGAAAGCCATCTGGTTGGCCACTGTGAGAAACAGGATGTTGGATTAGATGGGCTGATCCAGCAGTCAGGTTCTTAACAAGAGGAGAGCCACTGAACTCTGAAAATCCAACATGTTTGCTGTTTTTCCACCCTTAATTCACAAAAGCCACTGCCCCTCCATATGGCTAGGTGGGAGGAAGAGAGCTGTTTTGTCTGCACCAGATCTTGCCTCCTTTGCAGAATGGCAACAAAGGAAAACTTACAGGGACTGGCAGAATGACGTCCTGGTTCCCAGCCAGATCAGCAATGTGGCGGTACAAGGGGACCCCCTTCTCAGCAGCACCAGCCTTGCAGACAGCCAGGGAGACGCCCAGAATTGCATTTGCACCAAACTTGGCTAAGATAGTAAGAAAAAGAGGTTACTTGAGAGACTGCATGGTTCCTTACATGTCCAGCAAGTCTCTGCAGTCTGCAGAAGAGAGTCTCCTGTAAGTTCCAAGATCTCAGAAGCCCACTCCACAATGACTTGGAGCAGGGCCTTCAGTGTGGCTACCCCATTCTGTGGAACAGCATTTCTTTCAAGATACACCCAGCACCCATGATAGCACCCACTCTCTGCACTTTCTAGAAACAACTGGAAACACTTTTGTTCCAAGACGCTTTCCAAGCTGCTGTGTCTACTTGGCATAGTCTAAAAGACTGCTTTCTGGACTGTTTTTATTGCACTGTATTTTATACATTGCCTTGAACTGCATATGTTGAGGGTGATTTAATAAATGCTATATTATTTAAAAAAAATTAATAAAAATAAAATGTTTAACAACAAAACTGCGAGAGAAAATGTATCATTTGTTTACAAAATTTAAAATCAAGTCAATTTGAAACACTGGTTTTATCTGCGGTATGAAATTGTGTTTGTTTTCATCCAGGTTTTAGGAAATTTTATTGAATGCTGCTCCTATTTTTTTTTTTTTTTTTGGTCGTTTTAATGTAAACCTCTTGCAGATTTTCAATCATAGGAAAGTGCAAATAAACAAACACCTGGCTCAGTCCACTATGTTTTCCTTTCCTTACATTTAGTAGGAGATGGATGATTATAGTAAAACAATGCAAGAGGAATATTTCCAAACCTAGACTCCTTTCTAGCAAAAGCGCTTTCTCTCCAATAAAATGTGCATAGGAATCTTAGGAAACAGTCTTGTGATGCATCAGACCATTAAGCGCATCCATCTCAGCCTCGCCTACCCTGATGGGCAGCAGCTCTCCAGAGTTCCCAGAAAGGGAACATTCCTAGCCCTACCTGGAGATGTTGGCAATTGAATCTGGGGTTCTGCATGCAAAGCAGCTGCTCCACCACTGAGCTCTGGTTGTTCTCAACTTGGGTGTGGTTAGCTGCAGCACTTATGAAGGAACTGTGACTTCTTTTATTGTGCTATAAATCTTTCAGGCAGCAGAGAGGCTGAGAAGCACCTGAAGAGCACCTCTCAGACTCACTAGCACAAGAGTTTACTTGCTCTTGGACCCAACCCAGAGCATTCATGGCTGCAAAATCACAAGCGTACACTTGTCCAACCATTCCACTTACATTTGTTCTCTGACCCGTCCATATCCAGCATCAGCTTGTCGATCTTCTCCTGCTCCACAACACTGATGTTCTGCAGGGAAGAGGAGAAAAGGTAAGGCAACCAAAACAACCCACTGGGAAGGAAACCTCATCCTGACTTAGTCATAACTAATCTCCCAGCGGACACTTGCCATTGGTTAGGGATAGATGATCCAAACAACACACCAAGGAGAGGCAACCCCTTCACTTCATTTTAGCACACTTCACCTCAATTAAGAATTGAAAATTGCCAGCTAAATAGAAAAACAGCCTAGGCGGGAGATGATATACAATGAGTTAAAGAAGATGTTAAAATATAGTTTTGTAAAAAAACCAGAAACTTTCCTTCTAGGAATAACGAGAAATGAAATTAACAAAAAGGACTGTAAACTCTTTCAGTACGCGATAACAGCAGCGAGAATATTAATAGCCCAAAAATGGAAGCAGGAAGAACTACCGACTCTGGAGGAATGGAGAATGAAGCTAACGGACTATGCAGAACTGGATAAGTTAACTGGGAAAATTAGATATCAACGAGATCACAAGTTCATTGAGGACTGGAAAAAAATTTCGGAGTATTTGAAGAGTGTATGTGATGAGCAACAATGCTAGTGGGTTTTAAAGAAGCTTTGTGAAAAAGTAAGGAATATTGCAAAAATGCAAATAAGGCTATTAAGATATTTTTTTTAAAAAAGGCAATACTAAATTTGAGGAATGCATAGACAAAATTTTAAATACGGATGATTGTCAGAGAAGTTGAGGGAAGTCCTAAAACTGAAAATATGTTAATTGGGAATTTGTATGATTGGAGATATTTGTGCAAAACTTAATAAAAATTTATTTTAAAAAAAGAAAAACAGCCTAGGCAGTTCATGTGTTTTTTTTTTTTTTTTAAAAAAAACAACAGCTTGATCGGTAATGTCTGAAGATCAAGCTGCTCTCAAAGGCAAAGGACCCAATTAACAAACAGGGCGGCAACACTGATTTAAACCAAGTAAAACCCCTTTTGACTAAATAGATCCACACAGGCCATCGGGGAAGACTGGGGTGGGGGCAGAGACGTTAAGCTCCCTTATGGACCACCAACCTGAACACCCCCCAAATTAGCTTGCCAGGAGGGAGAGCTACAAAATAAATCTGGTGCACTGGGAAACATTCTTAAGGCAGGACTCGGGAACTGCAAGCAGTTTTCCATCCGTAACATTATTTCATGCCGTTTTAGAATTCCCACAGCGCTTCTCAAACATGCTTTCGTGTTCATGCATCCAAAAGAGGGCCATTCGCTGTCGACGGTAAGGAGCTTAGTATTATGCTGGCTTTCTCACCCATAAAAAGAACGTTAAAGAGACTAGGAATGGCTACACTTGCACTAGAGGGGGTTAGTGAAATAAGGAAGGCTCCTACCTTGTTAACCAGTGCAGGGGCAATTGTTTTATTGACGTGCTCAACAGCTTTTGAGACACCTGGAAGGAACAAGCAAATCAATCACTAATCCAACCCACCAAAGGCAAAAGCAGGCATTAGTAGAGGATCACTTGCCGTTACAGCCCCAACCACCTAGCCCTCAAGACAAGATATATATTAAAGGGGTGCAGCACACTAGTCCTTTTTTAAAAAACAGACAAAATTATGTCACTGAGCCATCGTCTAGGAATGCCTGCCGGAAGGTTAGTCCCATAGACCATGCACAGAGGAGGAGCCTGCCTGGAGTCAGGCCAGGTTGCAAGCACACATCCTTTACCTGAGTACACAGTGCCGGCGCCAGGAATTCGTTAACATATTTAACTGCTCGGGAGACGCCTGGTGGGAACCGAGTGGACGAGGAGGGAAGAGAGAGACGGGAGAAAGGAGAAAGAAGGGAGAGAGAAAGATGAACGCCCACAAGAGACCACAAAAGCAGCAGCAGCAGCATGCAAGGGGGGGGGGCAGGGATTCACAGCAAAAATGACCAGAGGACCCATAATCAGGAGCGGGGAGCAGGAAAGAGGAAGAGGCTTTAAGGTCCATGCAAACCTGACAAAACCAGGAAGGCTTCGTTTAACAGTAGCTCATGTCAGGCATCACCATCCACCTGTGGTCTGCGCCAACTATAGATTAAGCAGCTCAAACCGTGGCCAAAAGAGCAGCAGCCAAAGCATGGCTTATGGATACTTCCCTGCTTTCTTTTCTTGTCCTTCCAGCTGAGGCTCTGGCTCCATGATGCAAACAGCCTCTGGAGACCGAGCAATGGCTGCAACCACAGGGTCTATGTGCCGGTTCAGACATTGAAATCAATGGACCCCTAAGCTACTCATGGCTACTAATTTTCAATGGTTCTACTCTGAATAAAAGTTAGTTGAATGCAACCCAGTAGTTTTAAATCAGTACTAGATTTATATATAATTACACCCACAGAATTATTATTTTTTAAATGTAACTTGCTTTTACTGGTGTATTTTTAAATAAATGTCTTGGATTATCTTTTGTGAACCACTTGGAAGTGTTTGAGAAAGTGGAATATAACTTTAGTTAGCAAACCCTCCTTAAGCCTTACGGGCTGTTGTATCAGATGTTAGTCCTGGTCAAAGCTGACATATTACGGGCACGAACTTAGGTTCATTTATTTAAATGGATCTACTCTGAGCAAAATGTAGCTGGATACAAACCCATTGCTTTTAAGTACATTTGCCAGCATTCATTCCACAGGCACCAGGCTGACCGCTCTGTGGAAACCTAGGGAGACTCTCTGCACGAGCCAGCAGGTGACATGTTAACTCCCTTTTCAACTTTCTTCCATTTCTCTATTTGTGTCCATTTTAGATTACAAATTCGTTTGGGGACAGGGACCGGCTTAATTGAAGGCTGTGTTGCTGGATTTAAGCCACTCCCCTCCTGCACCTGCTACCTTTTCCCACCAAGGACAGGTGAGTGAATGTGTGGGGGCTCCTCCCTCAAAGCCAAGAATGATGGGAACAGCAGTCCAAATAACCTGGAGAGTTTAGGCACAGCTGTATGGATTATAAACCAAGCCATTTCAGTCAGAACGTTGACACCTCTTTGCCACATCACCAAAACTATTTTTGCATGCAGGGAGGAAGGCAGCAAAGCTTGAATGCACCAACTTTGCAAAGCCGTGGGAAAGGGTCCCTTATGCATTGCCCTTTGCAGAATCTCGGCCGTAGCTGGGAGACACAAACCGGGAGCGGGGGGCGAAAAGAGCAGTAGAAGGAGCAACTGTGGAACAGCACCCAGAAGCACCAAGTTGGGAGAGCAAAAGAGAAAAAACAACTAGTGCATTCACCACACCAGGAAAGCTTTACCTTTCCCCAGGAAACGAGTCTTGTCATTGTCGCGCAGTTCCAGGGCTTCATAGATCCCAGTCGAAGCTCCGCTTGGAACAGCAGCTCTGAAGAGACCTGGAGAAGAAGGAAAAAACAGTATTGGTCCTGGCAAGCTCTGGGATGAAAGAGAAACATTTGCACAGAACCATCTCCCAGTGGAGACTGGCAAGGAACATAGAGATGAAAGAGGAAGTGGGGGAAAGCGTCACTCTGCCAACTTCCTCTTCCAGCTCCACTGTGACCACCTAAAACTGCGATGGGGCAGGGCGGCCGCTGGGGTTGCCTGCAGCCTAGTGGGGCCTGAGCTCCTGCCTGATAGCTCAGCAGCAGATTAAAGGCAGGAAGACCTCAAATCACGTGGGTGGAGGCTTTGTAGCTCGGCATTCCTTTCAACCTTCGCAGGCAGGTGGTGGTGTCCCCCTGCCCATGGTGGGAGGGGCATGAAGCAAAGTGGGCGGGGCAAAGGATGCCAGTTTTACCTTTGTACTGTAGGCTGGCTTCCACACACCCCTTCTCTATTCTCTTCAGGCAAGCAAGAGGCATCAAAGCTCAAGGACCTTTTCAGCCACGCAAAAACACTCAGGGAGCGTGAGAAGCAAGGCATGGCTTGGAGACAGTCTCGAGGGTCAGGCAGAGAGGACTGAAGGGCTGCATTTGGGCCTCTGGGGCTGAGATCCCCTGCCCCTGACATAGCTGTGCCTCAAAGGTTGGTTGCCACTTTAATGAACACTCAGATAAAGCTTTTTACAGACGGACAGTGTTCGTTCATTCAGAGCAGGCCAGATTAGTGCACACCTCGAGTCCCTGGGAGAGGGTGGGATTCAAAGGGCCGCTGTGTGTCTCCAGACCTGGCACCCGGCCACCTATTCTGTGCCTTCCTCTAGCGCAGGCTGTGCCCACCCAATTATGCGTCCTCCTTCTGTGTCCCTTTATTTACCTTCCCCTTTATTTAGACACAAGACACACACAATGCTTTGTGGCTAGGTCTGGTGTCCCAACAGGAAGCAGCAACTATTTCTCTGTCGCCCTCCAGATGCCTCCTTCCTGTGTAGCCTAATGATAGCTCCTGTTTTGGAAGGATCTCATTTGGAATCCCTGACAGGGCTCGCTTGCAATTCTGCTGTAATTGGGGTTGCCCTTTTTTAAAAAGAGAAAAGAAAGAAAAACTCCGCTCCGCCGCTTCTTGCGCTGAGAGGCCTCTGTCGGTTCACATCTCCCTCCCTTTCTCTCTGCTGGCCACTGTGCCTTTTGTTATTGCTGCTCCAAGGACACTTCCTTTGTGCAAAGCACAAACTGAGCACAGACAATAGCATTTGCAGGCTAGGCAGGGAGGGCGGCCTCCCTCTGGTCAAAATCAAGAGAGGGTCGCCCTAATGAGCCTCCGTTGGGCGGGGAGAGTTGGCATCTCAAGGCTGGAGAGCTCTGGCTTGTAAAAGAGGAAAATGGGCACTTGTCCAGCCAACATGGGGGCTTTATCCCCAAACAAGCACTAAGAAATGACATCTGCACTATAAATTTAAAGCAGTCATGGCATCTCCCATAGAATCCTGGAAAGTGGTGTTTGGTAAGGGTGCTGAGAGTTGTTAGGAGACCCCTATTCCCCTCGTGAGGGACGTGGGTGGCGCTGTGGGTTAAACCACAGAGCCTAGGACTTGCTGATCAGAAGGTCGGCGGTTCGAATCTCCACGACGGGGTGAGCTCCCGTCGTTTGGTCCCAGCTCCTGCCAACCTAGCAGTTTGAAAGCACGTCAAAGTGCAAGTAGATAAATAGGCACCACTCCGGCGGGAAGGTAAACGGCGTTTCCTTTACCTTTTATTCCTCTCATAGAGCTACAACTCTCAGTGTGTTTTTAAAATCTGTCCTTTTCAGGGAACTCTAGGAACTGTAGCTCTGTTGTGGCTGGTAGCCTTATCCTCTATGAATTTATTTACCGTATTTTTTGCTCTATAAGACTCACTTTTTCCCTCCTAAAAAGTAAGGGGAAATGTGTGTGCGTCTTATGGAGCGAATGCAGGCTGTGCAGCTATCCCAGAAGCCAGAACAGCAAGAGGAATTGCTACTTTCACTGCGCAGCGATCCCTCTTGCTGTTCTCGCTTCTGAGATTCAGAATATTTTTCTTGTTTTCCTTCTCCAAAAACTAGGTGCGTCTTGTGGTCTGGTGCATCTTATAGAGCGAAAAATACGGTAATCCTCTTTTAAAGCCATCTAAGGAGAGTAGATTTGGGGTCACCAACCATACAACATAAATAGAAAACTGCACACACATTTTACTTTTCCAAGGGATCTGGGAAAAGGTCAGGTGCAGAAAAATTAATCTGAGCTTTGAAAAGCACATAGGAGATGAACTGAGGAAGTTGGAAAGAGGCACTCTTCCAAATTAGTTCCATGCACTTTTCAAGGGAGAAAAAAATAAACCACCTTCACATCCTCCTGGACCAGAGGGGCAGTGAATGGGCTCAAAGGCTTTGTGGGCGCCAGGGAAAGACCTCAAGAACACCATGGCACCCACAGCTGTCCTGGATTCACTATGCTAGCTAACACTTGGAGAAGAAAACATTCCCCTAAATTTTAAGGCCCAATGGATGGAGGCAAAAATTCTGGGAAAGCCCCAATTCACACTGCCATCTCACTGCAAAATGGCAAAACAAAAGGCCATCTGCAAGGAGAAAAGTAGCAACTGTGCAAAGGGCTAGGTCTGAACATTTCGCCCTTGCTGTGCTCATTTTCTGCTTGCAGGGAGGTGTGGGAAATGGGAAACCTCAGCTGCAGGCCAAAATGGTACAGCCCTCTACCGCTTTGTTCCGCCACATGCCTAGACTCAGCCAATCAGAAAAGAGAACGCAAGTTATACCGGCCCACACTGCACTCAGCCAACCCTCCAACCTGGCTCAGAACATTTATCCTTGAGCCGTTTCGAGGGATCATTCTCCCCCCACTTCACATACACTCAACTGCCCTGCCTTCTCGGTTATCTTCAGTGTATCGGGTTGCCACAGAGGCCACCAAAATGCAAGGCCAGAAGCAGCTGGCTGCAGTCCACCAAGGACGGCTACAGTAAGATGTCATCCTACACTCATAGCAGCTGGAAGTTTTATTTTTATCTGCAAGCTTTAAAATGCTGTTTGCTGGGTGGTGGAGATTTTGACACATTCGACTGTCCCGCCCCTCACCCTCCCTCCACACACACCAAGTTTTCCTGTATGGGCTTCAAACTACACCACAAAACCTTGCTGTATAACAGATGGTGGGAGAGAGAATGAAGGGGAAGAATGATCAATGGCTTGACTCAGAAATAAGGCAGCTCCTTATGTTCTCCAGAATCAAACCTGAAATGGAGGCAGAGACTTTACCCCCATCCCTCTTCTATGTCCCCTGAATGAACCATGGAGGTCAACCACAAATAATGTGTTTAGAGGAAAACAAGAGGCTCATTTTTCCAGTTTGGTGGCTTCAATAATAATAATAATAATAATAATAATAATTTATTTATAGCCCGCCCTCTGCAGCCGAAGCTGGGCTCAGAACAGCTAACAGTAAAAGTAACACAGTTTACATAAAATCACAATCAATTAATTGAAATACATTCTAAAATCAATTCATTCTAAAATCAATTCAGAATCAAATTAATGGCAACCATTGGGGTAGAGTTCTATGAGGATTACCAAAGGAGGGGGTCAGACTGTGACTTGGCCAAAGGCCTGGTGGAACAGCTCTGTCTTGCAGGCCCTGCGAAAAGATGTCAAGTCCTGCAGGGCCCTAGTCTTTTGTGACAGAGCGTTCCACCAGATCGGGGCCACAGCTGGAAAAGCCCTGGCTCTGGTTGAAGCCAGCCTAACCTCCCTGTGGCCCGGGACCTCCAAGATGTTTTTGTTTGAAGACTGTAAGGTCTTCTGTGGGACATAGCAATCCAACATTTGTCAAGAACGGAAAGTGTATTCTTAAATAATCATACATAAAGGTACATAGGAATCTGCTTTACAGAGTAATGCCCATCGAGCTCAGTACTGTCTACACCAGGGTTTCCGCAAACTTGGGTCTCCAGCTGTTTTTGGACTACAGCTCTGATCATCCCTAGCTAGCAAGACCAGTGGTCAGGAATGATGGGAATTGTAGTCCAAAAACAGCTGGAGACCCAAGTTTGGGAAACCCTGGTTCTACACTGACCAGCAGCGGCTCTGAAGTTGTATCCCAGGCCTACCTGGAGATGCAAAGGATTGAACCTGGGACCTTCTGCGTGCAAAGCAGGTGTTCTCCACTGAGCTATCACTCTTCCCTGTAGAGAACCCACTTAGATCAGACCTAAAGTGCCATCTAACCAAGGACCCACTGCTAAGAGGTCTCAAGGGGGATAGCAGCCATTCAGAGTTAGCTTACCTTTGCTGGTGTGCAGGTCTACCTCAACAGTGGGGTTCCCACGGGAGTCAAAGATTTCGCGAGCATGGATCTTGAGAATGGACATTTTGTTTGTCTGAGGAGGAGGAAGAGGGAGAAAACAGTATTTTTAAACTTAAAAAAAAAACAAAAACCAAATACACAGCACAATGGCCACCAGTGTCCTTGGTGGTCCAAGATTCCCAAGCAACATAGGAAGCTGTCTTTAATAAATAAATAATAATAATAATAATAATTTATACCCCGCCCATCTGGCTGGGCTTCCCCAGCCACTCTTACACATAGTTAGACTATTGTTCCACCAAGGGCCACACCGGCACTATTTAAAGCACTATGAGGCCGGCTTAAACAGTTACTAAACATTCTTTAAACAACAAATTTTGGGAGCTGTAGTTTGTTCATGGGTGTTGAGTTGTTAGGAGGTGCCAGAGCTACAGTTTCCCAAATGGTTTGAGAATCAGTCCCTCTCACATAGGGAACTCTGGGAATTGTAGCGCTGTGAGGGGAATAACTCTCAGCACCCTTAACCTCCCAGAATTCCTCAGGGGAAGCAGTATCATAGTGCTTGAATGTATGGTGTGAATATGACCTAACGCATGTCTATACAAACATTATGTACTATCTCTTAACAGGTAAATAAAATAATTGATAGGTGTTTTTTTTTAAAAAAAGAGTATGACCTAACGCAAAACTTTCTGCACATGAAAAACCGCGGCCTGCCCCCAAACCAGTGTGGTGTCGCTGTTAAGAATGCTGGACTAACATTCAATTGGGCTATATGGTTGCCTGCCTACTGCCAGTGTTATTATTCATTAGAAGGTCAATTCCTTTCAGAGAAGAATGAGAACATGGGAAGACTTGAATTTTGTGGAAACTGGGGGTTTGTTTGTTTTTAATGGAGCATGCAAGTCTGGAATCAGTTGCAGAAGCTGTTCGGGGCAAAACAGCCTCTGCATCATCTACACTCCCTCTAAGACTAATGCTCTTTGCAAGAGAATTAGGTTGAGGACCATCACTGCAGCCTGTGGCAGTGAGTTCCAGAGTTTAACTCTGCACTGTTGTGAAGAAGTACTTTCTTCCATCTGCCCAGAGTCTCCCAACATTCAGCTTCACTGAACGACAATACTGGGCTCCAGTAGTATGAGCGAGGAGAAAACCATCTCTGTGTTAGATTTCTTCAGGCTGTGTGAGCTTTTAAACGCCTCTCCCACACTCACTCACCTTTTCTCTAAACTGAAAAAATCCCAAGCACTATAATAATCCTTTCATCGTATGGGAGTTGCACCAAATCCCTTGATCAGACAGCCTTGATATATTTGATCTTTTGCAAACCAGCTATTCCCCGAGGCAAAAAGCCAGATGGATCCTTGCAAAGTCTGTGTTTAATGGCTAAGCTGATACTCTCCACTTTCTCTTTTGAAAAGTATCTGGATTTTTTTTTTGCAGGAAGCCTCTTATATGCAAAAGCTACTGCCTAATAACTTGCCTCGTTGTTGTTTTTTAAAAAGAAGCAGAAGCAGCTAATGCAAAAGGTTGTTTAGTCTTCTGCCCAGCAGAGGATACTCACTGCATGCCGGCCCAGCTGCCTAACCAGGCTACGAAGATGAGGCGGCATTATTATTGCTCAGAAGTCCTTGAACAAGCGACCTCCCTCTAAGCCCCGCCCCTTCCTGCACAGCCTGGCGTAGATCATTGCAGCACTGCAGCTATTCAGAACTGCATCCAGCTAGTTCTCTGTTTAACCCTCTGTCTGCAGTCTTCCTGTTCTGCCTCTCTGGACCTGGGCTGGTGGGTATTTACAGACTGGAACGGAGAAAGTCGATGCACCCATTATCTACCAAGAAGTCTGGACCGTTTAAAAAAATCTTTTTTAAAAAAGATTAAAAAGTCACAACAGTTGCAGCACTAACTCTGCAAATATCCCACAATCGCTGGGTTGCGCTGTTAGGCATGGAATGCAGTGTCCTCCAGAGGACCTCAGCTTTCAAAGGGGATGGGGGATCAAGCGGCTAGTCCTCAAGAGCATAAGGACAGGTGGCGAAGCTTCTGCACTTTAGACAGGCGTGCAGAAGCTACTACTGCTGGAATTCCCTCATCTGTACACCTATTAAAGGGGCAGGAGCCCTAGATTTCCCTTTTCCCCACCTCACTACTCTTGCTGACTACAAAAACTCTGGAAACTGTGAAGAATGAAGGGGGAAGAGCCATAGCTCAGTGGTAGCGCATTTGCTTTGCATGTCAAAGAGAACCCTTATTTGAAATCCTAGAGAGCTGCTGCCAGCCCGTGTAGACAAACTTCAGCTAGGTGGACCAGTGGGTTGACTCAGTATAACGCTGCTCCCTGCGTTTCCAACAGGTAGGAGGCAAGCAGATTTGGGAAGCATCACAGCTCAAGTAACAGAACATGCAGAAGGGTCCTGGGTTCAATTTCCCAGGATCTCCAAGGGAGGCTGGAAGTGTCTGAAAACCTGGAGAGCCACTGAGCCGGTGGTCTGATTCAGTACAAGGCAGCTTCCTATAGTGTCCTTGCCACACCCAAAGGAAATACTTTTCAGACGAACATGCATCAACCTGCACAATTAACACAAGTCACACAAATCAGAGCTCTCTCCCCACCCCGCTGCCCCAAAGCACACACAACTCTGCCCTTAGCAAGAGGACAAATTGACCAAACTTAAAGTAGGTGGAAATTATTAAGCTCCAATTGATTCCAGCTAACACAGCCAATAATAGCCAGGTATGATCTACTCCAACATCACCTTGAGGGCAGCAGGTTCCCCATTCCTAACTGAGGCCCCTGATAAGTTTCATGGCACGTGGTTCAAGCCACATAAAACTGACTCTTCCATTTGTGTCTGAATCTGCGGGTTTGGAAGTCAGTGAGCATCATTTCCTGCCTGCCTGGAGATGTCTAATTCTGCCCTGTGACTCAGCATTTCATGTAACTGAATTAAAAAAAAAAAAAAGAGGAGGAGACTGAGCTCAGGAATGAGGATGGCTCAATGTCTGTCCTTCTCCACCCTATCCAGCCACATGTCCCTAGATTCCTCAAGGAAACCAGATTTGACCTCCACACAGTGTGCCCTTTGGAACAAACTATTGACCTTTTTTTGCCAAAGCTGCCGATTAGAATCCAGAGAGGAAGGAAAACTAAGCTTGGGTTTAATTAGTTTTTTTTAAAAAAAACCAAATGTTTTAAGGACTTCTTTCCACCTCTTCCTCTTCATCTGGCTCGCTTCCATGCTTCTCCCTCTACCTGGAACAGCCTTATTAATCCATTCAAGATGCCACCCTGAACTGAGGCCTTTTTTCATGTTCCCACTCCACAAGAGGTCTGGAGGGTGGCAACACAAGAACAGGCCTACTCTGTGGTGGCTCCCTGTTTGTGGAATGCTCTCCCTAGGAAGGCTCACCTGGCACCTTAGTTACATATTTAAGAGTCTGGATAGCAAAAAGGTATCTCTTCAGCCAGAGCTTTGGCTGATTAACATTCTATGGCCTTTTAAATGTGTTTGTGGGAGAGTGGTTATTGGTTTAAGTTTTATTATATATTTTGTGTTCTCATTTTGTACTTTTTTGTAGTGAACCGCCCTGTGATCTCCCAATGACGGGTGGCTTACACCATCATCATCATCATCATTATTATTAGAGTCCTCTGTGAGCTAAGAGCTTTTGGAAGCTTATTTGCAAAGCCTGCAAAGGAGCTCTGGGAAGGGCTGTGTTACTCTTCCATGTGGTTATAAAACAGTCACCACTTAGAAGAGCTAAGCAGTAAGGAACAGCATCCCCCAAACTCTGCTTTATTCGCTTTAGTTTTCAAAATGCAAGAGATGCACTTTTCTGGGAGATATTTAAGAATGGGCAAAAAGTCATGCTCGGGTATAGGAAGATTTTAAAAACGAAGGTGCTCTAGGCAGCTGATGTAAGAATCTAACATTCAATATTTGGGAAAGGAGAGATGAAGGACTGCTGCTTTTGCAAGAGAGGGTCAAAGCAGAGATGGGACTGTGCAACATCCACTATTAATCATTACTCAAACAGTACAGGTTTCGTCATTAGATAACAGAAGAGTCTTGCAGCAATCCTAGGCTGCAATGCTAACCATGTTCACTCAGAGGCAAGTGCAGTTAGGATTGCAGCCTAAGTTCAAGTTCACACAATACATTTAAAGCATATAATTTCCCCCAAAGAATTGTGGGAATTGTAGTTTGTTAAAGGGAACTGTAGCTCTGGTGGCTGACCTACAGCTCCCAGGATTCTTTTGAGGGAAGCAATGCACTCCAAATGCAGTTCTGTTAAGTTCTGCTCAGAGTAGACCCATATAAATGAAAGGAGCCATGTAGTCAGGTCCACCAACTTCAGTGGGTCTACTCTGAGTAGGACTAGCACCAGATGGGGCCTTAGAAGAAAATGTAATTGACCTCAGGCATGTCTTCCAGACACCACAAAGCTGTTGCACTTGCAGCAAAACCAAGACATTTCTCCCTCTGGAAATGGTTAAACAAGCTTCTTAGAAACTCAAAGGGCTGCTCCCAGGAGGAAGACTGCATCAAAAACCTATCCCTGCACCAAGCGAAAGTCCATCTGGTGCAATCGATCCATGACGCAGATCCTCCTACTCATTGTAGTTAAGGAGGAAGAGGAGGGGCAGTTAAGTTGGGTGTGAATCATGAGGCTTAAAAAAAAGAAAGAGAGTCTTCCTTCCTTCCTTCGGTTTTTAGCACATGGCTGCAACATTCTGTGTAACCCAGCAACTGCCACCCTCATAAATCAATGCTCAGCTTTGCACGGCGGAATGTGGCATGCAAGGCATGATAGCCTAGAGACATGAAGCCTCCTGCTGCCACACATGTCTCCTAACCCAGCTGCTAGACTGCTGCCTCCTCCCAATCTTGGAATTCTACAGGATGGTATTTTAGTTACGTTCACATTTTTATGTAACCAGGGAACTTCACAGACAGGGTTACAGAATTGGAGGGCCTCTGTTACGTGGCTGGTCCCTAGGAAGGCATCAAAGTTCTAAGAGCAGGAGGAGGAGGAAGTGTTTGGTAGTGTGTTAGGTAAGGCACTCCTTTTTCCTTCCTGCTCAAGAAAGGTTTAAAAAACACACACCAGTGGGCTGCTGAGTGCTCCTTGCGGTGTTTCACATAGGCCTGATTGAGTGAAAGCGAGGCCAGCAAGGTGGATAGGGAGGAGAGAGATAAGGAGCTGATCACAGCATGGTGCATGCTGTAGAATCATGCTCTGGCCATACATCTCTCACCCCCAGACCACGCAAAGCACTGCAGGTAACAGGTTTCCATCGTGGTTTGCCATAAAACTAGCCCCATCTTCAAATCAATATAACTTTTGGAGGGTGGCGGCTAGTTTTATGGGCCTCTAGAGTACTTAGAGAGGGTTTTCCTAGCTTCCTTTCCTTGGCAGGGTCAATCACGCCAGGATGAACCCTTTGTGGGAGGAAGTAGGAAGGTGAGGAAAAAGGATACCCAAGATCATCCCTTGCACAGCTACTCTGCGACTTATGCGTCTAGAGGTTGCATGCACACCATACATTTATAGCACCCCCCACAATAAATCCCAGCAACCTTAAACTACAGTTCCAATGTTTCTTTTTTTTTAGGGAGGGGGGGGTGTACTTGAAATGTATGGCCTCTCTTCCACATCCCATTTTCTCCAAGAGAATAACACCGTTTACCTCACTTTACAGACAGTTGCAGAATCCAGGCCCTTATGGGGCTAGTCCGTAGGAAGGCAGGCACCCACCTCACCCTGGACCTATACGAGCCAGCAACTTTTATCTGATCTTGAAACTGCTTTGATTTCAAGAGAGAGAGAGATGGGGGGCTGGTTTTAGAGGCCTATAATGGGATTTAACCGGAGGACCTAGGTAACCTTCCTAGTGAAATGATACTAACTTCGGACAATGATTTTATTTTGGGGGGGGGTGCCCGAGCTCGGTCCTTTGTTCGCCCTGCTAAAGGAAGTCCTGACTTCACAGAACCAGTTGGAACGGCCCCCCCCACCCCGTATATTTGCAATGGAGACTCCCTCACCTCTTTCCTTTTCTGCAAAAGCTTCCCCGTTGCAACATTTTTGCAAGCGTATCCTTTTTCCCTAAAGCAACAAGCTTTCTCCCTGCTAAGGAAGGAGAGATTTTAGGTCCCCCCCCGCCACTTACCTGTGACTAAGCTGGAGCGCTAACAGCACCTGCAAAATAATAATAACAATACTAGCAGTATATAATAATTTTCCTTACAAAAAAAGAACGACAACAGACGGGTAATTGGAACCAGCACCGCTTTCAGCTCGCGCTCCCGGGCAACTGGGGAAGATCCGCCCGGCTCGCGCTGAACTATAGTCCCGTCCATGCAGATTAGGGGCACCCTTCCCGGCTTCTCATTGGCTGGCCTGGCCCCTTTGCCTCTTCCTGATTTGTCGGGAGGGGCCTCTCGCCAGCTCAGCCTCCTGGCGCGTGCGCTACGTGCCCGAGCGGGCCCTTTTGCTGAGGCTGCTCGCCTCCATAGATGGCTCTTCTTTTTTTTTTTAAGTGATGGAAAATCCCCATTTTGCTAAGCGCGGAAAAAGGGGGGTGTTCTGAAGCAGAACCTCCTCGTGGTTCTTCTCCCCACCCTCCATGCAACAGTTGCAAAGCGGCACAATTCGCCGGTAGCCATAATAAAAGCTAGGTTTTATTATTTTCTCTCCAAAATTTTATGCTACATAAAGCAAATTTTGTATATACATATATACACATCAAAATTTAAAACCGGATAAATCATTTTTATCATTCAGAATGAAATATACTGAAATCAAACTTTTAAAGACAAAAATGTTAGCTTTTTTTTTTAATTACATAAACCACATTTTTGGATATCTGCATCAGTTAGAAAGCAAGGAATTCTTTAATTTCTTTAGGTCCAAACTTTGCAACATGCATCCCAACTGCCTAAAGTTTTTGTTTCTCACAGGTTTTTTGTGAGGAGAAAAAGGGGGGGGGGGAGCAGGGAAAGAACCTTTGAAAAAAAACAAAAATTATCACTAAAGTAATTTTTCGGGTTTCATGCATGTGGGCACAGATGCTCAAGCCTATTAACTGGATTACAAAAGGTGGCCATTATACAAGAATGTCACCATCAGTCTCAAGTCCTTTCATCGGTTGGTTCAAGTTTATCTGAGCACGTGTAGAGTTCCTTTGTTAAAAAAAGGAACATTCTCTGCATGTGCTCAGAGGTAAGCTTTAAACTACCTTAATCATATGGCCCACAACAATAAACAAGATCTGATTAATCTAATGATATACAGTGGTACGTCAGGTTACATACGCTTCAGGTTACTCTGCTAACCCAGAAATATTACCTCGGGTTAAGAACTTTGCTTCAGGATGAGAACAGAAATTGTGCTCCAGCAGCGTGGCGGTAGCAGGAGGTCCCATTAGCTAAAGTGGTGCTTCAGGTTAAGAACAGTTTCAGGTTAAGAACAGATAATAATAATACAGATAATAATAGGGTGGGGCAAATGGCTCTCTGGAATCGCCTCAGGCCTCACTCCCTGTCACAGGCCACATCTTCTTTGAGTGCTTTTGTCTGGATGGAAAGCTGGAAAGTGCCTCTTTGCTTTCCTAAAAACAGTATGGAAAGACATAGTGTTGTGGGAACATCTGACTTTTGCATGCTGGCTGGCTGCACAAAGGTAAGAATGATATCTTTTGCTGGTGGCCCCACCTTCCTGGCAATATTGCCCACAAGAGAATGTGACCCTGGAGCTGAGTATGGCTCCCCATGCCCTGAACTATGAGAACAATAATAAGAACCCTGCTGGATGGGGTCAAAGGACCATTGAGTTCAGAATCATGTTTCCCAGGCGCTGTGGTCTAAACCACAGAGCCTAGGGCTTGCCGATCAGAAGGTCGGCGGTTCGAATCCCCATGACGGGGTGAGTTCTCATTGCTCGGTCCCAGTTCCTGCCAACTTAGCAGTTCGAAAGGACGTCAAAGTGCAAGTAGATAAATAGGTACCACTCTGGCGGGAAGGCAAACGGCGTTTCCGTGCGCTGCGCTGCTTCGCCAGAAGTGGCTTAGTCATGCTGGCTACATGACCCGGAAAAACTGTGGACAAATGCCGGCTTCCTAGGCCAGTAAAGCGAGATGAGCACTACAACCTCAGAGTCGTTCACGACTGGACTTAACTGTCAGGGGTCCCTTACCTTTTTTTACCTTTACCTCCAGCAGACCCTTCAAGCAGGGCATGAGAAGCAACAGACCTCCCTTGTTTGTTCCCAGCATTCAGATGTACACTGCCTCTGAACATGGAGGCTCCATTTAGGCATATAGCTATGGACAGACCTGCCATCACGGTCACCACACCAAGTGGCAGTGAGTTCCATAAGACAACCCCTTTCTCTTTAACTGACTTGCCAGTCAAGTACATGGTTCTCCCCTCTCTCCATTTTGCCCTCACAACAGCCCTGTGGGGTAGGTTAGAGCCTGAGATTTGACGACTAGGCCAAGGTGAGCTTCATGGCTGAGCAGGGATTTGAACTCTGGTCTCCAGTGTCACAGCCCAACACTCCAACCACTAGGCCACCCAAATTGCAGATGAGATAGTGGGAGAGACTTCCTCTGTAGGCAGCAGTTGCAAACAGGTGGGTTCTGCATGTTTCACAGACATAGCTCTGTAACTTATACAGCCCATTCAGATAACTTTTGCATAAATTATCCCAGGAAACTTTACAACCGTGCTGTAGGGTAAGTTGCTATGATATGATATTTTATTACTCGCTCACTCGCTCCTTCCCTCCTAATATTGTGATTAAGTACAGAGATGAGGACTAAGGGACCGGTTGCTTACCACTTCCTGCCAACCTAACAGTTTGAAAGCACATCAAAGTGCAAGTAGATAAATAGGTACCACTCTGGCGGGAAGGTAAACGGGAAGCCTGATGTCCTCCAGATGTTGTTGGACTACAGCTCCCATCATCCCCGAGCCTTGCCCATGCTGTCTGGGGTCTGATTATATTGAGTATAACATCTGGAGCAACATCTGGAGGGCCACAGCTTCCCCATCCCCAAACTAGACAGTCATTTGCCTTTCCCCCCAACAGAGCTACGCTTCTCAGGGTTCCCGGATTGATTGCTAAAAGCACTTTGAGAATTGTAGCTCTATGAGGGGATCGGGGCCGCCTAACAACTCTCAGCACCCTTAACAAATTACAGATCCCAGAATTCTTTGGGGAAAGTCAAGACTGTTTAAAGTGGAATAAGAATGCTTTAGATGAATAGAGTGAATGGGGCCTTAGGATCATTCAAAGTGTTGGTGTTGACCTTTAAAGCCCTAAACGGCCTCGGCCCAGTATACCTGAAGGAGCGTCTCCACCCGCATCGTTCTGCCCAGACGCTGAGGTCCAGCACCGAGGGCCTTCTGGCAGTTCCCTCATTGTGAGAAGCAAAGCTACAGGGAACCAGGCAGAAGACCTTCTCAGTAGTGGCACCCGCCCTGTGGAATGCCCTCCCATCAGATGTCAAAGACATAAACAACTACCTGACATTCAGAAGACATCTTAAGGCAGCCCTGTTCAAGGAAGTTTTTAATGTATGACATATTAGTTTATTTTTGGTCTTTGTGGAGGCTGCCCAGAGTGGCTGGGGAGGCCCAGCTAGATAGACGGGGTACCCAAAAAAAATTATTATTATTATTATTATTAGGATCAGAGCTGGAATAGATTTTGGTGGTCCTCTACAAGCTCTACTCAGTACAAGAATTACAATGCGCATAACAACCATCTACACAGCAAATTTTAATTTTTACATGCCTTTCCCCCCTTCTTCTTATAAGACTTAAGAATTTCTGGATCACTCAATAAACCCCTTGCTTATCAAACTTTAAATAAATGCACACAGAGAGTTATTGTCTGGGATGCTGTTTCCCATTAAGGCGCACCTTTTCCGGTGGAGATGTTGACCCCAGCCCCTTCTAACACTGCGAAACCACACCAGCTCTTCCTTCTGCAAAAGCAGATCCCTGTGCTGTCTTTCTGTTCACTTAACGCCTCCTGTTCCCACCTCACCCCCATCGTGAGAAAGAATTCAGTTGTTTTCAAAACGAGCGTGCAAAGCGCCCGATTCCATCGACAGCACATCCAGATTCTCACGGAAAAGCAAACCGCATAGTTATCCCAGAGGTGGGAAGCAAAGAAATAATATTTTTTCAAATGCCTACAGAGCAGAAAATCAGTGAATGAGCAGTGATATCCCCCTCTCCCCGCCGTAGAAGCCTTATCTCCCTAGTCTATGGCTCCTGCCAAACTGTACAATACTATGTTATTAATTATCATTTTTTTAAAAAAAGAAATAAGCTGATGCAAGGAAAAATAATACCAACACCTGAATTATGCCAGGATTTTCAGCATGGATGCCTCCCTGATAGAGGCTCCAGCTACAGTATAGTACAGTACTGTAACTTTGTCCTGGGCACACAATCTGTTGAATGTAATAATTCCGAGCGAGTGAGTCCGGGGGATTGTTTGGTTCATTGCAGGAGCCATGAAACTTCTATCACTATAAATGTGTTTGTGTTTAAGATGTTACAAGATGGGGCTTGAGGGGAGGGGTTTGTATGGTTGACAGCTGCAGTGAACTACCTGCTGCACCTCTGGATTAATTAAAAGGGATCCCTGACCATTAGGTCCAGTCGTGACCGACTCTGGGGTTGCAGCGCTCATCTCGCTTTATTGGCCGAGGGAGCTGGCGGTCATGTGGCCAGCATGACTAAGCCGCTTCTGGCGAACCAGAGCAGCGCACAGAAACACTGTTTACCTTCCCACCGAAGTGGTACCTATTTATCTACTTGCACTTTGATGTGCTTTTGAACTGCTAGGTTGGCAAGAGCAGGGACCGAGCAACGGGAGCTCACCCCGTCGCAGGGATTTGAACCGCCAACCTTCTGATCGGCAAGTCCTAGGCTTGTGGTTTAACCCACAGCGCCACCCACGTCCCTCTGGATTAATTACCGTATTTTTCACACTATAAGACGCACCAGACCATAAGACGCACCTAGTTTTTGGAGGAGGAAAACAAGAAAAAAAATACTCTGAATCTCAGAAGCCAGAACAACAAGAGGGATCGCTGCGCAGTGAAAGCAGCGATCCCACTTGCTGTTCTGGCTTCTGGGATAGCTGTGCAGCCTGCATTTGCTCCATAAGCTGCACACACATTTCCCCTTACTTTTTAGGAGGGAAAAAGTGAGTCTTATAGAGCAAAAAATACGGTACTTCCTGTTTGTAAGTCTTCCCTTGAAAAACTGGGACTTTCTGTAGTTATTTGGTGGGTATATAAATGCACTCTGCACATGCTCAGGAACACTTCCGGAGGCTGAATGTGAGGAGTAGGGGAAATAAACTTGTGGAACTCAGGAATATGCCTGATTTGGAAGTAGCAATGGACAAACCCGGCAGGAATAGGTGCCTCCCAATTACTTTAATCACACTTAGCAAACTACAACTCCCAGAATTCTTTGGGGGAAGCCATAACTGTTCACCGCAGTATCATAGTGCTGTATGGCACAAATGCGGCTTAAGGAGGAGGAAACCGGCAAGCCTCCGTGATCTGGTTGTAGGTAAGAGGACAGGCAAGTGGGGCCTGACATTGGGCAGTGGTGGGGCAGTGCCCCACTTGCCCTGACGCACCACCCTCCACTGTTACTGCAACGTAATCTGGTAGTGTTGAATGAGCAAAGCTCATGGACTGGAATATAATGGTAAATAAGGAACAAAGAAAGGAGACGGGGAGGTTTAATAGTAGAACCCAACTGCCTCTTGTGATGTCACAAGCAGATCTACATATGGCGGAGAGAATTTTCACAGCGATCATGGATGGAATGGGGGCAAAGGTACCCAGATCTCTAAGGCCAGGACCATTTGCAGATCTCATAGCAATTACATCACTGCGCATTGGTCAGGTGAGTTAAACTGCATGTATGTGAAAGACTATGAACATAGCGACCGCTTTCCAATCCGTGTGGAACTGTGCATCATAATTAATTATTTCGCTGAATTTTCCATTCATGCGTAAGGACACAATTTTACAGATCTTTCCAATAAAGGAAGCATCTAGATGAGGGTTTCCCAAAGTTTTGACCCCTTTGTGGCGCGGGAGGGTGGTGTCAATGGGGCTGTGCAGGAGGTGAATACAGACCTAGAGATTCTTTTAGAGGGGAAGCCATGTGTTTTAAGTCCTTTAAATGTATTGAGTCGATGTGACTTAAAATCAGGCCTCATTGTCCTTTCTTCACAGGCAGAGGTCACCCTTTCCCCACACTTCTTCATAACTCTCCTTGCTTTCTCCTTGTGAGGACCCTGAGGGCCCATTCTATGACAGGAGCGTCCTATTTGAGTGTTCAGATGTGTGCCCCATTCATTTATAAAGTGGGAGGTTGAGTGGTCCAGGTCTATTTTACGCACCGAAAAGAAATGGGTGTGACATGAGGAGAGCTAAACTCTCCCTTTCTCCATATTCCAAGCACTTTTCTTCACAGTCTGCTTCATTTCCATCCAGGGTGGGTGTGGTGGGTATACCAGCAGTGATGATGAAATGTGATGAAGTAATGTAATTGTTTCACCTAAGCTCACCTCGGAAGTTTGTGGCGGGGAGGATTTGAACTCGCAACTTCCTGGTTCATCTTAGCCATAGTGTCGCACCAACTCTAACTGTAGACTGCCTTGTTTGATAATTATATTTCAAAATCAAGTCCGATCCACAGAGTGGGGAGAATATATTTCATTCAAGAGCCATGAAGCGTCTCTTCAGTATTGTCATTCAGGGCCTGGTTTTTTACAATTTTGAAGCTCTCCAATGCAGAAAGAATCCTGACACCCTTTCCTCACACTTCCTGACACCTCTCCTTGCTTTTTTCCTTCTGAGGAACTGGGCCCAAGAGCTACATACGAAAGGAATGCTCGTATCTGACTGTTCAGATGTGTCCCATTTATTTATGAAGTGGGGGGTTGGGCAGGCGGGGACGGGGGTCTATCCATTACTCCCAAAAGGTGTTAAAAAACCCCCAAAACCCTTCTTTAAGGGAAAGAATGGGCTTTAAAAGCATAGTGTCAAAGGGACCGATTCACACTGAGCTGTTCCCGAGGTACATCTTGATTGCACAACAATTCAATTTTTCAATGTGTTATTTTGCTGTCGTTAATTACTCTTTGGGCTTTTATAAGCTAAAGGAAGGAAGGCTATCGCAGAGGAAACCAATGCATAATAGAGTAGCTGCAATGTTTTGCTTGCAAACCGCACAGGTTATTGGGATCACCTGATGTCACTGATGTCAGGTGACTGAGGGGTGGGCAGCGCCGCTCGCCTGTAAAACTTGGCTTGTGGAAGTGGAGAGATAAGGCCCCAGCAGCCGCAGCAATAGGATGAGTGGACAGGGCAGTGATACTTGAGGTGAGGACTGGGGCCTGGCCACTTTGTCCCTATGCTCCTCTATGTTTTTAAATGGTGCCCCATTTAAAAAGAGGTGGTCCCCTCACTCTGCCTCATTTAAAATATATATATATATATTAAAATATTTCTAGGTTGCTTTTCTGGGCAAAAGCCCATCCCAAGTGACAGACTAGCTTAAAGCAAGTAAGCTGAAGGGTTGGTCCTGTATTGTCTACACAGTGGTGGCCAAACTTGGCCCTCTGGCTGTTTTGGGACTACAACTCTCATCATCCCTAGCTAACAGGACCAGTGGTCAGGGATGATGGGAATTGTAGTCCCAAAACAGCTGGAGGGCCAAGTTTGGCCGCCACTGGTCTACACAGACTGGCAGCAGCTCTCTGGGGTTTTAGACAGGGACATTCCCAGTCCTACCTGGAGATGCCAGGGATTGAACCTGGAACCTTCTACAGATGCTTTATCGCTGAGCTACGGACTTTCCTATACCCTACTCTTCCCCCCCCCCGCCCAGGCCACCACAAGTTAGCCTATCTGCAAATAAACAACTGCTAAGCCTCTACAAATTATTATTTATAATTCCTTGTTTGATTGCTGTTGGTGGCACAGAAGAACATCTGCTCTCCCACCTTCTCCTTCTCCTCGCATTGGTGTTGTAAAATTGTACTCTCTTCGTCATTCCCCTCAGCCAGACAAAAAAACCAAACAAACCCCAAAGTGTCTGGCTAGCATTTTGGAAGATGGAAAAATGCCCCATAAGGCCTATGTTATTGTGGGCATGCATGAAGAACTCTCTACCCAACGAAAGCAGCATTGTGTTTGACCACTGGATGTCACAACTCCTCAATGCACAATGCAGCTGAAAAGCCAGAGGAATCAAGCCGAGTGTGGGAGCGGTTCTACGCAAGCATTTCCAGAAAGAGAAGGGGGGGGGAATGTTGTTTTTTCTCCCTGCCATAGAATCGTGGAATTGGAAGGAACCCTGAGGGTCATCTAGTCCAACCCCCTGCAATGCAGGAATCTCAACTTCAGCGTCCATGACAGGTGGCCATCCAACCTCTGCTTACAAAAAAAGGAAGGAGAGTTCACCACCTATTGTGGGAGACAATTTCACTGACAAACTGCTGTTACTGTCAAAATGTTCTTCCTGATGTTTAGGCGGAATCCAGTGGCGTAGCGTGGGGGGTGTAGGGGGGGGCCGGCTGCACCGGGCGCAACATCTGGGGGCGCGCGCTCGCACTCGCAGCTCTCTGCCCCTACCTGGCTCACTCACTCTCTCTCACTGCAGTGCTGGCTGTGCAAATCCGATCCGAGCTGCCGGGTCGCCGCCCACTGTGGAGGGGAGGGTGCCAGGCGTGCGGTGCGGTGCGGTGCGGAGAGAGAGCGAGGGACTATCTGGGGGAGGGACAGTGCAGCGGGGGGGGGGGGGGCGCAAATTACTTGCCTTGCCCCGGGTGCTGACAACCCACGCTACGCCACTGGCGGAATCTCCTTTCTGGTAACTTGAATTCAGAGCAGGAGAAAAACAAGTGTGCTCCATCCTCTGTGTAACATTGGCATCCACCTGTCTTTCATCATCATCACTTTTAATTTGTATACCGTCTTTCCATCTTACAATACTCAAGGCGGTTTACAAGCTGAAGAAACAAAGAATGTACACCTTATAACGAACTAATGCAATACAAAAAATGTGATAATAAAACATAGCTTTAAAATAAGCAACCTACATCAAATAAAGTAACATTCAACATTCATTAGAATAATATAGAATAATAATATCGGCATATAAAAGTTAAACAGAAATCCACTCTTAACAATTACAATTACAAATGATTTCTAAACTATAATCAGTAAACAACAGCATGCCACTGTGCATAAAATAATACAATACAAATTGATAAGCAGAGACTGGAGGGTGGGGCAAGGCAGGTGGAAGGAGGCCTTGCCTGATGAAGCCTCTCCCGTCCCCCCTCTTTGGAGACAATGGAGGAGTGCACCTTTGGGGAGGAGGTCAAGCTGTTGGAAGGTTGCAGCGCCTGCTGTGGCTGTAGAGACCGATGTGGAAGAGACATGTTTTGTTGCAGCTGGGGCAGAGGAAGGCGCCCGGTTGTGCTGCTGCAGATGCACCATGGCATTCCTTCTCTCTGCACTCTTCCCAGTGGTCATTTCTCCTCTGGTCACTGCTATGGATACACAAATTGCCTGCCTGTCTCCAGGCACTGCGGTCAGCTGCAAGCGATTCCCATGTGGCAGGGTTGATGTTACCAGCATTCCTGTTCCTTCTGCAGACATATTTGTAGCACAGAGTTGGTCTGCCCACTGGCCTGGTGCCAGAAGCCAGCTCTCTATAGAGTATGTCCTTGGGAATCCTGGCACCTTCCATTCTGTGGACATGACCAAGACAGCACAGATGTTGCTGAGACAGGAGTGAGAACGTGCTGGGAATGTGGGCTTGGGAGAGCACCTCTTTGTTTGGAATTGTGTCCTGCCCTGTGGTACCACAAATCTTCCTGACCAACAGCACATGTGGAAGATGTTGGGGCATTGCTCCTAATGGCTGTAAGTTGCCTACGACTTACTTCCACAAAGCAATGTGCTAAACACAGGCCTGGTAGACCTTCGCCTTGGTATTGAACATTGGCATCACATTCTCCCACACCCTTTTGGAGAGGCAAGCCGTTGCCATAGCTACCTTGCCAATACGCTTGTCCAGCTCACCATTGATGGAGAGGTTGCTGGTTATGGTGGAACCCGGTAGACAAAATTGTCTACCACCCCAAGTGTGTGGTCACACTTTTTTTTTAAAAAAAGAAAGTAAATATTTTATTATTGGTCACAGAATGCACTGTTGAGTCTAGAAGGTAAGAGCCAATCTGCATTCAGTTGAAGCAAACTCACTACGAGTCGCAGTATGGCAGCTTGTATTCTTCTGGTCCATCAAGCTTCAGTGATACTTCCTCCAGGGATCATGCTTTGTACGGTCGAAGCTCCAGATGTAGCTGAAAGCCACATAAGCAGTTAGCATCACGGCCATGCCACCGATACCTGCTTTCTTCATATAACTGCCCCACTTCTACATCCAGCAGCCTCACATCTTTTACTGGAACGGGTCAGTTCGCCATCTTGAAGCTGCTGCAGTGTCTCCCTGCTCCTCCGCTCGCAAAGGCTGCCGGGAGAAGGTTGCGCGCGCGGGGGCTCCGTGGTCACGCTTTTTAAAATAAGTTAAGTTGGCAAGCCCAGTCGCAGCTGACCAAGGTGCAACAACAAACTAGACCTTAAGGGGAGGGACTCCATAGCACAATGATCTGCATGTGGAAGATCCCAGTTTGAAACACTTGCATCTAAATTTAAAAGGATTTGGTAGCTGGGGATGAGGAAGATATGTAACAGATACTCTGGCAATCCACCACCAGCCAAAATAGATGCAACTTGGCAAGATGGAGAAAGCCTTTGTTGTAAATGCCTGTGCAAGCCTGAGAGGTAAACAGAACTCTTGGCGCAGTGATAAGGTACCCAGCTGCCAAAGGATTCTGTGGGACCTGAAAGGCTGTACAGAGTCTTACACTTCATATTGGTCCAGTCCAGGGCCTGAGTTTGGATAGGACAGCTGGGCTAAGGCTAGCTTCTGAGTCAAGACTGAGACGAGATTTGAATTCAGGGTTTGAGGGCTCATCAACTTACAGTGTTAACTGATGCATTTTGAATAGGGCAGATGGAACTCAGGGAGGAGAGAAACAGATAATGCTTTACTAGTTAAACCAAATGCAAACAAGGAGAAATAAAAAGAGAGGTTTTGCCTTTCTGTGTGACCACTCCCATTCCCACCATGGCAGCATTACACAAAACCTGAAGCTTGCTTGGGAACTCACTGCCTGCAAATGCTTAATTTTTTTTAAAAAAAAGCTTCCCGCCATCTCATTCATTATTATTCCGCATGATGCATGCAAGATCAGATGGTGTTATTCCTTCCCGGCTTCCCCCACCTCCCCTTTCCTGGAGGAGTCATTGCTTTTGACATCTGCATTGGTCTGTGCAACGCAGAGCTAATCAAACATGGCCCACAGTGCCTTGCGTAATCCTTGTATATCCAGGGCTGGGTAAATAGTCATTGAGGGAGCGGGTGGCGCTGTGGTCTAAACCACTGAGCCTCTTGGGCTTGCTGATCAGAAGGTCAGCGGTTCAAACATAGCTGTCAGCTTTTCCCTTTTCTTGCGAGGAATCCTATTCGGAATAAGGGAATTTCCCTTTAAAAAGGGGAAACATTGACAGCTATAGGTTCAAATCTGTGCGACAGGGTGAGCTCCCATTGCTGTGTCCCAGCTTCTGCCAACCTAGCAGTTCTCATGCACACCAGTGCAAGTAGATAAATAGGTACCGCTGCGGCAGGAAGGTAAACGGCATTTCCATGCACTGCTCTGGTTCGCCAGAAGCGGCTTAGTCATGCTGGCCACATGACCCGGAAGCTGTCTGTGGACAAACGCCGGCTCTCTCGGCCAATAAAGCAAGATGAGCACGCAACCCCAGAGTCGGTCACGACTGGACCTAATGGTCAGGGGTCCCTTTACCTTTTCTTATTTCTCAGCACACGCAAAGTGTTTTCCTGTTGCGATGGGGTCCACAGCTTCTGTTTTAAACCAATAAAGGGACAGCTAGTGCAATCATTAGCACTGGGCTAAATTCAGGGAGAACTGGGTTTTGATCCCCACTCAGTTACAATGCTTACGGAGTGAACTTTGGCCAGGTGTCACCTCTCTCACGCTATCCCGCCTCGCAAGGTTGTTTTGAAGGTAAATGATGGGAACGAGGGTGCCTTGGCTAGTGCAGTCAACCTGGTGTCCTCCAGATGTAGAGTACAGCTTATGAAGGACAGGAGAAAAACAAGACCCAGCACCCAAACTAGACCCCTCTCCCCAAAAACTGAGAGGAAAATCTGACCCATTATGATCTGGAGCCAACCTGACCTGATCTGAACCTTGAACCAAACTTGCGCAGTCTCCTCCACCCTCCTTGCCACCAGATCTCCCCATCCTGCTTTGATAGATCCAGATACCTCAACTCACTCCAGCCAAATCCTGGGTCGACCTGAATCATCCGGATTCATTTTGGGGTCAGGGATTCGGATGGAGCCTGGGCACAGGCCTGGGCACTGCCTCCTCAGTAGCATATTATTCTGGGATGGTGTTCTTGCACTTCCAGGTCTGGGAGCCCAAGCTGGTACTACAAACTTGCTACATTCTGGTGCCGAGTCTGACGTTTTCTCCTTGGGGATCCATCTGTGTGCCTGAAGTCTTGCTTATGAAATTTGCATCGCACCTGAGGCCCTGAACGGCCACCCACCCGGATGCTGACCAAACACAAACCTGCTTTCCTTCAGTACGGTGGCTACACCACATGCCTTTATACCAGGGGTCAGCAAGGTTTACCGGCCATGGACCGGATCACTCCCACAGAGATTGTCCGTGGGCCAGACTGGTGCAGCACGACGCCGGAAATCGTGTCTGCACATGTCTGCAGCGTTGGCAATTACTTCTGCGCATGCCCAGACACTGAAAATCGCACCTGCACAGAAGCGATTTTTGGCATCTGGACATGCGCAGATGTGATTTCTGGTATCTGCACATGTGCAGACGTGATTTCTAGTGCCGCTCAGCGAGTCCTCACACCGTGCTACACCGGTTTAGTGCAGCGCACGGAGGACTCACCAAGTGGGCGGCTCGGTTCGGGGGTGGTTTGTGGGCCGGTAAAATGGTCTTCGTGGGCCGCATCCTGCCCATGGACCACACGTTGCCGACCCCTGCTTTATACTATAGACCCAGTGCATTAGTAGGGAGACTATTCCAGCTCGAGGGCCACATTCCCTTCTGTGAAAACTCCCAGGGTCCACATGCTAGGGGTGGGAGGGGCTGGATGCAAAGGTGGCCAGAGCAACAAATGTAAATGTAAACATTATTTTTGTACAGTAGACTATTTTCTACACCCACACCCACCCACCCACCCACACCCTCTGTCCTCCATTCAGGCTAATGAGGCATGGTCAGAGTTCAAGGGCACTTTGCAGCCAGGCAAAAACACTCAATCTTGGAGTGAATTGGACAATGTTGCATTTTTTTCGGGGTGGGGAAATACCTATGACTCCCTGTTTGAATGTTGATTCCTTAGTTTGGGGGTGGCGGTGTAAAACGTAGGGTTCACAGTACAAAAGGGTGCAAAAATGTTTCAAAACTTTGGCACCTGTTTGGAGTCATCGGGCAATGCTGGAGTTGGGGGTATGTGATACCTATGGCCCCAAATTACTCAGTTTTTTGGGGGTGCAAAACGTGGGGTTTTTGGTGCAAAATGGCTGCAAAGCTTTGGCACCAGTTTGGAGGGGATCCCACCCAGATTTCGGGGAATGAAGCCCAGAGCCGGGCCGGTGGAGGGTCTGGCTCTGGGAAGTGGGTGTGTTTTGTGTATCCTGAGGTTCAGGCAGAGAGACTTGGAGGGCTGCCTTTGGCCCCCGGGCTGGAGGTTCCCTACCCCCCTCCCTGCCCTAATGCATGCTGGGAAGCATTAAACATTAATGCTTCCAGGACGCTGCTGTACAGAAGGCCAATAACGGCGGCTCCCGAGAGGGGAGACCGCGAGCTTTGCAAAAGTACAGAACGTTACATTGCCGTGGTGCCATTGACCTTGTGCTCTTTGCTGTTTTGCCATCCCATTAGAGTGCCTGGCAGCTCTTCTCCCAGGTGGGTCAATAAGATATCATTAGGAGATGTAAGCTTGGGGCAGGTTGATATCTGTTATTGTTCTGGCAGGGAGCAGGGAAAGGTGGGGTGGGAGGGGGAAAGGCTGGCTTGAAAGTAAATTGTTATTTACTCTTTCCAGAATAAATAAGAGAAGAAGACGGGCTGGTTCCTCGCTGGCACCTGCTTTCAGACTTGGGAGAGCCATGAGGACTAGTGACTGGGTGTTCCCCTTCTTCCTTTTGCAGCTCAGCTCTTCTCACGTCCTGCACTGGACCTACAAAGGTAATAAGGAGACAGGATTGGGACGGGGTGCGAGGAGTAGGCGGTCGGCGTTGCGTTTAACATTCTCCCTTCTGTTGCTGGAAACCTGCAGGGTTGACACCCCGGTTGAAACGAAAGGCTTAGATTGAAACTGAGCTATAAGCTAGGCATATTTGCTCAGACATAAATCCAATTGGCTTCCAGCAAGATTTCCTTCTGAGCAAATAGGATCAGGATTGCAGCATCAGTGCCGTAGCGCTATGCATGTAGGCTTCAAAATAATGCCAAGTCTGTGCATGTGACGGAATGATGGGGTTGAAAGGCAGTGTGGCGTAGTGGCTAGTGCGTCAGACGAGTGATTGGGGAGATGCAAGCATATATTTAAAGCACATTCCCTCTCCCCCAAGAATCCCGGGAACTGTAGTTTATCCCTCACAGAGCTGCTGCTGTTAGCTCTCACAACAGACTACATATCCCAGAGTTCTTTGGTGTGCACATGGTTACAGATTCAAATCCCCCTTTTGAGCTCTGAAGTGGTGACTTGGAGAAGTTTACAACATCTCTGCTAGCTTGACTCACAGAGTTGTTGCGAGGATTTATTTATTTTTAAGTTCCCTGGGAGAAACATAGGGTATCAAAGGACTAAATATAAATTGAGGGGGTGGTGTGGGTTGTACCATTACAGTGGGAGATATACAAGTTATTGCTGTTTTTAATGTTGTTCTGTGTAAAGGGAATTTCATGCCTGCAGAAAAATATTTTTTGTTTGTGGGGAAGGGTAATAAAACGAAGCAAGAACTTAACACCTCTTATGCTATGTTAGGGTTGCCATATTTCAAAAAGTGAGAATCTGGACACAAGAGTTGTTGAGCTTTTTTGAACTATTTTTAAAGGAAATTTGCCCAAAAAACAACACTTCCAACCAGTGTTCAAAACTCCCATCGTTCTAGGCACATTTTGCAACAGGGAATTTCATTGGCGTGAGCATTTTCTGAGCTTTGGCCGCAGTGCTACGCCTATGATTTCAGATTAAAACCGCAGAGTGCAAGGAAAGGAGGACCTTTTTCTGCCTCCCCACTTCCAGCTACTCTCTGAAGACTGGAGAACAGACTCTCTTAAGAATATTAGGGGGATGGGCAGGGGAAGGACTAGACCCTGTGAAAAATGAACATAATATTTTAGCTGCAGTTCATTCATTTTCAGCTTTGTATTGTTATTTTAAAAAGTGTGCCTAGACATTCTGTTGTTGCGCCCATAACCTAGGTTTAAGGTGCCATTTAGCTCCTAGCTTTCATATCTCAGTTTCTAACACTGCTTCCGACATGGGTTGCCATACCCCTGGGTTTTCCCGGGCATGTTTACAGATTTTCAGAAATTCTGCCTAGACTCTATTTCCGATGGACGAATCCTGGATATGTCCTGGAAATTCCGGATGTATGGCAGCCCTAGCTATGTACATAATCTATATACAGTGGTACCTCGGGTTAAGTACTTAATTCGTTCCGGAGGTCTGTACTTAATCTGAAACTGTTCTTAACCTGAAGCACCACTTTAGCTAATGGGGCCTCCTGCTGCTGCCGCGCCACCGGAGCACGATTTCTGTTCTCATCCTGAAGCACAATTCTTAACCTGAAGCACTATTTCTGGGTTAGCGGAGTCTGTAACCTGAAGCGTATGTAACCTGAAGCGTATGTAGCCCGAGGTACCACTGTACTGTATATATATATAAAAGCAATTACAGTGGTACCTCGGGATGCGAACAGGATCCGTTCCGGAGCCCCGTTTGCATCCTGAACAGAACGCAAGCTGCAGCGGCACGTCTGCGTGTGCAGCGTTTCACTGCTTCCGCGCATGCGCGTGACATCATTTTGAGTGTCTGCGCATGCATGAGCGGCGAAACCCGGAAGTCACGCGCTCCGTTACTTCCAGGTTGCCGCGGAGCGCAACTCAAACGCGCTCAACCCGAAGCACATTCAACTCGAGGTATGACTGTATCAGCAATGCAGATATATTGTCAGAAAACAGTAGGGAGAATCTATCCCTGGATTACAGGCTGCTCCCCACAAAACAGGAACAGAGGAAGTGGAGTCAGACCAGACCACTGGTCTACCAAGCTCAGTAGCACCTACACAGACTGGCAGTAATGCTGCAAGACTGTGCACAAGGATCATAGAATAATAGAATAATAGAGTTGGAAGAGACCACAAGGGCTATCGAGTGCAACCCCCTGCCAAGCAGGAACCACCATCAGAGCACTCCTGACATATGGTTGTCAAGCCTCTGCTTAAAGACCTCCAAAGAAGGAGACTCCACCATACTCCTTGGCAGCAAATTCCACTGTCGAACAGCTCTTACTATCAGGAAGTTCTTCCTAATGTTTAGGTGGAATCTTCTTTCTTGTAGTTTAGATCCATTGCTCCGTGTCCACTTCTCTGGAGCAGCAGAAAACAACCTTTCTCCCTCCTCTATGTGACATCCTTTTATATATTTGAACATGGCTATCATATCACCCCTTAACCTCCTCTTCTCCAGGCTAAACATGCCCAGCTCCCTTAGCCGTTCCTCATAAGGCATCGTTTCCAGGCCTTTGACCATTTTGGTTGCCCTCCTCTGGACACGTTCCAGTTTGTCAGTATCCCTCTTGAACTGTGGTGCCCAGAACTGGACACAGTACTCCAGGTGAGGTCTGACCAGAGCAGAATACAGTGGCACTATTACTTCCCTTGATCTAGATGCTATACGCCTATTGATGCAGCCCAGAATTGCATTGGCTTTTTTAGCTGCCGCGTCACACTGTTGGCTCATGTCAAGTTTGTGGTCAACCAAGACTCCTAGATCCATTTCACATGTACTGCTCTCAAGCCAGGTGTCACCCATCTTGATCTTTCCCTTCCTGGAGATGCCAGCGGTTGAACCTGGAACCCGTCTGCAGGCAAAGCAGATTCTCTAACTGCTCAGCTCCAGACTCCAGTCCTCCATTCATATGACCAAATCGATCAAGGATTGGAATGAGCAGTTGGCTCAGGCTCAACTAGGGAGCATTATGGTTGACCTGGGCACTAACGGGAGCTCTCTTCACTGTGACTCTCAACTCAGGGATAGCCATCCTGGTGCCCTCTACATGTTGCAGACCACAACTCCCATCATCCTGACGTTTGGCCCTGGGGGCTAGGGGTTGAGGGGAGTTGCAGTAGAATGTCACCTGGAAAGCCTCAGGTTCCTGTCCCTGTTTTGAACAGTCTTAATAGCAGCCAGAACAGCCACTCATGCAGAGACACAGCAGGGAGTTTCCTTACTGGAAGGTGCTCCCAGGAGCCTTGAGTCCAGGCATGGGGAAGCTGTGTCTCTCTCCCCCCCCCCCCCATATTGCTGGACTACAGCCTCCACCATCCTTGTCCATTAGCCATTCTTTCGGAGGCTGCTGCAAAAAGGCCAATGCGTCTGTTTTCGTCTCTGCCGCACTTTCCTTTGGAAAGCGGTGAGTGTGGCGGAACGGATCAATGCCTCTGACCGCCAACAAGAGAACTGACAAAGATGAGAGGAAAGGTTTCCGTATCGATTGCAAACAAAGCAGAGAGGTTTCAGAGGCAACCTTGAGGCCCCTACCAGGCCGTAAGAGCTAAATATACTGATAAGAGAGACATAGGGAGAGAGAGAGAGGAAAGAGCCTTGTCTATTTGCATGAGCTGCTTTGAAGATTTGCACATTAAAAGAATATTGGAGCTTTTACAGGCAAGCCCCACCACACTACCTAAACAGTTGTTTACAAGCTGCGGTTGGCTGCCCTGCCTTGACTTGCTGTGATGTCATGGAATGTATTTTATTAATTAAACCACAGCAACAGCAACGTCTTTAGAGTGTTTATACACCAACTTCAGGGAATAGCACCCTAAGAAAGTGGCAGGCAGCAAGAAGAGATTCACTTAGATGCGTCTGAGTGGTCAGACCATAAGAGCAGAACTTCTTAGGGAAGCATTGCCCCACACCATAGATTTAAAGCACATTTAAACCACATGGCTCCCCCTCACAGAGCTACAATTCCCAGAACCCTTGGCAAACTATAGTTCCCATGTTGTTTTTGAAGAGGGGAAGCCATGTGCTTTAAATATACAGTATAGTGGTACCTTGGGTTACATACGCTTCAGGTTACAGACTCCACTAACCCAGAAATAGTACCTTGGGTTAAGAACTTTGCTCCAGGATGAGAACAGAAATCATGCTCCGGCGGTGCAGCAGCAGCGGGAGGCCCCATTAGCTAAAGTGGTGCTTCAGGTTAACAACAGTTTCAGGTTAAGAACGGACCTCCGGAACGAATTAAGTTCTTAACCTGAGGTACCACTGTATGGTGTACTTTCAGCCTAATATTTAACAGGAGGGAATTCCAAAAGGCTGGAGCCACCACACAGAAGGCCCTATTCCTGTATCATATGGACCTCCTGCAGGTGGCCCTCTCTTGTAGACTGCGAGTGATCAACTGGGTATATAAGAGGAGAGACATGATAGTTCAGGTATCCTGATCTCAAGCTGCCTAGGGCTGTGTGCCTCAGAAGCTGCACCTTGAACTTCTACCCAAGGCAATTTCTTCCTTGCGAGCTCAGTTTAACAGCCTCTCCTCTTTCTCTTCCTCTCTTCCCTCCTCTCTGATGTTGCTTCCGAAGGGGAACTGGATGAAGTGCACTGGGGAAATCACTTCCCAGACTGCCTCGGAAAGCGTCAGTCCCCTATTGATATTCGGAAGAGGTCTGTCCAATACTCTCCGGAACTGGAAGCGCTGGAGCTCCATGGCTATGCTGGGCCCCTGCAAGGAACCTTCACCATGACTAACAACGGGCATTCAGGTGAATATGAGCAACAGGTAAACAAGGTGGTGAATCTGTTGAATGGCTGTGGGGAAGGGAGGACCATGGCTCCGTGGATGAGCATTCAAGATGTCCCAGGTTCAATCCCCAATAGCAACTCCAGGTACAGCTGGGAATGTCCCCTGCCTGAAACCCTGGCCAGCTGCTGCCAGTCAGTGTAGACCATATTGAGCTAGATGGAGCAAGTGTCTGACTTGGTATAAGGCAGCTCCCTGTGTTCCTGGGAATGTGTTTACCTGCCATGTCAAGTCCCGATTCACTTCCCAAATGCAGAATAACAATTCAAGACAAGGGTTATTTTCTAGATAAGCAAGCCCTTAAGGCTGTTAAATCAACCCGTCGGTTGATAACAACAAGACATTTCAACAGTTCTTATTCTTTAACAAGGGACATTTATTATGAGAGTGTAAAGTAACTGAGCATCATTATTCTTTGTATTACTACTGTGGGGTTGTAGCTTGCCTAAGACCATGAAAACATAGCATTTCCCAATCTCCGTCTTAACCATGGTTATGAGATCAAGAGAACTCTGGAAGCATGTAGCCTCCCTCAGCCTCTTTCCCCTCTCCTCTGCCATGCAAATGCTACACTCCCTTCCCTAATCAGCATGAACCATGGTGTAGCTGGTTTCCCCAAATTTAAGGCAACCATGGTTAGCTTCAAACCCATTTGAAAACCAGATGACCCTGGAACCATGGTTATCTTTAATCCCATTTAAAACCAGGGTTAGCTTGAAACTAATCTGAAACCAAAGCTAGCTTTAAACCCACTTGAAACCAGGGCTTTAAATCTGTTTGCAACTAAGGTTAAAAGCCGGATATAAGTGCCAAATAGCCCGTTTTAAGCGTGGTGTGAATTTTGGTGTGATACATAACATCAACCCTGCAATGTCTTTCAGATACCTAGTGATGGTTGAAGTCAGAGTTGTTGTTTTTTTTACATTTTCAGCTGACTGTCATTCACAAAAGCTTCTTTTTTTAATTGAACAAGCTGCCTCTCCTGATCTCGTTTATTTCAACTTCTTGCTTTGTCATCTCTTTCTTTTTTCTTTTTTTTTTAATCTATTCTGCTAATTTTGTGCTGATTTTCTCAAACTGGAGGCGGGCGATCCAGTCAGCACCATGTACACAATCGAGAATGTAGGAGATGTTTGCATTTGTTCATGAGACATTAAAAAATAAAAGGACAAAAGAACAGCTTCCAAAGTTATATGCTGGCTAATCCTTCCCGTGCACTATGGGGATATTTCTAGAATTTATTTCTGACAATGCATAACATGATGAGCAGCGGAGCTGAAAGATAAAACTCACTGTGTGTGTGTTTTTTTATACCAGTATAATGTGAATTTGAAAAGCAGGGAGAATGTAGGAACACAGGAAGCTGCCTTATGCCATGTCAGACCATTGGTCAATCTTGCTCAATGTTGTCTACACTGACTGGCAGCAGCTCTTCAGGGTCTCACGCAGGGGACATTCCTAGTGCTACCTGGAGATTCTTGGGAATCCTGGGAACTGTAGTTTATTCCTTTGGGGTTATTCCTTCAAATGGCCATTGTAGTGGTTAGCAGCATACTACTCCTAAAAGCCTGGAGGTTCTATTTAGCTGTGGGCAATAGCTACCAAGACTGCATAGCCACCATACATTTAAAGCACATGGTTTATTCAAAGAATCGTGGGAATGGCGTTTCCGTGTGCTGCTCTGGTTCGCCAGAAGCGGCTTAGTCATGCTGGCACTTGACTCGGAAGCTGTCTGCGGACAAACGCTGGCTCCCTCGGCCTGTAGAGCAAGATGAGTACCGCAACCCCAGAGTTGTCTGCGACTGGACCTAACGGTCAGGGGTAAAAGGTAAAGGTAAAGGTACCCCTGCCCGTACGGGCCAGTCGTGTCCGACTCTAGGGTTGTGCGCTCATCTCACTTAAGAGGCCGGGAGCCAGCGCTGTCCGAAGATACTTCTGGGTCACGTGGCCAGCGTGACGAAGCTGCTCTGGCGAGCCAGCACCAGCGCACCACATGGAAACGCCGTTTACCTTCCCGCTATAAAGTGGTACCTATTTATCTACTTGCACTTAGGGGTGCTTTTGAACTGCTAGGTGGGCAGGAGCTGGGACCGGAAGACGGGAGCTCACCCCTCCGCGGGGATTCGAACCGCCGACCATACGATCGGCAAGTCCTAGGCACTGAGGTTTTACCCACAGCGCCACCATTCATACCATACCTTTAAAGCACTGTGATACCAATAATTCTGGGAGTTCTAGCTTGCTAAGGGTGCTGTTAGGAGGAGAGGACCCCTACTGACCTCTCAGAGCGACAATTCCCAGAGTTCCCTGGGAAGAGGGGGTCATTTGTTAACCCACTCTGGGAACTGTTGCTCTGTGAGTGGAATAGGGGGGTCTCAGGAGCCCTTAGCAAACTACAGTTCCCAGGGTTCTTTGAGGGAAGCCACAGCTATTTAAAGTGGTATTATCCTCCAATTCTCTCTATATCCCTTTTGTGTAGTGCTTTGGGTGTCAGACTAGGACCTGGGAAACCAGGGTTCAAATCTCCACTCTGTCATGAAACTTGAGTAAGTCATTGCCTCCCAGCCTAACCTACCTCACAGGGTTGTCGTGTGGATGAAATGAGGAGGAGGGGAGGACCTTGGAGAGAAAGGTGAGGCAGGAATGCAGTCAAAAGCAAAAACAAGAAACCATGGATGGCTGACAGATTTGGGGGGTGGGGGTGGGGAAGCAGTGGAGCATTGAGACAAACTGTCTCCGGGGAAAGGAATCTCTAATTGCATTGCCCCAAGAGATCATTGTTGAGGCTGCCTGCTTATTATACACGGCGGTGTATGACCAGCCTCTCATTAGGGGGTTTCAGCACCACAGTATTATCAGCCTTTGCTCTCTGAACATTAGTTGTTGCTTTTTTGTGAACGGCTGTTTTTGTCGAGTTCCCTTCCCCTGGACCCCTTCCGTCTCTTTAGCGCTCTGTATTTTGCATCCAGGCTCATTAACAGCACCATTGTTGCTGGTCAGCCTGAACCAATTTTTGTCAGGAGCGCATCGGCTGCCCAGGGCTTTGGCAAAACCTGGCGATTTCCTTCGGCGTGGAGGGAGAACAGCCTCTCAGTCACAGAACCATAGAACTGCTGAGTTGGTAGGAACCCAACGGGTCATCCAGTCCAAACCCTTTCGGTTTATTTTTGGGGGTATTTATCCTTTACTCTGTGCATGCACAGGGGGAATGAAGACACTGCTTCTCATGCCGGCCTCTGCAATCTCCCTGCCATCCTTCTCTGCTTTGTTGTTGTTTAGTCGTTTAGTTGTGTCCGACTCTTCGTGACCCCATGGACCAGAGCACGCCAGGCACTCCTGTCTTCCACTGCCTCCCAACATCAGGGTCTTTTCCAGGGAGTCTTCTCTTCTCATGAGGTGGCCAAAGTATTGGAGACTGTCCTTCCAGTGAGCACTCAGGGCTGATTTCCTTCAGAATGGATAGGTCTGATCTTCTTGCAGTCCATGGGACTCTCAAGAGTCTCCTCCAGCACCATAATTCAAAAGCATCAATTCTTCGGTGATCAGCCTTCTTTATGGTCCATACATCACTGCTGGGAAAACCATAGCTTTAACTATATGGACCTTTGTTGGCAAAGTGATGTCTCTGCTTTTTAAGATGCTGTCCAGGTTTGCACTCTAGCCACTTTTGAGTCCCAGGAACTGGTCTTACTGCCTGCAACAGAGCAGACAGAACATTGCCATCATGACTAGCACCTTATGCCCTAATCCCCCTAATCCCCCTCTTAAGCCATTGAAGGAGAGCAAGTTGATTTAGATTAGAACATGGGTAGGCAAACTAAGGCCTGGGGGCCAGATCCGGCCCAATTGCCTTCCAAATCCAGCCCACGGACGGTCCGGGAATCAGCGCGTTTTTACATGAGTAGAATGTTTCCTTTTATTTAAAGTGCATCTCTGGGTTATTTTGGGGGCCTGCCAGGTGTTTTTACTTGAGTAGAATGTGTGCTTTTATTTAAAATGCATCTCTGGGTTATTTGTGGGGCACAGGAATTCGTTCATTATTTTTTTTCAAAATATAGTCCGGCCCCCCACGAGGTCTGAGGGACAGTGGACCGGCCCCCTGCTGAAAAAGTTGGCTGACCTGACCCCTGACTTAGAACATAAGAAGAACCCTGCTGGGTCAGGTCGAAGGCTCATCTAGTCCGGCATCCTGTTCTGACAGAGCCAGCCAGGCCAAAATTGTTCTTTGCCAGCCACTGGTACACAGAGACACCTGCCTCTGACAGTGGAGGGAGGCTGTGCAGTCTTCCCTTATTCGTTTGTTTGCATTCCTAACCACGAAAAGAAGTCAGGTTTGCTCTTTCCAAAGTGTATTTGCTGGGGTGTAAAAAAACAAAAACGCGGTCCTGGTTGTCAGTGGACCTTCCTCCCAGTTTGGCCCAATGACCTTCTTTGCAATTCTGTTTTGCTTTCCCCCCACGTTCCCCTCCCCATGTCAACCAGGGTGCTCAGAAAAAGTAAACAGGGAACAACCCCAATTATGAAACTACGGTTCAATGCATGATTACACAATTAAACCATTTTTTTGGGTTTGTATATCATTATGGCACTTGCTGCAGGCTGTGTTTGTGGGTGTATTTTTTACTTTAACTTCGGTTTTTGTTTTGATCCCATCCCTCACAAAGGGTATAATCTGCAGAAAGAAACATGTTTTCGGTTGGCTTGCCCTCCGGAGAGCTCCTGAACAAAAGCACTCATCTCCTTCTGAATTCCAAAGCAGGATGGGAATCAGATCCGCTAATGTTCCTTGCAAAGGAATGAAATGTTCTATTCACAGTTTGGCAGGGGGTTTTGTAGAGAGGAGGAAGAGTCAATTGTTTCCTGCTTTCTCCCCCCCCCCCTCTCATTCATTCCGGATTAGACTAAAGTAACGACCAAGTTGGGACGTGGGTGTCGCTGTGGGTAAAACCTCAGTGCCTAGGGCTTGCCGATCGCATGGTCGGCGGTTCGAATCCCCACGGCGGGGTGCGCTCCCATCGTTTCGTCCCAGCGCCTGCCAACCTAGCAGTTCGAAAGCACCTCCGGGTGCAAGTAGATAAATAGGACCGCTTACCAGCGGGAAGGTAAACGGCGTTCCGTGTGCTGCGCTGGCTCGCCAGATGCAGCTTGTCACGCTGGCCACGTGACCTGGAAGTGTCTGCGGACAGCGCTGGCCCCCGGCCTATAGAGTGAGATGAGCGCACAACCCTAGAGTCTGTCAAGACTGGCCCGTACGGGCAGGGGTACCTTTACCTTTAACGACCAAGTTAATATTGTTCTAAATAACAATATTTGTGTTTGTTAGTTGTTTGGGACCAGTTTACCTGTGAGATATTGCCATAGATGTCAACTTTTCCCTTTTCTTGCGAGGAATCCTATTCGGAATAAGGGGATTTCCCTTTAAAAAAAGGGAAACGTTGACTGTGGATATTACCTGACCCCATGTATGCACTCTTGACATCTTCCATCTACAGAAATGGCACTGCTCCAGGTGCCACAGAATATTCATTCCACATTTGTGAAAAATTGATCTTTTAGTGTCTCAGCACTTACACTTTGGAACTCCCTGCCTCTTTTTTTTAAAAAATTTATTAAAGATTTTCTTGTTTTACAGAAGTGTAATGTCTCTCATATTTTTTCCATGTAACATTTTTACAAATCTGTTTCATTTGTTGAGACATTAGGGGGAGAAAAAAAAAAGAAGGGGTGGAAGGAGGGAAGATGGGTGGGGGTGGGGTCGGGTGGAACGTGTCCAGAGGAGGGCAACCAGAATGGTCAAAGGCCTGGAAACGATGCCTTATGAGGATCGGCTAAGGGAGCTGGGCATGTTTAGCCTGGAGAAGAGGAGGTTAAGGGGTGATATGATAGCCATGTTCAAATATATGAAGGGATGTCACATAGAGGAGGGAGAAAGGTTGTTTTCTGCTGCTCCAGAGAAGCGGACACGGAGCAATGGATCCAAACTACAAGAAAGAAGATTCCACCTAAACATTAGGAAGAACTTCCTGACAGTAAGAGCTGTTCGACAGTGGAATTTGCTGCCAAGGAGTGTGGTGGAGTCTCCTTCTTTGGAGGTCTTTAAGCAGAGGCTTGACAACCATATGTCAGGAGTGCTCTGATGGTGTTTCCTGCTTGGCAGGGGGTTGGACTCGATGGCCCTTGTGGTCTCTTCCAACTCTATGATTCTATGATTCTATGTAGGGTTTGGTGTCAGCGTTGATTGTGCTGTTGACTTGTGTTCCTTTGCTGGTGAGAGAGGTTGGGGTTGGCTTAGACTCCCTTCCTCTTGATATCAGGCAGGCCCCTTCACTGTGCTCTTTTAATTGCCTGCTGAACATTTTTTTTTTTTTTTTAGAGAAACCTGCCCAGAAATGTTGAACATTCACGGGTGTCTTAATCATGTTTTCAGCTCGTTCTTTGTTTTAATTCTTTTTGAAATGTTTTAAATAGTTGCTTTTGACTGTTTTATTTACTGATCACTTGACTGTTTTATTCTTTTTGTTAACCCTGTTGAAGTTGCTTTTTACAATATATAAATTTTATGAGATAAATAAGTAAGAAAAAGAAATGTCCCAAAGCAGCTGAATTAAAAAATAAGATACAAGCAAATCAAAAGCCAAATGTAAAAGGGTATACATTATAAAATTCCTAAAATAAGAAAGAGAAGCTGAAAGATGAGCCACCTTAACCACTAAAAGCCTGGGTAAATGAAAATTCCTTAGGCTGGCATCTAAAAACCGAGGATGATGTTTCCAAACCTGTTTCTATCCTGTATTACAGACATGCAAATGCAGCCATCACTTGTTGTAAACAAAAATCTGCCCTTCACCCTCAAAACCAGAAAGGAAAATTATTACTCCTAGGTGGTGGTTGTTGTGTGTGTGTTTTTTAAAATACCAATGTATCTTGGATTCATCAAGGAGGCATGTTTTAAAATCTAAGAGGCTCAAAGCAGGCTGTTTTCTGGCTCTCCTTCTGCTTCTGCCATTGCCTAAGCAGCTGTGATGCCATGGAACATTCATAAACATTCCAACAGTTCTGGGGAGAACTGGCCAGCAAGGGAACCTTCACAAGTGCAACTTTTTAAAAGGAAAAGAAAAGTTACCAAGGGCTGTGTTTATATATGTTACTACAACATTCTTTTACGTTGCTCTTGCATGTTGCGAACGAGGAACAAAATCAAAGTGGATCAATCAATCAATCAATCAATACTCATGCGGTTATTGCAGCCTTGCTGTAACAGAGTTGTTCTCCACCTGACCTCACTTCCTGCTTTCACTCTGCCCCCCAGTCCAGATAGACCTTCCTCCAACCATGACCATCACCAAAGGGCTACCTGGGACCTTCACGGCTGTCCAGTTCCATTTCCATTGGGGAGGAATGGATCTTGAGACCAGTGGCTCGGAACACACAGTGGATGGGATGAGGTACATTGCCGAGGTACATTTAATTGCTTGTTTGGTTATAAACACCCCTTTATATCCCAGCTTTCCTTTCAGGGAGCTCAAGTGTGGTGTAGTGGTTAAGAGCGGTAGACTCGTAATCTGGTGAACTGGGTCCGCGTCTCCGCTTCTCCACATGCAGCTGCTGGGTGACCTTGGGCCAGTCACACTTCTCTGAAGTCTCTCAGCCTCACTCACCTCACAGAGTGTTTGTTGTGGGGGAGGAAGGGAAAGGAGATTGTTAGCCGCTTTCAGACTCCCTAGGGTAGTGATAAAGCGGGATATCAAATCCAAACTCTTCTTCTTCTTCTTCAAGGTGGTGTGCTAGGTTCTCCAGTGGGCTTTAAGTCTGAGCCGAGGCTTGAATCCTCGTCTCCCAAGTCGTGGTCTGACGCTCTTAACCACAACACTGAGCTGGCAGAAGCTCTCCTAGCTTTGGAAAGACACCTCGCTGGGCAGCTTTTAGAGGGCTACATGCTGGCGTTGGGCATAGCCGGAGGCGAAAATGGGCAGACAAGCTTTTCCTCTATCTGAGCTGTGTTCTGGTCATAGGTGGGGATTGCCTATTCTGACACATGCCTGTTTGAGCACTCGGTTCGAAGGCACGAGATCGAATCCTAGCATTGTAATGTCTTTAGCTTCCTCAGGAAAAATGTTGAGGGGTTGTTTTCCTTTGCCTCCATGCAGAGGAAAAAGGGAAAAAACCAAACACCTGTACTCACAAACCCATAGGAAAAGCAGAAGGTACTTTATACCAGGTCAAGACTATTTCCGGTTGAGCCTGGTATTGCCGACTGATTGGTAGCAACTCTCTAGCAGTGTGGGATTTGAGCACATGGTCAGTAAGCCAGAGCATAGGGCCTCAGATCACGAGGGGCCTCCGAATACAAAAATAAAAATCACCAAATGTTATGGTTCTGCTGCAGACCGCAAACCAGCGATCCAAGGCCACACCCATGCATACATTTAAAGCACACTTATGCCACATGCAACAATCATGGTTTCCCCCAAATAATTATGGGAACTGTAATGTTTTGAGAATTGTAGCTCTGTGAGGGGCCATTATTATTATTATTATTATTATTATTATTATTATTATTATTATTATTATTAGTTCTATGGGCCCTTTTAGATTTGACTTATGTTAGGGCCTCAACATGTCTTCACCTGGCCTGCTCTTCAAGTGTCAGGAACAGAAAGTTTCAACATCACTTCCTATTACTGGAATAAATTGAAGGGAAACCTGCAGCCTCTGAATTAACACCCTCTGAATTAACAATTCTTCAAGAGGTTTAGCACCATCACCTTTGGTTTTAATCAGGAGAATAGGCTGCTTTGTTTTGCTTGTTAATCGCTCTGCAAATGCGAATTCACTTACCAACGCCAAGATGTCTGTGTTATCAGGGCAACCTTTTGTGGGTGTGAATGGCCTGTTAAGAGTGCAATTAGCACAGACTCGCCTTCTCTGCAATTCTTTTCCTTCTAACCCCCATTGATTACAATTGCCACCAGCCATGGATCAGGCATCCAACAGAGTGGATTATTATCCGGGAAACCTCATGCTATCATAAATTGGTCATTCTGTGAAGAGGCAGGAAAAAGCTTTGCTTTTCCTGCAGGAGAATAACACAGCTACCCCCCCTTTTTTATGTAATTGTTGCTTAAAAACAAAATCAAATTAGAGAGACACAAAGGTATCATGATTTTGGTTTCACAGACAAACTATAGGATTGAAGAATGGCTTGGGACAACTTTATTTCTCCATAGACTATCAGGATCAAATGTAGAAATATATTTTTAAAAGTAAAAAAAATTGTCCAGTAGCACCTCGTGCGTGCACACGAAACTCATACCAAGAACAAACTTAGTTGGTCTCTAAGGTGTTACTGGACATTTTAAATATATTTTTATATTTTATATATTTATATATTTTAATATATTTTAAATATATTTTTAAATATATTTCTACTGCGTCAGACCAACACGGCTACTTACCTGAATCTAGGATCAAATGTGTATGTGCAAGGCATGTGCTCTACCACTCAGCTAAAGGCCTTGCCTGGCTTTTTAACCACTGACATCCTCATCCTTTCCCCAGCTGCATATCGTCCATTACAACTCAGCCAAGTACGCAAGCATCGAGCAAGCGAAGCTTCAACCGGATGGCTTGGCAGTTCTGGCGTTTCTCTTCTCGGTAGGTGGCTAATCCAGGTGGAATCTATTTAAATTGAAGATGCATTTGGGGAAAGTTTCAGATTCCTGAAAGTCAGTTGCCCCAGTTTCTGAGATCTAGAATTGGCGGAAAGTTTGTTTGTTTTTCTTCTTCTGGCGAGAATGCTTTGCATGCTGTTGCAAACAATTTGGATTTTAAAAAGAGAGAAACCACGAGGGGGCGCCAAACAAAAAGAAATGCGAAAGAATGTTATCTCTGTGGCTTTTCCCTGTGTCAAAATGTAGGTAAAGCAAGCACCCCCAACCTGCGGCCCTCCAGATGTTTTGACCTACAACTCCCATGATCCCTAGCTAACAGGACCAGTGGTCAGGGATGATGGGAATTGTAGTCCAAAACATCTGGAGGGCCAAAGGTTGGGGATGCTTGTGGTAAAGCATATTATCAATGGGTGGAGAGAGAAAACATAGAAAGCTGCCCTATGTTGATCCATCTAGCTGAATATTGCCCTCTCAGACTGTCAGTGGTTCTCCATGATTTAAGGGAGGTGATATTCCCAGTCATATCTGGAGATGTCAAGTATTGAATTTAGGGTCTTCTGCATGCAAAGCAGTTGCTATAACCACTGAGCTATAATAATAATAATATAATATAATATAATATAATATAATATAATATAATAATATATTTATACCCTGCCCTCCCTGGCCAAGACTGGGCTCAGGGCAGCTAACGCTGAATATAAATACAGTAAAAACATTAAAAAACCAAACCAAAGCCATAAGGGGGGGAAACGTCAAATATTCACCAGGGCCAACTATCCATGCTGGTCCTACATGGGCCAGCAGAAAGAGCCAAGGGAAAATTTATATACAAATCCCTTATAAGGGGTTCCATCAGAAAAATATAAACATTCCCCACATTCATTTCCCATTTGAACATGCCCCATTTTAAATACAGTGGTACCTCGGGTTAAGAACTTAATTCGTTCTGGAGGTCCGTTCTTAAGCTGAAACTGTTCTTAACCTGAGTACCACTTTAGGTAATGGGGCCTCCCGCTGCCGCCGCACCACCACTATACAATTTCTGTTCTCAACCTGAAGCAAAGTTCTTAACCCGAGGTACTATTTCTGGGTTAGCGGAGTCTGTAACCTGAAGTGTCTGTACCTGAGGTAGCACTGTACTACCCTTCTTTCTTGCAGGATGGCAACCTAGAAAACACTTACTATAGCGACTTCATTGCCAACTTGGCCAAAATCAAGTTTGCAGGTATGTTTCCCTTTAAACCTTGGCATGGTATTTCTTCGTCAGGCAAGATGAAGGTGGTTGATTTCGATTCTTTACCACCCTGGTTTTGAGCAGTGGGATATTGCTGCAGTGCTAGCTAGCTGCTGAAAGCTGTCACCCAGTATTTGATCTGCTTTGGATGTTGTATAAAATTGCTAAGCTTTTATGTGTGTGTATTATTTTTTTTTAGGGCAGTCAACTACACTCAACACTCTGGATCTCCTGTCCATGCTTCCAGAAAACCTTGCCAATTTCTATAGATACCAGGGCTCTCTGACCACACCTCCCTGCACAGAGAACGTGATTTGGACTATATTTGATTCACCCATCAAGCTGTCTCACACGCAGGTAAGAAAGCACTGGTCTGCGTTGTTCTGTCTGTTCCTTTTTTTTATTGTTGAATTTATCAGTCACTTTTCAGAATTAAACCCCTGAAGTGATTTACAGCAAGGTTTTAATAAAGGTAAAGGTAGGTAAAGGTACCCCTGCCCGTACGGGGCAGTCTTGCCAGACTCTAGGGTTGTGCGCTCATCTCACTCTAAAGGCTGGGGGCCAGCGCTGTCAGCAGACACTTCCGGGTCACGTGGCCAGCATGACGAAGCTGCTCCAGCGAGCCAGCACCAGCGCAGCACACGGAAACGCCGTTTACCTTCCCGCTGGTAAGCGGTCCCTATTTATCTACTTGCACCTGAGGGTGCTTTTGATCTGCTACGTTATAATACAGTAATATAAATGTATAAAACATATTAAAACCATAGGCTATGTAAACAGCATACATTTGAAAAACATTTATGCCACATTGTGCACTCCAAAGGATTTTGGGAACTATAGGTGGTTAAAGATGCTGAGGATTTTATCACTGAGAGGGAGCAAACTACAGTGGTACCTCGGGTTAAGTACTTAATTTGTTCTGGAGGTCCGTTCTTAACCTGAAACTGTTCTTAACCTGAAGCACCACTTTAGCTAATGGGGCCTCCCACTGCCGCTGCGCTGCCGGAGCACAATTTCTGTTCTCATCCTGAAGCAAAGTTCTTAACCCGAGGTACTATTTCTGGGTTAGCGGAGTCTGTAACCTGAAGCGTATGTAACCCGAGGTACCACTGTAAATGGTCCGAGCCCCATGTTGGGCAAAATATTATTGCATTGCAGGGGGTTGGACTCGATGACCCTTAGGGTCCCTTCCAGCTCTATGATTCCACATTTCCCAAGATTCTTTGGGGGGAGCCACATGCTTCAAAAGCTAAAACATCAATTCACTGGGGCAACCAAAACACCTGGGAAATCAAGAATGTACCTTATTTTCCCGTGTATAACACACCCTTGTGTATAAGGAACTCCAAATTTGGGCTGCTCCAAATTAAGAAAATAGGGGGAGATTGCCCAGAACTGCTGAGCTTTTTTTTTGGTGGGGGAGGCAGAGTTGTTGAGATTTTTTAAACGGGGGAATGCTAAAATCGCTCACCCAAATGACCTACCACGCCACTTGCGCGTGTCGCAAAAGCCAGCATTAGTCTGTCCCCTCGCCGGCAGAAGCTGCCAATTGCCCGCCCAATTCATGCAGCGACAGCCAATCAACACCAGCCCTTGACGTAGCCACCAATAACACGCCCAATAGCCGCCGACAATCTCTGGCTCGCGGCAGCAACCAATCCCATGTCCCCCCATGCATTATCTGTATATAAGATGACCCCAAATTTTTAACATAACTTTTTAATAAGAAACATCGTCTTATACACGGAAAAGTATGGTATTTGCCTGGCACGGGAATGCTGTCAAAACAGTTGGTGTCAGGAGCTTGTCCTACTCAAGAGTAGGACCCTGGCAGAGACACATGCCCGACTGGCATGTTCCCTCGCTCCTGGTCGATTGTTCGGGAGTTTCATAAGTTTTCTTCTGCCTGAACATCACAGTGACCGATGCCAACAGACATTGGCACACTTAGGGTCTTCGCAGCTTGCATTACAGACCTCAGCAACTGCGCATTTTGGCTAATCTACTTTATTTACCTATAAACACACACAGAGCACTGCAACATGGCTCTCTCTCTCTCTCTAGCATCAGACAGCAAAGAGAATGAACAAAGGACAATAGTCCCACTTCACGGAACACAGTAACACAAACATCCTGTTTCCATCACGTTCCACTCTGTGGAGTCAAAACATACACCGTCATGTGATAGACAAAAATCCCATGACTGCAATCATGGAGCAGGAATTCTAACAGTCGGGTGGGCCTTCCTGGGATAACCATCCCACAGGGAGCTATTCCACCCTCTGGAGTTAATGCACAAGGCCCAGATTATCTCAAGGCCCAGGCAAGTTCATATGAGGAAAGATGTTCCTTTAGGTAAAGGGGTCCCAATTATTATTTATTACTCTATATGAGTAGATTAGTGAGCCCCAGCAAACAGCTTGCTCCATCTCCTACTTCAAAACCAAGCAATGTTAAAGACAAACCAGCAAAGATGCTGCAGCAGAATGTTAAACTATACCACACAAGGAGCCAGTGTGGTCTAGTGGTTAAGAGCGGTGGACTCGTAATCTGGTGAATCGGGTTCAGTTCCCTGCTCCTCTACATGCAGCTGCTGGGTGACCTTGGGCCAGTCACACTTCTTTGAAGTCTCTCAGCCCCACTCACCCCACAGAGTGTTTGTTGTGGGGGAGGAAGGGAAAGGAGAATGTTAGCCGCTTTGAGACTCCTTCGGGTAGTGATAAAGCGGGATATCAAATCCAAACACTTAAATGTTGCAGCCTGTCTACCTCCTGTTCCCAAGAGGAATGGCTCTAGGTCAGGTCTGCAGCAAGCCTTGGAATGGGAAGCAGCCTTGCAGTTCTGTTTCCAAAGGTAGGACAGAGGTGGAATGTCAAGGAAGAGGAGATTCCTGTTTTTCTTGAACATATTGCTTGGCTTTTTTGGTAGGTTAAGCTGCTGGAGAATGCCTTATTGGACTGGGAGAACAATACCCTGAGGAACGATTACCGCCACGTCCAGCCCCTCAATGACCGGATAGTCCAATCGTCTTTCCAAGCCAAGGTTACCAAAGGTACAAGTGGGTAGCTTAAGGCCAGCAGGGAGGCAGGCGATAGGAGTGGAGGACCCTAGGCCTTAAAAGCATGAGAAGAGCCTGCTGGATCAGGCCAAAGGCTCATATAGCAGCACCCTGTTCTCACAGTGGCCAACCACATGCCCCAGTGGCAAGCACCCAAGCAAGACCCGAGCACAAGAGCCTTCTCCCCTAGCATAAGCCTTGTTAAGTTGTGGGTGAACATATCAGACGACACAGCGATTCTTCAAACAGCTCTTGTTTATTCACAGGCCAGAACAGAACTGAACTGAAGGGTTCAGCCAGCCTGCTTATATAGAGCTCCACTAGAACGCAACAGTAACCATTTTCTGTAACTATCCAATCACTGAACATCACTTTCAATCCCTTATTTACATATGTGGACCTGAGTGAAAACTATCTACAGTATCCCCCTGCTGGCCCAGGGTGAGAACTTCAGTACATAACAAGCCTGCCTTATGTTAATGCAGAAAGCACCACTGAGACAACAGCCGTACCTTGGAAGTCGAACAGAATCCGTTCCGGAAGTCCGTTGGACTTCCAAAACCTTCGGAAAGCAAAGTGTGGCTTCCGATTGGCTGCAGGAAGATCCCCGTCTGATGTTTGGCTTCCAAAAATAGTGCGCAAACCGGAACAGTCACTTCCGGGTTTACGGCGCCTGGGAGCCAAAAACGTCTGAGAACTAAGCTGTTCATATAATAATTTAAAAAATTATTTATACCCTGCCCTCCCCAGCCAAGACGGCTAACAACTAAGGTACGACTGTATATCAAAATAAGAAGAGGATTAAGCCTAACTATCATTATCCTTCCATCGCTCCAGAAATGTGTCACCCGTCAACTGTCTCTTCCACCCTTGATGAAATACGGACTCAGCTGCAGGCGATGAAGAAGCATGTTCTGGCTATCATGGGGAAACCTGGTAAGAGAATAAGACTTCTTTCCCTCCCCACGCCCTGATTATTTATGGCACGTTTTCTGTTCTTAAATTTTGCAAGTTGCTAGGAGACTTCTTATTTATTGGATTTAGGCCCTAACCTTCCTCTCCAAGGAGCCCAGGGTGCCAAACAGATTTACAAACAAAACCATAGCAAACACATTCTAAAACAGGTTAAAACACTTAAAAATGATTGAAACAATTGAAAACATCTTTTAAAAAACCCCAGTTGCGATTAAAAACATTATTCTATCCAGTGATCTTTGGGTCGCCGGGAATTGCATCCCTCAGCTACTAAATGCCTGGGTGGACAGGAATGTTTTCTTTAAAAAAAAAAAATTATTCAGTATTACAATATACACTTGAATTTAAACATTAATAATTATAAGCATATAGGATTGCCTGAACCCTTAGATTTCCCTCCACCCCTCCATGGTTTCCATTGTCAAACTTTTTCTACTGCATCTTATAGTTTGTCCATTTATCTTAAAAATCCATTTTTAAGAGAGGTTCTGATTGGTTCTTCCAGGTCACATCCCAGTCCACGCCCAAGCCCTTTACTTCTCCCGCGACAACACGGCCAGCTACGCCGAGGTGCGCCCCCTGCAGGCCATGATGCTCAAAACCTTCACGCTTTGCTTCTGGGCCCAGAACTTGAACGAAGGGCGGCAAACGGTCTTCTTCTACTCCACCCCGGAGAGGGACAACGAGCTGGTGGTCACCGTGGGCATCGGCGTGGGTGTGTCCATTGGGGGCACCTCGGTGCAGTTTGACTTGCACCGCAAGTCTGAGGAGTGGGTCCACCACTGCATCACCTGGGCTTCCGACTCGGGCACCGTCAACCTGTGGGTCAACGGAGCCAAGGGCACGGTCAAGGACGTCCAGAGAGGCTACGTGATCCAGAGCGGCGGGAAGGCACTCCTTGGGAAGTACAAGAACCCTGTGATGGACATCTTTGCCAACCCGTTTTCTGGTTGGATGAGCCACGTCAACCTCTGGAGCAGCCTCTTAGACAACGACGACGTCCAGGAGCTCACCCTGTGCAAACATGACAACCAGAAGGGGGATATCATATCTTGGGGGGAAACACCTATGACCTTGTGGGGGGGAGTGGTGGTGGATGCTGATACCAGCTGCGGGTGATTCCTGCTGATCAGGCATGAATCCATGCTGAGAGGTAAAAAAAAAAACCCTGATTGGTTGGGACGCAAATGTAGTATTTACTCCCCACCTTTCCTTCAAGATATTCAGATTATAGACTGATTCTCCTTCCATACCGAGAGCTTCTCTAGGTCTTCTAAGGACTGGGCCAGATCCATGGGGGGAGAGGAGGGGATATTCTCATTGCAGGAAAATCTCGCCTTGCGATGAGGAGAATGCCCCATATTTCTTTCATGTTTATTACCGATTATGTCAGCATGGAATGGAAACGAACACAAACCGCAGGAGAGGGCGAGAGGCGGATAGAAAAAGAAAACCTCATTCTGGTTGTACTCGATTTTTTGTTGTTGTTTGTGAGATCATGTAGAATTGTCTGCGTTTCGGATGCTTCTCCCTGCATAGCATGATAATCCCTGTAGAGAGGAACCCTGGGAGGAGTGAAAGCAAATCACCTGTTTGTGCCACACAGAGTCCTCCTTATCAAGGCAGTGATGAGAGATAGACAAAGCCTTAGATTAGCTGGCAGGTTTAGCCCTGTGTGGCTAATGTGAGGGGTGGGAAGGAGACCCCCACCCTCTTTCCATCCCCATCAAGTCTGGGTCACATCCTCACCATTCACTGAAAGCTGCCCTTACGCCACTCTCTTCCCCCAGAGAATCTTTGGAGCTGTAGTTTAAGGGTGCTGGGAACAATAGCTCTGCAAGGGGTTTCCTAACCACTCTCGGCACCCTTAACAAACTACTGTTCCCAGGATTACTTTGGGGGAAGCCATGCCTTGTTAAAAAGCGGTGTAAGAGTGCGTTAAATGTATAGTGTGTGATGATGACTATCTGCCTAAACATTTTGCATGATTCAGAGCCATCCTAGATCCCTGCTTGGGTGTTCTCTTAAGTCCTGAAAACATATCCTCCAGGAGACAGGCTTTCATATCTGCATGGGTGTCATTGATGCCACATCTGTACTTCATAGGATCCTGGGGTGGGTGTGTGTGTGTGTGTTGGTGACATTGTTTGTTCCAGCTTTCAAAATACGCAACTGAATCTTATTTCATGCATGGATAGACGTATATACTTCCTGATATATGGTTACTGCCATTTTGTTTCGGAAGGGAAGATTAGCCTGCAGGCGTGATCCTGAGGAAAACCACATTTGAATTTAAATCAGAGGGGTTTACAGACCTCCAAGCATTGATTGGATAAATCATCTGGGTATGATCAGAGTACTGATCTTAGGTTTATGATAACAGGAGGACACAGGCCTCTCTTTGAAGCAGAATTATTTGCAAAACCCCTTAGGGCTTAACCTCAATCAACTCCACCTGGGAAACTGGAGTGGGGATTAAACCACTGCTGTGTGCATTTCATGGCAAAACAAACATGTTTGGGGTTTTTTGTTTTCTTCTTTGGCTCGTAGAGGCAGTACAACCATGTTATAATGATAATAAAGTATGTACCAGTTAAACCTGGCTTGTCATTCCTGAGTTTTAGCAACACTAAACATCCTTGTGTTTTTTTTTCAGGCTTTATAAGATGGCTTTTATTTTATATTTTTTGCTCTATTTACAAAAATAGACAATGATCTTTTGTACAAAATGTATCCCCCTTCCAGGGAGATGCGAAATAACAATCAATCAGCAAACAACACACACGATATCCACTCCTTTTACAAAATTGTCTTTTTAAACACTCTTCCCCTTTGTTCATAGACAAATACTGTTTTGTTGTTTTCTGGGGCAGGTGAGAAACTCATCATACACCTTGAAACCAAGGACGCTTCCAGACTGTCTCTATTTTCAAGAGGGATTCAATCATATCCTGGCAAATTCAGGTTGCACCATTATAGTTGCTTGGGAGTGTCTGTAGAACAAATCCACTTCTCTTTTTGTAGTAAGGAAAGTGATGGAGGAAATGATCTGGAACACTTTGGATTAATACTTGCTGTGATGCAAATTCATTTAACCTCTTACAAACGTATTAAAATGGATGCTTAACAATAGGCAATCTGGAGGCACTTGAAGATCAATCATATATTGTGATTAAACTTGTGTGTCTTGTTATATGAAGTCCAAACAAGCAACAATTAAAAATGGATGGGAGGGGGCAGACAGTGAGTAAACAGAAACCCATAATAAAACTGGGAGATTTAGGTTGAAGCTCAAAACTTACTGGGCAGCAAGATCAACTGAACGTGCTGGGACTCAAAATTCTTGAAAAAACAAGCAATTGATTGCATTGCCTATTCCTTAGGACAGCTCGGGTCAATTATGAGAGCCCACCTTGATCGTTGAGACCAGCTGAGCATCCCAATAAATGGAGTGTGCAGCTGAGATCATAGCTGCATCTAGAGAGCCGCAGATTTTATCCCAGGCAGCTTCAGATAAGGCTGGGAAAGAGCCTTCTATGGAACCCCAGAGAGCCATAGCTCAGTGGTAAAGCATCTGCCTTGCACACAGAAGGTCCCAGGTTCAATCCCCCAGCATCTCCTAGTAAAGCTGAGAATATATCCCCTGCCTGAAAGCCGAGAGTCACTGCCAGTCAGTGTAGGGAGCACTGAGCTACATGGACCAACAATCTGCCTTGTTTTAAAGCAATTAATCCTTTGTTCTGGGTTTTTTTTTTAAGTCTTTAGTACTGGGCCAGGAAAAGGGACCCACTCAGGCAGGCCTAATTCACACACAGATGGTTAACCTGGCTCTGCCACTTCAGGTTGCATGTGGAAAGCTAGCATGTCAAGGGCAAGGCTAGGTTAACACTATTCTAATAATCTGAGTTTTCTATGTGAAAGGGGTTATGGTTTGTTTCCATATATACACACCACCCAGGAGAATCAAGCCTGTTCGGTGTGAGAGAAATTGTTAGTTCTGTTGATAGAAAAACCTGTGTTTATCAGTTCTCTCCCATTTCCTTCCTTGGCCCAGAGGTGGCTGGTTCCCGTTGGAACTGGTAGGGTGTAAGACAGGGAGCTCACCAGCAGATGGAGCCAGAGTAAATGACAGACCGAGCCGTCTGACTAGTTTTGTCCCCATCTTCCTCCATTCGGTTCTATAAGGGCAATACTGAAACTAAAGGGAAAGGAGCTACACTTTCTGTTGAGTAATAAAGCAGGCAGGTGGATTGTGGCTTAGGGCAAACGAATGCTTGTGGGGCAGTGCCCCATTTGCCCTTAATGAACCAGCCTCCACTGACTTGGCCAGTATCCCTTGGCTGAGATAACCCACTGCCCGGCGTAGAGCAGCAAAACACAGATTTAAACCAGAATGTGTGCTAAAGGTAAAGGGCCCCTGACAGTTAAGTCCAGTCACGAACGACTCTGGGGTTGCGGAGCTCATCTCACTTTACAGGCCGAGGGAGCTAGCATTTCTCCAATCCGCAGACAGTTTTTCCGGGTTGTGTGGCCAGCATGACTAAGCCGCTTCTGGCGCAACCAGAGCAGCGCATGGAAACACTGTTTACCTTACCTTACCTATTTATCTACTTGCACTTTGATGTGCCTTCGAATTGCTAGCTTGGCAGGAGCTGGGACCGAGCAACAGGAGCTCACCCCATCGCGGGGATTCGAACCGCCAACCTTCTGATCGGCAAGCCCTAGGCTCAGTGGTTTAGACCACAGCGCCACCCGCGTCCCTTAGAATGTGTGTTATACATCCCTTAATCCTAAAAACCTGCTTTCCCCTCTAAAATAACCCCAGTTCAATACTAAAATAACCCTAATTTAAAAATTCAAATGTGTATTATTATATTCCTCACTTCATTCAAGGGATACTGCCTTGTAGACTTATTTGCCTGTTCAGCTAAGGCTGAATCAAAATTAGAGCTCCATTAGTGCTTTAATGAGAATCAAAATGATTAAAATTAGTGTTTTAGTTATAACCATTATAGCCTGGCAATTGATACCAATGCAGCAGGGGAAGAGCTGAGGTTAAAAACTGTGTTGTAACAGACTCCTTTCACTTCCTTAACGAGCAGAGATAGGTGCCAAAACATCTTGACCCCGCTGCAAACACACACACACACACTCTCCAGCAAGGAATTCAGAATTATTCTGGGTCCCCTGTGTCATTTGAGACCTCGTTAGGAACCCCATCAAGTTGGGCGTGGGGGCTTTTTAAGGCTAGAAATGCCAGTGCAGGCATTGGACAGATAGAGTTTCACTTTTTTCCATTGGCAGGGCTTCCTGCAATGAAACAGGGACTCTGTCACATGCCCACCCCCATGCAGAGTTAAAATAAGGGCTGCAGCAGATGAAAGGACTCTGGGTTTGTGTTGCACTAGGGCTGATTGGGGGGTGGGTAGGTTTGGTGAAGCCCTTTTTGGCTGGGTCTTTTACCTGCCTGCACCTGATGTCCTACAAGATCTCAGGATTGTATCCAACCGAATTATGCTCAATGCAGACCCACTGGAATGCATGAATCTAAGGTAATCATGTTCATTCTCTTTGATGGGTCCAGTAAGGCAGCTTGGCTGAAATGGTCTTGTGGGTCAATGGCGGAGGGGCTGGGGAGCACAATTAGGTCCCCCACTGCTGTGATAGGGGGTGTCAAAGCCTCAGCCAAAGTCCCTGATTTCCACATAACATGGAAAATTGTTAAACACAGTTGGATGCTCTTGAGGCCCCTTCCAGCTCTGTGAGACTTTCCCGTGCAGCCTCACTTGATTATTCTTCATATCTTTTACAAGGCGCTGAATTTTGGCACGTCCTCCGCCTTTGGCAAAGAGGAATTGCATGCTAGGTGTCTAAAATCAGATTATCTTGAGTCACCTCGGAGTACATCCCCAGGTCTGTGCTTCAGTTTGTGGGATGTGAAGGCAGAAGAATTGTCTGTTCACCTTACCCCAGCGTAAGCAGCATGGCTTCGTGAGGAGAAAATGCTTCCCACCGCGCTGAAATGCAGAGAGGAAACGCTACATTTTTAAGAGGATTTTGGGTCCAGCCATACAGTGAATCTCAGGTCAGACGGATTCACAGCAGCCTAACAACCAAACACACATCTGCCTGCAGATCACTTTGCCAACATCCTCCAAACTCAGTTGCCGTCTTTAGAAACGCTTCCGAATTGGCAAGAAGTTCCCCATCTTGGTTCTTCAGAAATATGTCTTGAACAGGTGAATTGGCAAAGTCTTTGATGCTAGAGAAAGGGCAGTATCTTTTTGGGTGGGCAGGTGCTGGTGGGAGTTTTTGTCCATGTGAGAAGGATGTAGCAAGGAGGGTACTGGAGGGCACAGCTACACGGGGTTATTTACACCTCGCCCACAACAATGCGGGGAGGGGAAGGAAATTCGAAGCATGGCATGTGCCACCAAGACGGCTGGAGGAGAGTTGGGCTTCAGCCACTCCTGGGCGAGGGACCAGAGGCGTCTTAAAGGGCGCTGTTCCTCTGCGCCTCGGCTTTCTTGCTGTAAGGCTGTGAGACAGCGGCGAAATCCTTCAGCTCCTCTTTGTCCGCCTCCTCTTCCGTGCCGTTCCTCTTCGCCATGATCTGGTTGATTTCCATGAAAGTTTTGTTCTTGGTTTCGGGGACTACCAGGAAGATGTAAATGACGGTGAGCAGGCAGATGCCGCAGAAAATGAGGAAGGAATAGGCCCCGAGCCCTTGCTATATATAGGAAAAATAAGTGAGAACAGGAGAGGGAGAGAGAGATGAGATGACAATGATGAGTTACTGGAAACTGATTTTGTTTTTCATACTCTTTACGCCTGAAGAACCATCACCAGGTTCAAAATGCATTGGGATGTTGGCTCGATTTAGGACCACGCTGAGTTGTATGCAGTGCTTGTCTTGCTCAGAGTAGTCCCATTCAGATTAATGGACACAACAAACTTGGGTCTGTTCATTTCAGTGGGTCTACATTGAGTTGACAACCCTCTATTGAAGAGAAGCAAATCTCTGTCGTGTAACCCCTCCCAGCAGTGGCCCCTGGCAGTGGCGTAGCGTGGGTTGTCAGCACCCGGGGCAAGGCAAGTAATTTGCGCCCCCTAACCCGTGGATTTGCGCCCCCTAACCCGTGGATTTGTGCCCCCTAACCCCCAGACGTTGCTCCCGGTGCGGCCGGCCCCCCCTGCACCCCCCACGCTACGCCACTGGCCCCTGCAAAGTTGCACCAAAAGGAACATGGCCCCCGAGCTGCAAAATATTCCCTTCCCCTCTTGTAACCCAAAGCAGAAAAACTTTACCGTTTGATTCTGCTAGGGTGGGCCTTGGCGAATGTCTACCATTGTCAAAGGCTAGCACTCGCCATGAGCTACCCGACAGGAAGCATTTAGGGACTTGGAGTAGGGAATTTCGGCAGCATGGCTGGAGTGCCTAGAGCGGCAACCTCAGGGCAATTTGCATAGAAAAGAGTTGGCCTGCACTGCAGCGCCACCACACTAGATGGCCAAAGGGCGGTATTACAGCTTCCAAGCCATCAGGGATCCAGTGATAACAAGGAGCCAGGAGGGTCCCAATCTGATCCTGACAAAAGTGGAGGCCTCTGGGCTGGCTAAATCAGAGTAATGCTCTGAAGGCTGTCCCAAAGAAAAACATATTCGCTGCCCCTATATAAAACTGAATCGCCTTAAGCAGAATTGTTACGAATCCGCAGCTTCCTTACATCCATGTATTGGAAGACCAGACCCACTGTGAAGTTTGAAAGCCAGTGAACAGAGCCTCCAACCATGAATGCAGCTGGGCGAGACGACTGGAGGAACATCTCAATTATCATCACACTCGGAATCGGGCCTGGGAGAAGGAAGAAAGGGATAATTATTTATTATCATGTGTAAGGACGTAAGAAAGGCCTGCTGGATCAAGCCAGTGGCCCAGGTGGTCCAGCATCCTGTTCTCACAGTGGCCAACCTGTGGGAAACCCGCAAGCAGGATTCAAACACAAGAGACCTCTCCCCTCCCATGGTCTCCAGCAGCTGGTATTTAGAAACTTGACTGCCTCCAACTGTAGAGGCAGGGCATAGTCATCATGGCTAGTAGCCATCAATAGCTATCTCCTCCAGGAATTTGTCTCAAAGCCATCCAAGTTGGTGGCTATCACTGCCTCCTTTGGAAGGGAGCTCCATAGTTCAACAATGTGAAGAAGGACTTCCTTTTATCTGTCTTGAATCGTCCAAAATTCAGTTCCCTTAATTGTCTTGGTGACCCTTTTCTGAACCTTTTCCAACTCTACAATATCCTTTTTGAGGCGAGGTTGCACCATAGATTTGTACAAGGGCGTTACGATATTGCTTTACATTCGTGAATTGCTTCCAATGAAGCACTTCAAAGCAATTTCACAATAAACAGGAAGCTGCCTTTTACTGAATCGGAACATTGGTCCACCTAGCTCTGAACTGTCTACACCAAACTTTTGTCAAAGAGGGCCAGATCTGATGAAGTGAAGGGCCATGAGGGCTGACCAAAGGACCAACCAAAGTTGTTGACTTTTTTTTAGTTTTGAAGTTGTTGAGCATTCACCCCAGGAAATAAACTGCCACAGGGGCAGGATTAAACTGACCGGTGGGCAGGATTAGGCCCCCAAAACGGACTTTGGACATACAACAACAACAACAACAACAACAATTTATTTGTACCCCGCCCATCTGGCTGGGTTTTCTCAGCCACTCTGGGCGGCTTCCAACAAAGATGAAAAATGCACTAAAATGTCACATATTAAAAACTTCCCTGAACAGGGCTGCCTTCAGATGTCTTCTGAATGTCATACCTGGGCTACACTGACTGGCAGCGGCTCTCCAGGGCTTCAGGCAGAGGTGATGATGACGACTCTGCTGGGGATTGAACCTGGGACCTTCTGCATGCAAAGCAGATGCTCTACCACGAAGCTACAGCCCTTCCCTTAAGATACAGGGACACAGGAAGCTGCCTTATACCGAGTCAGACCATTGGTGCATCTAGCTCAGTGTTATCTACACTGCCTGGCAGGAGCTCCAGACAGGAGTTTCCCCCAGCCTGAGGTGCAAAGGATTGAGTGAGCAAGGGAAATGATTATTAAAGAGAATGATTCACACCAGCAATGATACCATAGAGATGTAAGGAAACCATTCATTTTTCTGAGCATACTTACTGGCTCCGATAGCGTGTCCGATGACATAGGCGATAACGCAGGCTATACTCAAGTAGGGCATCCCGTTGATGTGCTGTTGAGGAATTGAGTTGCTGTTTAGAGCCATTAGAGGCGTCAACAGGGAAACAAGAAGGGCGATCAAACACCAGTGGAGGTTGGTGCCTGTTGGCCGGAAGGCAGGGAGCCCAACAGTAGGGGGAGCCAGAGCTCAACGACTGGCTGACCCAGAAGCAGTAACAGGCAGAGCTAACTACCGTATTTTTCGCTCTATAAGGCACACCAGACCACAAGACGCACCTAGTTTTTGGAGGAGGAAAACAAGAAAAAAAATATTCTGAATCTCAGAAGCCAGAACAGCAAGAGGGATCGCTACACAGTGAAAACAGCAATCCCTCTTGCTGTTCTGGCTTCTGGGATAGCTGTGCAGCCTGCATTTGCTCCATATGACGCACACACATTTCCCCTTACTTTTTAGGAGGAAAAAAGTGAGTCTTATAGAGCAAAAAATACGGTACTTGTCCCCACATCCTCCTCTTTCCTACTGATTTCTAGAAGGGCAATGCTGGGACTAGGGGGCAGGAAGGTGACAGGCAGGGCCAACCTTTTTGGCTGATGAGTGGAGTACAAACGCTCTAGATAATAATACACAGGACCTCAATATCTTAAGGCTTGCCTCTCTGCATACAAACTGACCCGGATCCTGTGTTTGTCATTTGAGGCCCTTCTCTATGTCCCCCATCCCATAGAGGTTCGAAGGCTGGCAACAAGAGAACGGGCCTTTTCTGTGGTGGCCCCCAACTCTGGAATGCTCTCCTCATACAGGCTTGCCTGGTGTCATCATTGCATGTCTTTAGGCGCCCGGCAAAAACATTCCTCTTTACCCAGGTCTATGGCTATTAAATAATCTATGCCTGTGAAAGGGTGGAGGAGGGGACTGTTATTATGCTTCACGGTGGTTGGTACTTGCATGTTTTAGATGCAGAAAATCTTGATGAGCATAGCTGCCCCTCGCCCCAGGCAAAGATGCTCACTAAACGCACCTTGAGGTTCAGAGCCACCGTTAGCACAGCACAGGCAACACAGCAGATCCCAAAACCGGCCAGAAGCAGAATTCTCCGCCCCAGGGACTCGACGATAAGGACCTAGAAGATAGGGAGGAAGAGAGCAGCCTGTAAATTGGTGTGCAAGGGATTCATTCGGGGGCCTTTCGGTGGTGGCACCACAGCTATGGAATTCTTACACCAGGAGATTAAAGACAAGCTCCCTACATTCTCATTTTTTGAGTCCAACGGGGCTTTTCGTGTTGGATCGCTACAGTTTTCACACACTGCTATTTTACAAACTACTTTATGCAGCTGTAGGGAGTATTGATCCTCTTAACTGCTGCTAGCAGTGAACACTATTAGTTCATATGTACATATTTTACTGCTTTAAATGGGTTTATTTTTATTTATTTATTCCTAAAAGTGAATTTGAAATGAAATGATTTATTTCATAAAATTCTGACTGTAAAAATCCTCCAAGCAGGACAAAACAATAAAATTATTGGTAAGAACGATGAAAACAACTATTTAAAATGTTCAAAAAATCAAAACCAGCAAAAAACCTAAAAAACACACCAGCGTTCTAAATATCTGGGTAAGCTTGACGAAACAAAAATGTTTTTAATAGGTGCGAAAAAGAGCACATGCATAATTATCAATAGCCGGGGTGTTCCAGTGTGAGGTGCTAATAAACAAGTTTTCACTACTTGTTTTTCAACCTGTTCTTTAAGTGATCATTTTAGTAGCATGAATATAACAAAAGCAGCTTAATCCCCACTGCAGGAATATTTACTATTTTGCTTAGATAAAAGGAGAGTATTAAAATTTTAAAAGCATTCATGCATGCATGCATGAATTAATTAATTAGTAAGGTTTAATTAAAAGCTTATCAGAGGAGCAGTTTGAAGGAGCTGCCACCTTGAAACCCCTTTCTTGATAATGTTAATATTTCTTGCTTCCAGGTTGTTTCCATCAATATAAACTTTGTTAAATAAAAAAATAAAATAATAATAATAATAATAATAATAATAATAATAATAATAATAATAATAAATCAATATGGTAAGCTGTACCGCTAACACCGTCATCACGACGTTGACGGCCCCTGTCCCCACGGTCACGAACTGCACGTCTTTTTCCTCCACACCTGAGCTCCTATAGATACTGTCAGCGTAGTAGTAGACCTGGAGTTGGATGAAAGACAAACAAGCAACCGAAATTCAGTCATGGCCACAAAAAGGAAAGCGTTGAACGCCAGAAGAGTGCCGAGATGGATCGGCCCAATGGAATCACAGAATGGTAAGAGTCGGAATGGGACCCCCAGGGGTCATCCAGTCCAACCCCCTGCAATGCAGGAATAGTCCAGCGTCCTGTTCTCACCGTAGCTGAACACGTGGCTGTGGAAAACCTGCAAGCAGGACTTGAGCAGAAGAAGAGCTCTCTGCTCCCCTCCAGTTTTCAGCAACTGCTATTCAGAGGCATCACTGCTAGCCTTAACCTCTGTAAATTTGTCCGATTCTCTTGCAAGAAGCGAATGGTGAGTAAGAACATAGGTAGAGCCCTCCTGGATCAAACCATGAGTCTAGTCCAGCACCCTGGGGCCAATTGGATGCCCCTATGGGAATAATAATAATAATAATAATAATAATAATAATAATATAATAATAAATTTTATTTATACCCTGCCCTTCCCCTGTTCAAAAACCGGGCTCAGGGCGGCTAACAACAAATTTAAAACACTTAATTGTAAAAGCAGCATAACACACAGTATAAAATACAGGCTGTGCCTGATCCAACAGGCTCCTTATGTTCTTAAGCATCCATCGTTAGGCATGATGGGAATCCGGATGCTAGGCTTAGATAGGCCTCTTTGGTCTGTTCTGGTAAGGTACCGTATTTTTCGCTCTATAGGACGCACCAGATGATAGGATGCACCTAGTTTGGCGGGGAGGAAACAAGAAAAGAAAAATACTGAATCCCAGAAGCCAGAACAGCAAGAGGGATCTGGCTTCTGGGATAGCCACTTGCTGTTCTGGCTTCTGGGATAGCCGCTTCGCGAGGCTATCCAAAAGCCAGAATAGCTAGAGGGAGCGCTGCGCAGCTCTCCCGGCTTCAGCAAAAGGAACCCGAAGCCTTTGGAGTGCAGTGCGAGGTCCCGCTGCGCTCCAAAGGCTTCAGTCAGCTATCCCTGAAGACTGGAGAGTGAGAGGGGTCGGTGCGCACCAACCCCTCTCGCTCTCCAGGCTTCAGCGAAAGCAACGCAAAGCCTCTGGAGTGCAGAGAGAGCACTTCCTCTGCGCTTTGGTGGCTTCGCGTTGCTTTCGCTGAAGCCAAGGAGCCCGCATTCGCTCCATAGGACGCACAAACATTTCCCCTTAATTTTTGGAGGGGGAAAAGTGCGTCCTATAGAGCGAAAAATACGGTACCTCTGCAAAGGAAGAAGCGTGATGCATAGCCCAGAGTCAGGAGACATGGCGAAGTTGCTCTTAGATCCCCTTCTAGTGAGGCCCATCACACCCAATGATGGTCAAGTGTTACTTGGGATGCTGGTTTACTTACTGCGTTAATCCCGGAGAGCTGCTGCCCCGCCATCATCACGATGATGGAGATGAGCTGCCAGCGGAGGCCTCGGTAGGTGAAGAGGGTCAGCACGGACATCCGCCCCTCGGCTTTCTCCGCCTGGTCCTCCAGGCGCATCTCCTCCATCTCCTCCTCTACGTCATCCCAGCCCCTCAGCTTCTTCAGGGCTGGATGGGAAGAAGGAAGGAAGGTCACCAAGGTGGCAGGAACCTGGCAGAAAAGACTGGAGGTGCTTTGCCTGCAGCCCACGCCACTCACAAGGTTGTTCATTCATGAACAGCAGCGGTTCCTAAACCTTCATGGGTCCTTGGTTCCATAGACCCAACCCCAGTGCCATCCTGCCCAGCTGCTCTATAAAAGGCATTACAGTGGTACCTCGGGTTACATACGCTTCAGGTTACAGACTCCGCTAACCCAGAAAAATTACCTTGGGTTAAGAACTTTGCTTCAGGATGAGAACAGAAATCGTGCTCTGGCGGCGCGGCAGCAGCAGGAGGCCCCATTAGCTAAAGTGATGCTTTAGGTTAAGAACAGTTTCAGGTTAAGAACGGACCTCCAGAACAAATTAAGTACTTAACCCGAGGTACCACTGTATTCAGAATAGCGGTCTGCACAACCCACTAAGGAAGACAGTAACACAATAACATTTAAAACAGTAACGATCAATAAAACAGTAACGATCGATAAAATATTTGAGGGAGTCGGGCACCCCCGAAGTTGACAGGCGTTGACATTCAAATGATGTGCGTGAACCACGTCTTGTGATTATGTAGGGCAGGGCTTACCTGCCCCCCTCTCCAATATTTTATCCAAGTTGGCACCCCTGGTAATGATTAATCGCACATTTATTCACAATCCAATTAAAACTAGTTCAATTAATTCAACAAAAATAGATGGACTTGATCCAGCAATTCAAAGACTGTTGGTAAGTTACACCGCCAGCACCCTCCGGGCAATCCCACTTCTCCCCTGGGGGGGGTAATGCCCCCTTTGGAAAACCACTGTCAATCCATTCTCTAGACGTTTTGGGCTACAACTCCCATCAGCCCCTGCAGGCATTGACAGGAGCTGGAGTTCAGCGTCATTGGGAGGGACCACAGGTATTCAGAGGCTGTGTCACACCTGAGCTCAGGCCACAGGAGATAGCTTTGGTTTGACCAGCAAGAAGCTGCCCCTTAAGTTATGAGTTTGGACTTTTTACAGATATCCTACCACTCTCGGAGACAGGATAACCGAGCAAGGAGTTGTTTGTATGCCTCCATAGCAGTTTGCAGGTAGTAAAATACACACTTGTTAGATGTAGTTTCATATTGCTCTCCTCTACCCAGCCTCCCTCCCAGTGGTGGATTTTTGTTGTTGTTTAGTCGTGTCCGACTCTTCATGACCCCATGGACCAGAGCACGCCAGGCACGCCTGTCTTCCACTGCCTCCCGCAGTTTGGTCACACTCATGTTTGTAGCTTCAAGAACACTGTCCAACCATCTCGTCCTTTGTCGTCCCCTTCTCCTTGTGCCCTCTATCTTTCCCAACATCAGGGTCTTTTCCAGGGAGTCTTCTCTTCTCATGAGGTGGCCAAAGTATTGGAGCCTCAGCTTCATGATCTGTCCTTCCAGTGAGCACTCAGGGCTGATTTCCTTCAGAATGATCTTTTTGCCATCCATGGGACTCTCAAGAGTCTCCTCCAGCACCATAATTCAAAAGCATCAATTCTTCGGCAATCAGCCTTCTTTATGGGCCAGCTCTCACTTCCATCACTACTGGGAAAACCATATCTTTAACTATATAGACCTTTGTTGGCAAGGTGATGTCTCTGCTTTTTAAGATGCTCTCGAGGTTTGTCATTGCTTTTCTCCCAAGAAGCAGGCGTCCTTTACTTTCACGACTGCTTTATGTATAAGCTAAACAAGCTATAGCTTAGGGCCCCACTCTCTTGGGGGCGCCAAAAAAAAATTAAAGGAAAAAAACAACTGGATGTGCATTTCCAAAATATAAGACAAAAAACAAATAAAATAAAACCTACATACAGCAACAGTGCTTTGTAGGCTCCTATGATGTAAGTAATGGGCCCCGCCTGCTAGCCTGCTCCCTAGAATATCACTGGTTTGCTCATTTCTCTATATAGGGTGCCTACATTCTGCATGGACTGGTTGCATGGCAGCATGCGCAAATGGCTTTAGATATCTATTAGGTCCATAAATTACCATATAGCACATATCCAACACAAAAAACAGTGGCAATTTTTTTGTTGGCAAAGGACAGCTGGAAATATAAAGGTCCCCATTTACTTTCAGTAGCTTAAGACCTCCCTCCATTTTAGATTGCATCTTATAAGTAGGTGTTTTACCTGCTTTGGCACTCGCTTCATCTCCCTTCTGGATCAGCAGGTACCTGGGACTTTCAGGGAAAAAGGGAAGCAGGAAAAGCTGCAGTACTGCAGGGATCCCAGTTAGACCCAACAGAATTGGCCAGCCTGCAACATGAGAAAAAAGAGAAATGTTGCTATGCCTGCAACAGAATAAGACACATGAGGAGAGCTTGCTGGATCAGGCCAAAGGTAAAAAGGTAAAAAAACAAGCAAACAAAGGACCCCCGGACAGTTAAGTCCAGTCAAAGGTGACTATGAGGTTGTGGCACTCATCTCGCTTTCAGGCTGAGGGAACCAGCGTTTGTCCACAGACAGCTTTCCGGGTCCTGTGGCCAGCAGGACTAAACCGCTTCTGGCTCAATGGGACACCGTGACAGAAACCAGAGTGCACGGAAACGCCGTTTACCTTCCCGCTGCAGCGGTACCTATTTATCTACTTGCACTGGTGTGCTTTTGAACTGCTAGGTTGGCAGGAGCTGGGAAAGAGCAACGGCAGCTCATCCCATCGCGTGGATTCGAACCGCCGACCTTCTGATCGGCAAGCCCAAGAGGCTCAGTGGTTTAGACCACAGCACCACCCGCATCATCCTGTCCTCACAGCGGCCAAACCAGATGCCCATTATGGGAAGCCCTTTGCGATTCCCAGCAACTGGGATTCAGAAGCATTACTGCTTTGGGCAAATGGAGGAAGAACATAACCATTGTGGCTATTAGCAGTCTAGAGACTTGACCTCCTGGCATGTGTCTAATCCTCTCTCAAAGCCATTCCGATTGGTGGTCACTGCTGCCTCCTGCAGAAGCCAATTCCACAGTTTAACTACGTGCTGCGTAAGTCAGTCATCTATTTTTATTCCCATTTATTTATTAGACTTCTATACCACCCTTCGTCATAATATCTCAGGGTAGTTCACAAGATAATAATAGCAGCCTGTTGGACACAGGAAGCTCTCTTACACTGAGTCAGGTCATAGGTCCATTGAGGTCAGTATTGCCTACACTGACAGGCAGTAACTGCAGGGCTTTGGGCATTTAGAGGCATGCTGCTTGTGTTGGTGGAAGCAGAACGCAAGTCATTGTGTCTAGTAGCTGTTTGCAGCTTTGCCCTCCACAAATTTATTCATTCCCCCCACATTCTGCAACTATTTTCACTCTGCTTTTCCTCCGCCCTCCCTATCCCTTTCCTCTTTTGTGTCATGTCTTTTAGATTGCAATTCTGGGAACTAGGTAGCTTGTCTTGTTCTTGTTTTTTTTAATGCAAGCAGTTCTGGGAGCCTCTTTGGCTGAAGAGCAGGAGGTTTTTTTATTTTAAAAAAGCCTCTCTAAACAGATACCGTATTTTTCACTCTATAAGATGCACCAGACCACAAGACGCACCTAGTTTTTGGAGGAGGAAAACAAGAAAAAATATATTTTGAATCTCAGAAGCCAGAACAGCAAAAGGGATGGCTGCGCAGTGAGAGCAGCAATCCCTCTTGCTGTTCTGGCTTCTGGGATAGCTGTGCAGCCTGCATTCGCTCCATAAGACGCACACACATTTCGCCTTTTTAGGAGGGGAAAAGTGAGTCTTATAGAGCAAAAAATACGGTAAATAAAATGTTATCGGAGCAGGAAACTCGACGCATTCCTCATTTACCTTCTGTGCTTCCGAGGATCATCCGCATGCCCAGAATCTGAGCAGCGAGGATCCCGATGGTGATGAAGAGCTGCGGGACCACTCCCACGGCCCCCCTTAGGTTTTTGGGAGACAGCTCTCCCAGGTACATGGGGACAACGTTGGAAGACAAGCCTGGTGGAAAAGACAGCAAGACAAATGCAGATGAATCTGGGAACGACAAGAAAAGGGTGCAGCGTATCCGAACCCACCCCAGAGGAAAGGTCTGATTAGAGGTCCCAGAAAGGCAGGCCTTCTTAAGAAGGTAACTTGAGACAGGTGCTCAGGTGCTCTGCTGCGCTCACCTGCACAGATGCCAATGATGATCCGACAGACGATGATCACTTCGAAAGTCTTGGCCACCTTGGAGGCTCCCATGAGAATTGCAGGGATGATGGAGAAGATATTGTTGATCAGTAAGGTGCCCTTTCTGGGGAGGGAGGGAGGGAAGTGTGGGTTAACCAGTCTCATATAACCAACATGCTTAAGTTAATGGTTAATGCCATAGTAGAGCAAGCTGTCCTGCCAGGCTTAGCCTAGTCACTTCCCCTCACCTGGAGAGGAAATACCGTATTTCTCGCTCTATAAGACGCACTTTTCCCCTCCTAAAAAGTAAGGGGAAATGTATGTGCGTCTTATGGAGCGAATGCAGGCTGCGCAGCTATCGCTGAAGCCAGGAGAGCTAGAGGGATCGGTACGCACCAATCTCTCTTGCTCTCCTGGCTTCAGGGATAGCTGCGCGAAGCCTCTTCAGGGCAATGGGAGGAACACTCCCCCTGCCCCAAAGAGGCTTGGCACGGCTATCCCAGAAGCCAGAACAGCAAGAGGGATCGCTGCTTTCACTGCGCAGCAATCCCTCTTGCTGGAGAAGCGCTGCACAGCTTTCCCTCTCTGTGCAGCGCCTCTTTAGTGCTGAAGAGGTGCTGCGCAGAGAGGGAGAGCTGTGCAGCGCCCCTTCAGCGAAGCGGGAGGAGAAACGGAGCCCCTTCCATTTCTCCTCCAGCTTTGCTGGAGAAGCGCTGCGCAGAAAGGGAGAGAATCTTTTTTTTCTTGTTCTCCTCCTCTAAAACTAGGTGCGTCTTATGGTCAGGTACATCTTATAGCGCGAAAAATACAGTAGGTGAGCAAGCCTTGGGTGGCCCTGCTCATAGCTTCTTCGAGTTATTCAAGCCCCTTCGCCACGGCAAAGCAGCTTTGGCCACCTCGTGAGAAGAGAAGACTCCGTGGAAAAGACCCTGATGTTGGGAAAAATTGAGGGCACAAGGAGAAGGGGACGACAGAGGACGAGATGGTTGGACAGTGTTGTCAAAGCTGCGAACATGAGTCTGACCAAGCTGCGGGAGGCAGTGGAAGACAGGAGTGCCTGGCATGCTCTGGTCCATGAGGTCATGAAGAGTCAGACACAACTAAATGACTAAACAATAGCAAGCAAGCCTTTGTTCTTCCCCAGTCTACCTAAGAAGGTCAGCTTGGGAAGAGGTTTGAGCTGGTTGCTCCAGCTCAACCACATGGCTCTCACAAGCCACTCTTGAATTCCTATACCAATATTTGGAACTTTTGCAGCAGAGTCCGACAACAAGAATCTGGTGTGGTCACCAGCTCCCCATACCTGTTTCAATCAGTCATAATAAAAAGTCAGAGACGGCACTCATGCAGAGACAGGAGCAGAAGAGAGACTCCTTTCTGGCTGGTGCTCCCAGGAGCCACGGGAAGTTGTAAACCCTTTAGGGCAACAACATCTAGAAGGCCCTATCCTGGCTGCTCTTGCTTTGCACCCCCTCTGCATCACACCACAACCAGCAATGTGAGCCAGAATCACGCTTTGCTTACCTGCCGCATTTGTTCACCATGGGGCCAACCAAAAGCGACCCAAAGAACCCTCCAAGTGGGAAGAAAGACACTGTGATCGACCAGAGGGCTGTTATCATGTCCTTGCTCATGTATTCCCCATTCCTTTCATAGTAGGTTTCGTTGTAAAAAGCTTTCATGAACTGGAAGAAGAGAGGTATCACAGGTTCATTAACAATGCCCTCTTCTAAGTAAGCCAAGAACAGGGAACCTGCGGATTTCCGGATGTTGTGGGACTACAGAACCCATCGTCCATGAGGACTGGTCGCTCTGGACGATGGGTATTGGAGTACAACAACCTCTGGGAGGCCACAGCTTCCCCTTTACCTGATGTAAACCATGTCAACGTTCACCATTTCTGGTTGATGGTGCTCAAAGTTCTATCAACAAAGAAAGTCTTTATATTATTATTAATACTTTCCAGTCCTAAGGCCACAGGGTGGGTGGGTTGCAACATTGTAAAATGCAGCATTAAATCAGCAAGTTTATTGCGCTGGCCTATCTGCATGAGGAGAAAGGGATCTCTGGGCTCCGGTGATGCAAAGTGGAAAAGGTGTGAGCGAGCACAGAGACTCTACCTACCAGTTCTGGAGAGTTTATCACGGAGACGTTGTAGCCGTACTGGAAAGATGAACCAAAGGCAGCCACGAAGGTCACCAAGCTGAGGACGAGGGTCATTCTCTGCAGGCAAGAAGAGGTGAGAGTGGTTGGAGGGTGAACCAGCTTCCTAAAATCAGCCCAGGAAGTGTCCTTCCTTATCCCAAACGTGCAAAGAGCAAGGAACCACATGTGGCCCTCCTCACCTCTCTTATCCGGCCCTCGGAACTCTTCCCAAGCCACACCCCCTTTGCCGGCTCTAATTCGCACCCCAAGACCACACCCCCAGGTGGAAATGTGTCCTTGAACTCTGATCATGCCTCTTGCTGGGATGAAGGACAGTATTTGCAGGAACTAGCCTTGTACACAAAAGGTTTAAAAAAAGGTCATTCGTTGCCCCACCCACTTTTGTCTCTGGCCACACCCACCACTGGCTTTTGGCGCTCGGAAGGTTGCCCAGAAGGGAATGTGGCCCTCAGTCCAGGAAAGTTTCTGTCCTACTTTGAAGGCAAACCTTCTGTATTAATTAATCATTTACCCTGCAAGAACCTATTTAATCCTGTTTGAAAAACCAGGAAAGTATGGCTTAGGCTAGGAAAAAGCTAGAGGAACACCGTTGCCCTGACATCTGTTACCAACTGTTCAAAACAGCACAGTGCTGTGATGAGAAATGGCAGCTTAACTTTTCATGTACGGGTCCAGAAGGATGGATCTGCAGTCCCATGCGGAGTTAATAGAACTATAGAGTTGGAAGGGACCCAAAGGCTCAACTAGCCTAACTACACATCCATACTCAGCCATGACACTCACTCAGTGACCTTGGGCCAGGCATGATCTCTTAGCCTGGCTTACCTTACAAGACCGGCTCCCTTTTTCTTTGAGCCATTACAGTGGTACCTCAGGTTACATACGCTTCAGGTTACATACGCTTCAGGTTACAGACTCCGCTAACCCAGAAATAGTGCTTCAGGTTAAGAACTTTGCTTCAGGATGAGAACAGAAATCGTGCTCCGGCGGCGTGGCAGCAGCAGGAGGCCCCATTAGCCAAAGTGGTGCTTCAGGTTAAGAACAGTTTCAGGTTAAGAACGGACCTCCGGAACGAATTAAGTACTTAACCTGAGGTACCACTGTATTAGGATTATTCATTTCATTCATTCATTGCTTTCTCTTTTTAAGAAGCCCCAGAGCGACGTGCAGATCCAAACTCACCAACATTTAAAAAGCAAAGACATGGAGAAAATATTGGATGGGTTTTTCCATCACTCCCTCCCACCCCCCACCCCCGGAAAAAAGTCCTGTATTTCTAGCTGAACAATTTAGGAAGGATGGATGACCTTTCCACGCACGTTCCGAAAGATCCTTCCACATCACAAGGTACCAGCCTATAAACAACGTGGCACTTCTGGCCAAGGTTGCAGCTGGGGGCTTTTTAAAACACTGCCAGGGCATAAAGAGTTTCGTTCCCCGTCTTCCAGGAAGGTGGATCATATTTTCCATTGAGGACCCAGGCCTTCCCAATGACCACAGTTGACCTTTTTGCTCTCTCTCCTCCTCCCACCTCCCTGCCCCCCCCTTGACATATTCTGGCGCCCACCCAAGCACCCCGGAGGCAGATTTATTGCTGGCGCATCGCCTCCCTAACTGCAACAGTTAGATGGTTGCAGCATTTGGGATTTTTTTCAGTTCAGGGAAAGTTTTTTTCTCCCTCTGTCAACACTAGAATTCGTGGGGCTCCAATGAAGCTGAATGTTGGAAGATTCAAGACACATAAAATAAAAGTGCTTCTTTGTGCAGCACAAAGTTTGTTACGGAAATTACGGGGAGCGGGGCACATGTTTAAAGTTGTTGAATGTTGCAAATATTATGCATAAATGTATCATTTCGACTTGACAGCTCAGGGAAGTTACCTAGCTTTAAAAATCATATAAAATCAACTCCTTTGCCAGTTTCCTTCATTCCACCGCTTTTACCCACAGCGCCACCGGCTTCCCTCAATCATGTATAACCCTCCCCTTTTCTGATGTAGCAATGATGTAGTGATGATGCTTAATTAACTGTATGCTGGGATAAGATAGAAGCTTTTAAAAGTCCTTGTCACCCATCCTCGGGATTCAAAATTCCTCTTTGAACCTGTTACACAATAAACTTTGGTCTACAGCTATTTGCTCCAGTTGGTGGCTGGACTCCTTCCTTTATTCCACAGGAACCCGCAGGCTCTGCCTGACGAGCTGGGTGACTGAGCAGCCTTGCACCTAGATTTTTCTGTAACATGTTAATCTATGGAACTCCCTCCCACAGAAGGCGATGATAGCTATCAACTTGGGACAGCCCTCAAGTGCTCAGGCCTGCTTGAGGGTTCCCCAAAGACAACTGGCAAGAGCAGGATGTTGGACTATATGGGCTCTTGGCCTGATCCTGCAGGGCTCCTCTTATATTCTTAAGTGAGACCCAACACCAATTCCTAGGTACTGTAACTGGTTCCACTGTTGAATGGCTCTCACCAAAAAGAGGCAATCAGTCTTCCTCCACTTAAGTCCTTCTGATCGATTTGCTCTCAGGAGAGAACATACATGGGCACACCACACATTTAAAGTACATGATTCCCCCCCCCCAAAAAAAACCAATCCTGGGATCTGTAGTTTGTTAAGGGTGCTGAGAATTATAGTTCCAAGGGGTGAACTACAGTTCCCAGCATTCTTAAGGGGGAACAATGTGCTTTAAAAATTCAGTGTATGCACAGCATTCACACTGTACATTTAAAGCAGTATCATACCACTTTAAATGGGGAATAGGGAGTCTCCTAACAACTCTCAGCACCTTGAACAAACTGCAGCCCCCAGGTTTCTATGGGGGAAGCCACGACTGTTTAAATGGTTCCGTAGCATTATAAATGAATGGTGCGAACGTGGTTTTACTCTCTTGAATTATGGAGTCTTTCAGTCATTCTGGTTCAGCTGATGTTAAAGTCCTTTGAACTTCTAGCTTTCAGCGACTTCCAGGGACTGGTCTACTGTCCATGGAGCAATTATCTTCAATTGCAACTCGCGTCCTTCCTGACCATTGGCTATGCTGGTTGGGGCAGTAGTTTGTTAAGGGCGCTGTGAGCTACGGTTCCCAGGATACTCTGTGAGGAAGCCATGCTCTTTTAAATGTACAGTGTGAAGGCAGCCTTGCAAGTCTTTGTCATCTTCTACGCAAGAGACCTCCAGGTATTTTGAAAAGGTATGGGGCTGATGCCAACTTTAGTGCACAGCTGGCTTGCCATTTCTGCTTCTCTCATGGGGAAATTGCATACCACAGCATGCAAAAGTGCAACATTTATTCTTGGTAGAATGGGACACTTCCCCCATGCTATGACTCTGAGCATGTGCAGAATGCATTACCAAATTGGCACATCCAACCTCTACAGGCTTGGGTTGGGTTGAGCATCCAGGCCAGAAAGCGTAACTGCCTAAAATCAGGCTCTGGAAAGTCTCCCTTTGAGAACTAAACACTAGGAACTCAGTACACGCTCAGAGGCACTCACTTCACTACTAATTCATATGTTTTAGGCTGGGCATTTTGTCATTGACAAACGGCTCCTGGGTCTCACGCTCACATTTATGGGTCTGTAGGGTTGGCTCAAATGGGACGCAGGTGGCGCTGTGGATTAAACCACAGAGCCTACGGCTTGCCGATCAGAAGGTCGGCAGTTCGAATCCCCGTGATGGGGTGAGCTCTCATTGCTCGGTCCCTGCTCCTGCCAACCTAGCAGTTCGAAAGCATGCCAAAGTGCAAGTAGATAAATAGGTACCACTCCGGTGGGAAGGTAAACGGCGTTTCTGTGTGCTTCTCTGGTTTGACAGAAGCGGCTTAGTCATGCTGGCCACATGACCTGGAAGCTGTATGCCGGCTCCCCCGGCCAATATAGCAAGATGAGTGCTGCAACCCCAGAGTCGTCAGCGACTGGACCTAATGGTCAGGGGTCCCTTTACCTTTACCTAGGGTTGGCTCAAGATGTCTCTGCCTTCTCCGCGGACCTACAATGCATTCTCTGAGGGCTGTGACCCAAACCATGCATCACCAGTCAGCAGTGAAGAGATTCAAAGTGCACCTGTGGAACTGCCTGCTGCTTCATGGATGCGTGCCTGCAGTAATAAAAACCCTGCCAGCCCAGGGTTGGGTTGTTTGCAAGTCACGCCACCCCTGCACCTTTGGCAATTAGCAGGGCAGATTATCTCCCCTTGTTTCCCTGCAGTGCTGTTGGGCATGCACAGGCTCCTTGCTTGGAACAAAAAAAGAATGTTGCAGACCAAGGAAAAACTGCACGGTGCTTAAAAGACTACAGAAAACGGAATCTCAGACATCGGATGCTGATTGCCAGCATGCCAAAATGTTGCCCAATCAATATTGTGCAAAGATGTCTGTAAGGTTGGAACCCGGGTGCCTCAAATTCTCAACATCATAACTCCATTGCCTCTTTTTCTAAAAAATAAAATAAAAATAAAATGCCAATATTTTTCAGTGCACAACCACCTGCTCTTCTGACAACGTGTCTTTTTGGACCTTTATGTCATGGGGTTTTGTGACCAGGGGAACTTCGCCAAACCCTCAGCCTTTTCTGTCTTGCAGTGACCCTGCCACCCCCACCCCCCCACCAACACACCCTGAAAAAAAATCCTTAGAAACAGGCCTGTTTCCAAGATCCAGCAGCAAACAGACTGTGGTCTGAGTCCACACCCTCCAACATTCCGCATTAAAATTGGGATATGCTGTTGTAAAACAAGAGGTTCTGTGTTGCAATTGGCAAAATTCTACTGTATTTTTCCCGTTTACCCCTCGACCCACATGCCCACAGAAAAAGACAAGGAAACAGCGTCGTCTGCCTGCCAGACACTCACCCCCTTCCTGCCTTCGCATGGCACGCCGCCCGTGTATTGATTTTCAGTCTTCATTTTAAACGCTCCTGCTGTCAGTTCTCTGAGTTGCTGCTCTGTTTGCAGCGAATGCCCCAAATGGAAAGAAGGCAGATATATATATATAGAGAGAGATCTTCAGTATATGCACATACATGCACCTTGAGTGGAGCAGGGAACACCCAGCAATATTCTTTATAGCCCAACAGTGGGTGAAGTTTGCCCTCTGAACTTCCTCGAGATGGGCATGGCTGTCTCGTGCTGTCCTTGTGGATCGGCTTCTCTTTGCTCCTTTCAAGGTTCTGGGTTTGCAAACAGTCTTAAGGAGGGCGTGCGCTGCGAGCCAGGATCAGTGGCAGAGCACATGCTCCCGCAGGCAGGCGTTCCCACGTCCCATTATACAAAGCAGCCCCGAGTTGGCAGGAGTTGTGGAAGGGGCGTGGAAGAGGCGCATGCACACGCTGCCTGATCGGCTCAGAGAGAGCCGCTGCCTGTCAGAGTTGAGGGTGCTGGCTGTGAGTCTGCAGAATCTTGCCCTCTCCCGATCTGCGCTCTCCTCTTGGAAAGCGTTGCTTTGCTGCTGCTGCTGGAAAGCAGAGGAGGCTGCCAAGACCGTCTCTCCTTGCAAAGGGGCGGATTGAGCAATAACGAACGAAATTCATTCCAGCAGCGCATTGGAGCTCCGTCACACCACTAGTGTGGTCAGAGAGAAACATTTTGCTGGAGACAAATGCTTGGTTTCTACACACCGACCAAGCCTGTTTGGGACTGATCTGTCTCTGGTGAATCACTGTCTGCAATTTTGTCTTTTTTGGGGAGATGTTGTGGATGTCGCTTAAAAGAAAACTTTTTCAAGCATGCACATAAACGCCCCCGAGTTTCAGGGTTCTTTCCCCAGGGCTCTAGAAGTTATAATGGGAAAACCCCATGTGGAAAAGTTAAAAATCACCCTTTAAGGCTTTCAAAGTGGATTAGAGAAATTCAAGGATGGGAGATCTATTAGGCTGCACACACTTCTTTGGCGATCACTCGTAGCCGAGTAAGATTGTCTTCCATAAACACGGTTTCAACAATGAGTCCATAAGTGACTGTGGAGGCCAATTCTGGACCCACACATCCTTCCACAGTGGGGACATTGGTTCCCGGGCGGGAGTTGATCACGGTGTGGATTTGCCAAGCGTGCCTTCCTCTTAGCACGTTTCTCCCTTGCGTTCCGAGTTCGAGTGTCTTCAAAGTCCATGACACCTTTGGTAAAGGTTGTTCTCCAATTGGAATGCTTGCAGGCCAGTGTTTTCCAGTTGTCAGTGTTTATACTACATTTTTTTAGATTTGCCTTTAAACCTCTTTTGTTGACCACCAGCATTACGCATTCCATTTTTAAGTTCGGAATAGAGTAGTTGCTTTGTTGAAAGCACATGGCTTCCCCTCAAAGAATCCTGAGAACTGTAGTCTGTCAAGGGTGATGGAAATTGTAGCTCTGTGATGAGTAAATTATAGTTCCCAGGATTCTTTGAGGAAAGTCTATGCTTTAAATGTGCTTTCAACATATGGTGTGTATTGTTTGTATAAAAAGTTAAAGCCATGGTTTTCCCAGTAGTCATGTATGGAAGTGAGAGCTGGACCACAAAGAAAGCTGATAGCCGAAGAATAGATGCTTTTGAATTGTGGTGCTGGAGGAGACTCTTGAGAGTCCCATGGACTGCAAGAAGAACAAACCTCTCCATTCTGAAGGAAATCAGCCCCGAGTGCTCACTGGAAGGACAAATCCTGAAGCTGAGACTCCAATACTTTGGCCACCTCATGAGAAGAGAAGACTCCCTGGAAAAGACCCTGATGTTGGGAAAGATGGAGGGCACAAGGAGAAGGGGACGACAGAGGATGAGATGGTTGGACACGAGTTTGACCAAACTGCGGGAGGCAGTGGAAGACAGGAGTGCCTGGCGTGCTCTGGTCCATGGGGTCACAAAGAGTCAGACACGACTAAACAACTAAACAACAACAGCTATAGTCCACAGCTAAGTAGAACCTCCTGGCTCAGGAGAAGTATGCTGCAAAACACTAGGCTGGCTGTTTGAAGGGCATTTGAGTCCTCACTTTGAAGGAGCCCTATTTGAAAGCCTCTGTGGTTAGAAGATACATAACTCTAAGTAGGGTTATTTCTTCTTACACTGGTGAAAGTCCATAACTTGGTGGCAGAGCATCTGCTTTGCATGCAAAAGGTCCCAGGTTCAATTCCTGGCATCTCCAGGCAGGACTGGGAGAGAACCCTGCCTGAATCCCTAGAGTGCTGCTGCTAGTCAGTGTAGACAATACTGAGCCAATGATCTAAGTCAGTATAAGGCAGCATTCTAGGTGTGTGTGTGTGGTGAGTTTCGCTCAGTAGTTGGCACATGGACTGAGCAGACACACAGATCATTTGGTGACACTCTCCGCCCTGCTCTGGTGAGATGCGTTATATTTCTATTTAAATTGTAGCAATTCTTTCCAAATGTGCAGCTACACATATAGACAAGCATGCGCAAATTTTATGGACACGTGTGTCTTCTTTTGCAACGTTCTCCCCACCACCACCACCTGAAGACCAGTTGTAGTTGTTGGAGAGCAACGTGGGAGACTCTCTGTCGCATTCTGCTTCTGGCTGACATCTGACTCTCCACTGCTGGAAACAGGAGGCTGGGACAGATGGGCCCAACAGGATTCCTTCTTACACATTCACTGAGGAATGCCTGATGCTGCTTTCAAAGGAACTCCAGTGTTCCCTGGAACACACTTCTAAATCTTGGGCTCAGAGAAGCCTCCATCAACCCGACGCCCTCCAAACCTTTTTGGATTTCCAAGTATCATCTACTGGGTTGGGGTCCATGGCATTTGTAGTCTAAAACATCTCCGAAGGCTGCCGGGTCAGGGAAGGATGGCTTAGAGCCAGGATGCAGAGCTTGTGGTCCTCCCAACTACAACTCCCATCAGATCCAGCCAGCATGGCAAAGGATATGGGAATGATGGGAGTTGTAGTCCAGTTGCATCTGCAAGGCAATGTTCATCCACTCCAAGGGGTCTGCTCGGCATAGATCTAACATTGGCTATAACCCTCCGAACATACTAAAGGTTGCATGCAACTAAATTTTACTCAGGTTAGACCCACTGGAATCAATAGACCTAAATTAGTTGCAACCATCAATTTCAATGGGCCTGCTCTTGAGTAGGACATGCATTGGATACAACCCTAAGCCCATGTTTATACTTGTTATAAGAATTTTTAGGTCATATATATATATATATATATTGTTCAGTTTCTGTTAATTGATTCTCATGAAAACTTACAGATTCTGGCTTCACACAATTAACTCAAGGCAGTGTCAATTTACTCTTGGCAGAAAGCCAAGGTCTGCTTGACCTAGAAACTACTTACTCTGATTGGTTAACGACCAGCACTCAACTCTGTTATCTAGGAATGCTTGCTCAGTTTGGTGTTAGGTGTGTTAGGAGTAGGAGTGCTGTGTATGGTTAAGAGAGAGAGAGAGAAAGAAAGGATTTATTTTGCTTTGTTTTGTATGCAGAAACTCTGCTGGTTTCTTTTCCCTTTTAATAAATCCTGTAAATAGTTATTCTGAGTCTAGCTGACTAGTCATTTCCACCTCAACTAGCTTCTTCGCTGTGCAGGAAAACTCTGCTACGTTTGGGCTAAAGCCATTAGAGCTATGCCTGACACTTCAAAGTTCCATGAGGTTATGGGTATTGTGCTGCCAGCCTGAGTTGTGGTGGTGTCAGCATCAACGGTGTTGGTTCCAGTAGTTCCAGAAGTTGTTGTTCCTGTTGGTGCATCAGATGGACACTGGTTGGTTCCTGACTGTTGTGAGCTGGTGACGCAGTGGACACAAGGACAACAGACGCAGCGTGTGAATGCTGGTTGCTGTGGTTCCTGTTTTCTCTCTCGGTGGTCGTGAGTAGCTGGTTCCGGGTTCCAGGGACATCGCTCTCAAGATGGCCTCACAACCAGTTCAGATGGCTTTTGAGCGTCTGAATGACTCCAATTACTTGCTGTGGTCAGAACGCATGCAGGCAGTGCTGCAGAGGGATCGTCTCTGGCAAGTGGTGAGTAAGTTTCCTGCGAAGCCTGATGATGAAGACCTCGATAAAGACCAAAGAGCAAGGGCCACAATTGTCTTGGGGCTGGAAGATTCCCAGTTGCCGTATGTGAGGGGAATCAAGACAGCTAGAGGTGTGTGGCAAGCACTTAAAGAACTCCATGTGCGTGAGACAGCGGTTTCCAAGCTGTTCATTCGCAAGGCATTGTACAAGGCAATGTTACAGCCTGGGGTTACAATGCAGGAACACCTACATAGTTTACAGTTAAAGTTTACTGCGCTACAGGAAAGAGACTGTGCGTTAGACCAGCAGGAGAAGGTGGCTATTATTTTGAGTTCTCTCCCGGAAAGCTGGGATAATTTAGTTTTGTCTCTAGAAGGTTTACAGGAGCGTGATTTATCAGTCAGTTATGTCACTGGGCGTTTGATTGAAGAATGGCAGAAGAGACAAGAAAGGTCGTTTGCTGCAGAGGCTTCTACAGGCGGGCGGTTTGGAAGGAGTTCTCATGCCGTGCCAGAGGTGACGCAAAAGCAGCGTACCGGTGAGGAGTCAGCGTTTGCTGTTAGGCGTTGTTTCCGATGTGGGTCTTCAGCGCATCTAAAACGACAATGTCCGGAGTTGGTCAAGTCTCAGTGGCCGGTGCAGGAGCAGAGACGAGATGAGCAGCAGCAGCAGCAGCAGCAGCAGCAGCGTAAAAAGAAATTCTTCAAACGAAAACAGTCGGCTCAGCTGGTGACCGCAGAGGTCAAGATTGCTGATGAGAAACAAGCTGTCTGGGTGGTCGATTCGGGAGCGTCTCGGCACATCGTAAATTCAGATGAATTGTTTGTTTCCAAGAACTCAGCACAGCGCAGCCAGGTGGCTCTAGCAGACGGAAGTACTTCCGAAGTGATTTCGGGGGGTGCAGTTTTTGTTCCTTGTCTTCGTGAATGCCTGCAAAATGTACTTTGTGTACCTTCATTAAGGAGCAATCTGATGTCTGTAGATTGTTTGCTAAAAGCTGGGTTTAAAGTGTATTTTGAAGGAGACAGTTGCATTATTAAGAAGGCTGGTGAGATTTTAGGCACTGCTAAGTCAGAGGGAGGCTTGTTTTGGCTTAAAGCAGGATCTCAAGTTGCAGCAGTAGTCAGTAAATCTCAGCCTGCAGTGAATAACAAAGCTATACATGACAACTGTGTGCACTTATTGCATAGGAAAATGGGGCATGCTGGCTGGAAAAGTATATTAAAAATGTCTAAATTGGCTGATGGGGGTGATTTAAAGAGCTGTAACAAGTACCTTGATTGTAATGTTTGTAAAAAGGTTAAAACCCACAGAATCTCTTACCCCAGAAGTGACAGAGTTAGTGAGTCACCGCTACAGCTGGTTCACATGGACGTAATTGGTCCATTTCCTGTAAGCAGGGGTGGATCGCGTTTTTCATTAACAATTGTGGATGACGCCACGCGTTACTCTTGGGTTTTCCCCATGAAGAATAAGGGTGATGTGTTCACTAAGTTTAAAGGCTGGGTGGCATCTGTGGAAAGATTTCTGTCCATTAAACTCAGAAGGATTCAGACGGACAGAGGAGGCGAATTTATGTCAAATGCTTTTAGAGATTGGTTACAAAAGCGTGGCATTGGGCATAGAAAAACGAACGCTTTTTCCCCAGAGGAGAATGGCGTTGCAGAGCGAAAACATAGATCTTTACAAGATATGATGTTTGCCATGCTTGATGATGCTGATTTGCCCATGTCTTATTGGGGGGAGAGCATGCTCACCGCGTGTTATCTCCAAAATAGGCTCTTTCATCAAACAATAGGTACAACTCCGTACTTTAAATTGTTTCACAAAAAACCCAAAATTGACCATTTGCATGTGTTTGGATCAAAGGCCTGGGTATTAATTCCAAAACAAATGAGAAAGAAGGGAGACCCTAAGACTAAACAGTTAGTGTTTGTGGGTTACCAGGAGCTGGGAAAAGGTTTCCGCTTTGCTGAAGGGACAAATGGCATTGTGATCTCCAGGAATGCCAGTTTTTGTGAACATAGTGGCTGGGAGAGACTACATGCCAATACCGAGGTTTGGTTTGAACCTTCTCAGGAGCTTCATGACTCTGAAGGTAAACATAGAGAATCAGAGTCTGAGGGGGAGGAAAGTTCAGATAAGAGCTCTCAAGAAAGTGGAATTAGCCAGAGACCAGTTGCTAAGCAACAAAAGAGAGGTCGTAGTTCTGAGGAGGAAAGTGGGTCAGAAGAAAAATTTTCTCCCAGAAGATCTAAAAGACAAAACAAAGGAGTGCCTCCGGTGCGTTTTTCTCCGGATACTGCAAATGTGTTTAGTGTAGTTGCAGAGCCCAAGAGTTTCCAGGAGGTGTTAAAGTTGCCAAAAAAGGAGGCAGAGCTCTGGAAACAGGCAATGGAGGAAGAGATGTCCTCTCTGAATGAGCACAAGGTCTTTACACCAGTAGCAGCGCCTGAGGGGGCAAAGATTGTAGGCTGCAGGTGGGTGTACAAACTTAAACCTCTGGTGACAGGAAAGTACAAATACAAAGCTCGTTTAGTGGCTCAAGGATACTCTCAGAGGCCTGGAAAAGATTATGACGAGACTTTTTCCCCTACTGCTAAGGCAGAAAGTGTAAGGCTGATTCTAGCGCTTGGAGCAAAGAGAAAACTCCTGTTAAACCATTTTGATATCCAGACTGCATATTTACATGCATCAATATCAGAAGACCTGTATCTAGCCGAACCGCCTGGTTATGAGACAGGTTCCAATAGAGTGTTGAAATTAAACAAAGCTCTATATGGTCTCAAACAGGCTGCAAGATCTTGGAACAAATGTTTCCATGAGGCCTTAGTGTCATTTGGTTTCAAGCAGAGTACAGCTGACAATTGCGTTTATGTACGTGGTACAGGCAGTGATCAAGAGTTTTGTCTGATTTATGTAGATGATGTATTGTATGCTTGCAAAACTGATAAACAAACTAAAAGGTTTGCCAAGCAATTGTCCAGTAAGTTCAAAATGAAAGACTTAGGCCCGGTTAGGACATATCTAGGGTTGGAAGTGTGCTGGGCCCAAGATGGCAGCTGCCTAATTAGTCAGCAGAACAAAGTTAAACAACTACTGACTACATACAGGATGCAGGATTGCAAAGGGGCAGTGGTGCCTATGGATCCAGGTTTCATAAAAACACTTCATATAGATGAGAGTCCTGAATTTGAACATCCTGATGTATATCATTCTGTAATTGGAAGTTTATTGTATCTAGCACAGTGGTCCAGACCTGATATTAGCTATGCAGTAGGCATATTAAGTAGATTGGTCTCAAAACCCACACTAAATGCCTGGAAAGGGGTAAAACAAGTTCTGAGATACCTCAAACAGACAATTGGCTATATGTTACAATTAAATTCTTCAGAGGATGAAATGTTGACCTGCTATTGTGATAGTGACTGGGGAAATTTGCCAGATAGAAAATCTGTCACAGGACTAGTCATAATGGTCGGTGGAGCTTTAATCAGCTGGCGGTCACGCAAGCAAGACATTGTAAGTGTGTCCTCAACGGAATCCGAGTACGCCGCATTGAGTGAATTGTGCAACGAGGTGATTTATTTCAAGCATTTGTTAGCAGATTTAAATGTAAATTGTGGAGAACCAGTACGGGTTTACATTGATAATCAGGCTTGTATAACCTTAAGTAAAACAGAGGGTTTCAAATCACGTTCCAAACATATCTCTGTAAAATACCAAAATGTACGTTGCTGTGTACAGGACAATATAATCACATGTACTTATGTATCAAGTGAAGAAAATGTAGCAGATGTATTAACTAAACCATTGGCAAAGATAAAGAACAAGCAAATGTGCAAGAGTTTAGGTTTGCTGGAAAAATAATCTCCTACATAGGTGTTATTTGATGTTAATTGTCCAGCAGAATCTGTGAGGGGGTGTTCAGTTTCTGTTAATTGATTCTCATGAAAACTTACAGATTCTGGCTTCACACAATTAACTCAAGGCAGTGTCAATTTACTCTTGGCAGAAAGCCAAGGTCTGCTTGACCTAGAAACTACTTACTCTGATTGGTTAACGACCAGCACTCAACTCTGTTATCTAGGAATGCTTGCTCAGTTTGGTGTTAGGTGTGTTAGGAGTAGGAGTGCTGTGTATGGTTAAGAGAGAGAGAGAGAAAGAAAGGATTTATTTTGCTTTGTTTTGTATGCAGAAACTCTGCTGGTTTCTTTTCCCTTTTAATAAATCCTGTAAATAGTTATTCTGAGTCTAGCTGACTAGTCATTTCCACCTCAACTAGCTTCTTCGCTGTGCAGGAAAACTCTGCTACGTTTGGGCTAAAGCCATTAGAGCTATGCCTGACACTTCAAAGTTCCATGATATATATATATATATATATATATATATATATATATATATATACCAAGCAAACCCACATATAAATATATAAACCACATGTCTGAAACCCATAGGAAAAGTCCTAAAGCCTTTTTGACTCTTTCAGTCACCTCAAATATTTCTCTACAGGTCAAATTTAAGGTGTGAATAGGGTGAGCCTGTGACCTGCCTCAGGAATTAAGTATTATCATTACAAAAGAATGGCCAGGCTCCCCAGGTAATTCAATCAAGTGACCATTAACAGGTAACCTGGCAGACAGGGTAAAAACAAAGCACTCAGATTTCTGTTGTAGACCGCCTTTTCTGTGATGTAGGTACGATGTATCTGGTCTTGGGCTACACCCCTTCTGTGATACATGTATGATGTTTCTGGGGGTGGTCTTGGACTCCAGTGCGGGCAATTTAAAATGTCTATAGTAGGGCTTGCATGCATGGCTCTGCGTCCTCCTCCTCTCTCCTGCGTGTGGGGGAGCACCCTGTTGCAACAGTTAATAAAAGACCAGGCTTACTAGCTGCTTTGCTTCTCAATATTCTCTGGTTGGTCTGTTATTTTCTCCTACCGATAGAGAACCTACAAAAGGACTATATATGGGCTCTTAGGTACCCCATAAGGGAAAAGGAGCAGTTTTTTTTACTTATATCAGTTGCATGCAACTAAATTTTACTCAGACGCGCTGGAATCAATAGACCTAAATTAGTCATGGCCATCAATTTCAATGGGCCTGCTCTTGAGTAGGACATGCATTGGATACAACCCTAAGCCCATGTTTATACTAAAGCTACAAATCAAGCCAAGCATATTTTACAAGCCCATCAGTGCACCCTGGCGAACACACAGTCTTCCGATGGCATGAGTGTCATGACAACCTGCAGGTTCTTATCTGCTGCAGCCATCATCCGCCTTCACAGCCGTTGTAACATACCGCTTGTTATCTTCTGCCCGATCTGCCGTTGAGGACTTCTTCCATCTTTCTTTGTCTGTCTCCTATCTCCCCCCCTTTGACCTTACCGCCTTGGGTGACCCTGCTGGGAGTACCAGACTCCTGACGGCTTCGCTCGCAAGGGTCATAGGAACGTGCAAGCCCACTCACCATGACAAGGTGATGATCCAGCGAGTGGTTTCCAGAAACTGCTACTCACAAGCATTTCTTCCTTTGATTATGGAGACAGAGTATAGCCATTATGGCTAGTACCTCAGAAGAGAGCAGGGGGAAAAAGCCATTCACATTAGGGGCCATCACTGCCTCTTGTGGCAGTGAGTTCCACAGTTGAACTGTGCTCCGCATAAAAAAGCAACAGCTTTTATTTGCCCTGAATCTTCCAGCTGGAACAACAGGATCAGGATGCTAGACCTAATGAGCCGCTGGCCTGAGGCAGTAGGCTTTTTAATGTTCTTAGCTTGGTGATAAGAGCCGAGATTATCTTTTAATCCGTGCAGAGGGGAAGTGAACCATTCACAAGGAAGAGTGAGAGACAGCACAGATATTCTGGCATTAGAGGCTGCTAATTGACACCTATATTCCGATCAACATCCTTAGTCTGATTTAAACCCACAAGTGGCTGTGCTGCACTTCCTGGTGGATTGTAATTTGACTGCTTCATAGAATCCTGTTATCTTATTCCTTTGAACTTCCTCCTTTAAAAACTAGGCTTGTGTGATCAATGTGATGATGGGGATGAAAAAGGAAAAAAGAAAAAGAAGAAGAAAGCACAGAATAATATTGCCATCTCTTCTCACATTTGCTTCTTTTTTGCCTCAAAGCCAGGAAGTGTGATAGGGAGGGAAAACCTACCCTATTAGCACAAAGGATTACAAGAAGCCAATAAATTCTTTTGCTTTATAGCCAGCTTCTTTCTCTCCTCTGAACTTAATTACTTTATAATACATTCCAGGCTGGTATATGACTTTCCAGCTCTGAATCATGGAACCACCACTAATTCTTATGGGGTTGTGTTGCAGCTGAAATCTGCCCTGTATCACCAGTTATGGCTTTTTTTATTTTCTTTTTTCTTTGCTCTGGAAAAAGATTTCCAACACTTAACTAAACAGTTCATCTATCAAAAGTAGTATGATGACAGGCAGGAATTACCTTATTTTTTGCTCTATAAGACTCACTTTTTCCCTCCTAAAAAGTAAGGGGAAATGTGTGTGCGTCTTATGGAGCGAATGCAGGCTGCGCAGCTATCCCAGAAGCCAGAACAGCAAGAGGGATTGCTGCTTTCACTGCGCAGCGATCCCTCTTGCTGTTCTGGCTTCTGAGATTCAGAATATTTTTTGTTTTTGTTTTCCTCCTCCAAAAACTAGGTGCGTCTTGTGGTCTGGTGCGTCTTACAGAGCGAAAAATACGGTAAATTGTAGTTCTGTTTCCCAGCAATGGAAAAAGCTGCATCGGTTGGGCAAGCCACCTGGTGGATTTGCAATTCCCCTGAAGGAGCAGATTCATAGCTGGGAGGTATACCTTGATCTATATTTGTCGCTGGCGCCTCAGGTAGCCTTTGTGGTCCAAAGCGCCTTTTACCAGTTTCAGCAGGTGAACCAGCTACCCCCTTTCCTGGATGGAGGCATCTTGGCTACATGGACCCAGGCATTAGGAACCTGCAAACTGGACTGAGCAACAGCTGCAGCTTCCTCCTTCACTGGGAAATAGCCCTGCTGTTGAATTTCCCCCTGTCATATCACACCTGTGCTAAAGCACCTGTATGAGCTGCCTATCGCTACAGAATGTACTTGAAACCCATCACTGATTCTATGATTCTTCTGGCTAAGATTCTTAAATAAAGGGCCAAAACTCCGAGTGAAAAGTTGCACATGTGAAAAGGTAAACGTATATTGGGAAATGATTTATAATTAATTGAAAAAAATAATGTTTAAAACTACTTTCTCCTCAAAAAACCAGGATTCTTTTTCCAGACAGAAATTCCTAGGTGTCAGAAAAGGTCATTTATGTATGCAACAACCATGGCCTGTGTTTTGTTAGCTCAAAAATTGAAAGTGAGCGACGTCCCAACTAAAGAGGATTGGCAGCTTAAGTCGACGGAATATGCAGAACTTGCAGATTTAACACACAGAATAAGAGAGCAAGAAGAACATATATTTAAAGAAGAGTGGAAAACATTTATTGAATATATGGAAAATAACGATACAGCTGAAAACGCTGGCAGCACTAAGATAAATTCAACAGAGTAAATAATTTTTGATGGGTGTAAAAGTGGAAAACTGATTTGAATGGTTTAGTAAAATATGCAGGAAAGCATGATATGTAAAATGAACCATGGGAGGAGAAGGAGGGAAGTCAATGGATATCTTAAAGTTTGTAAAATGTTTATTTTAAAATGTAAAATTGAAAACTTAATAAAAATTATTATTTAAATAAATTAGAGTGGAAATAAAATATGTTTGCCTGGCACCTAAAAGTAGATAAAGATGGTGCCAGGAGTGCCTTCCTGGGGAGAGCTTTACATAATTAGGTAGCCCACCGTGAAAAGGCTTGTTCTGGTGTTGCCACCCACCGGGAGAGGGAGAACACAAAAAATAATGTCTTAAGGACCCACCCTGTTCCTGAGATTGTAATTTGTTTCAGACTATTGTTAAAGTTGTATTTTAAACGGTTGCAACCCAGGACCTCAGAGTGAAAGATAGATAGATATCTGCTAGACCTACTCCTAATATCTCCTCCAGTCTCAGCATCATGATAAACATCAGGGCTGGAGAAACTCAGGGGGCCAAACAGAGCCCTTTGCACATCTCTCTGGGGCTCTCGGGACCCTTCCCAGGCCACGCCCCCTCCCAGGCCACACCCTCCATTGTCAGGCCACACCCCTCAGTGGCTTTACTCCATGCCCCCTTTGAGAGATTTCCTCTGGCTGGAAGGCATCACTGAACTGTGATGAAGCCTTTTTGCATGCCTGGATGGATGGAGGGCGCTGTGTGTTAAAACCTCAGAGTCACATCTGTAGCTTCATCCACTTTTGCCTCTGGCCCTGCTTACCACTGACATGTGGCCCCCCAGCCTGAAAAAAACAACGTTCCTCATCCCTGATAGAGACCATTCCTGATCTCTGGGGCATTGACCCCCTATAGTTGTAAAGGGGAGGAAATAAGAAACGACAGGTATTGGGCGATTAAAATTAGCAAACAATATCACAGTCTATTATTGCTCATTCAGTGCATAGCTGCCAATTGTCCCTTATTTGGTGGGAAACACCCTTATCCCACTGCTGTGTCCCGCTGCTGTCCCTTACTGATGATATCCCTTAAATTTCCCGGGTTTCAAAGGAAGCAGCTCCTCTCCCTCCCTCCCTGCCAGTCAGGGAGGAGGGAGGATCCAACTGTGTTGCTTGGCTGCCCAGCCCGCCCCCCTCCGGCCTCCTCTCACCAGCCTCGGCCCCCGGGAGCCCCTCCCCGCCGGGACTGACGGGAGCCTCAGGCCCTTCCGCCACCATCCTCCTCGCGGCCACCGAACTGAGTGTCTCCGCCTGGGGCCTCCCCTCTGCCCATCACCGCCGCTCCCGCTAGGCCGTACTGCGGCTGTGCTGCCGAAGGACCCGGATGAGATGGGCAGCCTGGCGCGGCCTATGAATTGCTGAGGAGCCTTGAGAGGAGAGCGAGGGCAACCATAGAGAAAGCAGTTCAGAGAGAGGAGGCGGAGGCACGGGCAGGTGTTCCAAGGGCTAACCATAGAGGGGGAAAGCGGAGGAAAGACCGCAAGTTCTTCCCCCATAGATTTGTAGTGGTAGACTAGCATAGCTGGTCTGATCTGCGGGTTTACTTCGGGCGCTATTCCCTCCCCCCTTCCTCCCGCCCCACCTGATGAAATTGAGAGCTGCAGATGGAGCACGAGAGAAAAGATACAGAACTGCAGCAGCATCTTCGTAGCTTGGACTTCGTTTTGCGCGAAAAGTGGTTGCTGCTTGTAGTTATTTAATTGCAGTGTTTCATCAGGTGGCTTGAGCAGCAACCTCTGGAAACGAAGGGCTAAAAACTGGCGCTGCTCTCCCAAATTATCTGGTCCCTTTTAACTTCGTATTTCAGCCGGTTGTCTAAAATCCCTTATTTTGGTTGCTGATCCCTTATTTTCGAGGCTGCTGGTCCCTTATTTTCAAATCTGTAAATTGACAGCTATGATTCAGTGCTACTGCTACACTGCTCCAGGACTGAGGGCATTTAACTTGTTTCAGTAGCAAACATCTAAACATAGCTAAGCCAGCCCTGAGATAGTGAATGCCACCTTTTCTTTCTCTTTTGTAAAATACTGGAGGAAAAGACCTCTTGTGTTTCCCCAGCGCCCTGCCATATTTATTTTACAGTATCTCCAAAAGGCTCAAGAAAGCAGCGACCCTATGTGTTAAAACAACCGTAATGCTAACATAATATTTAGATAGGGTTGCCTTTCATTCTTTTGTGTTCTTCCGTGTTTGCCGAAGGCAATGGATTTTCTTTTTCTTTTTTAATTTTCCACCATCAACACATAGTACCTGGCATAATGTTTGCTCAGCTACTTTCTGGAGCCAAGTCAAGCCAAGTTCTTATGTAAAAAGGTCATGTGATCCATTCAGAGAGCGGTAGAATGCATCCCTCTCTCCCCACTTTCAAAGGTGCTATGTAAATATCTGCAGAATAATCACCAGGGTAGGGCCTTGTGTATTTCTCAGCTGCATCCAGCAAGGTTCGACAAAGAAATCAATACCTTTTGAATTTTAATTACACACACACACACACACACACACACACACACACCAATAGGGACAAATGTAAGTTTCTGCACTTAGGCAGGAAGAACCAGCTGCACCAATATAAGATGGGGGATAACTGGCTTGCCAGTAGCACATGTGAAATGGATTTAGGGGTCTTAGTAGACCGCAAACTTAACACGAGTCAGCAGTGTGATGCAGCAGCAAAAAAGCCTAATGCTATTCTAGGCTGAATCAATAAAAGTGTACTGTCTCGAACAATGAAAGTTATAAGGTAAAGATACCCCTGACCATTAGGTCCAGTTGCAGACGACTCTGGGGTTGCATGTTCATCTCGCTCTATAGGCCAAGGGAGCTGGCGTTTGTCCACAGAAAGCTTCCGGGTCATGTGGCCAGCATGCCTAAGCTGCCTCTGATGAACCAGAGCAGCGCACGGAAACACTGTTTACCTTCCCGCCAGAGCGATGCCTATTTATCTACTTGCACTGGTGTGCTTTCAAACTGCTAGGTGGGCAGGAGCTGGGACCAAACAACAGGAGCTCACCCAATCGCGGGGATTCGAACCACCGACCTTCCGATCGGCAAGCCCTAGGCTCATAGTCTATTCTATTCTGCCTTGGCCAGACCACACCTGAAGTACTTTGTCCAGTTCTGGGTGCCACAATTTAAGAAGGATATTGAAAAGCTGGAATGTGTGCATAGGAGGGCGAACCAGGATGATGGAAGGGTTGGGAAACCAAGCCTTATGTGGAATGGTTGGGGGTGTTGGGTATGTTTAGCCCGGGAAAGAGGGGACTGAGCAGAGATATGATAGCCATCTTCAGATACCTGAAGGGCTGTCACACGTAAGATGAAGCAAGCATGTTTTCTGCTGCTCTGGAGTGTAGGACTTCAAGTTACAAGAAAGGAGATTGCGACTAAACACCAGAAAGAACTTTCTGACAGCAAGTGCTGTTTGACTGTGGAACAGTCTACCCGGAAGGTGGTGGAGACTCTTTCCTTGGAGGTTTTTAAGCAGAAGTTGGATGGCCATCTGTCATGGATGCTTGAGTTGAGATTCCTGCATTGCAGGGGGTTGGACTAGATGACCCTCGGGTCCCTTCCAATTCTGCAGTTCTATGATTCTGTGAATGAAGTTCCAGACGTCCCCAGATTTGCAAATCTGTTCCCGGGAAACATGGCAGCGACAGCCTCAGCAGCTTGGAGCCAGCCTGGTAGCACAGTTGGCTCTGGCCGGCTTCAGGAGCTGCTGGCTGCCGTGGTGCCCGCCATTTTTCCTTGCCGGAAGTTCCCATATGATGTGTCTTGTGCGCATATGATGTGTCTTGTGTGATCTCCTGTCCCCTTCCCAGTCTTAGAGCAGGAAGAAAGAAAGAAAGAAAGAAAGAAAGAAAGAAAGAAAGAAAGAAAGAAAGAAGAGGGTTTATTTGGACTACGTATAAACTCACCGTTAAAACACTATTATGAGGGCTGGTGATACACAAGATTAGATACACACAGGATCACGAGTTCTTCTAAAGAAAACATGAAATAGTTGGCTGAGAGAGCAAGATCAGATGGGCTTTGAAGGGCTTCCTATCACTACACAACTCCAGTAATAACACTGGAGGGCAGCAATCAGAGGGAGACTTTACACTGTCGCTTTGATATGGGTTGCTCCCTGTGGACTGCGTGGCAAAGATCATGCAGGGAAAGCCAGTCTTTTCTGGATGAAGCCTGCAATATAGCTGCCAAAGACGCTTTCGTTTTTGCACAATCTCCCCTGCGACAATTTAACGGGCAGGCAATTGTATATTGCAGCGATGGCCACTCGCTGGGCTGACTTCCAACGAGGAAGCCTAGACCAATTCAAGGAGGTTCAGGCTGTCCATGGCTACTAGCCATGATGGCTGCTTCCCTGCCTCCAATGTCGGAGGCAGTATTGCTCTGCTATCCTTTGGACCACATTGGCGAGGCTGAGAGGGAGATCTTGCTGTCTGAGCAGGCCAGGGCCTCCGTACACACTGCCCAGACTTGCGCCTCAGGGAAGTTCCTTCAACACTGCTGACACAGTGGTTTAACTCAGTGTTTCCCAACCTTTTTCCGACCGTGGCCGCCTTCCGACCTGGTTTCCTTCCTGTGCCCCCCCCATGGGCGTAGCCAAATAAGTAAAAATTAATACAGTGGTACCGCAGGTTAGAGGGTTAAATCACAGAGCCTAGGACTTGCTGATCAGTAGGTCAGCGGTTCGAATCCCAGCAACGGGGTGAGCTCCCGTTGCTCCTGCCAACCTAGCAGTTCGAAAGCACATCAAAGTGCAAGTAGATAAATAGGTACCACTCTGGCGGGGAAATGAACGAATTCCTATGCCCCACAAATAACCCAGAGATGCATTTTAAATAAAAGCACACAATGTACTCATGTAAAACACCAGGCAGGTCCCACAAATAACCCAGAGATGCATTTTAAATAAAAGGACACATTCTACTCATGTAAAAACACGCTGATTCCTGGACCATCCGTGGGCTGGATTGAGAAGGCGATTGGGCCGCATCCGGCCCACGGGCCTTAGTTTGCCTACCCCTGGGAACATTTGAGCTCAGGGTGCACAGCGGGGTTATATAGCAACTCTTCTTATCTTTCAAACCTATATATCACAACAGCTACCAGTTCCCTTCCGCTCCACTTGAGCCATAAATCTCTGAACTTCAGATCTGCCTGCTTGTAAATCTCACAGCCTTGCCCCTGAGCAGCGCTCCTCAGGCCGCCAGCGCAATTAGAAATCAATTGCCGGTTGTAAATTGGGAGCTAATGGAAACGCAGGCAGGTACCCAGGGAAAAACATGACAGGTAATCAGAGTCCCTAATTAACTCGGTATCTCCAGGACAACGAGTTCTTATTTCACACTAATCATGGGCTTCGCTTGTTTTTTCTTCTTGGGTCCACTCAGGTGAATGTGCAGCCACTGAATGAAGCACAGGTGAGGAGTCTTAGGCCCCGGGGGCCAAATAGGCCACACACCCCTCAGTTCCTGGACCAGGAAAATGTGACCGTAGTACAGTGGTGCCTCGTAAGACGAAATTAATTCATTCTGCGAGTTTTTTCGTTCTACGAGTTTTTTCGTCTTGTGAAGCACCACTGTGTATTGACGGTTTCCTGTAGGAATGCATTGGCGGTTTAAAAAAAAGGCGCAAGACGTTTCGTCTTGCGAAGCAAGCCCATAGGGAAATCCGTCTTGCGAAGCAACTCAGAAAACGAAAAACTCTTTCGTCTTGCGAGTTTTTCGTCTTCCGAGGCATTCGTCTTGCGAGGTACCACTGTAGTTCATGCATTGGTTACCTTCAGGATTGGATTACTGCAATATGCTCTGTGTGGGGCTTCTGCTGTGCTTAGACCCAGGAGCTGAACTTAGTGCAAAATGCTGCAGCGCAGTTGCTGGCAAGAGCAAGGCCTCCCTTCTAGCTTAATATTTTAGCTCAGTGAAGTTTCCCTTAAACTGAAAATAAGTGTGTGTGTGTGTGTGTGTGTGTGTGTGGTTCAGCTTCACCTCTTGTGACCCTAGCTGCTTCCCGTTCCTGCTCTTCAGCTGCTTTCTCCTTCACTGTTGACATTTCCATTGCAATTTCTTGGGCCTGCGACTTTGCTTATGCAATCCTGCAAAGCACTAGAGGCATAAGGATAGGAGTCCAGAGACAACAGGAATCATGACAATGCTTTGCCAAGGAAACCGAGCAGAAAACAGCATATAATTTGAGATGAAAAGGACCAGAGGTTTTGTCTTTCTTACACCAGGCCTTGTACACAGCAGGGAGACATTCAAACAAACACACAGAGGAAAGAAACTCCCTCAGAACAACACAGCCAATCAGGATTCATGCTACCTCAGCAAACATTGTGCCAGTCTGGCGAATTGCTAAGCTACACCTCAAGCACCTTTCTTGACGGATAATAACAGGATTAACCTTTAAGTAACACATTGAATTATTTCTGCTGTTGTCCTTCCAAAAACAACAAAAACAACCATGTGAGGTAAGTCAGTCAAACTGACTGAGTGGGGATTTGAACCCTGGTCTCCCATGTTATAGTCTAACACTCTAACCACTGCACCACACTGAAAAAACAATGAAAATGTAGCTACCTAGATTTTTTTTTTTTTTTTGCAAATTAGGTTTAAAATCCAGGTGCCAGTTCTGGAAAGAGTGGAAAAGATTTTCTGGGTTCGCCCTTCCTTTACAGGGTTTATTTATACAATAAGGATTTTTATTTTTATATAATATAACATTTCTGTGGCATCAAAAAGTGATATAAGAACGCTAAAAATAATTGTTGGAAGGATGCCCAGGCTTTGTTTAAAGAATAAGCGCCTGACATGTGCTAGGTTGCTTGCACTCTTAGGACTCCCTGGGTGTGGGGCAGGATTATGCCCTCCTTCCTGCTCTTAATTAGGGTGGGTAGGGGGGCACCACAGGAGTACAGCTGCGAATGGAAACAGGAGACAAAATATTTATTCATTCATGTCTTTTTAAGCTTTTTTTATAATGCCCATCTACCAAGTCTTCAGGGCAGCTAAAAAAAAAAAAAAGCTAATAGACACAGGTTTCTAATGGTCAGCTATGTAGTGCTGGCATTTGAAACCAAGACTCCTTGGCACTTAATAATGTTGAAGTATGGGGAGCATGGGGACACGAAGGCGCCAGTTGTGGGTGGCGTTGTGGAAAGGGAAGAGCTTTAATGATGCCCAAATGCATTGCATTTCAGAATACAGTGGTACCTCGGGTTAAGTACTTAATTCGTTCTGGAGGTCCGTTCTTAACCTGAAACTGTTCTTAACCTGAAGTACCACTTTAGCTAATGGGGCCTCCTGTTGCTGCTGCACCGCCGCTGCACGATTTCTGTTCTCATCCTGAAGCAAAGTTCTTAACCCGAGGTAATATTTCTGGGTTAGCGGAATCTGTAACCTGAAGCGTATGTAACCCGAGGTACCACTGTAAACCCTTTTGCAAGGACAGCTCGCAGCCTGGTATAAAACAAAAGATTCTCTACCAGGTTGGGGAGGAGCTGTAGCTCAGTGCTTAGAACTTCTGCTTTGCACGCACAAAGCCTTGGGTTCAATCCCTGGTGTCTTCAGGAAGGGCTGGGAAAGACCCATGCCTGAAATCATTGCGAGTAGGCTGAGACAACCCTGAGCTAGAATGGAGCAAGGGTCTGACTCAGTACAGTCGTACCTTGGATCCCGAATGCCTTGCAAGTCGAATGTTTTGGCTCCTGAACGCCACAAACCCGGAAGTGAGTGTTCCGGTTTGCGAACGTTCTTTGGAACCCGAACGTCCAATGTGGCTTCCACGGCTTCCGATTGGCTGCAGGAGCTTCCTACAGCCAATCGGAAGCCATGCCTTGGTTTCTGAACATTTTGGAAGTCGAACGGACTTCCGGAATGGATTCCGTTTGACTTCCGAGGTACCACTGTATAAGGGAAAGGATGTTTTTCAAAGTTATATTGTGTGCACAGCCATAGTCGTGACCATTATTTTCAGGCCACCTGGCGGGAATTCTTTAGCTGCGATTCCTGCATTGCAGGGGCTTCATAAAGGTAAAGGTAAAGGTAAAGGGACCCCTGACCATTAGGTCCAGTCGTGACCGACTCTGGGGTTGTGGCACTCATTTTGCTTTATTGGCCGAGGGAGTTGGCGTACAGCTTCCGGGTCATGTGGCCAGCAGGACTAAGCCGCTTCTGACGAACCCGAGCAGCACATGTAAACGCCGTTTACCTTCCCACCGGAGCAGTACCTATTTATCTACTTGCACTTTGACGTGCTTTCAAACTGCTAGGTGGGCAGGAGCTGGGACCGAGCAACGGGAGCTCACCCTGTCGCGGGGATTCGAACCGCCAACCTTCTGATCGGCAAGTCATAGGCTTTGTGGTTTAACCCACAGCGCCACCCACGTCCCACCGCAGGGGCTTCATAGCTGTCAACTTTTCCCTTTTCTTGAGAGGAATCCTATTCGAAATAAGGGAATTTCCCTTAAAAAAGGGGAAAAGTTGACAGCCATGAGGGGCTTGGACTAAATGACCCTTGGGGTCACTTTCTAACTCTACAATTCAAAGAAAACTCGTAAACAACTGAGCGATGCTGATCTAGCCAAGGGCAAATCCTGCTCTCCATATTGCCCCTAGCACTTCCCTAGCTAATAAAAAGCATTTCTAAGATTCAGTCTTAGCGGTGAGCATTCCATTCCAGTGTAATCTCACTGTATACAAGTTGCACAAGTGACAATAAAGTATTTCAATTCCTGGGAAACTTCTGATTCCATCTCAGCCTGGGGACTTTTGCCTGGAGGGAGGAGATCCAGCCTGTCTTTCAGAGGCTTTGATGATGCAGACTCTGACTCTGGCAACTCTCCCACCTGGCCAACAGAAATCTGTCTTCAGAAGAGCAATGCGTTTTTAGACCGCCTTCCCCAGGCAGACGCTGCATTAGTGAGCACTGGAGGTCAGATGTTTTACCTACATTTCAGTTTCTAACGGCCTTTGCGACACTCAAGTGCAACTGGCGAGACAGGACTCTTCTGGTGCTGATGAAACCAAGGCAAAGGAAGCCCACACCCAGAAGGACTCAGAAATACTAAGGCCTCGGGCTTCAATCCACTGGTTTTTGCATAGTGGGGCTAACCTATTTGCACCACACCTCAATCCGGAACCATTGGGGTTCGTTCTCAACATGCTGCTTTCAATCTAGGCTGAGTCTAGGTCCTGGCTCTGCAGATCTACAGTGCCTGATCCCCTTTCAAGGCTGCACCCCATTTTAAAATCAACCCAGACCCTCCAACATTTATCTGATGGAAATAGAGGCGTTCCAAAATGACCATTTTACTATTTATACCCCACACATCTTACTGGGTTGCCCCGGCCACTCTGGGCAGCTTCCAACATAAAATCATAATAAAGCATTAAATATTAAAAAAACAACCCATTTACCTATACAGGATTGCCTTCAGACAGCTCGGCGGGTCAGATAATTCCATCGAACATTTCTCCAATGAAAATAGGGAGACCTTACCGTACCCTCAAACCTTTCTCCAATCAAAATAGGGACATCCTAAGGAAAAGTGGGACATTCCGGGATCAAATCAGAAACTGAGACGGCTTCTCTAAATCAGGGGTGTCCCTGGAAAATAGGGGCACTTTGAGGGTCTGTCAACCTTGTCCAGAAATTATCTTTCTCCTTAAAATTCGAACTACACAACTGAATCTGAACCGTTTCTCGCACCAGCCCTTAGCAGCAGGTTATCACCCTCTCTAGGCTGTGATGCATACAGTGGTACCTCGGGTTAAGTACTTAATTCGTTCCGGAGGTCCGTACTTAACCTGAAACTGTTCTTAACCTGAAGCACCACTTTAGCTAATGGGGCCTCCTGCTGCTGCCACACCGCCAGAGCACGATTTCTGTTCTCATCCTGAAGCAAAGTTCTTAACCTGAAGCACTATTTCTGGGTTAGCAGAGTCTGTAACCTGAAGCGTATGTAACCCGAGGTACCACTGTATTGCACTCCAAAGGCTGGAGAGTTATTCCCAGCTATCAAGGAACAATGAGATTTCTTTGTAAATCTTGCCCCTCATCTAGCAGCACTTTATGGGCAAAACCGTAGTGACAGACCCATTTAAAATAATTCTGATGGTCCAGACTTTTATGATAGTTTTTTAATATGGTGGGTGGGATACAAATCTCTCCTTCAGCGCAGGTTTTTAAACAGAGGTTGGGTGGTCATCTGTTGAGGATTTGTTAGCTGTCATCGCACTGCAGGAGGTTGGAGTACATGACCCTTGCGGGTCCCTTCCAATTCTAGAATTCTATGATTTTACGAAACCACCGCAACTTACCCCTTCCTTGCCTGTGAGCGTTGCCTCGGAGCCTTTCTCCATTTTCGCGCTCGAGGAACAGAGAACCGCAACGGGCCTGAGAGGTTTTGCGTTCGGGATGAGAAAGAAAATGCTAAAACGAAGGGTTGTGCTATGTCTCTTTCTTGCACTTTGACTCTGTCCAAGACCCCAATTGCTTAACAGGCTTGTTCTGCCCTCTTGGACCTTAGAGTTGCCTGTTCTTCAGCCTCCAGGAGGAAGATCTTTTGCCAGCTTGATCCTCCACGGTTTCTCAGCTCTTGGAAAATAAAGAGCGAGGGCTGGACTTGGCAGCTCGAATAGCTTCGCTTCCACGGCTCCTTGTCAAGGCTGTTGTGGAGGTTTCGATGTTGCACAACAGAGGAGGATCATGACCTTAACACACCCCACGCAGCAGGGAGATGTTCCTGAGATACATGAGCAGCAAAGGAGGGCTGGCAATTATTACCTGGCTTAATTTCTGCTTCCCTAGTTCTTTTTGTCTGGTGCCAGCAAGAAGGAGAATGTGGAAGAAAATGAGCAGATGGGTGGATATCAAAACATGGATGCAGATGACTGGAGGTTCTGCTGCTTTTTCCTCTCTGGGGGGGGGGGGGGTCTGGGCTGAGGTTAGATGTCTTTTTAATGATCCGACGTCACAAGACGACCATCTTCACAGACGCCAAGGAGTCCAGTACGGTGTATGAGCTGAAAAGAATTGTTGAGGGGATACTTAAGAGACCCCCAGAAGAACAAAGGCTATACAAGGATGACCAGCTGTTGGATGACAGCAAAACCCTCAGAGACTGTGGCTTCACCAGCCAGACAGCACAACCTCAGGCCCCAGCAACAGTTGACTTGGCCTTCAGAGCCAGTGAAGATGCCTTTGAGCCCCTCCACATTGATCCCTTCTCCAGCCCCCCAGAGCTCCCAGACGTGATGAAGCCCCAGGACTCTGGCAGCAGCGCCAACGAGCAAGCAGTGCAGTGAGAGGCCAGAGGGAGACGGAGCAAGCTGCAAAATCCATGGCACCCCCTTCCCCACCAACCACTCCCTCCCTCAACCCTCCAGCGTGGAGAGAGACATGGCACTGTCCCACTACTCCAATCCAGATCCCCCTTTTACTCCACCCCTCTCTATACAAGACCACACCTCCTTCCAAGCCCCTCCCAACTCATCAAACAGAGCAATGTTTTCATTTTTGGTTTTGGAAACAATAAAAGTTCAGCTGGTAAAAAAAATAAATGGATGCAGATAAGCTAGGCTGTGGGTAACATCTCAACCTCCTGAGCCGCCGCTGCTGCTCTGTGTGTGTGTGTGTGTGTGTGTGTGTGTTTCAGGCCAGAGTTGCATCATCTGTCTTTTTTAGGGGTTGGCAGCTGGGCACTGTTGAGCCAAATCTGGCTGAAGGCAGACTCCCAGCTGGCTGACTACCTACAAAAAAACCAAAACCAGACCAACCCCAGAAGAGAAGTATCTGAAGAAGAAGAAGAAGAGTTTGGATTTGATATCCCACCTTTCACTCCCTTTAAGGAGTCTCAAAGCGGCTAACATTCTCCTTTCCCTTCCTCCCCCACAACAAACACTCTGTGAGGTGAGTGGGGCTGAGAGACTTCACAGACGTGTGACTAGCCCAAGGTCACCCAGCAGCTGCATGTGGAGGAGCGGAGACGCGAACCCGGTTCCCCTGATTACGAGACTACCGCTCTTAACCACTACACCACACTGGCTCTCATCTGCAGCACCAGTTTTCCATTTGTGTGTAATGGGAGATGGGTGTGTTTTGTACCTGGTATTAAAAGAGGACTTGAGAAATTCATAGAGTGCCTAGTAGGTCATCGGTGCCTAGTAGTCACAATGGCTATGTCCTGCCTTCACAGTTCGAGGCAGCAATGCTTCTGAATAATGTTGGAAAGGGGAGAGTGCTCTTGTGCTCTGGTTTTGCTTGAGGGTTTCCCATGAGCACCTGAGTCGGCACTGTGAGCATAGCATGCTAGATGGGCCATTGGCCTGATCCAGGAAGCTCTTCTTATGTTCTTATATGGAAGCTAAGCTGCTAACGGCCTCAGCCCAGTATACCTGAAGGAGCGTCTCTACCCCCATCGTTCTGCCCGGACACTGAGGTCCAGAGCTGAGGGCCTTTGGGCAGTTTCCTCACTGTGAGAAGCAAAGCTACAGGGAACCAGGCAGAGGGCCTTCTCAGTAGTGGTGCCCGCCCTGTGGAACACCCTCCCACCAGATGTCAAAGAGATAAACAACTACCTCACATTTAGAAGACATCTGAAGGCTTCAGGGAAGTTTTTAATGTGTGACATTTTAATGTATTTTTAATCTTTGTTGGAAGCCGCCCAGAGTTGTTAACAACAACAACAACAACAACAACAACAACAACAACAACAACAGCAACAACTGTACTTACTCGATCCATGTTTTCTTGATCATGCAATTTCCCATGGATCATGTTTTCGATGGATCATGCAAGCATGTCTACAGAGGGTTACTCAAGAGCATGTGGTGATGATTATTGTATGATAGGGACTTAGCTGTGGACCACAAAACCACCGTTTCAAAGTAGACCCGTTGAAGTTCATGAACCCATGGTCGTTTATGTTGATGGATCTGCTTAGATTATGACTAATATTGAGAGGGAATGTGGTACAGTGGTTAGAGTCTTGGACGAGGATCTGGGAGACCAGAGTTCAAATCCCCACTTGGTCATGAGGTCTTGGGCCAGCCACGACCTCTCTCCCTGATCAGCCCTCATGGGGATGTTGTGGGGACTAAACAAGAGGGGGACACACCACGTATGCCACCTTGAGCTCTTTGGAGGAAAAGGTTATATATATATATATATATATATATATATATAATCACAGATAAAGTTGGGTACAAACACATTTTATGATATAAAGTAACAACAAGGAAGAGCTCGCCTCCGAGAAAGTGCAAAATTATTTATTTTGTGATTGGGTAGCCTGACACACACATCTGGGGTTAACATCAAGAACTTAAACCAGGTCGCATCTAGCGACCACTTATGACAACTGTACCTTGTTTTATATTACTAATAATGCAGCCAAAGGGTTAATTCCACAGAGATGCCATTGCCCCTCTTGCACTTAAGACTTTTGATTGGCTGCCCTCTTCTCTGGTCCTCTGGCTCCCTCTTTAGGCACGTCAGTGCAATACCTGATGTAGAATGGAAAACCCCCACCAAATCATTGCCTTCATTGCTACTAATACTAATACTAATAATTTATTGCTTATACCTTGCCCATCTGACTGGGTTACCCCAGCCACTCCAAGCGGCTTCCTTGTCAGCATGGGTAGAATGTCTGATGGTGTGGACATTTTTAAGTTTGACTACAGTGGTAGTTAGTGCCTATTATTTTCAGTCATACCTTGGTTGCCGAACGCCTTGGAATTCGTACGTTTCGGCTCCCAAACGATGAAAACCGGAAGTGAGTGTTCTGGTTTTCGAACAATTTTTGGAAGCCGAATGTCTGGCGCGGCTTCTGTGGCTTCTGATTGGCTGCGGGATGCTCCTGCAGCCAATCGGAAGCCGTGCCTTGGTTTTCGAACAGTTCCGGGAGTCGAACGGACTCCCAGAACGCATTCTGTTTGAGAACCAAGGTACGACTGTATTGAGAGCATTTTACCCAGCTCTTCGCCCAAAAAGACTCCCAGGGTGGCATACATGGAATCAATTAAAACGAGACAGCCCCTGCCCACAGATGTACAATCTAAAAAAGTAAATAAAAAAAATGACTTAAACCAGGTAGCATCTATCAACCACTTATTTTTAAAAATATAATTTTTATTAAAGATTTCCTTAGGTTACAAAAGTACGTGCATTGTCTCTTTTTTTAAGGTTGTGTTTTCTACAATCAGTTACATTTGTTGTGAGACATTAGTGTTATATGCAGTATTAAGGTTGGGAAGAAAGAGGGGGGGTGCTGGTGGTAAAACATGTATTATTTTCCTTAGTGTATGTTTGGGGTTTAGTGTCAGCATCACTTGAGTAGGTTCTCTTTCTATTTGCCTGTTACTTTTCCTTGGTAGTGAGAGAGGTTGACAACCGTAGCTCAAAGGGTTAATTCCACAGAGATGCTTTGCTGCTCTTGCCCTGTTCTCTGGTCCTCTGGCTCCCTCTTGAAGCCACAGAGCTCAAGAGGTGGCTTTCAAAAGTCACCTTTTCCTTTAACTGGTATAGGCTATTTGAGGATGAGAGAGAATTTCGTAAAGCAAGCCTGCACCCTAAAAAGCACTAAAAGAGGACTGATCAGCAATAAATGATGATAATGATAATAATATTGCTCACCCTTCACCAGCAGGTCCCAGGGCAGGCTACAACAATTTAAAATTAGATTTTTAGCATTAGACTTGTGGACATCCAGTGATGATGAATGTTGGAAGATGGGCAGGGTATAAACAACAAATTATTACTATTACTTTACTATTACTTTACTATTACTTTACTATTACTTTACTATTACTTTACTATTACTTTACTATTACTTTACTATTACTTTACTATTACTTTACTATTACTTTACTATTACTATTATTCAGTGACAGATAAAAAAAAAGGACTTCTTCATGCAGCACATAGTTAAACTCCCACAGTGATGGCCACCAACGTGGATGACTTTAAAAGAAGATTAGACAAATTCATGGTGCAGAAGGCTGTCAATGGCTAACAGCCACAATGTCTGTGTAATGTAATGTTTCTGAGCACCAGTTGCTGGAAGCTGCAGGAGGGCAGAGTTTTCTTGTGCTTGAATTTCCCACAAGCATTCGGTTCCCCCCAGTGAGAACAGGATGCGGGACTTAAATGGACCATTGGACTGATCCACTCCCCACCCCACCCCCGTTTCTCTCCAACTATAGACAGTGTCTGCCAAAAGCAATGGATAACTGGACTTTTCATTCTGAAATCCAGGCTTAATTATGTGGGTTGTGAATTGGATTATACGCTTGATTAAGGTTTGGCAGCTTAGACGGCTTTTGAAAACAATTCATGGAGAATAAGTCTTATCAGTGTGTATGAGCCATATAGAAAGGCAAAATAACCCAATAGCACTAAAGGCTGTTGGCGACAGAGAGCGGGGAATGTTGGTCTCCATGCTAGGGGTTCGGAGGCTGTCTACTACCAGAGACAGACTGTGAAATGAAATGGGTAGGTGAATTTCCCCAACGTATAAATGCCTTTTCATATGCTACCTTCTATAATAGGTACATTTTTATGCACACTTTATATGCATTTTTGCACAATGCGCAACTGCATTGCAGAAATCGCCAATATCAAAGGGTGGCTGTGCTCCGTTTGTGAATTGTTTCTGAAAGTTGGGCATTTCGTCTTTAAATGTGAACAGAATCAAATTTCTCCCCTTCATCCCTAGCCTTGGGGCAAATTATTCTGTTCTTATTTGACTCCTGCATTGCAGTTCACACTTTGCAAACCACTTCAACGAGCAATGCTTTAACGTGACCTTTTTTTGGATAATGTTTGCCAAGACACTTTGAAAGACGGGCGCTCAGGGTAATAACAAACAGGCCCCACGCTTAACTGTGAACCTACAAAGAAGTTGCTGCTCAGAGGCCACAGCTCACGGGTAGAGCTCATAGTTCTCATGGGGACAATCTGTGGGTGGAAGAGGAATCTGCAGACCTCAGCTTCCTGAGCAGACTCACGGGATCTACCGTATTTTTTGCTCTATAAGACTCACTTTTTCCCTCCTAAAAAGTAAGGGGAAATGTGTGCGCGTCTTATGGAGAGAATGCAGGCTGTGCAGCTATCCCAGAAGCCAGAACAGCAAGAGGGATTGCTGCTTTCACTGTGCAGCGATCCCTCTTGCTGTTCTGGCTTCTGAGATTCAGAATATTTTTCTTCTTGTTTTCCTCCTCCAAAAACTTGTGGTCTGGTGCGTCTTATAGAGCGAAAAATATGGTAATCTGGAGCCACTTCAAGGCACTCAAGTGAATGTTTAAAGCCCTAAATGACTTCGGCCCCAAATATCTGAAAGACCACCTCCATCCTCTTAGTGGTTTCTCTGCCCTCGGATGCTCATGTACAGGGCTGTCTTTACCTGGGGGTGCAAGGGGTGCGGGGCACCTGGGCACCGAATTCTGGGGGGTGCCAGGTGCCCGCCACTGAAGCCGCCTAAGCTTTTAACCATCTACCTGTTATGAAATAATAAATAATTTTGATCAAGCTAGAAAAACAAAATACATATACAGTGGTGCCCCGCAAGACGAATGCCTCGCAAGACGGAAAACCCGCTAGACGAAAGGGTTTTCCGTTTTTCAATGCGCTTCGCAGGACGAATTTCCCTATGGGCTTGCTTCGCAAGATGAAAATGTCTTGCGATTCTTGCGATTTTTTTTTGCTCCCCAACCCCTTTTTCTAAGCCGTTAAGCCGCTAATAGCCTTTTAGCAGCTAATCCGCTAATCCCTTAAGCCTTTAATAGCCGCTAATAGCCTCTAAACCACTAATAGCGCTAATCCGCTAAGCCGCTAATAGGGTTGCTTCGCAAGACGAAAAAACCGCTAGACGAAGAGACTCGCGGAACGAATTAATTTCGTCTTGCGCGGCACCACTGTATACCTAGGTATTACTGAAATGTATACCTGCTATTTCACTAAAGGACTTTCGACTTTGTGCACTCATTTACCAAAGATGCGCCACGCTAGCAGCGGTGCCTGTCATTCACTACGGCGGCACTTGTCATTCTCAGCAGCGCCATGCACATGAAATTAACTCTTACATCAAAATATTATGTTACGTATCGTATTGAGCTGCTATGCGACAGCGGGGTCAGCAGCACCTTTGACACGACTGATGTTTCTCCTAAGTAGATGCCTAAACAATACTTATAAGTTTAAGTGTGGTGGTGTTGTATACACCTCGGGTTAAGTACTTAATTCGTTCCGGAGGTCCGTTCTTAACCTGAAACTGTTCTTAACCTGACGCACCACTTTAGCTAATGGGGCCTCCCGCTGCCACTGCGCGATTTCTGTTCTCATCCTGAAGCAAAGTTCTTAACCTGAAGCACTATTTCTGGGTTAGCGGAGTCTGTAACCTGAAGCATATGTAACCTGAAGTGTATGTAACCCGAGGTATGACTGTACTGAAGTATAAGCGTATTGTAAATAAATGAGCACATTAAAAAGTTTGTTTCTTTTTCCTACTTTCTTTTGTAAACAAGAGATAAGGCGTAAGTGTGGTGTCTGACATAAACATAATAAAAGTTAATTTGGGGGCTAAACTAAATTTGGGGGCGCTGGGCGGATCTTTGCACCTCGGTGGCACACATAGCTGTCAACTTACAGATTTTAAAATAAGGGACCAGCAGCCAAAATAAGGGACCTGCAGCCTCACCTGTTCCAGGCACTCCAGTCTTCCTGCAGTCTGGTCAAACTCATGCTGGTAGCTTCGAGAACACTGTCCAACCAACTTTGTAACCAGAGGTTCAACTGAATAGAATCTGAATCACATGCACCATTAGGCCTATGCAGCCTCAACTTAAGATGGCTCCCCGGCCTGGCTTTGCACTGCAAAGTTTGCAGCAGCATGTGCAACAAAAATGGCGTCCAGCATTCAAAAACCTCCTCAGCTTGCATTAACTAGCCACACACAAGGCATGCAAGCTCCACCCCCCAGTTGTTCTTAGACTTCTTATTGGGTGAGCAACACAGCCAAGCAACACAGTTGGAGTCTCCCTCCTCCCTGGCCACCAGGGAGGGAGGGAGAGGAGCTGCTTCCTTTGAAAATTAAGGGACATCATTTAAGGGACATCATTTAAGGGACATTTAAGGGACATCCATCAATAAGGGACATGGCGCTGGAATAAGGGACTGTCCCTTCAAATAAGGGACACTTGACAGCTATGGCGGCGCATATGCTAAAGACTTGCCTGCTCATGTAAGGTAGGGTGACAGCCTTGTGTCCAGTGGCGTATCGTAGGTTGACAGCACCCAGGTGGGTGTAGGCAGGCCGAGGTGCATGGGAGCATGGTGGGGGGTGGGGCATGCTGGGATGGGGCACGGAGGCTAGGGCGGTTCATAAATTATTATTATTTTTTTAAAAAAATGCCTGCCCCAAAGGTCTTATCTTACTACACTAGGGATTATACAGCTATATCTGAAATTTCATGCATGTCAGTTAATATCTTGACCCTGCTCCACTGAATTGAAATTTCAGCCTTCACGACATAGGAAAACGGCCAAGTAAATAGCTATTTTCGTGGAAGAGGGTCAAGATGTTAACTGATATGCATGAAATTTCAGCTACAGTGGTGCCCCGCAAGACGAATGCCTCACAAGACGGAAAACCCGATAGACGAAAGGGTTTTCCGTTTTGGAGGTGCTTCGCAAAACGAATTTGCTATGGGCTTGCTTCGCAAGACGAAAATGTCTTGCGAGTTCCTGCAGGGTTTTTTCCCTACCCCCCTTTTTCCCAAGCCGCTAAGCCGCTTAACAGCTGATCCGCTAAGCCACTTATCAGCTGAGCCGCTAAGCCCGCGAAGCCACTAATAGTGCTAATCCGCTAAGCCGCTAATGGGCTTGCTTCGCAAGACGAAAAAACCGCAAGACGAAGAGACTCGCGGAACAGATTCTTTTCGTCTTGCGAGGCACCACTGTATAGCTATATAATCCATAATGTAGTAAGATAAGACCTTTGGAGCAGGCATTTTAAAAAAAATATTTAATGAACCGCCCTAATGGAGGCTGAACAGAACCTGCTGCACCATCCCACCCCTCACCGCTGACGCCACCGGAGCGACTGAGCCGCAATGGTCTGACCGGAGAACGTGACTGCTCTTTTCCCGCCCTCCCCGTCCAGGTGGAGCCTCTCACCTCTTTTCAGTGGGCAACGGCAGCAAGGCCCGCACTCCCTCCCTCTCAGCCAGCCCAGGGGTGGGGTGGGGGGTACGTGGGCGTTCCTTCGCTGGTCACAAGAAGAAAGAAGCACCACTACCACCCCAGCCCTGAAGGCCAAGCCCGGGTGCACCTTGCCTTGCCTCCCTGTGGCTCTGGCCTTGATGAAGGAGCCTGTTGTGGGCGCACCTGGTTGCCTCACCTCATGTCCCCCCAGAAATCTGTGCCCGGAGCCATGGCCTCCCACCCACCCCACGCTACCCCCCTTTTTCTGTCATCCGCTAAGATGTCGAATTCCCTCCCCACAGCGATGTGCCTGGCATTATGCAGTTTCTATCAAATGCGGAAGATGCACCTGTCTACCTGGGCTTTTGACCCTTTAGATGTGTATTTTTCGGACCCCACACTTTAGGGTGGAGGGTGGGCAATGAATTAACCGAGGCAAAACCTCAATACTGGCGTGTCAACGGTGCTGAGACAGCTGATGGACAACCGTAGAGATTCCCTTGGGATCATGGCTCAATTATAAATGTTTATAATCAAATTCTACACGGGGTTTTGCCCCTCCCCCAACGCCCTCCTGGTGTTTCTCCTCGGCATTCGTTCCATCTTGGTGATCTGCCTTTGGGCCACGTAGATGGGCAGCTGCTTCCTGATTTCCAGAAAAGTCTGGTGTGCGGTTTCTGGGATCATCTTTAAGATGAAAAAGAAGGTGGCAGCACATATCGGACAGCAGATGAGGAAGCTGAAGAATCCGATGTATTTCTGGAAAGGAACAGGAGCAGCAACACACACAGAGAGAAACAGGGCTCAGCAACATGAGTAAAAAAACTGAGTTTTAAATGTGTTATAAACATGCAACACCAGATGGCGCTGTAGAGCAGGAAACTTTTCTATGAGATTTTACATACAGGTTTTTTTTTCTTTTGTTATAAAGATTTAATTTTTATGACTTATCTATAGTGGGGTTTTTTTCCCTGTGTGTAGATCTACCCACAGAAAGGCATAAGCGTATTAATTTAGCACATTATATTTCCCAGTGCTTTTTTCCTTCAAGGAACTCAAGGCCAGGTTATCTCGTAGAATCATAGAATTGTAAAGCTGGAAGAGACCCCCTGGCAAGGTTGTTCTGGTCTCATCCCCTGCTACAATGCAGAAGTCACAGCCAGAGAATCCTCTGAGATAGTTGGTTCCACTGTCGACAGTTCTGCCTGATGTTTACCTGGGATATTCTTTCTTGCCATTTGAATGCATTGGTTTGGGCCCTGCCCTCTGGAGCAACGGGGGGGGGGGGAGCTTGCTCTGTATTCTATGTGGCAGCCCTTCAGATATTTGAAGACACTTGAGTTCAACTTTACAATTCTCTATCACTGCTCTGTCTTCTCTTATCCAGGCTAAACATACCCAACTCCTTCAACTGTTCCTCATAAGGCTTGGTTTCTCTCTCTCTCTCTCTCTCTCTCTCTCTCTCTCTCTCTCTCTCTCTCGTAACACCCCAAAAGGGAAGTATTGGGACCGGGTGAGGATAGGCATGGAATGTGCATTATCCATCCTACTTAAGGTGGGGAAAGTCTGTGGCCATGGGCGCAGCCAGGATTTATTTGGAGTGGGGCAGAACATCTACCAGTCATCATCCTCTGTCTGGCTCTGTCTAGCAGATTGTTTTAAATTCCTTTCTTTTGACCCCAAGTCCTCGGGGAAAAAAATCTGCCAATATCTTTCTACAATTTATACTTTTACTTAAGTATTTTTATTTAATTACTTGATTTTGGGGGGAGGGGAGGAGAGCTGCCCCCCCAGGCTACGCCCATGGCTGTGGCTCGGGGGTAAAGGTAAAGGGACCCCTAACCATTAGGTCCAGTCGTGGCCGACTCCGGGGTTGCAGCGCTCATCTCGCTTTATTGGCTGAGGGTGCCGGAGTACAGCTTCCGGGTCATGTGGCCAGCATGACTAAGCCGCTTCTGGCGAACCAGAGCAGTGCACGGAAACGCCATTTACCTTTGCGCCAGAGCGGTACCTATTTATCTAATTGCACTTGACGTGCTTTCAAACTGCTAGGTTGGCAGGACCAGGGACCAAGCAACGGGAGCTCACCCCGTCGTGGGGATTCGAACTGCTAACCTTCTGATCAGCAAGTCCTAGGCTCTGTGGTTTAACCCACAGCGCCACCCTCATTCAATCCCTGGCAAGTTCAGGTAAAACTGGGAGCGGCCCCTTCTCTGAAACCTTGGAGAGCCACTGCCAGTCCGTGTAGACACTACTGAGCTAGCTAGACCAAAGATCTGGCTTGATATGAGGCAGCTTCTTATGTTCTTATTCAACCCTTTACCTAGAATTAGGAGGACTAGAATCTTACGTTTTGTTTTTGTTTTTTTTACAGGAAATACCATAGCTCAGTGTCAGAGCATCTCTGCCTTGCATGTAGAAGTTGCTCAGTTCAACCCCCGACGACTCCAAGTAGGACTGAGAAGGACTCCCTATCTGAAACTCTAGAGAGCCTCTGGCAGTCAGTGTAGACAGTCCTTAGCTAGCTGGACTAGCGAGGAACAAGGCAGCTTCCTAGGTCCTCAACATCCTTCTGCATGCCAAGAAGATGCTCTACTGCTGAGCTACAGCCCTTCGCTGTAGAAGGTTCAGAACACCCATGGACCACCAGAATCACTCACCTGTATATTGAGGAAGGTCACAATGCTGAAGAAGTTTAGGAACCAATGCACAAATCCCCCAACAACATAAGCTGAGGACCGCGAGGACTGAAGGAAAATCTCTGCTATTATCAGGTTGGGAAGAGCACCTGCATACAGAAAAGGGTTCACTGCTCGTTGGGAGGAGATTTTGTTTTTTTTAAAAACGAGAACTATTTTTTTAAAGTGCTTTAATCTTGCCTCTGTCTTTACTGTGTTTTTTAGTAACTGCTTAACTGTTTATCTGTTTTATTTTCTCGTTGTTGTTGTCATCGTTATTTATTGGCTTTATATATTGCCCTTCATGACAAGATCTCAGGGTGGTTCGCAGGATAAAATACAGGGTAAAAACGCAAGTAAATAGTGAAAACGAAAACAACAAAACAAGAACCCCCCCCCCCATACATTGAGGTATTTTGTTGGGGTCATTTGTTGTTATATATATTTTAACCACAAAGTGGATTTTTTAAAAGTTTTAAAGTTGGGCCATACTTTGATGCTTATTGTCTACACCACTTTGTGAAGCCCCCCCCCCCCGAAAAGCAGATTAGAAATCTTTCAAACAATCATTAATAATATAAAACCATTGGCCTCAAAATGGCATTCCATTTTTTTAATGGGTTTTTCATGTAAAGTGCTACAAACTACTTTTATTCAGAGATCTTCTGAACATACCATTAACAAACATCAACAGAAAACAGGATCGTGGCACTTCTGCAGTTCAATACGAAGCCCAGTAGATTCTTCTGTCTTGGAAACCCATCTACTATTATTTTCATTATTAATTTGCACCCTGCTCTTTCCACAGAACCTGAGAGTCAAGGGATCTTACGAAACTGTAATCTCATATTTAATCCCATTACGTTAAACCATGGGTAGGCAAACTAAGGCTCGGGCGCTGGATCTGGCCCAATCGTTTTCTAAATCTGGCCCGCGGACGGTCCGCGAATCAGCATGTTTTTACATGAGTAGAATGTGTGCTTTTATTTAAAATGCATCTCTGGGTTATTTGTGGGGTATAGGAATTAGTTCATACATATTTTTCAAAATATAGTCCGGCCCCACACTAGGTCTGAGGGACAGTGGATCGGCCCCCTGCTGAAAAAGTTTGCTGACTTCTGCATTAAACTGTAACGGGATTAAAACAATGAAAAAACAAACAAGCCCAAAATCTGTTAAAATGCAGATAATAAAAACACTAAAAACACCAAGGCCCTTTCCTTAAAAACAACAACAAAACGCTCAGTTCCCAAAGGCCTGCCAGAATAAAACAGTCTTCACCTGCCAGTGGAAGGACAAGGAGAGAGTCGGCCTAACCTCACTGGAAAGGGAAGAGTTGCTGGGATCATTAGGGCTGCGCTATTTTGTAAGAGTTTTTGCTGGCACTGTGTTTTTTTTATTGCTGATCTACACCTGACTCTGGCTCCTGACACACTGTGGTGGAAGGGGCTGAGGATAAATACAGTGGTACCTCGCAAGACGAATGCCTCGCAAGACGAAAAACTCGCAAGACGAAAGAGTTTTTTGTTTTTTGAGTTGCTTCGCAAGATGAATTTCCCTATGGGCTTGCTTCGCAAGACGAAAACGTCTTGCGCCTTTTTCTTAAAACCGTCAATGCATTCCTATGGGAAACCGTCAATGCATTTCCTCTGGGAAACCGTGCTTCGCAAGACGAAAAATTCACAAGACGAAAAAACTCGCAGAACGAATTAATTTCGTCTTGCAAGGCACCACTGTAAAGGCTTTGGATGCCTGACCACCCTCGATCCTTGAAACCTTTTGCTCTTCACATCCTGCGCCTCCTCCAAGGAACTCTGCGTATCACCTGAGCACTTACTAGGTCCGACGGCATGTCCCATGAGGAAAATATTGATGAGAATCGCATTGACGTAAGACATCCACAAGGCATCTCCCTGTTGGAGAGAGTTGTGGGAGCATGTCAAGCTTGCTAGGTTTGGACAAAGCGCTTTTGATGTAATCGCTGATACTACTGGTCAATCAGATGCTGTTTACTCAGGAGAGATCACTTCCCACTGGGAAGGCTCCAGAGGACAGCGGAACTGAGTTGCGCCCAAAATGGGGGGGGGGCACCACATGTGCGTGATGTCACACGCATGACACCCCCACCCCCAACCTGGCCAGGTCGACTTGGCCGGCGAACATGCTTCACCCTGCCCATACCTCTCAACTTACAGATTTGAAAATAAGGGACCAGCAGCCTCGAAAATAAGGGATCAGCAGCCAAAATAAGGGATTTTCAGAGCACAGGTATGTTCGACTTCTGAGCCCCTCCAAGCCAAAGGCAGAAAGCCCAGCCAGCAGCCAAATGAAGCCTCAAGCGGTGGTTCCCACAGTGCAGCAACCCGGCAAAGGGAATGCAGCAAGGAAAACCACGGTCACCTCTCCGCTGGGAAGCGCTGAGCAAAGGCGAGTCCCCAGGCAACACGGCCAATTTGATCGGCACAAGGCATACAAGCTCCACCCCCCAGTCGTTCTTAGACTCCTTATTGGGTGAGCAACGCAGCCAAGCAACACAGTTGGAGCCTCCTTCTCCCTGGCCGGCAGGGAGGGAGGGAGAGGAGCTGCTTCCTTTGAAACCCAGGAAATTTAAGGGACATCATCAATAAGGGACACCAGCGGGACACAGCGCTGGGATAAGGGATGGTTGACAGCTATGACCCTGCCACGTCCCTGGCAATTCTCAAAAGGACACGGCAGAGCCAAGCATCTTCACCCTGGCACGTCCTCTTGAGGATTGCCGCAGGGTTTGGGGGAGGCCTGGCCCCCTTCTTGAAAATGTGCCAGTGCCAGAGGAGCATCTCTGATGGGATAGCAAAGTCCTTTTTTAAGCACCTTGGGCTGCACAGAAGGGTTGTTAGAAGCCAGACCAAATATGACTATTTTGATAAGGTATGGTCCCCGCGTATCAACTGTGTAAATAGGAGCGATGCTAATGCGAGGCCTCGATCACTCACACTCATTTATAGAGAGCTGCAACCTATTCCAAGGCCATATCAGCATTGCTCCACACACCTTCCTTCAGTGTGTTTTTGCCCAGCTGGAAATGTGCTCTTTGAACTCTGATCATGCCTCTTGAATGCCTGGATGGATGCGAGAGAGGGGTTTGGGAAGGTGTGTGCAGAAACCAGCCTACTCTACAAAGGCAAATGATGTGAGTTCATTGCTCAGCATACTTTTGCTTCTAGCCCCACCCACCACTGGCATGCAGTTCTTGGTCTGCAAAAGGTCCTAGACTTAGCTCAACTGTTTAGGTGACATGTAGAATGCCAGCACATGTTTTAATTTTTTAAATAAAGGTTTAAAGATACAGTCGTACCTTGGAAGTCAAAAACCAAAGTGCAGCTTCTGATTGGCTGCAGGAATCTCCTGCAGCTAATCAGAAGCCGTGGAAGCCCCGTCAGACATTCAGGTTCCAAAAGAACGTTCGCAGACCGGAACACTCACTTCCGGGTTTGCGGCATTCAGGAGCCAAAACGTTCGAGTTCCAGGGTGTCCGGGATTCAAGGTATGACTGTAGTGGTTATAAACTGTTTAAATAATTTCATTGTTTTATTCCTATTGTGAAACTCTGAGGGCTTTTGTAATTTAATGAACAAGTGGTATATAAATTTTGTGAAAGAAATATGCAGTTGACAGCTTCATCTGTCTGGGGGCAGGTGGACTGCAGAGGTGGGGAAACCCAACATGCAATATGCACCAGGTGCCTCCTCTCTGGTGTGCACAGCAATGTGAAAACACAACTTGAAATGCAGCAGAAGAGAAGCGACGTCGCTGCATTTCAAAGTGTCAATGCGTACACAGCGAAAGAGCCATCAAAAGGAGTGCTCTTTCAGTTGCTAACTGCTCTTTCAGTTGCTAGCGTGCACATAGCCAAGGCGCAATCGACGGAGTAACGCTTGGCTTTCAAGGACATCGGTGCTTGAAGAGTTCAGAACAAACCAACCAACCTGAAGTTCAAGGTTCATGGTTAATACGATGCAGAGGATGGTGCACATGCCAAAACCAAGGAGCAGCAGGAACTTTCGCCCCATTGAGTCGATGTAAAATATCTAGAGAATGTAACAGCAAGGGGAAGAAAGCATGTGAAAAAGGAAGGACGCAGCACTCAGTCTCAGCTTAACCAACCTTGCAGGGTTCTTAGTAAGTTTAAAATGGGGGTGAGAGAGAGGGCTCAGAAACAAACGGGTGGGTCTTTTACCACCTCACCTTGATAGAGAACAGAGAGCCAAGTGGGGCTGTGTGTCGTGAGAGTATGTATGAACTTTGGCTGATGCTAGAAGCTGGACATACAGAAGAACATACTGCTCTATACTAGCCTTGGTGATCTCCCCGGGAACCTCACGAGGAGGCAAGATCTGTTGCAGTGTCAATGCTGTGAGCCCCTCCCTCCAAGGCTCAGGCCAGGTAGGGCCAGGAAAGGCTGAAAGCCTGGAGAGCTGCTGCCCGTCAGTGTGGACCACACAGAGTTAGATGCACCAAGGGTCTGACTTGGAATAAGGTGCCTTCTTGTATTCCTAAGTGCCAGCACAAAACCGCTGCTAATGTTTGCAGCGCAGGAACATCTTTTGGAGCAGACTGAGCTTTGAGACTTTAAAGGGCAGAAAAAAAGGCGAAAGTAAGGCAGGCTTACCCCGACAAAGACTGCAATGATGATGGCAACGCTTGACGCTACACGGATGTATGGGATATTATTTAGCTCAGTTCCTGTAGACAGGTAGATTCTCTCTGTATAAAAGTATACCTGAAATGAGACCAAAACAACTGAGACTTTTAGCTTACTGGGCGATGGTCCCGTTGCCGACTCAGGGTTTGGAGGCACTGTCTACAAAATGAAGCCTAAGATCTTTTCTCTCCAACTCCAAACTAGGGATGGGAAAATTGGTCCGTTTTTGTTTCTTTTCCAGCCTTAAATCCAGCTCTTCACATTTCTTCTGCACAGACAAGAACTGTTTGCAGTTGCCAACATACATAGGCAGGCAACCCTCTGAATCTCTGAGTATATGGGAATCAGAGGTCACTGCAGTCGTGCCCACAAGGGGCAGGTGTACCTACCAGTACCCCTTGTGGTGCCTGTGAACGCTCTTGGTAAATATCCTCTCAAAAATCTACAATCTGCTTGAGATTGTTTGCTCTTTGTGCTCAGTTCCTGAAGACTCATGCATTGAACATGCCCCCTTAAACATGCCCCAAAGGCACTGGAAGCCAGGACTGAACACTCACCCTTCCTTCTCATTCTGAAAACGGGGAAGGAGCATGAGAACATAAAAATACCCACAGTGGCCACCCAGATGCCTACAGGAAACCCGCAAGCCAAGCACAAGCATCAAAGAGCTTCTGTCCCGGTTGAGAGTTGCTGATGTAGGTACCTTCCTCCCCGCCTCCGTTGGTGGGGCAGCGGTTGTAACAGCATCCACACACCATCTGGGGGATTATGCCCCCTTTTCTGCTCTTTTGGATGTGGCAGCCATTTTGTTTCATGTCTCCTTCCTGCCCAGCAGCCATTTTGTGACTGGTGCCCACGGCACTCCCCTCAACATTCCAAACATGGCCACTGGGCCCCCAAAAGGCTGACAGAGCTTGGGTGCAAAACAAGCTCCACCTATACTGCTTGTGACCCTAAATGCGGCGCTGCCTGTGCCACGAATTTGCCCAATCCTCTTTTAAAGCCACCCGAGCTGGTGGCCATCGCGACCTCCTGTGTGGGGCCATAGTTCCATAGTTTATCTATGAAGAAGTCCTTCTTTCCCTCCGCCCTGAATCTTCCAAAGCTCAGCTTCATTGGAAGTGCCCTGGAATGCCAACTCTCAACACCCGCAGCCATTGGCTGTCCTTGCTGGGGTTGATGGGAGTTGTAGTCCAGCCGCACCTGGACGGCCAAAGGTCCCACTTCCCCTCCCTTGTTCTAACCGCTTGTGGATATCGCCTTCCTTACTGCGTTGACTCCAGAGAGCTGTTGGCCACACATCAAGATAATGACTGAGAGGACTTGCCACCGCAGGCTTGGGAAGCACAGCAGCTTAAGTGAGTTCATGCTCTTCTCCGTCTTCTCAGCCATCTTCTCCTGCTGCAGCTCTTCTATCTCCTCCTGCACGTCCTCATTGTGCCTCAGCTTCTGCAAGGCTGGAAAGAAGCAGCAATGGAAAAAGCCTTTGAATGGCGGGGGACGGAGGCTGGTGGGGAGAGTTTCTTGCAGTACCAAACACAAGAGGTGTAGTGGAGGCAGGGCAAAGACCAGTTACAAATTCTGCAGCGGGTTCCCGGTCTCCAGCATCCCAGAGACACCCAGCCAGCTTTTTGGCCGCTGAGAAGATGTTCCACCTCACCCGTTGTGATGCTTGGAGCCGATCTGAGTGAAGACAGGTGAGTCGGCCACTGAGGACTGGCTCCTAGGGTCACTCTGGAGAAAGACACCAATTCTGTATGCGCCAAAGCTAAGCGTTTGGGAGGACTGCAAACATAAGCTGCCTCCATTTCAAGAGAATGGTGTTCTAGTTCTATTACCTCTCAATCGATCAATCGATTGATGGGTGTTCTGCTACATTCAATGGAGCTTCACGGAAAACACTGTGGGAATGTTAAAGATAGCAGGAAAGGATATATTGAATAAGCATTATCCTTCCTTCGCTCAGGCTAGTGAAGTGATGTAGCAGAGCAAATTCCCCTCAATATAGCTGGAAGCTGGTTTGTAGATTCATTTGAATCTCTTAGTTTATTCCCGCTTAAAAGAATAAAGACACAAGAGTCTTTCTGAGTAAAGTAACAAAAAGTTTACTCACATTTCAGTTCACAATTTGATCCCAGAAAGGCAGACTTTACTTAGTGGTTACACAACAAACTGCGAGTTCATCTCATATGAAGACTGAACTCATGTGCTGCTGGTTGAGAGCTTACTTTTGAGTGATAGCTGATCCACGGCCATTTGATGTACCTTTGGGGATTATTAATTTGTTGGTGAAGATCCATCATTGAAACAGTTCATTATCCTGGAAGAACTGTTCTGGCTGGTGCTGTGCTCGGAGCACCCTATTGTGACATTTGGAGCACCCATCATCTCACGTTTGTAGCACCACCGTGCTCCAACTCACTTCCAACTATATTTTGGATAGGATATTGACTGTGGAAAGGCATTCTGCCTCTATTTCAGTGATCCTTGACAGTGACTTACCAATCCTACCATTCCTGGTTATGGAACATTTATCCGATTCTTATTAGTTTGTGACTCCATGCACATATTATATGTCTTCTGTTTATAGTGTTATAAAAAATGTTGTCAGTATATTATTAGCCAACGTGTTGCTTGTTGTTGTTCAGAGCTGGCTGAGTGACAGTAGACAGCAAAAATTACCGTATTTTTCCATGTATAAGACAGGTTTCTTCCCTAAAAAATAATGTCCAAAATTTGGGGGTGTCTTATACATGGATAGATCTTTCCCATTTTCTTAAATCAGAGTCCCCCCACATCTTATACATGGGGGCGTCTTATAGACGGAAAAATACGGTACATTAATAAGAGAACAAAATGGCTGCAGAGCAGCATGGCAGCAAGAGAGCAAGTGAAGCAAGTAATTAAGACTGAGAAAATAGCTGCATGACTCGGCTCTTTTATGGAGTCAGCCAGAGCCACGCCCATCTCCCAGGTCACATGCAGGGGGAGGATGCTCCAGAGCAGTGGAACAGGAAGTTACACTGGATGTCCCCCTGCCTGTGCCCACTCTAGGGAAACAAGGAATGTTGCATTTGACTGCACCAATGGATTACATCCCACAAACACAATTGAGGTCACCTCGAAAGAAGAAACTGGAGCCCTCCACAAGAGGGGAGCCACCACTGAAAAGGTTCGCCAGGAAGGGTTAGGTGAGATCCCTGCCTGAAACCCCAGAGAGCTGCTGCCAGTCCACGTAAGCAATACTGAGCTAGATGGACCAATGGTATCATTCAGTATAATGATTTCAGCTGTTCTCTCTCTGAGAACCAAGAATGACAGATTTGGAGTGTTGCCGAAGAGGCCATCCAGACTCACCCCACCAAACATACAACGCCATGTTTCATCCAGAAAAAGCACTAGGCGCTATCAGTTGTATTCTCAGATTGTCTTCTCAGGTAAACACTAATAAGACTTTGAATGTTATTATCCCTCACCCTCCAATATGTAAGTGGTTCATGTATGTGGTTACCTAGCATGGCCTTTTCTTCATCATTTTTCTGAATCAGTAGATACCTGGGGCTTTCGGGGAAGGAAGGAACGACAATGGTCTGAAATAATGCCAGTATTCCAGGGACACTTGTCAGTATTGGCCAATCTGCGCAAGAAGGAGCAATTAATTTTATTTATTACATTTACACCCCACCTTTCCTCGAAGGAGTTCAAGGTGGCGTACGTGGTTCTCTTCCTCCCCATTTTATCCTCACAACAACCCTGTGAGCGGTGTTAGGCTGAGAGACCTGGAATGGCCCAAAGGCTGAGCCAGGATTTGAACCCTGGCCTCCCAGGTCCTAGCCCTGCACTCTAACTACCACGCCACCCTGGCTCTTGAAAGGTATCAGCTCAGATGGCACATCAGAATTGCCCAATGCTAAGGGAGGGAAACAATGGCCTTCCTGGGTCCGTGAGCACCTTTGGGGAAGTGCCATCGGTGCTAGCCATTGGCTGTCATGAGGGAAAGCATGGCATGACACAAAATGGCTGCCATGGGGGTATAATACAAAATGGCTGCCGTGGGGATATGGGGAAATGGCTGTTGTGGGGGCATGGTGTTATGGTGGCCACGTGTAAAAGGGGGGGGGGGGAAGCAAAGAAAAGAGACATAACCATGGGTGTGCCCCACATCAACAGGCAGGGGGAGGCACCTATATCAGCCATCGCTATGCTTGCTCACAGAGAGAAGGTCTCTGTACAGTGGTACCTTGATTCTCAAACGCCTTGGTACTCAAAACAACTTAGAACCCAAACACTGCAAACCCAGAAGTAAGTGTTCCAGTTTGCGAACTTTTTTCGGAAGCCGAATGTCCTCTGTTTTAAGTGTTACACTGGTTTGAGTGCCACACTTCCGTTTTGAGTGGTACGCTGAGGTCTGTTTATTTTGCTATTTATTTTGCGTTTTTGTTTTTGCGGCTTTTTTTTGTTTTTGTGACTGTGTGGAACCCAGTTCAGCTACTGATTGATTGTGTGCCTATGGTACATTGTTTATTGCTTTCATTTTATGGATCAATGGTCTCGTTAGAGAGTAAAATTCATGTTAAATTGCTGTTTTAGGGGTTGTTTTTAAAAGTCTGGAACGGATCAATTCGTTTTGCATTACTTTCTATGGGAAAGCACGCCTTGGTTTTGGAATGCTTTGGTTTTGGAACGCACTTCCGGAATAGATTAAGCTTGAGAACCAAGCTACCACTGTACTTCTCCTCTGTTCAGAACTGATGGGTCGCTGGCTGTCCGATCCTGGGATCCAAGTGGGCACATGTAAGACTTTTTGTGGGCACCATAGGTGGTACTGGTGGGGGTTCACTGGTGCTTGTGAGCACTACATGGAACTGGAGGGGTCGTGGAACTGTCTCCCTCAGAAGGTGGCGAGCTCTTCTTCATTGGGAGTTGAGTCATCTGTTGGAGACTCTTTCCAGCATTGCAGCATGTTGGACTAAATGACCCCTGGCAATACCTTCCATCTCTACAATTCTACCATGACCTTTGGGCTAAGAGGTGCTCTTCTCTGATTTACCTTCTTCGTTCCCCAGCATTTCAGGAAAAGAGAGTAACTGAGCCAGGAGGACACCTACAGCTAGAAAGAAGTGAGGCAGCATGCCAAGGGCTCCCCTCATGTTCAGTGGGGAGATCTCTATGAGGTACAATGGGACCACGATGGAGAAGATGCCTGGTTAGGGGATAAATCAAGGCATTATTCACAGTAGACACGTGACAGCCATAGAAGCATACAAACATCTCCCACTTACCCAACCCAACCAGTCATTGTGTTCTGCAAGAGAGGGCATCCTGCAGATGCCATCCTACCAGGAGGTCCATTCCACATGATGGCCAGAATCATGCCTTTAGTTTGGCAGCACGTAGCCTCTGGAACTCCCTCCCACTGCGTATCAGGCAGGCGCCTTCTCTATTGCCTTTTTGGCACCTGCTATTTCAGCAGCTGGTATCTGTCTTGGATCCAAATCTGGCCGATGTGTGTGCTGTTGCTCTTTCTAAACGGTCTTTTAAAAAATATTTATTATTGCTATCATTATTGTTAGCTACATCCCTGCTGGTGGGCCAGGTTTGGCCAGAGGCCAGCAGATGCTAGAGGCTCCCCAAAGCAGTGTATACCTGAAGAAGTGTCTCCACTCTCATTGTTCAGCCTGGACACTGAGATCCAGCGCCGAGGGCCTTCTGGCGGTTCCCTCATTGCGAGAAGTGAAGTTACAGGGAACCAGACAGAGGGCCTTCTCGGTAGTGGTGCCCACCCTGTGGAACACCCTCCCTTCAGATGTGAAGGAAATAAGCAGCTATCCTATCTTTAAAAGACATCTGAAGGCAGCCCTGTTCAGGGAAGTTTTTAATATTTAACGCTGTATTGTTTTTAACACTTGATTGGGAGCCGCCCAAAGTGGCTGGGGAAACTCAGCCAGATGGACGGGGTATAAATAATAAATGATGATGATGATGATGATGATGATGATGATGGAGGTGGTGGTGGTGGAGAGGTTCTTCTTTTGATATGGGCACAGGACGTCTTTGAATTGCAAGCACTGGTTCCTTCCCAACTCAGATTTTTCTCTTAACCCCACACCCTTACTAAATCCAGGAAGTAGCCCGACTCACCTATGGTTATTCCAACGATGAAGCGTGAAACCATTGTGAACAGGAAGGCTTGCACCACAGTGGCGCAAACCATAAACATAGAGGACACCATGGAGCAGAAGCAATTGATCAGCAAGGCACCTTTCCTGGAAAGAGCGGGGAAAGGAAGGGAATGACTGGGCCAATGAACATGTGGAATGATTGGAAGAGTTCCCCGCATCCTTTGGGGGAAGCAAGATCTGCCAGGAGGAGCAGTTTAGGAGGTTGTGCATCTCAGCGGGCTGACTCCTGGCTCTGCTGGCGTTAAATTTCTAATCCCGGCTCAGTCAAAGATACACCTGCGTACCTTGTTCATCCCAGAAGAATCATCCAAGGACATGGTGGGTGCAGGACCAGAGAGGGGAGGGGAATTAGTTGGGATCATAAAGCCGTATAACCTGGCAACCCGGCTACTTATTTTCAAGACTTATTTAATTCTGATCATATGTTTAGCTTAATTTTATACCAAAAGGGATCCCAGGGAGGCTTAGTAAAACCAAAGCAAGGCAGGCTTACAATCTAAAAAGACCCCTCTCACAACAACAACAAAAGTCACAGAATGAAAAGGGATATGGAGGGAATAGGAAAATCAAAATAAAAACTTGGGCACTTTCTAAACAGTAGTTCCTGTAATCTAAATAATCCTGGGAATGGTAGCTTGTTAAGGGTGCCAGGAAGTGTAGCTCTGTGAAAGGTACACTGCAGTCTTCGGGTTTCTTTGGGGAAAGCTTTGTGCTTCGAATACATGGTATGTACGCAGCCCTATTAGCATGGAGAAAGTCCACAGAATGAGGGAAACCATTAAGCTGGTACTTCTTTCCTTTTCTTTGATGCGGTGTCTGAGCCACACCAGCCATCTCAATGGCAATACAGTACGTCTTTTGCAAGATTCCTTGCATTTCCGCTTAAAATCTAAGGGCAGTCATTGGCTGAGTTTTGCTCAGAGATGACCCACTGAAATCAGGGGGGCTCACTCAGTCTGGCTCATTCATTTGAATGGGTCTGCTCTGAGTAAAAGCTTTGTCGAATGCCACCCAAATGATGGCATTATTTCAGCTGGCTGAATATCTTTTGTTAAAATGTGGGATGCCTTTTTACAGGGTCAGCCTCCTCAGCCAGAAGTTAAATCGAGCCTCGGCTGGGGAGACAGGGCTCAACAGAAGCCCCACTCCCCTGCCCACCTGCCCCACGTCCAAAGTTAGGACTGGAAGTCCACTAATCACCAGGTCATCTATATATACCTTCCATATTCATCCACCATGACTCCTGCGATGAGTGCTCCAGTAAGGCCTCCAATAGGGAACAAACTGATGGCAAGGCCTAGCATGAAGAGCAGATACTGCTGCTCTCCTGGATTCTTCGCAGCATTACCCATGTCTTCCATGAGCTAAGAGAGGAAATCATATCATGGGCAGGGTTAGTGTATCCACAACACATCCTAATCAGAAGGAACTGGCACCCTTGCAGGTGCCACATAATACTCATATGTAGAACTTCTCTCTATTAGAGTGGCAGCATTTGCACTTTGGAACTCCCTGCCTCTTGATATCAAGCAAGCGCCTTCAATGTATTCTTTTCGGCGACTGCTAAAAACGTTTTCTTTTGAGAAAGCCTATACAGACACATAGAGCGTTGGTGTCTGTTTGAATCCAGTTTTCGGCTTACCATTGATTTTAATTTTCATTTTTTAAAAAGGTTTTAAATACAGTGGTGCCCCGCAAGACGAATGCCTCGCAAGACGGAAAACCCGCTAGACGAAAGGGTTTTCCGTTTAGAGGTGCTTCGCAGGACGAATTTCTCTATGGGCTTGCTTCGCAAGACGAAAATGTCTTGCGATTCCTGGGGTTTTTTCCCCCGCTCCCCACCCCCTTTTTCTAAGGCACTAAGCTGCTAATAGCCTTTTAGCAGCTAATCCGCTAATCCCTTAAGCTTTTAATAGCCGCTAATAGCCGCTAATAGCGCTAATCTGCTAATCCGCTAATGGGCTTGCTTCGCAAGACGAAAAAACCGCTAGACGAAGAGACTCACGGAACGGATTCTTTTCGTCTTGCGAGGCACCACTGTAGTTGATTTCAACTTTGTAAAATAAAACCCTAAGCATTTCATTGTTTTCTTCTTTCTGTAAATGGTTCTTCCTCCAGCCTTGTCCACCAACGGCATCCACCAACGGTCGCTCAGAAGGGAATGTGAGCCTTGGGCTGAAGAAAGATCCTCCACACCTGTTTTAAAGTCCCACTAGACACTTTCGAGTTTTTGCTGCAAGAGACCAAGGCTCCATTGTCACCAAATGATTTTATTTGTTAAGGATGCTGAGAGTTGTTAGGAGACCGCTATGGCACTACGCTGAGTAAAACTTGGTGGGAAGCCTATCTTATTTTAACTATTATATATGCATTTATCTGCACTAATAATATACACATTTTATTTTTTGTATACACTAGCTGAAACACTGCACCACAAAATTCTGAGAAGTGTGAATTTTGGCAACTTGTTTTGGAAAGTGTATTCTAGGTACCGTATTTTTTGCTCTATAAGACTCACTTTTTCCCTCCTAAAAAGTAGGGGGAAATGTGTGTGCGTCTTATGGAGTGAATGCAGGCTGTGCAGCTATCCCAGAAGCCAGAACAGCAAGAAGGATTGCTGCTTTCACTGCGCAGCGATCCCTCTTGCTGTTCTGGCTTCTGAGATTCAGAATATTTTTTTTTTTTTGTTTTCCTCCTCCAAAAACTAGGTGCATCTTGTGGTCTGGTGCGTCTTATAGAGCGAAAAATACGGTAGTTGTGCCCTTAAAACACAAACTATTTCAAATTTCTCTCCACCCCTAGATACAACCTGAAAATATCTCTGATGACTTTAGCTGTGATTCCTGGATCGCAAGGGGTTCAACTAGATGACCGCTGGGGGTCTCTTCCTACTCTACTGTTCCATGATTTGCTAACTCCCAGAAGCTTAGTCAGAAGCCCCTGTTGTAAGAAACCGCCTGTGCCGCAGGGTCCTCTTACCAGCACTGGGGAATAGACTACCCAGATGATGTAACCATATTGGATAGATCCCAAGCTGGTGACCAGCACTGTTCGGAGAAGCGAATTTGTCACCTCCTACAGGAAATCAAAACAGCAGACAAGAGCAGCTGTCAAGCAAAGTGTTCATCAATGCATAAGGTAAAGGTAAAGGGACCCCTGACCATTAGGTCCAGTTGTGACCGACTCTGGGGTTGCGACGCTCAGCTCGTTTTATTGGCCGAGGGAGCCGGCGTACAGCTTCCGGGTCATGTGGCCAGCATGACTAAGCTGCTTCTGGCGAACAAGAGCAGTGCACGGAAATGCTGTTTAGCTTCCCGCCGGAGTGGTACCTATTTATCTACTTGGACTTTGACGTGCTTTCAAACTGCTAGGTTGGCAGGAGCAGGGACCGAGCAACGGGAGCTCACCCCGTCACGGGGATTCGAACCGTCAACCTTCTGATTGGCAAGCCCTAGGCTCTGTGGTTTAACCCACAGCACCACCCGTGTCCCCATCAATGCATAGGACATAGTTAATGAAACACAAATGGCTTGGATCTTAAGGCAGTGTGGGCAGAGTTCTGCTCATAGGAGGAGTGTTTATGGTGCAAGGTGATATAACCTGTGGCCCTCCAGGTATTGCTGGACTCCATTTCCCATCAGCCCCAAGCCAGCATGGTCAGTAGTCAGGGCTAGTGGGAGCTGCGGTTCAGCAGTATCTAGAAGGCCCACAGTTCCCCCTATTGCTGGACCAAAGGCTTCTGGGAGCCGGCAGCATCATTTAGAAAAGAACGTAGCAGGACCTGAGTGCAACAGCAGAACGCTCCCCAGTATTCTGGTTGTGTGATGTCACTTGTTTGATGTGGGAGAGTTAAATTTTAAAAATGGCCTCTTAGGTCAAATTGGACGGTTAGAGCATGGTGGGGATAATGCCAAGGCTGCAAGTTCAATCCCCATGTGGGACAGCTGCATATTCATGCATTGCAGGGAGTTGGCCAAGTCCAAACTCACCCATTTGCGGACTACGGGCTTTGGTTCCGGCACTGCCTTGCTATCAATGCTTCTTCCGGTAGTTTTCATAATTGAGTCTCAGCTGTGGGGGAAAGAAGAGGGACATTTTGTCAGGCGGTTATTATCTCTTGCAACTTCTTTAAGAACATAAGAATAGCTAAACCTGCCATAGGCAAACTCCGGCCCTCCAGATGTTTTGAGACTACAATTCCCATCATCCCTGACCACTGGTCCTGTTAGCTAGGGATGATGGGAATTGTAGTTACAAGACATCTGGAGGGCCGGAGTTTGCCTATGCTTGACTAAATGGTCCATGGACAGCTCCTCCTGACAGCCTGTTTACTGGGCATCCCTCCTGATTTGTTTTTGCAGGGGTTTGATTATGGCTATGTACACACCACGCATTTAAACCCTATGGCTTCCGCCAAAGGATAATGTGAACTATAGTTTGCCCCTTACTGACCTACAGTTCCCCAAACCCTTTACAAGCTACAGTCCCCTTTAAATGTATGCCAATCGCCAGTCTTTGCTGAGAGTTCACTTTGATTTATCGATTTTTTTATTGCATTTATATACCACCTTTCTCCTATATATATTTGTGTGTGTGTGTGTTTGTGTGTGATCATTTTCCATTTCCCATCAAACAAAAAAGATATTGTTTTACATCAAATTTCAAAACTTCATTTCTGCCTCCCTCCTCCCTTTCTGCGGTTTCTTATATTTATAGTATCTTTACAGCAACTCCCTGTTTAAGCCTAATTATTAGTTTATTAGTTTGGAAATTAGTTTTATCACACTGCATGTCTTTACGTAAACCTGCTAATGATTGTATCTGTTTGCAATAGTTTATAAAATATTCAATAAACAATTTCCACACTAAATCAAATACTTTGTTGTATTGATTTCTTATTCTTCCGGTGAGTTTTGCCATTTCTACATATTCCAATAATTTTTTATTGCCATTCTTCTTTGGTTGGGACATTGTCTTCTTTCCATCTTTGGACAAATATCATACGAGCAGCTGTGGTCACATATATAAACAAGTTTTTATATTGTTTAGGTATCTCTAATCTCTAAAAGAAAAGCCTCTGGTTTCTTATAAAAAATTACCTTAAACATTTTTTTCAGCTCAATGTATATCATTTCCCAGTAGGCTTTTCCTTCTTACAAGTCCACCACATATGGAAAAAGGTATCTTCTTTTTCTTTGCAGTTCCAGCAAATATTTGATTCAGATTTATTCCTTTTTTCTATCCACTGCCCAGTATATCATAGAAGATTTCACTTGCTCATCTTTTGTTTGCTTATCTTATACGTTTCTGAAATTACCTTAATATTACTATCTAGCAGGTCTTTTTCCAATTGGAATGATTGGTTCCCAAAACCTAACTTTTTATCTGTTTTAAACAATTCATTTAGTTGATAATATTGCAACCAGTTTATTAACATACTTGGCAATTCTTCAAACTTTATAAACTTAATTTCACTACCCTCCTCACTTATTATTTTTTAAATAAGTTATCCAGTCTACATCCCACCTTTATCTCCAAGAAGCTCAAAGTGACATACCGGTATATGTTTCTCCACCTCCTCATGACAGCCCTGGGAGACAGGTTAGGCTGAGAGGGCAGTGACCAGCCCAAGGTCACCTAGTGAGCTTCATAGCCGAGTAGGCATTTGAATCCTGGCCATCTGGGCCTTAGTCTGACACTCTAACCACTATACCACATTGTTCGCAGGGTGATTATATGATGGTGAGCTCAGCACTCAGCCTGATTTGCTTGTCAGGCATTCCTTCCTTCTACACTTTTCTAGGCATTTCCACATCATATTCCAAGCTGCAAAAAGTCTGTTCCTTTTTTCTTTTCAAAAATGTGTTTATTGCACTGGGGTGATATTGCCTTTTAATCCACTTCAATTGCACAAACCTAAATTTCTCCTGTGTGCTGGAAACCCTCCTGCAAAATGCATTTACTTACTTACTTACTTACTTACTTACTTACTTACTTAATAGCCCACTTTTCACTGAATATTTTCAGTCCCAGGGTGGGAAACAAAAAAAAGTCTAAAAAGCTAAAGGTATGTCTTGTGGTAGTGAATGCTCGTGGCAGGGACATGCTTAAAGCCCGTGACTTGTCTCCTGAATGTTTTAAGAAATCACAAACACAGAGAGGCAGACTTCTGGGAGCTGGGAGCACCACCCAGACAAGGAGGCTTCCTGCTCAGTCTCTGCATGAGTGCCTGTTCTGGCTTTTTAATACAACTGATTAAGGCAGGGATAGGGAGCCTGTGGGCTCCATCTGTTCTTGGACTTCAACTCCCATCAGGCCCAGCCAGCATGGCCAACAGGAAGCAGGGGTGGGAGTCGTGGTCCAACCACACCTGGGGGGGGGGGGGGACAAGTTTCCAACTCCCAGATTTAAACCAAGTCAGAAACGATGGAGGGAAAACCGAAGCAGTTGTCCTCCAAGGTAATCGATTGGGTCAACAGTCCCAGAAGGGGGTAGCGGTGAAGTCTGTCTGTCGGGAGCCAACCCACCCCCTCAAGGCACCATAGCTGTCAACTTTCAAATTTGAAAATAAGGGATCAGCAGCCTCGAAAATAAGGGATCAGCAGCCTCACCTGTCCCGGGGACAGTCTATGGGATATCTAACAATCCGAGATAGCAGCGGGAAGCAGCGGGAAACGGAGCTGGAATAAGGGAATTTCCCGCCAAAAAAGGGAAGGTTGACAGCTATGCAAGGCACAGCAACTTACCACAGCTTTCTGTTCTTGGAAGTAGAGGGGTGAAATCAGCCCCGCCCTGTTTTCTCTTGAAAGAAAGACATCAAAGGGCAGGCAGTATTGCAAGAGCCAATCAGAGGAAGGATGCTGAAAGATTCCATTTGGGGGAGCTGTTGGCAGTTGGAAGGCCAGGTGATTGAATTAGGTATACCAGGATCCCATCGTGGCTGAGCAGTGAGCATGCCAGGCGGCCTTAACTCAGCCACATGCAAGATTGTTATTATTGGGTTGTCGCTAGCCGAGCCCTACTCAGAGTAGACCCATCGAAAGAGCCAGCATGGTGTAGTGGTTGGGAAGTTGGACTAGGACATAGGTGACCAGGGTTCGGATCCCCTGAGATTGACCACATGAAGCTCATTGGGCCTGACTTTGGACCAGCCTAACCTACCTCACAGGGTTGTTGTGGGGATTAAACCGGTTTCTGATTTTTAAAGATTCATCAGGGCTTTGGGGCAAATTTCCCCCGACAGACACGTTTTTTGTAGGCAGTCACAGGAAATCTCAAAACACTGCAAACAAGAAGCTAAGAGCCCCTAATACAGGACTGCTCAGTAGTGTGCTGATTGGGGCAAAATAATGATGATGCATGGCCCAATTCTGGAAAAACTAAAATCTTCCAGCTACAGTAGATTGGGTGGGTGGGAAGTGGGAAATTACGTAAATGACAAAGCTTACTGTTGTGTGCCCCTCAGTCCTGTAAGGATTTGATAAGGCCGGCGCAACCATGAGGCAAGTTGAGGCAACCACCTTAGGAGGCAGGATTCATAGGGACAGCAGATTCGGCCTCCAATGAATGCATTGGCTGCTGCCACTGCCATGGTGAGAGCAACAGCCCCAGCATGCTCCTTGGAAGCCAGCAGCCCCCCAATGCCACCTCTATTTATGGGACCACCTCTCCTGGTATGCCCCACAGAGGACCTAAGGTCCATGAATAACCATAGTTTAGAGGTCCCGGGCCCTAAGGAAGTCAGACTATCCTCTACCAGGGCCAGGGCCTTTTCAGTGATGGCTCCGACCTGGTGGAATGCTCTGTTCCATGAGACTAGGGCCCTTCAGGATTTAACTCCTTCCATTGGACCTGTAAGACAGAGCTATTCCGCCTGGCCTTTAATTTGAATTCAGCCTGATATTTTATTTCCCTTCTCTTCCCTCACCTCCTCTTTTATAAAGATTACCCGCTCTGAGACCCCACAGCTAATTCTCCCCTGGCCTCCTTGCTGGCCCAAGTAGGACCAATTCAGCCAGCTAGCCCTGGGGATTATCTAATGCTTATTTCCCCTAAATTGATTTCTGAATTTTGAATTTTATTGTTATTCATGCTTTTATGCTGTAATTTAAGCTGCTTTTACAATTGTTTTAAATTTGTTGTTAGCCGCCCTGAGCCCCGTTTTTGAACCGGGAAGGGCAGGGCATAAATAATAATAATAATAATAATAATAATTATTATTATTATTACAGAGGCATCTTGGCAAATAGGAGGCACTGCTCATCTCTTCCCACCCTTGCTTTTGATACAGATCGTTATTTTTTCCTTGTTCCTGATATTAGATCTTCCCTCACCCCTTTTGCCCTTTAGGAGGTGCCCCCCACCATTTTGTGGTTTGCCTCAGGTGTCAAAATATCCTTGGCAGGCCCTGGAATCTGGCCTGGTTTGGCAGCCCAAGATGGGAGGAAGAAGGAGGAGCAGGTGGCGGTGGGCTGTAAGACTGGTACCTAGGGATGGCAGAGGAAGGTCCCTGTGTCAGGTACAAGGCGGGGGGGGGGGGCAGAACTGCTGGCTCTCTCCCTTGCCCCTCTTGACCAGCAAGGGGAAGGGGCTGAACAGGTAGGGGTAGAGGCAGAGTTGGAGACTGATGACCAGAGAGCCATGGTGGTGTAACGGTTAGAGTGCTGGACTAGAACTTGGCAGACGTGGGTTCAAACCCGCAACTGACCACGAAGCTAATTAGGTGACATTGGGTCAGTCACCATCTCTCAGCCTGACCTACCTCATGGGGTTGTTGTGAAGAGAGGTAGAATTGTGTACACCACCTTGGGCTCATTGGAGGAAAGGTGGGCTATAAAGGTAATAATAGGTAAAGGGTAAAGGGACCCCTGACCATTAGGTCCAGTCGCAGACGACTCTGGGGTTGCAGCGCTCATTTCGCTTTATTGGCCGAGGGAGCCGGCGTACAGCTTCCGGGTCATGTGGCCAGCATGACTAAGCCACTTCTGGCGAACCAGAGCAGCACACAGAAACGCCGTTTACCTTCCTGCTGGAGCGGTACCTATTTATCTACTTGCACTTTAACGTGCTTTTGAACTGCTAGGTTGGCAGGAGCAGGGACTGAGCAATGGGAGCTCACCCCGTCGCGGGGATTCGAACCGCCGACCTTCTGATCAGCAAGTCCTAGGCTCTGTGGTTTAACCCACAGCGCCACCCACGTCCCAAAGGTAATAATAATGACTGTCTAATCTTCAAGAGCCTGGGGACAGCTTTGTAGGTGGGATCAGACTCACCCACCCAGAGCATTGGGCAAGAGAGTCTTGTGCATGAGCCTTGTCTTTAAGAGCTTGGCGGGAAGAGCACATCAACTGTAGGGACATCTTTGTAGTGTCTGTGCTGTTATGAACCTCTTGCCATGCCCACTCACCTTGGGATCTTGACTACCTCAGAATCCTGACTTCCAGACCCAGTGCTTGGCTGCTGAGTCAATACTGCTGTTATCCTATATAAAGACCTCCCCTTTACTCTCAAGTAAAAGACGTCGTGTTTTGGGATGGGAACCTGACACTGACTTAGAACAAAAAGGCAATGAGTAATACTTGGCGTGTGAGAATATACCTCCTTATAATTGTTCTTTAATACCTTTTAATCCTTGAGTGAGATAGAACAATAGAACTGTAGGAGAAGTGGATATGGGAAAGAGTAACTGCTCATTTTGCATGTGAATTCAATCCTGGGAGGCTGAAATTGCACAAGTCAAGTCCCAAGCAGGGTGAAGAGTTTAAAAGCTCTGTTTGTGCCAGGTCGGTTCGGGGCTACCTGGTGTGAAAAGTGCTTTTAAGCTTGCTGGTCAAGACCCACTGGGCACACCAACTCTGGAAAGCTCTGGGATGTTTTCACGAGATCTTGAGGAGCAATGTGAGTTCCCCGCATGGTCTCATGCGAGCATTCGTAGCTTCCAGAGCCAGCGTACTGAGAGGGCCTTACCCCGCAAGGAAGTCAAAGAGCTTAAAAGCTCTTTTTGTGCCAGGTAACCCTGAGAGGACCTGGTACAAAATGACCTTTTAAGCTCTCTGCCTTGCTGGAGGAGTGGAGCAGCTCCAAGGATTTGCTTTGATTTTCATGTGAACATGAAACCCTTGGAACCGAACTCCTGAGTAAAGTGAGGGACTGCTGCATAAAGTATTGCACTGTGGTGTTTGCGAATGATTGTCCTTTCTTTGTTGCCTGTTTCTAATGTGATCTTATATATAGATATATAATTGACTCTACAATTAGGTGTGTATTTGGTAATAATATTAATAGAAGTAATTCATGGTAGGAGAGTAGAAAAGTCTGAACAGAAAAAGAGTAGGCTTTGGATAGGAAGAGAAGCAACCGGCATTCGTAGCATTAAGTAACGACGGACGGTCTTTGTTTTTTTTTGAGGCTTTCTTTGCGTTTCATGCTATCCCGTTTGGCGCCGCTATCCCGTTTGGGGCCGCTATCCCGTTTGGCGTAGCTATCCCGTTTGGGGCCGCTATCCCGTTTGGCGTAGCTATCCCGTTTGGCACTGCTATCCCGTTTGCCGCCGCTATCCCGTCTGCCGCCGCTTTCCCGTCTGCCGCTATCCCGTCTGCCGCTATCGGGTCTGATGCTATCCTGTCTGCCGCTATCGGGTCTGATGCTATCCTGTCTGACGCTGTCGCTTCTGACGCTGTGGCGTGTTGACCGCCTTCTGTCCTTGTCCTGTAGTAATAATAATAATAATAATAATAATAATAATGATAATAATGATAATAACAATAATAATAATTTATTATTTATACCTCATCCATCTGGCTGGGTTTCCTCAACCACTCTGAGCGGCTTCCAACAAAAGATTAAAAATACCTGTGACGGCCGCCGGAACTGGACCTCGACCTTCACCTTCTTGGCCATTGACGACATGTACTTCTTGTTTTCCAGAAAGGTCTTGCCGTTGGTTTCTGGGATAACCTTGAAGATGTAAACGAAGCTGAACACGCAGAGAGGCCAGAAGAGGAGGAAGGTGTAGGAACCAATCCGTGTCTAGAAAGGAACATTGAAATAAGAAAATGAGAGGGGTGGGAAGGGAGATGGGCATAACTGCAATATATAACAGGCATCTGGTTGGCCACTGTGAGATGAGGATGCTAGACTAGATGGGCCATTGGCCTGATCCAACAGAGGTCTTCTTATAATCTTATGTTTACGTGATGATGATGATTATGATGATGATAATCAGGGGAACCCATTTGGGCTCCTGATTATGGGTGCCCAGCATGCATGAAGTCATGATGTCAGGTCGTAACGTGACGTCATGACGTCATGCAGCCTCGCTGCCCGCCCTCGGAAACTGATTTGCGGTGGTAATCGGGTTCCAAGACCTTGGAAAGCCCCCTGAGTCCAACTTCCGGTGAGGAGCGGATAGGACTCGCCAACCTGGGAAGGCAACCCATCTAGGAGAAGGGAAACTGTTATCCTAAACCAGGGGTAGGCAACCTAAGGCCCGGGGGCCAGATCCAGCCCAATTGCCTTCTCAATCTGGCCCATGGACGAACCAGGAATCAGCACGTTTTTACATGAGTAGAATGTGTCCTTTTATTTAAAGTGCATCTCTGGTTTATTTGTGGGGCCCGCCTGGTGTTTTTACATGAGTAGAATGTGTGCTTTTATTTAAAATGCATCTCTGGGTTATTTGTGGGGCATAGGAATTCGTTCATTCCCCCCCCCCCAAAAAAAATATAGTCCTGCTCCTCACAAGGTCTGAGGGATGGTGGACCAACCCACGGCTGAAAAAGGTTGCTGGCCCCTGTCCTAAACCTCTTGTGGGATATCTTCAGGAGAAGTGGAGTCCCTAAGACGGTTGGATGGTGCCTTGTATGCCTTCTTCTGGCAACTCCTGCAGCCAAGCTGGTGCCCGGCGTATTACTTTGCTTTCCTTTGGACTATCATCGAGGCTGATGATGTCAAGTGTCTTGACTTCTTGGCAGCTCAGGAGCTCCATACACTCTACCCAGGCTTACACCCCAGAGAGGTCACTTTGGTGCTACTAATGCAGCGGTTTGACTTCACCCCCCACTCCATTGTCTCTCGAGATGCCAGCAACAACACATAAACAGATAGTCCTACTCGAAGTAGACCCATTGAGGTGAATGGACATGGCTAACTACTAAAGTCCATTAATTTCAGCAGCTCTCCCTGGAGTAGGACTTATTTCATCAACATCTTGCAGGCCAGTATTCCCCACCTCTAGTACACAGCCAGTGAGGTGGAGTGATTATAGTGTCGAACCGGGAGCTGGGAGAGACCAGGGTTCAAATCTCCACTGCTCCATGGGGCTCACTGGGCGACTTTAGGCCAGTCATGAACCCTCAGCCTAAGTACCTTGCAGGGTTTTTGTGAGGATGAAATGGAAAGGGGTGGGGGAGACCCAGGCAAGCCGCCTGGAGCTTCTGGTAGGATAAAGGTAAAGGTAAAGGCACCCCTGCTCATACGGGCCAGTCTTGACAGACTCTAGGGTTGTGCGCCCATCTCACTTAAGAGGCCAGGGGCCAGCGCTGTCTGGAGACACTTCCGGGTCACGTGGCCAGCGTGACATCACTGCTCTGGCGAGCCAGAGCCGCACACGGAAACGCCATTTACCTTCCCGCTAGTAAGCGGTCCCTATTTATCTACTTGCACCCGGGAGTGCTTTCAAACTGCTAGGTTGGCAGGCGCTGGGACCGAGCAATGGGAGCGCACCCCGCCACGGGGATTCGAACCGCCAACCTTTCGATCGGCAAGCCCTAGGCGCTGAGGCTTTTACCCACAGCGCCACCCGCTGGTAGGATAGGTGGGATATAAATGCAACATATTGGTAAGAAATATTATGCCCACCTCCAGGTAGTTTCATTAAAAAAAATCTACACCATTTGTAGTTTCTGGAAGATGTGCAGACTCTGGTTTGACGAGGCTACAAGGGAAGACCTTCAGCAACACCTGGGAGGCCAAAAGCTCCTCACCTGGGTGAGTTAGATGGACCAATGGTCTGACTCAGTGGAAGGCGTCTTCCTGTGCTCCCGAACCAGTTCAGACCACCCCCTCTTCTCACCCAAACAACTCACCTCTATCTGAATGAATATCATCCCCATAATGAAGTGCAGGAACCAGTGCACAAAGCCCCCGAGCATGAAGGCTACGGAGCGGGATGGCTGGAGGAACAGCTCCAGTATGATCACGTTGGGTAAGGGACCTGGACGGGGAAGAAAGGATTCGAGGCTGTTTTTCATGGACTTGCTCATTCATCCATAGCGATTCGAAAGGAACTGGTGCAGTTATGAGCTCTCACGTGCCTAGTTCAAACCTTGGCTGGATCTACACTGACGTTTTAAACACTATTAGAACGATACATAGTTCTAAAACGTCACAGGGGATACCGGTAAATTAAAAACGTCGTTTCCTTTTAACAATGCAGTGTTCCTATTGCCGGATCCTGGTTGCTCTGCAGTGTCCTCAGGTATCACATTTTAATAACACATTATTCACGTTACAAGGAAAACATAAGTGTCCATTACGTTATGAAAATCGTTCCTTAACCCTTCCTTAAGGTTATAAACCATGAGTGTAGATCACTGGGTGGGAAATAGTAGCAAAGTTCCCTGGAAAACTCCCACCATAGTTTGCTAAGTATGGTAGCTCACTGAGGGCGCAGTTCCCAGGATCCTTTTTGCAGGGGAGCCATTGCCATTATTATTATTATTATTATTATTATTATTATTATTATTATTATTATTATTTCTGATTGGGTTGTCCCAGCCACTCAGGGCAGCTCTCAACAAAATATTAAAAACAGAACAAAACATCAACCATTAAAAACTTCCCTAAACAGGGCTGCCTTCAGATGTCTTCTAAAAATCAAATACCGTATATACTTGAGTATAAGCCGACCCAAATATAAGCCAAGGCACCTAATTTTAGCACAAAAAACTGGGGAAACTTATTGACTCGAGTATAAGCCGGTTCACCACACCACAAACCTGGTGGTGGCGGCAGCTCCTGCAGCCAATCAGAAGCCGTGGAAGTCCCGTTGGACATTAGGCTTCCAAAAGAATGTTCGAAAACCGGAACACTCACGGTTTTCGATTGTCGGGAGCCAAAACGTACGAGTTCTGGGGGGTTCAAGAACCAAGGTACAACTCTACTGTACAGTGGTATCTCTGGGTATGAACTTAATTCGTTCCGGAGGTCTGTTCTTAACCTGAAACGGTTCTTAACCTGAGGTACCACTTTAGCTAATGGGGCCTCCTGCTGCCGCTGCACCGCCACCATGCGATTTATGTTCTCATCCTGAGGTAAAGTTCTTAACCTGAGGTACCACTTCCAGGTTAGCAGAGTCTGTAACCCAAAGTGTTTGTAACCCGAGGTGTTTGTAACCCGAGGTACCACTGTATTAGGTTATGATCTGGTTAACTACAATAACAATTTTCTTTATCTTTTTCTCTTCTGTAATATATAGAATTATTATTGTTGTTATTGTTGTTGTTGTTTTCTACATGGGTACCATTTTTTCTTCTTTTTATGTCTAATCTTACTCTGTGCACTTGTAATTATGTACTCTTTGTTTTTCAAAAAATATATTTTTTTTAAAAAAAAACTTAACCAGAAATAAAACAAGCGGCCCACCCTGTTTGCCCCTTTGAAGGAACTCTCTAGGTCACCTGAGTCCTTACCTGGCCCAAGGATGTGCCCAAAGAGCAAGATGAGGAAAAAGACTGAAGTGACGTATGTCATCCACGGCATGGTTTCCTGTGGGAGAAAGTTGAGCGTTCTTCAGACATGTATGAATGAGAGTGTCTGGCACACCTTAAATTAAAGCAGGAGGGAGGAGCACTTCTCAGATTGAGGGCCTTCCGAACCACAAATCAGTGGCGGGTGGGACAGAGGCAAAAGTGGGTGGACAAGGGGTTATAGAGTTGGACAGGTCCTCCCCAGGTCATCTAGTCCAACCCCTTGCAATGCAGGAATCACAGCTAAAGAAGCCTTGACTGGTGGCCATCCAACATTAAAAAGCCTCCTGGGAAGGAGAGCCCATTGGAATCTCCCTTCCCAGTAGGCTGGTTTCACTCACATTCACACATGTCTCCATCAAGACAAGCGAGAGGCGTGATCAGGGTTCAAGGACATGTTCTGGACAGGCAAAAAACCCTCCTGATTAAAGCACAGCCAGAGAGCGGTGTGGCCTGGTGAGAGGGGGTGTGGCCTAGCGAACGTTCTGAGGGCCAGGCAAAGAGAGCCAGAGGGCCACATTTGCGCCCCTTCCCCAGCCTGAGGGACCCCACCCTGGATTAAGATACAGGCAACTCGGCATTTATATGGGGGTTACGTTCCAACGCACTTACAGCAGACCATCAAGGGCTGGGAATGCATTGGGAATGCAAGAGCCAGATACATTTTTGCAGGAAAGACCCGCCAACAACATTCCTTCCAGCTCTTCCACCTGACACCAAATCTGAGTGGATTTTCAGCTGCCTTATCCTGAAGGAGACCAATGCTCCATTTGGCTCAGTTTGGTCCACACCAGGCTTTTGCCAAACTTGGGTCTCCAGCTCTTTTTGGACTACAACTCCCATCATCCCTAGCTAGCAGGACCAGTGGTCAGGGGATGATGGGAACTGTAGTCCAAAAACAGCTGGAGATCCAAGCTGGGGAAACCCTGGTCTACACTGACCAGCAGTGGTTCTTCAGGGTTTCAGATGCTGCAGTGGACTGAACCTGGGACCTTCTGCATGCCAAGCAGCTGCTCTGTGATGGAGCTACAGCCCTTCCCTTGCTGGTGACACTGGCTAAATCACACCAGGTTTTGATCAGCAAACCTGAAGTTCGAGGGTCATGGTTAACAGAATGCAGAGGATGCTGCATATCGCAAATCCAGTGAGGAGGAGGATCCTTCGCCCCACTAAATCCACTGTATAAACCTAGAGGGTATAAGAACAGAGAAGAAAGAGAGTTTGCGTACAGAAATGAGAAACAGAATAAAACGAGGCCACCAGGAATCAACAGAGGTAACTTCCATATACAGGGCTGCCTTCGTATGGCTCAGGGGTCCCATAACTCCATATACCCTCCAACGTGGTTGGCGCTGTGGTCTAAACCACTGAGCCTCTTGGGCTTGTTGATCAGAAGGTTGGCGGTTCGAATCTGTGCGACGGGGTGAGCTCCTGTTGCTCTGTCCCAGCTCCTGCCAACCTAGCAATTTGAAAGCACTCCAGGTCAAGTAGATAAATAGGTAGTGCTGCGACGGGAAGGTAAAGGGCGTTTCCGTGCGCTCTGGTTTGCGTCACGGTGTCCCGTTGCACCAGAAGCGGTTTAGTCATGCTGGCCACATGACCCGGAAAGCTGTCTGGGGACAAACGCCGGCTCCCTGGGCCTGAAAAGCGAGATGAGCTCCACACCCCATAGTCACCTTTGATGGGGCTTAACTGTCCAGGGGTCCTTTACCTTTACTTTAGCCTCCAATATTTCTCTGATGAAAATAGGGACATCCTAGGGAAAACCAGGACAGCTTCTGTGAATCCAGGACTGTCCCTGGAAAATAGGGACACTTGGAGCATCTCCACATGCCCTATAAGGGTTCCCCCAGGGATACTTTGAAGTGACAACAGCGCAATTTTAACACCATTTGAAACAGAACTTTTGATTTTAGGAAGAGAGAGAGAGAAAGAGAGAGAGAGGCTTACCACGATCATCAGCGAGATTGCGATGAAAATACTTGCCAACACAGTGATATACCGGGCTTCCTGCTTCTTGACCCTCAAAGTTGCATAGATTCTCTCTGAGTAATAGAACACCTGGAAGCAAACCACAACTATGGAATGCCCTCCAACCAGAGGAAGGGATGGCAGAAGATTGGACAAAATCATGGCTTTCAATGGCTGCTTGCCATGATGGCTACCAGGTGCTGCGGACCACAAGAAAAGAGAGGGCTCTTGGGCATGGGACCTGCTTGCGGGTTTCCCAGAGGGATCTGGTTGGCCGCTGTGAGAACAGGATGCTAGACTGGGTGGGCCATTGGCCTGATCCAGTAGGCTCTTCTCATGTTCTGATGCTCTTAACTCCCAGACTGCCAGCATTTTGTGGGAGCGAATGAAATGCATCCTGGGATATATATACAGCGTTTGTATTCTGCAACATATCATTAACCCATGTGTCTGCAAACCCCAGAGCAGTTGTGGAACCTGTGGCCCTCCAGATGTTGCTAGACTACAGCTCCCATCAGCCCCAGCCAGCATGGCCCAAGAATCAGGGAGGATTGTGGGAGCTGTAGTCAAAATCCCACCAGCACTTGTGGTTAGGGATGGCTGAATCTGTCCATTTTGGTTTCTCCCGGTTTCTCATTTTTCCAAGTTGGAGTTCCAGTTCTACACATGTATTCTTCACCAGCATGCTTTCTTTCTTTCTTTTTGCTAAGTCCTCCTAAAAATTAATCAGCATTTTAGTGCATTTTTCTCCCAATTAAACATATTTTTGGATAGTTTCCCCTAATATGCACATACCTGCAAGGCAATTTAATATAATACATATTTTTGTGTTATTTTCACCAATAGATGCACCTTAATGCACACTTTAATCCTACTGCATGCACTTTTGGATATGTTAGTTAGTAAGACAGAGAACTGCATTGCAAAATTCAAAGGAGTGCAGATTTTGATGGAGGGCTGTCTTTTGGTTCTGATATTGCTTTGGAAAGTATGAATCAGGCAAGTCTGCAATGAAATGAAGGCCAAATCAAATTTATCCTCCATCTGTAGCTGAGAGGTGGACAAAAACTTCTCTCTACTTTTTGCACACCTTGCATAATTTTATCAACTCTGTTGAGCCACCTATCCCTCGCCTTTTCTCCGAGCCAAAGCAGACACTCATACAGTGACACAGCAGGGAACCTCTTTTTTCCTGGGTGATGTTCTCAGCTTCCAGGGGAACCCTCAGGATGTTGCTCAGCTGTAGCTCCCATCAGCCCCTGCAATCCTGGCCAATAGCTAGAGATTATGGGAGCTGTAGCTCAGCAACCACTGGGAGTCCACAAGTGCCTTAGACCTGGAGTAGAGTCTTCTGGGAGCTGGGATCACCACGCAGAGAAGGAGGTTCCCTGCTGCATCTCTGCATGAGTGGTCATTCGGATGAATATTAACACTCGCTCAGCCTTCTAGCCCAACTGTGAAGCTGCCTCTCTTACCGCATTGACACCTGTGAGCTGCTGGCCACTCATGAGGATGACCACGGAGATGATTTGCCAACGCATGGCTTGGTTGCACAGCAGCTTCATCGTATTCATCTCCTTCTCCACCCTTACCGAGACGTTCTCCTGTTGGAGCTCCTCGAGCTCACTCTCCACATCATCATGGCATCTCAGCCTCTGCAAGACTGGAAGGGAGCAGGGAATGGAGCCACCAGGGCAGGAAGAAATGAAGAAACAACAATGTGGAAGAATAGTGGTAGAGCTTTGTATGTCCCAGGTTCAGTCTCTGGCATCTCCAGGTAAGGATTGGCCGGGGGGGGGGCGACCCCTGCCTTACACCTTGGAGAGCTGCTGCCAGTCAGTGTGGACAATGCCTCCTCTTACTGAGCCAGATGGGCCAATGGTCAGACTCAGTATAAGGCAGCTTCCTATGTTCCTATGTGTTGCCACCCTGCCCTGCTACTGCCGCTGCCCCCACTTGCTCTGCCAACTCCATGTACCCTGCCACCTCTGCCACCGGCAGAGAACCACCAGCACCAGCGCTGATTTCAAGGAAGATTGCAATGATTGGGGGGGGGGGGAGCTTTCACTCCAAATCGTGTGAGATCTTTCCTGAAATCAGTGCCAATGGCAGAGACGGCCGGGCAGGCAGGGTGCCCATAGGGGTGCTACCTGGTAGGGCTTCTGTTTTTTTCTTCTTCTTCTTTTTTTAAAAAGATATTTATTAGAAGTTTAGAAATTACAGAAAAAAGAAAAAAGAAGAAGAAAAAACAATGAAAAGTTTAACAAAACATACATTACAATTACAATAAAAAGGCAATACAACAATCCAGAAAAAAAGAAGAAAAACAACACACTAAACACACACACCCAATACTCCATATCTTTACCTTTCATTAGCTTGTTTCATCGACCTCCTCACACCTCCCTTTTTTGTATTCTATTTCAGTTAACTATTTCAGCAAATTCTTTCCATCTTTCTCAATTTTTGTTCTGTAATTTATCTTAATGGTCTAACCTTAAATTTTTCATTTTGTCCCGTTATCAATCCGCTTTTACTTAATTCTTTATTACATTTCTGCTAAGACCATATGACTTCATTCCAGCATCCTTCTAACATTCATTAATTGCTACCTGGTAGGGCTTCTGTTCCCTGAGGCAATGGCCTCACCCTGCCCAATGGCTGGGCCAGCTCTGGCCACAGTTTCAGTCCCCAGCATCTCTTGGTGGGACTGGGAGAAGCTTCCCATCTTCCTCGCCCCCCTTGTGTCTCCTGGGTAGGTCTGAGGATGCTCCCAGTGCTGTATATGGGAGAGCGGGAGCTGCCAGCCTTTGCCCAGAGACTCCCACAGGCCTCTATGTAGGGTCCCCATGCCGTAATGTTCCTGTGCACTCAAGGCGATTGTACCTTGCCTGGCTTTCACCTCATCATTCCTCTGAATCAGGAGAAACCTTGGGCTTTCGGGGAAGCTGGGCAAGACGATGACTTGAAACACCGCCAGGATTCCAGTGAAGCACAGCAATAGCGGCCAACCTGTACAAGAAGATGCAGTTACGACTGGGGGTGAGAGAAGGCTTTCCTTTCCGCCCTCTTTCCAACTCAAGCTGCACTGAATCATAGAATCATAGAGTTGGAAGAGACCACAAGGGCCATCGAGTCCAACCCCCTGCCAAGCAGGAAACACCATCAGAGCACTCCTGACATATGGTTGTCAAGCCTCTGCTTAAAGACCTCCAAAGAAGGAGACTCCACCACACTCCTTGGCAGCAAATTCCACTGTCGAACAGCTCTTACTGTCAGGAAGTTCTTCCTAATGTTTAGGTGGAATCTTCTTTCTTGTAGTTTGGATCCATTGCTCCGTGTCCGCTTCTCTGAAGCAGCAGAAAACAACCTTTCTCCCTCCTCTATGTGACATCCTTTTATATATTTGAACATGGCTATCATATCACCCCTTAACCTCCTCTTCTCCAGGCTAAACATGCCCAGCTCCCTTAGCCGTTCCTCATAAGGCATCGTTTCCAGGCCTTTGACCATTTTGGTTGCCCTCCTCTGGACACGTTCCAGTTTGTCAGTGTCCTTCTTGAACTGTGGTGCCCAGAACTGGACACAGTACTCCAGGTGGGGTCTGACCAGAGCAGAATACAGTGGCACTATAACTTCCCTTGATCTAGATGCTATACTCCTATTGATGCAGCCCAGAATTGCATTGGCTTTTTTAGCTGCCGCGTCACACTGTTGGCTCATGTCAAGTTTCTGGTCAACCAAGACTCCTAGATCCTTTTCACATGTACTGCTCTCAAGCCAGGTGTCACCCATCTTGTATTTGTGCCTCTCTTTTTTTTTGCCCTTTTTTTTGTTTGTTTGTTTCCTTTCCTCTGCGGTTTGCCTTCTGCCAAAAACAGCATTTTCCCTCTCACTGTCCACTGTGTGGGAATTATGTAACCCACGGCATTTGTGCAATTAACGACGGAAATTATGTTGCCAGTACGCTGCTACATTTTGTTCGTAGTAGCGTAACTCGATGCAAATTGCGGAATGGACTGGGCAGAGAAGGAATGGTGGTGACCGCCTCCCCAGCCTGACCCTTCCAGAGAAGAGGAAGAGAGTTTAGATTTACAGCAGGGGTTTGAGGCAGATGAAGGGGGAAGTTGGGAAATAATGGGAGCGAAGGAGGATGAGGAGGAAGCAGCAGCAGATGGGGCAACAGCTGACAGACACAGAGACCTACCCTCTCCCAGAACCCGGCGAGCCTTGAAAGTAGGAGAGCAAAGAGCTCAAAGACAGAGGGCACATAGCAGCACCCGCAGAAGTGACGAATGAGGAAGTGAGAGAGACAGGTGGTGGAGATTCACTCGGGACAACGCCATTATCCAAGAGGCTGGGTTCTATAGCCTATCTCTGTAAATACTGAATAAAAATAGGACTGTAAAAAACATTCCCTTGTCTTTGTACATTCCTGGACAACCAGCTGCTTGACATGGATGGACCATAATCCATGATGTATCATTTGCAAATAGAAAGCCACGGCAACAATGATTAAGTTTGCCAGATTGATTGATTTCCATTCCAGTCATGGGATGGATAAGCAAACATCATTGATGTTTTAGTGTGCTTAAATACTTTGTTGGGAGCCGCCCAGAGTGGCTGGGGCAACCCAGTCAGATGGGTGGCATATAAATAATAAAATTATCACCATCAGGGGTGCCAAATATGGGGAGCTCTGGATGCCTGAGCACCCACACCACAGGGCCTCCCCCCACAACTTCTGAGGTCTTGCAAGGCCTCAGACAGCATCTCCAAGGCCTCGGAGATGCTTTCTGAGAACTTCTGAGACCTTGGAACCCAACTTCCAGTGGCAACAGAAATTGGGGCGCTTTCTGAGGTGTTGCGAGGTCCTGGAACCTGACTTCTGGTACCACCACAAATCATGTTCTGAGGCCAGGGGGCGAGCGTGACATCATGACATCACATTACAACCTGACATCATGACTTCACGCACACTGGGCACCCATAATTGGGGGCCCAATTTGGCTCCCCTGATCCTCCTCCTCCTCATCATCATCACATAAACATAAGATTATAAGAAGACCTCTGCTGGATCAGGCCAATGGCTCATTTAGTCTAGCATCCTCATCTCACAGTGGCCAGCCAGATTCCTGTGGGAAACCCACAAGCAGGATTTGACCCTTCTCCCCTCCAGTGGCTTACAGCAACAGGTATTTGGAACTGTGGAGGCCGAGCATCGCCATCCTGACCAGCAGCACCCGCAAGTCCTGCTTCCTTTTCCATTTCTGCTGAAACTCTCCAACATCCCTTGTGATGATCTGCCAAGGTTACCTTTCTCAGTCCCGAGAAGCTCTTGAAGACTAAGGATCTGTGAGACGATGACGCCAATGGTGACAAAGATCATAGGGACCGTCATAATGGACCCCCTCATGTTTCTAGGGGATATCTCTCCAAGGTATAGTGGGACGATGCAGGAGAACATGCCTGGTTAGATGGTAGACAAAGGGACGGTTAACAGCATGGATGGGACACGGCAACATTTTCAAGGAACATGGGAGGTTCTTCCGCTGGGTGGAGGTGGCCAATTGATCTTCGCCCCAGCTTTGGGTGGCATTCTTCAGAGTGGCATTCTGTGCCCCTGCATGTTGGGTAGTGGAGATTGGTTCATGGGGTAACAGGCATTTAAATTGCTACTTTGGGGGGGGGAGGAAATAGACATTGCAATAATCAATAAATACGGTATTTGATGGCAGGGGCAAGGAATCTTTGGGCTGGGGACCAAATGCAGCACCCCAAGCCTCTCTATCTGGCCTTCAGGACTCTCCCCAAGATGCACACCTCTCCCCAGGGCACACCCTTCACCATCCCAGCTTTAAACCCTCCTCCAGTGCTTCCTGCCTGGCTGGACTTGCACCCTGATAATGCCCCTTGCATTATTTAAGTGGCTTTGCTAAAACCACTAAGCCCAGGGCCCTCTCTCACCTGAGCACATTCCAGTGACCAAGCGTGAAAATATGGTGTATTCATAGGCATGTATCACAGCAGAACATCCCATGAAGCCAGCGGAGAATATGGACATAATGTTATTTATTACCAAGGCCCCTTTCCTGAAAAGACAGGGAAAAGGGGTAGGAGAGGTAGAGGGAGCCAATACATGTACAGTAGCGTCAAACAAGCAGGAGAGGAGCTGTTGAATTGCAGTAAGGTCTTTTGGTGGGCAATTTGGTCTATTTTCAATAGTTATGGGAAGGACAAGGAGCTATGCAAGGCAGGAGAGCTCCTGGAAACCCCCAACTACTGTAAACCCCATTCAACCCCCTCCTTTGACGTCTGAGACTTCAGCTGCCAACTTCACATGGACTAGCAACTTGCTTTTTCATCCCCCCCCCTAATTTTTTTTATTGATTTTCCAAATTTATGAACAAATAAACAAACATAAATCCTAACTTCAATAATTCCACTTTTGTTAACATTATTAAGTGACTTCCTCGAATCCCCCTGGCTGAGTTTCAATGTGTATCATTGTAACGGTTTACCAAAACTAATTCCTCATAAAATTTACTTAGTCAAGTAACATCTTTCTTTCTTTTCATATTAACTTTAAACATATTATTCTATAACATCACATATTTAAATCCTAAGCCAATCTGATACTTGCAAGTATTTCTATTTAAGTTGCTTTTGCATCTTGGCTAGAGATGGGCAAATCTGTTTATTTCCATTTCTTATTTTTTCAGCTCTCCACATTTTCACATCTGTTTGCATTCCCCCCCACCATGTCCCCTAATAAACACCTCCTACCCCACTACACAGGGGCGGGGAATCTCCAGCCCACAAGCCAGAGTTGGCCTATGAGACTGTTTCCATCAAACCACACCCACTTGTCCTTGCTTGACCTCATATGTAACATCAGGTGTGGGGCAAATAGAGGCATAGCTGCCAACGCACGGGGAGGCGCCTTAAAGTGGCATTGGCAAGGGAAATCAGACATAGGTTCTACCACCTGTCAGCTTGGTTAAAACGGAAGCCTTGGGCACTTCAGAGCACCACCATGGGCTCCTGTGTGATGCTTTGAAGTCCTGACATTGGGACTTCAAAGCACCCAATCACCTAATGCCATTGTGACATTTGGCGACCTACAGGCAAGCAGCTCCAAGGCTAGAACCAGAGAAGCATCTTGCCTGCAAACCTAAAAGGACCCACCCCCGTGCCATAGCCCCATAAACATATTCCCTCTTTACCTGCCGTATTTGTCCACCATGAAGCTGACCAGAAGGGACCCAATCAGGCCTCCAAGGGAATAGATTGCAATGGTGAAAGTGTAGAGGAAATCAATAAAGTCTTCTTCATCTACGGTAGCCTGCTTCCTCTGTTGATACGTGCCATTGTAAAAGTTTGCTATGAGCTAGGAAAGGGAGGAATAAATAAGAATGGTTGCACTGGGGAAGCAGAGCCCTTTAATGGACTTGATTTGCCCACAAATAAAGTTCTGGTATGCACTCAACTCCTTCGTGCAATAGTGTCAGGGACCCTGCTGAGGAGGAATGGTGGGAGACTCCCCCTGCTCCTGCTCCTGCTCCAGATCCTGAAACTTCAAAACAGGAGGACAGTATAGATTTGGAACAGGTCGTGCAGCTTCCCGAACCTCCTCCCCTGCTTCCTCCTGCTGTGAAGCATAATCTCATGGGACATGGGACACATGGTGTGGGCATTTTGGGTGCTGCCCATTCGACTGGAGGATTTTCGTTGTCTGGGTTTTAAATTTGAGGGCAAATTGGCACTGTAGCGGAAATGCGGAAGATAGAATTTCTACTGACGAGGTGTAGGTGGCCTTGCACAATTGACCCTTCATATCACCCTAAGCAGCGGCGTTTCTGATGCTGACTCCTGCTGACTTGATTGCGGAGAGAAGTCTGGAATCAGAGGCAGAAGCTGAAATCAGTAAGTGGGGGGGGGGGGAGGCCGAGAGCCAGGTTGGTGAAGAATCGTGTGTGTCTCTCCCTCCTGCTACGACAAGCTCCCCTCCCTGCTTGTCTCCCAGAACCAGAAGAGGGCTGAAACGGGTGGAGCAGTGGCAGGTTGCGTGCAGGAGTAGTCTCTGATTGCTTAGGGAAAGCCCTGGAGAGGATGGTACTTGGAGAGGCAGGGATTTGATGGGATAAGGCCTAACAGAGATGAGCTGCTGTGCTCACTAGGCCTGACACTCAGCCAATACTGTGCAAATTGTGTTTTTGCTAATAAAGAGTTTGCTGCTGGTTCGTTCTTTGACAGGTGGCTAAAAAGCTCCTGTTTCATGCTATTTCAGATGACATGGGGTCCCTGCTGCAGAAATAGTAACAGATCTTTGACCCTCTGCAATCCCAGACCATTACATGTCTGATCTTACCGTAGATGGATGGCTGGCCACCCAGAGGTTGTAACCATATTGTAGAGATGAGCCAGAGGAAGTCAGCAATGTAACTAGCAGAAGCTGCCTTGTCAGCGCCTATGGGAAGGAGCAGAAGCAGATACTGAGGCCTTTGAGTGTAGAGGGCGAAGCATCCTTTTAAATTGATGGTTTATTCAATACATCTAGAACTTCAGAAAAAGAAACTTAAACACATAGTAAAAGAGAGGTCTGATGCTGTCCTGGTTTGGTCTAGCAGAGAAATCCAAAAAGCAAGGATCTGGGCCAGACATTTCAGCAGCACAAACATCTCTAAGTGGCAAAGGCCAGACTTTTAGAAGACATCTGAAGGCAGCCCTGTTTAGGGAAGCTTTTAATGTTTGATGTATTACAGTATTTTAATATTTTTTTGGAAGCCGCCCAGAGTGGCTGGGGAGGCCCAGCCAGATGGGCGGGGTGTAAAAAATAAATTTATTATTATTATTATTATTATTATTATTATTATGGTTCTTCCTGCAAGGAAACATTCCCATAAACTAAGGAATTCACATACAAATGAAGGAATGAAAAGTCGACATCATTGTTTCCCTTGCTTCCCAACTGCTAGTACCCCAACAGAAATTTAAGGACAAAGAATATATGTCAACATAAAAATACTTTCACAACATCCACACCTTGGGATAAACAGGAAGCATCATACAATCATGGGTGTCTTCATTTGTAAATAAAATAAAGGCGTGCTATATTGCAAAAACACTGGTTTCTTGCAATATGTTTTCCTGTTCTTTTCTTTTGTTTGCATGCAAATTCCCCCCCCCCTTCTTGTTCTTATTTACAGACATTAATAAGTACTTTAAAAAGGGAGGAAAAAGCAAACTAATAATTAGAATCAATTAAGAATATGGGACTAGATGTGTCATTGGCTTGATTCAGGAGGCTCTTATGTTCTTACATTTTTACCATTAATTTCTGGTGTTTCTGGTGGATTAGAGGATCCATGGGCAGTTTGTACCCAGTAGTACCTTCAAATCTTTAAATCACCAATTACCAGTGCTTTCCCCCTAGAAAAATAGGTGCCGGTACTTGCCATGAAGTTGTTAAAAAGTGTGGCACTTACTGTAACAACAACAACAAAAAGAGGTGCCTTGAGTATCCCGTGAAAAAAGGCACTGCCTATTATAATATTGCAGAAAGCATTAAGTGCTAACATTGCAAGCTTTTATGAACACTCTGCTTGAAGGTTGTAAGAGGACTGCTTACAAATAAATGTTACCAGGTTCCAACACGGGTGCCCTATGATATTTACACGTGGTGTAGAGAAAGTGTGCAGGGAAAAGAATACAGGGGGGCTCCTCACTTGTGCAGCTCTGGGAAATAATTAAGTAATTTAATTCATACCAGGAAATGGAGTGTGAGAGCTGGAGAGTCACAAGGAGACCCTCCCCAGAGCCTGAGGGGGACTTCAGTGAGGGTGGAGAAGAGACTGGAGATGTAGCAGGGCTCTGTTTAGACTGCTCAGCCTCCCCGCCCAACAGCTGATGCATGTGGTGGCCCAGCAGCAGCTGCTTCTCCACACATCCTCCAGCATCAATAGCTGTCAACTTACAGATTTGAAAATAAGGGACCAGCAGCTTCGAAAATAAGGGATCAGCAGCCCAAATAAGGGATTTTCCAAGTACAGGTATGTTCAACTTCTGAGCCCCTCCAAGCCAAAGGCAGAAAGCCCAGCCAGCAGCCAAACGAAGCCTCAAGCGGTGGTTCCCACAGCACAGCAACCCGGCAAAGGGGATGCAGCAAGGAAAACCACTGTCACCTCTCCGCTAAGAAGCGCTGAGCAAAGGCGAGTCCCCAAATAAGGGACAATTGACAGCTATGCCCACAGCTCCAATTCCAGTTGTGGATATATTGTGGTACAGTATTTTTTAAAAAATTGGATTGGATAGAGAGTGTCCTAGAGGGCATTTAAAGGGTGTTTGGAGGGTGCTCCCCACTTATGCGATTTTCAGTTATGTGCATGGGGCACCGCAATGCAACTGCTGCAAAAGTGGGGAGTCGCTTACATATGCATCTGATCTGAGATGCATGTACAGTCACACCTCGGAAGTCGAACAGAATCCGTTCCGGAAGTCCGTCCGACTTCCAAAATGTTCAGAAACCAAAGTGCGGCTTCTGATTAGCTGCACGAAGCTCCTGTAGCCAATCAGAAGCCACGGAAGCCCCATCGGACATTCAGCTTCCAAAAGAATGTTCGAAAACTGGAACACTCACTTCCAAGTTTTCGATCATTCTGGAGCCAGAACATTCAACTCCCAAGGCGTTCAGGAGCCGAGGTACGACTGTATTTGAAAAATGTCCTGCTGGTCTCAGTGAAAGAAACCCAGAAGCATTTTGTCCTCTTACACCCTGCTCTGCTACTTTATTTCCTCAATTATTCTCCTTTGTTTCTAAGAAGTTTTAGCAATAATATTGTATGAGGCAAGCACCCTCGCTATATCATTTTAGACAGCAGCCTGACCCAGACAAAAGGATTTATGCATATTTGGTTTGAAACATTTTGCTCATTTTAACTGCATTTTACTATGTAACCCATTTAGCCTTAAAAGAGTTTCCGCATTAACACATTCCCGCCCCGCCCCCCCAATAAATAAAATAAATACATTTGATGGGATTTCCTGCCAGACCTGCTTGCATTCTGGAAACAAACAGACATCAGTTTGTTTAACAAAACCTCACTGGGTGAACAAACCCTCTGAACTTACCCATTTGCGGGATCCTACGGACTTTATTCTCCTTGTTGAAATGCTTGCCGTGGATTTTCGATGCTGAGTATCAGATGACTGGCTTACCTGGGGAAAAGGAAAAAGTTATCGACTGCTGCAAATTACTTTAGAACATAGCATTAGCCTTCTGTTGCCTTCTTGGTAGTTGTGCCTGACCTGTGGAATGACCTCCTGTCAGATGTCAAGGAAATAAACAACTACCAAACTTTTAGAAGACATCTGAAGGCAGCCCTGTTCAGGGAAGTTTTTAATGTATGATGTCATATTGTGTTTTAAGTTGTTGGAAGCCACCCAGAGTGGTGGTTGGGTAGCATATAAACAAACAAACAAACAAACAAACAAATGTTGTTGTTGCCATTATTTAATATATCATAAGGTAAAATATTATAAGGTATAAATATATTATATCCTGCCTTTCTCCCAAGTAGGGATTCAAAGCAGCTTACAACATTTTAAAAGTTCAGTTATAAGGTACAGAGTTAAGAAATACACACTGGTTAAAATAAATTAAAGGGTGCCACAACACAATTAAAACCAGCAATTAAAATACCTGTCAGGCTTCAGGGAATCCGATCCCTCCCCCGATGGCAGCCAAAAAGCAGATAAACAAGAAGAGTTCTTACCACGTCATTTATTCAGTATTCACAGAGAGAGAGAGATGAAGGAATGCAGTCTCTATTAAATAATGGCATCTCTCCGAGTAAAGTCCAACCCCCTCCGTCATCCCTGCGATGGCTGAACTGAGCTTTCTGCCTCTGAGTTTTCTGTTCTACTACTCTCAATGCCCGCCTAGTCCTGGAAGAGGGGGGCTCAGGAAGGCTTTCCAAAGACACTGAGTCTGTCAGCTGTTTCTCCCCCAGCGCTTCTTCTTCCTGCTGTTCTTCTCCCAATTTCCCTTCTGCAGCCTCTGAATTATGGCCTTCTGCAAACCACTGTTCTAAATCTATACTGTCCTCCTGTTCTTGGGAAGGTTCAGGAGAAGGGAGGTCGGCCCTTCAGTTCCTCCTCAGTCCAGTCCCTGACAATACCTGGACACCATCAAGGCCAAAAAACCACTGATAGCCTTAAGTAAAGGTAAAGGGACCTCTGACCACTAGGTCCAGTCGTGGCCGACTCTGGGGTTGCGGCGCTCATCTCGCTTTATTGGCTGAGGGAGCCGACGTGCAGCTTCTGGGTCATGTGGCCAGCATGCCTAAGCCGCTTCTGACGAACCAGAGCAGCACACGAAAACGCCGTTTACCTTCCCGCCGGAGCGGTACCTATTTATCTACTTGCACTTTGACGTGCTTTCGAACTGCTAGGTTGGCAGGAGCAGGGACCAAGCAACGGGAGCTCACCCCGTCGCAGGGATTCGACCCGCCGACCTTCTGATCGGCAAGTCCTAAGCTCTGTGGTTTAACCCACAGCGCCACCCACGTCCCACGACTGATAGCCTTATCCCCCATCAATTTGCCATTGGAGTGTAAAGCATCCAAGTTGGTGACCATTGTACAGCTTGTGACAGTGAATTCCGGAGTTTAACAATGGCTACTAACCACAATGGCTATGTTCTATCTCCTCTGTTGGAGGCAGTATGCCTGGGAGTGCCTGGGAACCACAAGTAGGGTGAGTTGCTGCTGCACTCAGGTCCTGCTTATGGGCTTCCCATTGGGGCAACTGGTTGGCTATGGCGAGAACAGGATGCTGGACTAGATGGTCCTTTGACCCGATCCAGCGGACTCTTCTTATGGGATGTCACTTACAGTACATCCTTCCCTGTCCTTCCTGTTGAGTTTGTATGCAGAGATAACCTTGTCCCGCTGAATATCTCATTGGCGTACATCTCCCATCATACCTTATCCTCTGTCAGGCTGGCAGTCGAGGGTTCGAGTCCAGCATTTGGAGCGTCCAACTGGTTCTCCAGTTCTAGGTTGTTGGCAGTCATCCTTCCTTCTTAGGCTGGGTAGGGGACGGAGAGGCAAAGGACACGCAGACTAGCCCAAGCTTTCGGAACTGGGGAATGGCGGAACAGGCAGCCAGGCTCTATTTCCCATTGAAACAAGTCATTCGGAAGGTTCACAGCGTTGCAAGAGCCAATCAGAGGATGGTGGCTGGAACATTCCAGGGGAAGCTGTTGACAGTTGGAAGGCCCAATAAAGGACGCCCATGTCGGAGCGCATCAGATCTGAATGATTTGCAACCTGAGTAATACAGCTGGTGTAGGGGACGCGGGTGGCGCTGTGGGTTAAAGCCTCAGTGCCTAGGGCTTGCCGATCGAAAGGTCGGCGGTTCGAATCCCTGCGGTGGGGTGCGCTCCCGCTGTTCGGTCCCAGCGCCTGCCAACCTAGCAGTTCGAAAGCACCCCTGGGTGCAAGTAGATAAATAGGGACCGCTTACTAGCGGGAAGGTAAACGGCGTTTCCGTGTGCGGCTCTGGCTTGCCAGAGCAGCGATGTCACGCTGGCCACGTGACCCGGAAGTGTCTTCGGACAGCGCTGGCCCTTGGCCTCTTTGAGTGAGATGGGCGCACAACCCTAGAGTCTGTCAAGACTGGCCCGTATGGGCAGGGGTACCTTTACCTTTACCTTTTTAATACAGCTGGTGTAGCATAGCTACTCAGAGGTTGCCTGCAGAGTATTAACAGGATTATGTATCCTCTCTGCAAGAAGCCAGGCTAAGGAACCATCAGCAAATCCTGACTTAAAACCACCTTTAACACAAGCACACGAAATGGCCTTAGGAAAGCCACACACTCTGAGTTTAGCCCTTCCCTCCAAATTGCAAAGCAGGCGCTTGAAATGTTTATATAACAACAACAACAACAACAACATGACCTTCGCCCCACAACAATTAAATACAATATTAAATATATTGATCTACTTTACATGATGGCTGAAGATATAAGAAGTTCATCCTGGCAGGGATGGAACGGCGCTGCTTTCATTGCCTGGAGCTACTCTTCTTTTGCTAGAATTTCCCATTAAATCCCGGAGGATTTTAAAGGGTAATATAATAATTAGTACGGGGCTTTCAAGTGTTCAGCATTCGTGTAGCGCTTATGGGAGGAAACATTACATTTGTGGGTTTGTTACTTTAGAGAATAAAAAAGAGGTTAGAAGAATATTGTTGAATGTTAGAATATTGTTGAATGTTAGAAGAATATTGGAATGAAGTTATATGGTTTTAGCAGAAGTGTTATTAAGAATTATATGAATATTAATTGTTAATGTGTTAAAGTGGAAAATTTAAAGTTAAATTGTGTTAGGATAAATTATAGAACAAAAATTGAAGAAGAGGGAAAGGATTTGTTGAATTAGCAAATTTGAACTAGAGTACAAAAAAGGGAGGTGCGAGGAAGTCGAGGAAATAAGCAAATGAAAGATACAGATATGAAATTTGGATGTGTGTTTAAATGTTTTTGTTTTCTTTATGTCGTATTGTTGTACTGAATTCTTTTTTATTGTTGACGTATTGTTTGTTGAATCTATGTATTGTTTTTCTTTTTTGTCTTTCTTTTCATAACTATAAAATATTTAATAAATATTAATTTTTTAAAAAAAGAGGTGACCCGACAAGAGATGTATAGAATTACGCATTGTGATATGGAGAAAGCATATAGGAAAGGGGTTTTTTCCCCCTCCCCCTCACATAACACTAGAACCCAGGTCCACCCAACGAAGCTGAGTGTTGGAAGATTTGGGACAGAGAAAAGAAAGGACTGCTTCATGCAGTGTGCATTTAACTTGTGGAACTCCCTCCCACTAAAGGCAGTAATGGCCACGAAACTGGATGGCTTTATAAGAGGTCTAGACAAATTCATGGAGGACAAGGCTATCAATGGCTACTAGCCAAGATGGCTGTAGTGTGCTTCCATAGTTGGAGGCTGTGATGCTTCAGAAGTCCAGTTGTTGGGAGCCACAGAAGGGTGCTCTTGCGCTCGGGTCCTACTTGCCAGTTTCTCACAGGAATTTTGGGGAACAGGACGCTGAACTAGGCCTGATCCAGCAGGTTGCTGTTAGCAAGGTAAAAAGGTAAAGGACCCCTGGACAGTTAAGCCCAGCCAAAGGCGACTATGGGATTGCAGCGCTCATCTTGCTCTATAGGCCGAGGGAGCCGGCGTTTGTCCACAAACAGCTTTCCGGGTTATGTGGCCAGCATGACTAAACCGCTTCTGGTGCAACATAACACCGTGACAGAAACCAGAGCGCATGGAAACGCCGTTTACCATCCCACCACAGTGATGCCTATTTATCTACTTGCACTGGCGTGCTTTCAAACTGCTAGGTTGGCAGGAGCTGCGACACTGTTGCGGGGATTCGAACTGCCAACCTTCTCATCGGCAAGCCCACTGACAACCCACCAGAACCTTCCCCAGAATCCGGCTCCTGAGCCTTTTGATCCCTGGTCACTTCTGCAAGCTCCAACATTCCCTGGTGGCCCAATTCCGCCTCCCTCACCTCCCACAGGCCTTCTTCTGGGCCATCTAACTCCACCTCCGTCTTTGCTGGCCCCACCATCTCTTTGGAATCCCCCCGTCGCCTCCATGGCATCTCCTCCACATGCCTCATGACTGAATTTAAGAAACCTTTGGGACACTTTTATCACAGGCCTTCGAGGCAAAGGCGTCAATTGTGGCTTCTCGCAGCAAAGAGTATCTGGGAGCTCATTGGGGTGGCCTTGGGACCATCTCCCAGCCTAACCTATTTCACAGGGTTGTCGTGAGGGCAAAATGGAGGAGAGAACCATGGAAGCTGCCTTCAGCTCCTTGGAGAAACAGGCAGGATTGTAATTTTGTGGTTGTTAGAGCCTGGATAGCTCACTTGGTTAGCATGTGGTGCTGATAACACCAAGGTTGTGAGTTTGATCCCTGTCTGCGACAGCTGCATATTCCTGCATTGCAGGGGGTTGGACTGGATGACCCTCAGGGTCCTTTCCAACTCTATGATTCTATGAAAAGAAACACACAGACTTCCTGGAAACAGGGATATACATCACACATGGATTTATTATTATTATTATACTTCAGTTTATACAGCATGTGCTATTATCAACAAAAATGTAATAATGATAATGAAGGCTGAGCAATAAGCACCAATAGAAAAATAGCCTGAGGTTAGACAGTTTTTTCTTTTAAAAAAAGATATTGAGGAAGCCGAGTTCATTAGTTTCAATGGGCCTACTCTGAGCAGGATGGCCATTGGGCATAACTCTATATCTGTTAGAGGAGGGATGGGGGACTCCTGATGTGGGAGTCCAACTCCCATCAGCCCCAGCCAGCATGGCCAGTGGTCAGGGGTGATGGGAGTCACAGTTCAGCAACATCTGGAGACATCTGGTCCCCCATATGTGGATTACAGGTGCCTGAGAGCTGGACGCATCATCCAGAAATGAGGTTCCCTGCTGTGTCTCTGCATGAGTGGCTGATCCAGCTTTTATTAAGACTGATTAAAACACGGATGGGTAGCCTATGACCCGTCAGGTAGGTGTATAAGCCAATAGTGAGAGGTGGTGGCAGTCGGAGTCCAGTGTAGGAAAAAAAAGGAATAAAGTCCAGGCTGTTCAGTCAGACCAGAAGGGAAACTGCTGCAATCACCAATGGGCCAACCGAACAGAATATCTCTTAATCGCTGTATGGACTGTCTCCCAAGTTTCTAGTCCTCTGAGATTTGCATGAGCAGGAGGGTCCTGGTCATTCGGATTGCCTCGGTCCTCCTGATATCCAGGAAGTTCTGGCCGCTGGTTTCCGGGATCTGCTTGAAGGCATAAATTAAGATGGCTACGCAGAGAGGCCAAAAGAGGAGAAAGCTGTAAGGCTCAATGTGTATCTGGAGAGAAAAAAGAGAGAAAAAGATAGAGAGATATAGGACTTGGGCACGATATGGAATGTGTGTAAGAGAAAAAGATAGTAGCAGCCACACCAACTCAAGCAAAATGGCAGGCAGGCAAGCAAGCAGCATGGGTGGCAGGCAGCCCATGCAAGCTGTTTAACGGGGCAGAGATTGGAGGCACTTCTCAGAGGAGTTTGGCAAACTGCTCTCTGAAGCACCCTTTGTTATGTACTGAAGTTCTCAACCTGGGCCAGCAGGGGGATACTGTAGATAGTTTTCACTCAGGTCCACATATGCAAATAAGGGATTGAAAGTGACGTTCAGTGATTGGATAGTTACAGAAAATGGTTACTGTTTCGTTCTAGTGGAGCTCTATATAAGCAGGCTGGCTGAACCCTTCAGTTCAGTTCTGTTCTGGCCTGTGAATAAACAAGAGCTGTTTGCAGAACCGCTGTGCCGTCTGATATGTTCACAGACAACTTAACACCCTTGTTCAACACAGCTAAAGCAAGGTTTAATGGAGGGGGCAGGTGCTTCAGCAAACCAGTCTCTGAAGGAGGAATGGCTTCTGAAAGTAACAGACTATGCAGAAATGGCAAAGCTGACAGCAAAACCAAGAGATCGAAATGACAAACTTTTTAATAGATGAGTGGAGGCCATTTGGGGACTATTTGAAAAAGGACTATTTGGGGACTATTTGAAAATTGCGGGCAGGTTTCGAGATACGAGGAGCGGACAAAAAAAGATAAAATAATTGTACTGGAGAGATTTTTTTTTTGTAACAGATAAGAGTTTGTTATATAACGCAGCAGAAAAGGGTTTGAATAAAAACACAGGGGGTGGGTGGGAGGGAAGCCAATCTATGAAACATAGTCGTTATGTAATTATCTAATTTGAGAAATTTTGGAAATCTGTATCTTAATTGCAAAGGAGGCCAGCTACAGAATGCACATTTAATGCAGCAAAGTCAACACACAAAAAAGCATTATCTTAAACATTTCAAAAGAAAACATTGCTAAAGGAAGTCAAGTATCAAATGCACATTTAAAACAGCACAATTATCCGGAGAATAAAATATTATCATAAGCATAGAACATTGCCGCTGCCGCTGCCAATGGTGCCTCATGACGGGTAAAGTCTGTGGAAGCTCAGATTCGATGACCTGGGACTCCTCTAAGAGAACCTTGGATGTATTAGCAGTGGCGTAGCGTGGGGGGTGCAGGGGGGGCCGTCCGCACCGGGCGCAACATCTGGGCGGGGGGCGCGCTCACACTCGCAGCTCTCTGCCCCTACCTGGCTCACTCTCTCTCTCTCACTGCAGTGCTGGCTGTGTGAATCCGATCCGAGCCGCCGGGTCGCTGCCCACTGTGGAGGGGAGGGTGCCAGGCGTGCGGTGCGGTGCAGAGAGAGAACGAGGGACTATCTGGGGGAGGGACAGTGCAGCGGGGGGGGGGGCGCAAATTACTTGCCTTGCCCCGGGTGCTGACAACCCACGCTACGCCACTGTGTATTAGCCAAACCCACTTACCTCCATCTGAAGGAACACGACTCCGATAACGAATTTGCAGAACCAGTGAACACAGCCCCCAGCCATGAAGGCAGTGGACCGGGATGACTGAAGGAACAGCTCTGCTACAATCACCACTGGAACCGGATCTGGGCCAGGAGAGAGAGAATGCCCCATTTTCATTTTCGCTAATAACAAGACAACAATACTTTTTTATTTATACCCCGACCATCTGGCTGGGTTTCCCCAGCCACTCCGGTCAGCTTCTAACAAAATATTAAAAGTACAGTCATACCTCGGGTTGAAGTTGCTTCAGGTTGAGCGTTTTCGGGTTGCATGTTACTTCCAGGTTTCGCTGCTCATGCATGCGCAGATGCTCAAAATGATGTCACGTGCATGCGCAGAAGCGGCGAATCGCAACCCGCGCACGCGCAGACGTGGGTTGCATTTGCTTCAGGATGCGAACGGGGCTCCAGAATGGATCCCGTTCACATCCAGAGGTACCGCTGTACATTAAAACATCAGTCATTTAAAAAAATCCTAAACAGGGAAGTTTATCTATGCTCCTCATCTCTTGTGCTTCCTCAAGGAGCCCTGAACATCCTGGCCATATATTTAAAGCGCTACGATGCCACTTTGAATGGTCGTGGCTTCCTACAGAGAATTATGGGAGCTGCCATTTGTTAGAGGTGCAGAGAGTGGCTAGGAGGCCCCTATCCCCCCCCACCCCAGCTGAAATTCTCAGACTGGTTTAACAACCAAGTCTTCTTCTCAGAGAACTCTGTGAGGGGAGTAGAGCAGGCGTAGGCGAACTCTTCCCTTCATATGTTTTGGGACTACAATTCCCATCATCCCTGACCACTGGTCCTGTTAGCTAGGGATCATGGGAGTTGTAGTCCCAAAACATCTGGAGGGCCGAGTTTGCCTATGCCTGGAGTAGAGGATTCTCCCAATAACTCTCAGCACCCATAACAAACTACAGCTCCCAGAATTCCTTGGGGGAAGCCATGACTGCTTGACGTGCTATGATTCTGCTTTAAATGTATGGTTGGGAATGTGGCCCAGGTAAAGACTTAGGGTTGTAGCCAGTGAAATTCTACTCAGAAAAGACCTACTGAAATTAGCGAACTGAAGTTAGCCATGTTTGCTAGCTTCAATGGATCTACTCTGGGCAGCACGAATGTTGGATTCCCCTTCAGACTTATGATGTTTGGCAAGCACCCTTACACAGCTGTTTGGGGTGTGTCTGTGTGGCATTGCACATATTTTTATGGACTGAGCATGTCTTTGTCCAACTATGTCAGTACAGTGGTACCTTGGTTTAAGAACAGCTTAGTTTATGAACAACTTGGATTAAGAATGCTCCAAACCTAGAAGTAGGTGTTTTGGTTTGTGAACTTTGCCTAGGAAGCAGAACATGTTCTGCTTCCTGTTGAGTGAGTCCCCCCCCCCCCGCTATGGGGGCCTTGGTTTAAGAATGCTTTGGTTTAAGAATGGACTTCCGGAACGGATTAAGTTCGTAAACCAAGGTACCACTGTACTGGAGAGCTCAGTGTAATGAGAGATGGACAAGTCTCATAAATCATCTTCATCAGAGAGCTTACCTGGCCCGATGGACTGTCCAATGAGGAAAAGGGTAACGAAAGATGAGCTGACGTATGACATCCACCAGATGGTCTTCTGTTGGAGAAAAGGACTCACAGTTCAAGCAGAGACTGTGTTGTGGTTGCAAATGACATAGATACTCCACTACTGCAGTCATTATCATCAGAAAACCCTATTTAATAGGACCGTGACTGTGTTCCTATGCCTGGGCATAAGCTCCATTGAACTCAGGGGTGCTTTCTTCTCCCCAGTATCAACCATCTTAGGCCCTACGATCAGCAGGTGAAGCCCTGTTGGTGGTGGTGCCACTGGAGACTGCCCGGTTGGTGTTGACACATAACAGGGCCTTTTCAGTGGTGGCTCCTTGCCTGTGGAATGTCCTCCCTGGTGTGGTGCGTTTCTCACCCTCTCCTTTCATTACTTACTTTCAGGAATTTAATAACACTCTTGTTTAACCTAGGCATTTGATAGCTGAAAGACACTGCTCCTGGCAACCCTATGATCACCAGCTAAGAGTGTTTTTAACTGTTCTTTTAATACATAAAAAGGGTTTTAACTGGAATTAGAGTGTTTTAAAACTGCTTTGAATTGCGTTGGTTTTTGCAGTTGCAGTTGTTGCATGTTTTACCCTGGGCTCCTTTGGGAGGCAGGGAGGAAGAAAAATCAAAACAACAACAAAACAACAACATGGTTTAATTAACAGCCTATCTGCTCTGTCCTGCAAAATTCCTCAGTTTTATACCAGTTCAATTGTTGTCACCTCCTGCAAGCAATTCTTAGAAGTGCAGTTTGGTGCCAGAAATCCCTGAGCTTCCCCCATAGAGCTCCCATTTTGTCAATGTGTAAATGTTCATGTTCCATGACTGTAGAAATAAATGAACAAATAAATAAAATTATAGGGTTTTATCCAACTCAGAGCAGACTCACTGAAGTTAATGGACTTTAGCTCATCTTGGCTGGTATGCAGCACTGAAGTTAATGGATTTCTTCATTTATTATTTAATTATCTATTGCATTTCTATCCCACCTTTTCCTCCAAGGATGTCCAGGTGGCATATACATGATTCTCCCTCTCCTCATTTAACCCCCCCCCACAATAACCCGGTGAGGTACGGTAGACTGAGAGGCTGGCCTCAAAGTCACACCCTGTGAGCTTTGTGACCCAAATGGGGATTCGAACCCTGTTCTTCCCACACCCCAATCTGACAATCTAATCCATGGGTAGGCAAACTAAGGCCCGGGGGCCAGATCCAGCCCAATCACCTTCTAAATCTGTCCCGTGGACGGTCCGAGAATCAGCGTGTTTTTACATGAGTAGAATGTGTCCTTTTATTTAAAATGCATCTCTGGGTTATTTGTGGGGCACAGGAATTTGTTCATTTCCACCCCAAAAAAATATATAGTCCAGCCCCCCACAAGGTCTGAGGGACAGTGGACCGGCCTCCTGCTGAAAAAGTTTGCTGACCCCTGACTAATCACTGCACTACACCAGCTCCCCACCACACCACATAATTATAATGGGTTTCCTCTGAGTAGGATTCAGTTGACTGCAACCCATAATTTCCATTAAAGCAGCATCCACTACACAAAATCAGCATCATTCATCATTTGATGTTCTCCTCCATGTGCCATCTCCATAGAGTGGCAACTGGAGAACGGTCTTTTCAGTGGTGGCACCTGCTTATGAAATGCTCTCTTCCCAGGGAGGTTCACCATCACTAAGTACTTGGGGGCACCAGGCAAATGTGTTTCTTTTCAGCCAGGCTCGGGGAGTTTGGGATACTGTCATGTATACCTGAAGGAGCGTCTCCACCCCTATCGTTCAGCCCGGACACTGAGATCCAGCGCCGAGGGCCTTCTGGTGGTTCCCTCATTGCGAGAAGTGAGGTTACAGGGAACCAGACAGAGGGCCTTCTCGGTAGTGGCGCCCGCCCTGTGGAACGCCCTCCCATCAGATATCAAAGAGATAAACAACTACCTGACATTCAGAAGACATCTGAAGGCAGCCCTGTTCAGGGAAGTTTTTAATATTTAACGCTGTATTGTTTTTATTACTTGATTGGGAGCCGCCCAGAGTGGCTGGGGAAACCCAGCCAGATGGGCAGGGTATAAATAATAAATTGTTGTTGTTGTTGTTGTTGTTGTTGTTATGGCCTCCTTTGTTTCATGCATAAGAGTGCTTTTAGCTTTTATTTTATTTCAGTTTTGGTTTTCATTCTTGTCTTACATTGCAAGTCCCTTTGGGACTTTACTTTCTGCAAACAAAAAGGACTAACAAATGCAACAGATAAATTATTATCATCATTATCCTAAGAAGTGAGGGCACTGCATTGGTGGGTGCTTAGCGTCAGACATCAAGAGTCTGTAGACTTGCAATACAGACCTGTAATTCAATCGCCATGGCTAAGAGGACACAGGTGATGCTGCAAATCCCCAAGCCACTGAGTAGCAGATTTCTGTGCCCCGAAGAATCAGCAAAACGTATCTAAAGGATACAAAAAAGCAGAAAAGTTAGAAAGAGAGAGGAAGCGTGCTTCAAGATGGCCTGTCTATTGATCATACATTCTGATTTATTTGCAGGGAGATGTCAGCTATTTAATGGGTGGCCATATTTATTATCTTACAGGGAGATTAGATAATTCCAGTGCATTTCCTTGTCGCTTCCTGCATTTTTGGGAAGAGGGTTTGTTGCGCTAAACCTCCCAATCAGCTCTCGCTGCTCGACGTGAATTGGCTAGTATGTGATTAGGAACCTGAGAAGCTCCCTTGTGCCAAGTCAGACCATTGCATCCCTCTAGCTCAGCAATGTCTGCACTGACTGGCAGTAGTTTTGCAGGGTTTCAGCCAGGGTGTCTTCCCTAGCCTTGAGATACTGGGGATTGAACCTAGGACCTTCTGCCTGCAAAGCAGATACTCTACCATTGAACTATAGCCCTAAAGACGTAGGAATATAAAAAACTATCTTATATTGAGTGAAGCCCATTAGCCGATCGAACTCAGTATTGTCTACACTGGCTGGCAGCAGCTCTCCAGAGTTTCTGGCAGAGTACATTCCCATCCCAACCTGGAGATGCAACTGGGGATTGAGCCCATCTGAATCCCACCCAAAATGAGCAACAGCCTGGATGGGCCCAGAGGCGGAAGCTCTGTTTTTACTTAACCCTAAGCCAAACTAGGCACTCAGCTATACAGCTGCAAATAAAATGTTTAAACTGTGTTGTAAAGTGCATTATACAAATGTGACACTAGATGGCGATGGTGAGCTATGGCAAATCCAATAAATTTTTCAAAACTTTTTTTCAAAAGCATTTCCACAGCGTTTTTTATATGTGTCTAGATTCCACCCAGGTCTCTGGAGAGGCGATGGCATCTGTTTTGCCCCTCCTCTGATCCTCCTGCTGTGAGCTAAGCCACGGTTTGTCTTTGCATGCCATCCGAACCCGGACTTGTAGTTTGTCTGTAGGAAACTGGAACAACTCAGCCAGCTTAACACAGACACACACTATAAAAGTGCTGGCCTTTGGAGTAGGCCAAGGGTAGAAGCATTACAAGGAGGAGCTAAACATTCATATCAGGGGAGACCAACATGGTGCCTTCTAGACATTTTGGACTACAATTCCCATCAGCCCCAGCCTGTGTGACCAATGCTTAGGGATTATGGAGTTGTAGGCCACAACATGTGGAGCTCATCACGTTGGCGTTGATGTAGAAATGCGAGAGAATCTTACCACCAGGAGAGTTATGAACATAAGCACAATGTATATCGTTATGCTGATATACCCGACAATTTTCTTTTCTAACCCCATAGCCATGTAGAGTATCTCCATATAATAGCTGGCCTGAAAGGAGAAACAGACATTCTTAGCTGAATGATGACCCCCTATCAAGATACAGACAAATCTGTCCATTTCAGCTTCTGTCGTTTTTTCAGTCTTAATTTCGGTTCTCCACAGACAGCCAGTGAGGAGGGGGATTTTTCACTGCTCAATATCCCACCCACTGGAGGAGGCCACAATATCTACAGTTCCCCAGGCTAAAGGCCAAACGCCTGGCTGAAAACTTTTTTTGCCTGGCACCTCAAAGCAGCCAGCGATGGCACCAGGCAGGCTTCCCTGGGGAAAGCATCCCACACTCAGGAGCCACCACCCAAAAGGCCCATTCTCCTCGGGGAGATTGCCCTACCGCGTTAATGCCAGTGAGCTGCTGCCCGCCCATCAAGACGACGGCAGAGATGAGGTGGCTCCATATGTCGTCGAAGTGATACATCGTAAAGATGTCCATATCCTTTTCCAATTCCTCGGAGAGGTCCTCCTCGTGGAGCTCTTCGATTTCGTCCTCCACGTTGTCGCAGCCCCTTAGCTTCACCAAGGCTGTGTGGAAGGAGACGACTGGCTTACTAGTGCCACCGACCACCCATGTCGGCTCAGCAGCATTTGGAGGGTTCTTAGCACCCCCACCCCCAGTCTGTACACACTGCCTCTTCCAGCAGTGGAGGCTGGTGCCCGCTGGAACTGATATGGCAGAGCTCAGGGAGGCCAACAGTAGGGGGCGCCAGAGCAGACGGCTGAGGGCGCTAGAGCCAATGGTAGGTAAAGCCAATGAATTCTAACCCATCTTCATCCTCCCCCTGATGAGTTCAACATTGAGCCTAAGGAGAACATAGCCAGTGTATGCAAAGATTAGACTATAGTATATAATCAGTCTATATTTAACATTCTTTCAGGTATCTTTACAGGGTGGTTATATGACTAGGAGCATTCTCTGGTTTGCTTTTGGGTTGTTTTTACAATTTCCCTTTAACCCTTCATTCATTCCATACTTTCCCCCATCACTTTCCAAACTGCCAAAAGTTGATTTATTTTTATTTTTTACAAAAAGGTAGTAGATTTGTTGTCCTAGGGCAAAAGAGCATTTTAAAATCACTTTCAATGTGCAAAACTATTCAAGGATGCACAGGAATCCCTCTTGCAAAGTAGCAGGAGTTCGGAAGACACCGTGCAAATGATCTCGTGCTACAACTACGTGCGGCATGGAGAAAGTGGATGGAGGGAAGCTTCTCTCCATCTCTCTCTAGAATTCACCAACATCCTAGGAAGGAGAATGATGGAAGATTCAAGACAGACTCTCTCTTGCAAACTCTCTCTTGCAAGAGGCAGCTACGGCCACCAACTTGGGTGGCTTTAAAAGAGGATTGGGCAAATTGATGGAGAGGAAGGCTATAGTATCAAAGCTTGCTAGTTTTGATGGTTGTGTTCTGCCTCCACTGTTGGAGGCAGGAATGCTTCTGAATCTCAGTTGCTGGAAACCACAGGACGGGAAAGAGCTCGTGCTCAGGTCCTGAATTAAAATTGAAATACTTTATTGTCACTTGTACAACTTGTATACAGTGAGATTACACGAGCACCCCCCACTCAGCTCTCTTAGTCTTAATTCCCCTTGTTTACTGACGCACGCCCACCAAACCCGAAAGTCAGTTGCCCTGTTGTTATCTTTTCATTCAGCAGCCTAACAGCCCATGGATAGAAGCTGTTCTTTACCCTGTTGGTGTGACTAATCATGCTTCTATATCTTCTGCTTGTTCCTTCTCATTGAGGCATCTTGTTAGCCACCGTGAGAACAGGATGCTGAACTAGATGGGTCATTGGCCTGATCATAGCTGTCAACTTACAGATTTGAAAATAAGGGACCAGCAGCCTTGAAAATAAGGGACCAGCAGCCCAAATAAGGGATTTTCCCAACAGAGGTAGGTTCAACTTCTGAGCCCCTCCGAGCCAAAGGCAGAAAGCCCAGCCAGCAGCCAAACAAAGCCTCAAGCGGTGGTTCCCACAGCGCAGCAACCCGGCAAAGGGATGCAGCAAGGAAAACCACTGTCACCTCTCCGCTGGGAAGCGCTGAGCAAAGGCGAGTCCCCAGGCAACGCGGCCGATTTGATCAGCACAAGGCATGCAAGCTCCACCCCCTGTCGTTCTTAGACTCCTTATTGGGTGAGCAACACAGCCAAGCAACACAGTTGGAGCCTCCCTCCTCCCTGGCCAGCAGTGAGGAAGGAAGGGAGAGGAGCTGCTTCCTTTGAAACCTGGGAAATTTAAGGGACATCATCAATAAGGGACAGCAGCGGGACATGGTGCTGGGATAAGGGAGTTTCCCGCCAAATAAGGGACGGTTGACAGCTATGGGCCTGATCCAGCGGGCTCTTATTAGGCTACCTCACACGGAAAGTGAAAACAGCAGCGCTTTTGGTGCTCCCTCACTTTGGTGGGTCTACTCTAATTAGTGGCGTACAACCCTGGGCTTAAAGGTTTGGGGCATGAAGACTGATGATAATAACCACATCCACATGTTTTTCCATTCAGTTTCTACCTTCTCTGGCTGCTTCTTCGTCATGCCTCTGAATCAGGAGGTACCGAGGACTTTCGGGGAAGAATGGCAGGAAGATGAGCTGAAATAATGCCGGAACCCCAGTGAGGCTCAGCAGGAACGGCCAACCTGCACACAGATGGTAAGAGACATGAAATGTGATAGCACAACTAGGTGGCTAATCCATAGAGCAGAGACAGTATCTGGTCCCCGCCTCCTCAATGTGAATTTTTTTTAAAAAAAAATCATTTTTATGGTGGTTTAGTTATAAACAATAACAAAGAAAAAGCAAACAATGACTGGATAGGAATAACCAAACAATATAAACCAAGCATTACAGGAGCAAGGCATAAACCTGAAGACCATTGTTATAAGAATTTTAAGGTCTCAAATATAGAATAAATATTCATAAAAGCACACATATCTAAATATATGAACCATGTGTCTGAAATAGTACGGGAGAGCAATCCTGAAGCCATTTTGACTCTCCCAATGACCTCAAATATTCCTCTGCAGTCAGGGAGCCAAATGGGGAAAGCCTTCCCATTGTCTTTTGCTTACAAATCCTATCTCAAGGGTGCATTTGTATATGAATAGGATGAGCTTGTGACCTGGATTCAGGAACTAAAGTATTAATCATCACAAAAGAATGGCTGGACTGCCCAGGTAATGCAACCAGAGACCATTATCAGGTATCCTGGCAGACAGGATTTCTGCTGTAGACCACCTCCTGTGATGTATTTCTGCTGTAGACCGCCTCCTTCTGTGATGTATGATTTTTATGGGGGTGGTTGGGCTACAGGGTGGGCAATTTCAAAAGTCTACATAAGGGCTTGCGCACCATTGTTCAGGGTTCTCCTCCCTCCTGCGGGTGGTGAGTGGGGACCTTGTTGCAACCGTTCCTTGAATAAAGATCAGGCTTACTAGCCGCTTTGCTTCTCAATATACTCTGGTTGGCCTCTGTTACTTTCTCCTACCAATAGGGAACCCGCTTAAGGACTCTATATGGGAATACTGCATAAGGAAAAAGGAGCAGTTTTTTCATATAATACCATGTTGCACGCAGGATCCAAATTCACATCATACATTTAAAGAGCTATGATACCGCTTTAAACCCTCATGGCTTCCCCCCAAAGAATTCTGGGAGCTGTAGTTTGCAAAAGGGGGCCGAGAGTTGCTCAGAGGCCCCTATTCCCCCTCACAGAGCTACTGTTCCCAGAGTTCCCTATGGAGACAGATTGGTTGTTAAACCACATGTCAATAACTACATGTCTGGACAGGATGCCAGGTGTGCGTGAGTGGGTGGGTTTAAAAATTAAATGGGCCGGCCACGCTCACATTCAAACTTTGTGGGTGTGGCCAGAGGGTAGAAGTGGGCGTGGCTAGAGGGTTGACCCTTGAAGCAATGTGAGCCACCTCTGGGTCAAGAGGCCAAATGGGGCATCTCTTAGACTTACCTTCTTGCGTCCCTAGGAGTTTGTCAAGGCCAAATATGCGAGCCGTCAGGCTACCAAAGATGATAAAGAAATGGCCAGTGATGGCTATGGCTCCTCGCAGGTTTTCGGGGGCAATCTCTGTGAGGTACATGGGAACCACGCTGAAGGAGATTCCTGTTGACAAGGTAAAAAGCAAAAGATAATTGAATGTGCATAGGCTACGCGCAGAAGCATCTGAACATATTTCTGGGCTGGCAGACTGTTATGTACTGAGCTGAATAGGATCCAAAATACAGCAGTCTGGTTGGTCCTAGAACAATAGGATCCAAAATGCAGCAGTCAGATTGGTCCTAGAAAAATAGGATCCAAAATGCAGCAGTCTGATTGGTCCTAGAACAATGCAGCACTATGATTGGTCAGCAGGAGCCACCCAATCCAGCTCCAGGTGGAAGTGAATCCGCAACCTGATTGGCCCACGGGAGGATCCCGGAATTAGCCAATCACGTGTGGCCCATTGTGTAAATAATGTATATAAAGCAGATATTTTGGGGGAACATTCATTCCTCACTACTATGAGCTGAATAAAGAGCATGAAATCCACTCTCGACTCCGAGTATATTTCACAGACAATGCAAAGTCCTACTCAGAGCAGACTGTTTAAAAAGCTGGGTGCCTGCCCCTCCCTCTGCCAAGTGGTGGCAAAAGCCCATGGGGTCCCAGGCACACACGCAGGGTCTGTGTCCCTTTGGAGAACAGAAGATATGGCTGGGGAAACCCAGCCAGATGGGCAGGGTATAAATAATAAATTATTATTATTATTATTATATGGCGGAGACTGTCGTGCTTCAAGAAATATGGTTCATTCACCTATTTACACCTTCCGTCTGCATGGAGGAAGTCCGGATCTTACAACATGGCCCACAGCTGTGCAGGGAACTTTTCGCCTCCCTCTCCAAGATAGGTCTCAGCTTTTTTTGCCCCTTCTTCCTCCCAGAAAACCCCTTGCTTTCCCCCAGAGCAGTTACCCTGGCAACCTTCCAAAGCCCCAGTGTCTGTTCACACCTGGGGGAGAGAGGGGAGTGCCATTGTCTTGTTAATGGCCTCTGTTGTAGTCTGGTTTACATAAGCCAGCCCAGGATTTCCCCATCTGGCCCAGCTCTGCAGTTGGTGTCTTAGTCCAGATCCCAACTGAAATAAAAAAATGTAAGGTATATATATATATATATATATATATATAATGTTCATGGATGTGCCAGGCAAACACATACATAAATGTATGGGCCACATGTCTGAGGCAGCACAGGAGGGCAGCCCTGGAGCCATTTTGGCTCCCCAACTGACCAAATGTTTTATCTGCAAGGTCAAAGGAAAATAGAAATGCCTCCCCATTGTCTTTTCAATCACAAAACCTGTCTTAAGGGTATATCTGTGTATGAATAGGGTGAGCCCGTGACCTGGCTCAGGAACTAAGTATTTGTCATTACAAAAGACTGGCCAGGCTCCCCAGAGTATCCAATCAAATGAGCGTTAACAGGTATTCTGTCAGACGAGATAAACAATGCACTCAGATTTCTGTTGTAGACCGCCCCTTGTGTGATGTAGGTCTGGGGGGTGGTCTTGGGCTACACCCCTTCTGTGATGAATGTATGATGTTTCTGGGGGTGGTCTTGGACTCCAGGGTGGGCAATTTAAAATGTCTATATAAGGGCGGGCACACCTGGGTTCTGGGTCCTCCTCCTTCTCCTGCGTGTGAAGGGGGCACCCTGTTGTAACAGTTCAATAAAGATCAGGCTTACGAGCTGCTTTGCTTCTCAATATTCTCTGGTTGGCCTCTGTTATTTTCTCTGGCCGACAGAGAACCTACAAGGGACTCTATAAGTGCTCTTGTGTTCCCCATAAGGGAATAAGGGCAGATTTCCGTTTATTACACAATTAATCAAAATCCAAGTATTTCCTTCCTTCCTAGGGCTTAGGAGGTTCCCGCCCCCCACGCCTCCAGATCTATAACAAGACTCATTGGACTGTTGCCAAGCAGGTGTTGAATTTTTTTCCCCATTTCTGAAAATATTTAGGGCATTTATAACAAAAATACAGAGTGGTTTTTTTTCCCTTTAAAAATATTTAGGGGTACTCTCATTTTCCTACTCATATTGAAATACTGCCCCTCAATGAGGCCAAACTTAGATTCACAAAATGTTTAGGGGTAAGCGCCACCCTGCGTCCGCCCAGAAGAAAAGCACTGAAAATACATAAAAACATACAATACAAACCGTGTACAAAAAGGTTAAAAGAAACTTAGTGTAGCTCAAAGTAGACCTGTTGGAAATTATTTAATTATTTCACAAAAAGTATACTTTTTAAAAAAACAAACCTTAAAACAGTCTTATAACAGCAGTTTACAAAAAGAATAGAACAATGAAATTATGGGTTAAAATCAACTATTTATAACCTTCAAAAAAAAAGAAAAGGATTTAAATCAACGATAAGCTAAAAGTCACATTGAAACACACATGCCAAAAAGTGTCTGCTTGATATCAATCGGCGGTGAGTTCCAAAGTGTAGGTAAAAAATCAATTTCTTGGCAAACGCAGAATAAAACCTGCAACAGTGCCAGTTCTGCAGATCAAAGTGATCAAGTGGGCATATATGGTATAATATGAACTCATAGGTACTAATAAAGCTACAGTAAGTGAGCCACGGGTGGCGCTGTGGGTTAAACCACAGAGCCTAGGACTTGCTGATCAGAAGGTCTGCGGTTCGAATCCCCGAGACGGGGTGATCTCCCGTTGCTCGGTCCCTGCTCCTGCCAACCTAGCAGTTCGAAAGCATGTCAAAGTGCAAGTAGATAAATAGGTACCTCTTTGGCGGGAAGGTAAACGGCGTTTCCGTGCGCTGCTCTGGTTTTCCAGAAGCGGCTTAGTCATGCTGGGCACATGACCTGGAAGCTGTACACTGGCTCCCTCGGCCAATAAAGCGAGATGAGCGCCACAACCCCAGAGTCGGTCCTTTACCTTTACCTTTAAGTGAGCCATGCCCATTATCTTCAATAGGTCTACTCTGAGTAGGACTAGTCTTGGACTAACAACTCATTGAAGTGAATGGACATGGCTCACTGAAATTTATTAATTTCAATGGGTCTCCTATGAGTATAACTTAGCTGGGAAAACCTATGCAAATATACACTTGGGAAGTTGTGGGCTCTCCTTGGAGGTTTTGAAAGCAGAGGTTGAATGCTCATCTGTTACGAATGCTTTAGCTGAGATTCCTGCCTTGCAGGGGGTTGGACTAGATGACCCCCTGGGGGCCCTTTCCAACTCTATGATTCTTTTCCCGCCCCTATGACCACGGACCACTATACAGCTGCCTGTTGGAAGCAAAGCAGCCACCCGCAAAACATTTGCAGGCGCAAAACAGTATTGTAAACAAGCCAATACCACCCCAATACCATCACGATCACAATAATTGTGAATGCACAATATACAGGATGTCTAGAGAGGCCCAGGTCAAAGGAAATGCATGCCCAGCATATATATACATTTAAACAACACCTCCTGTCTCCGACTCACCTGCACATATTCCAATAACCAAACGTGAAAAGATGATGAACTCAAAGGAGTGCACTGCTCTGGAGCAGCCCATGAGGACAGCAGAGATTATGGCCAAAATATTATTCACCTGCAAAGTACGTTTTCTGAAAAGGCAAGGGGGAAAAGGGCAGGGTGGATACTGATGGATGTATAAAGGCAGAGATGGAAAAGCATCAGGGAGAGGAAATTGCAACTGCTATGCTACTGTTACTGCTGCTACAATTACTGGTACTTTGTCCTGGTTTCGTTAATTGGTGGAAAGGGCAAGCAGGTTTGCTCCCTAGCATCTCCACCTAGGACTAGGAGGACCCCTGTTCTGATTCTCTCAGAGAGCTGCTGCCAGTCAGTGTAGGTTAGTATTCTTTGACTTTAGGTGTTGCTGAACTGCTGCACCCACCATCGCTGACCATTGGTTAAGCTGCCTTGGGAATGATGGGAGTTGTAGTCCAACGATTTTGGGGGACCCAAGGTCAAAGAACACTGGCGTAAACCACACTGAGCTGGGGAGCTGCTGCCAGTCAGTGTAGACAATACTGAGCTAGGTGGACCATTTGTCTTAAAGGAGGGGTAATAGCTCAGCAGTATGAGCGCCTGCTAGGCAAGCAGAAGATCCTATGTTCAATCCCTGGCATCTCCAGGTAGGGCTAGGAATCTCCCCTGTTTGAAAGCCTGCAGAGCTTCTGCCAGTCAGTGTTGGCAATACTAGATAGGCCAATGGCCTCATTGAGCATAAGACAGCTTCCTATGCTTTGATGTAGATTCTTTTCCTGTAAAAGGGAGATTTGGGTCAGGAGAAGCCGCACAGCCTTTCCCCTCCAACACCCTCCCCACAGTGCTTTCATAGGCCCCGGGATAAGAAGGTCAGTCACTAGGACTGCCAGATCTCCAGGTTCGCCCGTCCCCCTCCAGGTAATAGAGGGAAAGTTTGAATCTCCAAGTGGCAAGAAAGCAAGCAAAACAGAGGACTAAGAAGACTATGGGTGTCGCTTGCACACTTCAGTTTTTGCAAGACTGCCAGTTATTGCACAGATTCTCATGGTGGGGTATCTGCCCTACTTCACGCCTTCCTTTTCTCTCCCAATTAACCTCCATCTCCAGGGTTATCACTGTACCTGCCACAATTATCTGCCAGACGAGCCCCCAAAAGAGACCCAACCATGCCTCCGACTGGGAAGAATGAAACCGTCAGACCCCACTGGAACAGGAGCAAGCTGTGGTCTATGCTGATGTGATTCCTCCATCGGTAGGTCTCGTTGTAAAAGCTTTTAATGAACTAGGAGAGAAGAGCGTGCAACAGTCAGCATCAGGGTCTTCTTCCTGTACATTAAGCCACAGTAAACCATGGTTTGGGGGCCAGGCAGATCTGAGCAGGAGGGGCAAGGCAGCCTTGACTACCGTGTTTGTGGTTCTCGTTCAACATCCTTGTTTGCAAACGCACATTCTCTCAACCCCCATTTGAAGCACACAGCTTTCCCCAAAGCATCCTTGAAACTGTAGTTAAGGGTTCTGGAAACTGTAGCTCTGCAAAACGGGAGAACAACAGTTCCCAAGATTCTTTGGGGGAAGTCATGTCCTTTAAATGTGCAGTAAATATATAGTGTGGATCTTTCCACCATGAAGGGAGAAAACATGTTTAGGTGTGGATTAGCGTATCGATGGGACATGGGTGGTGCTGTGGGTTAAATCACAGAGCCTAGGACTTGCTGATCAGAAGGCTGGCGGTTCGAATCCCCGTGACGGGGTGAGCTCCCGTTGCTTGGTCCCACCTCCTGCCAACCTAGCAGTTCAAAAGCACGTCAAAGTGCAAGTAAATAAATAGGTACCACTCCAGCGGGAAGGTAAACGGCGTTTCCGTGCGCTGCTCTGGTTCGCCAGAAGCGGCTTAGTCATGCTGGCTTCTCAGTGACTGCAATCTCCTGGTTGATGCAGACACCGTTAGGCATAGCTGTCAACTTACAGATTTGAAAATAAGGGATCAGCAGCCAAAATAAGGGATTTTCCTAGCACAGGTATGTTCAACTTCTGAGCCCCTCCAAGCCAAAGGCCAGCCAGCAGCCAAACGAAGCCTCAAGCTGTGGTTCCCACGGCGCAGCAACCCGGCAAAGGGGATGCAGAAAGGAAAACCACTGTCACCTCTCCGCTGGGAAGCGCTGAGCAAAGTCAAGTCTCCAGGCAACGCGGCCGATTTGATCGGCACAAGACATGCAAGCTCCACCCCCCAGTCGTTCTTAGACTCCTTATTGGGTGAGCAACGCAGCCAAGCAACACAGTTGGAGCCTCCCTCCTCCCTGGCCGGCAGGGAGGGAGGGAGAGGAGCTGTTTCCTTTGAAACCCGGGAAATTTAAGGGACATCATCAATAAGGGACAGCAGCGGGACACGGCACTGGGATAAGGGAGTTTCCCGCCAAATAAGGGACGGTTGACAGCTATGCCGTTAGGCTGTTGAATGTGCATGCCATTTCCCTCCCTCCCTTTCCCACATGGCCCCGGACACTGGCAGCCCATGCTACACCACTGCTGTGCCTGCTGGTCATTAGATGAACTCCAATTGAAAAATTGGTGCTTGAATTTTATTTCCCCATGCCCTTCCCTCCCTGTCCTTTTTCCTTGCATGTTGTGAATTTATATTGTAAACCTGCAGGCAGGGATTGTTTCGTTCTAATCAACTGCATGTAAGCCACTGTGGGAGTACTGTTGGCTAAAGAATAGAAACATCATAACCAGACACTGGAGAGACCTGTCAGGAGTAAGCATAGATCAATGGTACCAAATAGTATGGGAAACAGCCTTACTAGAAAAACTAACCAATAAGCTGAAACTGACACTGGCATAAACAGAAGAAGACGCCTTCACCCCGGTATGGCTCCCCTATATCACATACACAGCCCAACAAGACAATGACAAAAATCCACCAACAGCATACAAATCAATGTGGCTGACCTGATCCAAAACACCCACCCACCCCACTCACACATGAAAACAAAGACCACCACAGCCAACCACAAATGAACAACCACACCCTAGGCCAACCCCAGCCTCTCTCACCACCAAAGGAACACAAGTGAACAGAAAAAAACCTGCACAAGCAACGCTGACACCAAACCCTACATATAGTAAGAATAGTGTGTGAATGCTCTGAATAAATAATAACAGACCATACCTCTGCTGCGTAGTTGATCACAAAGACGTTGTAGCCATATTGGAAAGACGATCCAAAACCAGCAGTCATTGCAGCTAGCACCAGGATGCTTGTCAGTTTCTATTGGAACAGAGCAGCAGAAAACATGAATTTTAGTGTACGGGGTCCACTCTCCATAAATATTTGTTAGATCCTGATGCATGACACGTTTGCTTGAAAAACAGGTCTTGCAGGTCTCAATGATAATGAAAATTCGATCTTGCTAGAATTCAGGGTTGCCATACATCCAGAATTTCCCTGGCATAGCAGGGATTCGGCCATCTGTAACAGCGGCCAGGCGTAAAAATGTCTGAGAAAATCCGGACATATGGCAACTCATGTTGGAATTGTCGTTTTTGGTGAATTTCCTAAAAAATAGCTCAAAAACATCATTTTTTGTTTTGAGATTTTGGAAAGAAAGCTCCACAACTTTACCAAAAAAAAAAAAAGCTCCACAACTTTTATGTCCGGATTTTTGCTTTTTGAAATATGGTGTCAGGCTTCAGGGGATCGGCTTCCTCCCTCTCCCCCCCCCCCCCGGCAGTAGATAAGTAGAACAAAGGAAATGAGTATTCTTACCAGTTAGAAACTTTAATGATCACAGCAAGAGAACAAAGAATCCTAGACATAGCGGTGCTCCCAGTTAAGGGCTCCACCCACTTCATCCCTAGTCACCCACATCACTACTGTGTCTTGTAACCTGATCTCATAACCACCGTGGTTTCTGTGCTGCCACCTTATCAGCTCTTCTTGACCTTGGGCTGAGCAGATTAATGCTTTCCAGAGACAGTGAATCTGTTAACCCTCTCTCTTCCAGTGTTTCTTCTCCTAGCTCAGGGGTCAGCAAACTTTTTCAGCAGGGGGCCAGTCCACTGTCCCTCAGACCTTGTGGGGGGCCGGACTATGTTTTTTAAAAAAATATGAACAAATTCCTATGCCCCACAAATAACCCAGAGATGCATTTTAAATAAAAGCACACATTCTACTCATGTAAAAACACCAGGCAGGCCCCACAAATAACCCAGAGATGCATTTGAAATAAAAGGACACATTCTACACGCCGATTCCCAGACCGTCCGCAGGCCGGATTGAGAAGGCGATTCCCGGGCCTTAGGTTGCCTAGCCATGTCCTAGCTGTTCCCCATTTCCCAGCTTCTGCCTTCTGAACCATGTCCATCTGCAAACCACTATTCCAAATCTATACTGTCCTCCAGCTCCTGGGAAGATTCAGGATCCGGATCAGGGGGAGGGGGAGGGGAAGGCTCCCACCATTCCTCCTCTATGCAGCCCTCCTCAGCACGGTCCCTGACATATGGCAACTCAATTTCTAAGCCTCAGTAGATACATAGAATCACAGGCCTGCAAGGGACCCCATGGAAATTATCCAGACTGAGCCCCTCAAGCCTGCAACATTATTATAGGCTTACATCTCATCGCCATCCTGGAAAACGGTTGTACATCAGATTGATCAGGGCTGGGTACCATGTGGCCTTTTAGATATTGCTGAACGCCAGCTCCCATAATTTCTTGCCACACCAATTGGGGCTGATGGAGTCCAACAACATCTAAAGGCAGCCTTGTATCAGGAGGTTTTTAACATTTGATGTTTTGTTATGGTTTTTTATATGTGTTGGAAGCCGCCCAGAGTGGCTGCGGCAACTGAATCATATTTGCAGGGTATTTATCATCATCATCATCATCATCATCATCATCTAGAGTTTGGCAGATGTTCCCCTTCTCTGCTTTAGGTAGAGTTGCCATATTTCAAGAAATACAAATCCGGACACAAAAAGTTGTTGAGGTTTGGGAAAGTTTCAAAAACCCAGACATTTTGCTGATTACCCAACACACCCACACACCCACCCACACACCCCGGACACTGATTCTGTCATTGGAATCCCGGATGTATGGCAACCCTACTTTAGATGGCCAATGATTTATAAATACAACTGGACAGAGCACTCCCCCAACTCACCCTTTCAGTGGGTTTGTCTTCCTCTTCACTTTTCATTCTCTCTGAAGCAGGGCTCACAAACCAGGGCTCATCTGTGGAAGAGGAATTAACAGTCGACGAGCAATATTCAGAAAAGAAACTGTGCAAATGTATAAAACAATGCCAAACCAAACAGAAGGGCACAGCAATAAAATTACTAATAACTGTTCCGTGATTTAGAATGCCAGGCATAGAAAACAAAACTATAAGTTTATGTAAAATTTAAAAACAAAAACAAAACAAAAAACCAGTCCCTGGCAAGTTTTACATGCTGCAGTAAATACAATATTTAGCCCCTCTGGAAGAACTGGGTGCATTCTGATCTGAAATGAGTGAAGAAGCATAAAACACATCCACCCTGGCAATTTCCATAACAAGAGTTTGATTTTTAAAAAATATTGAGTACATCACAATAAAAAGTGTAATACACAAGAGCAGGGGTAGGCAACCTAAGGCCCATGGGCCAAAAGTGGCCCACGGGGGCCGTTTAACTGGCCTGCGAGCCAACCCTGAACTGAGCCACCCGCTTGGCAAGTCCCCAGGTGCTGCACTAAATTGGCGCAGCGGGGCACGGGGACTTGCTTCTGCGGTGCCGAAAATCACATCTGTTCAGATGCTGAAAATCGTGGCTGCACGTGTGTGATCCGGCCCACGGAGGGATCTCCACTGGAGCGAACCCAGTCGAGGTAAACCTTGCCGACCCATGCACAAGAGCATGCCATGCAGGGGGCTGGGCTAGATGATCTTTGGGAATCCCTTCCTAGTCTATAGAATTGCTCTATGTGTTATTGATACTCACTCTGCAGATTCACAGGGTCATTTTGTTGGACCTGTTCCATATCTGCTATTGGGCCCCCGGAGCACAGATTCACACAAAGTGGCAATCAACCTTGCAGGATTCAAAAGGAATTATTTGAAATGCATATGCAGGACAAAGGTACAGAGCAATGAGCTCGCAATCTGCACACCCCAGTCAGGGTGCGCCCACTTTTTATAGACTATACAAAAAAACAGAGAGCAAGAATTTACATTCTTATCCAATCAGGCTCTAACATTCCATGTCTCTCCTTTTGAAGGTTAACACTTCTTAATTTACTCATTTTTCGTTTGTCTGCCTGCTACGGCCTTCCCTGTCTTATAACAGTTGCTTTGTTTGTCTGCCTGGTTATGGCCTTGCCCGTCTTATAACAGTGGCTTTGATAACAGCATGCTGGAATTTCTATTTCTGAGGCCCTTCAATTTGTGTTGACAATAAGGTTTGCTTGTTTAACCTCCCCTTCAGTGCTCCAGAGTGAAGGCTCTGCAATGCTTTTGAACAGAGAATGGTTTATAGCAGGGGAAGGCAACCTAAGGCCCGGGGGCCGGATGCAGCCCAATCGCCTTCTCAATCCGGCCCGCGGATGGTCCGGGAATCAGCGTGTTTTTCCATGAGTAGAATGTGTGCTTTTATTTAAAATGCATCTCTGGGTTATTTGTGAGGCATAGGAATTTGTTCATATTTTTTTTTCAAAATATAGTCTGGCCCACCACAAGGTCTGAGGGACAGTGGACCGGCCCATGGCTGAAAAAGGTTGCTGACCCCTGGTTTATAGGATGGAGAGGCAGGGGGATATTATTAGGAGGCTGTTGAGTAAAAGAATAAAAGTGTGAAAACAAAGGTCCATCTGGACCAGCATCCACTAGCAAGCCACCTCCAGGAAGCTCATAAGGAGGGAATGGATATTAAATTGGTCCTCTTGTTTGACCACCAGCATCTTAGTCCAGTGGCCATCACACATATGTGGCGACAAATCTCAAATTCACACTTGGAAGATTTAAGCAAAGCCAGAAGCTTTGCCAAGCAGTCAAAGTGGGGTGGCTGAAGCCCATTTGGACTGGTAGGGCTGAAGACAGGGAGGCCAATACATGAATTAATGGATTGCATGGATAGTTGCAAAACCTGCCTACAGGGCTGTAGCTCCGTAGTATAGCATCTGACTCCCACCCAGAAGGTCCCAGGTTCAATTCCCAGCATCTGCAGACCTGGCTGGGAGGGACCCCTGCCTGAAGCTCTGGAGAGGTGCTGCCAGATGGTGTTGACAACACAGATCTAGATGGCCCAGTGGTGTGATTCAGTAGAAAGCAGCTTCCTATGTTCCTGTCCAGAGCGCTTCCCAGCTAAGGAATGCACACGGCCGAGAGTTAAATTTTTATTGTCTCTCAGAGTTGCTTCTGCAACTCTGCAGAACTATGCACACTAGTCTAGGCAGCCATTCCCAGGTCTATGATCTATAGAGCAGTTGCAGCAACTGGGGACCGCTCCCCCTCCACTAGTTTATGTACCTTCTCCCAACGAGCTGTGTGCACGCAGCCAGAGACTATGCCTGTGTGGAAGCTGCCTCTGCTCTTCTCACTTCAGTCCACTCCTGGTTCTGGGAGACAGTGATGCAGAGGAGGGTGGGGAAGCACCCAGCCCTTCGCTTACCTCTTCTTCCCACTCTGAAGCTTCCCCAGCCTTTGATTCTTGCTTCCTGGCTAGTACATGTCCCCACGAATTACTGCCCCGCTCTCCTGAGCCAGATTCCAGCCCCTCTTCCCCCAGTGTACCCTTGTCAGCATCCTGCCAGTCCCTGCCATTTCCTATATCTGGGGGGGAGGGATTCAACACAATGGTCACCTTCCCTTCTGGGTAACTGCTTGGGCTGCCCAGTGGTGGTGGGCGGGGCCAGAGGCAAAAGTGGGTGGAGCAATTAATGTGAACTTGACCTTTGCCAAGTAGCCTAGTTTCTACACCCCTCTCTCTCCTCTATCCAGGTGAGCAAGAGTTCAAGGATACATTCCAAGCAGGCAAAATTACTAAGGGAGTGAAGCAAGGCCAGGGTGGGTGGTGGCTTGAGGAGAATTCTGAGGGCCAGATACAGAGGCTTGGAGGGCCAGATTTGGCCCAGGGGGTGAGCTATTTCATCCCTATCTTAAGGGATTAGCTTACAGATGGTCCCAGGTGGAATCGCAGGGCATATCCTTGTAGGGCTGGGAATGTCACCTGCCTGAAACCTGGAGCTAAATGGACCATTGGTCTGATTCTGTGTAAGGCATCTTCTTATGTTCCTATGAAGCCGATGGAGAGTAAAGCAGTACCTCGGGTTAAGTACTTAATTCGTTCCGGAGGTCCGTTCTTAACCTAAAACTGTTCTTAACCTGAGGTACCACTTTAGCTAATAGGGCCTCCTGCTGCTGCTGCACCACCGGAGCACGGTTTCTGTTCTCATCCTGAAGCAAAGTTCTTAACCCGAGGTACTATTTCTGGGTTAGCGGAGTCTGTAACCTGAAGCGTATGTAACCCGAGGTACCACTGTAATTCCCACAGGGGCGTTCGGGGGTAAATAGGCAGAGAGGACGCAGACTGACCATAGCTTTTCTGTACAGGTGAGTAGAGAATGACGTCAGCCAGTCCCTATTTTCCCTTGAAAACAGGCGCCAGGAAACCAAACACCATTGCGAGATCCAATCAGGAGAATGGCGCCAGGAAGTTCCATGGGAAGCTGTTGGCAGTTGGCAGCGGAGGTGAGAACCAATCATGGCAGGAGGGAGGCGGGGATAGAACAGTGCTGTTCCGAGTAATGGCCCCCAGTGGTACAAAAGGAAGGTTGAAGGCTTCAGTGGTACCCTGGACAGAGAGCTCTGTGCACAACAGATTCCAACCACATCCGACAGCCTTACCACGTGGTCAGACAGTGTTGGAAGGTGGAGTGGAAGGCAGGGAGCCCAAATGGTAACTGGAGTCAGAGCCAATGAAAGGTAATGTAAAGGTAAAGGGACCCCTGACTGTAAGGTCCAGTCGTGACCGACTGTGGGGTTGCGGCGCTCATCTCGCTTTATTGGCCGAGGGAGCCGGCGTACAGCTTCCAGGTCATGTGGCCAGAATGACTAAGCCGCTTCTGGCAAACCAGAGCAGCACACGGAAACGCCGTTTACCTTCCTGCCAGAGTGGTACCTATTAATCTACTTGCACTTTGACGTGCTTTCAAACTGCTAGGTTGGCAGGAGCAGGGACCGAGCAATGGGAGCTCACCCCATCGCGGGATTCGAACCGCCGACCTTCTGATTAGCAAGTCCTAGGCTCTGTGGTTTAACCCACAGCGCCAAACGCGTCCCAAAGAAAGTTAGAGCCAACCAATTCTAGAGTTGTCCCCACTTTCCTCCTCCTCCTCCCTGCTGAATTCTACAAGGAGCTGACAGGCAGGGGCCCCCCACAGTTGTAGTGATCTGGGACTGTAGAGGTCAAAGACCCTTTACTATTTCTGCAGCAGGGGCCTTCCCTCCAGAGTCCTACAGCTGCCCAAGCCTGCTAGCCATTGAAAAGAAGTCTTCTCTCCCTTTGTGATCTTTGGAGACAATCTGAGTGAAGTCGAGTTGGCCACTGAGGATTGGCTCCTAGGGTCACTCTGCAGTTAGTTCTGCGCCAAAGCTGAGCATTTAGGAGAACACAAGGCGCTTTGGTTCCGAGAGAACAATGCATTGCAAGTGCCGTTATGCACAACGGAACCTCAAGGAAAACAAAACTGAAGTCACTTTGGAAAAAAGGCATCGGAGCGCTCCAAATTTCTGTGCACAGAAAATAGTGTATGTAGCTGAACGGCAAGACACAAAGATCTGCATTGATTGCTGCAATGCATCCATTATTATTATTATTGTGCAACTATAAAATTACTGTACAGTATAATATTAGGAAGCTGTATAATCTTAGAAGGGGCGAGGCTGTGACGATTAAGAAGGGGCCCTGCACTTCTCAGTTTGCCACTACGCTACTGGTGCCAATACCCCTCAAGTAGCAAGAAAGAAATCAGGCAGGTGGGGGCTGGCTGAGCGCAGACTGAAATTGTTGGGACAGTGCCCCACCCTCACTGTAACTGGGCTGCCACCACTGTGGTCAATGTCCATCTCAGTAATCAGGAACAGAGGCTAAGGGGTGTGTGGCCACACTTGACAAATCTAGATTTCAGTTGGGGATTTGAACCCAGGACCACCTTTTGTTCTTCTCTGCTACCCAGGCTTTTGATGCCCTAAGTTCAAACCCAGATCTCCTGCAGACCAAATTTCAGTGATGCTTGTTCCCATGGTGCAACTCCAGCCTTGCAAATCAGCTTACTAAAAGGTGAAGGTGACCACACAAACCTTTTAGCTAGCAAGCCTGCCCATAAATGCTAATCATTTTAAGGTATCTGGTTCACCCGAAGCGTGGGAGAAAAGAAGGAATCCCATTTATATTGGATCAGGTCTGGTCACCTGGAGTCGAACCTTTGTTACCAGAGATGAGTGGGTATGTACATATTGAGTTCCATCCGTCCTGGCAATATGATGAATCAGTGGGGTGCTGGAGATGCTGGGAGCACTGGTGGAACCAATCCGGTACTCATGAGACCAGGGCCCTGCGGGATCTGATTTCTTTCCGCAGGGCCTGTAAGACAGAGTTGTTCCGTCTGGCCTTTGGCTTAGAATCAGTTTGATTCCCTCCCTTTCTTTCTTTTTCCTTTCTCCTCCTATGAAGAGACTGCAGCCTAATGTAGTTTTAATGTTGTATCTTTATCTTTTAAATTGTATTTTAATCAACTTGTTTTTATTATTGGTTATTAGCCGCCCTGAGCCCGGTCTTGGATGGGGAGGGCGGAGTATAAATAAAAAATATATTATTATTATTATTATTATTATTATTATTACTCCCACCCATTGCGTTGCCACAGCCCCATGCCCACCTCTGTCCAGGCAACCCACAACAATGGCAGGGACAGGCAGGCAGCTCCGACCCACCATGCTGTGTTGGAAAACATAGTGACATAACACACTGAAGACATAGACAGAAAAAGGAGGAGGGTGCAGGATGTTGTAAAAGACCTGAGATCATAAAACTGTAGAGTTGGGCAGGACCACAAGGCTCATCTAGTTCAATGTTTCCCAAACTTGGGTCTCCAACTGTTTTGGGACTACACTTCCCATTATCCCTGACCACTGGTCCTGCTAGCTAAGGATGATGGGAGTTGTAGTCCCAAAACAGCTAGAGACCCAAGTTTGGGAAGCCCTGATCTAGTCCAACCAATACGCAGCTGTCCCATATGGGGATCGATCCTGCAACCTTGGCATTAGCAGCACTATGCTCTAACCAACTGAGCTATCCAGGCTGATGTCCATGGAGAAGTGCAAAGGAATTTGCAGGCACCAATAGATTATGGTTACCAGATGTCCCCATTTCCCGGGGACAGCCCCCCCAATTTACAAATCTGTCCCCAGACAAAATCCATCCCTGGAATGTCCCCGGATTTCATTTAATGTCCCCGGATTTATATTTTAAGTGTTATAGATTTATTAGTAGGGAATGAATGTTGTGTGATTGGTTCAACGGCACAAGACACATCATATGGGGACTTCCGGCAAGGCAAAATGGCGGGCGCCATGGCAGTGAGCAGCTCCTGAAGCCAGCCAGAGCCAACTGTGCTACCAGGCTGGCTCCAGGCTGCTGAGACAGAGGAGACCACAGAAGAGATTACTTCTTTTTAAAAAATAATAACTTTTTTTAAAATAACCTTTTTTCTCTTTTTTTAAAGTGTCCCTGGATTCTTTGAAAAAAATCTGGTAACTTTACAATAGATGAATCTGCAGCCTTCTTCTTCCTCAAGCACCTGCCTGGGATGTTACCCTTGCTCTCCAGATAAGGCCCCTGCCTGGTTATGTGGGGGATTCCCTAGTCCAAAATGGGGTAACTGTGCCCCTGAAGGACCAGGTACGCAGCCTGGGAGTCATTTTGGACTCACAGCTGTCCATGGAGGCGCAGGTCAATTCTGTGTCCAGGGCAGCTGTCCACCAGCTCCACCTGGTATGCAGGCTAAGACCCTACCTGCCAGCAAACTGTCTCGCCAGAGTGGTGCATGCTCTAGTTATCTCCCGCTTGGACTACTGCAATGCACTCTATGTGGGGCTACCTTTGAAGGTGACCCAGAAACTGCAATTAATCCAGAATGCGGCAGCTAGACTGGTGACTGGGAGTGGCCGCCGGGACCACATAACACTGGTTCTGAGAAATCTGCATTGGCTCCCAGTACGTTTCCGAGCACGATTCAAAGTGTTGGTGCTGACCTTTAAAGCCCTAAACGGCCTCGGTCCTGTATACCTGAAGGAGCGTCTCCACCCCCATCATTCAGCCCAGACACTGAGGTCCAGTGCCGAGGGCCTTCTGGCGGTCCCTTCATTGCGAGAAGTGAGGCTACAGGGAACCAGACAGAGGGCCTTCTCGGTAGTGGCGCCCGCCCTGTGGAACGCCCTCCCATCAGATGTCAAAGAGATAAACAACTACCTGACATTCAGAAGACATCTTAAGGCAGCCCTGTTCAGGGAAGTTTTTAATATGTAACGCTGTACTGTTTTTAACACTTGATTGGGAGCCGCCCAGAGTGGCTGGGGAAACTCAGCCAGATGGGCGGGGTATAAATAATAAATAATAAATTAGTATTGTTGTTGTTGTTGTTGTTGTTGTTGTTGTTGTTGTTATTGTTATTGTTATATATCTAACTGCAATCTCTGCTTGTGAACGTCACTTGATTTCTTTGTGTGTGTGCAAATGCCTCTGTGTGATTTATAGGCCTGGGGACTCCACTTTTGTGGGTTCCTCAGAGGCTGCGGCTGTTCTGAGCAAGGAAAGCTGTGGTGAATGCAGGCCCATTGCCGGCGGTCATGATTTTGTGGGCTCGAGAGTCATTTCACACATTTGGCTCTGGACTGATTGTGCTCGCCCTTCGTAATTTAATAAAGAAACAACATTTGTGGTAGAACAATAGAAAAGTGCACACAGGGAAGGGGGAAACAGCTTGGGTTGCTATTCTGGACTGAAAGGAAAATGGCCGTACGTGTTAACAGAGCTGAGGCGACTGAAGGGCAGCATGAAGGGGATCGTTGTATCTTAAAAAATAACAATTAAGCACAGCATCGACGCCTTCTGAGTTTCTAACTATCTGGGTTTCTATCTATCTGTTCCTTATCCTCCTTGGCTTGGAGATCCATGGACTTGCGGATTTCAAGAAAGGTCATGCCTCTGGTTTCCGGAACCAACACGGAAATATAAATAAAGGTCACCATGCAGAGAGGCCAAAGGATGAGGAGGCTGTAAGGCCCAGTGAGCGGCTGGAGTTGGAAAGACAAAAGGGGGAGGGAACAGGGGGAGGTAAGCAGGGGTTGACCAATGTGTCCCGGCGGGCTCCTTGTTTTCCCAGTCTCCATTTCAGGTCTGGGCATTTCCGCCACAGTTTGTGAGTTGCAACCGAACGTGCAAAGAGGAAATCTGCATGTGTTGCGGTGATGGCCTGGGATTCGGACTTGGAGGCTGAACCTGAGGAATCCCAGCCTGCATAGGAGTCCCCACCTCCAGAACCAGCTGAGCCGGGGCTGGGGCTTGAGCCTGAAGGGTCCTCACCTGTGCTGGATCCTCAGGTGCAGGCACCAGCTGAGTCTGCTCTGAAGGTGATGGAGGACCCATTGCCTGCAGGTGCTCCACTCTCAGCCCCGTCAGGAGAAGCTGAGGTTGCCTCTGGGTCCGGTAATCCTCCAGCCTCTCCTGAGCTGCAGAGGCTCAGGGCAGAGAGGTGGAAGGAATTAAGTTCTCGCAGGAGGAATGCTCGCCTCCAGGCCAGGAGAGGCGAGTCACCTGTGGACCGGGGCCACCCTATGCCTTGGGGCAGATAAAAGCCAGCCAGCCCAGTCCCAGGTTGCAGGAGCAACATTGTTGGTAGCCTGTTCCTGCCTGAACCTGTCCTGCTCTTCTGCCAGAGTTCCTGACCTCACCGGACTCCCTGCCTTGGACCCCGCTTCAGCTTCGACGGACAGCCTCCATACTGCACCCTTGACCTCGGACTGGACTCGAACCTCGCTGCACGGTTAGCCCTTGGGACCAGCACAGTTGCTCAACACACCCTCCTTGTGCCGCTGGCCCTGCTCATCTCATGTGGCCCCCAGAAGGAAATGTGGCCCTCGGGACGGGAAAGGCTGCTGACCTCCGCTTTCACGGGGGTGCCACTCCACCCAGAACAGACATGTGGACCTGACACCTGGACTTTGGAAAAGCCCACCCATAGGGATCCTGTCCTTCCAGGGTTCGGTTTCCATTTAATGACGCCTGCACGGTGTCTGGATGCCGATCCAGGACCTCCAGGAAAGGTCGTTTTGTCGAGCACGCAAAAGTGGAACGGCCAGAGTCCTCAGTTCAGGAACTTCACCTGGCCTACCAATTGCAGGGGCTTGTTGTCCTGTCCTGCAGGGGGTAGGGAAAGGTGAGGTTCAAGCCAGGCAGAAGGCAAGGTGGGACCAGGTTCCAGCCACCTGCAAACATGAAGGCTGTGCTCTGGGGAGCAGCTGAGCTCAGAAGCTGCTCGAGTAAGGAACAAGCTGGAGCTGAGCTCTTTTAAACAGCAACAGATGCAAACTAGTTCCCTGCATTCTCCCGGCATTCCCACGTCATTTCCTACCGTTGGGGCAGAGCTGTTGTGTTTGCGGGAAATATCTAGATACCGTTTGTGGCTCGGCGAAATGTGATTTTTATTGCTGTTTTATTTATTTATTTCCCGCTAAAAGGGACCTGGCAGAACCACTCACCTCTAGCTTAAGGAAGATCCCCACAGCAGAACAGCGGGTGACCCAGTTCACTACTCCACCCAACGTGAAAGCTGTGGCCCGCGATGATTGAAGGAAGATCTCGAGAGTGACCACGTAGGTGATTATAGCTGGGAAGACAGAACGAAGCTGGGTGTTGAATTTGGCTCCCTCCTCCCAGAGTGATTTAACAGTCACACCCTCTTCCCAGGGAACTCTGGGAATTGTGGCTCTGCGAAGGGAACAGGAGGGGTCTCCTAACCACTCCACAGTTCCCAGAATTCTTTGGGGGGGAAGCCATGACCGTTTAAAGTGATACGAAACATCTTTCAACGTACAGTACAGACAGGGCCCTGCAGATATTTGGAGCTATAACTCCCTTCCAGTGCTGGATCTATGTCTTTTCCATCTTAATTAATTAAATTTGCACATCGCAAAAATACAACATGAGAACGCAAAACACATAATAAAACAAAATCTAACCGATAACTCCCCTCCCACCCAAAAAAACATATTGTAAAGGCCATTGGTTGTTTAATCAGCCAAAGGCATAGTCGAAGAGAAACGTTTTTGCTTGGCACCTAAAGATATGTAACGAAGGCGCCAGGCGAGTCTCCCCGGGGAAAGCATTCCACAAATAGGGAGCCGCCGCAGAAAAGGCCCGTGTTCTTCACCCACCTCAAATAATTTTTGTGTGTCGCCTGAGCCCTTACCTGGCCCAAGCATGTATCCAGTGAGCAGGGCAATGACTAAAACAGAGCTCAAGTAAATCATCCATGGCTGCATGGGCTGTTGGAGAAAGAGAGTTGTGAATGAGCAAGGTTGCCTCTCGTTTTGAGGCAGGGGTGGGGAATGACCACACCCTTTGACTTGAACGATTATAGGCATCTTTGTACACACACTCCCCCATATACATGTCTCTGAGTACATTCCTTGAACTTCCTTGCAACAGCCAGAACAGGGTGAATTTTGCCTCCATTTGCAAATTGCTATGGAAAGCACAGATTGGTTAGATTTCCCCTTGAAAGCAAACTGAATGGAGTTTTCTTCCTCATCCATAGCTAGAGCCTGCCCTGGGACCTTATTATTTATTTAATTTATATCCTGCCCTTCCTCTCGGAGGATCCCAGGGCAGCCAACACAGCCAAGATTTTATTAAAATGCCAAATCAGAGCGCCAGTGTGGTTTAGTGGTTAGAGTGTCATCCTGGGGACCTGGGAGACCAGGGTTCAAACCCCCCAATCGACCATGAAGCTTGCTGGGTGAAATTGGACGAAGTCACTGCCTCTCAAGCCTAGTCTATGAGGAGGGGGCGGGGAGAAGCAGGTACCCCACCTGGAGAAAAAAGGAGGCATATAAATGCAATAATGAAAATAAAATCAAGCTAAGTACAAAATCATCATGGAAAACAGGCATGAAATCTCAAAGGAGAGATAAAGAGAGATGCCAGAGACATCAGTTACACAGTCCACACTTAGGGTATAACAGGAATTATATAACAAGTTTATGAAAGTAAAAATGGGATCAACATCGGTATCTCTTATTTTCTATTGGGACCAGCTGTATTTCCAGCAAACCTTACTGCCCACCCGGAAACCTATGTCCCCATTTGTGGAAGGACGTGCGGACCCAGAACTGGCCTCCATAGTCACTTAACAGACACTCTGTTAAAACCGTGTTCATAGAAGACAATCTTATTCGGCTGTGAGTGATCGCCAAAGAAGAAGAAGAAGCATGTATTCCCATTTTACTGTATTATCCACAGCATTTATAGCTGGGAGAGTGGATATGTTCTACGTTTTTGACATGGAAAATAAAATCATGCCAAATGGAATGAAATCTGCCCTTACTTTTTTGACCTCAGTCTATGCTGGTTTTTCTAGTAGGACTGATTCTCACAAAGCAGTCTAAAAACAGCTGGAACTGTCATAAAAGTTAATCTAAAAACAGTTTTGGTTAGAAACATCTATTTCAAGAATCGTGGGGTTGTTGTCATTGATTGATTTATATTACCCTAAGGTCCCAGGGCAGGTTAAAACACAATATTAAAAACAGTTTAAAACAGCTTGCAATCTCAAAAAATTAGCTGCGTCCTAAAAATACACACAAGGGTCAAAAGTGAAGGCAAAGAGGTATGTCTTCAGCAGTTGCCAGAAGCTTTATAAGGAAGGTATCAAACACAGTTCTGTGGGGAGTTCCATAACTTAGGGGCCACCGTAGATGTTAAGTTGTGGGTGAACATATCAGACGACACAGCGATTCTTCAAACAGCTCTTGTTTATTCACAGGCCAGATCAGAACTGAACTGAAGGGTTCAGTCAGCCTGCTTATATAGAGCTCCACTACAACGCAACTGTAACAACTTTCTAAAACTATCCAATCACTGAACGTCACTTTCAATCCCTTATTTGCATAACTATCTACAGTATCCCCCTGCTGGCCCAGGGTGAGAACTTCAGTACATAACAGTAGAGAAAGCTCTCTTCTCGGCCGCCGCTACCACCACCCTGCGGCTCTGCCAGTGGAGGAGCTACCAAGAGCACCCGCTTCTGAAATCTCAGAATCCAAGAGGATTCTGGGAAGGAGGGGGTTCCTCAGGTATTGAGGACTTGAGTTGTTTATGGTGAAGGCCAGGTTAGAATGCCTATTATTATTATTAAGAATTATTATATAGAATTATAATAATGGCCTAAACAAAGCAGAATAGTCGAGATTTTAATGAGCGACATTCAGCTCTGCATTCTGCCGGTCCCGATTTACTCACCTGAAGTTCGAGGGTCAAGGTTAGCAAGACGCAGGCAACGCTACAGATCAGAAATCCCAGAAGTAGGAGAAACCTCCGCCCCACAGAGTCAATGACAGACATCTAGGGAATATAAAGGCAGGGGGGTGAGAGAGAAAGGAAGCCTTTGATCACAGCCAACAGCTTCAGGCTGCAGAGTTAGAGCTGATTTATTTATTTTACATGCAGGTCCCGCTTACCGGACATAAGGCATTCCCAGGAAATTGTTCGTTAGGCTAGTGTTCACATAACGAGCTGACAATTTCCATTATTTCCTATGGGAACATTTTAAATCCAAGATCTTCCCACTCCCTCCCTCCATGGTTTCTGCCTGAAAATAGCTGCTGCCGACCAGCAAACCAAGTAAGGAACTGGGCAGTCTTCCTCAAGACAAACTTCCTAAATGCATGCAAATACCTGCGTGTATTTATTTAACAAAAGATATAACCTACTTGATTGTCATGAAGCCTCTTAGTTCTCAGGAAATATGAAAAATTATCAATAAAAACATGTATTTTTTAAAAATATCCAAAATATTATTAAAACCAACGGGAGAAAAATAAATAAAATGAAACTAACTGTGGCCTAAACCAATTTTGTTTTAAGCGGGTGCTAAAAAGAAGACAGCAAAGGTATCTATCTGCCTGATGTCAATAGCATAGGTGCTGCCATGCTAAGAGATCGATTTCTTACAAGTGTTTATACAGTGGTACCTCAGGTTAAGTCCTTAATTCGTTCTGCAGGTCCGTTCTTAACCTGAAACTGTTCTTAACCTGAAGCACCACTTTAGCTAATGGGGCCTCCTGCTGCTGCCGCACCACTGGAGCACGATTTCTGTTCTTATCCTGAAGCAAAGTTCTTAACCCAAGGTCCTATTTCTAGCAGAGTGTGTAACCTGAAGCGTATGTAACCTGAACCGTATGTAACCCGAGGTACCACTGTAGTTTATTTATGAAAATTTACATAATGCTTGACTGTAGGAAAGCTAAGCAGCTTACAAGGAATATAAAAATATAAAGTTTTTTAAACAATTGATTGGATGTCTTGCCCAACAAAACTGCTCCCCCCCAAAAAACAAAAATCCCCCAAAAGAACAAGCTTTTTGCAATAAGGAAAGTTCTGGAGGAACGTAAAAAAAAGTTGCTTTGATGTGGCCTTATCTAAACCCTCCTTGCCAACAAGCCAAAGTGAATCGATAAATAGCCAACATCATGTAACTTTCCTCTCTTTAATTGGTAGGGTGGGAAAACTATAGGCCAAATGCAGGTCTCTCTGGGATTGAGCAGTGGCGTAGCGTGGGTTGTCAGCACCCGGGGCAAGGCAAGTAATTTGCACCCCCTAACCTGTAGATTTGCGCCCCCTAACCCGTGGATTTGCGCCCCCTAACCCTAACCCCCAGATGTTGCGCCCGGTGCGGCCGGCCCCCCCTGCACCCCCCACGCTACGCCACTGGGATTGAGTTTGGAGATTTGAAAGGGAAGGAGAGAGGGGATGGCTCACCATTGTGGAGGCCACAAACAAGAGCCAACACGTCACACACAAATTCATATAAAAGATATGGCTCTCTTTGCTAAGAATCGACCTGTAGATTTTCTCCGCGTAGAAGTAGCCCTGCAAGCAGATCACAGCATACAAAGACATCAGCTGCGGAAGAAGATGCCGGCTACCGGGACTTTTCAGGAAAGAGGAAAAAGCAAAATGAAATAAAATAGAATCCACCCCAAACAACCCTTCAATGATGAGAGTTGCCTTTAATGTATTTTAGAATGATAAAGCCAAAGAATTGGCCCAAGGGTCATCTCCTGCGATGAAGGAATCACAGCTAACAAACCCACGGCAAGGGGCCATTCAAGCTCTGTTTCAATGCCTCCAATGAAGGAGGATAATTTTTCTAGGCAATACACCCACATTTAATTTCATCCTTCCCTCAGAGCTGTACACGGTAACAAAATAAAAATTAGTTAAAATGACAAAACCGGAATTCAGTTAAAATGCCTGGCTAAAAACAGCAACACAGAGTTGCCTCATGTGACATGAGGCAATCACCCCTGTCAAACTTGGCCTGCAAGAGCTGGGGGGGTCAAAATTGCTCCTCCAGCTGGATTCAGTTCCCCACCTGCTTCACCTGGGAGAATGTTCTGGAATCGCTTGTCTGGGGGGGGGGTCACACACACACACACACACGCACACACGTATGTGTGCACACACACGAATCAGCAACCTGGTGTTACAGCCTCTGAATGCTGATTGTAGAGCAAAACTTCTCAGAGGATGTTTTTCTGGCAAACATAAGTGAAATTCTTCAATGGTTTGAGAGGAGCTTGAAGAAATATATTCCTGAACCATTAAAGAATATCAGTTCTTCCCTGGGGATTATCTGGCTTCCCTGAAATTTGCCAATTTTGGCCACAACTGTGGGTCCAGCTTTCACTGCGGAAGGATGTAAAAGCCTCAGTCCGCTTTCCTTCTGGCCTTCCTTTCCTTAGCCCTTTCTTTCCTTCATTCACCAGTTGAAAAAATAGGGGGTCTCCCCCATTATTACAGGAGCCAAAGAGTTCCACCAACGTCATGTGACCCTCAGGCACTTTCTGGGAAGGGAACATGCCCCCTCTCGGCAGAGAAAGGTTCCTCATCCCTTCTCCCACAGCTCCAGAGCCACTTGGAACATTGGCTTCCTCACCCCAATTATGCCAGAAAATTGCTGGCCCCCCAACAAGATGGCGACGGTGATGACTTGGCGACGGAGACTATGGCTTTTCAGAAGCGAAAGTATCGTCATGTCCTTTTCTCGTATCTCATACTTCTCCTCCTTTCGGAGCTCCTCGATCTCATTTTCCATGTCAACCTTGTTCCTGAGCATTTTCAAGGCTGGGTGGTGGGAGAGAGAGAGAGAATCTGAGGAAGAATATTCAAGCACTACGCACAGTCCAGACTAGAGCATAAATATCACATACCCTCCAACATTTCTCCAATGAAAATAGAGACATCCTTTTCCATAATACTTTTATTATGTATACCCCACCCATCTGACTGGGTTGAACCCAGCCGTTCTGGGAAACTTCCAACATAGATAAAAACATAATACAGTGGCACCTCAGGTTAAGTACTTAATTCATTCCAGAGGTCTGTTCTTAACCTGAAACTGTTCTTAACCTGAAGCACAACTTTAGCTAATGGAGTCTCCTGCTGCCGCCAGGCTGCCGGAGCCCGATTTCTGTTCTTATCCTGAAGCAAAGTTCTTAACCTGAAGCACTATTTCTGGGTTAGCGGAGTCTGTAACCTGAAGCGTATGTAACCCGAGGTACCACTGTAAATAAAACTGCCTTCAGATGCCTTCTAAAGGTTGTATAGTTAATTATCTCCTTCGCTGCGTGACTCCATAACCCTCCAACATTTCTCCGATGAAAATAGGGGCACCCTAACATATCCTCCAATATTTATCTGACGATAAATAGGAACATCCTATGGGAAAGTGGGACATTCCAGGATCAAATCAGAAACTGGGACTGTAATCCCGGGACTGGAACATAGGGACACTTGGAGGGTCTGACATCGGTCACAGCCCAAGCAAACTTTGACGGGCGGGAGGGGCAAATGCCTCCCAGTCAATCCCAATATCACTTCCCACCTCCTCGCAGCCTTACCTGGAGACACCAGGGATTGGGCCTGGGGGCCTTCTGCATACAAAGAGTTAAGTTGTGGGTGAACATATCAGACGACACAGTGATTCTTCAAACAGCTCTTGTTTATTCACAGGCCAGAACAGAACTGAACTGAAGGGTTCAGCCAGCCTGCTTACATAGAGCTCCACTAGAACGCAACAGTAACAACTTTCTGTAACTATCCAATCACTGAACGTCACTTTCAATCCCTTATTTGCATATGTGGACCTGAGTGAAAACTATCTACAGTATCCCCCTGCTGGCCCAGGGTGAGAACTTCAGTACATAACACAAAGCTACAAAGCCAGCCTACCTTTCCTCGCTTTTGCTTCGTTCTTCATCTGAATAAATAGGTAGCGAGGACTTTCAGGGCACAGGAGCAGGAGCGGGATGTTGAAGAAAGCAACTATCCCGGTCAGGCCCAGCATCATTGGCAGACCTAAGAAAACGAGACAAGCGAATAAGTCGTGACAAGGTATGTTTACAAAGTGAAGCATGGAGTGGAGGCAGTGGAGAGGGGAGCACTTTTCTCCCCCTCTCCTAACGCTAGGACCAGGACACATCCTGCAAAACTGAATGCAGGGCAGAGAAAAGAAGGGGCCAACCACAGGAAGAGCAGAACTGTGGAACTCACTCACTCCCACAAGAGGCCAGGGTGGCCACCAACTTGTTGTTGTTGTTTAGTCGTTCAGTCGTGTCCGACTCTTCGTGACCCCATGGACCAGAGCACGCCAGGCACTTCTGTCTTCCACTGCCTCCCGCAGTTTGGTCAGGTTCATGTTTGTAGCTTCGAGAACACTGTCTAACCATCTCATCCTCTGTCGTCCCCTTCTCCTTGTGCCCTCCATCTTTCCCAACATCAGGGTCTTTTCCAGTGAGTCTTCTCTTCTCATGAGGTAGCCAAAGTACTGGAGCCTCAGCTTCACGATCTGTCCTTCCAGTGAGCACTCAGGGCTGATTTCCTTAAGAATGGATGCATTTGATCTTCTTGCAGTCCATGGGACTCTCAAGAGTCTTCTCCAGCACCATAATTCAAAAGTGTCAATTCTTCGGCGATCAGCCTTCTTTATGGTCCAGCTCTCACTTCCATACATCACTACTGGGAAAACCATAGCTTTTACTATACGGACCTTTGTTGGCAAGGTGATGTCTCTACTTTTTAAAATGCTGTCTAGGTTTGTCATTGCTTTCCTCCCAAGAAGCAGGCGTCTCTTAATTTCGTGGCTGCTGTCACCATCTGCAGTGATCATGGAGCCCAAGAAAGTAAAATCTCTCACTGCCTCCATTTCCTCCCCTTCTATTTGCCAGGAGGTGATGGGACCAGTGGCCATGATCTTCGTTTTTTTGATGTTGAGCTTCAGACCATATTTTGCACTCTCCTCTTTCACCCTCAATAAAAGGTTTTTTAATTCCTCCTCACTTTCTGCCATCAAGGTTGTGTCATCTGCATATCTGAGGTTGTTGATATTTCTTCCAGCAATCTTAATTCCGGCTAGGGATTCATCCAGCCCAGCCTTTCGCGTGATGAATTCTGCATATAAGTTAAATATGCAGGGAGACAAAATACAGCCTTGTCGTACTCCTTTCCCAATTTTGAACCAATCAGTTGTTCCATATCCAGTTCTAACTGTAGCTTCTTGTCCCACATAGAGATTTCTCAGGAGACAGATGAGGTGATCAGGCACTCCCATTTCTTTAAGAACTTGCCATAGTTTGCTGTGGTTGACACAGTCAAAGGCTTTTGCATAGTCAATGAAGCAGAAGTAGATGTCTTTCTGGAACTCTCTAGCTTTCTCCATAATCCAGCGCATGTTTGCAATTTGGTCTCTGGTTCCTCTGCCTCTTCTAAATCCAGCTTGCACTTCTGGGAGTTCTCGGTCCACATACTGCTTGAGCCTTCCTTGTAGAATTTTAAGCATAACCTTGCTAGCGTGTGAAATGAGTGCAATTGTGCGGTAGTTGGAGCATTCTTTAGCACTGCCCTTCTTTGGGATTGGGATGTAGACTGACCTTCTCCAATCCTCTGCGCACTGCTGAGTTTTCCAAACTTGCTGGCATATTGAGTGTAGCACCTTAACAGCATCATCTTTTAAAATTTTAAATAGTTCAGCTGGAATACCATCACTTCCAATGGCCTTGTTATTTGCAATGCTTTCTAAGGCCCATTTGACTTCACTCTCCAGGATGTCTGGCTCAAGGTCAGCAACCACACTACCTGGGATGGTTTTAAAAGAGGATGGGACAAACTCGTGGAGGACAGGGCTATTGATGGCAACTGGCCTGCTCCGGAAGGCTCTTGTTATGTTTTTTCTTTTCTTTTCAATTATGTTTTATTAAGTTTCAACATTTTAAACATATGCAATCAAAACACAATTTCATCTTTTCTCTTATTTTTTTGACCTCCCAACGCATTTTCCATGGAGTTGTGGTTTCTCCGCTTCTGCTTCACCCTATCTTCTATATTATAATCTAATTACTTCAGTTGCTCGTTGCTCGCATCTCGCTCGTGAGTTCATCATTCTATAATATTTCTCTAAGCAGTCCAAAAAAGACATCCATTCTTCCATAAAACGATCATCGTGAGATTCTCTTAATTTTGCCAGTTCTGCATAGTCCATTATCTCACTTAGTCATTCTTCTTTGGTGGGAACTTCTTCCGTCCTTCCATTTCTGCACATAAAGCTGTTGTTGTTACCTACATAAACAACTTTAACATTTGGGATTTATGCCTATAATCCCTCGCAAAAAAAAATGCTTCTGGCTTCTTTTTTGGTACACTCATTTAAACAAATTATCTAAAATGTATAAGAAGGTTCCTAACAATTGCTGAAAGTTTAAAGAAGGTAGATGGAGTGTATATACAGTGGTACCTCGGGTTACATACGCTTCAGGTTACATGTTTTTGGGTTGTGCACCGCGCCGAACCCAGAAGTACTGGAACAGCTTACTTCTAGATTTCGGCGCTCACACATGTGCAGAAGCACCAAATCGTCACCCGCGCATGCGCAGACGCGGCGCTATGGGTTGTGAACGCTGCAGGTTGCAAACGTGTCTCCCGCACGGATGACATTTGCAGCCCAAGGTTCCACTGTATCTATATGTGGTGGGCTTGCAAGAAAGCATTTGGGGAAATGATACATGATGAGATTAAAAGGATATTTAAAATTGGCTCTTCTTAATTATGAAGTAGGATGCCACGCCTAGTCTGCCTACATATCTTTTTTTATATATATAATATTTTTATTGGGATTTTTACATAGAAAAAAGGAAAAAAGAAAAGAAAAATACAAAAATACAAAAACAACAAGAAAAAGCAAATAAAAACAATTCCATTTTCATAATATTCTTTGCATTTACTTATTTCCCAGACTTCCCCACACCTCCCCTCACTGTATTCCAGTTCAAATATTTAATCAGCAAATCCCTTCCCTCTATCTTATCTTAATCTTTATCTTAGTATCTTAACATATCTTGATATTTTCTTGATACCTTAATATATTAAACCTTTAAATTTACACCTTTTAACCTTCGAATTTTCCATACTCCTTCACCACCTTATTGCTAATAACCTTTTAACCTCAATCCGATGTCATTCTAACATTCATTAATCTTATAATATTTCTGTAAGTAGTCTTTAAATTTCTTCCAATCTTCTTCCACCGTCTCTTCTCCCTGGTCTCTGATTCTGCCAGTCATTTTTGCCAATTCCATGTAGTCCATCACCTTCATCTGCCGTTCTTCCAGAGTGGGTATAGTCTGCCTACATATCATAGGATGTAAAAGGCAAAGGACCCCTGGACGGTTAAGCCCAGTCAAAGGTGACTATGGGCTTGTGGCACTCATCTCACTTTCAGGCTGAGGGAGCCGCCGTTTGTCCACAGCCTTCCGGGTCATGTGGCCAGCATGACTAAACTGCTTCTGGCGCAGCGGAACACCGTGACGAAAACCAGAGCGCACGGAAATGCCGTTTACCTTCCCGTCACAGTGGTACCTATTTATCTACTTGCACTGGCATACTTTCGAACTGCCAGGTTGGCAGGAGCTGGGACAGAGCAACGGGAGCTCACCCCGTCGCACGGATTCGAACAGCCAACCTTCTGATTGGCAAGTCCAAGAGGCTCAGTGGTTTAGACCACAGCGCCACCCCCACATCCCTGACCCCGCCCTCTTTTCTCCCACTTACGTTTCTTGTTCCCAAGGATGTTGGGGCTGCTGATGGCCTGAGCCAAGAGGACGCCCACGGTGAAGAACAGTATGGACATCATCGTGAAGGCCCCCCTCATGCTTACGGGGGCGAGCTCTCCAACATATAACGGGACCATAGTGGAAAACAAGCCTGGTTAAAGAGAATCAAAGGGTCACAGGCACAACTGGCAGAGGGACCTCATCCATGGCGTTATTTCATCATTTGTGGCATAGGACTGCAACCACTATTAATCCTGCTCTGAACAGACTTGTGCACACAGCTAACTCTGTTAATTTCAGTGGGCTTGCTGTGAGTAGAACTTTGCTGGTCCCAGCCGCTCTGCCTCCCACCACTTGAACTCAGAGCCCAGCCACACTTTCTCTTAAGTCCATACCTCTTTGCCACATTTTCTATTTGGTCTGGGGCTGCATGTTCCCACCTGGGATTTTTGCCTCTAATTTTACTTGGGGAAAGACCCCAGAAACCCTACGTTATCCCATTCATTCTTCCTATAATCAATATAACTGGGATAGCCTGGTCAGTAGAGCACAAGACTCTTAATCTCAGGGTCGTTGGTTTGAACCCCACATTGGGCTTGGACTTGCAGGGGGTTGGACTAGATGACCCTGGGGTCCTTTCCAACTCTACAATTCTATGACTCCATGACTGTATAGCCTGCTTCTCATGTTGTCTCCACCTTCAGCTTCTTACTCCCATGGCAGGGAGTAAGAGAACCAGGAAACCAGATGAATCAGACAATCATTTGACATACGTAAAAGGAAATGGGATCTTTCCAATATATATTATTGAATACTTATTATTAAAGACAGAAAATAAAGTTGTGATTGGAGCCATCACAAACGAGCGGAAACACACACAAATTTAGCACCTATATCACTTGATCACCTTTTTTTTTTTAAGGAGCGCTAAACAGGGGGAAAGTAAAATAAATAAATAAAAAATGATGCATGGCAAGAAAACGAGAAGTGCGCTGGTCAAAGCTGGAGAGACAAATGGAAAAAAATTACCCTGCAGGGAACCAGGCAGAGGGCCTTCTTGGTGGTGGCACCCGCCCTGTGGAATGCCCTCCCATCAGATATCAAAGAAATAAACAACTGTCTGACTTTTAGAAGGCATCTGAAGGCAACCCTGTTTAGGGAAGTTTTAAATGTATGATGTTTTATCAGGTTTTTAACATTCTATTATTATTATTATTATTATTATTATTATTATTATTATTATTATATAGGAAGGGAAAGAAGGAAAGGAGGTGGGAGCAGACCGCCCTCAACACAGCTCCCAGGAAAGCTTAAAAGCTCCTTTTGCACCCGATTCTCCCAGTGCAGAAAGAGCTTTTCAGCTCTCCGTCTTGTTTACCAGGCTCTGGGGTGCCCTTGCAAGATTTTATCGGACCTGGCCCCACGAGATCTGATGACAGCATCCCAGAGCCCAAGAGAGAGACCAGTAAGCAAGGCGGGGAGTTCAAAAGCTCTCTGCCCTGCTTGGAAAGTAAGGATGGCTGCATGGGGCTGGTTCCAAGGGGGTGGTTTGAGTATATGCGTTTTTGTGCATATGTGTCACTCCCAGAACATCACCCCTGTGCAAGATGCAATCGTACTGTATAACAACAACACCTAAAAACTTTAAAGTCTGAGACCGTCAACTAACTATTATGGAAAGATATATTCTTAATTGCCTGCCTAAGTCTGGGGAAATAGAAAAATTCTCAGCGGGCGTTTAAAAGTTGAAACAGAATCCCCTATTGGAGAAGTATTTAGAGTGGTATGATACTGCTTTAAACGTACATTGCAAATGGGAGCCAACTCAGCCCTAAGTTAGTCACGCCTATTATTTTCAACGGGTCTACTCTGAGTAGGATTAACATTGTGCACAGCTCCTTAACTTTTTAATGCTGATAAGCAGCCTAGGCATCTGGGTTCAGGAGTCAAAGCGTCAAACCACAGACACGGGTTCAAGGCAGCTTTCTGCTTTTGTTTGTGCTTGGATTTGTTAAAAGGCAATTCAAAGACTACATGCGGGCTGCTTTTTTTTCACCTGAAGATATCCCGACGAGGAAGCGAGCAAAAATGCCAAAGTCGTGGAATTTCCCTGCATCGGAAGCACCCATTAATCCACAGGCAACGGCGGCTGCAGCATTATTGAGCATCAAGGAGCGTCTCCTGAAAAGACAGCAAAAAGGGGGTGAGGAGGAGATGAGCAGGCTGCAAGCAGTGAAAAGAGTAGAGGAGGGAGGGCAGCTGCGGAGTTGCCAGAAGGCCCTGAAGTGCTGCTGCCAGTCAGTGTAGACAATACTGATTGGCTACTGCATGGATAGGCAAACTAAGGCCCGGGGGCTGGATCTGGCCCAATCGCCTTCTAAATCCGGCCCGTGGATGGTCCAGGAATCAGAGTGTTTTTACATGAGTAGAATGTGTGTTTTTGTTTAAAATGCATCTCTGGGTTATTTGTGGGGCATAGGAATTCGTTCATTTTTTATTTTTTATTATTACAGTAGTACCTCGGGTTACATACGCTTCAGGTTACATATGCTTCAGGTTACAGACTCCGCTAACCCAGAAATAGTGCTTCAGGTTAAGAACTTTGCTTCAGGATGAAAACAGAAATCGTGATCCAGCAGCGCAGAGGCAGCAGGAGGCCCCATTAGCTAAAGTGGCGCTTCAGGTTAAGAACAGTTCCAGGTTAAGTACGGACCTCCGGAACGAATTAAGGACTTAACCTGAGGTACCACTGTATAGTCCGGCCCCCCACAAGGCCGGAGGGCAGTGGACTGGCTCCCTGCTGAAAAAGTTTGCTGACCCCTGGTCTACTGATTCAGATGAACCAACAGTCTGAAACAGCCCAAAGACAAAACGTAAAAAATTAGACGTGTATTCCACCATGTGCAATCAGCCCTTATAAAATGAGCAAGTGTATGCAGCCGACTTATCTCCTTGAGCAGGAGTTTTGCCGTCTTCAGTCCATTCCAGGCCGACCACAGGAAGATATTTGAAACAGATTTTTTCACCCAGTGCTTTTGTTGTCTTCTGAGTTCCACACGGGATTTCACACAGCTGGGGCACTACTACTGCGGTTTGAGCGATCGAGAACAGAAGACTCCTGCTTGCAAAGCAGATGCTCTGCTGCTGAGCTACAACTTTCCCAAGCAAATGCATTGACCTAGGACTTGCCGATCAGAAGGTCGGCGGTTCGAATTCCCGCGACGTGGTGAGCTCCCGTTGCTCGGTCCCTGCTCCTGCCAACCTAGCAGTCCAAAAGCACGCCGAAGTGCAAGTAGATAAATAGGTACCACTCCGGCGGGAAGGTAAACGGCTTTTCCATGCGCTGCTCTGGTTTGCCAGAAGCGGCTTAGTCATGCTGGCCACATGACCCGGAAGCTGTACGCCGGCTCCCTCGGCGAGATGAGTGCCGCAACCCCAGAGTCGGTCACAACTGGACCTAATGGTCAGGGGTCCCTTTACCTTTTTACCCCTGCTCTATGTAGATTCCTGCATTACAGGAGGCTGGACTAGATAACTCTTTGGGTCCCTTCCAGCTCTACAGTTTTATGACTCTATCCTGTTTGTGGATTATCCTTTAGCAATAAGTATATTTGCAGAGATTCTTTTCTCTGTATTGAATGAAGGAACATTTGGACGGAAATTTGGTTTTGAGTCGTCCCATATTGAGCATCTTTTTGGTATTGTATATATTATGTAAAGGTAAAGGGACCCCTGACCATTCAGTCCAGTCATGACTGACTCTGGGGTTGTGGCGCTTATCTCGCTTTATTGGCCAAGGGAGCCGGCGTACAGCTTCCGGGTCATATGGCCAGCATGACTGAGGCGCTTCTGACGAACCAGAGCAGCCCACGGAAACGCCGTTTACTTTCCTGCCGGAGTGGTACCTATTTATCTACTTGCACTTTGACATGCTTTTGAACTGCTAGGTAGGAAGGAGCAGGGAGCAAGCAACAGGAGCTCACCCCGTCGCGGGGATTCGAACCGCTGACTTTCTGATTGGCAAGTCCTGGGTTCTGTGGTTTAACCCACAGCGCCACCCGTGTATTATGTAAAGGCTATATTTAAAGAAATGGATGCTTGGTGGAATATAAATGTCTTATTTTTACATGTTGTCTTTTATATAAGTTCTATATAGCTGCATACAGAGTCATGTGAGCCACGTTTCTTTATTTATCTGTATTCCTTTGTGTTGTGTTTTCCTATGTTTCTAAGGCAATGACCCAACACATAGCTTAACTAGAGATCAGTGGGGGGTATGGGTCAGTGATAGTCATATTCCCCACCCCCCAACACTTTTTGCTGTGCCTACTGTTCTCCATCCCCCTATTATCTCTGTACCTGCCACAGTTATCCACCAAGGTGCCAAGCATCAGCGACCCAATGATGCCTCCAACTGGGAAGACCAAAGCGTTAAAGGCCATCCGGCCAGTCTGAGACTCTTCGATTCTGATGTCCATCCTTTCGGTCTCTTCTGTTATGTTGGAATATATATGTGAGACCTAAGGTGGAAAAGAGACATCAGATGAAAGAGAGTGGGACGAGCACACAGAATCTGAGACACAGGAAACTAACTTATAGCATCCAGCGCAGTTTCACCTACAGCGGTACCCTGGTTCTCAAACGCCTTGGTACTCAAACAACTTGGAACCCAAACACTGCAAAACCAGAAGTAAGTGTTCCAGTTTGCAAACTTTTTTCAGAAGCCAAACATGCTCTGCTTTGAGTGTTACGCTTCCAGTTTGAGTGCCACACTTCCATTTTGAACATTACGCTGAGGTCTGTTTGTTTTTGCTATTTATTTTGCGTTTTTGTTTTTGCGGCTCTTTTTGCTTTGTTTCTGTGTTTGTGTGGAACCCAGTTCAGCTACTGATTGATTGTGTGACTGCAGTACATTGTTTATTGCTTTCATTTTATGGGTCAAGGGTCTCATGAGATAGTAAAATTCATGTTAAATTGCTGTTTTAGGGGTTGTTTTTAAAAGTCTGGAACCGATTAATCCATTTTGCATTACTTTCTATGGGAAAGCGCGCCTTGGTTTTGGAACGGACTTCCAGAACGGATTAAGTTTGGGAACCAAGGTACCACTGTACTCTGAATGGCAGCAGTTACCCAGAGTCTCAAGCAGAGCTCTTTACCATCACCTGCTGCCCTCAGCAAAAACAGTAACTAGAAATGCTTTGGGTTGCCCCACATGCAACATTTGCCCTCTAAAACTGAGCTATGGCCCACAGACTCCCCCTGCTCACTCAACCCTGCTACCTCTTCAGCTCTGACACCTCATTTCCCCAGTCTTCTGCCTCTGAGCATTCTTTGTCACCCCACCACTTTCTTCCATTGGGGGCTCCCCAGTTGGTGCCCTCCACCAATCCCCTGTGTCCAAACAGCCCATGACACCACCTACGTCCCTGGTAGAACCAGTAGAAACATCCCCCCCCTCAATCTAACGTAGTAGTGTCTGCACTGACTGGCAGCTGCTCTTTGAGGTTTCAGATTCTGATCTTTCCCAGCCCTGCTCGGGGATGTTACGGGTTTTGAACCAGGAGACTCCTGCATGCAAAGCAGATGCTCTGCTGCTGAGCTACGGCTTTTCCAAGCGAATGCATTGACCCACCCCTGCCCTATGTAGATTCCTGCATTGCAGGGGGTTGGACTAGATGACTCTTGGAGTTCCCTTCCAACTCTTACAGTTCTAGGATTCTAAGTAGTCCCACAGATGATAGGGCTGGCTTACCGTCTCTGGATTGAGGACAACCCAGTAGATGTATCCCAGTTGCAAGGAACCAATGGAGGGAATCATTGTAGCAATTAGAAGTCCGGATGTCAGTTCCTATAGGAAAGAGCAGTAGACAGTGTTGCTGGTTGTACACTGTCCAGGTGTGGTAGAGACACCTACTAGTGAAAACCCAGCCCTACCCATAAAACAAAGCATGGCCAGACACTCCAGAGATAGTGCAGTGTAGTGGTTAGCGTATCAGTCTGGGTCTTGGGATACCAGGGTTTGAATCCCCTGCTCAGCCATGGCATTTACTGGGGTGAACTTGGGCCAATCACTGCCTCTCTCAGCCAGTGGCCAAATGTGGTCTGCCACAATCCCCAGGCTACATTAGGAGGCAAAAATTGCAGACACGGTTGTCCTGATTCAGTGAGCAGGATCTACAGTCTGGGCAGGCTGAGAGGCAGCAATTTGCATGCAAAGTAGGACGGGTGGGTGTGGGTGTTTCAGGTGAGTGGTACATCCCACGGCACCAGAAACCCTGAGCACGACTTCACAAGCCATTGGGGTGACTCCAGCACCTGCCCTATCGGTGAAGAGCCCACCCCTTCTTGGGAAACATTTCTGAGCAATTCAAAGAGTTGGTGCTGACCTTTAAAGCTCTGAATGGCTTTGGCCCTGCATACCTGAAGGAGAGTCTCCACCCCCAACATTCAGCCCGGATGCTGAGGTCCAGCTCCGAGGGCCTTCTGGAGGTTCCCTCACTGAGAAAAGTCAGGTTACAATGGAACCAGACAGAGGGCCTTCCCAGTAGTCATGCCTCCCATCAGATGTCAAGGAAACAACTATCTGACTTTTAGAAGACACCTGAAGGCTGTCCTTCATAGGGAAGTTTTGAATGTTTGATGTCTCACTAGTTAATTTGTTTGAAGACACCCAGAGTGGCCGTCCAGTTAGATGGGCAGTAACTAATTAATTACAGTGGTACCTCAGGTTACAAACACCTCAGGTTACAAACACTTCGGGTTACAGACTCCGCTAACCCAGAAATAGTACCTCGGGATAAGAACTTTACCTCAGGATGAGAACAGAAATCGTATAGTGGCGGCACGGCAGCAGCGGGAGGCCCCATTAGCTAAAGTGGAACCTCAGGTTAAGAATGGTTTCAGGTTAAGAATGGAGCTCCAGAATGAATTAAGTTCATAACCAGAGGTACCACTGTACTACTACTACTATTAGGGATAAATCCAACTGCAAGGAAGCAGAGGCGACAGCAAAGGCAGAAACAAACTTTGCCTCCAGCTCTCCAGATTTGGCTGGATTTCAACTTCCATCTGCCCCCAAACAGCCCAGCCAACAGTCAGGTCAGGGAGGCTGGGAGTTGTAGTCCAACAACATATGGAAATCCACAGGCTGCCCATCCCTGGACTAAATGTGCCTGGGAGCTGGGACATCATCAAGGTAGGAGGCTGCCTGCTGCATCTCTGCATGAGTGGCCCCTTCTTCTTCTTCTTCTTCTTCTTCTTCTTCTTCTTCTCTTCATGGCCAAGTGGGGATTTGGTCTCCCAGGTCTTCATTGGACACCCTCACCACCATACCACACTAGCTAAGATGGCGGTCTTCAATTGTTGCTGGACTCGAACTCGCATCAGTCCCAGCCAGCATGGCCAATGAGGAGGGACAGTGGGGAGTTGTAGTACCCATTTGCTTTGCCCAGCTTTAGAACTTCGAACCATTGTGGCTGATTTCTCACCAGGGGGAGCCAGGATGCATCTGAACTCACCTTTTTCTTGCGTTTGGGAATTGAAGTATTCGAAGTTTCCATAGTTCCCTGGGTATGGGTGGAAAATAGGCAAGGAGCTGTAGGGAGAAAGAAGAATTTGGGCGTTCCAAGAGGAGTCGGAGGAGGAGAGGACAGAGGGTGAAGAAAGAGCTGTGAGTGGAAGGGGCCCCTTCCCCATCCTCTAGACCCCCTGGGGAAATCAACAAACCTGTTGTACCTGGACCTGAGTGTGGAGAAGGCAGCTGAATCGGACACAGCTGTAGCAGCCTAGGGAGGTAACATCCACCTTGGGCCTGCTCATAAAAAGCAAGCCTACAATGAGAGGCTAAGGCGACATTTGCTGTTTCCAGGAACTCTTTTGGTTATGAGACTTTTGTGGGTGAGCTGAGAGTTTGTTTGGACCCTGGGGTGAAAACCCAGAGTCTGAGAGGGAGGGTGTGTCGGAAGGAAAATTAACCGATATTGATTTCTATATATTGGTAACTTTGTATTAATGTAACATTTTTACATGCAACCATGTATTTTTGCAATTTTTACACTGTTTATTGTTTGTTTTTATTGACATCGCAAGAGATTAAGGGCTCCAGAGCTTGGTTGGTTTGCGTTCATGATTGCAGTGCAGCTTCTTTGTAACAAAGGATATACCTGTGTGATGCTGACACAAATCCCTACACTAACACTATGCAACAGAACAAAACAACCTTGGCCCAGTATACCTGAAGGAGCGTCTCCATCCCCATCATTCAGCCCAGACACTGAGGTCCAGCTCCAAGGGCCTTCTGGTGGTTCCCTCACTGCGAGGTTACAGGGAACCAGGCACAGGGCCTTCTTGGTAGTGGTGCCCTGTGAAACACCCTCCCATCAGATGTCAAGGAAACAAACAACTATCTGACTTTTAGGCAGCCCTGTTTAGGGAAGTTTTTAATGTTTGATATTTTATCGCTTTTTTATTATTATATTCTGTTGGGAACCGCCCAGAGTGGCTGGGGTATAAATAATAAATTATATTATTATTATTATTATAAGAACAAAAACCCCATCTCTCTCCCTCCCTTCTCTCCCCCCCCCCCAACTGCAAGATGTCTACGACAAAAGTGTCTCCCACCACATATAAAAGAACTGTGAAAAGGACTCTATGAATTGGTAGTGGGGGCACAGACATGCTTCCCCCTGTTTATTTGTTTTGTAACACAAGAAAGTATTTAATAAAAACCTTTTTAAAAAAAGTTTTCTGAAATCAACAATTCCAAAAAATAATTTGTTGTTGTCCTGGGTGCTGCAGTGTGGTAAGGGTGCTGAGAGGTGTTAGGAGACCTCCCAGATCTACAATCCCCCAAACACTTTGATTAGGGATCAGGGATGGTGAGATATGTAATCCAGCAATATCTGAAAAGCCCGCAGGAGCACCATTCGGAAAGGAGACTCCCTGCCATGTCTCTGCATGAGTGGCTGCTCTGGCCGTTACTAAGACAGATTAAAAAGGGGACGAGGGAACCTCCAAACATTGTTGGACTCCCAATTCCCATCCATCCCAGCCGCTGGCAGAGACGGTAGTTGTCGTAGTCCCACAACATCTGGAGGGGGGGCTGGTTCCCCCACTCCCAGATTGAAGCAAAGTCGAAAGCTGGAACTTCAGCCGTTCTCTCTCAGGGCAGTCAATTGGATCAAGAATCCCAGAAGTGGGTAGCGGTGAAGCCCCTCCATTATGGAGCCACCCCACACACCTGGTGCATTCCTGCAGAGGCACGGAAACTTACCACAAGGAGAGCGGGGGGGGGATCAGCCAAGCTCTGTTTTCCCTTGAAAGGAAGCCATCAAAAGGCAGACGGTATGGCAAGAGCCAATCAGAGGAAGGAAGCTGGAAGATTCCGGGGAAAGCAGCTGTTGACAGTTGGAAGGCCCAATAGAGAAGGCCAATGTAGGAGCATATCAGAATTGTTGCCAGCACAACAGAACTGGTATAACCTGCAGCATGAAGCCAATGGCCCACCTAGACCAGCACTCGGTCTTCACAGTGGCCAACCAGATGCCTATTATGGGATGCCCACAAACAGGTTATGGGTGCAAGAGTACTCTCCCTGCAAGAGCAATTCCCAGCATTCAGACTCATGCCAGCTGTAGCTAAATATGTTTCTGCTAAATATTCCCTCTTTCAAAGAGCCTTCTAAATCTTTATCCCAGTGGATAAAGATCCTGTCTTGGAGTTGAAATCTGATTTTATATATGGGCTTTTGTTGCTTTAAACTTTTTTTTTAAAAAAAAATTATAATTATATAAATGTTTTTACATATGTTCTCCTATCGCAAATCACTCTGGGATACCTCATGGGAAGGGACGCAGGAATCGAAATTAAAACAACAGTAACGATAGATAGATAGACAGAGGACTCGTAGTTCTTAAAGGTTGTTCACCAAAATGGTAGCTACTTTATTTATTCATTTCTTTTTAAAAAAATCGAAAGAAAGAAAAACCAGAAAACTTAAGGTAGCAGCTCAAAGTTAGTCTCTGTCTACTTGTTTTATAAAAAAAATAATAATTAAAAAAACCACACACAAAACTCCAGTGTATAATTATGACGATTCCAACAGGAAACACGGTCTTTTTAAACAGTGTTCAGTCCACAGTCCTCTGGAAAGATACAAGTCCAGGGAGTCTCACGGGTTATATCTATTTGCACAGTAAAGCTCTGTAGCGAATCACAGACTCTTCCTCTCTTCTTTCATCCTGTAGAAATTTCTGAATTGAGCACACTTTGAAAGAAAAACCCACCTCCCTGCGTGGAGACCCAATGTTCTGGCAAGCTGGTTTGGGCTGATGGGAGTTGTAGTCAGTTGAAAACACCTGGAGGGTGCTTGGAACGCACCAGCCGCTGTAAATCAACCAACCATGCAAAACCTAAAATCTGGAGCACTTCCTCTCTTTGGAGTGAATCTGCAACAGTCAAATCCCTTACAGGGTTTTCTCCCTCGCCTTCTTCCCCGCCTGAAAAGAAGCCCTTGCTAAAGCTTTGAGAATTCCCCAAGTCTCTTAAAAAGAAAACTACAGCACTAAAACAAGCCTTAGAGGATGAGAATTAAAAGTGGAAGCTGGGAAGTATCTTTACAACACCCCCATGATAAAAGAGAGATAGAGAGAGAAGTGAAAAGTCAGTCGAGGAACTGGATTCCAGAAAGGGGCACGTTCATCGTAAGAGCCCCCTCACCGCAGACCCGTGAAAACTTTGGCTACTTTTTTCTCAGGCAAGTAGCTCCCTCTGTAGGCACTTGAAGGCATTTCTGTGACCTGCCCAGACAGCAAAACAAAGAGTGAGTCAGTGAGAGGAGAGCTAGTTGTGCTCAAAACATAGCTGTCAACTTACAGATTTGAAAATAAGGGATCAGCAGCCAAAATAAGGGATTTTCCAGACACATGTATGTTCAACTTCTGAGCCCCTCCAAGCCAAAGGCAGAAAGCCCAGCCAGCAGCCAAACAAAGCCTCAAGCAGTGGTTCCCACAGCGCAGCAACCCAGCAAAGGGGATGCAGCAAGGAAAACCACCATCACCTCTCCGCTGGGAAGCGCTGAGCAAAGGCGAGTCCCCAGGCAACACGGCCGATTTGATAGGCACAAGGCATGCAAACTCCACCCCCCCCAGTTGTTCTTAGACTCCTTTTTGGGTGAGCAACGCAGCCAAGCAACACAGTTGGAGCCTCCCTCCTCCCTGGCCATCAGGGAGGGAGAGGAGCTGCTTCCTTTGAAACCCGGGAAATTTAAGGGACATCATCAATAAGGGACAGCAGCAGGACACGGCGCTGGGATAAGGGAGTTTACCGCCAAATAAGGGACGGTTGACAGCTATGGCTCAGAAACATCCCTTCCATTTCCACCTCCCCCCTGAGGGGCATAGGAAGGAAGACACCTTCTACAGAGTCTTCAGGCAAGGGACATTCTCAGCCTCCCTGGAGATGCTAGGGATTAATTCCTAGGGAGGAGAGGCAGACCATAGAGAAGGAAGTGGCTAGAGGGCACAACCTCGAAAACGGCTCCAGCAATGTAACTGGCCAGAATAGCAGCACCATCTGCATTCTGCGTCGGGGGAAATTCCACTGCATTTTTAAAAAGTTGGGTTTCTGTTGCCGGGGGGGGGGGGGGGAGCCAAAAAAAGGAAACAGGATACGTTTTGCTAACGACACTGTGCAGACGCCGCACAAAATGTGAGTGAACAGAGCGCGGCTAGTCCACAGTAAATTCTCAGTGTGGAGGCAGCCTCGATTCCACGTTTTGTGAAATACCTGGCCGAGGGTTTTAGGTTTGACTCAAGAGTAGACTCACTGTCACAAATGAGCATGGCTGAGGTACATTCATTTCAGTGGGTCCGCTTCAAGTTGGGGGCAGCCCCAAATCTTTGCCAGAAGCCCTCAAAAGCTGAAAACACTCACAGATAAAATCCTGACCGGATAAGGCCCCGTCTTCCATTGAAACAGGGGCGTTCATTGGAGGATCAGGTGCTTGAGAATTCCGCTCTCGCTCGGTCGCCTTCTCGCGCATCCCCCCAGTCCTTGGTGGCCGAATCAGGGCCCTGGGAGCGGCTCTCTGGGCTCGCCAGGGAATGCTCTGGGCTACTGGATCTCCAGCAGCACAGAGAGGAGAGAAGCTTGTTCCGGACGACCCGCGTGCAAAGGACGAACATAATGCAGTTGGCGCCACCTTGGAATGTGTTACCAATGCCCTGGGGAGGGAGAGAAGGAAGCGGTTCATGGAAAAGCTCAGTATACAATTCATAAATTGTATGCACCACTTGACTGCAAAAATACAACCTCAAAATGTTGAATGGCCTCTTTAAATGTGAAGGTTCATTATTGTTCCACCAGATGTGTATGTCTTTAAGGGCCAGAGCAAATATCGAGACCCAGTTTTACAGCTGTGAAACAGCATAGCAGGTGCTGCTAAGTTGTGTTAATTAAGCTGTGTCAGCAATTGGGTATAGTATATAAAGAGCAGCACCTAGCTCTCTCAGTAACCCTGGGGGATGGGTTGGGTTTTTGTTTTTGTTATTAAAACCTTGTTAAAGTTATTTTTGAGTTCCTTGTAATGCGTGGTCTCCCCAGCAAGCTTTCTGCAGCGCAACTAAACTGCAAATAGCCAACAGTATACACCACTTGACTGTAAAAATACAACCTCAAAATGGTTTACACCAGGCACGGCCAACAGGTAGATCGTGATCTACCGGTAGATCACTGGACGTCTGTGGTAGATCACTAGTAGATCACTGGCTCCCCCCAAAGAAGCCCAAGAACTTTGGCTCCCCTAAAAAAAGCTAAACATTTTAGCCCTGCAGCCCATAAAAAGAAGCTCAAAAACTTTGACCTAAACCCCTAAAGAACAGGCCTTCTTCTTCCCTAAAAAAAGCCAGTTTTTAAATCCGTGAGTAGATCACAGTCTCTTGGGAGTTGGCCACCCCTGGTTTACACAAACACAAAAAAAGATAAAACGATAAAATTATCACCAAGCAATAATTTAAGGCATTTGGAAGCTTAGTAAAGGTAAAGGGACCCCTGACCATTAGGTCCAGTTGTGGCCGACTCTGGGGTTGCGGCACTCATCTCGCTTTATTGGCCGAGGGAGCCGGCGTACAGCTTCCGGGTCATGTGGCCAGCAGGACTAAGCCGCTTCTGGTGAACCAGAGCAGTGCACAGAAACGCCATTTACCTTCCCGTCGGAGCGGTACCTATTTATCTACTTGCACTTTTGATGTGCTTTCGAACTGCTAGGTTGGCAGGAGCAGGGACCGAGCAACGGGAGCTCACCCCATCGCAGGGATTCAAACCGCTGACCTTCCGATCAGCAAGCTCTAGGCTCTGTGGTTTAACCCACAGCGCCACCCGTGTCCCATTTGGAAGCTTAAAACAAATTAAAAACAGATTAAGACTCACAGTGACCTTCTAAGCATCTGTGTAGGCCTGTCTAAACCAAACTGTTTTTAGCAGGCACCAAAAAAGAGTACTGTGAAGGCAGCCAGCCTGATATCAATAGGCAGGGAGTTCCAAAGTGCAGATGATGCCACACTAAAATATTGGAGTTCTTACAAAGGTAGAATGTGGCTTATGGCCTCCCAGTGGTGCAGCAATAAAACTGCTAGCACAATTGCAAAACTAAGCAGGGTCCAATATGGTTTCAAATTGGATGGGGGACCTTGTGTTGAGGTTCCTGCATTGGAGGGTTGGACTAGATGAACCTTGAGGTCCTTTCCAACTCTATGATTCTATGCAGCCAATTCTGCTATGCCATACAAGATACAAGCCGACACAAAAAGACTACAAACCAAATATTGTGAACACCAAATAAAGGCATATTCCATCAGAACTTGCCATCTCTATGATTGACTAATCATATAAGTAACCAATGGAGATTTAGCTGCACTCCAAGTAAGTTTCGTAAGTCAGTTTCTCAGAAGTGAGAATAAACATTACTTTATGGACATAAATCATCAAACAAACGAACAAACAAACCCCAACAACTCCTCCCAGTCCTGTGATTTGGTCAAATGAGCAGCTATTAATAGAAAAAGTAGTTTACATATTACATAGGCTCCTTTTCCTTTATATCTCCTCCTGTAAGGGGTAAACTACAGTTCTTACTGCAGATTCTTGGAGAGGAGAAGGGGACATGCTTTAAATATATGGTGTGTACGCAGCCCCAAATAGTGTGCTGAAGAGCTCCTTTGGTCTAAACACACCGGGCTCTTTTTATCTTCTTATTCACTGCATTCTCCCTGGATGCCTTTGAAAGGGGATTAGATAAGGGTAGCAATGACTACTGGTTCAAATGGTTTTATATATTGGCTGTTTCTTTGCCCAAGGTTTATCAACGCAGCTGGCACCACTTTCCAGCTACTTCTGTTGATGCAGCCTAAAATTGCATTAGCATTTTTTTAATTTTAATTTTAATTTTTCTCTTGCTGGCTTAGTAGTTTACACATGTTTGCATTTTGCAAACTCAAGTTGCAGAGACCAGTGGCTGATGCAAATGAAAATCAAGCTGTGCCTTTATTTATCCATCAGATGTTAAGGAGATGAGTAATTATATAACATTTAGGAAACATCTGAAGGCAGCCCTGTATAGGGAAGCTTTTTAAGGTTTAAGGTTTTACTATGTTTTTATATATGCTGGAAGCCACCCAAAGTGGCTGGGGCAACCCATCAGATGGGTAGAGTACAAATAAATTATTATTACTATTGCTATTACTATTATTATCCATTACACAATGCTTTCCAAAATATTGAAAGGTGTGTGCTGCAGGGGAGAAAAAGACAGAGGTCCAAGGGAACAGGGTTCAAATCTTCACAACTAATCCAGAATGTGGCAGCTAGACTGGTGACTGGGAGTGGCCGCCGAGACCATATAACACCGGTCTTGAAAGACCTACATTGGCTCCCAGTACGTTTCCGAGCACAATCAAAGTGTTGGTGCTGACCTTTAAAGTCCTAAACAGCCTCGGCCCAGTATACCTGAAGGAGCGTCTCCACCCCCATCGTTTTGCCCGAACACTGAGGTCCAGCGTCGAGGGCCTTCTGGCGGTTCCCTCATTGTGAGAAGTGAAGCTACAGGGAACCAGGCAGAGGGCCTTTTCGGTGGTGGCACCCGCCCCGTGAACGCCCTCCCATCAGATGTCAAGGAAACAAACAACTATCTGACTTTTAGAAGACACCTGAAGGCAGCCCTGATTAGGGAAGTTTTTAATGTTTGGTGTTTTATCACATTTTTTATATTTTGTTGGGAGCTGCCCAGAGTGGCTGAGGAAACTCAGCCAAATGGGTGGGGTATAAATATGATGATGATTCTCACTCAGCCCTGAAGCTGAACAGGAGCCCTTTGGCTACTAAATAACCTCTCAGCCTGACCCACCTCACAGGGTTGTTGTGAGGATAAAATTAGGCACTGCAGGGGAAGAACCACAAACATTGCCTTGAGGTCCTTGGAAGAAAAGTTTTAATGTCACAATAAAAATAAATATTCATGTCACAATAAAAATAAATAAGTGAAAGTATGCCTCATAGACCTTTTGGGAACCTCTAGGATGAAGTGAGCAGATTCCAGGACCTCCCACCCGCCTTATAGCTAAGATAATAATAATAATAATAATAATAATAATAATAATAATAATAATAATAATAAATTTTATTTATATCCCGCCCTCCCCAGCCGAAGCCGGGCTCAGGGCGGCTAACAACAATCAAATAATCGAACAATCAAATAAGTTACTCACGTGAAGTACCACCAGCAGCGGGTTTTGAACAGCAGGGGAGCTGCACAGCGTCAAGACGAACCGGATGGTGCTCCAGATTCGGAGGAAAATGAATATCACTGGAATCAGGATCAGCTTCTTATCCGCTACGGAAGTCCTCAGGTGTAAAGCCGGGGTCCTCGACAGGATAGGACGGTACTCTGACAGCGCAGCATGCTTTGGGGAAAGGAAGACCACCATGAGGAGCGAGGGGAAAGCGTGGGTGGGGGCAGGATCAATTTAGCATCTGTCTCAAGGGTGGGGAACCTCAAAGTCCAGAGGCTGACTGCGGCCCCCCGAGTCCCCCTGCCAGGCCCTCACCACACACCTCACCAACCCCGATTCAGGGATGTGCTGTTGAACTCTGATCGTGCCTCTTGTTCACTTGGATAGAGAGAGGGGCGTGCAAGAAGAGCGTGTAAAAAAAAAAGTTAAGGGTCCCCTGACCATTAGGTTCAGTCATGGCCGACTCTGGGGTTGCGGCGCTCATCTCGCTTTATTGGCCGAGGGAGCCGGCATACAGCTTCCGGGTCATGTTCCCAGCATGACTAAGCCGCTTCTGGTGAACCAGAGCAGCGCACGGAAACGCCGTTTACCTTCCCGCCAGAGCGGTACCTATTTATCTACTTGCACTTTGACGTTCAGGATTCAAACCCTGCTCTCCCAGGTCCTAGCCACTACACCCCCCCTGGCTCTCTTAGGTCCCTTAATGTCAATGGGTCAGATCTGAGCAGGACTTAGTGAGGAACACACACACACCCAGCAGCTTTGGAGGTGGCTCAGGGATATCTAAGGTGGAGTCAGGTAAAGGTAAAGGTACCCCTGCCCGTACGGGCCAGTCTTGACAGACTCTAGGGTTGTGCGCCCATCTCACTCAAAGAGGCCGAGGGCCAGCGCTGTCCGAAGACACTTCCGGGTCACGTGGCCAGCGTGACATCGCTGCTCTGGCGAGCCAGAGCCGCACACGGAAACGCCGTTTACCTTCCCGCTAGTAAGCGGTCCCTATTTATCTACTTGCACCCGGGAGTGCTTTCGAACTGCTAGGTTGGCAGGCGCTGGGACCGAACAACGGGAGCGCACCCCGCCGCGGGGATTCGAACCGCCGACCTTTCAATCGGCAAGCCCTAGGCACTGAGGCTTTTACCCACAGCACCACCCGCGTCCCTATCTAAGGTGGAGTCATTCGTGCTCAAATACAGATAAGCAAAGGGAAAGAAGCTGGCTTGGAACGCCCGGCGTGGAATGCGGCAGCCTGGGTCAGATCCGGTTACAGGACCGTCCCGCTGCCAACACCTGTTCCAACACACAAATCGTGACTTGTTTTTAGCCAGACGACTAGGGCAGCTGTCTGGCCCCCTGCAGAGGAGGATGGAACGGCATGAGAATCTGGAATTGTTTCTGTTGCCAGAAAATTACTCTCCACCACCAGGAAAAGCCAGAAAGAAACAAACAAAACGCACCCACCAACGGGGGACAGACACTTATTGCAAAATGAGCATAACAACACGGGCATTCTAACTGCAAAACTATTTTCGTAGGTTGACACAACGCAGTGGAAAAGAACGCATCTACAGGTGAAGTCACGTGCTTCAGTTCTGCTCCCCTATAAGCCTAATAAATGAAATGAAATGAATGTTGGGAGGCCTGGTTTTTCAGGAGAATGTGAGGGGTCCAGGTTCTGGGCCTATAGGCCCTGTTGGTCTGGGATGTTCCTCTGGGAGTTCTAGTTTCAGGCGCAAAGCTCCTCCTGCAATCAGTTCCAAGCCTGACCCATCCCTGACTTCCCACAGTCTCCTGCAGCCTCCAATTTTGTGTCAACATCCCTGCTGGATGAGGCAATGATGACAACAAGAAAGCATAGCCCTTAGGCCCCAAATGGCCACTTGCATCCCTGAATCCTGGAGGAAATTCATGCTCACCCTAGACAATTAGTCTTCCCCTACCTGGAAAAAAAGAAATACCTACCGCTCGGTTGATGTGCTTCTTTATGAGGATGTAGAAGACCGGGAGAGTCACGTAGGCCAGGATCTCCCACAGCTTCCCTGCAAGGAGCATCCACAGGATCCGATCCTCCGCCTCAATGTCGATCCAGCACCAGCCCACAGAGACATCGGAGGCGTCGTAACCGATCTTCTTCAGAATCACGGCCAACACAGTGATGACGAGCGGCACTCCCCAGCTGCAGGCAGAGAGGGGGAATAGTTAGGCATGTTTTGGTTCCAGTTCAGGAACTGTGTCAAAAAATTCATGGATAGTGACTTGATTTTGAAGGATAGCCATGTGTTGGTTTGTACAGCAATCCACGGAGCCCAAATTAGGAAGGTTGATATTCAATTTCTCCTCATTGCAAGAAAAGCAAGTGGGAAGAATCCCCTCTCCAACACGCACCCTTGTCCTCTGCCCTACCACTCTCAAGGAGCACCAGGTGCCACGGTCTTCACCCTCCAAATCTTTAGAGATGACAAGCCACAACCTGAGCTGCCTGCAGAAGATCTCAAGGAGCCAGTCTGGGCGGTGAAGATACCCATTCCAGGTGGTGCTCTAAGCAGACACAATTGCATCTCAATCCTTGGCGCCTGCAACTCCAGAAATCACTCTCAAGGGTTAAGGAAATTACCTCTTAATTTCCTGCCTCCCCTTTCCTTATCATCTGGATATTCTGCCCTCCCATCCCAGAACTAGAACAGAGTTTATGAGAGGACAAGCCTGTTTGCTCCATTGTGCAAAGGCGTTATGCTGCAACCTTAGCAAGACACAAACATTGACTTCAGCAAGACGGACTTCAGCCAGTTGACCCGAGATGTGACTGACCAACTGATGAGAAGGCATTTGATCCCAAAGCATGGGAAAGAAGGGTGTGTGTGTGTGGTCTATTCTAAATCTGTTGGCTAACGCTGCACGTTTAGGTTCCATCTAGCTCAGTAGTGTCTACACTGACTAGCAGCAGCACATCAGGGTTTCAAACAGGGGTATCTCCCAGCCCTGCCGGGAACGGAACCCAGAACCTTCTGCATGCAAGGCAGCTGCTCTACCACTGAGCTAAAGCCCTTCCCTTAAGAGGGAGGAAGCTGCCTTTTACTAATTTGTACCACTGGTCCATCTGGCTCAGCATTGTCTGCACTGACCGGCAGCAACACTCCAGGCTTTCATTGGAGATGCTGGGAGTGGAACCTGGGACCTTCTGCACGCAAAGCAGATGCTCTAATACAGCCTTTTTCTTAAGACATAGAATCTGCCATATACTAGAATAACCATAGCTGTAATAATTCTGCCCATCTGACTGGGTTGCCCCAGCCACTAAGTTAGCTCACTATTGTTGATACTGACTGGCAACAGCTGTCTGGGATTTCAGCTTCCGATGTTCGTAATCCCTCATCAACCTGCAATTCCCACCAGGCCTTGGTCTGGCATCAAAACTGTTAAACAGATTGCAAGACTGGTTTACATCTATAATGCATGCTAGGTAAAGGGACCCGTGACCATTAGGTCCAGTAGTGGCCGACTCTGGGGTTGCGGCGCTCATCTCACTTTACTGGCCAAGGAAGCCGGCGTACAGTTTCCGGGTCATGTGGCCAGCATGACTAAGCCGCTTCTGGCGTACCAGAGCAGCGCACGGAAACGCCGTTTACCTTCCCGCCAGAGCGGTACCTATTTATCTACTAGCCCTTTGACGTGCTTTTGAACTGCTAGGTTGGCAGGAGAAGGGACCGAGCAACGGGAGCTCACCCTGTCGCGGGGATTCGAACCGCCGACCTTCTGATTGGCATGCCCTAGGCTCTGTGGTTTAACCCACAGCGCCACCTGCGTCCCAGCAGCCAAATCAAGTGACTGTGAGGTGGCCAATTCCCAGACAAACAAGCTAGGTGGATAATACTATCACTTTCCACTCAGTGTTCCCAAGATGCTTAAACACTCCAGATTTGCTATCAAGATCAAGGCTGTTGTGTCAATTCAGAAAGCCTTAAATGCCTTGCCTCCAAAGTAACCTGAGGACCCCTTGATCCCTTATACTCCACCTTGATCACTGGTATATCCTCTGATGGGGTATTTCTGGTGGTTCCTCACACACCTGTGAGATTAGGTTGGCCTTCACCGGAGACTGAGTCTTTCATGTGGCAGGCCCTGCCCTGTGGAACTCCCTGCTACTTGAGGTTTGGCAGCAACCACCCCTGCCTTCTCTTGGGATGACTTTGTCAAACTCTACTTTTTAGACAGGTGTTTACAGTATGAATTTTTCTTTTTGACCTATTTGATCTTATCCATGTTTTTAAATTTACATTTTACAGATACTGATTGATTTTATTGTATTATTGATATCAGGCAGGCGCCATCAATGTACTGTTTTCAGCACCTGCTAAACACATTTTTGTTTAGAAAAACCTACCTAGATGTTTAGAAAGTTGATGCGAGTTAACTTTTCAAAAGCCTTAAACTATTGTTCTTAATTTTTCTTGGTGATGATTCTATTTTTTTGTATTTTTACAAGCAAGCAGTGTATAAACTCCATGAAACAAACAAATTTATTTATTATATCCCGCCTTTCCCCCCCAAGACTGGGGGCTCAAAGTTGCTTACACAAATTAAAACACAGATAAAAGCATTTCAGTCACATAAGCCACCTTTGGCATAGGTTATGAAAGTGTGGGTCATGAATATGCAAATAAATAATGAATATAAGTTGTGCCTGGCTGCCTAAGAATCAGCTGGCTTTCTGAAAGGCCTCCCCTTTCTCCAGTGATCTATAAATATGCCCTAGTCACAAGCTAAGTGGCTGACTGCTTGTTGATGTCCCTTTGCAGGTGACCAGCCCGTCTAGTCTTTCATTCCAAATCTCACTGCCAGTCCTAAAGAGTTTCAAAACAAAAAAGCCTCTTACGCACTTGAGAAACATCATTGATGGGCAAGGCGCTCCAATACTGGCACCCAAGCACTTTGAGAGTTTCCAACAGTCAAAGGCAACCCCCCAGGTACAAGAGTTGGGGCAGCAACACTACATTGCATTGGCTCATATCCCCCCCTTTTCTCCTCCAAATAGCTCGTCCTGCCAGGAAGTTTAAAGACTATTTACAGAAACACTATAAGATAATGAATGTTTGATGACACCAGATTGAGTGTAAAAGGTTATTAGTAAAAAGTTTAAAGTTTATTAGTTTATTATTAGTAAAAAGTTTAAAGATTAAGAAAGATTAAATATTTCAAGATATAAGGAAATGCAATTATATTAAGATATTAAAATTATGACAAAATTAAATTAAGACAGAGGGAAGGAATTTGCTGATAGAATATAAGATCTGGAATACAGAGAAGGAAGGTCTGGGGAGGTCGGAGACACAAGTTAATGCTAAGAATATAATGAGGATAAAAATTGGGGTTTTTTTTCTCTTTCATATTTTTCTGCTGTTTTGTGTTTATATGTTATGTTATTGTATTCTTCTGTTTTTTGTAGTGTTGTGTTTTGTTTTTTGTTGTTTTATACTTATTGTAAAACCCAATAAAATATTTATTAAAAAAAAACAAAAACAAATAGCTCGTCCTGCCAAAAACCCTGTTTTCACCTTTAGCCTCCTCCCCAAACATTCCATATTAAGGAAACCTTATCTCCAAGGAGTCTACCTGTCGTGTTTCTGCATGAGTCACCGTTCTGGGACTGCTGTTCTGCTCAGCACCCAGCGGCCACAACAGGAGCAATGCACCTCCCAGAGACACACCAGACTTTATTGCCCACCTTTTCCTCCAAGGCGCTCAAGGTGATGGACATGGTTCTCCACCCCCTCCTTTAATCCCAACAACTACCCTGCGAGGTAGGCAAGGCTGAGAGGCAGCGACTGGCCCAAGGTCACCCAGTGAGCTTCATGTCCGTGGGGATTCGAACCCGTGTCTCCCAGGTACTTGTCTGACACTAACTACGACACCATGCTGGCTCTCATTGTAATGGCTCTCATTACAGATTCCTGAGTTTAATTCATGGCAGAGTAGGGATTCGAACCCTCATCTCCTGGGCTCTAATCCGACACTCTAACCACCACACCACACGGGCTATCCTATTCCCAGAGTTCTTTGGGTGGGGAAACGTGCTTCAAATGATTGGTATGTATGGAGTCTGGCTGGGCCAAAAGCCAGTGTAACCACCTGTTAAGCTTGTTATAGGTTCCTACCAATGGATCTCGACTGTAGAGTGCAAAAAGCATGTGCAGAGGGCATGTGGAGCTTGCTATTTTGCACTGCAGTCCCAAAGACAAAATCTGAGCCACCCAGAATGCTATCGAACTTGCCAGACCTTTGATCCATCCAGGATAAGAATCATGAAAATCCATCTTGCTTGCTAGGATGAGTAGAGAGAGGGATATGCCAAGAAACCTGTACCTCAGGTTAAGTACTTAATTCGTTCCAGAGGTCCGTTCTTAACCTGAAACTGTTCTTAACCTGAAGCACCACTTTAGCTAATGGGGCCTCCTACTGCTGCCGCAGGAGCCCGATTTCTGTTCTTATCCTGAAGCATTATTTCTGGGTTAGCGGAGTGTGTAACCTGAAGCGTATGTAACCTGAGGTACCACTCTATTGCACAACGGGAGGAGCCGCAGTCGTGACCCCACCCACTTTTGCCTCTGACCCCGCCTACCACTTGCATGGGCCCCCTAGAAGATCACCCATAAGGGAGCGCAACCCTTGGGCTGGAAAAAGGTCCCCTTTTTGACTCCTGCTTGGAGATGCCAGGGATTGAACCTGCAGGTGCTCCACCAGAGCTATGATCCTCTCTCCAGGTCAATGGGCATGAGACTGCAGCTCTAGGAACCAGTCCACCTTGCTTCCGTGATTCTTCATCTAACAGTTTGTGCATCTCTCCTAGGTTTGTGCATCTCTCCTAGGATAATATCCTGTGCTGCGGTTTTAGTGCAGCACTGTTTATTCGATTAATTGCTTATTATTTCATTTTAAGGTTTTGCATTGTAAGCTGCCTTGAGAAGTCCCCCCCCCCACCGCCCCAATAAAGGGGAAGCTGGAGCTCTACAAAAGCAGCCTTGTAAATAAGCCCACAAAAATTACTAGCCCGCAAAATGCTTTACTAGCTCGCTGGGGGCTCAGGGAGCAGGGAAGTGCTCTCTGTCTGCTGTATTTTTGTGCCTCTGTGGAATGCCGTCGCCTATGGCGAGCGGGCGGCTGCTGAAATGCATGAAACCAGCCTTCACCAATCTGCTGCCCTCCAGATGTTTAAGACTGGAGCTCCCATCAGGGCCGTCATAATCCAAAACATCTGGAGGGGACCAGATTAACAAAGTTGGCATTAAATTAATTGAAAAGGTACCGGGGGGGGGGGAGCAAATAAAAAGAAGATAAGTAACCTATTAAACAAATACCCCCTTGCTGAACTCGATGACTTCTAATATAATTCAGACCGAACAGCTGGCAGGCCTAGGCGTCAAAGGGTCACTCCTCGCAGCTTGGAGGCTGGCATGTGACCACTGCCCATCTCACATGGCATAATAAAGGCTTTTCTTCGACTTGGCAAATCGGCTCACAGAGGGAGGCAGGGGAAGCCCCAGCAAGTGAATTAAAGCTGCTGTTTCTTTCGCTGGTCCCTCCCCCCCAAGCTCTCTTGTTAGGTCACCTATTGATCGCATTCTCACCCCACCCTGTTTCAAGGAACTGACAATCTAGGTTCCATCAGTAGGCAAGATAAGAGAGTAGGGGGAAGGGATGGATCCTAGCTCTGTGTACAGAAGGTCCCAGGTTCAATCCTCAGCATCTCCAGGTAAGGCTGAGAATCTCTGCCTGGAACCCTGGAGAGGTGCTGCCAGGTCAGTGTATACAATACTGAGCTGGATGAACCATTGGTCTATCTCAGTATGTGAAGGGCGATGGAGAGTGCTAGAGGGGAGCAGACTACAGGCTTGTGGTTGTGGAAACTGCTTTTTTCTTATTTTAGCAAGAACCTTGAGGTCTACCAGCTGAAGCCAAGCAGCCTGAGAGCAAGCCTGAGAGTGAGCTTCATGGCAGAGCAAGGATTTGAACCTTGGTATCAGCTGGTTAGAGCGTGGTGCTGACAATGCTAATTTTGTAGGTTCGATCCCCTTACAGGCAAATTCCTGCACTGAAGGGGGTTGGACGAGATGATCCTAGGCAGTGGCGTAGCGTGGGTTGTCAGCACCCGGGTCAAGGCAAGAAATTTGCGCCCCCTAACCTGTGGATTTGCGCCCCCTAACCCTAATCCCCAGATGTTGCGCCCGGTGCGGCCGGTCCCCCCCTGCACCCCCCATGCTACGCCACTGATCCTAGGGAACCCTTCCAACTCTACAATTCTATGATTCCCCCAAAGTCCAAGTCTGTCACTCTAACCACAACACCACACTGTGGAGGGACACCCCATGAGCTACATAAAGAGGCGAGTTTCTGCCCAGAGAAGCTTGGATATTTCTCCTTTGGACACCAGGACTGGGCAGCGATGTGTTGGGGGGTAGGAAAGTCCCGTGCTGTATTTTTCTGCAAAAATGATGTTCGTATCAATGAATTGGTTTGCCAGTCGCAATTACAATTATTAGGCAAGGGGAGTAGTTTACTAAATACACGGAAGATAAACTATGCCAGATTAGATAATGCAATTTGGCTCCCAACAGTGGCGTAGCGTGGGTTGTCAGCACCCGGGGCAAGGCAAGTAATTTGCGCCCCCTAACCCGTGGATTTGCGCCCCCTAACCCTAACCCCCAGATGTTGCGCCCGGTGCGGCCGGCCCCCCCTGCACCCCCCACGCTACGCCACTGGCTCCCAAATTTATTTGCTTCACCCCGGGGGAAGGTCCCCTAAAACAAGCTTCCTTAATTCGCACCAGAAAGTTTCCTGGGAAAATTCCCCAGGAAAGTTTGCTCAGTTCAAAACTTCCAGGAAAACCTTTGTTTTCCTTGCTTGGTTTTTGTTTTGCAGTGGCCCGTAAGGGGAGTCCCCGAGGTCAGGGAAGATGGAGAGACGGGGAAGACCACGAACCTCACCACGTGGAAGAAGCAGAGGAGGCTGGTCCCCGTCGGCGATCCCTGCACGATGCTGATGTAGAGGTACAAGGCGATGGCCATCGTCCAGAAGAAGGAGCTGGTGTTGGAGAAGGTGGACACGGCGCCCTGGGCCACGCATTCCCACGTGGACGAGCCGAAGTCCTTCAGGGCCCCGTAGAAGTAGGAGGCGGCCGAGAGGAGGTCGGCCAAGGAGAGGTAGAGCAGGAGCTGCCGGGGCCGCGTCCGCAGCTCGGGCCACAGCGCGTGGGTAGCCACCAAGAGGCTGGACCCTAGGAAGGAGAGGGCGCACGAGACCAGCACCGTCACCCTCTCGAAGGGGTACAGCTCCGTCTGCAGAGCGCCGTGGGGCATGGCGGAAGGAGAGGCTGGCCTGGCCGCAGAGGCAAGGGGTCGGAGTGGAGCGGTGGGTGGGTGTTTGGGGGGGGGGGGAGAAATCTCAGCAGGGCAAATCAGGGAAGGAGTTAAGAGAAAGGAAGGGCGCGCGGCGGGAGGCGAGGAAGGAAGGGGCGCAACGGAGGGAGAAAGTTAAGGAAAGTGAGGAGGGGAGGGGTGTCTTTGCAGGGAAGACGGAAAGAGAGCGAAAGCGAGCGAGGGGGACCCGGGAAAGTGAAAGGAGAAGAACGCGGGGGAGAGCCCGGGAGTTCAAAGGAAAGGGAAACAAAGCGCGGAGGGAGGAGCCGGCTGCGGACTCCGGCTGAGGCGCCCAGAGGCAGAAGGCAGAGCAGGCTCCGGCTCCGGGTCTCGGCTACGTCCCGCCCTGCCGCTCCTCAAACCCCGGGCGGAGGCCTCGACGCCGCGTCCCCTCCCACCCAGGCCGGGGGCTGCTGGCTGGCTCCTCCTTTCGCGTCCCTTCCTTCTTCGGAGCGCCGTAGTCAGCGGACTGGATGAAGGAGGCTGTGCCGGCAGATGCCTCCCTCTTGAAGTGGTCCAGCCCCTTCCTCCCAGAAGCTGAGTTTCTGAGCATGCACAGAGCGCCCTCCTCTAAGACAGCAGCACCAGCACCGTCCTATCTTTACCATGTGGACTATATGTTTTCTTAATTTGTTTGTATTAATACAGTCATTATTTACTTAATTTCACTGTCTGTTTTATTATTCGTTGGATTATTTATTATTTCGTTATTTCAATAATATCTACGGGTTATCCCTGGCTGCAATCCTATTATACCTACTTCCGCGGGAGTAAGCCTCAGTGGAAATCAGTGGTACTGACTCGCGCATTGTCTCGGCTTTTATTTCAGAGCATGCATTCTCCACTTCGACCTCTAGATGTCAGCATTGTCCCAGATCAAGCTCTCAGGATGCAAACATGTGCCAGAGCAATCGTCATTATATTATGCTGCACCTTACAACAAACCTGTAAGGATGGCCAGTGTTACTGTTGTGCTAAGATTCCTGCCTGCCTGCTTCTTACAGGCATTTGATTCTCCAGTGTGAGAAGAGAATTCTGGAAAAGATGGGCCATTGCCCTGTGCCAGAAGAGCTTTTTTTGTGCATTTAAATTCTCTGCAGATTGTAGTTTGGAGTGGCGGGGAGCAGATAGAGAGTAGTCTATTTAAGGCAATTCAGTGAGTTCCTGGGATAATTGAGATCCCAACCAGGACAGATACTTACAGTAGAATCATAATAATTTCCCTGGACATTGCAGGGTTAACTCTTCCCTCCCCAGCTGCGACTCCCTCCCCTGAAAACTGCCACCTCTGTGTCACAATTCCGATCGAAAGTAGCCTTTTAGCAGATGAATTCTTTTCATCGAGAGAAGCAAGGCGTGGAGGAGGTAAGATATTATTGGCAAGATGCATCCGGACTGCAGGCTGGTTGCTCCCCACCCCTCATTTAGAGATAAGTGACAGATTACCAGTACTAAAATCTAATCAGTATTGATTTGTTTTAGTTTCTTCAAACAAAAGGGGGAGTGAGATGCGTGGATAGTTTTTATGCTGCAGTCCCATTGGGGGGAACCTTTCCCTCCCTAGGGCCGCATTCTATTCTGCGTGAGCTTCTGGGGGCCACAAGGCAATGATGGGGGGGGGGAGGCAGACTTTTTGGCCAGGGCAAAAATACCAATGAATGCTAATTTTACCTTTACAAGATAGTCTGTCTTCACACACATTTACACACCACTCTGTCCTCCCCTCGGGCCAGAAAAGGGCATAGTGGGAGAGCTTCATTAACTATGAACCCCCAAATTTTGGGGGGATACCTAGGACCCCTCGCTCTCCAGGCTTCAGGAACACATCTGCAGCGTAGGGAGCCCTGCGGGAGTTCCCGCAGGGCTGTCTAGGCTGCGGATAGCAGCCTGCTTCCCGGATCGCCAGGCGCACTGAAAGCAGAGCACCCAGTGCTTCGGGAACACATCCGCAGCCTAGGCAGCCCTGCAGGAGTTCCCGCAGGGCTCTCTACGCTGCAGATAGCAGCCTGCCGCCCGGCGCAAGTGGCGCCCTGAAGCAGAGCGCCCCGCCCGCCGGACAGACATCGGCCAGCCCCACAAGCTCGGGGGACAGCAAGGAGGCGCAGCACCGCCATCCCGCTGTTCCTCGACCTGGTTCAGTTTCCCCGACCTGGTTTTGGGGGGGAAATAAAGGGGGGGAAAATTCCCCTTTATTCCCCCCCCCAAAAAAAACTAGGTGCGTCCTATGGGACGGAGCGTCCTATGCGACGAAAAATACGGTAACTGACAGGTAATGTGGCGCTGTGGGTTAAACCACAGAGCCTAGGACTTGCCGATCAGAAGGTCGGCGGTTCGAATCCCCGCGACGGGGTGAGCTCCCGTTGCTCGGTCCCTGCTCCTGCCAACCTAGCAGGTCAAAAGCACATCAAAGTGCAATTAGATAAATAGGAACCACTCCGGCGGGAAGGTAAATGGCGTTTCCGTGCGCTGCTCTGGTTCGCCAGAAGCGGCTTAGTCATGCTGGCCACATGACCCGGAAGCTGTACGCCGGCTCCCTTGGCCAATAAAGTGAGATGAGCGTCGCAACCTCAGAGTTGGCCAGGACTGGACCTAGTGGTCAGGGGTTCCTTTACCTTTACCTTAAAAGCAGTTGAGGAAGGTGCAAAAAAGGTGCAAAAAAAAAAAGGTGCAAAAAGGGCCTAGGGAAGTGAGTCCTATGGTCAGAAAGGTCTGGAGAGCTGCATTTTGAGTCTGACGTTCCCCACTGCTGATCTAGTTGCTCGGTGGCACTGAATTTAGTCGTAATTGGGTGGAATCAGGAGTTTCTACCATTGTTTAAGAGATAACAAAGTTCTCATCTAGCTTCCTGACTGGTGCGTCTTCTGACACCCGTCCACAATGAGAAATGTTTGCCTTGCCTGCTCTCCTGTCCCTGACATTTAATCTGATCAGTCCCATTGGCTCCAAGAGACATTTCTTTCCAGACAGTCAGAACGCTTAGGTAAGTCAGATATCAAGTAGTGGAGAATTATTTTCCTCAATCTTTTTTTTTTAAAGTGAGGGAGTTATCTTTGGGAGTACGGTTGCCAACTTTTCAATCAGCCTCTGTTGCTCTGCCTTTAACAGCAGCTTGATCTGCAGATATATGCTTAATTTTATACCTTGAGACTAGCTTATCTGCTGGGTTTTTACAGAACAGGTTACTATAAATTACGAATGGGGAGGAATTTCTTCAGTCCACTTTTTGCAGGAAATTTTTTTCCCCAGGGGGCCGGAATCAGTGTCTACATTGCCTGTAGATCAGAATGCAACTCCCATGCAGTTTAATCACCCCTCTGAATTTTTCAAGTCAGTTTCGGTGCATTACAAAAATATGCATCTCACGTAAAAAATGTGTGTAATGCATGTTTTACCGATGAATGAACTGAAAATGCATATTTTCTATTTTCAAAGGGTTTGTACAAGAGGAATGCAATTTAAATACAGGGGTTTTTTTTTCCTTTCAAAACAGGACAAAAGACAAAAGAGCAGCACCAGGGAAGATCAAGAATGAGGGCAGACCTGAATACAGTGGTACCTCGGGTTAAGTACTTAATTCATTCCAGAGGTCCGTTCTTAACCTGAAACTGTTCTTAACCTGAAGCACCACTTTAGTTAATGGGGCCTCCTGCTGCCGCTGCACTGCCGGAGCATGATTTCTGTTCTCATCCTGAAGCAAAGTTCTTAACCCTAGGTACTATTAGTGGGTTAGTGGAGTCTGTAACCCGAAGCGTATGTAACCTGAGGTACCACTGTAATCCTTAGACCAGTGGTTTTCAACCAGTGTGCCATGGCAACCTGGGGTGCCTTGACTGGTGGTCAGGGGTGCCATGGGCAACACTGGCTTCTGAACCTCTTTTGTTCCCTCCCTCCTCTGATGCCCTCTCACATTTCTGCCACCCCAAGGCTTGCACAGCTGTTCGTTGCAGCAGCCCTGGCTATAAGCTCCGCAGGTGAATGATACCTCTGGGAGGCACCTCTCTTTGGGGCGGGGCAGGGGCTTTACTCAGAGACCAGGGATGGCCGCAGCAGATGCCCAGATGTCTCCCAAGGAGACGGGAGAGGATAGGAGGCTGAGGGAACCCTCCACAAGGGAGGGTGTCCGAAAAAGGGTGAGAGGCTGCCAGCTCGGCAGGCAAGGGGTGACATAACTGGGCTCCTGAGCCCCACAGGGGTGCCACAGAAAGAATGTAGTTGGTCAAGGGAGCTGTGGACTCGAAAAGGTTGAAAACCTCTGCCTTAGACCATAAGGCTGCCATATGAACTGGGGCCTGGTGGGTCTGGTGGGATGGAAGTCAGGGAGCCCAACAGTAGGTGGCGCCAGAGCCCATGAGAGGCAGAGCTGATTCTAGCATTGTGTCCATCCTCCTCCCTAGGAGGGAAGAGGGAGGCAGCAGGCATTGCTGCCCCCTGGGCTGGTTGTAAGTAAGAAGGCCTTACTACCTTGGTAGGTCACTGCCCCACCCATTTGTCCTTAATTTATGCCTTGCCTCAGACATCCCAGGTAGATCATCTGAGGGAGCACTACTAATGGTCCACTAGTTGAGAAGCACACCTCATGTCAATGAGGAGACATGTCTTCAGTGTAGGGGGCCCATCTCTGTGGAACTCCCTCCCACTAGAACCCAGGCAGGCACTAACTTTGCTGAGTTTCAGCTGCCAGGTTACTTATTTCAGGAGGCTTCTTTGCACCACAAATGCTGTTCTGGCATTTCATTCTTTGGCCTTTTAATTTAGGCTATAAAATGTTGTTTGCTGCTTCAAGACCCAGGTGCATTGAAAAGGAATACATAATTTTGAATGATAATGTTTTTGAATGATACAGCAAATTTTGGTAAACTGCTTTGAGAACATCTCTAGGTAATCAAGTGGAAGAGAAATCGTCTAAATAGATAGCTAGACAGATAGGTAGAAGTGAACCTCCATGCACAGGACCAGTATACCACCGAAAACCAGACATGGGGTGAGGGAAAACAATGGGTTAAAACAAGTACATTCATGTAGTTCAGCATCAGCATCCGACTGTCCTCTGTTGGAAACACAGCACTGGGATTGTAGAGTGGGCAGGCGGAAACAGAGTTTACAGGTTTAGAATGAGCCCCTAAAAAAAGAAAATAAAACCAGAGTCTCACCCTTAGGCTGGCGCCAGCATTACTTTCAGTCCGGTGGATTTACTCTCGGTGGAATGTAGAAGGACTCTCTTGTCGTGGAGATATGTGAAGCATTCTTGCTTTTTAATCTTGGCTAGTCAAGATCTCTCAGGCTTGGAGCCCAAGTGTTGGGAGGTGCAGGAGTGAAATGACTTCGAGAAAGAGCACACAAGGGTGACATACAAGTGTCACCCGTGTGTCTAGAGACTGGCAGATCTGTCTGTTTTGGTTCCTCTAGGCGTCTCCTTTCCTCAGTCTTCAGTTCTCCACATATCAGTTTATGGTGTGTGTGTTTTTTAAAGTCCTCATGAAAACTCTTCAAAGCAAATTTCTCCCAAGATACGCATTCTTAAGATGCAAATTTGCCCAGTATGCACATTTTCCCCAATATCTGCAACCAGAAGTTGTTTAAAACCATTGTTAATATTGTGTTTTAATGTTATAACCTGCCTTGGAATCTTAATGAAATAATAACCCATCTTTGTACATTTCTCAAACATATGCATTTTTATGTACCCTGAGTTTTTGTAGACACGAAAAAGTGTGAATTTTGAAGGAGGACTGTTTCTCAGGTCGCAGGTTGTTTTGGAAACGGCACATTAGGTGGGTTCGCCTTTTAAATGTGGACTGGGTCATATTTCTCACCCACCCATCCCTAGGTCTTTCAACTTAAGCATCAAAAGTAGCAAAAGCAAGAAGAGAAGCATGTACTTTCTTTTTATTGTATTTTATTAAATAAAATTTCACTTTGTGATCATACATAACCAACTTCTAAAGCCCAACTTTTAGTGCAGGGGTAGGGGGCCTTTTTCAGTGGGCCACATTCTTTCATGGGTAAGCTTCAAGGGGCCACATTTCAGGAGTGGGTGTGGTCCAAGTCAAGCTGTGCGTAGGGCAATACATGAAACTTAGCTTTGTACAGGAGCCATATAGCCCATCTGTGCAATAGAGGTTTATAACATCCAGGCAAAGGAGATCAGGTGCAGATCAGGTGTGGCCTGTAGAGGGGTATGGGGGTGGAGCCATGATTTAGGACAGGGGCCGGCAAAGTTTTTGTGGCTTGGACCGGTTCATGGTCCTGCAGACACTGCAGTGGGCTGGAGTGCATGTGCACATGCGCAAACACTATTTCTGGCGCGGAGGAGGCATGCACAGCTTCCTATTGGCTGCAGGAGCTTCCTGCAGCCAATGGGAAGCCGGCCAGCGTCATGGAAGGCGGTCCCCGCTCTGCTCCACGCACAGCGGGCGGTGGTGGTCCATGGGCCAGTTAAACGACCCCCATGGGCCACTTGTGGCCCACGGGCCTTAGGTTGCCGACCCCTGATTTAGGATGAGTCCTGAAAGCCAGATAGAGAGGGATGGAGGGCCATACATAATCCTCAGGCTTCAGGTTTCCAACACTTTTTAACTGCAGGTGGGTTTCTGCAGCTGTTAAAACTATCGCTACCCTCCCTCCCCAAAGCAGAACTCTTTTGACTTATAAAAAGAAAGTGGAACAGGAATGCAGCAGCAGAGATCAGTCTTATCAAGCCAAGACTCTGGTCACAGCCACACATTTAATGCACATGGCCTCCCGCAAAGAATCATGGGAACCGTAGTTTGTGGTGGGTGCTTGGAATTGTAACTCGGTGAGGGGTAAATGACCATTCCAAGGATTCTTTGGTGGAAGCCCATGTGCTTTCAATGTTTGCTGCGGATGTGATCTCTGCTGTCTTTTGCCTCCACCTGTGTTAGGCATGGCTTGTTCCTATTTCGTAGGTATATCAGAAAACCTGCAAAATGTGGTTTTTGACCCAGGATACAGCTCCCTGCAATTCTGTTTCCTTTTTTAAAACAACAACAACAACAAAGTAAGTTTCTAGACCTCATTATACTTGTTGAAAGTCTGTGGGGGGTGGCTGCTGAACTCTCAGGGATTTGGGTATTTCCCTCCCCTCTTTCCTTGCCCATTAAAGGTAAAGGTACCCCTGCCCGTACGGGCCAGTCTTGACAGACTCTAGGGTTGTGCGCTCATCTCACTCTATAGGCCGGGAGCCAGCGCTGTCCGCAGACACTTCCAGGTCACGTGGCCAGCGTGACAAGCTGCATCTGGTGAGCCAGCGCAGCACATGGAACGCCGTTTACCTTCCCGCTATAAAGTGGTACCTATTTATCTACTTAAACTTAAGGGTGCTTTCGAACTGCTAGGTTGGCAGGCGCTGGGACCGAACGACAGGAGCGCACCCCGCCGCGGGGATTCGAACCGCCGACCATGCAATCGGCAAGTCCTAGGTGCTGAGGTTTTACCCACAGTGCCACCCGCATCCCTTTAGACACAGCCAATCCTTTGCTCCCTGAAAACATTATTGTACTGAAGACACGCTTGTCAACATATTCTTGTGCACCAACTCTGCTGCAACCACACATTGCAATTTTGGCCAGACATTCTTGGAAAAACCCTAGTCAAGCACTCACCGGAGCTGCCTTTTGCAGATGACTAAGCCCTGAGGGCAATTTTGATGCATGGGCTCAGCTTTGCAGGATTATTGTACTGGACCAATTCCTGGAGGAGAGAGCTATCAATGGCTACTAGCCAGGATGGCTGCACTCTGTCTCTGCAGTTAAGAGGTAGCAAGGCTTCTGAATACCACTTGCTGGAAACCACTGGAGAGGAGAGAGAGCACTCTTGTGCTTGAATCCTGTTTGCGTGTTTCCCACAGGCCCCTGGTTGGCCAATGTGAGAACAGGATGCTGGGCTAGGTGGGCCTGATCCAACACACTCTTCTTATGTTCTTATGGTTAGGGTTCCTTTATAAGTCATTGAATGCTGTGATTTCCCAGGAGGGCAATCAATTTCATAGAACTGATACGAATTAATTTTATAATGAATGATTTTAGAGTGTTGTTTGTGCTGTACTTTTGTACTGTTTTATTGTTGTTAGCTGCCCTGAGCCCGGCTTTGGCTGGGGAGGGCGGGATATAAATAAAATTTATTTATTTATTATTATTATTATTGGAAGGGACCTCAGGAGTCATCTAGTTCAACCCCCTGCAATGCAGGAATCTTTTGCCAAGTGTGAGGCTTGAACCCACGACCCTGAGATTAAAAGTCTCATGCTGTAGCAGGTGAAATCTCCCACAAATTCTTGGCCTCAACAGAGAACATGTCACTCTTTGTCAGAAGTAATGGAGCCTCCAGGGTGAAGTTGTCCCACCCTCTTTTAGTTGGATGGCCTTCACTGGCTCCCGTGGGAGTGAGTTCCACAGATTAACTTTGCACTGCGTGAAGAAGTCCTTTCTTTTATCTGTCCTGAATATTTCAACATTCACTGGATGTCTGTGAGTTCTGGTGCTATGAGAGAGGGGGAGGAACTTTTCTCTATTCACTTTCTCCATGCCAGGCATAATTTTTATAAACTTCTATCCTGTCACCTTTTCTCCAAACCAAAAAGTCCATAATGCTGCAACGTGGTATCAATGGAGAACACACCATTAATTGGCCTTGGGGGGGGGGGGGCGGAGATCTCGGATGGCCCCATTTTGAGTTCTTACTGCATAACTGGTTATACCATTTCTTGTTACAGCTCCCCATGATTCGCTTCCGAAGTTTAGTCGAGAGAGACTCTCTCTTATCTTCTTTAAATATGCTCGAGATATTGCTGGTATTGACCCACTGCTACTATGAGGCTTTTAATTAGTTCAGTCAATCAGTTTCGCCGCTTGATTAGGCTGTTGCTGCTTTCTATCGAGTTACACCCCAAAGAGTAAATATATAGCACACACACCCCCAAACTGCAAAAGCTTAACCTGTCAAAATTGTAGTGTTGTATCCAATTAAGTGCTAATCACCTACTGAAATTAATGGCCCAAAGTTAGTTATCTCCATTAATTTTAATGGGTTTGCTCTGAGTAGAACTAGTTCCTCTCACCCAGAAACATGGCTTTGGTTGCCAACTCCACCCCACCACCCCGCTCCTGTGCATTTAGCATCAGCTTGATTGCTATGCTAAAGCTTGCTAACTTTTTTTTTTTTACTGACACAAACAGAAGTGGTGGGCAAGGGTCCCCCTAGCTTAATTTCTTTGTGTTCAGGTTGCTGTTGAAAGGCACAGGAGCTGGGACAAAAGAAAAGGTGGCAACCCTATTGAGCAGGGGGGTCATAACTCAGTGGCAAGGCACCTGCCTTGCATGCAGAAGATCCCAGGTTTTATCCAGGACACTTCTAGGGAGGAATGGGCAAAGGCCCACTGCTGGAAATTCTGGAGAGCTGCTGCGAGTCAGTGTTGGCAGTACTGAGCTAGGTAGATCAATTGTCTGACTTGGTATAAGGCAGCTTCTGAAGTCCCTATGTTGAATGTTAACCCCACCTACATGCCCACAGCCTCTTCTGTCCTTAGATTCTGTAGAAGGCTGCCAGCTTTTTTTCCAAGCAGGCCTTTGTGCTACTTCCGAATGAGCAGCTGAAGCATGGCAATAATGTCTAATGGCAGAGAAATCAGCCAGCCTCAACACAGCTCAGTCGGCAGAGCATGGGACTCTAAATCTCAGGGTTGTGTGTCCAAGCCCCACATTGGGCAAAATTCTATGATTCTATGATTCCCCTCTGCTAGGGTTGTCAGACCTCCAGATGTGAAGGTCTCTAGGCTTGCCTGGCCGCTCCAAGTGGCAGTCAGAGTGCTTGAATCTCCAGGTGGGCGAGAGTGCCTTTAATTATAAAATTAAAATGAAAATTAACAAAATTATTCAGAAGAGTGCACATGCAGCTTGCAAGCTTCAGCTTGGCAGGAGTTGGCCTTGAATTATAGCGCAGAAATTTGGAGTGGGGTCTGCCCTCCTCTGTTTCCCTCTCCCAATTAACCCCCACCACCAGGGGGGAAGCCCCTAGGTCTCAGGTTTGGATCCTAAATCCTCAGGGTCTGGGGTGCTCCTGACAACCTTACCCTCCTCTCCCTGAACCTGGGTGCTTTCTGTAGCTCCTGAAGCAGCTCCTGGTTTCCTAGAAGCTGTCCAGAGTAGGTGTGGGATGAACAGAGGCCCATCCCGTTTCCAGGAATAGGAGTCCTTTCACTTTGGCTCTGCAGGAGGAAACGCTCAGCAGGGATGAAAGTGTGCAGCACTTCTGCAGCAGTATTCTTGCTGATTGCTTCCTCCATCATTGCACACAACAACCAGCTAAGACACTGCCAGAGAAGCACTCACAGAGAGCTGGCCGGTGAGGCAGACACAGGGAAGGACACCAGCCTCTCCACCTCACCTTCGTTCTTGAGGTTAAAAGCCCTGGGAAGAAAAGAAGAAGAGGGGAAAAAAAGGTTTACTCAAAGAGGACTAGAAGCTTGATGCCACAACCAGCACCTAGATTTTGGCAGGGCCTCGGCCAAGGACATCCTTTTGACTTAGCTATGTTACAGGCTTAATACGGCTTGAATCAGGTTGCGTACACACCATATGTTTAAAGCACACACCCCACAAAGAATCCTGGGAACTGTAGTTTGTTCGGTTTGTGATAAACTACAGTTCCCAGGATTCTTTTTTTGTTTATTTGGGGGGAGGGAGGGAAATATGCTTCAAAGGGATGGTGCATGCATAGCCATCATAATAATACTGTTTCTGCCAGAGGCAATGTGCATCGAACTTACAGTTGCTGGGGATATCAAGCAGGGAGGGTTCCTACTGCACTCAGGTCCTGCTTGTGGGCTTCATACTGGGGCATCTGGTTGGCCACTGTGATAACTGGATGCTAGGCTAGGTGGTCCTTTTGACCCAATCCAGCAGGGCTCTTCTGCTGTCCTTAGGATATTCTGTTTCTCTCTAGCCAGGCCGGCTCTACCATTAGGGATGGGGAACCTGTGGCCCTCAAGATCTTGTGGGACTCCAACTCCCATCAGACCCAACCCGCATGACTTTCCAGGAGGGAATCCCCTAATCTCCCCACTACTTCCTCTCTTAAGGTAGCCAAACACCTCCTACTTTGGTTTGACCCCCCCCCCAAGATTGTTTTATGTTATTATGTATTGTATATATTCTTATGTTGCTTTCCAATCTTAGATTGGTTTGACTGAAGGGCAGGCTCTAAGTCACCTAAGTAAATACCGGTAAATAAAAAGTTAAGCTCAGGTACGCTCTCTCGATAAGCTGTTGTGATATTGTTTTTTTCCTCCTGTTTTGCTTTCAGTTTCGTGGTTTGTTTTATAATACAGATTATTGTCATTTTTATTATTTGGCTGGCTATTCTGTGTTCTGCATCTGCACTGATGAAGGGCAAGTTATAAATATTTTACAGAAACTAATCAATAGAATCCTGTTAAAAGGGAAGTCGGTTGTCAATTCTTTAGTTTGGATGGTATTCCACATTAGTCATTCTCAGAGCTGACCCATGAGTCCATTGATCTTCATTGGGTCATGGCTGGCCCCACCTGAGCTATGTACATCCCAGAATCCCTTGCACCAACAAAAAGGATTCTGGGTCAAGCTTAGGTGTGGACCAGTCTGTCAATTTCCATTCATCTCAGTTTCTCATTTTTCCAATCTTGCATTTAGTTCGTCACACTTCTGTTAACAAAATGTACGACTAAAGTATATCTCCCACTGTATGCAAATGGCTTGGAAAAGTCAGATCTATAGCAACAATGATTAAGTCAAGTTAACCTATTAGAAAAGAACACACATAAATCAACCTAGTAGGTTTTTGGAAAAATGGGTGGGATTTTTGGAATAAGTTTAATTATATTCTTCAACTTTATGCTGCTTTCAACCTGTTGTAATAGTGCAAGTATATGGAAATTTTGGTTTACTTCATTGAGTCTAAACAAAATAAAATACAGTATTAAATAAATAGAAATGGCTAAAAATCCATCCCCATTTTAAAGCACGTTTCTCCAAATATACAAATTTCTGCCAGCAATTTCCTCTATTATAATGCATTTTTGTGTATTATTTTCACTACTCTGCATGTTTCCATGCACCAATATATGCATTTTTGTATGGTTTGTTCAGAAAACCGCATCCCAAAATTTGGGAAGGCATGAGTTTCGAAGGAGAGCTGCATTTCAGTTTGAAAATGTTTTCAAGATGTGCGAATTAGGTAGGACTCATGTTAAAATGCTTACTATACCTAGATTTCTCCCTCTGCCCCAGCCAATATTTTGACCTTCAAAGCGAAGCAAAGAAAGATGTAAGACTTTAGCAACCTGGTGTTCTTCAGCTGGGAGTTGTAGTCCAAAACACCTGGAGGGCGCCAGGTTAGCGCAGTCTGTCCTAATGTCAAGGAGCACAGGAAGCTGCCTTCTTCCGAGTCAGACAATTGGTCCACCTAGTAAGCATTGCCTACTCTGACTGGCAGCAGCCCTCCAGGATTTTCAGGCAGGGGTCATTTCCACTCCTACCTGGGCCTGCTGCCAACCTTAAAGGTAAAGGTAAAGGGACCCCTGACCATTAGGTCCAGTCATGGCCAACTCTGGGTTGCGGCGCTCATCTCGCTTTATTGGCTGAGGGAGCTGGTGTACAGCTTCCGGGTCATGTGGCCAGCATGACTAAGCCGCTTCTGGTGAACCGTTTAGCTTCCCACTGGAGTGGTACCTATTTTTCTACTTGCACTTTGACATGCTTTCGAACTGCTAGGTTGGCAGGAGCAGGGCCCAAGCAATGAGAGCTCACCCCGTCGCAGGGATTTGAACCGCTGACCTTCTGATCAACAGGTCCTAGGCTCTGTGGTTTAACCCACAGCGCCACCCGTGTCCCTATACCTTACCTGCATGCCAACCTTACCTGGGGCCTTCTGCACGAAATGTGGATGCTCTGCCGCTGTAAAGGAAAGCCACTGTGATATTAAGGCCTAGAAACTTGCATTTTGCATGGGAACGCACAGATCTACAAGACAGTGGGAGATGTCCGCACTTAGGCGTGATTGCAGAGCAGCCCTTCGCCAACCTGGTGCCCTCCAGCTCCCGTCAACTGTGCTGGCAGAGACTCATGGGAGCTGTAGTCTGGAGGTCATGAGGTTGGCGAAGGCTGCTCTAGGAAGTGCTCTCTATTGCAGGGGGTTGGACTAGATGACCATTTGGGTTCGCTCCTAACTCTGCAGTTCTATGATTCCATGATGCCACTGAGCCACGTTCCTGTCCTCACTCATTTAGACTGCTGTAGGGTTTCCCAGCTCCACCCTGTTTCTCCCCAAACAGAGCGCTCTGGAAGAAAGCACAGTGGGGTTACAGAGGGTGCACCCATGAATCATCGGAGACTCACAGGATTCGTCTTGACGCAGGCGAGCAGCCACGCCAGCAGGAAAAGGGGGAACTCGGCTGGTGCAGAAGGCTGGCAGGAAAACGCCAATCTGGGGCTTTGAAAAGAAACACGCAAGGGCACTCTGGGGCAGTGTTTGGGGGCCAGGCTGCTGAGCACAGGAAAGGGGGGAAATGCCCCTGCTAACATCTGATCCCTCCTCGCCCTAGGGCAAAACCATCATGCCATCCCATAATGGAAACTCAGCTCTCTATTTAGAAACAGGAGGACTAGAATATTTTTACAGAGCATCTGCCCTGCATGCAGAAGTTCCCAGGTTCAACCCCCCAGCATCTCCCAGTAAGGCTGAGAATATAGTCCCTGCCTGAAACCTCAGGAAAGCTGTTGCCAGTCAGTGCAGACAGTACTGAGCTACCTGGACCAATGGTCTTGACTTGGCACAAGGCAGCTTCCTTTGTTCTTATTTAAATCAGCCTTTAATTTTGAATCATGAGGACTAGAATCTTACGTTACGTTTACAGGAAATACCATAGCTCAGTGGCCAAGCATCTGCTTTGCACGCAGGAAGTCCCAAGTTCAATTCCTGGTATCTCCCGGTAGGGCTGGGAGAGACTCCTGCCTGAAACCCTGGAGAACTGCTTCCAGTCAGTGTAGACAATACTGAGCTTGATGGACCAATGCATCTGGCTCAGTATAAGACAGATTCCAATGCTCCTGCGTCTTAAGTGAAGGCAGAACGGCAGAAAGTCTTGGGTTCAATCCCTGGCATCTCCATGTAGGGCTGGAAGAGGCTCCTGGAGAGCTGCTGCCAGTCAGTGTAGGTAAAGCCAAGCTAGAAGGCAGCTTCCAGTGTTGGAATAGACTTGGAATAGGACACAGTTTTTCCCCCACCATAGAATTAAAGCTGCCCAGATGTGGTATAAGAGACGTAAGGTCGAAAGAAACAGAAAAGTAGTCAATTTACCTGTTCCATGAAGGTCTTCAGGACTAGCATCCTGTTCAGTCGTCAGCAGGACGACTGCTGAGGATATCAGCCAGGCAGCAGAAGGAGCCAGTCTCCTCCCCGCCGAAGGGTGGAGCCCCCCCGCCCCACAGTCAGCACTTTAACCTAGTGTTGAAATACACAGAGACACACTCACACATTGTTCCAAAAAGCCACCCTTCCTTGTGCGAGGACAGGGAACTCCGAAGTTTCATTGACCCACTGACCTCACCTGCCCATTGCCATCCCTGCACCTGGATGGACGAGGGAGAGTCGAAGGAGGAAACGCGAGACGTCTTGGCCAGGCTGTGGCGTTCTGAAAAGCAAAACCAGAGGGGGAAAAGGAAACGGAGAGAAAGAGAAAGAGTTTCTGGATGAGTCATCCATAAGGCTGAATGCAGAAAGTTTTGAAGCAAACAGAGTGACGCTTCACCCCTTTGCCCTCCATGGTTGCCCTTCCAGCCCATTCTTATGATATATATATATATATATATATATATATATATATATATATATATATATATCTCCCCCCTTGGACCTGCCTATCTTGGGACATTCCAAGAACTGAGACACCCAGTCCAGGGCTCAGAGCAAGAGCACGATAAGTGCAACCAAGTGTTGAATCTCACTTCCTGGGGAATCTCAATTTTAAAAAACAAACAAACCCAAGTTGCTAGTCCTTATGACTCTCTTCCAAGTGCTGTTTTTATGTCATTTTAGTTTCTGGTTTGTTTTTAAATGTTTACACCCCACCTTTCCCCCAAGGAACTCAAGGTGGCGTATAGAGTTCTTCCCCACTCCATTTTATCCTCACAACAGCCCTGGGAGGTAGGTTAGGCTGAGAGGCAGTGGCTGTCCCAACATCACCCACTGAGCTTCGTGGATGAATGGTAATCAGAACCTGCTGGTATAGCTCTTAGACCTATACTGTAACCATTACACTACACTGGCTCCCTAAAATTATTATTTTAAGAGTATCCCTATTGGTTGGCATCCGTCTGCCTCAGGAGACAATGGAGGAATGAACCTTTGGGGGTGAAATCAAACTGTTGGAAGGTTACAGCACCAGCTGTGCTATGTTTTGAAAAAGAAAGGTGTGTGTCTAATGTCCAACTCTGTGTAGGGCCACTGAAGTCAATGTGCATTACTAACTTGAGTTCATTAGTTGATTGTATCCAAAGCTGGTCCAATTCAGAGTAGACCCACTGAAGTTATTGAACATGCCTACCAGGGGGTTGTATCCAACTAAGTTTTTCTCAGAGAAGACCCACTGAAATGAACAGGCCCAATTTATTCATGATCATTGGGTTGTCTCCAGTGCTAGACCTACTCAGAGTAGACAATGTGAGGTTAATGACCATGACCAACTTAGGTCCATTAATTTCAATGGGTCTGCTCTGAATGGGGCTCAGATTGCAAATAATAAATCGCTCTAGGGGAGGCTGCCCACTGCATCTCTGCGTGAGTCCCCATTCTGGCTTTGGTGCAAATTGGGTGAAAATTGAGTCTACCCTGAGCAGAACCTATTCAGACACAACCCTTTAATTCTGTAAATCACCTTAGAATGACAGAATCACAGAATGGTAGATTTGGAAGGGACCCCAAGGGTCATCTAGTCCAACCCCCTGCAATGCAGGAATCTCAACTAAAGCATCCAAAACAGATGGCCATCCAACCTCTGCTCACTTTGTGTGAGCCTTTTGTTGAAACAAGGCAAAAATACTAACCCAAAACTAACCAGTGGGCAAATACACACTCCCTCAACAAAAGAGAAGGGGGAAGGAAAGAAAGGCATCTGAAAGAGATCAAAACTTCTTGGCTGTAATAGCCACCCATCTGTCACTCAGGCCCTGCCCCTGTTTTTTTAAGAGCTGTAATCCTTGCACTGGCTTAACCATGTGGGTTGACTTGTATTCACAGCGAAGGGCAGGGTGTGGGGAAGGACGACAGAGGCTAAGAGATGGGATCGAGCAAAGGGCAACTCACACACCCTTAAAACACACACAGCTTCAGTTCTGAGTCACAGGCCCCGGGAACAAACAGCAGGCTGAACGACCCAGTTTGACAAGGGCCTATAAAAGCCACAGTAATTATGCAACTCTCTCAAAAAGGTAAAGGCTACCTAACTAGCTTAGTCATTCTTAAACCTTGTGCTAGGGCAAATTTGCATGAGTACCTTGTGAGACATGAACTAACAACATTTCAGGCTTCTGTGTGAGGCCACCCAACTAAAGGGGCTTCCCGTTGCCTCTCTGTGAGAGTGCCTGCTCTGGCTCTCCTTCTAGTCACCCAGAGAAAGCAGGTGATTTTGCCACATCTCATCATCAGCAGTATTCAGATGACTCGCCCACTTCCAAGGTTATTTCAGAACGCTGCAGCAAAGTGTTGTTGCCAGGACCATGTCAAAAGAGGCATTCTCATCTCCCTGTCGCCAATTCTCTTCCACACAGAAGGGAATACCTCTTCTAAAACGATGCTTGTCATCTGCAGGGTTTGTACGTACCTGTATTAAATTTCACATATGCATTTTTGAAAAAATGTGTCTGCCACCTAATTAATCAGGGGATTTTTTTTCAGGCAATCAAAGCTCTGGGAATTGTAGGTCTGTTAGAGGAATTGGGTCCTCCTAGCAATTCTCAGCACTCTTAACAAACCACAACTCCCAGGATTCTTTGGGAGTTTAAAAAGTGGTATAATACTGCTTTAAAGGCATAGTGCTTTGGGTTGCAATCCCATAGACACTTACCTAGGAGCAAGTGTCACTGAGCTCAATGGGACTTTGTGTAGGAATACACTGTCTACATACACACACACACACACACACACACACACACACACCTATCTATATCAATCTATCTATCTATCATCTATCTATCTATCATCTATCTATCTATCATCTATCATCTATCTATATGTATCAAGACGTTGCTTCACTTTACGTAGTTCCTTTGAATTCAGGACAAACGTTGATCTCATTCTGTGTGGCTTAAAAAATAGCAATAAAAAGGTAAAGGTAAAGGGACCCCTGACCATTAGGGTCCAGTTGTGACTGACTCTGGGGTTGCGGCACTCATCTCGCTTTATTGGCCAAGGGAGCCGGCGTTTGTCCGCAGACAGCTTCCGAGTCATGTGGCCAGCATGACCAAGCTGCCTCTGGCGAACCAGAGCAGCACATGGAAACGCCATTTACCTTCCTGCCGGAGCGGTACCTATTTATCTACTTGGACTTTGATGTGCTTTCAAACTGCTAGGTTGGCAGGAGCAGGGACCGAGCAACTTGAGCTCACCCCGTCACGGGGATTCGAACCGCCGACCTTTTGATCGGCAAGTCCTAGGCTCTGTGGTTTAACCCACACCGCTACCCGCGTCCCTCTAAAATAGCAATAGTCAGGTTTTATTTATCAAATCTTCTACATATAGGGACACAGGAGCAATTCAGTGCAGTTCACAATTTTAATTGAAAATTACCTAATTTGTTCCCAAAACAATGTGTGAATTGCAATGAAGCCACCCTTCCCCATTCACGTTTTGTTGATTTTTGCGGTATGGTTCTCCAACAACAACAAATGCATATATTGGGGGAATCATTCAGGAGGAATGCATCTTTTAGGCAAAATTGCACACACAAAATATGTATGTAAAGGAAACGGTGGCAAATTTTCATGAGGGCTTAAGGAGGCGTAATAGCTGATGCAAAAATGCATCCTTTAACTTACATTTGGAATAATGAGAAACTGATACTGACAGGTTTGCCCATCCCAATCTATACAAAACCCATCCATAAATGTAAGACCATCAGTAAAGGGCACATAATTACCCACTTGCCAAAGATTATTTCAAAACTTCTGCCACCGCTGTGATAAGATGATTTCCTGAAACACCCCCTCCCTCCTTTAATGTTACTGTGTGAAAACCAGCGTTTTGGCTTTTTTATGCATTTCAAGAAATCCTCGGGGCCAGCTAAATTGGGGGGTGGGGACTGCAGCTCAGAGGCAGCACATGTAGGGTTGTAGCCAATACCAGTCCTGCTCAGAGTAGTCCCACTGAAGTTGATGGACATAACTAACTTAAGTCTCTCGTTAACTTTGAGGAAAACTTAGGCCACATCCGCACCGTACATTTAGCGAGCTATTATACCACTTTAACAGTCATGGAGAATGCTGGGAACCGCCATGTGTAAAGAGTGCTGACCTCACAACATAGCTGTCAACTTTCAGATTTGAAAATAAGGGATCAGAAGCCTCAAAAATAAGGGATCAGCAACCTCACCTATCCCGGGGACAGTCTACGGGATATCTAACAATTCAGGATAGCAGTGGGAAGCAGCGGGAAACGGCGCTGGAATAAGGGAATTTCCCACAAAAAAAGGGAAGGTTGACAGCTATGCCTCACAAGAGCTACAGTTCCCAGCACCCTGAACACACTCCAGGTCCCAGGATTCTCCATTTAAAACAGTAACATTGAACGTTATTTGTAAACGAAATAAAATTAGAGCAAACGGCAAGAATATATTCTGCCATTCACGAACAGAAACAAAATACGGCTTATAACAAGAAAAAAAACCATATTTTAAAAGTTGAAATCACCTGTTGTGGAAAGATGCATTCTTCCTTCCCTGCATAAGCCTGAAGGAACAGAAAACTTTTCAGAGTTGGGACAGAAGGCAGAGCATTCCATGGGGCTGGGAAGATGACATCTTGATACTGCCGCCAAATGAACCTCACCAACAACCCCCGCTGCAGATGATCTGAATGATCGAGCTGTGATATAAGGGTTCAGGTGACCCTGGACCTAAGCTGCTTTGTCAATCAATGCAGAGACCTTGAAACTGGCTTGGTAGCAGATGGGCAGCCAGTGCAGATGTTTTAACAAGGGTGTCATGTGTTGAATAGTGCTACACTGTTGGGAGGAGGGCTTCACGGCACTGACCCCCCCCCCCCCCAAGACTGCCGCTCCTGTAGTTTAGTCAGTTCCTCTGCGCCCTGGCATTTTTGCAGCCTGGCTGACCTCTCGCACCAGGTATAATATACACCAGGTATAATATACATAGGGTAATTTATAATATCCTATGTACATGTGCAGAGAGCTTCGTAGCCTTTTCTCTAACCGCTCCCACCTCCACCCCCCATTCCAGAAGCCAAGCAATATTTGATGAATGCATTGTACTTATTCCACTATATTCCTGTACTGAGTTAGTGTAGACCCACAAAAAAAACACCCACAAAACAAATGTGCATTGCAGATCATGAATTTTGCAAAATATATACATCCTACCTGCACAGACTTGGAAAGTTAGCATACTTGGAAGTGAAAGGGAAACTCTGGAGAGTTTTCAAAACAGTGGAGCTTCTGAGGCTGGGATCTGCAACTGGGTGTCTTGAAGTGTGAAGTGGCTGAACAAGTCCAGGCAAGCCCAGGCAGATCGCAAGGAAGCCAGCAGCCGTCATAGCGGTGAATCTTTTGCTCAGCTTATCTTTCTACCAGCAGTGTGGGAGCATGCAAGCTTTGAGTTCACACAGCATTCCTCAATCAGAGGGGAAAGGAGGCATAGGATACAAGACTTGATCACCAGGTTAGAGTGTCAGACGAGGACCTGGGAGACCGGGGCTCAAATCTTCCTATTAGCCATGAAGCTCACTTTGGCCAGTCACTGTCTCTCAGCCTAGCCTACCTCACAGGGTGGTTGTGGGGATTAGATGAGGACGTGGAGGATCAAGTGCGTGGAGGGCCTTGAGCTCATTGGAGAGAAAAAAAGGTGGGAATATAAATGCAATAAACTTTTCAGAGAAGTTGCTGAATTACAACTTATTACTAAACTGAAAACTATGGAGAGACCTGGGCTGAATAGAGATATCAGAGTCTTGTCTCATTACATATGCTAAAACTATTTTGGGTCATCTGCATACTATCCCTTGTTTTTTCCTGTAGGACTAATGGCAGTCATCACAGTCGTCAACAGGTTTACCATACCCATTGAGTCAATCACCCATCTCCTACTACCTTCCTGAGAAAAGCCCTACCCCACTCTCCCACTATGTTTAAGGGTCTGGTGACTTCTGTTTCAGTATATCTGAAGAGGTGTGCATGCACATGAAAGCTTATACCCAGAACAAACGCGGGTGGCGCTGTGGTCTAAACCACAGAGCCTAGGGCTTGCCGATCCGAAGGTCAGCGGTTCGAATCTCTGTGACGGGGTGAGCTCCCGTTGCTCGGTCCCAGCTCCTGCCAACCTAGCAGTTCAAAAGCACGTCCAAGTGCAAGTAGATAAATAGGTACCACTCCAGCGGGAAGGCAAACGGCGTTTCCGTGTGCTGCTCTGGTTCGCCAGAAGCGGTTTAGTCATGCTGGCCACATAACCAGGAAGCTGTACGCTGGCTCCCTCGGCCAATAAAGCGAGATGAGCGCCGCAACCCCAGAGTCGTCCGCGACTGGACCTAATGGTCAGGGGTCCCTTTACCTTTAAGGTGCCACTGGGCAATTTATTAATTTTTTTATTTATTTTGACTACGTCAGACCAACACGGCTACCTACCTGAATCTAGAAACTTTTCAGGACAGCGACCTTCTCTCATTCTCAGTGACCTTCTGAAATACACACACCTTTTGAAGATTGAAGATAAGCAAAAAATACTACCTTGCAGGGTTGTTGTAAGAATTGCTGATAAAATGGTCCAACGGCTGATGCAGCCCTGGGCAAATTAGTAGCACACAGCTACCGGTGGCTCTGGAGGCAGGGAGGGATAAGTACATGGCAATGCCCATCAGAAAACTCTTCAATCGGTTCATCAGGGATTGGCCAAGTATTTCGGTGCATGTGGAAATGAGCTTTCAATGCACATTGATGTCTGTATTGGCGGCACACTGACTGTGTGCATGGATGCCTGTTGATGGATTGGGGTGAATGTATGGAAGATGCTTTGAAAGCACAATATAGTCTAACCATAACATGTTGCATCCAGTGCTGGCCCTACTCAAAAGTAGACTCGTTGCCATTAATGGATATGGCTTTAATGAGTAAGCTCATTGATTTCAGTGAGCTTACTCTGAGTTTATAACTGAAATGGATGCAAGCCATAAATAATGATGCTGACAATGACTTTCAAAAACTAGTAGCTGTTTTAAGGGTAGCAAAAATCCTAACGCATATAGACAGTTAACTTGGAATAGGGTGTGCATTTCAAGCACTGTCGATTCCCAAAGGGGAAGCACTTTCTTTGGAAGCATTTGATCATTCTTTAAAAAATACGTTCATGCAGCACAGCTTCTTGAGAATACAGTAAAATAGTTGTTAGCCACCTAACTGTGCAAGTTTGGAGTTACACAGGCCCTCGAGCAGCGCTGCACTCATCTGTGGGATCCTTTGAGCATTAAGGCATGAGATTCAGAAAATGGGGTGATTACACTTATCCTGGGCAAATGCGCACTTTTGACTGTGGCTGAAGCGCATGAATAGAGAAGTGCGCTGAGATTGCACCTAAACAATATACTTTTTTTGGCTGGGTGGCGTCCTAAACAGAGAACATGATAGAAGTTAATACAATTCTGAATACAGAGAATTTTTTCAATAATACTACTAGGGGTTCATCCAGTTAAGCTAATTGGTCGACAATTCACAGCAGACGGTCTTTTTGCATACAGTCTGTGGAATTCTCTGCTGCAGGATGCTTTTGTGGGCAACAGCTCCATGGCTTTTAGATAGAACCTCCATCTCCCATGGCAGTGTACCTCTGAAGAAGAAATCCGTTCTCTTCATGGCCTACTTCTTAGAGGCTGTTCCACAGTTGGAAAAACTTTGGCCTGATCCAGCCATGCTCCCCGTCCATTCTGTCTGCCCCGCCACACGTGGCTTGAAGAGTGTTTGACGATGAGTAGAAGAGGCCTTCCTCACAGCCACGGAAGGTGAGCATTTTCGCAGTCACCCATGGCAGACACTTGAGTGATTTGGAAAAGCCAAATCGGCAGGCGAGGACAGAATACTGCAGCGATGACATCACAAACCACGAGCCTAGACGGCCACGTTCAACTCATGTAAGCTAGCTAGTCCATCTGCTTCTGTTACTGATACCCCCCAACTTTACCACAAACACAACCATCTCCCTCCTGCCTCTTCTCCTCTCCCTAAAACTTGCTCCAAACAGCAATACAAAAATCATTCTTTCAAGCTGGTGCCCATCACTCTTGCTAAACCTAAAGAAGAAAGGGTGGGGGGACCCACTGCAATGCACATGAATAAAAGATTCAAGATATGCCTGCCTGCCTTCTTTCTGCTACCTATTTCCTTCAGTTTCAGTCTCTGGGTGATGCTCAGATTCAGAAGCATTGTTAATGAAAACCCATTATTCCAGATTTATACACACACACACACACACACACACACACACAAACACAAAGTCCCTGACCAAGGTCTGCTTAAGTAATTGGGATCCCCCACCGTCCCTATCCGAGGATGGTATCCAACTAAGTCCTACTTAGAGCAAGCCAAGCCCACTAAAATTAATGGACCCAAGTTACTAGTGTGGAGTCATTTCAATGGGTCTACTCTGAGTAGGGCCAGCGCTGGAGACAACTCAATACTTTTTAGAACTGCGGCAAAATTGCAATCGGTGCATGCACGTTAAGTGCGCTGATAACCCATCAATATTAACTAGGTTTCTGCATGGAAAAGTGTTGAACCCAGAAATAAGGGGCCATTGAGTTCAGTGGGTTTTGCTTCCTAGTAGTATGGCCTGAAAGCACAGCTTTGAGCAGACCTCTCCCGCGGAGCCAAACTCTCGAAACTGGAGCACCTGCCAATTCTCTCAACTCACTCATAATTTTTTCCCTCTGCATGGAAAGCCATGAGGCTCCCAAGAAAGAAAGAAAAAAGAGAAAGAAAGAAATGAAAGCCTATTCAAGTTTCTAGCCCTCTTGGTCACAGGGACCTCCAGCTGTAGACTTGTGTCCTAAAAAGGCCTCTACTGCGGGCAACCATAAATTTGTACCCTCCTAGCTATGTGCACAGCAACAGAGAATTCGAGACTAAAACATGGAGTGCTGCAATAAAGCGACTGGTCCTGTCTGAGGTATTTTTTGAGAGCTGTAGGAACGAGCCTCCCATCTGGCTCTGTGGAGAGAGGACCGACAATTATTTTCCTGGAAGTCTTGAAAACAAAACGAAAAGCAGTGTCACCCAATGAGCTTTTAACCAGCCATAAATCTCAAAAGCTAATGGAGTCCTGAGTGTCATCGTAACTTATCCTGACACTAATTTTTCCCTGCAGTAATCAAACTCCAGAAGATGAGCCGACATCGCTTGCCAGAGGGGAGTGTGTGTGTGTGTGTGTGTGTAAAATTTAAATGCAGAATCCAGGTAGCACTTTGAAACAACAAGATAGCCCCTTCTAAACCGTAACTCAAAAATAATTTAGAAAATGGAAATTCCATTTACACCTAGTGGGTCATCTTCCACATTAATTCTACTGAAGAGCAAGCTCAGTGAAATGACTGGACGCATGATGAACTTACGGACATTAAGTTTCAATTGGGCTACTCTGAGTAGGACTTAGTCAGATACTTCCAGTGACCATTTTCCAGAAGTAGCGAGGATGACAATATCGACTCTCTTCTAGATCAAAAATTTTACCCAGGAGTAAGTCCCACACACTTTGATGCAAGTTACTCCCAGGTAAGCATGTAATAGGGCTTTGCAGCCTTCAGCTAATTCCAGTCCATCCCAAGCTCACTAAATACACACACACATACTGAATCTGTAAATATATATTCATTAGCCTGCCTAATGAAATTTAAATTCAAAACTCAAATGGGGCAGGACAGAAATATTGTGGGGATGGGGAAAAGAAGTAAAATATAATTAGTTCAATCCACAAGCCACTTAAGCTACAGCACTTGCAGAAATCCAGGCACTGAGCTGTAAGGACCGACTTTAAATCTGAAAGGATTTCGGCTTTTTAAAGTGGGTCCGAAAGAGTTCCATGCAGAGGCACAAGATGAGACTCCCCCAGCTTTCAGAGACTGAGGATAGAACCCGAAGTCAAATGAGACCCAAGGATTTGCACTTCCTCATCTTTTAGAGAAAGAGAGGGTGATACAGATCACCTTTGCTACCTCATTTTTATTTCTTAACACCTGGAGAAAGGTAGAATTTAAAAGAGAGAAAGGGAGAGAAAGGTCATTTACCTTGCTGTCCAAGCGTCCAAAGGAGAGGCGAGCCTTGGATGGATAGATGGATGGATGGAGAGAAGTCGGCTAGCCAGCTTAGCTGGCTTGAAAGTTGACTGCAGTGTCTTCTTCTTCTCCCTCTCGCACACAATGACATTGTTCGGGATCTCTGGCAGAGCAAACTGCTCAGCTCAGCAGACTTCCCCCCACAGTGCCGCAACACAGAGCTGCAGGAGTTCTGCATATCAGCATGTTCAGGAGACTCTTAAAGGGGAAGGCACCCTCTCCGAGAAGCCCCAAAGGCAGGCATGGGAATAAAGGCGGTGGGGGAGGTGAGGTGGGGGAAATTAATTAATTAAAAGGAGTGCGATTGGCGGTCGCAGGCTCAAGGGCGCATGAGAGCATCAGCAAGGTCATCTGGACAACCCCCCCCCCCTTTCCCTGTTCTTCTTCTCTCTCATTCTAGCAGAGGAGAGATATTTGTTAAGTGTGCGTGGATGCTCCCCAGTTTGAACGGCTGTCTTGGTTGCACGCGCATCACCTGCGCATGGCATGGCCTCGCGCCGGGACGGAGGAGGACGTGCAAAGGAAAGAACACTGCAGTGCTCCAGTGCAATCACACACACACACACACACACACACACACACACCATGAGCATACCCCAAGCAGGCCACGCAGAGGAGACATTCCCAGCTGATTGCACACCTTTTTAGTGGCATCAAACTGCGCATGAAAGATGCTTTGTGCAACTCTGTCCTGTAAAGAACTACTGTGGTTGCTTAAGGAAGGCTTCTGTTAGTCCCATGCAGCCGCACAACGGCCCTGCAAAGCTGGCCAGCGTTAGCCCCATTTTTTTACAGATTTTGACAGAGGCTTAGGCTACAGACACACCATACATTTAAAGCACATCTCTTCCTCCTCTCAAAGAACCCTGGGAGCTGTCATTTGTTAAGGGTGTTAAGGGTGTTAAGGGTGCTGGGAACCGTAGATCTGTGAGGGGTAAATGTCTATTCCTGGGATTCTTTGGGAAGTCGGGGGAAACGTGCTTTAAAAGAATGGTGTGTCCACGGTTAAAAAATTACAGAGTCCCATTGAGAGGTGGGATCTTGAATTCCAGAATACCCGGCTATCTGCAGACTGAGCTCGCTAGTTAAAGGTGCATCCTTTAACTGCATTTTTTAAGGGTCCCCATTCAGAGAAAGAATTCAGAGAAAATTGGGGCCTATAAATGCAAAGCTATTTTCACCCAGTCTTACAAAAAGAGGACTGGGCCACCAGCACTGATTCTGTTAGACTTTGGTCTTGTGCTTTTGCACACCTGGTGCCCAGAAAGCTATTGTGTAGCTTTTGGACCGAGATCTGGAAAAAAGACCACCACGGAGAGCAGCCTGAATGTAAGTGAGTTGCGATGTGATGGTTAAAGTGTCAGACTGAGACAGGGAAGGCCCGGGTTCAAATCCTCACTTGGCCACGAAGAGCATCCAGTGACCTTGGGCCAGCTGTGGTCTACCTCCAAGGGTTGTTGTGAGGAGAGAACATATGGGAGGGCAAGCTTATGCACTGCATTAAGCTGTCAGTTGCTGGAAATCACGAGTGGGGAGACTTACTCTCACGCTCAGGTCCTGCTTGTGGGCTACCCTTTAGGGGCATCAGTTTGGCCACCAGGAAACCACCCCGTTCAGAGCTGGTAACCGCGTGGCCTCAGGTTCGAGGGAGAAGTCAGTGCGAAAGGCGGCAGGTTCCTTGAAAAGCAGAGCTTGTTTGTTCTACTTTGGAATAAGTCAGAGATGGGGAAACCTTTTTCAGCCGGGGGGCCATGTTCCTTTCTGGGCGACCTCCCAGGAGCCACATGCCAGTGGGGGTGGAGCCAAAAGTGGGTGGAGCAATGGATATAAATTTTACTTTTGTACCGCAGGCTAGTTTCTGCACACACTCACACACTCCTCTCTATCCTCCACCCAAAGAAGCAAACGGCAGAATTCAAGGACACATTTCCAGTGAGGCAAAAGCACTCAAGGAAGACGCAAAGCAAAATCAGTTAGGGCTGTTGCCTGGGGGGGGGGGCTTCTGAGGGACAGACAGAGGAGCCCAAAGAGTCACACCTGGACCCTGGGCCTGAGATCCGCCACCCACTGAAAGAAGTAGAACACAGGATTCATGAGACCCATCCTCTTTATTGGGGGATATTTAGTAACAGGCAGGTGTGTGCAAATAACTATCAATTGAACAAATTCCTTTTGAAGCAATTAGAGGTGCAAAGTCATTCGTCTTAATGGTGTGTAAATGAAAAAAACAGTCTGTTCGAGATCGTATATTTGTCAATCAGTTACGCGCTACTATTTAGGAATGTTTTAATGCATTGAATCAACAGCAAAAGTGATTGCAAAAAATGATGCTAAACCAGCCAGACAATTTCATCATCACCATTATTATTCATTATCACCATTATTATTTATTATCATTAAAATCTTACCCTTTCTCCCAAAAGAGCCTTTAGGACTTTAAAGACACACACACACACACACACACACACACACACAATGCTGGAGGTTTTGCTAAGACTTGGGGGCCCAAGACTCAGGGCCCAAGACATTTCATATGCTAATTTCTTTGTGTATATGCCTCGGGGAAATTAAGATGTGGGTGACCAGGGTTTCGCCACTACTTCAGTTTGCACTGTGCATATAATAAACTATATGCAAAGGTGTCCCCCCCCCTTAATATATAAAATTAAGTTTTGAAAAGGAAGGGGCCAGTGACCCCAGGGTCTCAACCACCTCATGACAATAACACCCATGCTTAATACAACTAAGTTTGGGCCAATGGACTGAAATTTTTTCCCAGCCTGCTTATCTATTTCTTCAAGGAGGAGGAGGAAAAAGAGGTGTTGGGGTTTGATCTAGGGAATGGAAGAATCTGTCAGTTTTGGTCCTCTAAGCATCTCATTCTTCCAGTCTTAAATTCAGGTCCCCACATTTCCACAGCAAACTGTGAATTATTGGGGTTTTTTAAAATAAAAAAATCTGCATGAAAATTCATCAGCATTTTAGGGCTGATGCATTTCTTTGTATGCGGTTTTGATAATACACACATTTTTGCAAGCCACTTACCCTAATATAATGCATTTTTGTACACATTACTTGCCTCAAGAACCGCATTGCAAAATTCAGAGAAGTGTGAATTTCAAAGGATGTCTGTGTCATTTTCAGTAATGCAGGCATTTATGTGCCCAACAACCGCCCACAGATGCATTTTTGTACATACTGCTAGATTGGAGAATGGGATCATCACAAAATTCAGAGAAGGACGAATTTCAACAGATAGCTGTTTCGGTTCAAGACATGCGAACTGGGGGATTTCTCCTTCAAATGCCAACAAAATCTAATTCTTCCTCCATTCCTAGTTGCAACCAACTAGGTAGGTTTTGCTCATAATAGACCCACTGAAATTCACAGACCTAAGTTTCGCCCTGTGCATTCATTTCAACGGGTCGGCTCTAACGTTGGAGACAACCCGTGCTGTTTAGCAGTAGAGTGGTCTGCCTGGAACATCTGTCTCCAGATCACCTATTTCCAAAGCCAAGCAATCCTAATCCCCAAAACGCAGCAACCAGATTACTGCCCGGGGTTCAGTTTAAAACTAATAGAACCCCTGTTTTAAAACAGATGCATGGGATGCCAGTTTGATTGAAGGTTCTCATGTTAGTGTTTAAAGCCCTAAACAACTTGTATTGTTTGTTGAATGTGTGTATTGTTTTGCCTTTACTGTTTTTCTTTTGTAAGTATAAAATATCTAATAAATTTCTATTAAAAAAAAAATTGAACTTTAAGTTGCTGTTACCCGCCCTGGGGTCTTATGATGAAGGGTGGGCAACTATTCTGGTTACTGAAATCAGTAAGAACAGAAGTGACTGGCCGTAGCAAACTGCTTTGCATGCAAGTGGTCCCAGCTTCAACCCCTGCAATGGCATCTCCAAGTAAGGCTGGGAGAGAACACTGCCTGAAACCCTGGAGAGCCTCTGCCAGTCAGTGTTAACTATATTGAGCTAGATGGAGTCAGTATAAGGCAGCTTCCTATGTTCCTATACGTGCTGCATTCAACCGGACGCCTTTAGCTGCCCCAGCTGAAACAAAAAGTCTCTCCACTATCGGTCTCTGCAGCCATAGCAAGCACTGCAAACTTCCAGCACTTTGACTTCACCCCCAAAGGTGAACTCCTCCTTTGTCTCCAGAGACAGACAGATGCCACAAAAGTAAGATAACAGAGGGATTAATGAAACCCACACAAGTAGCTCTGATAAGCAAGCTGAGTAATCTCTGATGGGGGCGAGGGTGTCAGAAGCAAAATGCATCTGAGCTACATTGCAAATCTACATGCATCCCTTCCCATATAAACAGAAAGCTTACCCAAAATCGGGACTATTACTCTTAGAGGGCACACTCTCAGAAAAAGGGGTCAGTCAGCGTTAAGTGCAGAGAAGGGAAGAGCTTTGAATAAAGACTAAGGACTAGAAACTTGAAGTTTATACAGGATATTTATAATGATTTGAGGAGTGAGCCTGGAACCAAAGTGTGTTTTCTGAAAACACATTGAAGCAATTTAAAACAACACTGATGTCATCTGCATTCTAAAGAGGCAGATCATGATTTACATGTAAGAACCACATTTTAAATTTATTAAAACAGAAGGTGTTCCCAAAACCAACGCAATATTGGAATCAGGGCTGCAACCCAATTGAAGAAATCTTAATTGGGTGGGCTTTAATTTGGTTAATTAATTGAACGCAACTGCATATCTCAGCCGATGAACAAAACAATCATTCTGAAGAGCACAAAAACATCATGTCTTTCTTCTCAGAGGTGGTTACCCACATTGCAATAGGCATCAGCTTTGACGAGGTATTACCATCTGGGTGTAAGAGAGCAGGGAAAAGCCTCTTCTAAGATGTGTTGAAAAAGGCATTCTGTCTTTGTTGGGGGGACAGTGGAAATGCCTCTTCTAAGATGGTCTCCATTATACATAAGTTTGCAGAGCAACAACCAACCTGCTATATGTTTAATCAAGGGCATCATTTTAAATCAAAAGCTATTTAATGGGTTAATCAAACCTAGGATTTCCCAAACCTGGGTCTCCAGCTGCTTTTGAACTACAATTCCCATCATTCCTAGCTTGAATAGCCATTATGACTAGTAGCCACTGATAGCCTTATCCTCGATGAATTTGGAGGCTTAACCAAGCATTGCAGCCCTAAATAGATCATGCAATTGTCAGTCAATACTTATGGCATATTCTTAACCTGGATAGCTCAGTTGGTTAGAGCATGGTGCTGATAATGCTGAGGCTGCAGGTTCGATACCTGTATGTGACAACTGCATAGTTCTCCTCGGGGTCCCTTCCAACTCTGCAATTTTATTATTCTATGAATCTAACTAAGCTACAGTAGTTGTGCTTATCTTTCGTTGAAATGAAAACCAGTCATGACTAAGTAAAGTCCTGTTGATTTAGCGCAAGTCACAAAGTAGTTCTAAGCTGAGCCAATGAGCAGTGTGCCATGACTAGAAGTGCCAGGGGCCAGGTGGAGAGGTCCTGAGGGCCACATTCAGCCTGCGTGCCTGAGGTTCTGCATACAGCCGACACAGATCAACAGCCAAATGCACAAAACAAGAAGCTGAAAAGGCCTAAAAAGACTTTTAAGACAGACACACGTAGAGACACGCTCCAGGTAACTGCAGTCATAAGACCTGGGAAACACAGCCAGGGACACTGAGATGCATTCTGGCAATGCAAAGACTGTGGGAGCGAGCGAGGGAGCAGACAGAGATGATCAGAAGTTCTATAAATAACACAGAGGTAAAAGGCTAAATGAAGGAAGGGATTTATCCACAGCCTCAGAAGGAGGCAGGACGATAAACAGCCAAGAGCCTCAGAGGCAAAAGGGAAGGAATAGTTTAGGCTAGACATTAAGGACAGAGTCTCCATAGGGCAACTTTTAAAGTAATAATAATAATAATAACCATTAGAAAAAGGGTTCCTGACTGCAGAATTCTCCAGGGAAAGATTGTATCGCAATGGGGTGGGAACAAGGCCATTGAACAAACAGCATTTGGTTCATTGCATGGGTTTCAATTGGCTCTTTGCAGTTGCAATCCTGTATGTGCTTACTTGGGAGTAGGGATGGGCAAATTCCTGCATTGCAGGGGGTTGGACTAGATGACCCTCGGGGTCTCTTTACAACTCTACAATTCTATGACTCTATGAAATCTGTCCATTTCAGTTTCTCATTTTTCCACTCTTAAAATGTTTGCCACATTTCAGCATTCTGCCATAAATTTCCTCCTAATGCATACATTTCCTATATGCAATTTTGCCTAATATATTCCCCCCAGCAGATTTCCTTAATTTCTGCATGCTATTTTTCACATATGAATACTATATCCCTTAATGCACACTTATACCTCAGTATCTGCATTTTTGTACACATTGCTTGGCTACAGAACTGCATTGCGAAGTTTGGGGAAGGGCAAATTTCAAAGGGCGGCTGGGTTTCAGTTTGTGTATTGCAGTGGAAAGTCCGAAGTAGGTAGGGTTCAAACTTAATTCAATTGCCCGCCTTCCCTACTCCTATTGAACTCAGTGGGTCTTACATATGAACAGACACATGCATAGATTTGCTCAGTAAACTGAGTAAAATCTGCATAAAACTCTGTATGAATCAAAACAATAAATATGAAGTAGATTGTTAAGGCTGCACTCCAACTATTGTTAGGTGGGATTCATGTGCCACTAAAGCAACTCAAGGTACTTATTCTTTCGATGGGACTTGGACATGACTAATTTTAGCTGGTCCAGGGCCTCAATTTTATGGGATGCATATGTTAGTCACATAGCAGAAATCCTTACAAAAGAGACATACGGTGCAGAAACATTGGGATATTTGTTCCACAATGGTGCTAGTCCCTGAAACAGGAACATAGGAAATCAGACTATTGGTCCATCCAGCTCAGCACTGCTTACACTGACTGGCAGGTGCCAGGATTGAAACTGGGACCTTCTGCATGCAAAGCAGATGCTCTACCACTGAGCTACGGCCCTTGCCCTAAATGGGTCTTTTCGGCTAGCTAATGCTTGTGTCAGCATGACCAGCATTTACAGGCTGGTGGCTACTAGCCAGCAAAAACACCTACCAGCCAGGAGAGGCATTAGGGCATAGGAATCTACTTTATACTGAGTCAAACAGCTGCTCTGTCAAGCTGGGTGCTGTCTACACTGACTGGCAGCAGCTCTCTGTGGGTTCAGTCAGGGATGTTTTTTTGGGGGGAGGGAATGTCTTCTCTTCCAGCCCTACCTGGAGATGCCAGGGGTTGAACGAGGGACGTTTTGCTTGCCAAGAAGGTGTGGATATGCAATGACACCCTTTCACATTCTTTGCCATTTCTATCAAGTAATTAAGAGCCACATCACGCTCTGACATGCTGCCATTTTGAGCAGTGTTGTGGCAACGCTGCCGAGAGAAGGGGAAGGGGAGGGGGGTGAAGAGAGGCATCTGGGACTTGCCATCTGTAGATGGATGTTGACGGCCCCACTTTGGGCGGAAGAGGTCCGTGTAACAAAAGGGTTTCCGAAGCCCCGTTTCCCATCCTCTGTGAGTCACCGGAACCATACAGCCTTGATCAGCGTTCAAGAGTGTGCTCACTGGTTACTCAGAGGCTACTCAGGCCACGGGAGAGCGAGGAAGGAAGGTGGTTGTGGTTAGGAAGGGGAAGCCGCGACGAGATGAGCTGTCCATGACTGAGCCTTGTTTTTCACTCGGCTGCTAAGCCCACCCTACCTAACCCCTTGCAAACCAAAACAATATGAACTCAGGTCCAAATTTCCTCTGGGAGAACCTGATTGTCGTAACTCGGTTGTATCCGCTGCTAGTCCTACTCAGAGCAGACCCACTGAAGTTAATGGTCATGACCTGATTAAGAGCGTAAGAAGAGTCCTGCTGGATCAGGCCAATGGCCCATCTAGTCCAACATCCTCTTCTCACAGTGGCTGACCAGATGCCCCAAAGGGAAGCACGCAAACAGGATTTGAGCCTCGGCGCATTCTCCCCTCCTGTGGTTTCAAGCAACCGGTATTCAGAAGCAGTGCCAACGATGTAGGCAGAGCATAGCCATTATGACTAGTAGCCCTTGACAGTCCTCTCCCCCATTCATTTGTTTAGTCCTCCTTTAAAGTCATCTAGGTTGGTGGCCATAACTGCCTCCTGTGGAAGTGAGTTCCATAGTTTAACTATGCACTGAATGAAGAAGTCCTTTATTTTGTCTGTCCTGTGCAACAGAACTCTGTCTAGCAATCCTCCCCAAATCTGCTCTAGAGAGAACACACTTACTGGTTGTGTGGTGTGGGAAGAGGGGGGATGTTCTGTTGCTTTAGTGTAAATCCTTGTACAAACAGAAGAAGAGCCCTGCTGGATCAGGCCAACAGCTCACCTTGTCATAGAATTGTAGAGTTGGAAGGGAATCTCAGGATCATCTAGTCCAACCCCCTGCAATGCAGAACTATGCAGCTGCCCCATATGGGGATCGAACCTGCAACCTTGGCATTATCAGCACCACACTCCAACTAGCATCCTATTCTCAGAGTGGCCACCCAGGTGCCTGTAGGAAGCCTGCAAGCTGGAAAGGGGCCCAATAACATTCTGTCCACTTGAAATTCCCACCTACTGGCATTTATTAATTTACTGGGGGGGGGGGGTTGCATTTTTCTTCCACCTTTCCCACCCTTAGGATCTCAGGGGTGGTGTACATGGCTTGTCCTCATTTAATCTCAACAACAACCCTGTGAGGTCGGTTAGGCTGAGAGAGTGACTGGCCCATGTTCACACCCAGTGAGCTTCATGGCTGAATGGGGATTCGAACCCTGGTCTCCCAGGTCCTAGTCCAACACTCTAACCACTGCACCACACTGGCCCTAGTCGGAAGGATAATGCCTCTAACAGCAGAAGTGCAAAATAGTCACTGTGGCTGGTAGCCCATCACAGAATTCTAGAGTTGGAAGGGAACACAAAAAATGCAGGAATCTTTTGCCCAAAGTGGGGCTCACAAACACAACCCTGAGATTAAGTATCTCATGCTCCACCAACTGAGCTCTCCCACTTGGGTTGATAGCCTTCTCCTCCATGAATTCGTCTAATTGCCTTTTAAAACAAGTTAATTAGCACTACATTAAATGCAAGCCAATGGATGTACTTGTTGTGGGCATCAAATGAGGAAGGAAAGAAGCACCTTCAACTCCTTGGGTGGCGGAGGGTGGGGAAAGAAGGTAAGAACAATCAATCAATCAATCAATCAATCAATCATTCAATGGCCAGCACTTTAAATTGAACCCACAAACAAACGGATAACCGATGCAGCTGGAACGAGGCTGGAGCAATTATGTGCTCCAGTTCTTCAGCACCTGATAAAAGTCTGGCTGCCTGGTTTTGAACGAGTTGGTGCTTTTTTTGCAGGCTGTTTTCAAAGGCGGCAGCAACCCCACATAGAGGTCAGTGCAGATATTCAGCCCGGAAGTAACTAAAGGAGGCCAGGTCTAACTTCCAGCTGAGGTGGGGGCTCGATATTGTAAACTGGTCTTTGGTAGTTTTTTTTAAAAAAAACAAGTAACTTACAGAATATTCTCCAGAAAGGGTAAATCTGCATTAAATAGAGAGGGCAGGATACATCTGAAGATAAGAACATAAAAAAGAGCTGGCTGGATCAGACCAATGGCCCATCAGCATCTGGTTCTCGCAGGGCTAATCTGATACCCTTGTGGGAAGTCTGTGAGTAAGCAGAACCCAAGCACTCCCACCCACTGTGGTTTCCAATAACTGGTATTCAGAAGTGTCGAAGGCAGAGCACAGTCATCATAGCTAGTAGCCATTGCTAGCCTTCTGCTCTATGAATTTGTCCAGTCCCCTTTTTAAAGCCATCCAAGTTGGTGTCCATCACTGTCTCCTGTGGCAGTGAGTTCCATATGCATTGCATGAAGAAGTCCAGAATTCCCCTAACATAATGAATATTTCTGTATTAATCTGCATGATTATATGCATTTTAAGGCACGCTTTCCTCTAATATATGCATTTTTGCGCATATTTTTGGAGTTGGAGAACTGCAATGAGAAGTGCATAGCTGTGTTTTGGTTTGCTTAGCGTTTCGGTACACATAAAAAACAGAGTTTTATCCAACTAAGTTGTACTCAGAGTAGACCCCCTTGAAATAGATGGATATAGGTTTGTTGTGTCCATGAATTTCAAGGGGGTCTCCTCTGAGCAGAACAAACATGGGCTCCTGCATTTCTCCACCCTGCTTAGGGGGAATGAATGCTTCCCTACAGATGATGAAGTGCTTAAGGATAGAGGGCCCTCTCCAACCTGCACAGAAAGGTGTTTTCCACACCTGGTGGGCAGACAGCTCCCCCTTCTGGACAATGTCCAAAGCACATCCTTGAAAAAGCACACAGTTTGGTTGAAATAACCATACACATCCCATCTGTTACGGGAGTGGCTTAAAGTCACACACCATACCTGGGGAAGCATGCACCCCGAACCACTGTGAAGTCTGAAAGCAGTATAAACCTTGCATTACAGAGTCCTTGCCAAGACACCTTCAGTGAGTTGAATTGCAGGTCTAGGCCTGCATCCAAAAACCTGATACCATTGCTTGTAGGTTTTTCATTGGGGCATCTGGGTGGCCACTGTGAGAACAGGATGCTAGACTAGATGGGCCACTGGACTGACCCTGCTCCAGGGCTCTTCTGACTTACTAAAGATGAACAAATCTGTCATTTTCTCTCTTCCAATCTCAAATCCAGTTTGCCTCATTTCTGCATCCCTTTGAAAAAAGTTTAAAAGCCTGAACGCATTTGTCCTAATGTGTGCATTTCTGCACACAATCTGCACACAAATATACACGTTCTTTTGCAAGCAAGTACTCTAATACAATGCGTATTGTATGCCACCCCCCTACTAATATACACACTTTGTGTACGTTTTCCTCTGGATCCACACTTATTTTATTTTGGCCAGAGAACTTCATTGCAAACCTCAGAGAAGCATGTATTTCAAAGAGGGGGTGGCATCTCAGTTTGGGAAATTGGCTCAGGAAAGGTACGCATTCAAATGTGAGCGGAATGGAAGTCTCCACCATGATGCCATCCTTACAAGCTTCTCCCCCATTTTATCAGGCCAAAGGCCCATCTAACCCAGCTTCCTGTTCTCATAGTGGCCACCCAGATGCTTCAATACGAGGCCCGCTAGCAGGATCTGAGCACAAGAGCCCTATCCCCTCCTGCAGCTTCCAGCAACTGGTATTCAGAAGCATTGCTGTCTATGGCAAATGGAAGCAGAATGCAATGATTGCAGCTAGCAAGCATTGCCTTCCACAAATTTGCCCAATCTTCTTTCGAAGCCATCTAAATTGGTGGTCATCACCACATCTTGTGGCCATGAATTCCACAGTTTAACTATTTGGTATCAAGAGCCCTGCTGGATCAGGCCAGCCACCTATCTAAGTCCAGCATCCTTAAACTGGACAACCTCTTATGGGAAGTTTGAAAGCTGGATATGAATGCAACAGAAATTTTTCCCTACCTGTGATTCCCAACAACTGGTATTCAGAGGCATACTGCCTCCAACAGTGGAGGGAAAACATCAGAGAAGTACCTACAATTTTGGCATTTATGCACCAGCTTAGACCTCACCTAACCGCCCAGGCTCCCCCCCCCCCCCCCGCCGCCCCCGAGGAGCAATCCAGCTATGCAGATGTATAAAACTGATCTGCTGATGGATTTCCTGACTTGTTTTATGAAAGCAATTTTATTCTTGATTTCATGCTGTTCACTGCCACAATGTCCTTTTTCTTAACTTTGGCAGTTCAGAATTTCCCCCCGAACGCATCAATAAATAAATGCACTGAATAAACGAGCCCATCAAGGAGTGCAAGATTATCATTATCCAAATTGCAGATTGGGGAAGGAGGAGGTAAAGAGGAGAATGACTTGACTAGGCAGAGGCAAGATTCAGACTCTGCAAAGCTTAGGCCCAAGCTATCTGAAGGACCGTATTCTCCAAGAACCACCTGCCCAGGCTCTGATATAACTGGGGGAGGCCCTTCTCTCGATCCTGCCACCTTCACAGGCACATTTAGTGGTGATGCAGAATAGGGCCTTCTCGGTGGCTGCTCCCAGACAACTTTGGAACTCACTTCCTAGAGAAGATAGACTGGCTCCTTCCTTGCTGTCCTTCCACTGGCAGGTTATATTCCTGCAGGCTTTGGGGAACTGACTGGTTTTTTAAAACAGTGTTGTGCTGTTTTTACAATCTATATTTTTAAATAGACGTGTTTTTTATATTGTTTTAATTGTTTCAGAGTTCAATTACTTTTTAACTTATTGTCTCTTTTCTGTTTTTAGCTTTCTTATTTTACTTGAGTTGCTTTAATTTGTGTAAGCTGCCTTGAATCCCAGTGTGGGGAAAAGGCGGGATAAAATTATAATAATTCATGATTTCATGCTATACTCTGCTGTAATCATTTTTTAATTAGCTGTGGCAGCAGAGAAATTTTTTGCAAATACAGTGGGCCCAGAACGTACACTCAATTTATGTTCACGATGGCAACCTTATGTGGAAGGGAGGAATGAATAAGTAAGTAAATGGAGAGAAGGGAAGCCCATTGTCCCCTGCTCTCCATTTATTTATTTTTTCCTTACCTGTGCACCCAGCTCTGGGAAAGTTACAAAGTCCTTGTGTGTCCTTCTTGGAGGCCAGTATGCAAACCTCCACCTCTCAGGACAGCGGTTCCTGACTTTGCAAAATTTTGCCTTGCGTACAGTGCCCCAGAACAGAACCCTCAAGTACATGGCGGGCCAACCATAAACAGACTAATGAAATTAGCCCATCAGGGAATTCAATATTGTTATTCTGCATACTACAGATTGTGTTGGGGAGCTAGTAGCGAGAGCCAATGGCGGTGCAGAGAATGGCTTGGCTAAAGAGACAGAAAACAATCAAACCTGGAACTTCCCAGTTCATAGATCAGTGTTTTAACCATTGTGCTGCAACAGTGACTCCAACGAAAGGCCAGGTAAACAGGCAGTGATAGCAAGGTTAAGCAGCGGCAGAGCCAGGATGTTCTGAGGTTTAGCCAAGGCCGCCCCGTCCAAGGGTGTGAGCACTGGCGGATGCCCAATGATTCTGACCCCTGCCGCCAGCCCTATTCGGAGGAACCACGGGAGTCCCCGGAACTCAGTCCGTAAACCAGTGGGGTTAAGGACAAATTATTTGCTCAGCGAACTTCCTGGTCTCCCACATCCTGTGCTGCACGAGGATGTGTGTTTTGCAAACCAAAGCCAGCTCGCTGCCCATGGAAACCTCCACAGTTGCATCATTTTATTCCGGCCCTTGATTTCCGCAAAAACTCTGATCACACTGGGCTCCCAGCCAAGCCCTCGAAATAGAAAAAAGGGAGAAGCAAGGGGAGATTAGCTTGCCAGTAATTGTAAAACTGTACAAACACCACAGGAGTCTTTCGGATATTCATACACCATCAGCCGACCTTCAATACAGTTACCCCTTTCCCTTTCGCACAGAGTTGAGAAGCCAGCAGGCCCCCAGGCATGAAAAACGGTTGCAGTTGACACATATTGGATTTTGCTCTTTTTAAAAAATAAATAAAAAGCATCCACTCAAAATAGTTATGTTCCAGGAATGCAAATGAAAGGTGCTGTCAACATAGCAGTGATTGGCAACTGCAGCATTTTCTCCTCTTTACAAATAGCCTGTGAAGCAGCTCTCTCTTTATGCCCATTTTACAAAGTGGGGCAGCTGAGGCTAGGGAATCACATTGGCTGTGCACCCACAACATGCATTTACACAGTATGCACCCACCCACCCAAGGAATTCTGGGAACTGTAGTTTAAGGGTGCTGGGCATTGTTGATCTACGGGGGGTTAACTACAACCCGTAGAACTCATTGGAGGAAGTTCATGTGCTTTAATTGTATGATGTGTACATTGTCTGTAGTAAAGGGCTGTCCCATGGGAGATGGTGCAAGTTGGTGGCCATCGCTGCCTCCTGCACAAGGAAGTTCCACAGTTTAACGATGCACTTTCTTTTGCTTGCCCCTTGCAAAACAGAGAAAGTGGAGGCTTGTGGACTTGCCTAGAGCTGCCCAGTGGCCTCCTTGTGATAGAGCTGAGGTTTTGGCTCAGGAGACAGAGTTCCAGCTCACACTTGAATCACAACATCCACACACACACAGTTAGTGCTGGTAGAATATCCAAGAAGAAGCCTCCTCTCACTGCTCTGGACCAATTTTAGCCTATAGTCCAGGAGCAGGCAACCTAAGGCCGGGGGCTAGATGCGGCCCAATCGCCTTCTCAATCTGGCCCGCGGACAGTCTGGGAATCAGAGTGTTTTTACATGAGTAGAATGTGTCCTTTTATTTAAAATGCATCTCTGGGTTATTTGTGGGGCATAGGAATTCGTTCATTTCCCCCCCAAAAATATAGTCTGGCCCATCACCACATGGTCTGAGGGACAGTGGACCGGCCTATGGCTGAAAAAGGCTGCTGACCCCTGCTATAGTCATTCCGGCTGCAGAGGCTGGTCCACCTGGGTGAATGGAGACACTGCCCCACTAATCTATGTCTGCCTTCTTATTTACAAGCAGTCTAGGGGATGGCCCAGGCCCTGGCTGTCCACTTCCTCCTCCTCCTCAGTTTCAGTGTTGCCCCTTATAGAACTCATCATGGAGGCAAAACTAGATTCAGCTGGCTCAGCCTGTCATTGCCTCTGGTGCCACCTACTGTTAGGCTCCCTGCCTTGCACCCTACCAACCCACTGCTGCTTTCAAGCTTCGAATGATCTCACCATGTTTTCTATCCTCTATCACCTTTATCAACATACACACACACACATGCGCACCAGGTAGTTTCCTCTTCTTCCAGCAGGCTGTACTGCCAAACGTTACAGCGCAGACTTGGCACATCAGAACACTCTCAGGAGAGGATGCTTGAGCATCCTCCTTGGCAAACCCAAGGTGCGTTTAGACGCCAACAGGAGACTCTCATGCCCAAAGCCCACATCAGAGGCTGGTAAGTCGGGGTTATCACTAGGTGGGGCAGGGGGAAGGAGAAAGAGGTTGGCTCCCCATTAAGGACATTCCAGAACCTTCTCTCCTCCACATTACTGGTGCAGTAGGTAGAGTGCCCGAACCAGACCAAGGAGGACCAGGGTTCAAATCCCCACTTGGCCACGAAGCTCAGGCCAGTCAACGCCTCTCAACCTAACGTACCTCACAGGGTTGTTGTGAGGATACAATAAGGAAGGAGGAAAGAACTCCCACCAGCCCTAGCCATCACAGCCAACGGTGAGGGATAACAATCACTTTGCTGTGATGTGGTACAACCAAGACGAGGAAACATTTTTGGCCCAGCAGGCCAGATATTTATTTTCCCACCCTCCCCTCAACATGGTTAGCTTGAACTAGGGTTTGCAAACCTGGCTCTAATGCAGCCCAATCTCCTAATTATGGTTAGGAGATCAGGAATTCCTCAAAAGCTCAAGCAGACCTCCCTTTCCCGCTGCCATTTTCATGTTGCTGGGGCTCCAAACCTAATGTTAACCATGGTTACTTTGAACGAGGGTTTGCAAACCTAGTTCTAATACCAACTCTGGTGTGCAGTTCAGAGCAGGAAACTATGGTTAGCTCTGAAAAAAGGGGAGCAGGAAATTGTATTGCAAGAGGGAAGGAGAGAGTAAAAGGGAGGACCTAAAGATGCAAAACCCCTCTGGTCTCTTTACTGTGTGGTTCTTTAGCAGGGGTGGGGGGTGAAGCCCCCCAGGCATCTCTGTCTGGCCCTTGGAACTCAGCTAAGGCCATGCCCCCTCTCTCAAGGTCACACCCTTTACTAAGCCTGCTCCACTCCCTCCTCACATGTTTTTGCCTAGTTGGAAAAAATCCTTGAATTGTGTCAGTGGCTTTTGTGTGTCAGGATGGAGGCAAAAGAGTGTGTGAGTGAGCATAGAAACTAGGCTATGGTACAAAGGTAATAAAGTCTACACCCGTTGATTGGTCAGTTTGTCTCCAGCTCCACCCCCCACAAGCACGCAACCCTTGGGGTGAAAAAGTCTCTGCACTCCTGCCTTACTAGAGAACAACAAAGACCCATCTACTCCACCTTCCAATTTTCCTATAAGAGCAGGGCAGGAAGCCAAGAGCCCCGGAATTCTGAGATACACTGCTTCTGTAACTGGAGGGTCTACTTAGCTTTTGTAACTCAAAGCTACTATATTTTTGGGAAAGTTGTTTGCTCGCTTTGCATTTGGACACCACATTTTGCATGGTGGTTGCTGAGATAACAAACAATCGAAGGGATGTAGCAACTACCCTAAGAAGAAAAGGCTGCAGCATTTGGGATTTTTCAGTTTAGAGAAAAGGTGGCATGGTGGAAGTTTATAAAATTAAGCATGGCATGGAGAAAGTGGATAGAGAAAAGTTTTTCTATCTCTCTCAGAACACTAGACCTTTCAGACATCCAGGGAAATTGAAATCTGGAAGATTCAGGACAGGTAAAGGACTTTTTCGGCCATGGCTCCGATCTGGTGGAACACTCTGTCACAAGAGGCCAGGGCCCTGCGGGACTTGACATCTTTCCGCAGGGCCTGCAAGACAGAACTGTTCCACCAGGCCTTTGGCTTGGGCACAGCCTGACTCCCTCCCTTGGTTATCTTCGCAGAGCTCTGGCCCAATGGTTGCCAGTGGCTCGAATTAATTAATTTTATAATGAATGATTTTAGAGTGTTGTTTGTGCTGTACTTTTGTACTGTTTTATTGTTGTTAGCCGCCCTGAGCCTGGCTTCGGCTGGGGAGGGCGGGATATAAATAATTTTATTATTATTATTATTCACACAGAGCAGAGTTAAAGTATGGAACTCACTGCTACAGGAGGCAGTGATGGCTACCAACTTGGATTGCTTTAGAAGATATCAATAATTACTAGCCACAATAGCTATGCTCTGACTCCATAATTGGAGGCAACAATGCTTCTGAATACCAGTTCCTGAAAACCATAGGAGGGGAAAGCGGTTTTGTGTTTGGGTCCTGCTTGTGGGCTTCCCATTTGGGGCATATGGATGGCCACTGTGAAAACAGGATGCTGGACTAGATGGGCCACTGGCCTCACCCAGCAGGCTTTGCTTCTGTCCCTATGTTTCTGTGGGAGCAAGGAACAGGTTTTTGTCTCTGTTTAGATGCAATTGGATGCTCTTTTGAATCAAGATGCTGGGGGTTGTATCCGATCAAGTTCTACTCAGAGAAGAATGGACCTTGATTACTTATTTCTATTAATTTCTATATGCCTGTTCTGAGCAGGACTAGCATTGGATGGAACCCTGAACCTTTCAAAATTGCCTTGATTTTAACCACTGAAATCTAAACTACTGTACATTGGGGGGTGGGTGTGTTGTTGTTTTTTGTTTCTTAGAATTCCCAAACAACACTGGGTACAAGTTGTTAGTCCCTCATAAATTTATTTCAGCCTCTTTTCACCATCAAAGTTGCTCAAGCAAGCTGCCGCAATCTCGTAGCAGGGAGTTCCACAAGTGCGAGGAAGCGCCACCTGAACCTGCCACCCACTGAATGAAGCCAATCGTCTTGCATGACGAGAGAGGGGACAAGGGCACATGGAAATTCCATTCAGTGATTGCAGAACGTCCTGCTTGCTTTTCCCACTCCATACAGCATGCCAAATCATCAGCCCTCACAACTGTGCAGCCATTGGCTGCAGAAGGGCACCGGAATGCTATCGCTCCATCACGCAGCCTCATGCAGTTTCGCAAAGTGGGTGGGTGGAGGCAGAATTGGCCAGGGCACCTGGGAATAGAGCTAAAAACCATTAAGCTCTTCGCAGAGGTAGGTTGGCTGGTGAAACGCCACAGGCAGGGCCAGCTAAATAGTCAGCCTTTTTTAGCTAGTCTTTTTTGTTTTTGAATTGTTAGTCTTTTTAAAGTGTCACAAGACTCTTTGGCAGGATTTCTCCCCTTCCAAACAATTAGCACAGACGTCGTTCTAGAAATGAAATAGCCAAAGTCTGCAACTATACTTGATAATCAGATGATGCTAATATTCTTTACTTGGAATTTGCTGTTTTAACCCGCGCGCAACGGTACTTATTCTACGTGCCTGTTTCAGTGTTTTGCTTCTCATATTTTATTTTTTTTCTTTCATTGTGACCGTTCTCTCTGCATTATAAAATGAAATAAAAAAATATTTACCAAAATATTTTGGTAAAAGAAAGTGAAATAACTGTGAAAATGAACACCATCTATGCACAGACTGTGGGCCGTATTCCTACCTCCAAAAAAATTCACATGGCGGCCCCCACTCCCAAAATCTTAAATAGTCAGCATCTCCCCCTTGTATACATCATCTCTCAATCACCCCACTCCTATAGTTACTCTGGATTCTGCAGAGATGCAGTCAGCTGGAAGAAACTAGGGGGAAAGAAACAGGATTTAAAAGCACTTTAAAGCACCGCACCAACGGCTGCAGCACGAACAGGAGAAAGCTTTGGAGCAGCGGTAATGGGCAACCTCCAACAGAAAGAGGTTTTGGGTTGCTGTTATCTGGGGGTGTTGACAGCAGCGTGTGTGGGGGGGGGGTGGAATTCCAGGTATTTAAATACCTGGACTGCAACACCAGCACTTAAATAATTTGATTTTCTCCCCACCTCAGCCCGACGTATTCTGTTTCGTAAAAAGACGGCTTACTCATGAAAATGCTTATGCCTCTGAATTTCTTTAAATTAGCTGTTTGCTGCAACAGACTTGGCATGGACCAGTTTACCTGCAAGATCACCTTACCATAATACCTGTTCTGCATTTGTAAGAAATTGGTCTTTTACTCACAGCACTCCCTGCCTATGAAATCAGGTAGACAGACACCTTCACTGTATTCTTTTGTGTGCCATCTGAATCTTATTTTTTAAATGTTTTAAACAGTACTTTTTAACTCTTTTATTGCTGACAATGTTATTATTATTATTTTTGTAAACTGCTTTGAGATTGCTCAGTGATCCACTTCTTGTCCCTTTCTTTTCTGATATAGTTTGGAAACACTTCCTCCAATTGCAAGAGCAATGCTTGGAGCAACTTATTTTTTAAAATAATAATAATAATCAAATCAAATATCCTTTATTAGGCATAGCAAACCACACATTATGAAACAGACACAGTATACAAATTATGCAGGTAGAAGGGGGCATAATAGGGCTCTGGATCCAGTTCCCCACCTCTGTTGTGCAACTTCATTATTATTATTTCAAAAAGGTTTATCACATGACAAATCTGAAGAATCATGAATTGTGTAGGATGTTTATCCAGAGCCCTATTATGCCCCCTTCTATCTGCAGCCCAGGTTTCACAGGTGCCTGATTAAGCCCACAGGCTAGAGGTTGTCAGCCTCTGATCTACAACAACAACAACATTACAGGGGGGTGGACTAGATGACCCTCCAGTTACCTTCCAACTCTATATTAGGGCTGGGTGATAACTGGTTTTCAATATCATGATATATCACCAGCTAAAAATCACAATACATCAATATATCACATATCTGAAATAAGGAAGGAACTACACAGAGGCAAACAGGACAATGTCCTGGCAACTGCTACTACTTAAGGGTCTAAAACTGATAAATGAATTTTCTTCACATAGGCCGACTTTCCGGGCTGCTGAGGAGGCCTGCCAAGGCCGCTGCCTGTCCTGTGCACCCCCTTGGGACCCAATCCCCCTCTGAAAAGCCTCTTCTGCCCCCAAAAGTGGAGCGAGCAGGACAATGGCAGCGCCGCCACCCCGTTTTACCCGTGCATGGCGCCAGGAGGAGCAGCTTGGCAGGCCAGCCGGCAGGCCAGCCTCCCCTTTGCCCCCAGTCTCCCCTGCATGAAGATGAAAAGACAGGGGGGAAATTAAAAGGAACAACAATTAAGACATCAAATATCTCCTTCAAGGTTCCCCCACCTGCCACACATTTATGTAAAGGGGAGCAGAATCGGGAGCAAGGAGGATCTGGAAAAAATGTCTCTACACAGACCCAATCCCCCTTCAAAACCGGCCTGTTCTCCACCGGCTCCACCAGCACCTCCAAGATGAGAAAGAATACCCAGAAGGGCATATGTACCAATCGTTACGTCAGAGGAAATATTAGAGATACAAGGGGGGGGGGGTGACATCATGTTTGAACTGATAAATGATATCATCAATCACCTCATGGTCACTTTAAGCAGCAGGCATGCCAAAATGCATCCAAATGAGACTTTTGGTTTGGAGCTTGGCTACCAAATGGTGGTATTCAGGCCAATCCAAAGTACAGCAAAGTACAGCAATGAGTCATAGAATACAAATAATCTGGGACTGCCAGACTGCCAGCAGGCCTGCTAGGCAGCAGAAGCAACGGCAGCCTGCGAGGCCTTGTCGTGGTGGCAGCAGTACTGGTGGCCTGCAAGGTCTTGCAGTGGCGGCAGGAGATGGTGGCAGAAGCAGAGGTGGCTTTGCTGAGGGAGGCTGCCGCAACTTCTGTCACCACTTCCCACTACCACCAGGAGGACTTGCTGGCTGCTGGCACTTATTGCCACCATGGTGAGGCCTCGCAAACCCCATTACTTGTGTTGCCACGAGGCCTTGCAGGCTACCACTGCTATTGCTGCCATTTCCCGTCGCCACCAAAAGGCCTTGCAGGATGCGGATACTGCTGTCACCTCCTGTCATTGCTGCAAGTCGCTGCAGGCCTCTGCTGATAGGCCTCGCAGGCTGCTGTCGCTAATGCCACCACCTCCCAGCACTGCCGCGAGTCCTCGCAAGCCACTGGCACTACTGCTGTCACTATCACTGCCACGAGGCTTCATAGTCTGCCATTACTGCTGCCACATCCCGTCGCCACCGCAAAGGCTTGCAGAGTGCTATTGCTGCCGTCACTCTGTGTCACCTCTGGGAGGCCTCACAGGCTGCCACAGCTACTGCCGCCATCTCCTGCCACCGCCACGATGCCTTGCAGGCCGCCACCACTGCCTGTCACTGCCTCGAGGCCTTGCAGGCTGCTGCCACTACTGTCACCACTTTCTGTCACCATTACAACTGTCACTGTAATGTATTAAGATTAGATGCAGTTCTCACTCAGGGCCACCAGTATGCAAATGAAGGATTGAAAACTGTCGCTCACTGATTGGTTAGTGAGTTGTGAGTTGTTACTGTTACAAGTTACTTAGTATTATATAAAGCAGCCAGCTAGGCTGCAGTCAGTCTGATTCCAGGAGCAGTTCTAACTGCTGTAATAAAGAGCTGTGAATCCAACAGAGCTGTGTCCTTCGTCCATCATTTCCACTATTCAACACTGGCGACGAAGATGGGATCGGATGAAACAAGACACAGCCAGAGCTAAACTGCTGAGCTGAACACTCAAGAGCTGAGATATTGCCAAGGCTAGCGTCCATCCCTCACCATTCAACCGGCACCGGGAAAACATGGCATCGCTACTGCCTCTACCCCCGTATTCGCCAGAAACCGAGTCCTGGCAGTCTTATATCACTCGGTTCGAATGCTACCTTGAGGCAAATGCTTTCACCGATTTGACGGACAATCAGAAGAGAAGTTTTCAAGACGGCTAGGGCTCTTGCGGTGTAGGCTGCACCTTGGGATACACTGACTGAGAAACTCAAGGGACACTACGCACCCAAGGTGTCCAGAATTGCTGCCCGTCACGTGTTCCATCATCGAATCCAAACTGAGGGGGACACAATCAGCAAATTCTTATCAGCCCTCAGAAAGGCTGCATACCCTGTGAATTCCGGGACTTGGACGATGCCCTGCTGGATCGAATCGTGTGCAGTGTGAGGGACGAGAAACTACAGTGCCATTTCCTTGCCAAGTCCAATCTCACTCTCAAACAGGCCATCAAGGAAGCTCAAGCCGCAGAGGCAGCGAAACAGTCAACAGCGGAGATCCTCAAGGCCAACAGCTCAACAATTTCAAAGAAGCCAATCTCGGTCCACCATGGAGAGATCAGGGAATCTGAGGGCTGCTCAGATGAAGAGGATGATGTTTGCCACATCAAGCAGGAATGTGGAGAGGTCAAACGGCGAACGATGGACCAATCAGACTGCGGGTTGTGGTGGCAACAACCCTCGGTCCAAATGCGGTTTCAAGGACGCTATCTGTCGGCGTTGTTCGCGTAAGGGTCATATTGCGAGGGTTTGACGCTCGTCTACTCCAGCAGATACGCTACCAGCACCAGGAAACAAGAAGGCGTTGGCAAGGTATGCTAACAAGGACTGCCACGCCCTCACCAACTGCCGTTGCTCGGCCGAGCTAACAGTTGGCCGGGCTAGCGGGTCTGAACACCGGAAAATTTATGTCACTGTGACTATTGAGGGCAAACCATGTGACATGGAAGTTGACACGGGCTCTGCCATGTCCATCGTCTCTTGGAGTACCATCAAAAGGTTGGTTCCCAAATTATCTAAGAAACAACTGGACTCCACCTACCTGTATTTGAGGGATTATCAGGGAAATAACATTCCGGTTGTAGGTGTGGGCAAGTTCAAAGTGACGTTCAAGGACTTTTTGGGACCGCTGAAGTTAGTCGTGGTCGATGGAAATCGGCCCAGCCTGCTGGGACTGGACTGGTTTGCGTCCCTGGGGTTGGAAGTTACAGCGTTTCGCAGTCAGAAATTGACACCATCATCACAGAGATTTTGGAAGTGTTCGATGGAACCTTGGGACAGTATGTGGGGTCGCCCATATCCTTTAACCTCGATCCGCTAATCACACACATCAGAGTCAAGCCTTGACACATAACATTTGCGCTCAAGCCTAAGGTGGATGAACAACTAGACAAGCTGATCGCACAGGGGGTCCTGGAACCCGTAGACAAAGCTAAGTGGGAGACTCCCATCGTGACGTCCATCAAGCCTGACGGATCAGTGTGCATCTGTGCTGACTATAAGTGCACGATAAACAAGGCGCTCCAACAGTATGCGACCCTGTCCCTGTCGTCCAACACTTACTACACTCACTGGGAGAAGGCAAGGTTTTTGCGAAACTCAACCTTGTTCAGGCATACCAGCAGCTGCCGGTAGATGATGCCACTGCCAAGGCACAGATGATCGTCCCGCACCGTGGGGCTTTCTGTTGTTGTCGGCTGCAGTTTGGAGTCAGCGTGGCACTGGGAATTTTCCATAGCTTAATGGAGTGGCTCCTACAGGGTCTGCCTGGTGTCGTACCTTACTTTGATGACGTGCTTGTCTCAGCGGGAACAACACAACAGCTTTTTGATCGGCTGTGGGCTGTCCTCACAAGGTTCCAAGAAGCAGGTCTCAAAGTAAAGAGGGAAAAATGCCAGATCGCTGTACCACAAGTTGAGTTCTTGCGATACCTGGTTGACAGCTCCGGTATTCACCCCACGGAAGCAAAGATCAAAGCTATACAACAGGCTCCCAAACCACAAAACAAGAAGGACTTGCAGGCCTTTTTAAGTCTATTGAACTTCTATAACATGTTCCTGCCACACAAAGCGACCGTCGCTGAGCTCCTCCATCAACTGCTGGACAAAAAAGCATCATGGTCATGGGGCCCCCGGGAAGTCGCCACCTTTGTGGCTGTAAAGACACTATTAACGTCAGACTCTGTCCTCATCCAGTACAACGAGGAGCATCCTCTCATCCTAGTTTGTGACGCTTCAACTTTCGGTGTTGGGGCCATTCTCAGCCATGTTTTCCCTGATGGCAGAGAGGCTCCCATTGCATACTTTTTGAGAACCTTGTCAGCAGAAAGGAACTACAGTCAGCTTGACAAGGAGGCTCTGGCACTCGTGGCAGGAGTTAAGCGTTTTCATGAATACCTCTATGGCAGAGTTTTCAACCTCGTCACAGGCCACAAACCTCTTCTGGGTATCCTGGCTGGTGACCGCCCGACCCCTCCGATTTTATCGCCATGAATGCTATGCTGGACTGTTTTCCTCACGGCTTATAACTATTGGCTCCTATATCGACCAGGCAAGTTGTCAGGGCACGCCGATGCACTTAGCCGCTGGCCTTTGTCGACGCTGGTTGAAGATCCGGCGCCTTCATCAGTGGTACTCCTGATTTAGGAACTGCCTACATTTCCTCTGTCAGCAACTGATGTCGCTCACCATTCTTCCATGGATCACACTGTAGAGTATTCCTTCAACCCAACATCACACCATCAGCAGCGTTCTTAACTGGATGTGGAGGGGGCGGCCAACTGACCTGGAGTTCCAGCCTTTCACTCAACGGCAGCATGAGCTTTCAGCTCACTGGGGGTGTCTCCTATGGGGAGACCAGGTCATCATTCCAACCAAGCTTTCTCAGCGCGTCCTTCATGCGCTCCATGTTGGGCACCCGAAAATTGTGCACATGAAGGCATCAGCACGCAGTTTTGTTTGGTGGCCGGGCATGGAGAAGCCCATTGCATCCCGGGTCGAATTGTGCCAGGCATGTCAGGAGTAAAGACCTGATCCACCTGTGCATCATGGGAACTCATGGGAGACTCCCAAGGCACCATGGTCAAGGGTGCATATCGATTTAGCGGGGCCTTTCCATGGATACACTTTTATGGTGGTAGTGGACTCGTATTCTAATGGAGGTGGTTTTAATGTCCTCCACCACCTCAGAAGCCGTTACCCGAGTGCTGCAGAGGCTTTTTGCCACACATGGGTTGCCAGACATTCTCGTATCGGACAATGGAGCCCAATTCACAGCGAGTACATTTGAGCGCTACCTCCTTGGCCGGGGCATCCGCCATGCTCTGACAGCCTCATTTAATCCAGCCAGCAACAGTCGGGCAGTGAATGGCTTCCTTGGCTAAAGAAGCTTTGGCACGTATGGGACAGGGGGACTGGCACGAACGGGTAGCCGAGTACCTGTTCGTACAACACATCACCCCGTGCACAACAACAGGTTGGAGCTTGGCCGAACTTTTGATGGGCTGCCGTCTGCAATCTACTCTTGACCGACTGCACCCAGATTTTGCAGTGAAAGATTCCGCAGGCTGTGCTAGCGCGCCACATGTCTTCATTCCAGGAGAGAAGGTATTTGCCCGGAACTATGCGGGGGAGGTTCCCTGGGTGCCGGCTGTGGTGGTTGGGGTTACAGGGCCAAAGTCATATCAGGTGGCTTTGGACTGTGGACAGATATGGCACCAGAACATTGACCAACTGCGTCGCCGGGCTGGGGATTGGGACACGGGGACAGTGCCTCCAGCATACACTGATTGTGCCACCACTGCAAGGCCTTGCAGGTTGTCACCGCTACTGCCGACACATATGACAGTCATGGCAAGCTGTTTCTGCCACTGCTGCTTCTACCTCCTAGGAGGTTTGCTGGCAGTCTCAGATTATTTGTATTCACTATTACTCATTGACATACTTTAGATTATCCTGAATACTACTATTTGGTAGCCAAACCCAAACCCCAAAGTCCTGTTGGGATGCATTTTGCTTTGCCTGGTGATGAAACTGAGTGTTTGATAATTGATAATATTGTCATTTATTTGTTTTAGACCCCTAAGTAGTAGCAGTTGCCAGGACATTGTCCTGTTCACCTCTGCATAGTTCCATCCTTATTTCGGACATTGTGGTAGATTGCAATGTTTAGCTGCTGATATTGTGAGATTTAGCTGGCGATAACATTGCAATGTTTAGCTGGTGAGTTATCATGATGTTGAAAACCAGATATCGCCTAGCTATTACACACACTGTGATTCACAATGTGAACTTCAAACTGATTTTGGACGCTATATCACCCAACCCTACTGGCAGCAGCTCTTCACGGATACAGTCTTTCCTAACCTTGCCTGGAGAGAAACCTGGGGCTTCTGCATGCATGGAAGATGCTCTAAAGCTAAGCTGTGGTCCTTCCTGAGCCAAACGTCTCACAATTAGTCAAGAAGGCTCCCTCTTCGTTGCACCTACTGCCCTCCTTTGCTGACCACGTGCCCACGCCTTGCAGAGATGGGCTGGGAGGGGGAGAGCGAATGATTTACAAAAATGCACGTTTGCTGCAGTGCTGGGTAGCGGAGCCAGGGGAACGTGCCACACGTTGAGTTATGAAGGGGAGAGAATCAATAAACTCAGAAATAAATGAAGTGGCCGAGCAAGGCAATGGTGGCGTGACGGGCAATCCCTCTCTAAGTGGGCGGGGGGGCAGGGGCGGGATTGATTCACGAGCCGAGAAGTTTATTGCAGGGGATGCCGTGGAACCGCAGCAAAAAAATGAAGGGAGTTCTGCTCTCTCCAGGATTAAGGGAGCAGCGGATTCCTCAGGAGGTCTCCAGCGTCAGCCCTGCTCAGTGCAAAAACCCATTGAGATGAATGGGCATGGCCGGCAGAGGTCCATCCATTTCAAGAGGCGTGTTCTGAATGCGACTGAGGCCATGTCCATTGAAAGCACTGGGGTGCTGCTTTAAGCAGTCACTGCTTCCCCCAAGGAATCCTGGGAGCTGTAGTTTGTTAAGGGTGCTGAGAGTTGTAGGGGAACCCCTATTCCCTTGACAGAGCTGCAATTCCCAGAGTTTCCTGGGAAGGAGGGACTGACTGCTAAACCAGCTCTGGGAGGGGAATGTAGGGAGACGGGAACCTCATGGGGAAAACTCCCCACCTGAAATTCTGACTCTGTATAAGGCAGCTTCCTCTGTTCCTGTATGGCTGTAGCTCAGTGGCAGAGCATCTGCTCTGCATGCAGAAGGCCCCAAGTTCAATCCCTGGCATCTCCGGGGCAGGCTGGGTAAAGACTGTCTGAAATCCTGGAGACATGGAGGGCAGAATCTCAGGCCCAGGCCAGGGTTTAAATGTGGCTTCTCTATTGGGCCCTCATAACTCTCCCCAGGCCCTTATTCACATCACATTTTTGCCCTCATCTCAGGTGTTTCACACACCTTGCTCCGCCCACTTTTCCCTCTGGCCCTGCCCACCACTGGCACATGGCCCTCAAAGGATTGCCCAGAGGCTAGAAAAGCTCCACCTCTGAGGTAGACAATCCTGAAAGGCAGCTTTCAATGCAGGTGATCAGGCCAGAGAAGAGAGGCGATGATTTGGGAAACCGCAGGGAAGTGATTCCATTTGCCAGCAATAGGAGAGTGGGACGATGCAGGCAAATGAGCTTGCCACCATTTTTATTTTTTAAAAAAATTGCTGCCCAGGCTGCGTTAGCTAGTCATACATACATTCTCTGTAACTGGGAGAAATTACGCAGCACAGGAAATTTGGTTTCTATTGCACTGGAATGAAAGTCACAGTTGCTGATGCGCATCCCTGTACAACCCTTCTCCATGCATTTGTATTCCTAGAAAGCCAAAGGAACAGGGAACGGGCTGTAGCTCAGTGGGAAAACACCTGCTCTGCATACAGAAGGCCCTAGGATCAATCCTTCAGCATCTCTAATTAAAAAGGTTACAGCGCAGGTAATGGGGAAGATTCTTTGAGTATCTGTTCGCATTTCTGCTTGCTCTGCATCCAGTGCGCTCCCACTGCTGCTACTTTTGGAAGTTGCGTGTACTCAAGGCAATTGATATCATAGAATCATAGACCACGAGGGACCCTAAGGGTCATCCAGTCCAACCCCCCGCAATGCAAGAATCTCAACTCAAGCATCCATGACAGATGGCCATCCAACCTCTGCTTAAAAACCTTCAGCGAAGGAGAGTCCAGCACCATCCAAGGGACCCATTGACTCAATTTGTATCAATCCATATCAATCCTGTTTGTTTGTTTGTTTGCTTGTTTATTATACACCACTAGACTGTAAAAAAAAAGCCTGAAACTGTTCTTAACCTGAAGCACCACTTTAGCTAATGGGGCCTCCCGCTGCCGCCGCGCCGCTACTGCGCGATTTCTGTTCTCATCCTGTAGCAAAGTTCTTAACCTGAAGCACTATTTCTGGGTTAGCGGAGTCTGTAACCTGAAGCGTCTGTAACCTGAAGTGTCTGTAACCTGAGGTACCACTGTAGAAGCAGTTGAGGGGGTCCATATGTGGTAAGGCATTTCTTTACAAAATATTATGCATTTTTTTAAAAACCAGAGCTAGTGTAGTGTAACGGTTAGAGTGTTGGATTAGAACCTGGGAGACCAGGGTCCAAATCCCCACTCAGCCATGAAACTCACTGGGTGACCTTGGGCCAGTCACTGCCTCTCAGCCTAACCTGCCTCACAGGGTTGCTGTGGGAATTAAACGAGGAAAGGGAGAGCCATGTACTTCACCTTGAGCTCACCTGGAGAAAAAGGTGGGATATAAAAAAAAATTAAAAAATAAACTTAAAAAATAAATTAATTAAAAAATAAAAAATAAAAGTTGACTAGAAAGCTGGATGTGGAGTAAGTGGTAATGTGAACATATTCCAACAGCTGTTGCGCATGCGCAAATGAGTAGGCCTGCTCAGATGACAGCTTCAGGAATAGGAGTTCCCAGAGAAAGGCGGCCGGGGGTGGGGAACCAAAAAGTTCATGCACATCAGGTTAAGCCATCCCCATCCCCTCTGTGATGTGAAGAACACTGTGCAAAATGACCTTGCTGTGTTTTAAGCCACAAATGCAAACATACCCTGGGACTCCAGAGAGCTGCTGCCAGTCAGAGCAGACATTACTGGGCTCGATGGACGAGCAGTCTGACCTGGTGTAAAGCAGCTCCCTATTTTCCTAATGCAAAATGGCCAAAATACACACACACACACGTGTGCTCCTGTGTACGTAAAAAACGTAAGGCTTTCATCGCACAGTCCCCAACTGAAGGATTTGTATGAAGTCAGACAGCAAGCCCCACTGGAGGATTTGTCATCGCAATTGGACAAGAAAGCAAAAGAGAGGGCAGGTTCCACAACATGGCATGGGAGTGGGTGAACCCAGGGAGAATGGCATGATGGAGGTTGGTGAGTGCAGCAAGCAGGGGGGCAGCCTCTGCATTGATCAAGGGAAAAAAACACACCTGCAAGAATTTGGAAGAGAAAGTTTACATCACCTATGCCAGTGCCACAAGGACACAGGAAACCTGTCTTATACCAAGTCAGACCATTGGTCCGTGTATGCCAGTATTGTCTACACTGACCGGCAGCTGTTCTCTGGAGTTTTAGGCAGAAGTATTTATCCCAGCCCTACCTGGAAATGCTGGGGGTTGAATCTAGGACTTTGCCATCAACACACAATCCTTCTTTAGTATTCTCTGTATTTTGGGAGAAATCACTCCAGCTTCACTTTGACAACAATTTCCTCTGGTGCCTGAATCTGCTGCCTTCTTAATTACAAGTTCCTTGTTCTGAAAGCAATCAGGCAGGGGTGGGCTTTGGTAATATGGTGCCCAGAGCAAGGCATCCATATAAATATAGGTATTATTAATAATAATAATAATAATAATATTTGCCCACTCAGCTCAGCGCCCGGTGGAGGGGAACCACCCACACTACCCTAAACCCAGCGCTGCAGTCGGGTCAGTGGAAAGTGGGAATTGGAAAATGGAAAGTGGCTGGACCTTCAAGGGTCACTGGAGACTGCCTCCCCTCCCTCAAATATAACTGAATTAACAAAAACTAAAATGAATTCATTTCCAAGCGTGCATTAATCTATGCAGAAGGGGCACAAGGAAAGAGGAAGAGGAGTTAGAGCAGGCACAAAACTTTGAATTTCTCAGCAAGGACCTGCCACCCAGAACATTTTGTGGCTAAACATAAGAAAGAGTCCAGCTGCATCAAGCCATGGGTCCATCTCACCCAGCCTGCTGCTCCCTACTTGATAAAGCATGAGACTCTTAACATCAGGGTTGTGGGTTCAAGCCCCATGTTGGGCAAAAGATTCCTGCATTGCAGGGGGTTGGACTAGATGACCCTCGCGGTCCCTTTCAACTCCACAATTCTAGGATTCTATGAGAATCCTGACTGTGGCCAATCAGATGGTTCCAGGAAGTCCAAAGGCAGGGTTTTATAAACCTCAGTCAACCCCCGCTAAGTTATCTGCCCCCCAACTAAAAACAACAAAACAAAACAAAACAAAACACAGCAGCCTTTCCAGTTAAAATAACCCTGGGGGATAATCCTGGCTAATTTATGTAATTCAACAGCTGAGCAGAATTAAACTCAGGAATCTGTAATGAGAGCCATTACAATGAGAGCCGGCATGGTGTAGTGGTTAGAGTGTCCGACAAGCACCTGGGAGACACGAGTTCGAATCCCCACGGACATGAAGCTCACTGGGTGACCTTGGGCCAGTGACTGCCTCTCAGCCTTGCCTACCTCACAGGGTAGTTGTGGGAATTAAATGAAAACAATGGATGCCACTTTGAGCTCCTTGGAGGTAAAGGTGAGATAAAAATGCAATTATTACTACTATTATTATTATTAATAGTAATAGAAACATTCCCAAGTGATGACACACTATCCATAATTCTATAAACCACAATTACTTTCCCCTTGGTTCTCCTACCCCGCTCATAATAAAGTCCCAAACACTGTAGCTTTTCCTGGTAAATTAACCCCGAAAGATAACCCTGGTTAATATCTGAACCAGACAGCTGAGCAGAGCTGTGCCCCATTCTGTAATGGATCCATTCCCAAGTTTAGAGAGTTGAACAGCAGGTGTGTGTGTGTGTGTGAGAGAGAGAGAGAGAGAGAGAGGGAGTGAAAGATGCCCTAAACCACCCAACTACAGATAATTTGAAGGAGAGAGTTGGGGCCTTTTTGCACTAACCCACAACCTGCAATGTTATAGGCTGCTCTCAAGCATTTCAGCAGAGACACGCTAATGCAGGAGGAAGGGCGAAGCAATGAAATTCAAGGCAGAGATTATTCTTGGAAGACCATCCCTCCTCCTCCTGCTGCTGCCGCTGCTTCTCTCGCTAAATGCTTTCTGCTGCAAGAGGATGCCCTCTGATGCATACTCTTTCTGCAGCAGGGAAGGGAAGGGGGAGAGGGAAAAGCTCTGCAGTTTTTTCCTTCCTCCCCCCAGAGTTCCCACTGCAGCGAGACTGCATCAGAATAAAGAAGGGGGAGGGGAGGGGAAAATGCAATGGATATGCCGCAAGCAACTTCCCAGGGAAGACCCGGTTTTCTTTCACATGCAAAAAAAAATTTGAAAAATTATAAGCATCAAATCACCCTCTAACCTCAAGCAGACACATGCAATCCCCACCCCACACCCACAGCAACTTAAATCAGAAATAATATTGAAACCCGGAGGGTGGTTTTAGGGAAACGGGAATATAATTCAGCTGTTCTTTCTATGGATCCCCTAGGATAATTCCAACCGGCTCCAAATCAAAAGTTGAAGGAGCAGCTGGGAATCTTCTCCATGGGAGTCGCGTAGGAAGGCTGGTCCCCGAAACCGAGTCATTTCTGCAAATCAACGGAACTGTTTCGATTCCTGGAGAGCATGGGCATATTACAGAAATATAATTTTAAAATAAAAATAAATTCAAATAAATTGACGCTGCATCAGAGTCGGGTTATCAAACACTCTTGCTTCACACACACACACATTACCTGCCTTCTCCCGGACCTGTGATCTGCAGCTCTGCCTTCCTCTCAGTGGAATGATGCTTGTTAAAAAGTTACAAGCTTCTGCTCAGGAGGCAGGACCTGGGAAGGAGTCCTAGCGCGGATAGCATCCAGGGAAGCTCAGAGAAGCTGTTTAAGCAGGGACAGGAGACAAGAAAAGGGGGGGGGTGTCAATGGGGAGGACATTAAATATATTAAATCACTTACTTTGCAGGATTGCATCTTCCTATGGAAAGGCAAAAACCACCCCCACGTCAGAGGCAGCATTCTGCCTCCATCAGTTTTCTGCAAATGTGGAAGCCAGAGAGTGTTGCTAGTCAATGAATGCATCAAAGCTATTCTGAACATCTTCTTTTTGATGGATAGTTGTCGCAGGAAGGTTCTTGGGGCCTGGGAACGTTGTGTGTGCTCGCAGACACTCGTGTCTGCTTGTGTTACTCTGCAAAACTTAGAATCCTATCATTTTAGAGTTGGAAGGGACCTCAGTGGTCATCTAGACCAACCCCGGTCCTGTACATTAGTGGTCCCCATCTAAAACACAAACAATTGTCTCCAACTAAGTCCTACTCAGAGTAGGCCCACTGGAACTCGTGGAGCTGAGTTGCCCATGTCAATTAATGCAGCAGTTCTACTAAGTTAGTCCTGCTCAGAATGGGTTCATGGAAATGGGTAACTTCAGCCTATCAATTTTAGTGGGTCTCCTTGGAGTAGGATCAACATTAGCTACACCTCCAAATTAATCACAGTTTGACTGCAAGTTAGGATTACTACCCAGCCACCCTTTACGCCTGAAAGACACCTTTTGTGCGTGCAGAGAAGCAAATAATAATTTGGAACATCTATAACCCATCTTTCCTGCTTTCACAGGGCTTTGCCCACGGCAACATCCCAAATACATAATGTGTATTTAAAAGCAGTGCCCCAAAAGTCAACAGAGTAGAATAAAATTAAGTGTCAGCAGTAGTTCATACACACATTGATCTACTTAAAAGCATTTCTAAGCCACTTAATATTTGAAAAATCTCAGAACAGTATTATACAAAAATTCAAATGATGAAATGGGGCTGTAAAACAGAGATACGGTAGGAGTGCCAACAGCTATGGGGCAGAGCAGCTGCCTAGCATGCAGAAAGCCCCACTGCCCCAAATCCAATCTCCAGCGCCTTCAGGTGTGGCTGGGAATTGCCCTCAACCTGAAATCCTGGAGAGCTGCTGGCAGTTTGTGCCAGGACAATGCTGAGCTAAATAGACCAATGGCCTTACTCAGTATTCAGCAGCTCCCTGTGCCCCATGAACATTTCTTTCTTTCTTTCCTTCCTTCTCCTCTTTGGCTAGCTAGCACTTTCACCCATTCAAATGAGACTCTACTGGTTAAAAAACCTCCAATTATTTCGTTCGTAAAAAATAAAAAGAGTTTGGGGTGAGGGAAAGCCAGCTAAACCCACACTCTTCACCTGCTGTTTGCGGACCAGGCCTTTAAAAACATGGGAGCAAGCAAGGCCATTCCCCACCTATGGCTACTACAGTGGTAAAGGTAAAGGTACCCCTGCCCGTACTGGCCAGTCTTGACAGACTCTAGGGTTGTGCGCCCATCTCACTCAAGAGGCCGGGGGCCAGCGCTGTCTGGAGACACTTCCGGGTCACGTGGCCAGCGTGACATCGCTGCTCTGGCGAGCCAGAGCCGCACACGGAACGGCGTTTACCTTCCCGCTAGTAAGCGGTCCCTATTTATCTACTTGCCCCCGGGGGTGCTTTCGAACTGCTAGGTTGGCAGGCGCTGGGACCGAGCAACGGGAGCGCACCCCACCGCGGGGATTCGAACCGCCGACCATGCGATCGGCAAGCCCTAGGCGCTGAGGCTTTTACCCACAGCGCCACCCGCAGTGGTACCTCGGGTTAAAAACTTAATTCGTTCCGGAGGTCCGTTCTTAACCTGAAACTGTTCTTAACCTGAGGTACCACTTTAGCTAATGGGGCCTCCTGCTGCCGCTGCGCCACCACTGCATGATTTCTGTTCTCACCCTGAAGCAAAGTTCTTAACCTGAGGTACTATTTCTGGGTTAGCGGAGTCTGTAACCTGAAGCTTCTGTAACCCGAGGTACCACTGTACTAGACATGATAGCTATGACCTGCCTTGATGATTGAAAGAAGCAATGATTCTGCATACAAGCTGCTGGAAGCCACGGGACAGGAGGGTGTGCTCATGCTCAAACCCTGCTTGCTAATTTCCCCACGGGCATCTGGCTGGCCACTGTAGGAATGGGATGCTGGACTAGATGGGCCATTGGCCTGATCCAGCCGTGCTCGATTCTGATTCCTATAACTAATTTCAAGGCCTGCCACAAATGCAGGGGGGTTGCGGAGGGAGGTTTGTGGTTACGATGCATTATTTCATTATAATTATTCTAAGCAGTTTTATTATTATTATTTAGAAATATTTAGGAGATGCAGGAAAATTCACCTTCCAAACCAACCTCTCCAAGCTCTGCCGCAACCCAAAACGGATCCGTGCATGGAGTGTGACGACTTTCAGCTTAATTATTTGGCGGCATGCATTAAGTTTGATTTGCAGTCCCGCTGGTATCAATGATTTGTATATCTAAGGCCTTCTTGCTGGGGTGAGGGAAGGCAGAATGAAGCCAGATGGGGCAGGGGAGATTGTAGCAGCATTTAAACCCCCCTCACTTAGGATCAGGAATCGGAGAGCGCCAGGGGAGCTCTGCCCACGCCCCCTCCTTCCTACCTACCTCTGCAGTTCCCCAAGCTTTCTGTAACTGCAGCAGCTCCTAACTCATCGGGTATGTGTCCTCTGGACATGCTGCGCGTGTGAGCATTGCAGCTCCACTGCAGCAACTGGCGGCCGGCTGCAGAGTGTTCCAGGCCGGCTGGCTCCTCCACTCCAATAGCCAGGGTAGACATTGCAGGTGCAATGTCCTTGTCTTTTCCAAAGAGAGAAAGAGAGAGAGAGAGAGAAGAAAGGTTGGGATGGAAAGGAGCCCATCTCATTAAGCTGTGAAAGCTGCAAGGGATTTAAACCCTGCACAGATCAATATGGAGAGTGGATGCTTCGTGGCAGCCAGGGTTGCAGCCAGCCATTATTTTACTCAGAGTAGACACATTGAAATGAATGGCACTGCAAACTGCCCTGTGATCTTCGGCTGAAGGGTGGTATACAAATTTAATAAATGAAATGATAATGATGATGATGATAATAATAATAATAATGTCTTTGATCATCAGTTAACACTAATGTTCTTTACTTGGACTTCGTTATTTTAACCCACATGCAACTGTGCTTATTGTGCATGCCTGTTTTTTTTTTGTTTTTGCCTTTTAATTTTCATCTGTTGTTAAAACTGTTCTGTTTGTATGATTTTTTTAAAAAAGAAAAGAAAAGCCTTCACTACCCCCCCCCCAAAAGAAATAAAAGAATGAATGAGCCTAAGTTAGGCATGTTTGTTAACTTCAATGGGGCTTATTCTGAGTAGGTCCAGTTCTATATGTAATTGTTTTGTAGGGGTGATTTTACTTTCTGTAATTTTCAGCACCCAAAGCTTAGAAATGTTAATAGTTAAGCAGTATATAAATACCTTAAACAAATACTATACTTGTTTTAATTGTTATATTGGCCAAGGCACAGTCTGACCCCCTCCTTTGGTAATCCTCACAGAACTGTAGCCCAATGATTGCCATTAATTTGATTTTGAATTGATTTTAGAATGAATTGATTTTAGAATGCATTTCAATTAATTGATTGTGACTTTATGTAAAATGTGTTACTTTTATTGTTGTTAGTCACTCTGAGCCCAGCTTCAGCTGGGGAGGGCGGGATATAAATAAATTTTATTATTATTATTATTATTATTAAACACAGCTTATTATCCGGGCGTTTAACCACAGAGCCGTGTGTTTTCAGGGGCCACCTTGATTGCTGTGACCGTAATCTGTTGTTTAATTCTGAATTTTAAATTGTCATAATCTGTCCTGGTACCTGCTGGATGAAGGGCAGGTAATGAATTATTATTATTATTATTATTATTATTATTATTAATGCCCTGTTTCGCAGGTGTGCTTTTGCATTGCTTTTGCAGATTGTGTTGTGAAATCGCTTCAAGACGCTTTGGAGGAAGCAAGCCATAATTTTTTAAAAAATAACAGGAATATTGTTTTCTGCATTCTGAAGCTTTATGTTTTCGAAAGAGCAGGGCCTATTGTAATGAATGGACCATGTCTATTCATTCCAATGGACCCACCAACACTGGATATAGTCCTTACTCTCAAGTAAAGCACTGCACGTGTGTATGGGATTGCAGTGTTGAAGGCCACAACATCACAAGTGCGGTCTAGAAACAGCAAGATTAAAAAATGCCCCTAACCATTGTTCAACACTGCCTTGCAACAAAAAACGCTTTTTTTAAAAAAAAAAAAGTTCTTTCCCCCACGCTTTATAAAAAGCCTTACCAACGCAGCCCAACGGATGTCTACTCAGAAGTAAGCCCCGTTGAGTTCATTGCTACTTTCTCTTAGGCAAATGCGTGCACAGTATTGAGGAGTGTTGCAGTCTGTTACTTGGCAGCAGAGTCCACCCCCCCCCAACTCCAAGCGCCTTCTTCCCCACTTGGTTACCAGTTACAGTTTTGGCTGCACGCCTAAGCCTATTTTCCTGGGAGTAAACCCCACTGAACTTAACGGGACTGACTTCCGAGTAGGCATCTAAACTCTCCCTCCCGCATCACAACTGCCTGCGCTTGTGCAACGCGAACCATAAATATTAAAAAAACAGAAAAGCCCTGCTTGTCATTTGGAAGAGGAGGAGCCTTCTTGCCCTTCCAAGGAAACCAGATCAAGAGCGCGCTTCACGTTTGCTGCAAAATTCGCTTTTGGGGGCTCCACGCCGCCAGTGGGAGGGAGGTGAGTGCCCTGGATCAGCATTGGACCTACAGCAAAATGGGAAGGGGGGGGAGCGGTCCAGAACTGTCAATCAAGTCCACTCCTCTTCCACCCCCATCGCCCGCTAAACAGGTTCCTGGTTGTTGCACCATTGCAAATTGAAAGTGTTGCGTTGCGCCGTTGGGAGGAAAAGGTTCGTTCTGAGCCTGCTGGAGGAAGGCCCAGGAGACGAGATTTTAGTTTATTTTTAACTGTTTCTTTGCAAAGGCAAGCAAGGCAGCCGCCTCCAGATCTGGCCTTCCGCCGCGCCAGACCAGCTGATCTTGCAGTGGAGCACGGCAAAAAAAAAAAAAAAGTGCACCGTGGTCAAATCAGGAAGCTTTCTCGCCTCGGCCTGGCTTTGCTTCTAATAAAACTCCTAGCCATTTAATCAAGACAGAGCTGGAATTGCCCGGGTCATTCTACAGGGTCACGGAGAATCCTGGGAACTGTAGCTCCTTAAGGGTGCTGGCAATTGCAGTTCTGGGAGGTCAGCACCTTTAACAAACTGCAGTTCCCAGGGTTCTTTGAGGGAAGGGGAGTCATGGCTGTTAAAAGTGGCATATGACTGCTTTAAACCTGTGGTGTTGGTGTGACCTGAATCAGGGCTGAGGAACATGTGGCTTTACCTCTCTTGCTTTTGCTTTTTTAAAAACTGGTCTACAACTCCCATAATCCTTGACTGTTGCCTACGCTGGCTGGGGCTGATGGGAGATGGAGTCCCAACAGCATACAGATTGCCACAAATTCTCACCTCTGGCCTAGATTAAAAAGAATATAAATTTGGTATGCTGGGTACTAGAACTTTTGCTTTGCATGCAGAAGGTCCCAGGTTCTCTGCAGGTAGGGTTTGGAGAGGCCTTTCCTTTTGTGTGGCGTGTAGAAACCTCTCACTTTTTGCACAACTGCAATTAGGACTTGGGGGGGAATTTGACTCAGGATGCATTTCAATGGGAACCTACCTAATTTGCAGTTACAGTGAACTGAAACAGCCCTCTGCAGCCAATGAATGTGTCCGCTAGGCGAGAGTGTACATATAAACAAATATATTAGTGGAAGTAGCATACCCAAAATGCATAAAATTAGGGGAAATTGCATATGAACTTGTGTACCTTAGGGGAAATTTACAAAAAAAAAACCTGCCCATTTTTCATCTTTTTTTTTTAAAAATTGCAAACTCATAAGGCATAAGGAAATGTGTAGAAATGAACTATAGTTTGCAAAAAAGAGAAACTGAGGGTCACATCCATCATTCTGCCCAAGTTTGCATCCTTCACCCAGGTGTGACCTTCAGAAGCTGCCCCATGAGAGAATGACACCCTTGGTTTGGAAAATGTTCCTTAGTCCTATTCTGTATTCTGATTACTATCAAATGTCACACCATACATTCAAAGCAGTATCATACCATTTTAAACAGTCACTGGCTTCTCCCAAAGAATCCTGGGAACTGTAGTTTGCAAAGGGTGGATTAGAGACTCCTCTTCCCCTTGCTGAGCTACAGTTCCCAGAGTTCCCTAGGAAGAGGGGTTGGTTGTTAAACCACGGTTGCTGCGAATTGCAAGTGGGGAGAGTGTTGTTGCGCTCAGGTCCTGCTTGCAGGCTTCCCATTGGGGCCTCCGGTTGGCTACTGGGAGAGCAGGATTCTGGACAAGACAAGCCTCTAGTCTGATCCAGGAGGGCTCTTCTTACGCTCTTAGTCACCCTATTTTTCTCGGCTAGCTTAAAAAAGGCAATTGGACCAATTCATGGGGGTTAAGACTATTAACTATGGTGACTTTCTCCTACTTCTATAGTCCGAGTACCAAGATTCTGGGAATCGCAAGTTGGGAGAGTTTCTGTGACACTGAGGTTCTGCTTGCAGGATTCGCACTTGGGGCATCTGTTTGACTGCTGAGAGAACAGGATGGTGGACTTGATGGGCCTTTGTCCTATCCAGCAATCAGACTCTTCTTGGGCAGTAATGATAAACTGCTGTGAACATGGAGGAGACTCCAGACATTCTATATTTGTTTCAGTGGGTTGAGGTCTTACTTGAGTGCCAGGGAAAGCCTTGCTGGGCTCAAGGCCTCCCATGGGCACCACCTTTGTGCAGAATGGTACATCCCAGTCATGCAAACACACAAACACCCCTCTCCATCCAGGCTAGTAAGAGTCCACAGTTCAATAACAGGCAAAAGCTAGAATGTGCAGGGCTAGTTAAGAACCTCATAGGTGATACAGCTAGAATGTGCAGGGCTAGTTAAGAACCTCAAAGGTGATGCAGAGAGGTTTGGGAAGCCACATTAGGTCCTAAGATTCCCTATCCCTGGGATTTTATTCCACGGAATACTATTCCAAGCAATACACCCACAAGGCTGCTCCAGTTGGTTTTGCTCACATGATGATTGAAAATCAGTAGTCCAGTGCTACTCACACACTTCCTTGTTTGATCAATCTGATGTGGAAGCGGTTAAGCAAATTATCAGCTTCCCCTCCCCTCAAATAGTCTGGGTTTATTTGCATGACAGCTGGGCACAGATAAAGAAATATTGTTGGAACAGCTAGGTGAATTTTGTGCAATTGGATGGGTGTTGTGTAACTAGGGAGTTTTCTGGTGGGAGGAGGAATGTGTTAGAAGCATTTCAAGCTGCTGAATCCAAGGAGATGAACGTTTCCATCTCTGGTATTGTGGTCTCGTCAGCAAAAGAAAAATGCTCTTGTGCTTGCACGCACACACACACTTATCAGGGCGTACTTTGCACATTTGTAGATATTAATTTGACACCACAGGCTCAAGTGTGGTTCAAATCACTACTCTTCTCTCTGGCAAGTAAGAATTGGCTTTGGGTAACCAGTCAGGGAAGCTTTTTGAGAGTTGACTCTCTCAAGCTGCAAGGGACTAGCTTAGGTGTACTGTGGACTAGAACCTTGTACAGAGCTATTTACAAGGCTGGGTTTAGGGCTGCCATCTTCTCCCCACTGAGATCTATACCTTTACATGGTATATTTTATTTGTGTACTGCCATTCACCTGAAGACCAAAGGGAGGTTCACAACATAAAAATACAAAATGAGAATACAAACTACATAATAAAAACTGTGTCTTTATAAAGGAACCCACATTATTTCTTTAAAGCACTTTTGTGTGCCTCTTTAAAACCCTTGTGTACCTTAACCAGCTCAGGACCACAAAACCAGCTCAGACCCTGCAAGCATCGCCTGAAACCCATCTTCATGTGCCTCCTCCATGAGAGGTCCAGGGGGCGGCAACACGAGAACGGGCCTTTTCTGCAGTGGAATGCTCTCCCCAAGGAGTCTCCCCTGACACCTTCATTACAAATCTTTAGGCACCAGGCAAAAGCATTCCTTTTCTCCTAGGTCTTTGGCTAATTAAACAGTCTATGGTATTTTAAACTGTGGGGGTATTGTTTTTGTACAAACAAATTGCAGTGTAATTAATTAATTAATCAATCAATCAATCAATCAATCAATCCCATGCACCCTGAGAGGGACAGATGTTAGCCATGGTGAATATAAAACAGGGTGGAGAGAGGAATGTATGCATTACTATTCCCGCCGCCCCCCCCCCGCCCGGAATAGGAGGGGTCTAGTTTTACCAGGAAAAGTTGCTTATCTCTGTAGTCTTTTGTTTACCTTACAGCTGAACACGGCAGCCAGACTGGTTTTGCAGATTCTTTCTCACAAGTTTAGAAGACATAAAGGCAGCAGAACTAGAAAGAAGCTGGTTCCTCTGCAGGTGACTTATTCCACGGCTTAGGTAAGTCTATATGGCAAGATCAGCAAAAGGCAATAAATTGGATTGGCATTTGTTTAGAAGGTAGGGGAGGATGAGCACAGCTAGTTGTAGGTCTTCTGGTCCTAAACCAGCATTCACCAAACTGGTGCCCTCCAGAGGTTTTGGACTAGAACTCCCATTAGCCCCTGTTATTGGGCTGATGGGAATTGTAGTGCATAACATCTGGCAGGCCCTGGATTGTTATAGGTAAAAGGTAAAGGACCCCTGGATGGTTAAATCCAGTCAAAGGTGATTATGGGGTACAGTGCTCATCTTGCTTTCAGGCCAAGGGAGCCAGTGCTTGTCCACAGACTGCTTTCCGGGTCATGTGGCCAGCATGACTAAACCGCTTCTGGCACAATGGAACACCATGACAAAAACCAGAGCACACAGAAACGCCATTTACCTTCCTGTCACAGCAGTAACTATTTATCTACTTGCACTGGTGTGCTTTCAAACTGCTAGGTTGGCAGAAGCTGGAACAGAGCAATGGGAGCTCAACTCATTGCATGGATTCGAACCACCAACCTTCTGATCAGCAAGCCCAAGAGGCTTAGCGGTTTAGACCACAGCACCACCCACGTTCCATACCTTACCTGGGTTGTTATATACTGCTACCAAAAAGGGTAAAGGAGCTCACCCCACTTCCCTAAGTTGTAGGATATTTCAGTGTGCCCTGATTAGGGGGATCTGATTCCTTGTAATGAGGTTGAATTGGGGTCATAAGGGTGCTTTTGTAATAACTTGTTTTATTTACAGATGTATTTGTTTTTAAAATCTTAAAATTGCGGCTTACAAAGCCATAATACATGTTGAGGTATTACTGAGAGCTGAATGGAAAATGTGCATTAACCCCCCCCCCCCAACATATCAAGAGGATGATACATTATTAGGGTCGTTTGCAAAGCTAATCCTACCCAGAGTAAACACATTGGAAAAAATTCCTCAAACCAGAGCCAGTGTGGTGTAGTGGTTAGAGTATTGGAACTAGAACCTTGGAGACCAGAGTTCAAATCCTCCAATCAACCGTAGAGCTCGCTGGATGACCTTAAGCTCATCACTGCTTCTCAGCCTAAACTACCTTGCAGGGTTGTTTGGGGTGTTAAATGAGGAAGGGGAGAACCATGTATGCCCCCATGGAATATCAATGCAAGGAAACAATCACATATGTCCATTAATGTCAGTGAGTCTACTCTGAATAGGACTGAGTTGGCTACTACAATCCTTAAAGTTTAATTTTATATTGATAGCCCAGTTGGTTCGAGCGTGATGCTGATAATGCCAAGATTGCAGGTTTGATCCCCAAACGGGACAGCTGCGTATCCCTGCATCGCAGGGGTTGGACTAGAGGATCCTCAGGGTCCCTTCCGATTCTATGAATGGACATGGACAGTTATTTTTTAACTGATTGTATGTATGTATTTCGGGGATGACATTAAGCAAACTTGTTTTAACTTCTGATTTTTACTGATCACTTTTATTTTATGTAAACCGCTTAGAGGTTTTTTATGATCAAGTGGCATGCAAATTTCTGTTCGGTAAATGAAAGGAAATGATCATAGCTTTTAAAACTTTCCTTCCAGCACTCTGTGTTTCCCAAGATGCTTTTCAGAGCCATCTTCGCCTTCATCTTCCTCTGGGGAGTCCTCCCTTCTGAGACCAAAGAGTCCCGTGGCCACATCTCTGTGGTCCTCCTGGGTGCCACAGGAGACCTTGCCAATAAGTACTTGTGGCAAGGACTCTTCCAGCTGTACCTGGACGAGGTGAGCCACGGGCATACCTTCACATTCCATGGGGCTGCTCAGACAGAGCCTGAGCGAGGGCGGAGGCTGGTCTTTGAACGGCTGAAGAGGCTGGCCTGTCCCTCAGACGTACCCCCAAACAGGTGTGCTGTGTTGAAGGACCAGTTCATCAAACTGACAGATTACCACCAGCTCAAGACAGCAGAGGACTACGCCACCCTAAACCGGCAGATTATGACCACGCTCAGCCAGGAAGGCATGGAAGAAGCGGGCAGGATATTTTACTTCTCCGTGCCGCCGTTTGCCTATGCAGAGATTGCCCGCCACATCAACAGCAGCTGCAGGCCACCACCAGGGCTGTGGCTACGGGTGGTGCTGGAGAAGCCTTTTGGCCATGATCTCAGGTCAGCCCAGGAGTTGGCTGATGAGCTAAGGACTTTCTTCCGGGAAGAGGAGATATACAGGGTGGACCACTACCTTGGCAAACAGGTGAGTCTCCTTGTGAAAGCTGGAGGGGATATAACCTGGTAAACATGGGAAGCTGCTGGTAAACATAGTAAGTAAACATGAGTCAAGCCATTGGTCCACCTAGATCAATATTGCCTACACAGACTGGCAGCAGAGTTTTGGACAGGGTTCTCTCCCAGCCCTACCTGGAAACACTTGGAATAGAACCTTGGACCTTCTGTGTGCAAGGCAGATGCCCTACCACTGAGCTACAGCTCTACCCGTAAGGTATAGGAACATAGGAAGCTGCCTTATCCCAAATTAGACCATCTAGCTCAGTATTGGCCACTCTGACTGGGAGCAGCTTTCCAGGATTTCAGATGGGCACATTCTCAGCCTTACCTGGAGATGCCAGGGGTTGAACCTTAGACCTTCTACTTGCAAAGTAGACGTTCTAAAACAGACATTCTTAACTTCGTCTTCTGGAAAACATGCCCAGGGTGGTTGGGGCAGGTGAGCAGAGGCTGGCAACATCCCCCCTGGAAAAAACCAAGAATGAATCAACATGTGCAATAGCACAAAGTGGTCAAATTCCTCAAAAGTACTGGATTTGTAAATAAAACAATAAAGCAGGGGTAGCCAATGTGGTGCCCTCCATATGTCATTGTACTCCCATCATCCTTGACCTTTGGCCTTGCTGGTCAGGGCTGATGGGAGTTGGAATCCAGCACCTGGAGAGCCACAAATTCCCCATCCCCTGGGCTAAGGTGGGCTTCAGTTCCATGCATCCGCGGCTACTAACCCTGACCCTCCCCTGTCGGATACAGGTTGCCCCTGAATGCCAGTTGCTAGGAATACAAATGGGGAGTGTGTCTACTTCTGGATAGGGCTTCCCATAGGCAACTGTTTGCTCACCGAGAGAACAGGATGCTGGACTTGTGCCTCTGAATACCTGCTGTTGGAAATGACCAGTGCTGTCACACTCAGCTCCTGCTTGTGGGCTTTGGGGGGGGGGGGGCATCTGGTTGGAATAGGATGCTGAGCTGGATGGGTCATTGGCCTGATTCCACAGGGCTCAATGTTGTAAGATGTAGTGATGGCCACCAACTTGGATGAAACAAATTCCTGAAGGATAGGGCTATCCATAGCCATGTTCTCCCTCCACTGCCAGGGGCGGCAATGCTTCAGAACGCCGGTTGCTGGGAATCTCAGGTGGGGAAAGTGCTCTGGTGCTCAGCTCCTGCTTGAGGGCTTCACCTAGGGGCACCTGGCTGGCCACTGTGAGAACAGGATGCTGGACTGCATGGGACACTGGCCTCACCCAGCAGGGCTCTACTTACGTTCTTATGCATTCATGATGAAATATAGCTGTAGACCAGCGCTCCCAATGTGTGTGGTGGAATTACCTGGGGGGGTTCTAAGAGGCAAAAGGGAAGCAGTGAGGCACTGGAGGTGTAAATGACTCTCAGACTTTGAAAAGCTGGTGCCATTCGTTTTGTTGAATTAATTAAACGAAATAGTTTTACCTGGGTTTTGAGCAAATGCGCAATTAATTGTAGCTGTTTTGAATTTTATTGCACCGTTATCTTCCTTAGAGGGTTGCGCAAACTGCTATGCTGAATATTGTTTTTTATAGAGTAAGGTAGGGGGCACTGGAGATTAGTTTTTATTTTAACTCCCCAAGGGGGAGGTCGCCTGAAAAAGTTTGCTGCTGTAGACGAAGGCGTTTCCCCACCCAAGTAATAATGGCCCGTTGTTTTATTAGCTCCCACCACTGCTGTAAACTGGCCACACCAGCAAAGCTGTATCCACCTGATTTCCCAACCAAGGTCAGAAACCTCAATTTCGCTGAGTCATCAACCCCCGCCGACCGCCCTCCACACTCTCGCTAACGGAGAGTCAGCCAAGCGCCAGATTTTCCAAACGAGGCTTTTAATTTGATAAGGAATGTGGAGCACGCACAATTCTCCTTTACGTTTGCTTGTTTGTTTTTTGATCAGGCAGCTTTACAAGGGGGCAAAGTCTTTAGCTCCAAGGCAGTAACAAAATGGGCGGTGGGGGGGGGGGGATATTTCACTGTGGCGCCAGTGAAGGATGAGGGTTTTTTATTCCTTGGATCAGGAAGTAGATTCCGGATAGTGGTAATCAGGTATTTGTTATTGTCACGCAGGCTAGTATTAATGCAGTTAAACCCCAAAATTTGAAGCGTGGTATCAGCATTTTTCTAATTTTATTCCCAATTATAAATTTTATTTATATATTTTTCCCCTGCAAGGACATAGCCTTATTCTGAGGCTGCGTTCATACCATATATCAAAAAAGTATCACACACACACACACACACACACACACACACACACAAAAACACACCCCGCACAAAGAATCTTGGGAACTGTCTGTTAAGGGTTCTGGGAATTGTAGTTCTGTGAGAGGTAAACTACAGTTCCCATAATTCTTTGAGGGGGTGGAATTTGATTTAAATGTCTTGTGTGTATGCAGCCCAAGTTTCACACAAAAATCATTAAGGTGTATCTTAACCTTTCACGTGTCAACCATGTTCCACACAAACAGATAATACCACACAGGCCTTTTCTTTTGTTCTCCTAGCCAGCTATCCAAACCATAAGCCTACCTAGCAGTGGCTCCCTGGGGTTTCAGGCCGCAGGCATTCCCATAAATTGAATGTACGTCTGAATGAATAATCCTCACAGAAGTAGTCCGTCTGTGTCTGGACTGGACTGCAGGTGGGGACTTTACAGGCAAACATACAGCATTTTGCCTCATAGCGGTCGCATCTTTTGTGCCGATTTTTCCTTTCCCAAAAAGGGGGTGTGCGATTGTTACACGGCGGTGACCAGCACGTGGGAGCATTTTTTTCATGTAGCCCTCCATTTGCAGTCTGAACTGGTATAGTCCCAACACAGATTGACTGCCTTTTTTCGAGGCCTCATCCACACCATGCATTTAAAGCACTATTATGCCACTTTAAACTGTCATGGCTTCCCCACAAAGAATCCTGGGAACTGTGGCTTGTTAAAGGGTGCTGAGAGGAGCCCTCTTTCCCCACGTCACGTAGCTACACTTCCCAGAATGGTTTAACAACCAGTCCTTCTTCCCAGGAAACTGAGAATTTTAGTTCTGTGAGGGGAATGGTGGGGGGGGGGGGTCCTCCTTTCAGCACCTTAAATACTACAATTCCTATGATTCCCTGAGGGAAGCCAGGACTGTTTCCAACAGCATCTATGGAGCCAAGGCCTCCATCAATTGAGGAAGAAATGCACCCTGGATGTCTGAGAAGGGCCTTGAGGTGTCCATTTTGAAAGGCCCTTTCGGTTTTCAAGAAAGAGATATCCCCCTGCTTAAAAAGAAACCCTCCAACCACAGCCATATTGCATTGGTAATGTGAATATTTACCTCAGCAACTCCAACCCCCCTGGGGAGGCAGGGGGTTAGATCTTCACAGCATCTGTCTGATTCAGCCACTTTTGAGTCCACAGGGAATTCAAAAGTGTGTGGTGTGTGTACATTTTTATTTATTTTTTGCAGGTAAAGGCTTTTTCAGATGAAACCTTCAGAGTTTTGTCCGTTAGCCAATTTTCTCTCTTCCCCCCCTACTAAATTCCAGCACCTTGATTTCCTCTCCCCCTCAAAATCCGAATTAAATGTTAGGTAAAGTTATATTTACCTAAACAACAACAAAAGTTATATAATATTGGAAGGGTCGTGACTTAAAATCTCTACCAGCATTCCTCCCACCAAAGTAAAAATAAAATCTAAATACAGCTTTGAATTAATTTGGGGTGTTTTTTGGGGGGTCAGTACCTCTCCACCTCCAAAAATAAAATATTTCAGTTCAACCAATGTTTGGCTATGGGAGGGCAACAGTGCATTAAAATGTTAACTTGTTTTTTGTTGGTTGACTAAAATATCAGGACCCCACTCCATGCTGAATCAGATATTAAGGGGCAACACACACACACGTATGAGGAAATACGTTTGGGTATTTTTAGCTTAGAAAAATTGTTAAGGACACAGTGGAGGTTTATAAGAATGTAAAATTCATAAAACAATGCCTGGTGCAGAGAAAATGGAGAGAGAGGTTTTTCTCCTCCTCTCTCTCATCGTCCTATAATTTGGGGCCATCCAGTGAAGGTGAATTTTGGGATATTCAAGACAAACGAAAGAAAGAACTTTCTTCATGCAGCGCATAGTTTAAACTATTATTTGAAATTATTATCCGTTCATTTTATTCTTTGCGTTTATATCTCACCTTTTCCTCCAAGGAGCTCAAGGTGACGTACGTGGCTCTCTCTCTGCTCCTCATTTAGTCCTTACACTAACCCTGTGAGGTAGGCTGAGAGGCAGTGACTGGCCCAAGATCACACCCAGTGAGCTTTGTGGCCAAGTGTGAGGATTTGAACGCTGGCCTTCCAGGTCCCAGTCTGACGCTCTTAACTACTAAACCACATTGGCTCTCGGTGTGGAATTTCCCGTCGTCTCTATAGTTGTCGCAGTAATTTATTTATATTCTGTGCCACGTCCCCAGAAGCAATTAAACATTTATCCCTCTGCTTTTGATTTTTTTAAAAAAAATCTCTTCTGTCTTCCCCTGCCCTTCCTTCCCTTTCATCTCAATTATTTCCTCCCCAAAGGCTGTGGCTCACATCTTACCATTCCGAGACCAGAACCGACACCATTTGGATCCAATCTGGAACCGGCATCACATTGAAAGGGTGGAAATTGTCCTGAAGGAGACAGTGGATGTGAAGAGTACGTGAGTCTTGATTTGAAGTCCGCTGGAGGGGTAGCTCGAGAGCCAGAGGTTACATTCACACATTTGAATAAAACAGGCCCCTCTCTGAATCCTGGGAACTATATGTTTGCCCATGACAAAGCTATAGTTCCCAACACCTTCAACAAACTAAAGTTCCCAGAATCCTTTGGCAGAAGTCGTGTACTTTAAATGTGTTGTGTGGAGACACTTTTATACCACTTTTCGTGGCTTCTCCCAAAGAATCCTGTGAACTGCAATTTGTTCAAGATTCTAGGAGTTGTTAAGAGACTCCTCACAGAGCTACAGTTCCCAGCACCCTTAAAAAACCAAAACCTTACAGTTGCCAGGATGCTTTGGTGCTTTAAATATCTGATGCAGATACTGTATGGCCATGGGAAAGGGGAGCCTTTGCAGATCTGGAATGTGTCTTCTTAAATATATATATATATATTAATAATTTCAATATAACAGATTATCATATCATCTTCATCATTTCCCCCTTCCAAATCCAATGCTTCTTCTTGCTTTTCCAGTTTTATCCAGTCCCTAATCCAAACCAAACATGCAGCCTCGTAGTAGAATTTAAGGTCTAGGAGAGCTAAACTGCGTCTTTCTTTTGTGTCTGTGAGTATCTTGTGCTTTATTCTTGGCCTTTTGCCCCCCCCCCCCCCCCCCCGGATAAACTTAGAAATTTCCTTCTGCCATCTTTTGAGGCAAATATTTAGGGATATGGTTAACATCAAGAAACAAAAATATCTACAAAGATAATTATGAAAAAGTGTGGTTTGAGATAAAAAGAATTTAGAAATATGGAGCAGAATGAATCTCTCCTTGCTAGGAAAAATAGCAGCGGTAAAAATGAATGTTTTGCCAAAAATGCTATTTCTTTTCCAGTCAGTCCCAGTAATGGTGAAAGATGATTGCCTCAAAAGATGGCAGAAGGAAATTTCTAAGTTTATCGGGGGGGGGGGCGGGGCGGGGAAGGCCAATAATAAAGCACAAGATACTCACAGACACAAAAGAAGTACCACTGTATTTTGAATTACCTGATATGTACATCACCTCAAGACAGTGGCTTCATCGCTTCATCCCCACAGCAACCCTGTGAGGTAGGCTAGTCTGAGAGACTGTGAGGGGCCCAAGGTCACCTAGTGAGTTTCATTGCAGGATTCGAACCCTCGTGTCCCAGGTCCTAGTGCAGCGCTCTAACCACTATGGAAAACTGCTCTCACATGTGAATTGCCTTGAGACGGTGGGGGCTTAGGGGGAAATTAATACATGGGTGGTGCTGATAATAAATAATAATAATAATTGTGTTCATACCCAATGCACAAGTCGCCTGAGTCGGTATAATGCGGTTTTCCCTGGGCTGCAAATCAATCCTCATTGAATGAAGCCCCCTCCCCACCTTCCATTCTAGTATTATTGAGGAGTGGGGAAGGCTGCAGGGCTTCCCCCACCCTGGAAGCTGGCTGTGGTCCTGTTCCTTGCGACCCCATTCTCAGCTCCGTCAGGACAAGCCAGGCCTCACGTCCCCATGAACTCAAGGACACAGCTGTGCTCAATTTCCCTGCAGTGGCTGCTGCATTACTTCCGCAGCGCCGGTTGCACCTGCCGCCTGCCTCCGTTCTGGGGACAGCCGCTTGGCCACCCTTCGCTCCCTGCAGCGGGGGTGCCGTGCCAGTTAGCCATTGCCTTATTAAAAAAAAAAAATAGTTGAGTGATTTTTCTTTTCTTTTTAAAGTTGTTGTGGTTTGGCAAGCTCCCGTTTGCTCCCTGCATCCTGGTTGAGAAAAAAAGGGAATAGTCGCCGGCTGAGACCTACTCAGTATGAACAGACCTGAGCGAGCCGTGGCAGTTGATTTCAGTGGGTCTACTCTTGAGTAGGTCTAGCATTGGCTTTAACCCAATGCCATCAGGCTGTCTCCTTATTTCACTCCCCCTTGCAAGACTTCCAACGGGTGATCTTTCATTTGCTGACAGCCCACTGCCACCAGCCCCCACCCGCATCCCAAATGCTCAAGTGATGCCTGCATTGCCCAGGTCCTGTGCCAAAATGTGTGTGCAGCATTGATTACGTTAATGAATGGAGATGGGGTGTTCTCGGTTCCAAAGTTTTTAAGAGGGTAGAGAGTCGCACTGTCATCTGCAGAGAGATCCTCTGCATCTGAGCATCAAGGAGAAAGGAGGGAGGGGGTTCTCCTAGAGCTAAATTGCCTTTCTTTCCTCCCACTTCTTCCCCCCACCAATATATGCATCACACACACACACACAACATATGCATCACACCTGATCTCCAGGTGTTGTTGTATACACACCATGGCTGGTTCCCCACTCAGTTTTAATCAGAGTAGACTCATTGAAATGAACAGCTATGTCTGTTAACATCAATGGATTTACTCTGCGTAAAGTTGAATGGCTCCTACTTCCTACATTTGAAGCACAACCACACACTGAGTCCTGGGACCGTAGTTTAAAAATGCTGGGAATTGTAGCTCTGTAATGGGTAAACTGCAGTTCCCAGAATTCTTTGGAGGAGTAGTGTTTTAAAGGGATGCTTTAAAGGGATGGTGCATGTGTGCAGCCTAAGATATGAGCCAGCCAGGGCTGTTGAAAGGAAGGCCTGCCGCTAACCCTTTTCTGTAACCTCTCAAGGGCACTGCAGTATGAGGCTGAGCAGGACCTCTCGCTCCTTCCAGCCAGTCTGACATTTTTATTTTATTTCAATTTATTTTTGTTCCGTTTCATTTCTGCTTGGCTCTTCCTCCTGAGGAGCTCAGTAGCAGCCCACGGGTGAACAGGGCTCTTGCCTGTGTTTTGCAAACTTGCACAGCAGAAGCTTAAAACTTCTTAGGTTCTTAGCTGGAGTAAGGAAATTTTGGCTGCATAAAAAACATATATTTCAAGAACGCCCCCCCCCCTCAAGAGAATCCTGGGAACTGTAGTTAAGTCCTCAGTGAGCTACAATTCCCAACACCCTTAACAATCTATAGTTCCCAGGATTATTTTGAGGGGTGTTTGCTTTGAATGTATGGCATGTGCACAGCCACTGTTATAGTAACACATTTATGACAGAGTTTTTCTAAAAAGGGATTGGATAAATTCATGGGGGATGGGTTTGTGAACATAGTGTAGGGGGTTGAATGTTGGACTAAGACATGGAAGGATAGGGTTTGAATCCCTACACAACCATGAAGCTCACTGGGTAATAATAATAATAATAATAATATAGTCATGATAGCCATGTTAAGAGGCAGCGAATCTCCTAAATTCTAGATTAAAAGATTTTGCATTTAATTCATTTTAAAAAAAATCTCTATTCTTAGCTGCACAGGAAACTTTAATTGTTGGGCAGCATAGGAATATTGGAAGGTATTCAAGTAGTAAGTTTTACTCAGAGAAGACACACTGAAATTAGTGGGCCTAACTAAGTCATGTTTGTTGATTTGAGTGGGCCTCCTCTGACCAAAACTTAGTTGAATTTTGGATTCAATTTTGGAATCAATGGATTGTCTCCAATGTTAGTCCTACTCTGAGTAGGCCCATTGACATTAATGGGCATGATTAATGGGTCCAATAATTTCTATAGTTCTACAAACTGTTGGTGTTGTTATTATAAATCTCATTTATGAATCGCTTCCATTGTGGCATCTCAATGCAATTTAAAATATAACAGCATGTGTACATCAGTCGCTTGTATGAAAAGAGTTAACAACAATTGTATATCTAAAAACAATTAGCAAAGCAATTATAAATACAAAAACAGTTTAAAACAGCAACATGTAATAAAATCAGTTCGAATCCGAGACAGATACCCACTGGGGTAAAGATTTTTGAAGTCATAGATCCATCTAGCTCAGTATTGTCTACACCAGGCTTCCTCAACCTCGGCTCTCAGATGTTTTTTGAGACTACAATTCCCATCATCCCTGACCACTGGTCCTGCTAGCTAGGGATCATGGGAGTTGTAGGCCAACAACATTGGAGGGCTGAGATTGAGGAAGCCTGGTCTACACAGAGTAATATAATCCGAGGCATCATTGTATCCAAGGAGGGCCCATTGAGTTGAGATTCCTGCATTGCAAGGGGTTGAACTACCTGGAGATACCAGGGATTGAACCTGGGACCTTCTGCATGCAAAGGAGAAGTTCTGCCACTGAGCTACAGCCCTTCCCATAAATAAACCAGTGGGTTGCCAAGCTTCTCTTGCTATTTGGGCGTCATTTATGTGTTGTTGTTGTTGTTCCCATCCCCGGTTCTCAGATCGCACTGGCTTCTACGAAAAATACGGGGTCATCCGCGACATCCACCAGAACCACCTCACTGAGATCTTAATGTTCCTTGCCATGGAGCTCCCAGCAAATATCAGCAGCTCCGAAGACGTCATCCGGAGCAAGTTGCAGGCTTTCACGTCGCTCCAGAGCCCAGAGATATCCAGCGCCGTCATTGGCCAGTACGTGGCATACAACAGCCACGTGAGGGAGGAGCTTCAGAAGGGGCAGGACTACTTCAGCAGGACTCCAACCTTCGCAGGTAAGTCCAGTGGGGGTAAGCGTGGCCAAGTGCAAAAGTCGAAAAACAACTTCCCCAGGTGCAAAAGAGGACGGGGCTCTGGCACTTTTAATAGCTGCTTGCCTGTTAGGCGGCACTTTGTGGAATTCCCTGTTAAAGGTGCACGAGCCCTTCTTGATCCCCCCAGTAATTTTGGTATCTAAAATAAAAGATACCCAAAAAATCAATGAACAGCAACAACCCCACCCCCTAACGAAAGCCCCTGGGCCTAAACTATATGCCAGTCCAAGAGTCTGTTCAGCAGCCTCAGCTTTTGTAGCTGGAGTCAGTCAGGCCAGTTGGGGCAGGGGTCTGCAACCTGCGGCTCCGGAGCCGCATGTGGCTCTTTTACACCTTTGCCGCGGCTCCGGGGCGGATACTAGCGAGGGGAGGAGGCGCATTTTGTGCCCCGACACTCCCCACTGTGGCGGGTGCTGTACTGGCTGTGACGTCGCATGGGGGTGGTGCGTGCGTTAGTCACGCACCGTTCCGACGTGACCTTCCCGCCCGCCGGCCCCCTACACTGTAAGGGTTATGTACGCTGGTCACTGCATTGAAAGGGGGCATGTACGCTGGTCACTGTTTTGAAGGGGAGTGAAGAACACACACACACAAAAAGGTAACTTGTTAATTTAACGTTTATTTCTATGAGGAGGAGTAATTCTGAGGGGTCAAACAAAGAAATAATTAAAAAAGTGACAAAAAAGTTATTTTTATAATGACGAGTTTTGCGGCTCCCAGTTTTTTTTCCTTCGGAAACGGGTCCAAGTGGCTCTTTTTGTCTTAAAGGTTGCAGACCGCTGAGTTGGGGAAAGCCCACTGAGTCAGGGAGCAGGTCTTCCAGGACTCACAACCAAGACAGTTGCGACGTATCAATAATAACAACACTTCTGCATCTTTTGCTTCAGGTGTGCTGGTTCACCTGGACAGCCTCCGCTGGGAAGGGGTCCCTTTCATCCTCGCCTCCGGGAAAGTCCTGGATGAACGGATCAGCTATGTACGCATCCTCTTCAAGAACCGGGCCTACTGCACCCAGAACGAAACGATGTGGGACCCCGAGAGCAGCCAGTGCAAACCCAGGCAGATCATCTTCCACATCGGGCAGGGAGAGCTGAACTCGCCCGCCATCCTGGTCAGCCGCAACCTCTTCAAGCCCACCATGCCGGACAGCGGCTGGAAGGAAGTCCGCGACCGCCCCCAGCTGCACATCTTCGGACAGCCCCTCTCTGATTACTATGCCTACGTCCCCGTAGCAGAGAGGGACGCCTACTCGGTCCTGATCTCCAGGATCTACTCTGGCAAGAAAGAGTCCTTCATCACTGTGGAGAACCTGCTGGCATCCTGGGCGTTTTGGACGCCACTGCTGGACGGGTTGTCTAGCCAGGTCCCGCGTTTGTACCCAGGGGGGCGGGAGAACGAGCAGCTCCTGGATTTTGAGATGGTGGGCAGGGAAGTGTCCTTCGTGGCGAAAGAGACCATTGAACTGATGGACGCGAGGGACGAACAAACCCCGGACAAGTACAAGACGATCCAGTCCAGGTTTCGGCAAAGCCAGCTGATCACCGCTTGGTCGGAGGAACTGATCAACCGGCTGGCATCGGACATCGAAGCGACGGCGGCAAGTGCCGTCCGGAGGTCCGGGGAGTTCCACATGGCGCTCTCGGGAGGTTCGAGCCCCCTGGCTTTGTTCCGGCAGCTGGCTACGCGTCACTACGGTTTCCCATGGAGGCAGACCCACCTGTGGCTGGTGGATGAGCGCTGCGTCCCTCTTACTGACCTGGAGTCCAATTTCGGCACCCTGCATGAGCAGCTGCTCCGCCACGTCCGAGTCCCCTACTTCAACATCCACCCCATGCCGGTGCACCTCAACCGGAGGCTCTGCGTGGAAGAGGACAAGGGCCCCGAGCTCTATGCCAACGAGATCGCTGCCCTGGTGACCAACTCCAGCTTCGACCTGGTGCTGCTGGGGGTGGGTGCCGACGGGCACACGGCCTCGCTCTTCCCGCACTCGCCCGTGGGCCTCGAGGGGAGCCAGGGCGTGGTGTTCACCGAGAGCCCCGTCAAGCCGCACCAGCGCATGACCCTCACCTTGCCGCTCATCAACAAGGCCAAGCGGGTGTCGGTGCTAGTGATGGGGAAGGGCAAGCATGACATTGTGACGGTAGTCAGCAGGGTGGGGCATGAACCCAAGAAATGGCCTGTCTCCGGAGTCAGCCCCAGCTCTGGCCAGATAGCATGGTATGTGGACTACGAGGCACTGCTTGGATGATGCCCCGGTAGTGCTGCCTTCACCACCTCCCCCTCGCCCTTTGCCTGTCTTGGCATTCAGGATATCGGGCAGCTGTCTTCAGGAAAATTCTTCTGTCTGGTGGCAGGGAGTTCCACTGGCTGTTAATGAGACTGTATTTTTATTTTATTTTTTAAAGAAAGATCTGCAGACCAAGGCCTGTCTGATAACCTGCTGCTTCTGACAACAGCTGGCCTTATTTCACCATTGGCCCGCAAACTTAAAAGCAGGATGACAGGCCCTTCAGGTATGTCCCTAATGTGCTACACTGCCACCGTGCACAGAGATCCATTTAGACATCATGGCTCATAGCCCTTGATCGACACATTCTACTCTATGGGATTTGTCTAATCCTGCTTTGTTTGGGATTTTTAAAGCTGTCTGTGCTGATGCCTATTCCCACCTCTTGCAGCTGTGAGTTCCATCAGTTAACGATTGGGACCTGTGAGCTTATGAGTGGTGGCTTTAAGAGCCGAGATGTCCTCCTGGCTCTTTCTTCTGCCATGCTCAAGTCTCTTCACTGCTGTGTGCCTCACTTTCCCCTCTCCTCTAGAGGAAAAGGAGGGGGGTCTTGTAAATGATCTGCCTCTCACAAATGCCCTAAAACATCCAACAGTGGAAATCTTTGTTTAAATAGCCCTTTGGAAATTTGTAGGTTTTGGCTCCTGGTAAATGGCTCCACGGTGCATCTCTCCATATATAGATATAAATATATAAAAGATAGTGTGTGTGTGCGCGCGCGCGTGCGCACACGTGCACAAATACACACGCACTGTGCTGGTATACAAACATACCCACAACTCCTCTTCTGAATAATTCATGCAAAGGGAGCCGATATGCAAATTCATGAACTTCTGCACAACCTGAGATCTCACTTTGCACTGAGCAAATTCATGAACTTTTGCACAACCTGAGATCTCACTTTGCACTGAGCAAGTCCTCCTGCAGAGTATTAAAACACCAGCCGTCCCAAAAACCTTGTTTCCTCCCGTGAAAGCTGGATTGCAGCCTGATCCAGGGAGGAGGAAAGCTTTCCTACGCCTGATAATTTCAGTGTCCTTAGGTGAGCCTAGCTCAATGCTGCATTGAGGTGCTAGCCTAGGGGATTTTCTTATCTTTGCAGGGTGGTGGATGTCAAAGCCAGTTCCTAGCATTGAAGCAGAATGGCAAAAAGAGGAAAGATGACTAGATTCTGCCACAAGGTGGTGCTGTTACATGAGTTTTCCACTTTTTCTTGTTAAGAGTTTCTTTTAAACTAGGCTTAAAAAAAATAGTGGCTTTCGAAGTCTCTTTTGTGTTCCTACTGATTTTCCCATAAAATGTGGCATAGGACTGCATGGACGCAAATCGCAGCCACACCATACATTCCTACATTGCAGGGGTTGTACTAGATGACCCTCAGAGTCCCCTCTAGCTCTGCAACTCTATGATTTACACAGCACACGGTCCCTCTAAAAACCTGGGAATGCTAGGTTACATATCAGAACTACAATTCCCAGCACCTTTAACAAATGGCAGTACCCAGGATTTTTGAGGAGAAGCCATGGAATCATAGAGTTGGAAGGGATTCCAAGAGTCACGTAGCCCAATGCTTTGCAAGGCAGGAATCTCAACATGTGGCCCCCAATCCAATCTGAAACCATACCAGCTTTGCAAATGTGCTGCAGTTTTATTGCTGAACCACTAGGAATTGTGCATAAGAAATGTGGTGTGCATGCGACCTGAATTTCATTGCCTAGAGCTGGGGGGGGGGGGGACCTGTGCCCTCTCCCATTGTTGGGAGTACATCTCCCATCATTGGCTGTTTTTAGAGTACGTAACAGCAACCACTGTCCACTCTCAGTGGAGCCCGTGTTCCCTCCCTTTCTTCAGGAGTCTGGTTGAAAAAGAGGCAGACTCAGAGCAGCAGCTCATACAGAGATGCGACAGGCAGCCCCCCTTGTAAGCCCCTCTCTGTGGTGGCAGTGATGGGATAAAGCAATTCCACCATGGCAGGTGTACCTACCTACACAGGCTGGCCTTTTTTCTCTCCCCCAGAGCAGTATATCATACAGAGATGCAGCAGGAAACCTCCTCTGAAGCCACCTGCTCTGGGATTTCTATTTGATTAATTCAGTTTTTCCACATCAAAGTTTGGGAATTACTGCTTTAGTATAAGAGATGTGTCTTCTATGAATACTATCAAACTCTGTGGGGATTTGAACAGAGGCTCTTCAGATTTCCTGCAGCAAGCCAGCTGCGGCTTTGACTACTACTGCTGTATTTAAACATTTACAGGGTAGGAATGCCCTCTACAATTGCTTAAATGACACAATTTTTACTACGTCTCATTTAAAAAGTTGTTTTTGTAAGTGAACACTGGAAATAAAACTTTTTAAATTTTATAAATGATATTTTTTTTTTAGAAATAAAAGTCTCACCCTTGCAATAAGTAGAGAAAAATGTTTTAAATGTCATTATATTTTGGTATTTGTTTTCCCTCAAAAAAAAAAAAATCAGTAATATATTCCTTTGCTTGTTTCCTTGGTTAATATCCTGCCTTTCATCAGTTCCACTGATCATAGGGTTACATCTTAACCAGGGATGTATCTGTCTGTTTTGGTTCTCTCAACTTACAATTTTTCCAATCAATTCAGTTCACATTTCTGCAGCAATTTGCTTTTTTAAAAAAATCCTCAAGAAACGCCATCAACATTTTAGTGTGAATTTCTCCTTAAAAAAACATTTTTGTGTGCAATTTCACCTAATGTACAGTCGTACCTTGGAAGTCGAACTGCATCCATTCCAGAAGTTTGTTCGACTTCCAAAATGTTCAGAAACCAAAGTATTGCTTCTGATTGGCTGCAGGAAGCTCCTGCAGCCAATAGGAAGCCCCGGAAGCCCCGTTGGACATTCGGGTTCCAAAGAACTTTCACAAACCGGAATACTCACTCCTGGGTTTGCAGCATTCGGGAGCCAAAATGTCCAAGTACCAAGGTGTTTGAGATCCAAGGTACAACTGTACATTTTTTTGCAAAGTGATTTCCCCCAAATTAATGCATCAGTGTGGGTTATTTTCACTAAATATGTGCATTTTAATGCAAACTTTAGCCTACTTAAAACATTCAGAAAATAATGAAAATCGATTAGAACACCTGTCAACATTCTATGTGTCTGGAGAGGCTCGCCTAAACAAAAATGTTTTTAGCCTATGGATTCAATTGACAAGAAAACGAGAGATTCTGACTAAACATTGAGAAGAACTTTCTGACAGCAGGAGCTGCAGGGGGTTGGACTAGATGACCCTTGGGGGTATCTTCCAACTCTAGAATTCTTCTATGAGTAACCTGAATGAAGGCCCCTCTCTTAAGGGAACCATGCTGGTGTTGAAACAGCCTGGGGAGCCCAAGCCACTAACAAAAAACTCACTCAGTGCATTCACTTTGCTGGCTTTCCCACAGCCACAGCTTCTGGGAGTTGTATTTTGTTAAGGGTGCTCTTTCCATCGCCGGTGTTTTGACTGAATATGTTAATTTTTTCTGATTGTGCAAATATATGCATTTAAGTGTGCGTTGATAAAAACCATTTAAAAAGGGGTGCGGGGTGCTGAGGGCTGAAAAGAGAGCCCTATTCCCCCCCCCCCAAATAGAATCAGAGATTTGTAGGTGGCGACTTCCTGCAAAATCTTGTGACAGCCCTGAGAGATCTCACTGGAAGCTGTCACCATGCAACCCCAGTAAGCAAGTTTTGGGAAAGGGTGTGTGGCACCTTCCTGGTTTTCCTCATGCGGCGATGCCCAAAGGTCATCCAGTCCAGCCCCCTGCAATGCAGAGATCACAGGTGACAGATGGCCAGCCAACCTCTGCTTAAAAACCTCCAGTGAAGGAGAGTCCACCACTCCATTCTGCTGTTAAACCCTCACAGTTCTACAGTCCTAGAGTATTAACAGTCAGTCCCTCTTCCCGGGGAACTGTGGGAATTGCAGCTCTGTTAAGGGGAATAGCGGGTCTCCTCTGCTAACCACTCTCAGCACGCTTAGTAAATGACACTTCCCAGGATTCTTTGGGTGAGGCCATGACTGCTTAAAACTTAAGTCATGTGACCTGTCAGCTGGTTTTCAGGCCTTACAAAGTCACAGCTTCCCTCAAAGAATCCTGGGAACTGTGGTTTGCTAAGGATTCTGGGAGTTGTTGTTTAGTTGTGTCCGACTCTTTGTGACCCCATGGACCAGAGCACGCCAGGCCCTCCTGTCTTTCACTGCCTCCCGAAGCTTGGTCAAACTCATGCTGGTAGCTTCAAGAACACTGTCCAACCATGGGAGTTATTAGGAGAGCCCTATTCCCCTCCCAGAGTTCCTTGATGGTTAAACCACGTTGAGAGTTGTATTTGTGAGGGTGGGGAAAGGGGTAAACTCTCAGCACCTTTAACAGCCTCCCAGAATTCGGGGGGGGGGGGCGGGAACCATGGTTGTTTAAAATGTTTAACTGTATAGTGCAGATGGAGCCCTATTCTAGCAATTGGGAAGGTCAGAGGGATCCCAGCTGTTCTGAGATAGCATTCTAGGAAACGTCTGGGCCGAATGAGCTTTCGTTTTCCCGTCAGCCCAGTGACTCTGGCCTCCTCCCCTCCGCACGCAAGCTGCTGTTCTTATCTGTGCCCATGCGCTGAGGACCCACAGGGTCACAAGAACACAGCAGTGCTCTCTAATGTCATGGCCCTAGCGGATTGGAGAACAGCAAATGCGTCCCCTTCTTATGGTGCAACCAGAGCAATCAATCTCTTGTCTCCTAGAACAGAACGGCCTGGGCAGCCCCCCAGCTGCTTCATCCAAAGATAAAAGCAAAATATTCTCCCAACAACCCACTCTTCTGACAACATAAACCAAGGGAAAAGAATGTCCAAGGCTGATGTGAAGAAGGGAGTTCTCCCAACTGTGTTGTAAAGGGATGTCGACAGGCCGGCGTGACCCAGCGGGAAGGATGCAAGAGGCACTGTGCCACCTGTTGTGATCACCAGGTGGCGCCACTTGAAAAAACTAAGGTCTTCAAGAGAGACCATTGGTCCTGCTGGCTCCGTGTTGTCTGCGTTGAGGGTCACCCGCATGATCATTCTGCTTGCCCATTTCTGAGCCTTTTCCAACTCTACAATATCCATTTTGAGTTGAGGGGACCAGAACTGTGAACAGTTTTCCAAATGCAGTTGCACCACAGATTTGTGAAATACCATTTTTATTTTCTGTTGCTTTCCTAATGATCCCTAGCATGGAATTTGCCTTTTTCACGGGCTGCCATTGCTGATATTTGTAAACCACACTGAGAGCCTTTTTCCTTCCCTAGCAGAAGAGCAGAAAAGAACGTGCTTTTAAAAGAATGAAGAATAAACAAGACTGCAGAGGGCTAGAGTCTTTAAAAAGACATTTAAACTCAATACAGTGGTACCTTGGGTTAAGGACTTAATTCATTCTGGAGGTCTGTTCTTAACCTGAAACTGTTCTTAACCTGAAGCACTTTAGGTAATGGGGCCTCCTGCTGCTGCCGCACTGCTGGAACACGATTTCTGTTCTCATCCTGAAGCAAAATTCTTAACCCGAGGTACTATTTCTGGGTTAGTGGAGTCTGTAACCTGAAGCGTCTGTAACCCGAGGTACCACTGTACCAGCATAGGCTTGTGCAAATCAACATGCACAGACAGCTGGGTGGATTTTATGAGCTGCATATTGTCACCTGTTCCTTGCTTTCCTGCATGTCAAGTAATTCAGTGTGCTATGTAAGTTTGCTTTCTTTTGGCCGAGACTTTAAAAGCTTTTGTTGTTGTTGTTGTAAAATTTGCTATACATAGAACTTTGCAAGTCGCCAAAGCCTGCACACAGAGTCTTTGGCTTTCTCCCAAACTTCAACTGCTGATTGTCACATATCCCTGCACCCTCCTCTCTGACAGGGTTGCCACTTTCCCCAAGCTCTGATGGGCATCTCATTCCAAAACAGAGAGACCCCCAGTTATCAGGAGACTATCTCCTACCCATTAGCTCCTATTGATGGAAACATCAGTGAAGCCCCCCCACCAACTATTAACCTCCAGTCTTTGTAGCAAGGGAATGGTATGCCACCATGTAACTGTCTATGAAAAACCAGAGGTTTGATTACCAGAGGAAGGTGGAAATCAAGACACACTCTGGAAATGATGCTTTCTGATCAGGAAGCTCTGCCCTGTAAGGAGCAGCAATCAGTTCTAAATGTGCTTACTCAATAATAAGTGTTACTGAGCCTGACACCCTCTTTCAGTGCGATATGGATTGCAGCCTAAATCTCAAGATGCAAGAGGCCTGCCTCTGGTTTCTCATTCATGATTGAAATTTACTCTGCATGAAATTAGAGGCCCTCTCTTATTCCTTTTCTATGTTCTGGAGTTGAGTCTCCCTGTCTGACAGCTAGTTTTAAACCTAGTGTTCCACTAGCATCTGGTTCTCTGAGATATACTGCTCCTATATATGGAGGCTTTGCTTAGCTTTCAGAGCTGTGCACTTATTTATTACATTCATATTCCCTTTCTTGCAAGCAGCTCAAGGTGGCACACTTGTGTCTTCCCCCTTTCCTACTTTTTATCCTTACAACAACCCTGTGAGGTGGTTTATGTTGAGAGCAGCTGTCCCTGTCTTTTCCAAGGAGAACTAAAAGAGTGCTCTTCCCTCACCCGCTTCCTGGTCTGCTTTTCGGTACCAGAGCTCAGCACCAGCAAATGCAAAAAGACTACCGTACCTCTGAGCACATGCAGAATGCACCTGAATCACCACAGTTTTTTTCTCCTGGCCCACAGAATTGTTGGACCTGGGACTTTCTGTGTTCAAAGCTAATGCTGAGCTAAGGTCTTTCCTTGGAAGTAAGCCTCATTTGAACACAGAGAGACTTTTACCTCCGAGTAAACATGGCTAGGGATGCGGGTGCCACTGTGGGTTAAACCACAGAGCCTAGGACCTGCCGATCAGAAAGTCAGAGGTTCGAATCCCCGCGACGGGGTGAGCTCCCGTTGCTCAGTCCCAGCTCCTGCCAACCTAGCAGTTCGAAAGCACGTCAGAGTGCAAGTAGATAAATAGGTACAGCTTTGGCGGGAAGGTAAACAGCGTTTCCGTGCGCTATTCTGGTTCACCAGAAGCGGCTTAGTCATTCTGGCCACATGACCCAGAAGCTGTACACCAGCTCCCTCGGCCAATAAAGCGATATGAGCGCCGCAACGCCAGAGTTGGTCACAACTGGACCTAATGGTCAGGGGTCCCTTTAGCTTTACCTAAACATGGCTAAGAGTATGTTGTAAACATAGCTGAGCATCAAGTGCCATTGACTTCCATAGAATTTACTCCCAGGGAGGCATGCATCATTGGATCTCAACCTTCTTGTCTATATATAGCTGACCTGTACGTAAACGTTGTATTGATTATAAAGAATTTGCTCCCAAGAAAAGCATGCACTGAACTGCATTGCAGCCTTGCTCCTTATGGGTACGATCCTCAACTGCCCATCATCGAGTTCAATGGCGTTTACACTCCGTTAAGCATGCTTTGCAATTGTACTAAGTAGCTGGTATACTCAGAGTAGATTCATTGAAATTAATGGCCCTGAGGCAGAGTAGTGTAGTGGTTAGAGTGTTGAACTAGGACACCGAAGACCAGCTGCTGCCTCACAACCTAACCTACCTCACAGCGTTGTTGTGGGGATAAAATGGGGGACACACAACCATATACACCACCTTGAGCTCCTTGGAGGAAAAGGTAGGCTATAAATGCAGTAAATAAATAAGCCGATGCCATGAATTTCAACGGGTCTACTCTTTAGTAGAAGTTACTTGGATCCGATCTTAAGACTGCAACCCGATCTGCATTGGTAACTTGGAGGCAAGTTCCACGAAAACGCGACGGCGGGGCTTACTCCCGAGTAAATCGGCTTAGTTCTATGCGCCGTGTGAACCTACTTTGAGCGCCTACATTCCTAAAACCTTTATTCCCACGTAAGGGTGTGCCCTTTCGGATGACTTCGACGGTGACTACGGCGATTATTATTATCGATCTCATTTAAAAAATCGTTTCCCACGGAGCTTCTCATCAAAGCAATTAAGCTCGCCACACAAAAATACCATCCAGAAAACAGTTAATTACTATCAATTTCCTCTGTGAATCGTTTCCCACGGAACATCTCAGACCAGTTGTTTCCGCCACAAAAACACCTCCTCGACAATTGCATCTCTGAAAAAACAACTGTACCTATTTGCATAGAATGAAAACAACAGCAACTATCGCCCACGCCAGGGACGGACAGCGTGGCGCCCACCCGATATTGCTCGGGCTCCCGAACGCCTAGCGGTACCCCAGCGGCTTGCATGCCCAGTAGTCCGGGACGGTGGGAGTTGTAGTCCCAATATACCCCTGGAGTATGCACTCGTAGTCCTTTATTCTATCCCACCTTTTTCTCCCAAAGTGCTAAAGTAGGATGGCGTGGTTCTTCCCCCAACCCATTTAATCTCCACAACAACCCTGCAGAGAGGCAGTGGCCGGTCCAAGGTTCCGTAAGCTTCATGGCCAAGTGAGGGATTTTGAACCCAGGCCTCCCAGCTCCTAGTCCTGGGAACTGTAGTTTTCCTCGGAGTTACACTTCCCAGCACCCTTAACAAACTACAGTTCCCAATGGGTTGTTTTTTTAAAGGGAGCCATGTGCTTTCAGCGTCCTTTATTTATTTTACTCATTTATCACATTTCTATCTCACCTTTTCCTCCCAAGGAGCTCAAATTGGCCTATATGGGTCCCCCCCTCCATTCATCCCCACATAACAACCCTGCGAGGTAGGTCAGGCTGAGAAGCAGCGGCCGGCCAAAAGTCTTACGCAGTGGGATTGATGGCCGAGGGGGGCGGATTTGAACCCGGGACTCTAACCAGTGCACCGCACTGCCTTTCATAGACCGGGATTGTTTCAACATATGCTGCAATTCCCAACTGACGCGTAAAGAGGAACCCGTGCGATTCCCATAGGCGTTTTACTCCCGGGGAAGGAAACGTGCGTGCATTGCATCGCTGGGATCTAGTCCTTTGCAATCGCCCGGCCCCTCCCCTCCTGCGCCCTGCCCTCTTGGTCTCCTTTAAGAGGAGGAGCTGGGCCGGGCAGCTGGGAGTTTATTTGGAGCCCATGTGACGCGACGCTGCTCGGCTTCTTAGTAGCGGAGACTCTGGCCTGGCGTCGGATTCAAGGCGGGGAGCGCTGGGAGTGAAGGCGATCCGAGAGACCCGGGGCTTCGCTGCCGCCTTCGTCGTCCACGGAGTTTGCAACCCACCCCGAGGTACATGCTCCGAGCTCGTGTGCATGCACGCACACACACACAGAGAGAGATTTGCAATATTGCTCGCAAGACTCTTTGGCCGCTTTGTTCAGGGTAGGAGGAGGAAAAAGAACCCAACTGTCCTGCAACCGCAGAGTTGACGATAAGCCTTATTTTGCAACCCCCGCCAACAAAACCTCTGATCCATGAGCAGGCTTCGGGAGGAATAATAATAAAAAAGATCTACCTCGGAATGGTGTGCCCCGGATTTGTTGGGAGGTAAGACCGGAAAGTGGTGGGATATATCCGCGAAAGGGAGTTGTGTTTCCCCCCCTGCCCCTCCCCTGTTACCGTAAACTTGGAGTCTCTTGATTCGTAGTCGCTGCCCCTTTAGCTGCGTGTGAATGCAGATCCTCTCCGGATCAATGGATTCGCTGAATGTTTGACTCGCCCTGATGTTGTTGTAAGGGGCTGAAAGCCCTTTAGCAAAATAAACATGCCCTTTTGCTTATTTCTTTGCTTTTGAAATGGCATAATATTGAGACAGCAGTCTTGGGGACACTTCCTTGACTCTTAAAAAAGTCCTGTCCGTGTGTCTTTTTTACTAAGTAAGTACAGGGTCGTGGTATGAATCGTCTTGCAGAAAGAAGTGCGGCTGTGGGATAATTTTGGAGCTGACAAACCCTGGGATGGCCTTATGCATGTTCCAAAAAGTTGAGCAAATTGGCGATTTGGTGTGTGTGTTTGTTAAAAGCCAGGGAAAACATTTATTTCTTCCTACTCGTGGCTGCCTGTATAACCGATACCTGAAAGCTACGATCCAGCACTTCTAGGAACTTGGGAGCAGCTGCTTTCTTCTAAGTCAGATCTTTGCTCAGTATTGTCTACTCTGGCTGGCAGCTGTTCCTCTGGGGCTTCTGTCTTCCCACTCCTGCTTGGAGAGGCTGAGAACTGTACCTGTGGCATGCAGAGCCAAGTGTTCTGCCGCTGAGCCACAGTTCTTGACATTGGGAGTTTTGATTCCCATTGATCATAGACCCTCCCATTGAAATTGTAATCGGAAAGGGTGACAGCTGGATCTCACTCTGGGCGTGTGGTTTTTATTAGATCTTAGCACGACTAGAAGTGGCAGCGCTTTGACAGATATTTCAGGCATTCTCAAGGTCTCTTAAAACAGTTGCTCTTACAGAAGCAAACTTAACTTGACTCTCAGATGCTCATGTGGGCACTTTTTCCCCTTTCTGCCTGCTCGATCTTCCCATCAACCTTGCGAGGTAGGCCTCTGGGGAGCCACCGTTCGCACCGGTGTCTGGTTTCTGCATCCTATCTGGAACGGGCCTCCTTGAGAAAACACTTCTGAAAAAGCATTTGGTGCCATCGTCATGTTTCCCAGACCCTGGGAACCTTCCAAACTTCAGATGCTTTTCCATTCTCTCTGTACATCTGGAGAATGACTTGCCACAGGCCACCCACCAAGCCACTGGGCTGAGCTGGGGATCCAGCTGCCCTGTTGCTGAATCCCTATAGAAAGGGGCTCGGAAATATCTCCGTGGGCTTTGCCTGTTTGGGGCAGGAGTGGAGTGAAGGGAGGAGAAGAACCAGCATTTGAAAAGTTGGAGCCTGCCTGATTGCTTTTGCAAAAGCGTTTGCTGTTACCCAGGAGCACCAGATGTTTTTCTTTAGACCGCAGCTCCCATCAGCCTGGGGCCTGCTCTTCTGCATCCTTTACCTGTGTCCCAAATTGAGCTCATGGGGCAGCTGTGTAGCTTGGTGACAGAGCACATGCTATTCATGCAGAATGTCCCACTTTCAATCCCCTATCTCTCAGGCAGGCCTGGGAGAGACTCCCTGTTGGAAAGCCTGGCGAGCTGCTGCCAGTCAGTGCAGGCAGTGCTAAGCTAGATGGTCAGAGGTCCTGACTTCTCCCAGCAGTTCTGCGAGACAGAGAGGCTGCAGTGAGTGATTTGCCTGCTCTTGCACCCTTTATGAACCCCCCTGACTTTGCTTCTTTCTCCGAAGTGTGTGTCGGGGTGGGATCCGTATCCTATATGTCTATTTCTATTAATCAGGTTAGCTTTTAGTTGATTGAATTTGACTGGATCTGCAGGCAAGGGTTGTTGTTTTTTACAAAAAGGTTCAGAAGCAGAAAGCATAAAAAAGGTGTTTACATCACAGGTAGCCAATGTGGTGACTTACAGGTGTTTCAGGACTACAACTCCCATATCCCCTGACTATTGGCCACACTGACTGGGGCGGATGGGAGTTGTTAGTCCACCACCATCAGAAAGGCAGCAGATTCCCTCGCTGCGAGAAACCAAGTTACAGAAAACCAGGCAGAGGGCCTTCTCTGTAGTGGCACCCACCCTGTGGAACGCCCTCCCACCAGATGTCAAAGAGAAAAACAACTACCAGACTTTTAGAAGACATCTGAAGGCAGCCCTGTTTAGGGAAGCTTTTAATATTTAATAGGTTTTTGTATTTTAGTGTGTTGTTGGAAGCCGCCCAGTGTGGCTGGGGAAACCTGGCCGGAAGGGCAGGGTATAAATAATAAATTATTATTATTATTCTTTCCCGGCCATGTTTAATTAAATTAAAAGCCAGAGCAGGCACTCGTGCAGAAACACAACAGTGAGCCTCTTTTTTCTGGATGGTGCTCCCAGCTCCAAGGAGCCTTTAGACCAGAACCTGTGGACCCTCTGGGTGCTGCTGAACTAAAACTCGCACCATTCCTGACCATTGAGCATGCTGACTGGGTCTGATGGGAATTGGAGTCCAACATTAGGAGATCCAAAGTTCCCTACTCCTAATTTAGATGGTGAATGTACATGTCTTAAATATATTGTTGAGGAAACACATTCCTTTATAGATGTGAAGGCATGGATGCCTCTTCTAGGATGGTGCTTGCGACCTGCAATACCTTGAATTACTTGCATGGGGGGGGGGGGCAGAATCTGCCTGATTTTAGGGAAGCTTCTTGAAAGTTTTTTTATATTCACCTAGTAGTTGAAGCGTTTTAAAAAATCACAGCCCTATCCCCGCCCTCCCCAGCATATTACATATTTAGAGAGAATATATATTGTCTTTCTCATAAAAATACATTTGTTTTGTAAAAAAGAAAAACAAACCATAGTATGGAAAACCATAGCTTCTGTGTCCAATGAAAGTATTCTGCTAGGACCCAGTGCTTTGCCAGTGGTGCCTTTGCCAACCTGGTTCCCTCCAGATGTTTCAGAAGTGAGCGCCCATTGGGGTGGGTGATTTCTGGTTTGCTACATCGCGATATATCACCAGCTAAACATGGTTCAGTGGAACAATGTAGAGGCGAGTCCATCGACTGTGTCTGAGGCTGATGGAAGTTGTGGTCCAAAACATCTGCACCACATCTTGCTGGCCTGGCCCTGCATGTAGTATAAGGAAGACTGATCTGTCAGCTAGGATGCTTCCTGTTCAGGTCCTGTTCATGCTGCCTTGTTGACTGAATTTGTGCCAGTTGCTCTCAGCAGTACAACAGCTTTATAGGTATTGAAGCCATGGCATGTGAAGGAGTCCAAACCACTTGAAAGACAAGGGGACAGAGCATCTGCTTTGCATGCAGAAGGTCCCAGGTTCAAACTCCAGTGTTTCCAGGTAAGGCTGGGAAAGAGTCCTGGCTGAAACCCTGGTGAGCTGCTACCAGCTAGTGTAGACAATATTGAACTAGATGGACAACTTGCCTGACTTGGTATAAGGCAGTTTCCTATGTTCCTTGAAGCCAGATGCCCAAATCATTACCTCTTTCTCTCACCTTCCAAACATTAATCTGCGAACTTCCCTGAGACCCCCAGGTATAGGGCGGTATATAAAATCAATTATTATTATTTAATTAATAAATACCGTATTTTTCTGTGTATAACAGGCCCCCTATTTTGGGGGACTCCAAATTGAGAAAATGGAGAGAGATTGTATCCGTGTAGAAGACGGCCCACAATTTTGAAAAAAAAATTTAAATAAGAAAACCTAGTCTTATACACAGAAAAGTACGGTAATTTACGACCTTGTAGCCTTAAGAGAGAGGAGTCAAGCGCATGATACTTCTTGTGAAAATCTGGCTTCTTCTTTTTTTTTTAAATGCCATTCTGCTGTTGGATTGTCTCTAACTTTTAAGTCCTGCTCCAAGTAGACCCATTGAAATGAATGGGGCTAGAGGTGGTTCCTGGCCATTCATTTTGAGGGGTCTGCTAGTGAGTAGGACTAGCAGTGAGTACAGCCGGTTGTCTTACCCATCTTGCAGTGCTGCCCTGATGAAGGTGCCAGAGGCCATTCTTCTCGTGAGAAATTTGCAGCTGAGGGTTGGGAGGGCGCCCTGTAATTGTCCCCAACGATTAGCTGCAGGGTTGAGCAACAGCATGCTTCGTTTTATCGGCAGGCCGGGACAATTAGCGTGTTGCAGAGAAACACTTCCCGGCCAGAGGTCAGGGCATTCTGCAGGTGAGATCGCTTCAGCTTTCAGAGTAAAACAGAAACAAACAAAAGTCCGACCTCGGAGGGAGAGCAGTATTTATTTAGTATGTGTGCTGAGTCACAGAGGGGTCCCGGTGACAAATCTAAGAAATCTCCTGAAGAAAGAATGCCATTTGGCCAATTTCGCAATGCGCCCTAGTCACAGCAGCACAGGAAACTTGCCTTCTATTGAGTCAAGCGATTGGTCCATCTAGTTCAGTGTCAACTACACTGACCGGGAGCGGCCCTTTCAGGTGGGGCAGAGAAATCCTGGTTCTGAGAGCTGCCTGGGAAGCTGGCGTGTTGTACGTTCACTTACAAGCGCAGGGGCGTCTCTGGCCCTCCAAGCCTTTCTGTGTGGCCCCTGAAGTTCTCTCCAGGCCACGCCCCTCGTCACACTCTCCATAGGAACCTAGGAAAAGCTTGACTTAGACCCTTGGTCCATCTAGCTAGCTCTATTGGGGGCGAGGGAATCCAGGGAGAACTTTCTCTTCCTGTAACTTCAGGTCTGGCAGTAGACGCATTTAAATAAAACCTGAAAAGGCCTTTGTCTTAGAATTGGAGAACAGCATGTCTTATCCGAGGAACAAGACAAGTGTGCTAATTTATTACTAGGAAGCAAGATGCCATCTTCGGTTCGTTCTCTCTCTCTCCCTGTCCTGTCCCGAACCCAGATGACCCCGGTTTCCTCGTGTGACTTGCAGGGCCTCTAATTGCTTCTGTGCCTGGTTTCCCCTCTTCCTCTGTACTGTCTTGTGCAATGCATGGCTCTGGGTGGGGCATGCACCCTCCTCCAGTGCACCATGTGCAATGCTCAGTGCAAGTGGCGCTCTTAAACCTGTTGGTTGAACGGCTCACATCAGCAGATGGGGTGGCATAGGCATCAGGCCAAAGGGGGTCCATGTAGCCAGGGACCCTGTCCTCAGTCACCAGCCACATGCCCCAATGGGAAGCATGACCTGAGCGCATCAGAATTCTCCCCACCTGTGATTCTCACCAAGCAGGGTTCAGAGGCACAGAGTGCAGGTTGATCAAACATAGCCATTGTGGTCCGTAGATTTCTCCATGGACCTCTGTAATCCTCCTTTAAAGCCATCACTACATGTCAAGGGAGGAACGCGGGTGGCGCTGTGGGTTAAACCACAGAGCCTAGGACTTGCCGATCAGAAGGTTGGAGGTTCGAATCCCCGCGACGGGGTGAGCTCCCGTTGCTCGGTTCCAGCTCCTGCCAACCTAGCAGTTCGAAAGCACCCCTAAGTGCAAGTAGATAAATAGGGACCGCTCCGGCGGGAAGGTAAACGGCGTTTCCGTGCGCTGCTCTGGTTTGCCAGAAGCGGCTTAGTCATGCTGGCCACATGACCCAGAAGCTGTACGCCAGCTCCCTCGGCCAATAAAGAGAGATGAGCGCCGCAACCCCAGAGTCAGTCACGACTGGACCTAATGGTCAGGGGTCCCTTTACCTTTACCATACATATCAAGGGAGTGAATTCCGTAACTATGCACTGTGCTAAAAAACAAAAGCCTGTCATGGATTTCCCACAGTTCAGCTTCATTGAATGATCCTAATCTTATGAGGGAGAAGCATGTCTCTCCGTTTTTCATGTTGATCTTTACTAAACTTTGATTGTGTGGGTGTGGGGGTGTCTGTCCTGACCTGTTTATTTAAAACCCATCTCTTTCTCCAAGGAGTTAAAGGCAGCATACATGGTGCTCCCCCTCCTCATTTAATCCCCACACAACAACCCTGCGAGGCAGGGATTGGCCCAAGGTCACACTCAGAGAGTTTCATGGCCAGTTAGGGGATTTGAATCCTGGTCTCTCTGGTCCCAGTCCAATACAGTGGTACCTTGGGTTACATACGCTTCAGGTTACATACGCTTCAGGTTACAGACTCCACTAACCCAGAAATAGTGCTTCAGGTTAAGAACTTTGCTTCAGGATGAGAACAGAAATCGTGCTCCGGCGGCGCAGCAGCAGCAGGAGGCCCCATTAGCTAAAGTGGTGCAGAACGGATAATAAAACCTATGGGGGGAAACCAAAACAAACTCTAGCTCCCAGAATCCTTTGGGGGGGAAGCCATTGCTGCTGCTTAAAGTCACATGACATTGTTTTAAGCATAGAGTGCAGATGGGCAACTGGAAGGGGTTTAAAGGAAGAGTCGCGCTTCCATGGAAAAGCAAAAGTGGGGGGAATGTTTGGTGGATGTTTGGAGGCTGCGGCCGACACGTTCCAAACGAATTTCTGTCTTGTCTCTTCTTGCTACTTAAATGCGCACTTATGGCAAGGAATCGTGCATCCCAGACTCAATAGTGCAGCAGCCGTGAACAGTGACCCTGTTGTGCCATCTGCAACTTTGGCTGTGGGTGTGCTCTTGTGTTGTTTTTTTGGCAGGGGGAGGTTTGTTCAGTCTTGCTTCAATGCATCCCTGCAGAAGAACGCAAGAAGAGCCTGCTGGATCAGGCCAGTGGCCCCTGCAGTTCAGCATCCTGTTCTTTCAAAGGCCGTGCAGGTTTCCCACTGAAACATCTGGACCTGATCAGAAGACATCACTCCCCTGTTTTCCAGCATCTGGTGTAGTGGTATCTCGGGTTAAGTACTTAATTTGTTCCAGAGGTCCGTTCTTAACCTGAAACTGTTCTTAACCTGAAGCACCACTTTAGCTAATAGGGCTAGCGGAGTCTGTAACCTGAAGCGTATGTAACCTGAGGTACCACTGTATTCGGAAGCATTCCTGCCTCCAACTACGGAGGGCAAAGCTTAACCATCCTGGCTAGTAGCTGACAATAGCTTTCTCCATGAATTTGTCTAAGCCACCCTGATTAGTGGCCATCCTTGTGGGAGGGAGTTCCACAGTTGAATCCTCCATTATTCAACCTCACTGGATGTCCACAGTTTGTGTTACAATAGAGAAATAAAAACTTGCTCCCTATCCACTTTCTCTGCGCTGCCACCTCTTCTATGATGTCTTCCCTTACTTGCCTTTGAATCTACTTAGAGATGCAACAGGCTTGGAATAACTATGAAACTAAGCTGGGAGTTCCCAAAACTGTGGTTCAGAGACCACCAATGGCCCACAAGCTTCATTCAGGGGGTCTGTGGCACGCCTGCATCAAATCTTTGTCTTAGATTTCTTATACCTTGAACTTTATTGCATCGCAATTTGATTTGCGGGATGCACATTGTAATGCGATAAGACTGCAATATATGGGAAATAAAAGGAGCAATAAAAAATGCAGGTAGAAATCATACAGTTCCTAGCACAGAGTGTTACAACTATTACAGCGGGCGGCAAAATTGTTAAGTTGTCCACTAAGACCACCTGCAATTTTCACGTGCTTTGTGGGCGCAGAAAAGTTTGAGAACTGCTAGGCTAGGTCATTTTTAAAAAAAATTGTTAGCTGAGTGTCCTCTCTCCTTGGTTTTGCTTTTCTACAAAGATTTTTGGTGGGAGGCATTCGCACCATAGAAAATAGTCCACTGTAGACAAAACAATGAAATGGTATGTCCTTTATAACAATAAGCAGCAAGATATTTTTAAAAGGAACATCAACAGGTGGTTGTGATGGAGTTCTATTGCAAACATCTGCAGATGCGTCAGGGATATTAATTAGAAGCTAATGTGAATTCCGGAGGGGCCATAGCTCAGTTGGTAAAGCATCTGCTTTGCAGACAGAAGGTCCCAAGTTCAATCCCTGGCATCTCCAGGTAGAACTCGGAACAGCTCCTACGTGAAACCCTGGAGAGTTGCTGCCAGCCAGTGTAGGCACTACTGTGTTAGGTGGACCGACAATCTGACTCTGCATAAGGCACCTTCCTATGTTCTTAATAAATATGGTGTTGAAAGACTAAAAGAGAGCAGCAAGCCAGGTGAATCAGCAGCCCCAAGCAGTGTGGGACAGTCCTGGCACCACCACCAAGAAGCCATTGCCTATTGTGCCTCAGCTCTATGAATGCCAGTTTTTGTGTGGTGCATGGATTGCTCTGCAGATCCTTCTGCTAGAGTTTGCAACAAATTACATCAGGCAGCTTTTCTTTTGGTTAATGCCTCCTGCTAAACCATGGTTTGTTTAAGCTGTGGTTTATTTTAACAGACCATCTTTCTCCAAGGTTTGGGTCGTTTTCCAGCTCCTCATGCCTTTGTAGCTTGGCGTGAGTCTGTGGCAGGATGGGGGGCCATTGTTAAGGGATGGTACTCGGTTCACACGTAACAACTTGGCCACAATTAGGCAAATCAAGACTTATCAACTGACAACAAGCCATGGTTTGAGATTGTGGTTTGTTAGCAGTAAGCAAGCCATAGCTAAGCTCATGGGTAGGCAAACTAAGGCCCGGGAGCTGGATGAGGCCCAATCGTCTTCTAAATCCGGCTGGTGGATGGTCCAGGAATCAGCATGTTTTTACATGAGTAGAATGTGTCCTTTTATTTAAAATGCATCTCTGGGTTATTTGTGGGGCATAGGAATTTGTTCATTCCCCCCCCCCCAAAATATAGTCTGGCCCCCCACAAGGTCTGAGGGACAATGGACCAGCCCCCTGCTGAAAAAGTTTGCTGACCCCTGGGCCTAAGCTATTGGGCAGGGTTCATGCATGGCACTAAGCTGTAGTCTAACAAACCATTGTTTAGTGTGGCATGCAAACCAGGCAACTTGGTTGGTTGGATGGCAGGCTCACCATACTTCCATTTTAAGTCTCCCCCTTAAGAATAAATGATCCCACTGTTTGTGGAACAGAGGCTTGCTTATAGTTTAAAGTATCCCTGAAGCAGAACATTAACTTGCATGGGTCTGACCCTTGGGCCATCTAACCCAGTGCTGTCTGCTCTGACAGGCAGCGACTCTCCAAAGTCTTTCCTGTCACCTGTTATATGATCATCGTAACTAGAGACAAGAGGACTGAACCTTCAACCTTTGCTATGCAAAGCAAGTGCTTTTCTGCTGCTGGGGCAAGGAGCCCATTTACTGCTTAGCAAAGTGAATTTCCAAGGTGATGGATGCGAGGTGCTAAGAGCTCTTGAAAGCTGAGCGCTTTCCTGCGGTTGCACATGGAGCACTCGGTCAGCTTCCTGAGAACATTACCTTTTGAGCTCCTTTCTTTCTTCTTTTCCTTTTCAAAGTATGCAAGATTCCAGCCTTTGTTGATTAAAACAAAGACCTATGGAAGCATGTGACAGTGTGCAGGCATGCTAAACTGAATTCCTGCTGGAAACGATTTTGATGCCTTGCCCTGAGGTTATTGGCATCTGTCTGTCTCGAGGATGGAGGAGGGCTCCTTTTGGGGGTGAATCTGTTGGAAGGTTGCAACCTGCTGCGGATGTAGAGGTTGAGACAGGAGAGACATGTTTTGTTGCAGCTGGGACAGATGAAAGCATCTGGTTGTGCTGCTATAGATGCACCGTGGCATTTCTTGTCTCTGCACTCCTCCCAGCGGTCATTCCTCCTTCGGTCAGTAATAATAAGAATGATGTTGCTTTCTGCAAAATAAGCTGGATTTTGCCACCTTGCCGGCACAGCTTTGTCTCACCGTTGTGTAAGAATATTTTCTTGCAGTTGTGATTGTTCTGGGCTGCCAATGCATATGCGAATCGGCCTTAATTTCCCCCCCTTTCCAGTGCGCCACGCTCACTAAAAAAAATAAACCTGATCGCTGCAGCCATCAGAATTTCCATTCTTTGGGTTCTACAGGCACAGGTGTCGAGCAGAGCGCTTTATTCCTTTGGCTGGGGACAGCACACTGCTGTGTAAACAGTGTCCGCTTACAGGCCATCCCTCTAGAATGCAAAAGGTCACTCACAGCGACGGCTTGAAAACAAGATCAGGCAAGTTCGTGCTGTGTGGGGCTGTGGTTGTGACAAGCCCCTTAGTTTCAGGACAGGGGTTCCCACTCAGGATGCCCTAGCCTTGGTCTTGCCCCCTGGCAAAGACCATGTGGTTTGTCTTCTACACTGATTTCTATCTCAGCGGTAGTTTTACAACAGCCCTGTGAGGTATGGCATTATTCTATCCTTAGGCCCATGATGCAATGTGATTTCTGAAGCTGTGTAGGTGTGGCTCCATAATAGTGTCTGTCAATCTTTCAGTGGTTTATCACTGTAGATTGTGGCATCAGCGCAGTTGGTTTCATTTGGTATCATATACCCCCTCAGTTAACTTTCTTGACCCTGGTATCAGGCCTTATCCTAAAATGCATCCTGGAAGCCTTTCTGATCTCTTAAGACTTTATGTAAAGATGAGCACAGTGATCTTGTGTTACTAGCAAAATTTAATTTGTGTTTCCTGTAAGAAGAATGGGCTCCACATAGACAATAGTAAGATAAACTTTGAACTTGGCAAACAGAGATAATCAGTTAGTCATTTCTCACTAGGATTATATTATTTCAACTATCAGCTAAGTAAGGTAAACAGAACAACTAGCAGACAGGTAGTTGTAGGAAATGGACGATAGAACAAAGGAATATATGTGTCAGAACAAATTACTTATCCCAAAGATCTTATATTTGCAGGCTTTCTCAACCTCGGCCCTCCAGATGTTTTGAGACTGCAGTTCTCATCATCCCTGACCACTGGTCCTGCTAGCCAGGGATGATGGGAGTTGTAGGCCAAAAACATCTGGAGGGCCGAGGTTGAGGAAGCCTATTATATTGCAATGTTGCTGTCTGAAGCAGCATTTATATACTTGGGTCACTTTCATTTCGTCTAATAGAGCATTTCCCAACCTTGGGCCTCCAGCTGTTTTTGGACTACAACTCCCATAATCCTCAGCTAGCAAGACCAGTGGTCAGGGATGATGGGAATTGTAGTTTGAAAACAGCTGGAGGCCCAAGGTTGGGAAACACTGGTCTAATAAACCAACCTTATGGGGTTATAAGGTTAAGGGTAAACAAATATCTGTAAAAGATGCACGTCATAACTCTAGCAAAATGTCCCAGACCTGTTAGTAGTAGTGTGTAGCAATACACACGAGTGCTGGACACACATATAGGTTCAAACATTCACCTTGTAGCAGCTCTTCCATACTTCCTCATTGGAAGCTTCCCAGGAACTGCAGAGGATCCTCTGGAAGTAGAAAATAGGGTTTCTTTTAAATCAAGGGTGTGCTGTTTTTAACAGCAGAAGTTCTAAATCCTGATTTTTAAGAGTATCTGGATATTTTGCGTGTGTGCAAAATGGGGCAATAGAATCTGCATGCACAGTCCTCGTTGCCCAGGCTTGGTCCATCTTTTCCTATCCTCTTGAGTAAAAGAGGAATATATTGGCAAAAAAGATATTCACAAAGAGGTGAGCAAGCTTTCAGGTTTGCCAGGGCTCTTTCTCAAGCTAAATGTGAAGTCAAAAGTGGGAGGGATAATCTGAGCGTGCATGTTGGATTAATCTTAAAATAAAAAGGGAGGGGGTCTCTCTCCCCCTTCCCACCCCACATTTTGCTTAACTTCCAGCTTGACAAAGACTCCAGATGAGCTCTGAAGCTTTCTTCTTTTAGGATTCTTTTTAGCTCCTCCTAATAGAGGTATTACTTGATGGGTCTGGATTTTTCTCTTTCTCTCTGCAATGAGCCAACACAGCTAATTTTGTTATTTCTCCCTACCTGGCATCATAATTTTCTGTAATTGTGTTGCGTAGCATTGAAGGCTAATGAAGGAACCTTTTTGGAGTGTGAGTCTTCTGCCTGGACTTCTTGCCTTGAGTCCTCTGGGGGCAGCCTCTTCCCCTGCTGTTTTGGAAGCCTTCTGTCTTTGGTGTGACATGCTATAGTCCATAGATTGTGTGGGAAGAAGGGCTGGTGATGGTGCTTTGGGGTCTTCCCTCCTTGTAGAGTGTTCATGGCCTCCTGGCCTTAATTTTAAATTGGCAAACCGTTTGCCACGCCCCCACCTAGGTTAGAGGCTTTCATGCATTATTTGTAGGAGATTGATTGTGCCCTGTTTGCATCACATGTGCACAATTTGGGGTTCCAAATTCCTTTGATTCCCTGGTTTTTTTAATTACTGTTTGAAAGGAATGGTTTGTTCACGTGGAATGTGAGTGATGGTTTGTTCACATGGAATGTGAGTGATGGTTTGTTCACATGGAATGTGAGCAATGGTTTGTTCATGTGGAATGTGAGAAAGTTTTTCATGTGGACATTGCACCAAGCCACGCTAAAGCTTTGGAAAACAGGAAGCAACCTTGACCATTGGCCCGTCTAGATCAGAAGTGTCTGTTTTGAATGGCAGCAACTTTTCAACGTTTCAGATAAATGTTTTCCCCAGCTTTACACGGAGAGGTCTGGGACTTTCCGCATGCAAAGCAGATGCTTGACCACTTAGCTGCAGCCATTCCTTAGCCATGGTTTGGTGTGATGTCAGGGCTCAGCTTAACTAAGACCTCCTAAGTGGTTGACTACAGTAGCCTGCAATTGATGGTTCTTTGGTGTCGCTTAAGAGGTCATGGCCACTGGCAATTGGTCCCATCACCTCCTGGCAAATAGAAGGGGAAGGGGAAGAAATGGAGGCAGTGAGAGATTTTACTTCCTTGGGCTCCTTGATCACTGCAGATGGTGACAGCAGTCACGAAATTAAAAGACGCCTGCTTCTTGGGAGAAAAGCAATGACAAACCTAGACAACATCTTGAAAAGCAGAGACATCACCTTGCTGACAAAGGTCCATATAGTTAAAACTGTGGTTTTCCCAGTAGTGATGTATGGAAATGAGAGCTGGACCATAAAGAAGGCTGATTGCCGAAGAATTGATGCTTTTGAATTGTGGTGCTTGAGAGTCCCATGGACTGCAAGAAGATCAAACCAATCCATTCTGAAGGAAATCAGCCCTGAGTGCTCACTGGAAGGACAGATTGTGAAGCTGAGGCTCCAATACTTTGACCACCTCATGAGAAGAGAAGACTCCATGGAAAAGACCCTGATGTTGGGAAAGATGGAGGGCACAAGGAGAAGGGGATGACAGAGGACGAGATGGTTGGACAGTGTTATCGAAGCTACCAACATGAGTTTGACCAAACTGTGGGAGGCAGTGGAAGACAGGAGTGCCTGGCGTGCTCTGGTCCATGGGGTCACGAAGAGTCGGACACGACTGAACAACAACAACAAGAGTGGATGGAGTCAATAATATATATGATGTGTTTATCCCATACTGTTTTTCGTTTGTTTGTTTTTAGAAAAGCACAATTCTACAGTCTTTGTCGAATTGTTAATAATTCGCTTGTGCAAAGCATCTTTTCTATATCTTCCTCCTCTTCCTTGTCTGGGAAGGTCAGCGGGTTACAAGTCCTAACCTTTAACCCCAGAAGTTCTTAATCAGCAGTTCACGATGGGTGCCATGTCGCCGACCCCTCACTTTCATTTTGCAATTGTTAGGAACTTGGTGGCTTTTCCTCTTTTTTTAATTAGGTGAAAGCTGAGATTTCTGGAATGTGAATTCCAGGTGCATGCGAACCTGTGGAGGCTCCTTCAGAAACACCAGGCTGCAGCGGGACCTTCTGTGAATTGTGCCACAAGAAAACTCCACCCAGATTAATTTTTTTTCACGGCAGCCAGCCGCTCACGGGTGGCTTGCGCAAATGCCTGAGGAGACAGTCTGTAGCAGAACATGCTTGTCATGTGGGGATGTGCATTCCGTGGTGCTGCAAGTTCCCCAGGGATGTGAATTCCAGACTCTTTAACAATAGGAAGTGTTCCTGATGGGTGTCTAAAACCTGGGCATGTCTGTCCAAATCAGTGGGTGCTCACATTGCTGGACGCTGCCTCACCAGCCGGGTTGTCGGAAGTGGGGAGGAATTCCACCCCCACCCTCCCTCTGCACATTCCCAGCACATGATAAGGAAGAATCCCCTTTGGCCTGTTGTTCTTGGATGATTTTTAAGTCCTCTTCTCACTCTTATCCTGGTTGTGACTAATCTGCGTGTCAGTTTCCTGAACAACTTCAAGGAGGGATTCCCCCCCCCCCTTTAATGACCTGCCATTGCTTAGATTGGCAAAATAAAAGCCGCCTCCCCCCCCCCCCTTTTAAACAAGGAAGCTTCTCTTAGCAGAGGATGATGTCTCCAGGTTGGAAGGTTTTGAGACCCCACCTGTCCTGTACATTTAAAAACAGGATCATGCTGCTTTAAGCACCCATGGCTTCCTTCATTATCATGGGTACCGAAAGTGGTCCCATCACAGCACTACATAGTCCTTGCCAAGGGAGTTAAAGCACTGTGAGAATTGCGGCTTCGTTTTGTCTGCTTTCTGCATTTTTATCCCACCTTTTTCTCAAGGGTGGCATACATTGTTCTCCCCGCACATACAGTGGTACCTCAGGTTAAGAACTTAATTCGTTCCGGAGGTCCGTACTTAACCTGAAACTGTTCTTAACCTGAAGGACCACTTTAGCTAATGGGGCCTCCTGCTGCTGCCGTGCCGCCAGAGCACGATTTCTGTTCTCATCCTGAAGCAAAGTTCTTTACCTGAAGCACTATTTCTGGGTTAGCGTAGTCTGTAACCTGAAGTGTATGTAACCTGAAGTGTATGTAACCCGAGGTACCACTGTAACTTGTTCAGTCCCCACAACAACCCTGTGAGGCAGGTTAGGCTGAAAGGACATCTCTTCATGGGCAGCCTCCTGGGGTCTGCATGTCGGAGGTGGGTGGAGCAAGAGGCAAAAGTGGGTGGAGCAACAGATAATAACGCTTTAACGCTTTTTGTGGTAGGTTACCTTCCGACCATGGGACGCGGGTGGCGCTGTAGGTTAAACCACAGAGCCTAGGGCTTGCCGATCAGAAGGTTGGCAGTTCAAATCCCCGCGAGGGGGGGGGAGGTAAACGGCATTTCCGTGCGCTGCTCTGGTTCGCCAGAAGCGGCTTAGTCATGCTGGCCACATGACCCGGAAGCTGTATGCCGGCTCCCTCGGCCAATAAAGCGAGATGAGTACCGCAACCCCAGAGTTGGTCACGGCTGGGCCTAATGGTCAGGGGTCCCTTTGCCTTTACCTTCCAACCGGGCAAATACCAGAGGTTTGTATGTATGCCCACAAGCCAGATCCAGAGGCATGGATCCAAGCCCCTATGCTGTGTACACTTCATGCATTTAAATCACATGGCTTCCTTCCGAAGAGTCCTGGGAGCTGTAGTTTTATCCCTAGCAGAGCAGCACTTCCCAGCATTCTTAAACTACACTTCCCAGAATCCCTTGGGGCAAGTCATATGCTTTAGATGTAGGGCACGTGCACAGCCTTCCTTTAAACAATGCTAGCATTTTAAATCCTGTGATGACAAAAGCTCTTTACAAATGGGTGTTTGTTTATTCTCTAGCTTCCTGCCTTTCTAAACTGATGCCCTGCAGGTGACAGAAGCATTCCCTCCCCCCTGTTTCACCTTCGCCCCTCCCCTCCTTTCCTCATCCAGGTGTTGTACAGAATTTTTTTAAAAAATGTGACCGGACTGGTCAGGGCAGGGCTGCAACCTTACTTAACAATGCCACTTCCTTATTGTATAAAAACAACAACAAAAGACTTTGTGGGTTTGGATGGCGCTTTATTTATTTTTTTCAGCAGCTGTGGGGAGTTTCCCAGCCTTTTCCCAGAACCCTGAAATCTAGACACTTTATGTATTTATTTGCATTTATATAATCCCGCCTTTTCCTCCAAGGAACCTAAGGTGGAGTACCCGGTTCTCCCCACTTCTCATTTCATTCCCACAACAACCTTGTAAGGTAGGTTGGGGTGAGAGACAGTGAGTGGCCCAAAGGCACTCACTGAGCTTCATAGCCGAGTGGGAATTCGAACCCCGGTCTCCCAGGTGTTTTGTCCAGCACTCTAACCACTGCACCACACCGTCTCCTCCTCCTCTTTTAAACTTTTACCAATGGTCACATTTTTGCTTTAAGCTAGAAAACTTTGCAGTTTGGGGGTCATGTTGTTCATGTGCCTTCCACCCAGCTTCTGATATTCCATGCCAACGCTTTGGGTGTTGCTAAGGCACAAATTCTGGCCCCAAACCTCTCTGGAACTTGTATTAGTTTCTCCTTGCCATCTCCCCCCCGCCCCATGGGTGTGTTTTACTTTAATTATAATAATACGGAAAAGAGTTTGGCAAGATAAAATCACAAATGGGACTTGGTCACTGCCTTGTTCAAGGAAGAAAGTCTAGGGCCCATCTGAACTTCTTTTACCTAGCTCAGAACTCCCCTAAATCAACCGTGTCCTTTTCTATCTAAAATGGACCCTCTAGCTCAGTATTGTCTACACCAACTGGCAGCAGCTCTTGAGGTTTCAGGCAGGGAAGATGCCGGGATTTGAACTCAGGACCTTTTGCTTGTTAGGCAAGTGAATACACCCAATGAAGCCCATGAAAACATGTGCCGTAAATAACATTGGAAGCAGCCTTATACTGAATCAGGCCCTTGGTGCATCTAGCTCAGTGTTGGCAGCTGACGGCTGGCAACAGGTGTCCAGGGTTTCTTCCAGCCCCTCCTGGAGATGCTGTCAGGTACACAACCTGGGACATCCTGCATGCAAGGCTGATTTAGTTCCCCAGAGCCACCCCACTTCCCTTCCCCCTGAATGTATTATTTGGTTTTAAGGTGTCACAAGACTTTAACAAGAAGCCAGAAAGCGTGGTTTATTGTTACTGCGCATGTAGTGTCCTAGCAGCCTCCGATGCTGCAGCGCTGAAACATTTCCCGGGCAAACTCCAACCACAGTGCCAAAGTTGTGTGGCCAAGTTGGTTCTGCAAACCGGTTGTTTGTTTGGCCGTGTCTCCAGTCTGGTGTGAGAAGGCAGATACGAATGACATTCCCCAAATGCCCACTTGGCCAGCTCTGCATCTCAGAGTGTACAATTAAGTTTCCTCTGCTCTTAAACCCGTGGCTGTGAATGTGACACCCACAAGCCTGTTTGGCAACGCCGGGGATCGTTTCTTGCCTGCTGCTGCCTCTCTTATGCAAGCAAGCGGAGTGATGCCAATGGGGAAACCGAGGCCTGCAGTGGCCACTTTCGGTGGACAGTCTTATCGGCTTCCTGGAAAGGGCAGGGTGAGAACAATACTGACCGTGGGTGGTTTTGGGGTTTCTTGCCACGAGATCCGATAGCTGAGGGCTTGCCTCCCATGCAAAAGGGTCCAGGATGGATCTCACCCGTCTCAGGAAGAGTCGGGTCATTGGCCTGTCTGGCTCAGAGCTGTCCACACTAGCTGGCAGCTGCTCTCTGGAGTTTTGTATGGGGGGGGGCATTCCCAGCCTTGCCTGGAGGTGCGGTGTGTGTGTGTGTTTGTGTGGTAGTGGGATTTGGCCTTTCATATTTCTGCATCGCCCTGTGCAAGTCCAAATTTAGTGCCCCCTGCTTCTCGCTTTCCATTCTGCACATGCGCTATGCCGTAGTGGCGATGCTCTGCAGCGCCCCCCACAGTTGGGGGCAGAAAAATAGCTGGAGACCCACGTTTGGGGAACACAGCTTTAACCGGAGTTCCTTTGTTTCCCGAGCTTGAGTATCCAGCTGTTTTTGGACTACAATTCCCATCATCCCTTTCCTGTTAGCTAGGGATGGTGGGAGTTGTAGTCCAAAAACAGCGGGAGACCCAAGTTTGGGAAACACTGGGTTAAAGGATCAGTAATAGGGACTGGGAACACAGCTTGAAATTCTCCACTAACACACACACACATATTCTGCAGCCTATATATGTATTAATCTTGCAAATTCCAGTTGCATAACACAGTTTTGTCTCGAGGTTGGAGGGAGGGGTGAATTTGCACAATTCTAGTATATGCTAGTAGTCATAGGCTATTGAAGGATAAGGCCACCAATTGGAATCGGTTTCACTTGGGTCCTCCCATTTGAGGCATCCGGTTGGCCACTGTGAGAACAGGATGCCATACAAGATAGGCCATTAGCCTGATCCAGCCTCTTTTTACACTTTGATGGCTAGGTGAGCCTTTGGCCTGATATCTTAAGGCCCTTCTTGCGTTCTCCAAATGAGCTACACAGGGCACAGGAACCTTGGCCAGCCTTCTCTTTAGCAACCCTTCTGGGCGCTGAGTTTCAGCAGCACTTTGAAGCTTACCTCCATGAGGACTAGTAACTTACCTCTTTAAAAAAAATCCAAGAAAGTAGAACTACTATAGGGTGGGGATAAAATTGTGACTTTGGTGTGGTCCTAAGGGATCAGCACACCTGGATTGTGTCTTGCCTAAAGATGCTCAAGAAACGCTTTCTTTCTGTCCAGTTCTTAATCTGTAAAGAAGCAGATAGTCCAAACAAGGTGTGCAGTTCTTTTCCTCCCACTGCTTTCTGACTTTTTGTTTGGCTGTTGATGCTGCCTCCCAGGAGAACATGCCCTCCACCCACAAACTCCCTAATATGCATGTGCATCTGATTACCCAGATATGCATAATTTTAAGGGATTGCCTGTGATGGATGTGTGTAATTAAGGAGTCCTAAATTAGCCACTGGCAGTAGCAAATTGGCTACTACAAACCCGGCAGGGTTCAGCCCCACCCATGCTCACCCACTTTACATAATGTGTTGGCATAACCCTGGCATGTGCCACAGTAGCCACAGCTACTGGGTAAATTGAGCTTATTCAGAGAGCGGAAGCCTTGGCAAATAATACAAGGGGAGGCCGCCCATTGTACCGCTGTGTGAGTCCCTGTTCTTTGGGCCAAATTTGCTGCAAATTGGAATAAATGCCCAAATCCTAGCTTGGTGTTTCACACTTCCTTCGTCTTGCACACACGCTCTCTGCAGACTTCTGTTCAGCAGTTCTGGTCTGTAGGGTTGAATCCAGTGTTTGCCCTACTCAGAGTAGTCCATTAATTTCAGTGTGCCTACTCTGAATGCAACCCATGGACTGCAAATAGTAAATTCATGAAGGGGGAGGCTGCCCATTGCATCTCTGTACAGGTCCCTGTTTTCCGAACTTGTTTTGTTACAAATTGCTTCAGAGTAGATGCACTGGAGATAATTAGCTATTCCAGCAGCATGACTTAGCTGGAGGCAACCCACAGACTGCGTAGAGTAAATCGATCGAGGGGGAGGCTGCCCATTGCAGCTCTTTGTGAGTCCCTGTTCTGCAGCAAACGGGAAGAAAGGACCCGATAGTGCCTTAAAACCTGGCTGTGAGTGCTTTGCACTTTCTTTGCAGCGCACACAATTTCCTGGGTATCGTGTGAGCTGGCCTTTCCACTTCCAATTCGGAGAGAGCGGCGCTTCGCCGCTGCCAGAAGCTTAGGGGAAAACGCTGGTCAAAGAACACAAGTTATGTAACATCCCCAGGGCGATCTTTCCCGACCTCCTTTTTTAAAAAAAGTTCTTAGCAGAGGAAGACGGCCAGAATCTTGCCTTCCCTGTTTACTGGCTAGGTCAGTGGACTGCTAACTCTGCCATCAGCCTTGCTGAGGATGGGTGTGGGTGGGAAGAACAGCTCTGTTTTCTCTCCGGACGGACCCCGTGTCAAAAGAGCCATCTTTCACCTTGGCCTGTGTCTGCAAGGCTTGGAAGATGCGTTGCCTGCTTCTGTTTCCTGTGTTGCTAGAGCGTAGAAGGGTTTTTCCACACAGCTTTTATAGTGTTTTCAAAAAGGTCGGCTCGCTGTTTCCCTTTCGCTCTCGCTGCCCGGCTCCACAGGGCCAGAGGTCGCCAGCTTCTTACTTAATCGGGCATTTGCTGCCTTAAACAGGAAGATGGTGGTTCTTGTGGATTTGTTGCTGCTTTGCTAAAGGGGCCGAAAGCTCTAGATTTTGGGATGTTTTGCAGTTAATCTGTGAAGCATAGCCGTAAAGGCACAATTTCTGATTACTGTGGCATTATGTTCTGACTTCCGTGGTGAGTGGTTCCCCAACCCAAGTCTGCTTTGGAGAATGTGCATGTGTGTGTGTGTGTGTGTGAGAGAGAGAGAGAGGGTGGGGGGATGATTTTTTCCCTTACCAACTTTGGGGATGGGGGTGTCACTTTGTGTGATGTAAAACATTCCCAAAGTTGTGCTTATGTGCATTCCCTCCCCCCACTCGTGGCCTGCAAAGAAACAATTGTGATTTTGCAAAGCTTATTTTGATGCAAGGTACGAGGCGTTTCCTCACCAGGGACTAGAATGCTGGATGGTTCGAAATCAAATTTAAACCGCTGTCAAGGCTTGTCCTCGCCAGGGACTAGAATGCTGGATGATTTGGGATTTTTCAAGCAGCTGTTCCTGAAGGGGTGTCCTTTCAGTTGCAGTTGGCGACCCATTCCCCCTAATGGAGCCACCGCTTTGCTTGAGTCTTACTTCCTGGCTTCTCCTAGAATCCTCAAAGCAAATTCCCCGTTCAGGATTGAAAATAACACAAGACTGTTATGCGAACCTGTTGTGAGGCCTCACCCGGGATGGCTGTGTCCCCTTCTGGTCGATGCACCTTTTTTTAATAACAACAATCTTTATTACGGTCCAGAGACCCAACAAAACATTACAAATCAATACACAGTTCATACAGCCTACCTTTTTTAAAAAAGGTATTGTACACCTGCCAGTCAGTGCAGACAGTACTGAGCTAGGTGGTCTGACTTGGTATTAAGGCAGCTTCTATGCTTCTATATCATAAGAGAAGGGCTGTAGCTTAATGGTAGAGCATCTGCTTTGCATGCAGAAGGTCCCAGGCTCAATCCCCACCAGCATCACTTGGTGGGCAGTTTGTGAAATTCCCCAGGTGCCATGGGTCCCTGAGGATCATCTAGTCCAACCCTCTGCAATGCAGGGATATGCAGCTGTCCCATACGGGGATCAAACTTGCAACTTTGGTGTTATCAGCACCCTGCTGTAACCAACTGAGCTATGAGGTTTGGAAATCTTTGAAGTGATCCATGAGGACTACTGCCCCTTGCCAAACAAATCTCGCAATCACTCCTCTCCCTGCCCACCCACCCTGCAAAAAAAATATTGGCTGTTAAAGTTTGTATTTGGAAGGGGCTCTCATAACAAGGGACTTTCCTTTTTGAAGTTTCCTGGCTTAGCCTGGGCAGGGTTTTTGTCTGCTGTTTGGACAAGCGTTGCTTAATCCGCTTCATAAGATTCCCGGAACTGTCCCAAAAAGTTCTCATTTCAACAAAGGAAATCTGGGGGAAAGGCTAAAAGTCAAAGTAAGGCCCCACTTTTCCTGGGGCACTCCTCGAAGCCTCTGCGGGCGATGGGCTGGCGACCCCGGATGGGGACCCAATAAAAATAACCTGAATTGAAACTGCTGCCTGGCTCATCTACCCTGGATCCTCCTTTCATTCTTGTGGGGTGTTCCTGGCCGCCAAGAGTATAACAGGATATACTGCAGCACCTTTAATAGTCGCAGAAGGGCTTTGACCAAAATTGTGGGTGCCCCATGCGACAACAAGTAAAACCGTGCCCCTGTAAGAGGCAAGAACAGTGACTCATACTGAGGGGCAACAGGCAGCCACCTCTCCACAGGTAACTTTATGTACAGTATTGGTTGCAATTGATCCAGTGGGGATGGAATTTGCCGTCGCTCCATAAGTGAATGCTGATTGGAAAGATGTGCAATATCCAGGAACAGCAATTCGTGCAGAGGTGCAATGGGCAGCCTTGTCAGTCTGATTGTACTTCTTGTTTTTTTAAGAAAGATTTAAATTGTTCCTCAGTTGCAGCACACCAAGTAGCGATCAGATTGCTGATTTCTGTGGCTGACTGTGTGAGCTTCTCTGTCACCGAGGATTTAGTTCAGGGTGTGTTGGAGAGTTTTGTTGTTGTTGTTGTGGGGGTGGGGTTTGGGGTTTTTTTTGCTTTCAAAGGAAGCATCTCAGCCAGGCTTAACCACCAAAACCAGCTCGGTGGAGCTGCTTCCGTTACTGGGTTGGCAGTGTCGGGGAGGGGAGAGATCATGCTTCTCTCCTTCATCTTGCCAGACTCTTCTGAATCAAGAATGAGTAATGGCTGCAGGAGAGATGTCTTGGAGAGGCCCTCTCTGTCTCTCTCACCCTTCAAAGATCCTGAAAAGAGAATTTAGCAATACACTGAGCCCTGTGAGCAGCAAGCATCAAAATCAAGCACTGCTGGAACAGAAATCCCTCTCCCAAAGTGCATCCGTAGGGGAGGATGACAAGGGATCAGGCCTTCTTGGTGGTGTCCCCCATGTGTGAAACTCTCTTCCCAGTGAGGTTCAACTGGGTGAACATCTTTTCGCAGCCAGGTACATAGTGTGCTGCCAAACCTTTGTAATGTTGTGATGCAGGTGTGGTTGTGTTGTGTCATAGGAAGCTGCCTTATCAGACCGCTGGTCCACCTAGCTCAGTATTGTCAACACTGGCTGGCAGCAGCTCTCCTGTGTTTCAGACAGGGGCACTACCTGGAGATGCTGGGGATCAAACCGGGGACCTCTGATGCACTACCACTAAGTTGCAACCCTTCTTTATGCATTGCGTTATTTTTACACGAGTTTTTGTCAGCTCCTCCTAAATTATGCGCACCACTTAAAATATGTTGCTAGTCTCTTGGACACCTTGTTGTACAACAAGCGACTGGCAGCTGAAATAAAAGCAATATTGAATGATCCCTAGAGGAGGAGCGATTTGTGACCTTGTGTGTTGCTAAAACACGCACCTGGTTGTCTGCGTAAGACTCGTCATCGCCACAAGTGCGCAAGAGCGCCTCCTTGGAGCGCAAGTCTGCATTGCTTCCCCTTTTGGCCGAACTGTGCCCAGACCTGGCTCCTTTTGGCAGGGGGTGGCGTGTGCTCAGTTTCCCCTTTAATTAGAGAGCTCTGTCTGAGCTGCTGCCAGCCCAGCTGCTCTGCGGTTACGCCTCTGTCCAAGAGAGAAAGAGGCATCGGAGGTGTCCAATTAGCTGCAGGCCACCTTCCTGTCTTGGCGTGATCTCATTCTTCAGATGTTGCTTTCTGGTTCCCGGAGCTTTGGAGAGGACAAAACAGGGTGATGATGATGATGAACTGAGGCCTTCTTCTGGAAGCCTGTTGAGCCAGCTTTTGGCTTGTGCAAAATGGAATAGGTAATGCTGCATTTTTCCTGTTTTATTCACAGTGCCAGGGTGAGTTGTTTCAGGCCCATGGGCCATATCCGGCCCTCCAGCTGTCTTTTTCTCTCCCAGGGCCACACTGCCTTTCTGGCACTGATTTACATCTTGTCCTTGAGTTCATTTGTTTTTGCCTGAGCTCTGATCATGCCTCTTGCTTGTTTGTACAGTATATGGAAAAGGCTTGGGGGGGGGCGTTAAACTAGATTATTGTGCAAAGGTAGAATCCACATTCTTGCTCCACCCACTTTTGCCTCTGGCCCCACCCACCAATGGGATGTGGCCCTCGGAAGGTTGCCAAAAAAGTAATGTGGCCCTCAGGCTCAAAAATAATCAAATGATCAGCTTTGCCTCTTCTTTATGTTGCTGGTGGTATATATACCTTTTTCAAGCCAGGGTGCCTATAAAGTGTTTGTGTGTATAATTTTATATTATATATATATATAAAAATAAAATTCTGTGTGTGTGCTGGACACAAGGTCTGATTCACTCTCCCTACCATTTTTTTTTCCATGCCAAGCGAAATCCTGATCATGAGTAACGGTTATGACTGCACCTGGCAGCCTTTCTGGGAGATTGCCTCATTCCAGGAAATGTTTAAAACATTTTTTTTCTTAGAAAGCGAGTTCCCACCCTTATTATTATTATTTTTTCAAATGTTTTCGCCATCTCTTCTGCCTCTCCCCCCCCTCACCTACCCCCCTCTTTAAAAAAAAAAAAAAGCCCCACAGTGGACCCGGCTTCTCTGCCGTATTACAGAAGATCCCTTGTTATAAAGCAAACTGGAATGTAGATTTTGTGGTACTTCTCTGAGGGTGAGGGTGAGTGAGGGTGACTCTCCTGAGCCACTGCTACAAGATGGTCATATCTTGGTGCCTGTCCTCTGCATTTTCCTTAAGGGAATCAGAACTTCTTCGCTTAAGAGTTTCATGACTCTTATAGAGCGGCTCCCTTCTGATCTGTCTTGATCTAACGCGGATCATTCTAGAGAAGCAAAACAGGGTGTGTGTATTTTGATTATCTTACCGTGTTTTTCCCCACATAAACTCCCCCCCCCCCTTGGATTTCCACTAACATTTTGGGATTCTTTTTGCCAAGCACGGATGGAATCTGAAACTACGAACACTCCGATGTGTTTGTTTTCCTGCTAATTTTGCCATTTTGCTGCTTGTGAATTCTTCCAAGGGGCTACTGGCTGGGATGAAATAATTCTAATAACTTTCCCTGCGTTTGCAAAAAAATTAAAAATAAGACCAGGGGTCGAGGGTCCTCCTAGGTGATCCTTCGAGGTTTGTAATCCCATCAGCCTTTGTCCATGTTATGGTGATGAAATTGGGGGGGGGGGGGTATTAGGGACTTTAAAAGCGTTGGTTTTGAAATAGTAAAGCTTTTTATGGCTCCAGACCCTGTTATTATTAACAATAATATTTCATTTATATCAACCCTTTCCTCCAAGGAGCTCAAAGTGGTGCACATAGTTTTTCCTCTTCCATTTTATCCTCGCAACGACTATGAAGGTAGGCTCGGCTAAGAGACTGGCCCAGGATTATATCAAATGAGTTTCATGGCTGACTAGGGAACTTGAACTCTGGTCTCCCAGGTCCTCGTCTGACACTCTAACCACTGCACCACACTGGCCCATGTAATAAATAGGTAAATAATAAATATTGGGAGTCTGGGGCAGGGGGAAGAGTGAGGGTCAAGCTACCCTAAGGTTGCTAGGCAACATGCAACTCTACTCCCAGGCTTCCCTCGGGCAACAAGGCCGTATGACAATCGGAGTCTTATTTTCAGAATGTGGAACCTCGCCAGCCTTCTGTGTTGAGGAAACGTGATTCAAGTTGCCGGCCTAGAACCCGCCAGGCCTTCTCATAGGATGGCTGTCCTGTGCTTGTTTTTCCTCTACTGTTGTGCCGGCGTCCTTTATCTGCTCCGGTTCTGTGGAGCCTCCCATCGCACGGCCTCCCATGTTTGAAGTGTTCATGTTTAACTCTTCTTCCCCGCTTCTTGTTTTTCTCCTTTCCACCCATTAGGCGATTCTGACGGGATCTCTCGTAGCAACCTGTGAGAGCTTGAATGACACCCATGCACGGCCAGTGCGATTGATGAGCCTGCTTTGGGTGCCTATTAATAGACGGTAAAGATGGGGCAGAAAGTCACCGGCGGGATAAAGACTGTGGATATGAGGGACCCGGCCTACAGGCCCCTGAAACACGAGCTCCAGGGGCTGGATTACTGCAAGCCGGCCCGATTGGACCTCCTCCTAGACATGCCCGCCGTCTCCTATGAGATTCAGCTGCTGCACTCATGGAACAACGATGACCGCTCGCTCAACGTCTTTGTGAAGGAGGACGACAAGCTCATATTTCACCGGCATCCGGTGGCCCAGAGCACGGACGCCATCCGGGGCAAGGTGGGCTACACGCGGGGTCTCCACGTCTGGCAGATCACCTGGGCGATGAGGCAGCGCGGCACGCATGCGGTGGTCGGCGTGGCCACGGCGGATGCCCCCCTGCACTCGGTGGGGTACACGACACTCATCGGGAACAACCACGAGTCGTGGGGGTGGGACCTCGGGCGGAACCGGCTGTACCACGACGGGAAGAACCAGCCCAGCAAGACGTACCCGGCCTTCTTGGAGGCCGACGAGACTTTCATTGTGCCCGACTCGTTTTTGGTGGTGCTGGACATGGACGATGGGACCTTGAGTTTCATCGTGGACGGACAGTACATGGGGGTTGCTTTCCGGGGACTCAAAGGGAAAAAACTGTATCCGGTCGTGAGCGCCGTGTGGGGCCACTGTGAAATTAGGATGCGCTACTTGAATGGGCTTGACCGTACGTATCCTCTCTTCTTCATTTTTCCTACCTGGATTTGAGAGTCTGAATTGGCTCCTCTGTCTGAGTCACTGTTCTAGGGTTGCCACTATTCAGTCTTTCCACCTGCTGAGTAATTTTGTCACCTTTCTGCATTAGGTAGCCCTGGGTCATCTAGTGACTCCCAGTTGTAGGCATTTATGCTGCCTTTGGAGCGGGAGGGTGCCTGTTGCATCTCTGAATGATGCATTACTCTGGGCTGGTCTACCTCTAAGCCAGGCGATTGTGTGTGGCTTTTCAGAGGGCAGGTTAATTCCCTTCCTTCTTCTCTTCAACACTTTAGAAATTAATCTGTTGAGGGTAAGTAAGCCTCCCATTCTGACTCAGAATTAAAATCAAGAACTTAGGGAACTCCAGGTCTGGAGGTTTTCCACGGAGCAATCCTCCCTGGGTCCTCCATAAGTTTCTGTGAATGCATGTATGCTTTTAAAAAAGTGCAACAGGCCAGACACTTGTCTGCTTATCTAAATTCCTGTTAAGGATAGGAGGAGCTTTGTGCTGAGTCACAGCTTTCGAAAATGACTCAGTGAAAAATATCTGGCCTGGCCGCCTCTAGTCCTTTCTAGCCTGTCTTCTCCCTGCGGTGTGTGACACCTTCTGTTGTCTGTCTCTGGTTTCTCCCAGCTGCAAAAACTTTAGTGGCACATCCTGTGTTTTATTAGTCCCATGCAATTTGCAAATGTGTGTGTACTTGGCAAGGGAACCTGCTTCTCAAAACGGAAGTGGGCACAGATTGCAGGAGGGGTGGTGTTCCTCGCTTCCACCCCAGAGGGGACCCCCTTTTAAGTGAAGTTTTACAGGGCTATCCCAGCATCCTCGTTTGCGCCTGTTGTTCAGAGGAGACATGGCAGGCAGAGGCATCCCAGGAACACCTAAGCAGGCCCCGTTGGAAAGTGGTTAAAAGCCAGCTCACTTCCTTTTGCTAAGTGAAACGCACAGTTCATTGCTTTAGCGTCTCTTTGTGAAAATGACAGTTAAGAAGGGCAGGTAGAACTGAAGTACAGGTTCATATGGACTAGGGAACTACCCAAATGTACCCAAAATAAACTACCCAAATGGAAGAGAAAGTAGTCCATATTCTGCACTAAGAGAACCTGGGTTTTGTGGGGGAAACCTTTTCTTTATAACCCAGTTTGTGTAAGTCTGAGTGTTGGTGCAGAGTCTCTTTCTGACTATGAGGAGCTGCCCCAGGCCTAAACTTGGCACTGAATTCCTGCCCCTGGAAATTCTGCTTACTGAGTTTGTTCACCTGGCTCCCAGTATTGCGCCAGCAGTTCTCTGCAGCCTTCAGGGCTAGTAAGTTGTTTCTCTTCTTCCATGAAGTTGAGGTTATCAGGATGGCCTGTTCTGCAGTTGACTAGAATTGCGACACTGGCCTTCTCAATCTAGAAGAGGCAGCTGCTTGGGGGGGGGGGGGGCGTGTATGGCTGGATCTAGCTGGATCTATTCATTTGCCTGCAGGTTACATCGCCGTAGCCTTTAGACTGAAGGATTCTCCTGCCGCAGCCTAGAGTGGGGGCTTCTTGGCAAAATAACATTCAAGCTACAGGTTTGAGAGGTCATGGCTGTCACAGGCCCTTTTAACATTTGGTTGTATCGAGGCCTATGCAACACCTGAGCCCATGCCATTACCTGTTTTTGCTCTGTGCCTTCCAAACTGAGAGGCTCCGTGTGGCGGTTTGTTGCATGCCAATAGTTGTGCAGTAGAGATGGCCATGCAGGCAGCACACAAGTGTGTTTTGAGTTACGCTTGCATCAATCTGCAAGCAGAAATTAGGAAGCTTAATAATAATAATAATAATAATATATTATTTATACCCTGCCATCTGGCTGGGTCCCCCCCGCCACTCTGGGCGGCTTCCAACAAAGCACTAAAATACAATAACCTATTAAACATTAAAAGCTTCCTTAAACAGGGCTGCCTTTAGATGTCTTCTAAAAGTTTGGTAGTTATTTTCTCTTTGACATCTGGTGGGAGGGCATTCCACAGGGCGGGTGCCACTACCAAGAAGGCACTTTGCCTGGTTCCCTGTAACTTGGCTTCCCGCAGCAAGGGAACCACCACAAGGCCCTCGGCGCTGGACCTCAGTGTCCGGGCATAACGATGGAGGTGGAGACGCTCCTTCAGGTATACTGGACAGAGGCCATTTAGGGCTTTAAAGGTCAGCACCAACACTTTGAATTGTGCTCGGAAACGTACTGGGAGCCAGTGTATGTCTTTCAAGACCAGTGTTATATGGTCTCAGCGGCCGCTCCCAGTCACCAGTCTAGCTGCCGCATTCTGGATTAATTTTAGTTCCGGGTCACCTTCAAAGGTAGGCTCTTGTGGAGGTGTGGGCTGTTTCTTTTCAAAACCTAGAGCAACCTTTGCCAACCTGGTGGTCCTACAAAGGAGAGGCACCCAGGACCCATTCAGAGGGCCCTCTGACTGGCTGGATGGTAGAGCATCTGTTTTGCATGCAGAAGGTCCAGTCTGCAATGGCATCTCCAGGTAGGGCTGGGAGAGACTCCCTGTCTGAAATCCTAGGGCAGGCATAGGCAAACTTGGCCCTCCAGATGTTTTGGAACTAAAACTCCCACCATCCCTAACAGGACCGGTGGTCAGGGATGATGGGAATTGTAGTCTCAAAATATATGGAGGGCCAAGTTTGCCTATGCCTGTCCTAGAGAGCCACTTGGTCCTCCAGCTGTTTTGGGACTAGTAACTCCCATCATCCTTAGCTAGCAGTGGTCAGGGATGATGGGAATTGTAGTCCAAAAACATCTGGAGGGCCAAGTTTGGGAAACCCTGGTGTAAACAGTACTGATCTCAATAGTCTGGACAAGGAACACCGAGCTGAGCTTTCCAACTTCCCTGGTGGATGCAGAATGCACTTGGACTTCGCCAATGACTTCGCCTTCCAGAAGTTTGAAGTTATATTTCTCTCTTCCTCTGCCTGCTGCCCCCGCCCCCAGTTTTCCAAGCCAGCCAGCGGTCTTCTTTGTGATCAAGGCTCACGTCTTCAACTACCTCAGTGGAAAATGTGTCTGGGGAGGAAATTGCAGCTGGAAGTAAGTCACCGCGCTGAGGCTCTACCCAAACGAAAAGGGAGTTTTTGTTGCCCATATCCGTGACGTCGGCTCTGCGCGGGGGGCCTGTGCCAGGTGTCCTGCCTGCAGAGTCGGTCAGCAAGCAGGGTGGGGCTCCTTTTCAGGAAATCTTAAGTCCACAAAATGCAAATTTCCTCAGATCCTTGCCAGGAGAGAAAGATGCTACCTGGATTGAGATCGGCCAGTGCTCCCAGCTGGGAAGATGTGTTGCAAAGTTGTGGGATGTTTTTCCAGGGCCTGTCTTGAGAAGGGCAGTAGCTCCGTGGCGGTGTTTGCCTTGCATGCAGAAGTCCACAGCAGCATTACCAGGTAGTGCCGGCTGTGAATGCCTCATCTCTGAAAACCCCGGAAAGCCACTGCCAGTCAGTGTAGACGGTACTGAGCTAGATGGATCAACTATCTGATTCAGAATAAGGCAGTTTCCTATGTTGCAAGGAAATGGCCATAGCTCAGTGGTAGAGCACCTGCTTTGCATCCTGGTGGTTCAGTCCCCACTGTCTCCAGGTAGAGCTGACAAAGAACCCTGTCTGAAAACCCTGCCAGTCAGTGTAGACACAGCTTGGCTAGATGGACCCAATGGTCTGACTCAGTTTAAAGCAGTCTCCTGTGAGATCCTGAGTAGTTTTATTTATCTTCTTATTTATAACAATACTTACAATATGTACTGCAATTTCTTTAGAAAAATCAAATCAGTATAGACACACACTCATACAACCAAAATTAATTAGCCAGCTAAGAGTTCTTCTAAGGGACATGGGTGGCGCTGTGGGTTAAACCACAGAGCCTAGGACTTGCCGATCAGAAGGTCGGCGGTTCGAATCCCCACAACGGGGTGAGCTCCCGTTTCTCGATCTCTGCTCCTGCCAACCTAGCTGTTCAAAAGCACATCAAAGTGCAAGTAGATCAATAGGTACCGCTCCGGTAGGAAGGTAATCGGTGTTTCCGTGCGTTGCTCTGGTTTGCCAGAAGCGGCTTAGTCATGCTGGCCACATGACCCGGAAGCTGTACGCCGGCTCCCTCGGCCAATAAAGCGAGATGAGCTCCTCAACCCCAGAGTTGGTCATGAGTGGACCTAATGGTCAGGGGTCCCTTTACCTTTACCTTACGTGTTCTTTTAAAAGTTTTTTCATTAGTTGTTTGTTTGCATAAGAAGAGTTTTCAGCCATCTGAGGCTGAAAACCCAGGCTAGTGTCCCTCCAAATATTGATGATCTCCCATCATCCCTGACCATTGACCATGCTGGCCGAGACTGATGGGAGTTGGAGTCCAACCGCACCTAGAAGTGTACCACATTGGCTACCTCTGGTGTAAAAGTTGCTGAGGGCACCTGTTCCATCTCTGTGAGAAGATTCTGCAACACTGGGCGAATAACACCAGAGGCTAGTCACACTTCCTTGAAGTCTCTCAGCCCCACTCACCTCACAGAGTGTTTGTTGTGGGGGAGGAAGGGAAAGGAGAATGTTAGCCGCTTTGAGACTCCTTAAAGGGAGTGAAAGGCGGGATATCAAATCCAAACTCCTCCTCTTCTTCTTCTTCTTCTTCTTCTTCTTCTTCTTCTTCTTCGCTTCATGCTGAACTGAATGTGCAAGTGATTTTGAAGACCGAGCTTGGGGTATCAGTGTTTATGAAGGCCAGGGCTGTTAGTTAGAACAAGATCTGGCAGGAAGTATCTTTTCATTCAAGAGAGATTGAGCCAGGCTAGTGGAAGGCAGATGTGGCAAAACCTGGGAGCTATGTATGCGCTCCACATCCACAGGAGCGCAATTGTGTACGGTGTTGGGTGCAGAAGAGTGGACATGGTTTTCTTAAACTGCTGTATCTTGGCTGGGTTCTTTTAAAAAACAAAACAAAACAGATTTGTCTGAAGTTTGGACAACTTCTGGCATGCAGTGTGTGGGGTGCTCCGTGCCAGATTTCAGACTGCTTGAAGAAATCCTCTTCATTTTATTAACATTTGGAGAACATTATTGTCGTGGAATGTTTGTAAGAGACAGGCGCGCACAGTGTGTCTGTATTAAACAAGACATGTAGTCCTGTACCGAGGCTCTAACGGAGCTGTGTTTGTAGAACTATAGCTGTACCTCGGGTTACATACGCTTCAGGTTACAGACTCCACTAACCCAGAAACTGTGCTTCAGGTTAAGAACTTTGCTTCAGGATGAGAACAGAAATTGTGCTCTGGCGGCACGGCAGCAGCAGGAGGCCCCATTAGGTAAAGTGGTGCTTCAGGTTAAGAACAGTTTCAGGTTAAGAACGGACCTCCGGAACGAATTAAGTACTTAACCCGAGGTACCACTGTAGATCAGTACTGCTGCTTATGACAATAATTGTAGTTGAAGAGCGCTGGGAACTGCACCTCTGTGAAGGGTGAACTACGGTTCCCAGGATTCTTATTGAGGAAGACATGTGCTTTAAATGGATGGTGTGCAGGCAGCCCTGGATTCTATACTGATAAACATCCTCTTTCAGTCTTTTGCATGCTGCAAAGGGGTGCTTTGTACCGTACATTCTTAATTCTTAGCACTGAAGTTAATGCTCTTTGGCTCTCTTGTTTCCCCTCTCCTGCAGCTGAACCTCTGCCTCTGATGGACCTTTGCCGGCGCTCCGTCCGCCTTGCCCTGGGCAAGGACCGCTTGAATGAGATCCACGCACTGCCACTGCCAGAATCCCTGAAGAGCTACCTTCTCTATCAATGACCCCCTCGTTTTGGGGCAGGGTGGACAGACACTCTCGCGAGAAGCAAAAGAGAAAGATGGATTGAGTGGACTACAGTATTCTTGGATATTATATATATATAGACATACATCAAACTTTCACTCTCCTAATCTGCTTCAGTCGATCCCAGCTTGGATCCAGTCCCTCTCCCCATGCCAAATTAGGGGGTCGGGGAGAGAAACCTACAATACATGCCTTTCGAAGAGCCCAACCTACTTAAAAGCCATGTTCTGCCCTCCAGAGATCTCTGTTGCAAGAAGTCGACATGATGTGATGGAATTAAAGGTACCAGGTGCTCAGGTGGGGGTACAAGATGGTTTGCCACGGACCTGAGGATTTTTTTTATTTAAAAAAACCTGCCCAGCAACGCTTCAAGGAGAAGATGATGATGACACCAAAAATATTGCTCCGTGCGGACGTGTGTTTTTAAACAATACTGGAATAGGCAGCCGTTGCGGGTGTCAAAGAAATGTCTTATGTCCTGTATGCGAATCCTGCTCCTCTTTAATTTTGATTCTGTGTTGGCCTCTGCCTTCAGACCACTCAAATTGCTTGCCTTTCTTTTCTTTTTCTGGGAATTCACTTGAACCTGTAGCCTGGGAGTTGGAGATATGGGGGGTTACCATGGGATGAAGCTCCAGTAGCTCAGGGTTGGAGACCCTGTGGGTCATCTGGATGTTGTTGTGCTACAGCTCCCATCATGCCTGACCGCTGGCCTCAGTGACTGGAGCTGATGGGCGTTGGGAGTCAACCATCATCTGCAGGGCCACTGGTTCCCCATAGCTGCTTGTGAAACAGCTAGAGAGCCCACCTTGGGTTAGGATGTGGTTGTGAGTGATGAAGTCTCAAGAATTTGCTCTCCTAGACTGGCTTCGCCTTGAGTTCCTTGGCAATACTCCCATCAGCTCCCCCTCTTTAGCCAAGTCTTGGTTTTAGTTTAGTTGACCTGTGAAATGGGTTTAAAATAGGCATGGAGTTGTCGTCCAGCACATCTGAAGGACCGCAGTTTAGCCACCCCTGATTTAAAATCCTGGTGATGCCTGGGTTTACCTCCTGCTTTCTTAAGCCAGCTCTCTTTCCCATCACAGTATGTTGGTCGCAACCATTGGCGTTCCAGTCCTGTTGGTGGGATATGGAGAAAGATTTGGCCAAGCCAGTGACTATAGTTTTCTTTGTAGTGTCTGCTCCTATCAGATTTTATTTTTTCGTCAAAAGAGAATTCTCCATCTTGGCCTTACCCTGTCCCTGAACACAGCTATCTTGTCAGGCTACATTCTTACTGTGCATTTAAAGCACAATGCTACCATGTTTGACAGTCATAGCTCTCCCATCAAAGAATTCTGGGAGCTGTGGTTTGTTCAGGGGGCTGAGAGTTGTTAGAAGGCCTGCCCACCTCATTCCTGTTAGAGCTAAAATCCCCAGAGTTCCTTGTGAAGGAAGGAATGATGGTTAATTCATACTGGGAGAGAAATAGGGGTCTTCTAACAACTTGCAGCACCCTCAATAAACTACAGTTCCCAAAATTCTGGTGGGGGACAGCGGAAGCCGTGACTGTTGAAAGTCGTATCCTAATGGTCAAAGTGGATGTTTTGAATGTGGCCCTAGAGTACCAGCTATGGATTGACCTTAGCACAGAAAGAGAGCTGAATCTTGTTGAGCGAAAACATGCCCCAGTTTGGTACAGGGCGGGAAGTGTCAATGTGAACACTACAGTCCTTGAAGACTCAAGAGTACATCCTTCGTATGCAAGGCACACAAGGTTTTCATCTAGAAGAGCAAATGTTCTCCTTTATCCGAGCAACCTGAAAGCCTTCCCCAAAAAGCTTCTGAACTGCCATCACAGAGGGGTTTATTTGCACAATTTTTTTTTTCCATTATGGGGGAGGAAAATAAATCTGCCTCTCACTTTCCCACCCTCACCATACTTGTGTCAGGTGTGTTCTGTAGAGGTACAAATGAGCTTATTTGTTAGAAAATGTTAATATATATTTTGTGGGGGGGGGGGTCCCCCCTTTGTATAGAAGAGGACTGTTTGGGGTTTTTTTGTTTGTTTGTTTTTTAAAGAAATGCTGCTGTAGGGTTTTTTAAAAATGAAAATAGCCTAGTTTTTAAGAAGCACAGAACTGGTGCCAAGTTTGGATTTGGGAGGAGACCTTGACGTGCCTCCCTTTTTAAAGTCAACTGTTATAAGTGGGACACTTTTTCAAATTGCACAGAGGATTTTAATGTGTACAGAGCCGAGGATTTTTAAACCAATCCTACTTGTGTCTTTTCCACTGACACTGGGAATTGTCCTCATCACCTCTTTGGTGTGTTTTTTTCTTTCATTTCTCCCGTTTTTGTTTCTCTCTAGTCTTCTACCACCCTTCCCATCTCCTCTTTATACCTCTTGGTGTATTTGGCTTGTACGGTTTTTAAAATATCTCACTAGTCCCACCTGCTCCGTCCCCCATTGACTGTAGATAATCAATAACCAAATTTAAAAATAAAAATTTATTAAATATTGAGACAATAGCAGTTGTCATTTCAAACGGGCTCCACAATTAAGGGGAGTTTTCTGTGTGTTCTGCGATCCTGCAGTGGGGAAGGGGAAATGCATATTGTGACCTCTGGACCGACTGAATTGAATGGATTGAATGAATGAATTTTGCATTCCACCTTTCCTCCACAAAGAACCTAGAGTGGCCAACAGATACACAATTTAAACAAAGGCAAAGCAAAAACATTCAAAATCAAAAAAGAATATTAAAGGTAAAGGGACCCCTGACCATTAGGTCTAGTCATGGCCAACTCTGGGGTTGCAGTGCTCATCTCACTTTATTGGCCGAGGGATCCGGCGTACAGCTTCTGGGTCACATGGCCAGCATGACTAAGCCGCTTCTGGTGAACCAGAGCAGCGCACGGAAACACCGTTTACCTGCCCGCCGGAGTGGTACCTATTTACCTACTTGCACTTTGACGTGCTTTCGAACTGCTAGGTTGGCAGTAGCACGGGCAGAGCAACGGGAGCTCACCCCGTCGCGGGGATTTGAACTGCTGACCTTCTGATCGGCAAGTCCTAGGCTCTGTGGTTTAACCCACAGCACCACCCACGTCCCATTACAATTTTCAAAAGCCGAAAAGCAGATACAGGCCATTTTTCCATCCAATGAACTCAAGGTTGCCGGCATCAGTTGTTCAGCCACCAAATGCCTGGGGAAATAGGAATGTTTCTGAATTCCTCCTGAAATCTGGTAAGGATAATGATGGAGGTATAGGCATACCTTCCTAGGGAGGGCATTCCACAACCAGGGAACCACCACTGAAATGGCCTGAGAACTCAATAGTTTGGAAACTCTCTGTAAAAAGGGTTGTATCCAATGCTAATCCTCCTGAGAGCAGACTCGTTAAATTAACTAACAGAGAGCCAGTGTCTTGTAACAGGGTGATGGAAAATGAGCTGGGAGACCAGGGTTCAAAACCCTCCACACCCAAGAACTTCACTGGGTGACGTTGGGCCAATTCACCATCTCTCAGCCTAAACTACCTCTTAGGGTTGTTGTGAGGATAAAACAGGGAGGAGAGGAACATGTGTCCCATTTTGACCTTCTTGGAGGAAAAAGTAGTGTATAAATGAAATAAAAAGGGGTTCATTTGAATAGGTCTGCTCTAAAACTTAGTTGAATAATAAAATGCATGCAATAATTATAGCAAAAAGGTGAGCCTCAAAATGGTACCAGCAAACAGTGGGGACTTTGTTTTTATTTTTTAAAAGCCACCAAAGTGCCCTAATTTGGCAATTGATGATTGTATTAAAAATTCCCTACATATTCCAGTGTTACCTTGCGGCTTGTCTGCATTGGTCTTTTTTTTTTTTTTTTTTTTTAAAGAGCTCTAGGAAACCACACAAAAAAAGTATTGCAAAGCTTGCATATTTAAGCTTTGCAGGTGGTATCAATCAGACGCGGTTCCTGTTGGAGCAGGTACCTTGGAAGGGGATAAATAATTTTTCTTTCAAAAAAAGAAACCCACCATCTCGGACCATATGTGGGCAAAAAAATCTGCTCCTGCATCCATTCCATTCTCCTTCACGGCTGCTGCTGGAATGCGGGTTTTGCTAGGCCATAAACCGCCTCAGGAGAAATTTTTTTTTTTAAAAAAAATTATTATTATTTTGGGGTGGGGGGGCAGTCGAAGAGAGAAAGGAGAATATTTTGTCCGTGCTGGCTTCCAGACACCCAAACAGCCAGCTGTAGCCAGCAGCTGAAATAAATGACCTCCTTGCAGTTTGGTGTTTATGTACATCGCCATGGCAACCCTGCAGACCCGTCATGGGGACTGCGCAGCCTGGCCTGATGCTCTCGCAAAAGGGCTGTTGCGTATTAGCTAGGCCGGATGGATCTGCCAGCGGGGATATATGTGTGTGTGTGTATATACATGAATATCCTTGCAACGCCTCATGAGCCTGAAACATGACAAGGCAGGCATGAATTATGGGTCTCCTGATGGGCCGAGTCTCCCCCCGCCTTTTCCTCTCTTCTCTCTCCCCCCCCCCCATTTATGTGGTGTTCAATACTTTCCCCGTAGTCATGTGCATGGAATTTACCCTTGGCAGCATTCTCCTTCCTTTCTGTCAGTTGATGCACTTAAGTTCAAGGGGCCTGGCTGCAGGGATGGGTGGGCGAATCCCTTTGCTAGGGTTACTAGGTGAATGTGGTGATCACACAGGGTCCCCGGACGTTTCACCATCTATTGATCCCTGTGCCACCACTTTATTTCTCGCTGCCACCATCCAGGCCCTAACTGGTACAAAACTGAGTCCAGTCAGGGTTAAATTGGAACATAACCTTTGTTTATTTATTGCAGTTTAACCAAGCGTGTGGTTTCATAAACGGTATCGGTCAATTGCAATCATGGGGTGCCTATCCAGACCTATAACTTCCACTACCTGCTCTCACTCACTAAACCACCTCTCAGATATTTACTTGTCTTGCTAGCCCCTAACTGTTCCTGACTGAGCTTATTTCGCTACACTAACTCAACCTACCACAGACTCTATCCCAATTCACTCCCACTCCAACCAACCACCCAACAAACTCCCCTTTCTCCCCTTCCCAGAGCTGGTTTTATAGTCCCTCTGACTCCACCCCCTGGGTTCTGATTGGGCAACTTGTTTAACTAATTCACCTCCAGCACTCTCATATGTTAACGTCACAAGGAGCGTCCCAGACCCTGAGATTTCAGGGCCCAAACCGGAAACCCTAGTTGCATAGGCGACTTAACCGTTCAATTATGTAACTTGAAGATTATGAGTAACATTGTGGTTAGGGGGAGGTATCCAATCAGCTGCATTAGAATTCTTTAAAGCGTCTTCATTGCCGATTGTGCTGGAGATCAGAAAGCCAATATTAGTTCAACCTAGCCAATCTTCCCCTTCTGATAACTGTTTGTTTGTATTGGCCCCAAGTGTGGATGTGTTGCCCTGCAACAGATTGCCTGCTTATCAAGGGCAAACAAATTATTACACCACCAGAATAAAAAAAAGATAATAAAATAGGGAGGGAAGGTCAGGTTAAGGAACAGGTGGAGAGGGGGCTTCGATGTGACCTTTTACCCTTTTTGCATCGCAAGCTCGCACTACTGTGAGATTTTCACATTTTATTTATGTGAGATAGAGCAGGGTTGGGGGGTCTCTGGTCTCTAGACCCAATATGGCCAATTAAACCATTTTCTCTCTCAACCACACCCGTTAATTAGCTGACATCATCATTGGACCTATTCCAGGTCAACTTTGACAGGTTGGTGAGGCCGCCTGCCTACCAGTCACCTGACTTTGCCATTATGTCAGATGATTGGCAGGTGTCTGACACTGACCACCTGTCAAAGTTGACCTGGGCAGGGGGGGGGGAAGAGATAAAGATTTGGCCCACCAGGCCACAAGTGTTTCCCATCCCTGTACTAATACCTTCTATGACACACACAACCCTCATTTAAACAAAGGCAGCTAGTAGTGTTTATGATCCTTCAGGGCCTTATCAACCAGAGGCCCCAGTCCTATGTAATTTATCTATAAAGTCAAAGTACATAGCGTGGTACCTTGGTACTCAAACAGCTTGGCTCCTGAACAAATCGGCTCCCGAATGCCGCACACCCAGCAGTGAGTGTTCCGGTTTGCGAACGCTTTTTGGAAGCCCAACTTCTGATGCGGCTTCCGTGGCTTCCGATTGAGGGCAGGAAGCTGCCGCAGCCAATCGAAAGCCGCACCAGTGGCGTAGCGTGGGTTGTCAGCACCCGGGGCAAGGCAAGTAATTTGCGCCCCCTAACCCGGGGCAAGGCAAGTAATTTGCGCCCCCCCCCCGCTGCACTGTCCCTCCCCCAGATAGTCCCTCGCTCTCTCTCCGCACTGCACCGCACGCCTGGCACCCTCCCCTCTACAGTGGGCGGCGACCTGGCGGCTCAGATTGGATTCGCACAGCCAGCACTGCAGTGAGAGAGAGTGAGTGAGCCAGGTAGGGGCAGAGAGCTGCGAGTGCGAGCACGCCCCCCCCCCCAGATGTTGCGCCCGGTGCAGCCGGCCCCCCCTGCACCCCCCACGCTACGCCACTGAGCCGCACCATGGTTTTTGAATGGTTTCGGGAGTCAAACGGACTCCAGGAACGGATTAAGTTCGAGAAGCAAGGTACCACTGTATTCAGAATTACCACTTGCTACAGATACTTCAGAATGGTATCATTTTGGAGTGCCAGTGGAGCATCATGTCTTTGAAACTCCCCGATGGTTGGAAACCTAGCACCTCAGGAAGTTGGGTGCTAGGCTGGCCTTCTCCCTACAAAGCTGGTTATGTAGGGGCAGGACAAAATTACACAAGAAGCAATTTCTGAATTGTAGAAATAGGAAAGACAGTCTAGGAATACTTTTTAGTGGAGTCTTTGCTGGATGCTGTTATGATGAACAGTGAGATGAGTAGATCTGGATCTGGAAGAGCTGATTCACAGAAAAAGTGCAGAGAGGATTGACGATCTACTTAGAGTGGGGATTGATTTATTATCTATTTTCTTATATTCTTACCCTGCCCTTCTTCCACTGTGTAGGGAGATGGGGAAGAAGAAATTGCCCCATCTACGGCGGTTGAGCTTTGGACCTGTCCATGCTCCCATTTTGATTTACAATCCTCTCGCTGCCTGGGACGCCCTTCAGACAGAGAACTATTTGAAGCCGCAGCCAACTGTTTTGTCTGACTTGTGTGTTTTACAGCTTGCTTACTGTTTAGTAAAAAGGGGGAAAAAACCCATGCACACATTTTTAAAACAAAAAAAACACAACCCTCTCCTCAAGCTTTGGAATTCCTGGTGCCTTGGCTCAGAGTGTTCCTGTTTCCCTCGCCTGCTCTTTCCCGGTAATGTTGCAAGTCACACTGTAATCTTTTGAACGGAACAGCTTGTAAAGATCAGCAAGTTCAGGGATGGTTTGGAGGAATCTGTCCCTGACTTGTGTTGGGGGTCCTCTTCTGCAAAGCGGTCCGATAGCAGCGCAGCGTGTGTCATTATGACAAAAATGAAGGCGGAAGACACATTCGCGCCATACATTCAAAGCTCTAGGGCACCACTTTGAACAGTCTTGGGAGCTGTAGTTTGTTAAGGGTGCTAAGAATTGTTAGGAAGCTCCTATTCCCCTCACGGAGCTACAATTCCAAGAGTGCCCTGGGGAAAGGGACTGAAACCGCTCTGGGAATGCTAGCGCTCTGAAGGGGGGGCAGATAGAGGCCTCCTAATCACTCTTAGCGGGTGGAGCTGTGGGTTAAACCACAGAGCCTAGGACTTGCCGATCAGAAGGTTGGTGGTTCGAATCCCCACAACAGGGTGAGCTCCCGTTTCTCGATCTCTGCTCCTGCCAACCTAGCAGTTCGAAAGCACATCAAAGTGCAATTAGATAAATAGGTACCGCTCCGGTGGGAAGGTAAATGGCGTTTCCGTGCGCTACTCTGGTTCGCCAGAAGCGGCTTAGTCATGCTGGCCACATGACCCGGAAGCTGTACGCCGGCTCCCTCGGCCAATAAAGCGAGATGAGCGCCGCAACCCCAGAGTCGGCCACGACTGGACCTAACGGTCAGGGGTCCCTTTACCTTTACCTTAATCACTCTTAGCACTGTGAATTGCGGTTGGCCTGCCCATGAGGCAAGGAGAGGCAGTTGCCTCAGGTGGCAGATCTGGCTTCCTCCGTGGCGATCCACTGCCTCCTGCCTCCTCCATGGCCACCGGACATTGCCACATCCGCTTCCATGTGTGTCCAGCAGTGGCACGCAGGTCCCAAGGCGATGTCTGTTGCAGCGGGCAGATGCAGAGGAGAGAGGTGATGGAGGCTGTGGAAAAGGAGGGGACCATGGATGGCATTTTCTGTTTTGCCGGAAGCGGCAAAATATTCTGGGCCAGCCCTGCCCTGAGCAAACTACAGCTCCCAAAATTATTTAGAGGGAAGCATTGTGCATTAAATGTGTGTGTGTGAATCTAGCCTTAGTTGGACACAAGCCTTCATGTACAGGCATTTTCTAATGTGGATGAAAGCGTCCTTCAACTCTCGGAAGTTTAGGAAACCAAACTGGAGAAGGCTGGGCCTTTTTTCTTTTGTAATGTGAAAACCACCTGCAGTCCTCTTTGAAACCTTGAGAAAATGGATTGGACGCCATTTCTGGAGAGGACTGCCATGTGATATTTATATAACGAAGCCTTGTCTGCCTTTATGTTCTCACCAGCCTCTCCGCCTTTGTTTCCAACGAGCCTCCGGTTGCCTGTTAGCCCTGAACTCTGACATCTGATGTCCTGAGAACAGGGTGTTGTGTTTTTTTCTCTTTTTTTTTTAAGGAAGTCAGTTGGCCCTGATCCTAGGACCGCGGCCCTGCCTTGTAGCCGCACCGAACTCCAGTGATCTCCCCCGGGAGAAATCTGACCAGGGCTTTCTAAGAAGACATGCACATAGTAAAAGTTTTTGGTGTGTGTGTGCTGATTTGGGAGATGTTCCAAAGGTTTACTTTTAAAAATAGAACACAAGGCATTTCCAAAGTTAAGGGTCCTTACTCACAAGAGAGTGTGGTTTGCTAGATATGGTTAGTGCTAAACGGTGTGATTGACAACTGGATATAAAGTAGCTTCTAGCCCATTCATATAGAATCAAAGGCTGCCAAGACATCATACATTTAAAACACATGGCTCCCCTCAGAAGTATCCTGGGAACTGTAAAGCTAAAGGTAAAGGGACCCTTGACCGTTAGGTCCAGTCGCAGACGACTCTGGGGTTGCGGTGCTCATCTCGCTTTACTGGCCAAGGGAGCCGGTATACATCTTCCGGGTCATGTGGCCAGCATGACTAAGCTGCTTCTGGCGAATCAGAGCAGCACACGGAAACGCCATTTACCTTCCTGCCGGAGCGGTAGCTATTTATCTACTTGCACTTGCATGTGCTTTTGAACTGCTAGGTTGGCAGGAGCAGGGACCAAGCAACGGGAGCTCACCCCGTCGCAGGGATTCGAACCGCCAACCTTCTGATCGGCAAGCCCTAGGCTCTGTGGTTTAACCCACAGCGCCACCCGCGTCCTGCCCTGGGAACTGTAGTTCACCCCTAATATGAATACAGTTTCCAGCATCCTTAACAAACTACAGTTCCCATGATTCTTTGAGGGGAGCCAAGTACTTTAAATGGATTGTGTGTATGCAAGCCTGGGCTCATAAGAGTCCTGCTGGATCGGACAAAAGTCCCACCTAGTCCAGCATCCTGTTCTCAGAGTGGTCAACTGGATGCCTATAGGAAGTCCTGCAAGCCGTACTCTCCCTGCCTGCAGTTTCTAGCAACTTGTGTTGCTAGAACATAGGCATTATGTTATGCTAGAACATAGGCATTATGGTTAAAAACATAAGACAAACCGGCTGGAGCAGACCAAAGGCCTCTGAAACAGTCCTGAAATTTGAAATGCTCTGTGGTTGTGATGGGGTGCAAAGGACAGGGGGCAGAAGCTCAGTCATAGGAGCATTTGCTTTGCATGCAGAAGGCCCCAGATTCAATCCCCAGCACCTTTAGCTAGAGCTTGGCAAGAGCCCTGTTTGAAACCCTGGAGACCTGCTGCCAGCAGGATTTAGTTGGAGATGACCTATTATTAATATTAATAATACAATGAACTGCCTTTCATACAAGTCTCAAGGCAATTTACAAGCATACAATAAAGACAACTAAAGATGGGTTTAAAAACACCCAAGACTTTTAAAGAAAACACTAGCCAGTTTGCCAAAACAAAAAATGTTCCTGGAAAGTACAGGTAATTGGGCTTCTGTCATATCTCAGTAGGGATGCTGTTCCGCAGAGCAGGAGCAGAGCAGTGAAGGCCCTGCTTCCGATTTACTGTGAGACAGGCTTCTGATATGTTAAGACATTTGAAGGAGAAACTTTCCTGTAGAATGCAGTGATCTGCTGGGCCTCCTGGTCCCATGCTGCATGGGTCTTTATATGTTAGTACCCTTGAACCTGGCCCAGTAGGAGATTGGCAGCCATTATAGATCTTAGTAGCAACAAAATACGTAGTCTACCTCTATTGATTTCACTGGCGGCTGGATGAGGCTGCTGGTAGTCCAAAACATCCGGAGGGCACCCTAGATTGGTGGAGGCTGCTCTAAGGGCTTGGTTGGGTCTCTCTTAAGTTGTCTTGTCCCAGCTGAGGTCAAGTCTGGGCAGGAAAACAGCTCAGCTCCAGCCGATGCAATAATTTCCCTCCCTTGCTGGTGACATGGAGAATTGCTTTGGCATGTGTCAGCTGAGGAAAGGAGGCTGGGCTGTGTGTGTGTTATTGTAATGAATTTTATGAATTATCCAGGTTACACCTGGCAGGAGGAAAGGGACTGCTGTCCAGCTCCAAACAATAGTCTGGGATACTGCTGTTATACTCCCTGTCTGAACTTTAACCTTCCTTGTTCTGTCATCCAGAAGAGACTTCCTTGTCTGTCTCCTAGTCCTGTTTAGAGGATTCCCCCCCACCACCTTTCAATTTTGCTTCATTGTGTGTTTGAGATTCTATGAATTTGCCCCTAAGGGATTTATCCAATCTTAGGTCTACTGAAGAGTAGACCTGCTGAAATTAATTGCTAACCCACTCATTTCAATGGGTCTATTCTGAGTGAAACTTAGCTGGATACAACCCATTTTCTCCCTCTAACACTAGAACTCATGGTCAGCCAATGAACCTGAAAGTTGGAAGATTCAGAATAGTTAAAAGAAAGTACTTCTTTGTGCAGTGTATGGTTAAACGATGAAACTCATTCTCACAGGAGAGGCAGTCATGGCCACTAGCTTGGATGGCTTTAATAGAGGGTTAGGCAACTCTATGGAGGAGATGGCTGAGGGCTACCACACATGAGGGTTATGATCGGCCTCCAGGCAGCAATGCTTCTGAGTACCAGTTTCTGGAAACCAGAGGAGGAGAGTGTGTTCTTGTGATCAGATCCTCCTCAAGAATTTCTCACAGGTATCTGGGTGGATGGGCCTTTGGCCTAATCTGAAGGAAAGAAGAAGGTGGTCTCTGAACCAGATTTAGAGGCAGATGATCCAGGTGAATGCATGGGTCTCAAGGAGGCTTTTTCACTGTACCCACACTGGGAATTCTGGAATGACAGGTGCCCAGTGTGCATTGGCAGGCAGGTGTGCCAGGGAAAGGAGCCCATATGGTAGAAGAAAGAGAGAATCTGCCCAGGTGGCACCGAGCCATCATAATCACCCAGACCAAATGGTGACGGAGTTTGGAACGAACGGTGAGTAATCCCTTCCCATTCTCATTTAGATGCGGAAGCCTTTGCTGGAGCAAAGCCTCCTCTGTGCCAACCTGGCTGCTTCATAGCGCTTCACCAGACAAGCAATTTATTGAGAAATCATCCTGATTTGCTTGCACAAAGTGTACACAGGGGTTAGGTTATATCTGGTCTGTACTGAGCATTTGTTCTGAATTGTTGGTGAGGTTATGCCACAGTGAGCATGCATCTTGCATTCATCTTGGTCTGCAGTAAATGGTTAAACTATGGAACTCGCTTCCACAAGAAGCAGTGGCGGCCAATCAGCTGGCAGCTGGTCATTGGCAGTTTGTGGTCTTTGCTTTTGGCCACATGGTTTGCTTTCAAACTGTGCAGGCAAACTGATATAACTGTGATGCTAAGTGATTGACAGGTCCTGCCACCCTGCTGAAGGGTTAGAAGAGATTCCAATCTGCCCCACTGATCGAGTTTCCCACCCCTGGAATATGATAGAGTTTGAATTGAGCTGTCACTTTAGACTATCCTGGGACAAGCTGCGATAGTGCTTGCCTTAAATATGCCTTGGTGAGGACAAAAAGGACCAAAAAAACATGAAAAGCGGTTTGTGAAAATCAAGAATCATTTTTCCCTTTGTAGGAAAAACAGGCAGGGTCAGCAAGATCAATGGCAAAACCATTTTGAACAGATTTTTCTCCTCACATTCCCTCTTGGGGCCTGGCTACTCTCGCCAGTTATGAAGCCAAGGAAAATGGACCCACACCTGCTTCCTTTGAGCAGTGTGAGGAAATGACTTTGCCTTCCAAATCGTGGTTGTTGGTTTTTTTGTGTGAGGTGAGTGGAAATCACCTGTGATGCTTCTGCATGGGACTATACCCTCATGTTAAAGTAAACCCTCAGTCATCTCTTCCCCTTTCCCTACCCACCAAATTTTGCTGCGATTTAAAATTATAACCAGCATTAGCGGAAGAGTTTGGGAGAAGAGATCTTTCTAAACTTTTGCTTTAGCGAACCAAACTCCATTCTAATTAGGTGATACAATTTCTTCAGATGAAACCCAGCTCTGAGGGGGATATAAGGTTTTACAGTGCCCCTTGTGAGATGGTGTGTTTTGTATATCTCGTTGCCTAGCGACGCCAAAACCACACTGATGTGAGAGACTGTTTTATGAGCGGGCCTCGCTGTTCTTGGACGGCCGACAGTAAGCAGAGTTATTTCAACCACGCTGGAGCCTCTTTTCCTTCTTTTTTTAAAAAAAAAGAAAAATAAAACAAAAAAACACGCACGTACCACCGAGCAAGTGTGAAAGAGATTAGATTCCTATTCCTCAAAGGGCTTGGCCAAGTCCCATGTTGTCAGAGGCCTACTAGCCCTTGGGCAGACCCTAGATTGTTCTACAGCCAGGTGTGCAACTCCCAAAATGGCATGTGAAAGTACATTGATATTACTTCAGTTTAGCAAGCACCACCTTTTAACATTTCAAAACCTCTGTTTGACTCCTGGTGTAGGAAGGTCACCATTTAAATTTCCTACAGGAGTTGAATTTTCTAATGTTGTGTCATTCTGGGGTGGAAATGCGGGGCCTCAAGTCCGGAGAGCCGGAGGCAACCCTCCAAGCCCTCCCTATCTGGCCCTCAGGACTCTCCCAGGCCACACATCTCATTGTCCCTGTTCTACACCATCTTTTAGACCTCGTCTGCAGTATCATACAACTTTAAACAGCCATAGAATCATTGAACGGTAGAGTTGGAAGGGAACCTGAGGAGTCATCTACTCCAAACCCTTCAAGCCTTTCCCCCCAAAATTATAGATACTGTAATTTGTCAAGGGCGCTGAGCATTGTTAGATCCCTATTCCCCTCATAGAGCAAAAATTGTCAGAGTTATTGAAATATACGCGGAGACGAGAGTGGATTTCAAGCTCTTTTTTCAGCTCATAGTGGTGAGGAGGAATGGAAGTTCCCCTAGAATGTCTGCCTTATATAAATTATTTACACAATGGGCCCCACGTGATTGGCTAATTCCGGGATTCTCCTGTAGGCCAATCAGGTTGTGGATTCTCTTCCACCTGGAGCTGGATTGGGTGGCTCCTGTGGACCAATCAAACTGCTGCATTCTGGATCCTATTGTTCTAGGACCAATCAGACTGCTGCATTCTGAATCCTATTCAACTCAGTACATAACAGTTATTTAACAGTCAATCTCTCTTCCTAGGGAACTCTGGGAATTTCAGCTCTGGGAGGGAAATTGCAGTCTCCTAACAAATCATCATTCCCATGATTCTTTGGGGAAAGCCATGACTTTTTAAAGTGGCATGATATTGCTTTAAATATATAGTGCAGTTTAAGCCTTAATGTTTTTGCCTGGTTGGGAATGTGTTCTTGAAAGCCAGTAATGCCTCTCACATGCCTGGATGGAGGATTGAGAAGGGTGTCTGAGTGTCTGTCAAAACCAGTCTTCAAAGATTAAAAATTGTACAGTGGTACCTCTGGTTACAAATGCTTCAGGTTACAAACACTTCAGATTACAGACTCCACTAACTCAGAAGTAGTACCTTGGGTTAAGAACAGAAATTGCGTGGCGGCACAGCAGCGGGAGGCCTCATTAGCTAAATTGGTACCTCAGGTTAAGAACAGTTTCAGGCGAAGAATGGACCTCCGGAACGAATTAAGTTCTTAACCAGACGTACCACTGTATTCATTATTTCACCCACTTTTGCCTTTCCGGCTCCATCCATATATGGCAACTCCAAGTGAGCACCTCAGGCTGCCATTTAAATTTCCCACAATGCCTCGGGCTGATGCTACATCAAGTATGGGACTGGCCCAATACATTTTGCTGCCTGAGGCTCAGTGGCAAAGATTACTTCCCTATAAATGGCATGGCAGTTTCCAAAGCCAGCAGAGTTATTTTAGGCAAAAAAGAACATAAAAAGCCACAAATGCTCCTCTCTCTGGTGATAAAAATACAACCATAATAAATTAAATAAGACAGCCTCCCTGGCCATGTCAGCGCTGGGCAGCTGGAACATGACAAGCTTCCATTTTAATTTCCCACAATGCTCCAGGCAGTTGCCTCAAGCAGCTACAGTGCTACAGCTCACCAGAGGGCATATTACCAATGACGTCTCAAGGGAAAGGTTGAAGCTCAGTGGTAGAGCATCTGCTTTGCATGCAGAAGGTCCCAGGTTCAATCCTCAGCATCTCCAAGTAGGGCTAGGAATGTATCCTATCTGAAATGCTGGAGAGCTTTAGCAAGTCAGGGTCAAGAATAGACGACCAAGAAGATGCTGTGAAGAAAGCAAGACTCACTTCTGTGCCTAGAAGAACTTGAAATTGTTTGAACTGGCCCAGCTTTTTCGTTCTGGCGTAATGGCTGCAGAATTGCTCCAGGTATGTGATTTCTTTTACTGAGATGAAACCTGTTTGGGGAATCTGGGAGAATTCCAGGAGGTTTTCAGTTAAGCTACCAAGAGAGGAGTTAGGCCAGACCTCTGCATTGGGAGCCTAGTTTCTGGTACTGCCCACCCCATGCGGTCACCAAAGTCCATCCAAGCTAAAAAGTGGAGGGTTGTGTGTGTGTTTGTGTGTGTAGTGTTAGAGGAAGAGGTGGAGGGAATTCCCACTTTCTTAAAAGCAAAGGAATGCAGGCATGGAAAATCCCTCTAACGGCAACAAATTGGAGCTGAAACCACATGAAAAGAAAACAGTTTGTGCTGTTTTAGTAGGCTGCACAGGTTGGAAAATATACATTAAAAAGTTATTCTTGGAGAACTGGTTCCCAGTGGTTGTTCAGCTAGTAGTAGCAAATCCACTCCCGAGGGCCCCAGGACTCAGGAGGGGCCTCTCACTAGTCAAACCTGCCACCCACTCTCATACCCTCCAACATTTCTCCGATGAAAATAGGGACGTCCCATTCTATAATGATAATTTTTCTGGCCAGCTTCCAACTTAATAAAAACATAAAACATTTTAAAAAAACGTCCGTATACAGGATTGCCTTCAGACAGCTCGGGGGGGGAGGGGTCAGATAACTCCATACCCTCCAACATTTCTCCAATGAAAATAGGGACATCCTAAGGAAAAGTGGAACATTGCAGGATCATATCAGAAATTGGGAAAATCAAATCCCTGGAAACTAGGGACCCTTGGAGGGTCTGTACTCTCCACTGGGCCATTCTGAAGCAAGGGTGGGAAGCATGTGGCCCTCCAGATGTCAGTGATCTACAAGCCCCCATAATCTCTGCCAAACATGGCAGATGGTCATTGAAGATGGGAGAAGTATTTCAGTAACATCTGGAGGGCAGGAGCTTCCGTACTCCTTCTGGTCCCCATATAAGAACTTAAGAAAAAAAAGCAGAGCTTGCAGGATCAGGCCAATGGCCCACCTAGACCAGCATCCTTTTCCTCACAGATGCCTGTGGCAGACCCGCAAGCAGGACCCAAGCACAAGAGCACTCTCTTGTCCTGTGGCTTCCAGCAACTGGTATTCAGAAGCAGAGAAGAGGCCATCATTGACAGCCTTATCCTTCATGAGTTTGTCCAAGCCATCTAAGTTGGTGGCCATATAATCCTATCAGCCAACGGTCCCTAGCAGAGAGGGAGTTTTCTGCCTCCCCTACTTCCTGCCTCCACCTTCTCTGCTTCTTTGCTTTCCTGGCCTCTTCTTTCCTTCCTCCAACCTACCCAACTTCCTCCATTTTGCAGATCTCTGCCTCCTCCTCCTCCAACAGCCTCCCCGTGTTGAGAGACCATGGAGGCGTCATTTCGCAGACACGTCGGAGCAAGCTTTGCAGGCTTCCTGTGAAAGGCACGGACAGACGTCTTTGTGGCCCATTGTCACAAAGCCGAGGCAGACGGTGGCTTTGCCGGCAGTGTTGCCCAGATGGTTTTGTGGAGACAGCACAGCTGGCCGCAGTTAATCAGGACCACACTGCAGGTAGATGAAAACCAGAGGAAGCTTTGTCAGGCTCGGCTCTGTCACGAGTCCTGCGGAGACATTGTGGAGAGCGTGTTTGGAGGAGGAGTTGGAAGAAACACGGGAGCTGGAGGAGTCTGATAAGGGGAAGGTCCTAGCGGGCTGAGGTATGATGATCCGGGACCCTGGGAGGAGTCTGGCAAAAACACTTAAGGGAGCTGCAAAGGATGGCGGTGAGGGGTTTGGCTAATGGGGAGGGTGTGATCTGAGGAGAGTAGTGAAAGCCACATAGAGAGGCCTACGTCTGGCCCTCGGACTTGACAGTCTCTGTCCCTAGAGTGCAGTGGCGTAGCGTGGGTTGTCAGCACCCGAGGCAAGGCAAGTAATTTGCACCCCCTAACCCGTGGATTTGCGCCCCCTAACCTGTGGATTTGCGCCCCCGAACCCTAACCCCCAGGTGTTGCGCCCGGTGCTGCCGCCCCCCCCCCCGCACCCCCCACGCTACGCCACTTCTAGAGTGGACAATACTGGCCTAGGTGGACAAACTGACTGACTCACTCAATATAGGATAACTGCATATGTTCCTAAGGAGGGAAAGCTTTTCCTCACTTCCCTTCTATTCCCCCACACTAAAACACACACACACAAAATTTCTCAAGAGGAAAAAAGCTCCCCATCTCCTATAATGTTCCACTTTGCCTCCCTTCCTTCCACCCCTCTAAAATTGCCGCCGGTCTCTTCCCACTTGACTTAGAAGCCACTAGGCCCAATGTGCCTAGGAGTTGCTATGCAACCCCCATGTGCTCTGGCTTCTTGGCACAGGACAAGGCCCTGACCTGTGTTGTTTAAGCAAGGCTCTCTGTGCATGGGAATGGGAGCTGCCCGAGCCAGCCAGAGTCATTTGCCAGATTTATGACACCTTTGCAAAGAGCTTGTACAATCCTGGCATGAAGCGGGGTGGGGAGCAGGCTCGGTGCTGAGGGGCTGGTGTCCATTCCTGGCACTTCCCTCAGGCGTGTCTGGATTTGCTGCTTCCCGACAAGGGCAAAGGGACTTGTTAATTGCTACAGGCACTGATAGCGATCACACTGTACTCATTGCAGCCTACTGGTCTGGCGCTTTCCCCGGTGGCTGATCTCACGGCCTGGTTTGTAGGACAAGGAAGGAGCACTTCAGAGAAGGAAGGAATTTTCTGGAGCCTGAAGTGTCTGAGTGCTTTCCTCCCCCTTCCTTTGAACTCTGCCACTGGCTTTCTGTAAGACCTTGGGCTGGGTGCTATATTTCTATCTAATGATTCTAATCTAAGCTGTTCTATAACAAAAATTTATTTTGTGGAATGTAGGGATGAGCAAATTGGTCCACCTTTTCATGCCTAAGTTCCGTTCCCCACATTTCCATATCAGTTTGCAATTGTTCAATTTATTAGATTGTTTTCAAGGATAATGTGCATTTTTATGCACACTTTACCCTAGTATGTACATTTTTGTGCACATTACTTGGCTGCAGAACTGCACTGCAGAATTCAGAGAAGCACGCATTTCTAAGGAGGGCTGTGTTTCAGTTCAGTCTCTGGTTTTAAGGTTGCAGGATCAATCTGTGGCATCTCCAGGCAGAGCTGGGAAACACTCGCTATCTCTGAAAGTCTGGCGAGCCTCTGCCAGTCGGTGTAGACAATACTGAACTAGATGGGCCAAGAGCCTAGCTTGGTATAGGGCAGTTTCCTACCTTTGTCTATCTGAAGGGAAGGGCTGTATCTCATTGCAAGGGCATCTTCGTTGCCTGCTGAAGGTCTCAGCTTCAATGCCCAGCATCTCCAGGCACTACTGGGAGTGTCCCCTGTCTGAATCTCTGGAGAGCTGCTGCCAGTCAGTGCAGATAGCACTGAACAATTGTGGCAACAGGAAAAGAAAAGAAAATAGTGTGTGGTCATATGTGCGTGCTCTGCCTCCACAACTGGTGGCAGTAATGCTTCTGAATACCAGATGCAGAAAACATGGGAGGGGAGAGTGCTATTGTGTTTGGATTCTGCATGAGGGATTCCCACTGAGACATCTGATTGTCCACTGTGAGAACAGGATGCTGGACTAGGTGAGTCATTGTTATGTTCTTATGCTCTTAAGCACCCTAATAATAATCATAAATAATAAATTTTATTTATACCCCACCCTCCCCAGCCAAGGCCGGGCTCAGGGCGGCTAACCACCAATAATAAAAACAAGTTGAATGAATACAACTTAAAAACAAGATTAAAATACAACATTAAAACATTAAAATGCAGCTTCATCACAGGAGGAGAAAGGAAACTGAGCCTTTTAACTGTGCAAACTTTAATTTCCAGTATGTGCTTTAAACCCTCCCACAAAATAGTTGCAGTATGGATGCACCCTGCTGTATGGGGAGCTGGCTTCAGGCACCAGGCCCATTGGCAGACCAACTCTGTGATACAAAGATGTCTGCAAATGTGACATGAAAGCTGACAACATTAACCCCCACTCTGTGGGAATCCCTTGCCTGGAGACAGACAGACAGGACGTTTAACCATAACAGTGATCAGAGGAAGAAGGACCACAGAAATAAGAAATGGCATAGTACACCTGCATCAGCACAACAGGACACCTTCATCTGCCCTGCCTGCAACAAAACATATCTCCCCTGTATCAGTGTCTATAGCCACAGCAGGCGCTGTAACTCTCCAATGGTTTGACTTCACCCCCTCTAGGTCTACTCCTCCATTGTCTCCCGAGACAGATGGATGCCAACCAGGATGCACCCCAAAATCCTTTAAAAAACCCAGACCCTGGAAATGTTGGGGATCAAACCTAGGACACTTCCTGTATACAAAGGATATTCTCTGCCACTGAGTTGTGGATCCTTCCTGCAAAACACTTAAGTATCAGCCGAGTCAATTAGCCACAAATTGGCCATCATTTCCAGTAAATGCAACCTCAGCGTCTCACACGTTGACTCCGAGACAGACAGACTGACTAACCCAGCCCAACCACAAGCTGCAGCAGCTGTGTGGCAGGCTCTGAAAGGGAAGAAAGAACATCTGCCCTTGGTTTTCTTTGGGGTGGTTGTGTGTGTGTGTGTTTCTCCTGGCTTTTTTCCGCATGTGTGTGCATGTGGTTTCAGCAGAATGGTGCAGGCAGATGGGGCTGGAAGCCTCCTGCCCACAAAGTGACGAGGAAGATGGCTGGCTGCCAAGGTCAACACAACCTGACTCTGACAATGTCATTCTTTAGACTGACTGATGACATTACAAGCACATTATCTTGGGTCAGATTACCAGAGATCTATCTCAGCTTCTCTCCCGTAACCTGGTGCTCTCCAGATGTTTTGGACTACAACTCCCCTCATGCAGTAGTGGTTGGTGCTTGTTGGGAATGGTAGGGCGGAAGGCAGAGAGCCCAAAGACAGGCAAAGCCAGTGACAGGTAGAGGCAACTAAGGGTGTATATGGGGAATATGGCATCAGTTTTCCTGATTATAATGCTGTTGGTTCAGTTAACATCAGTGCACACTATGGCAAATCTTGGCCAGTGAACCAGCATTCATTGAACCTCAGCAAAATTGAACCTTGACTGCGGTCCAATTAATTGGCCGGGATTTGCCACAGTTTGCGCTGACCATGTTGATTGGATCAATAGATTAACAAATGCTAGCCCTTCTGTTCCTTTCATTGTGGAATTATGGAACTGTGGCTTTTTGACCAATATGCTGGCATGTCACCCTAAATTTCATTCACACCAGTGGTTTTGGTGTGGCACAACAATGACCATCACTGAGCAATGTCGCTACCTCCTCCCCCTGCTTTACATGTAGAAGGTTCCAGGTCCTATTTCCGGCATCTCCAGGTTGGGCTGGCTGTGGCCCCTGTCTGATTACCCAGGGAGCTGCTGCCAGTCAGTGTAGACAATATTGAGCTAGATGGACCAATGCCATTTCCTATGTAGCAGTAAGGGAGGACTGTTGCCTTCATGCCCTGCCTGTTGGACACCTGACTGACCACTGTGGGAAACAGGATGCTTGATTAGAGAGACCTTTGGCTTGATCTTGCAGGACTCTTCATGATGTTCTGTCTCCCCTTCTTCTCAGGGTTGTCCCTTCAGTCACAAGCACCAGATAGTCTCCTCTTGTGCTTCCTATGGAATCCTGCCGGACCACTGCAAGAGAAGAAGGGGTCTGGCCTAGGCCATCACCTGGCAGATGTTTGCATTTCTGGACTCAAGGTACAGAGGAAAAGGGTTGCTGAGGAAGGAGGTGGGAAGGGGAAGAGGGCCGCGGAAGAGACGAGAGCCGGGAGGACTTTCGTTTCCTGACTGGAGAACTTTGGCTGACACACCAGCTGTGAGTAACACACACAGACTCAGTGACACCGGCCTGGTGGCCTATTTATAGCTTGCCGGCAAATGATCCCCCTGTTTAATCGCCTAGCGAGCAAGGCTATGGTCAATGTCGCTGGAGCAGACAGGAAAAGAAGGCCTTCCAAGAAGCTGTCCTTTGTTCGCTTAAGGCAAGGCCATCTGACCAGGATCCTTGTTAGAGTGGGGGTGGCCCTCAGCGGGTGAAGAGCACCTGATTTGTAAAATGAGACATGCCAGATGCCCTTGAAAGATCAACCTTGTCTCTTATCCCCACCCCTCAATGAACGAAAGCTTGGTGGGACGCGAAATGTTCTTTGCACGTGCTCAGAGGTAACAGTGGCACCTTTGTAGAATGAGAGGGGTTGAATTGCTCTCCAAGCTAGGATGCCCTTGAAAGTTCATCTCTTATTTCTATCCCCCCAATGCACAAGAGCAGCTCACAGGTACCTTGGTGATATGGGAAATGTTTTTTGCACATGACCAGAGACACAAGGTCTTCATTTGTAAAATAATAGACCTTGGGTTGTTCTCCAAATGAGACATACTGAGATGCTGTTGAAGGATCATCTCTCATTCCTATTTCTCCCGCAGTGTACAAGAACTATTAGAAGAGAGTTGGTAATATGGGGAAATGTCCTTTGCACATGCTCAGAGGCACTAGCAGTGCCCCATTTGTAAAATAGGAGGTGTTGTGCCATTGTTCTCCGGCTTGCCATTTAGGCTGGGGTTGATCCAGGTATGAAGGAAAGGCTCTCTGCACATCCCAGCTCATTCTTCTTGCTGAGATGCTGAGATGGACTCAGATATGTGTTGGGAAGGTTATGCCTCAGAACAAGTAAATTAATTCTGAACCCAGGCAATCAAAATTCTGCAACCTGAAGGTAGAGAAAAAATATTCTGCAACTGTATACATTTTTGCAAAACTGAACTGAGGTAGTATGCATTAGTTATTCTGCAGAGTTTTACTATTCTGCACCCAGTTTCCAGTAATGAAGGATATGGTGGTAGACTCCCTATCACTCACCTGATTTCACAATGCCACCCTTTTTTAAAAAAACAACAACAACCACAGCACTATGCACGAAACCCTGACAATGGTGACTTGCAAAGTGAGTTACAGGCAACATGAAAAGAGGTGCATAAAATTATGCATGGCCTAGAGAAAGTGGAAATAAGTTTTTTTTCCACTCCCTCTCTCATATAGCACTAAAACTTGGGGCTGACGAATGAACCTCCATGTTGGGAGTTTCAGGACAGACGAAAGGAAGGAGTTTTTCACACAGCTGCCTAGCTGAACCTCACTTCCACAAGAGGTAGTGATGGCCACCAACACGGATGGCTCTAAAAGAGGATTAGACAAATTCTTGAAGGCTAAAGCTGTCAATAGCTGCTAACTCGGATTGCGGGGCTCTTCCTCCACAATCAGAGGCTGTATTCTCCTGAATACCAGTTGCTATAAACTTCAAGAGCAGAGAGTGCTCTTGTGCTCAGGTCCTGCTTGCTGATTCCCCATTGGGGGATCTGGTTGGCCCCTGTGAGAACAGGCTGCTGGACTGGGTCTGGTGCAGCAGACTCTTCTCATGTCCTCATGCTTAGGAAGTGAATCCAGAAAGTCAGATTTTCTACAATGCCCAATCCCTTCCTGAGGACTTGCTCAGCTGGCAAGGATGTCAGAGAGTGGCAACTGAGCAGCCTTCCCCAACCTGGGGCCCTCCAGTTGTTTTGGACTACAGCTCCCATCAGCCCTTCCCCTAACTATGCTGGCTGGGACTGGTGGGAATTGTGGTCCAAAACATCTGGAGGGCACCAGGTTGACTAAGGATGGGAAATGAAGCATCCAAGCAGGTGTCTGTTACTCAGGGTTTCCGGAGAAAAGCTTGTGGACTTGAATGCCCAAGTCATAGGGGAAAGAGGATAGACTGGAGCCAACTGTCTGGATGGAAATTTTTGAATAATCAGCACCTGGAGTTTGGCTAGTTCAGCTTTTCCCATCCTCTTCTGTCTGCGTTCCTTAACCCTGTGCAGGCCAAGTCCTTCCTTCAGATGTCTGCCTCCTATAATACAAAGGTCAGGCTATGCCACAAGAGAAGAATTAAACAAACTCACAAGCAACAGGAGGGCAGTGATGGCCACCAGTTTGGATGGCTTTCAAAGAGGACTGACAAATTCATGGAGGATAAAGCTATCAATGGCTACCAGCTATGCTGACACTGCTCTGCCTCCACAGGCAGAGGCAGTAGTGCTTCTGAATACAGTGGTACCTCAGGTTAAGAACTTAATTCGTTCTGGAGGTCTGTTCTTAATCTGAAACTGTTCTTAACCTGAAGCACCACTTTAGCTAATGGGGCCTCCCGCTGCTGCTGCACCACCGCCGCACAATTTCTGTTCTTATCCTGAAGGAAAGTTCTTAACCCGAGGTACTATTTCTGGGTTAGCGGAGTCTGTAACCTGAAGCATATGTAACCTGAAGCGTATGTAACCAGAGGTACCACTGTACCAGTTTCTTTAAGCCACAGGAAAGGAGAGTGCTCTTGTGCTTGGGTCCTGCTTATGGGTTTCCCACAGGCATCTGGTTAGCCACTGTGAGAACAGGATGCTGGATCAGACGGGCCATTGGCCTGATCCAGCAAGCTCTTCATATGTTCACATGAGAGCAGCTGCCAGTCAGTGGATAGTGTACTGAACTAGGCAGACCAATTGTCTGATTCAGAGTACAGTGATAACTCGGTTTAAGAACAGTCCAGTTTAAGAACGGCTTGGTTCACAAACTCCACAAAACCGGAAATAGTGTTCCGGTTTGAGAACTTTACCTCAGTCTAAGAATGGAATAAGGGACGCGGGTGGCGCTGTGGGTAAAAGCCTCAGAGCCTAGGGCTTGCCGATCGAAAGGTCGGCGGTTCGAATCCCCACGGCGGGGTGCGCTCCCGTTGTTCGGTCCCAGCGCCTGCCAACCTAGCAGTTCGAAAGCACCTCCGGGTGCAAGTAGATAAATAGGTACCACTTTATAGCGGGAAGGTAAACGGCGTTTCTGTGTGCAGCTCTGGCTCGCCAGAGCAGCGATGTCACACTGGCCATGTGACCCGGAAGTGTCTCTGGACAGCGCTGGCCCCCGCTTCTTGAGTGAGATGGGCACACAACCCTAGAGTCTGTCAAGACTGGCCCGTACGGGCAGGGGTACCTTTACCTTTTTAAGAATGGAATCTGAACAGTGGAAGGGCACCGGCGGCGGGAGGCCTCATTATGGAAAGCATGCCTCGGTTTAAGAACAGTTTTGGTTTAAGAATGGACTTCCGGAACGGATTAAGTTCGTAAACCGAGGTGCCACTGTATAGGAAGCTACTATATATTCAATGTTCCTGTTTAGTTAACTTTAGATGTCTAACGATATCTAAAAGATCCTTTCAACCCTTATGTCAGAGCTTCCCAAAGTGTGTGTATCGCGACATGTTAGTGTGTCGGCTACAGTGCATAGGACTCCCTGCTCTCCTCCCGGGGCTGGAAAGGGGTTAGTTTAAACTCTGGTTTGCTAGTAAAACTGAATTACTGTGCCGCAAAATGATGCGTGTCTAAAAAGTGTGTCACCAACATGAAAAGTCTGGAAAGCTGTGCCTTATATATTCAGCCGAGGAGGAGGAAGGGAGAGCACACACACACAGAATTTGGGTGGAGTAGGCGGGCGAAAGTTTTGTGTCAAAACCAGGTGTGCATGAAGGAAATGGGTGTGTACCCCTCTTCAAACAGACCTGCCTAAAATGTTATTAATTCTTTACATTAATATCCTATCTTCCCACCAAGTTGCTCAAAGTGTTGCACTTGTTTCTTCTTCCTTCCCATTGTATCCTCCCAGCAACGCTGTGAGGGCTGGTTCAGCTGAGAGTGAGCAACTGGCCCAATGTAAGCTTCTCTTGACTGAATGGGGATTTGAAACCTGGTCTCCCAGGTCTTAGTCAACACTCAACCAAACAGGCTTTGTTTTATGCATGGTTTTATCATTGACATTTCTATTGTTAAATTGCTTGAAGATGCTTCCTAGGAAGCATCAAGAATTCCTAGGAATTCATCAAGAAAATAAACAGACTTTTTTTTGCCGGCGGGGGGAGGCAAAATTATTTGCTTTCCGTTCTTTCTTTGAGTTGTCATGTTTTTGGGAATTGGTGAAAGCAAGATCAAGTAATTTAGGACAATGCCAGGGAATGGTGACTCTGTCAATATTAGTCATTTTTTCAACTTTAAGTTCAGTTCTCCACATTATCACATTGGGTGTTTTGTTTTGTTATTAAAAAATCAAAACATCCTCATCAGCATTTTAGTGCAAATTTCTCCAAATATACTCATTTCTGTATGCAATATATTCCCCTAATAATAATGCATTTTTGTAGGATATTTTCACAAGTATTTTCGGATTTATGCACACCTTAATATAATGCATTTTTATACACATCTCTTGGTTCTTGGAGAACCAAAATGCAAAATTAAGAGAAGTATGTATTTCAGATGATGGCTGTGTTTCACTTTGTGTATTCTTTAAAAAGGTAAACATTAGGTTTGCCTTTCAATGCAAACTGAATCAAATTTTGTCCGCATCCCTAGCTCTCCCTGCCCACTGCTCCTTTTGCTGGTTGGCCCCTGTGAGAACAGGATGCTGGATAAGATGGCCCATAGGCCTGATCCAGCAGGCTCTTCTTATGTTCTTACACACACTGACCAGGATCAAGTGCAACGATTTGTGGAGATACCAGCCCAATCCAGGGTGCAAAGGGAGGCTGAACAGAAAGCAGCACTTCTGTGTCGAAGACACAGGCGAGCAAGGGAGAAATTCCAGAGATTTTTCACGTGCAAACGGATACTTCCTTTGAGAGTCTCTAGACTAAATAACGCTTCTTGTGTCTGGAACTGACGGCTTCTCCTCTCACTAATAAACTCCTACAGCTGTGTGAAGAAGGCAGTAAAAAGAAAAAAGAAAGACAGAGGATGGTGCCTGGGAATGTTGCAGTATCTTCTGTCTCGTCCCAGGCCCATGAATATGAGGGAAGGGTCCTAGCTCAGCGGCAGAACATCTGCCCTTCGCATGCAGAAGATTGCGGAATCTCCAAGTAGGGCTGGGAGACACCACTTTCTGAAACTCTGGAGAACTGCTGCCAGTTAGTGTAGACAATACTGAACCAGATGGACCAATGGTATAACTCGTGGTCTATGTCTTAAAGGAAAGGCTGTAGCTCAGTGGTAAAGCACCTGGTTGGCATGCAGAAGGCCCCAGGTTCCACCCTCAGCATCTCCAGGTAGGACTGTGAGAGAGAGAGATTCCTTTCTGAAACTCTGGAGAGCTGCTGCCAGTCATTGCAGACAATACTGAGCTAAATGGCCAATGGTCTGACTTACTATAAGGCGACTTCCTATGCCTCTCTGAACTTCAACATTTATTGAATGTTAGTATTAGGTGCTGGACATAGTAAGTTGTATTCAACTAAGCCCTGCTTGGAGGACAGCCCTTGAAGTGAACAGATCTAAGTTAATCATGCCCATTCATTTTAGTTGGTCTGCTCTGATTACAACCAATGCTGGATGCAACCTAGTCTCATGCTTTGTATTTAACAGTCCGTCAAAGCAAAGTGAGGTGGCAGATGCGGGGTTCTATTAAGAGTGGCAAAGTTGGGCCACAATCCCCTGGGAATGTTTCTAGCCTTGCTGTTTTCCAGCATCTGTGTTTTGAAGCTAGACTGCTTTTGCAAATGCAGGTTCCACTGAGCGATTGTGGCACCTGGTAGCCATTGATTTACACATATATACAACCTGATACACTGCAAGAAGATCAAACCTATCCATTCTTAAGGAAATCAGCCCTGAGTGCTCACTGGAAGGACAGATCCTGAAGCTGAGGCTCCAATACTTTGGCCACCTCATGAGAAGAGAAGATTCCCTGGAAAAGACCCTGATGTTAGGAAAGATTGAGGGCACAAGCAGAAGGGGACGACAGAGGACGAGATGGTTGGATAGTGTTCTCGAAGCTACAAACATGAGTCTGACCAAACTGCGGGAGGCAGTGGAAGACAGGAGTGCCTGGCGTGCTCTGGACCATGGGGTCACGAAGAGTCGGACAAGACTAAACGACTAAACAACAACAACACAACCTAACACAGTGGTACCTCGGGTTACAGACGCTTCAGGTGACAGACTCCGCTAACCCAGAAATAGTACCTCGGGTTAAGACCTTTGCTTCAGGATGAGAACAGAAATCACGCGGCGGTGGCACGGTGGCAGCAGGAGGCCCCATTAGCTAAAGTGGTACCTCAGGTTAAGAACAGTTTCAGGTTAAGAACGGACCTCCGGAACGAATTAAGTTCTTAACCCAAGGTACCATTGTATATGGGTGAGAGTGGAAGTGTTCTGGAACAAACCCCAAATGGTCAGCAGAGCCATGAAACCTCGTGTCCAATTTCCCTCCCATGATGCTTGTTCCCATCATTAAAAAAAATTTCACCGAGCGTTGCTTCCTGTGTTTGATCTCTACCAGGCACCTAAAAGCAGTGGTGACTGGTGCCCATTGAGACTGTTAGAGCAGAAGGCAGAGAGCCCAAAGCCAATGAGTGGCTGAGCCAGAGCCAATATTAGCCAAAGCCAACTAGTTCTAGTTTTGTCCCCACCCTCCTCTCTGCTGAGTTCTTTAGTGCAGCAGCACTAAGGAGGAGGAGGAGGAATCTGATATGGCCACTCTCTGGACTGGCTATCGATGAGATGGCAGGGCAACTGGAGGGCTGGCTGAGGGCACTAACTGAGGTTGGTGGGGCAGTGGCGCTTTTGCCCTAAGTGGACCAGCCTCCCTTGCCTAAAAGGTTGCTTATCAGCACATTGTAGAAACTCAAAATTTGTGAAGCACATTGCAAACTCTTATCTCATGAGGAGTTTTCCGCAAGTCATTGATCAGAGTGCCATTCTAGTAGCTGCCAACAGAGGGCAATGAATGGTGTGCACATGATACTGAGCATCCGAAGCTGTCACATGCTGAGTCAGGCCATTGGTCCTTCTGAGCCGACTCAGCGCTATCTCCCCTTCCCAGCAGCATCTCTCTTGACTCTCAGGCTCCCATCAGCCCCAGCCAGCATTGCAAATGATCTGGCACAATGGGAGTTGTAGTTCAGCTGTATCTGGAGGGCCACAGTTGTCTTCAATGGGGAATGTGTCCTTTCTGATAATGTTGGATTCTCCTCAACCCCCCCCCCCCCCATGGCCAGCGGTCAGGGAATATGGGAGTTGTTATTACCACAACACCTGGGGATGGGCACAGGTTTGCCACCCGAAATCTACATGCAAAACATGTGCTTTACCACTGAGCTGCAACACTTCCTTGAAATGGGTTGAAGGGGGGCTGGAGTTGTGGAACCGGGAGAGAGACATTTTAGGATTCAGATTTTGTGGCTCTGGGCTGATGCTGCTAGGAACATGGTGCTTGCTTCAGCATCCCCTGCCATATCTGCTTGACCTGGATCAGGGATACAGGGGAGCTCAGTTGCAGAGCACCAGCTTTTCAGGCAGAAGGTCCCAGGTTCAATCTCAGCATTGGGTAGTCTTCTTGTCTCTGAAGCACTGGAGAGCTTCCACCAGTCAGTGTAGACACCACTGAGCCAGGTGGACCAGTGGTCTTATTCAGTATAAGTCATGTTCCTATATACCTGTGCAAAGCCATCGTGCATCTCAAAAGAAAGCTCGCCCTGGAGACCACAAAGCAGCTGGTGGCAAGGATCCTCTGATGTGCAAAGCAAAACTGGAGACCACTAACCAGAGAGCTAGCATGAACAGGGTCTCTCCTTCAATGGAGCATTGAACACACTACAGGAAGGGATTTGGGGTAAGGCATTTCCTCCTGGGCAAGGCGCCTGGCTGCCTTTTGAGGGGCAGAGGATCTCCAGGGTCCCCTTAGCAAAGGATGCCAGTCTCTGTTTCGAAGGAAAAAGAGACATGGAGGGGGCAGAACAGGGGCTAGGTCAATTCTCTCGATCTCACACGTGTCCATAAAGAACCCCCCCCCTTTTTTTTTAGCTTCCTAGTATCAAAAGGTGTGACCATGGCCAAGTTTAGATGCAGTCTAGACACATTCAGTGTATTTATAACCTTGGTGCAAGGAGGGGGTGTGATATGGGAGGTGAATGGCCAGCATTCAGAAAAGGAGCTTTTTTTAGCTTTGGGGTGGTGAACTTAAAGGGTCTCGCTCAGAGTCTGCTGACTCCACTGGGAATCTCGGGAGCCAGCGGGAAGTGAAAGGAGTCCGCTGTTGTCCAGGAATGGCCTGTTATCACAAAAACAGAGGTTGTCTTAGTGCAGAACGTACGCATCTAGGGGAAGTCTGGCTAGCAGTTATTGATGTTGTCTAATGGCCTCCTAGCTGGGCTACTGCAGGGCATTATCCATGGGGCTGCCTTTGAAGGTGGACTCAAATTACATCTAGGAAAAAAATTATTTATTCCATTTCTATCCCACTTTTTCCTGCAATTTGCTCAACGTGGCATACATGGTTCTCCCCCTCCTCAGTCCTTACAACAACCCTGTGAGGTAGCTTAGCCTGAGAGGCAGTGACTGGCCTCTATATCACCCAGTGAGATTCACTGCTGAGTAGAGATTATATAACCTTGGCCTCCCAGGTTTTAGTCCATAGACATACCCATAAAACCCACTTTATAACTGCAATCCTGTACATTGCTTCCTGGCAGTAAGCTCTATCAAACTTGCTGCTCATACTTCCCGCTGCAATGGTTCAGCTTATAGAAGCATGCAGAGCTTTTTACAAAAGGCTTCGAGGCAACTGCAATGCAACCTGAAAGCTTTTTATTTAGAAATGTACCGTAAGTCACCTTGCAAAGGTTTAAACTGCAAGCAGGGACCCCTTCAAAGGACAGAGGATTAAAAAAGGATTATTCACATTCATGGAGGAGAGGGCTATTAGCCATTAGTGTGATGACTATTCTCTGCCTCCACAGTTGGAGGCAGCAATGCTTATGAATACTGGTAGCTGGAAACCACAGGAGAGGAGAGGGCTCTTGTGCTTGGATCCTGCTTGTGGGCTTCCCACAGGCATCTGCTTGGCCACTGTGAGAAGTGGATGCTGGACTAGAGGGGCCAACAGCTTGATTCAAGAGGCTCATTATGGTCTTACATTCAGATGCATCCAACCATTGCTTGATTATTTTCAAACGTAGGACAAGCATTGGTTACAGCTCATGGCTTTTCTGGACAGAGCTGAACTTTTCTGCAGCACAGGATCGGACAGCATGCTATGCCAAACCAAGTTGGACTCTACACACATATAAAAACATTTTGAAAAATATATTTAATTTGCCATAGCTCACCATCGCCATCTAGTGACACATTTGTATATTGCACTTTACAACACACTTAAAACGTTCTATTTGCAGCTGTATAGCTGAGTCCCAAGGCTCAGCCAAATGACTGAGAAGGAACAAAGTGGCCTCAGTCTCCTCTCTGGGAGCCTGTACCTTTGCTCTTCCACGCTAAGCCAGCATGGTTTGGGTTAGTATTACCAGTGGCTGGCCCAAAGTCATCTAGAGAGCTTTATGACACATTGGGGATTTGAACCCTGGTCCCAGGCCTCTGCACCACACCAGCTCTCACTGTGAGTGCGATGTAAGCTGTGCCCCACTGGCGAGTCTTTTGTGTATTCCTCTGGTCTTTTAAGCCAACGCAAGGTAGCAAGGAGTTTTAAGAATCTACCCTTTGCTCCAGTTGTTCAAAGCCAAACACATAACCAACTCAGCCACTGAACAATCTGCCCTTTCTATCTCCTGTTGACATTCTCTTGGACTCTGGAGTATTAGTCATAGCCTGATGAAAAAGCAAAACCAAACCACCACCTTTGTTTCCCCGACTAAAGGCTTGCATTTTGCAATTTTGGACATCCTTGCAAAGGGAGTGAGGCTGATAAATAGAGCTGTTGCAAGGCTGTCGGTAACTATGACCCCCACCTTTTGTAAAATGGCACATTGACTTGGGAGGTTGTAACTAAGTTGAGAATGCCGGAAGACCTGCCCCGTGCATTTTCTCGCTGCCAGGATCAGGCTCCTTGTGTACAGAACATTTGAGTTTCTAGGAAAATATTTATGGGTTTTTTGGGTACACAAAGCAACAACAACCACCCTACTCCATCTCATAAGAAATCCAAGGCAGAAAAAGGCTACATGCACACCATTCATTTAAAGCCATGGCTTTCCCAAAGAATCCAAGGAACTGTAGTTTGTTAAGCATGCTAGAAATTGTTGCTCTGGGAGGGGTAACCTAGAGTTTCCAGGATTCATTGGGGGAAGCCACACAGTGATGGGGGGAAGGTCCTGGCTCAGAAAAAGTGTTTTAAGTTGAGAAGGGACCTTGACGATCATCTAGTCAACCCCTGCTCATTGCAGGGACCTGCAGCTATGGCACCCCTGACCAAGGGTTGACCTTGGTAATATTCCACCCTGTGCGAGGCCAACATTTGATGTCCTCTTTCCAGCCCCTTGTGATGCCGGCCTAAGCACAGGATATGCATTTCCAGGCCTAGTGCCCCCATATCCGCTGCCCTATATCTGCCTGTGCCCTGACAGATGACTGCCCAGTCTCTGCTTCCAAATGCCCTTGGTGGAGGAGAGCACAGCCCCTCTACAGGCAGACAGTTCCACTGTCAAATTGCCTGCAAATTGCCACCCTTTGGTCCTGTCCTCTGGAGCAGCAGCGACCGCCTCTGTGCCAGCTTCTGTGCAAGAGCTCTTTAGATATTTTGCTGCCTGCCATGAGCAGGGCTTGCCTGCCCACAAGGCGGGCTGAAACGGCCACCACAGGTACGGAGGCCCAAGAGGCAAAACAACTTCAGACATCCCATCTGCCCTGCTGCCTCCATTACCAATGGTGAAGCAGCAGTGGTTTCTGGTGACACTCTATCAGACCTCGCTGGAACTCGCTGGATGCCAGTTCACAGGCACCGCCACACAATCCGGGTAAAAGAGGTTTCTGTTGGTGGCGCAGTTCAGTGGCAGCAGAGAGGGGTGACACCTTCCCATTTTGCCTCAGGTGGCAAAATGGGATGGGCTGCCCCTGGTCACGAGCCCCATGGGGACATCTTGGAGGAGCTGGTTGGATTCAGATGAGGGGAGGGAGGAGCTGGCGTCTGATGACTCCAGTGAGGGACCAGCAGGCTGTGTCAAGTGGTGTCTGGGCTTAAGGAACATATGACTAGTCCTGCTGGATCAGGTCAATGGCACATCTTGTCCAGCATCCTGGTCTTGTATTGGCCAACCAGATGTCCCAATGGGAAACCCGCAAGCAGGACCTGAGCATAAGAGAAAACTCCCCACCTGCAGTTTCTAGCAACTCGCATTCAAAAGCACTACTGCCTCCAGCTGTGGAGGCAGAGCAACATGGCTAGTAGCCATTGATAGCCCATGAATCTGCCCCATTCTCATTTAAAGCCATCCAGGCTGGTGGGCATCATTGCTTCCTGTGGGAGTGAGTTCCATAGTTTAACAATGCGCTGCACGAAGAAGGACTTTCTTTTATAGGACATGAATCGTCCAACATTCAGCTTCATTGGATGGCTATGAGTTCTAGTGTTACCAGAAACGAGAGACAGAGAGGTCTCTGAGTTGTCTGGCGATGATGCCACGGGTGCTGAGTCAGGTCCAGGGAAAGGGCCCAGCAGGGAGGGGCACAGTGGGCTGTTAGAGAAGGAGCCCATCCACCTGATGCCTGACACTCACATTCTGCCTCTTACACTCCAACTATCTCCATCGCCACTCACCCCTGTTGGCAAATCCCCAAACACACCCAGCCTCCACAAGGAGGACACATGAAACAAAGGTTTAGTTCTTTATTGGCAAAGCACTCAGATGCATCGGCTCCTAAGGTGCAAGAATCACTTGCACCCCTCCTGCTAAATAGCTAGCTGAGCATCTCCTCCTTCAGACTTGCGCTCTGTCCCAAATGTTGGAGCAACATTGTGCCAAACCTCCTCCAGCGCATTTGAGCCACCTCTTGCAACATGGTGCTCACAAGCAACTGGCAACGTCTACTGAACTGCATCTCCAGCTGCTCCTGTCGCTTTAAGTCGTTCTTTGTCCTTGGAGACAGTGGAGGAGGGCCAGACTCTCTCTCTGGGACTGTCTCTTCCGCCTCTGCACCTTCCTGAACCTCTTTATCCACCTCTGACTGCTCAGACTCTTGCTCTTCCCCCTCTCTCATGGGTGGCACAGAATCCCACAAATCATGGCCCCCTTCCCCTGAATCACCCTCCTGCCCCCTTGCCTCCTCTGCCCCCCCTCTGGAGTCTTGCCACTCCCTAACATCAGAGGCGCCTGAGGGCAACTCAACCCTGGAGTCTCCTCCATACACCCTAGAGGTGGCAGGTGCCAATTGGGACTGGTAGGGCAGAAGGCAGGGAGATCACCAGTAGGTGGCAGCAGCTGGTTCTGGTTTCATGTCCATCTTCCTCTTCCCAGCTGACTTCTACAAGGCGCAACACTGAGACTGAGGAAGGAGGAAGCTGACAGGCTGCGGCACCCCCTAGACTGCTTGTAAATAAGAAGGCAGGCAAGCGGAGGCTGGCCGAGGCTGGTGGGGCAGTGGCATGGTAGCAGGGTGGCCCATGGCTCCTTTGTGCACTTCAAACCCTCTGATGCCTCATGCCAAGCCTAAGGCCCAAACACAACTCTCCCTTTTTTGCAGGCCATGAGTTAAACATGCCACCCTGCTTCCCCGCAGCCCACAGCCCCTTCCATGGCCCCTGCTCAGGCATCTCGGGGTGTTAGCGGCAAGCTGACAGGAATCTGTTTCCTCAGCGCTTGGGCCTCCCCGGCCTGGTCCCAGCAGTCGCGTGAAGCCTTCATGAGGCCCAGGAGGCAAGGTGTGTTTGAGTGGTTGCCTGGGCAACAGCCAAACACTCCCTGCATAGCATAAATGGTGGGATAACTTTGCGCTGAGAGCAGGGGGGAGTGATGGTCGACAGTTGCCCATCGAGACTCAAAGTCCTGGGTTTAAAGCATGTTTTATCCCTTCAATCTATCCAGGGGCCGGCCTTTAAACTATGCCTGAAACCTTGGGCCTTCAGCTGCTGCCAGTCAGTGTAGAGACTACTGAGCTGCTGTGGCAGCAGAAAAAGAGGGGAAATGCTGTAAGGTCCTGACATGTGTGTTGCGGACACACTAAAGTCTGGTGCTGGCCCTGCATTGTGGCTGCGGAAACGGTTTCAGAATGCAAGGTTTTGTAAATATAGGCTGCCTTTAAACAATCAGTCAAGGAGGGGGCCAAGCTGTACAGTGGTACCTCTGGTTAAGAACTTAATTTGTTCCGGAGGTCTGTTCTTAACCTGAAACTGTTCTTAACCTGAGGTACCACTTTACCACTGCTGCCGCGCAGCCGGCACAGGATTTCTGTTCTCATCCTGAAGTAAAGTTCTTAACCCAAGGTACTATTTCTGGGTTAGCAGAGTCTGTAACCTGAAGCGTCTGTAACCTGAGGTACCACTGTATCTGGAAGGAACCTCCTCTGTCACTTCTATCACCCACCATATGTCTGCATCAGTATGAATTTTGGAATAAGCAGGCTCAAACTCTCACTGTGTGATGCTGCCTCAATGTGTGATGCTGCCTCTGAGGCGGAGGCTTTTCCTCATCATCTTGCTACCTAGCTGCTGCCCCAGACACCCTGTTTGTTGAGCATTCATCCTGATTTACTTGCACAAAGCTGACTATGGGCATTTGACTATGCCTTGTCTTTATCGATTGTTAATCAGAATATTTTACAGGGTAGTTATGCAACTATGAGCATTCACCCTGGTTTACTTGTAAGGTGTTTATACGTATTCCCGTTCATTCACCCCACACTTTTCAATGTATTTCTGCATCCTCTAACCCCCAGATATATGATAACCCTGCAATCAGGATGAATGCTCAATGAAGACTGGATAGTAATTACAGTGGTACAGTGGTACAGAGGGCCTTCTCGGTAGTGGCACCCGCCCTGTGGAACGCCCTCCCATCAGATGTCAAAGAGATAAACAATTACCTGACATTCAGAAAACATCTTAAGGCAGCCCTGTTCAGGGAAGTTTTTAACATGTAACGCTGTACTGTTTTTAACACTTGATTGGGAGCCGCCCAGAGTGGCTGGGGAAACTCAGCCAGATGGGTGGGGTATAAATAAATTATTATTATTATTATTATTATTATTATTAATATTATTATTATTATTATTACTACCTCGGGTTAAGAACTTAATTTGTTCCAGAGGTCTGTTCTTAACCTGAAACTGTTCTTAACCTGAAGCACCACTTTAGCTAATGGGCCCTCCCGCTGCTGCCGCGCCGCCGGAGCACGATTTCTGTTCTCATCCTGAAGCAAAGTTCTTAACCTGAGGTACTATTTCTGGTTAGCGGAGTCTGTAACCTGAAGCATCTGTAACCTGAAGCGTATGTAACCCGAGGTACCAGTGTATTTCCAAATCTGAGCTTATGCATATAAATTAGCATATGCCAATTTTATGCAAATCTGTGTCCTTTTTTTGTGTGTGGTGCATTTTACTCCCCCATTTTTTCCCCAGAAGCAGGCAGGCTAATCCCAATAACTGCCCAAACAGTTTTGATTGCTGATGACAGTCTAGGCAGTGGCGTAGCGTGGGTTGTCAGCACCCGGGGCAAGGCAAGTAATTTGCGCCCCCTAACCCGGGGCAAGGCAAGTATTTTGCGCCCCCCCCCCCCCCGCGCTGCACTGTCCCTCCCCCAGATAGTCCCTCGCTCTCTCTCCGCACCGCACCGCACCGCACGCCTGGCACCCTCCCCTCCACAGTGGGCGGCAACCCGGCAGCTCGGATCGGATTCGCACAGCCAGCACTGCAGTGAGAGAGAGTGAGTGAGCCAGGTAGGGGCAGAGAGCTGCGAGTGCGAGCGCCCCCCCCCCAGATGTTGTGCCCGGTGCGGCCGGCCCCCCCTGCACCCCCCACGCTACACCACTGAGTCCAGGGTACCATATACGGGAGGTTGAAAAGTAAGAGCTAGGTACTGTTTTTTTGCTCCGTGGGGCAGGCAGTGAGAATAATTGCTGCAGATCTCTGAATATCCCCACAGTCTATCTGCAAAATACTGGAGTTTATTGCTGTTAAAATGGATTTCAGAAAACCGTCCCTCCCAATCTGGGCCAGCTCAACAGTCCTGCTTGCCCCAGAAGGGTGTACTCCAGCCCTCCCGGCCCCTTGACATGCACACCCCGATCCCCTCCCTTTTTCGCTCCCCGTTTGCAAAATACTTCATCCAGAGCAGCACATTCCTGAATGAGTGCCATATCGCTGGCTCGTGGAGTAACTCTACATCACACCATGTTGCAGAGGGGAAAATACGCATTAGCCCCACAGATGGGTGTGCATGCAAGGGTGGGACTAGCAGCCCGAACTTTCCAAAGGCCTGCCTCCTCTCCCCCCACCCTTGACCACCAAGCCCCTCTTCGGCCCTGAAAAGTTTGTGTTGTGGACAGCACCAGTAGATACTGTACTATCTCTCCAAGGATGTGAAATCCGGCAGCAGACTGTAGGCTTTGGCTGCCCCCTGGTGGCTGCTGAAGTGTGAGCAATTTTTTGCCAACCTTCCAACCTCTACTTCCGGACCGACTGCTGCTCTTGTTACGCTGAACAGCACGACATGCACATTTGCCGCATATAAATCCAGCCTGCATTCTCCAAACATACGTGCATTCCAGGCAGCTGCTATAAATTGTTCCCAATCTGAAGCTGGTCTGCTCATGTGAAGGGAGAATCTTCACCACTCCTTGGTTTATAAGAGGGCCGCAGCTGTTATAACCAGTCAGGCCTGTGCGGAGCTTGTCTGAGGCCTGGGGCAGGATAGAATAAAGTCTTGTTAGAATAAAGTTATAAACTCAAACAATAAAACAGCTCTCTGAGATGCCCAGGGCAAGTGTACCCAGCTGCCCCCACACCTGCACAGGTCTGTTGTGGCTAACATGTGGAACTCACTGCCACAAGATGGCCACCAAGACAGATATCTTTAAAAAGGGATTAGTTAGATTCTTGGAGAATATCAGAGGCGGCTAGTCCTGATAAGACATGGAACTGTTTTATTGCACTTTTTAATTATGTATGGTTTTTGTAATTGATTTTATAGCTGTGACCTCTTAGAAGCCATTTGGACATGTACTGTATTTTTCACCCTATAGTACGCACTGGCCCATAGGACGCACCTCCTTTTTGGGGGGGAATGAATAAATAAAAATTATCCCCCCCCCCAGCTGCGGGGCGGGGGAAGCCCAAGCTTCCCCCGACCCCAGCCCTCAGAACAGGCTGCTATCCGCAACCCTTGCGAGCCCGCGGCAACTCCCGCCAGGCTCGCAAGGCGTGCGGACACCTGCGCGAAGCACAGGGCGCCCTCTGGAGGGCGCCCCGTGCTCCAGGCAGCAGGCTGCTATCCACAGCCTAGGGAGCCCTGCGGGAACTCCCACGGGCTCCCCAGGCTTGCTGATAGCTTCCTGACCCCTCTCGCTCTCCAAGCTTCAGCGAAAGCCTGCATTCGCCCCAAAGGACGCACACAGATTTCCCCTTCATTTTTGGAGGGGAAAAGGTGCGTCCTATGGGGCGAAAAATACGGTAAGTGGTAAATAATAATAATAATAATAATAATAATAATAATAATAATAATAATGTTATTCTACTGATTTATATCCTTTCTTTTCCCCCGATCCGGGATAGATAGATGCTCTCTGTGGCACAAATGGGTCAGGATTCCAGGGGGCCGTACTAGATGACCCTTGAGGGTGTCTTCTAACTCTACAATGCTATAATTCAATGTGGCTTACACAAATTAAAACAACACTGATAAAATGATGATGAGCCTGGCTGTTGGATCATTTTCTCTAGATCCCCAAACTCCACAAACTTAGTCAAGTGGAATCGTTCCAAGCATACATTTTGGAAGGGCCATGGTCCTCCGGGTGTTTTGGACTGGACCTCCTGTAGCTGCAGGTCAGTGCCAGGGCGTCTGCTTTGTATGCGAAGGTCCAAGACTCAGTCACAAAACACATGCACACACTTTAGCTGCAACGCAGCCTCTGAAAGAGGAAGGGGAATGATTAAATGCACCTCAGGGCTTTTCCCCTTCTTTACAGGAAGGGTCGTAGCTCATTGGGAGAGCATCTGCTTTGCAGGTAGAAGCCAGGTTCGATCCGCAGTGGCAACCTGGAAAGGTTGGGAATGTACCCTGCTTGAAAGCCTGGAGGGCACCTGCCAGTCCGTGTAAACAATACTGAGCTAGAGGGGCCAACGGTCTGACTCAATATAAGGCAGCAATCTGTTTCCGTTATATATAATGTATTGAACAGGGTGCATTGGCTGCAGATGCAGCTGGAGGCGATCTGGTTTCTTGGTCACTTGGAGCCACTTGCTGCCTGCCCTGGCTCCCGTTTCCCCCTCCCCTCCAGCAGCCTGAGATGGGTCATCATCCATTTGTCCTCATTCTTCTTTGGTCCGCTGGCTGCTTGCCTGCACGGTAGGATGAGTGTTGCCTGGTTACTGTGCGCCAGACCATGTCAAGAAGATTCTCACATTCAGACCATCGTGACTGCAATACCAAATCAGAAGCAGGCTTTAAAGTGGGTCAAGGAGATCCATTTGGGGGTTCCAAGTAATTGGCCTCGTATAGGGTGTCACATTATGAAAGATTACAAAAGTCCATCCCTGTCATGTGCTAGATGCGTCAATGGTCTCGCTCAATGTGCAGCACCCTCCTATATTCCTGTGCCTTAAGAGAATACGCAGGAGTTCCCAGGTTCAATCCTAAACATCTCCCGGAAGGGACAGGGAAAAGCCTTCCTGTCTGAGATCCTGGACAGCTGCTGCCAGTCAGTATTGACAATGCTGAGCTAGGAGGATCAATTATTTGACTCGGTGTAAGGCACTTCCTGCGTTCCTAATCAATTCCTGACAATGCGCAAACATGCAGAATTATCCTCCTGGGGTTCCTCCCCTCTCCCCCCCCCACCCACGCCCACATCCCCTTTTCTCCATTACATGCCTTTTGTGAATTCTAAGACCGCCCATCGATATGATGTTCCCTGGGGCATCTTACAGGCCCCCCACTTGGCCTCCTCCACCAAGTCACCTTCTCAGACTGAGCTGCAGCAGATCCAATTTCCCTTCTCCAACTTGTTAAAAGGTTATTTGGCAGGCCTGCGGGCTGAGCAAACCAGTTCTGTCCCCAGAGCTGCACGTCGGCTATAAATAATCCTTTGGCAATGTGACGTGCCAGTTGCTTAAGGCTTAGCATTTGCTCCTGATAGGACGTCCCCTTCCCCTGAGCTGATGGGGGAGGCCTGTAGGTGAAAGGAGGGAGACACAGAAAGCACTCTTGAACCACTTTGTACCACTCTACTCCCGAGGAATTCTGGAAACTCTATTTCATCAAGGGTGCTGGGAATTATAGCCCAACTTTCAGCACCTTAAACAAACTACAGTTCCCAGAAGTCTCTGGGGGAAGCCATGACTGTTAACATGGCATGTGTTGTAATATGGTTTTTTAGCCTATCGTCAATTTTAATTGTTTTCGGAATTATTAATATAAGCGTTTTGTTTATTGATAATGCCATTGTTCCCCCTCCCTCTCCAAATCAATTCTCTCTGGCTTCTGAAATTTCAGCAGGCACTACCAATCTGCTTTCAAGAAATCTTTTTCAGTTGTAAAGACTAGAAATTTGTTTAGTTTTGTTTTCAATGGGGATTCTAGGTAGTGGAATTCTGGGCTTTTTAATTTGCTCCAGGACAGGGATCTGTGGCAATTCAATAATTCAAAAGGATTGTTGCTGGAGTATAATAACATCTGATTGTACAAATCAAGTTCCACAGTTGGAGTTGTTGACTGTCACTTCACAGACCTGTTGGTGCTTTTTGTTTTTGGGTTTTTTTTGCCTTCAGTTCAGTATTAGATAATTTCCCGCTCTATTCATCCCACAATCTGATCTTTTTAACTTACTTATATCCTGCTATTCTAAGCAGAAAAACACCACTCAGAATGTCTTGTGATGAAGAACATTACAGTTTCATACAATGATCTGTACAGTTTTAATTTATACAGTTAAACAGGTATTACAGGCTGTAATGTCATTGAGTTCCCCCATTTCACTTCATTGGGCTGCTTCTTACGTGGGTGCGTAAAGCTTAGCGAGCAAAATGACATCATAGCATGTGAGTGGTATTTCTAGATCAGGGGAAATAGAACCTTTTGTCGGACATCCGTCAGCTCCAGCCAGCATGCCCAGTGGTCAGGGATGATGGCAGTTGTGGTCAAGTGATACCTGGAGGGTCACAGGTGCCCTGGCCCTGACCTAAACGAACCAGGTCCCCGCCTCTTACCTCCCGTGACACAACAAGAACTCACTGTCCAGGGAAATTTCTAAATTTGCAAATTAGGAATGCAAAAAATGTTGGGCATGCATTGCCTTGCGGGTAGAGTGTGAAGGCCTGGTATTGTGATACAGTAGTTTTAAACTCAAGGTTTGGGGGAAATGTGCTTGTTGGAACAGGGTTATTGACTTGTCTTTGTGTTTTGTGCATTTTGTGTTCTCATTTTGTATTTTTGTGTTGTGAACTGTTCTGTGATCTCTGGATGAAGGGCAGTGGTATACGAATTTAATAAATAAAATGATAAAGGAAAGATGTTGCAACAGGGAGAAAGGTAAAGGTTAATCACCAGGACAGGGGATTGTTTACCTTCTGCTGGGCCCTCAAAACCCATATAAATCACATGGTTGTTGGGCCACTATGACTGCAAACAAGACGGGGAATGTCTTATCAAGTGTAAACTCTGATGAACTTCCCAGGAGCAAAAGGTCAATACTGAAATTGCATGAAGCAACCAGTTTACACACAAGCACACATACACACACATGGAATAATTAACAGAAGCTATTATTTTAAGCAATATATACAGCAAACTGCTTTCTACCAACTCAGACCACCGACCCATCTCACTCAGTATTCCCTACACTGACTGGCAGTAACTCTCCAAGGTTTCAGAGACAGGGAGTCTTTCTCAGCCCTACCTGGAGATAGGGACCGAATCAGGGACCCTCTGCATGCCAGACACGTGCTCTTTCTTGGAGAGCTGCTACCACTAGGCCATTGAAAACAGCTAGATGGATCAATAATGCAGCCTTGTCCCAGTTCTGAGAGATTCCTGTTGTTTTTTTTTATAAGCAGGCTGCTGGCTGCTGCTGTTTTCTTATCGACCAATTTCCTAGTGCATCGCCTCACGACTTTTTCTTTGGATTGCAAAAGGTTGCAGGTCTTGTTTGTCTATGATCTGTCTCTTTCCATCTGCTGCTTTGAGGGTAAAGTTGAGCGGAAGGCTGGAGGGATGCGGACAATGAAATAAAACAAAGCAAACCAGGAAGGAAAGTCACGCGGCGTGCAGGGGTCATCCACGCCCACCCCCCCGCAGGCAGAAGAAGAAAGCTGTGTATATAATGATGGGTGTTATGGGGTGGGGTTAGATTCAGACAGTTCCCATTGCCTCCCCTGGGCTTGAAAAAGCATCTCATTCTTCTATGAATCAATCATTTCTATTGATTCCCCCCCATACCACTGTCGGATAGGAACATAGGAAGCTGCCTTAGAACAGAGTCAGGCCATTGGTCTATCTAGGTGAATACTATCTACTTACACTGACCAGCAGCAGCTCTCCAGGGTTTCAGAAAGGGGTCTCTCTCCCCCCCCCCCAAGATGCCAAGGAATTATGGGAAGAACACAGCTTACTTGTAGAGCATCTGCTTTGCATGCAGAAGGTCTCAGGTTCAATCCCCAATTGCATCTCCAGGTAGGTTTGGGAAGAAACTGCAGCTTGAAATCCTGCAGAGCTGCTGCCAGTCAGTGCCGGCCCATCTAGCTCAGTATTGTCTACACTGGCCGGCAGCAGCTCTCCAGGGTCTCAAGCAGGGGTTGTCTCTCCAAGCCCTCCCTGGACAGTCCCCTGGGGATTGAACCTAGGACCTTCTGCATGCAAAGCATCTAATGCATCTAATCCCTCAGACCACAGCCTTCTTTCTCCCTCAGCCTCTCGCTTTTCAAATGTAACCCCTTCCAAAATTATCCCAGCGTGTCCTGGGACTGACAGCTGCCTCTTCTGCAAGGCTCCTATGAGAAGGGTGCAAGGAGGGGGGTATGTTTGCTCAGCTTTTCACAAAACAGATCCAGCTTCAGAAGGCTGCCCTCTGGAATCAGAGTCCATGCGCTTGTTGCTTTTTGGAAATACACAGAGGGAGGTTGTGAAGGAGAGTTTCCCAGACAGCAGCAACAATTTAAAAAGTAGGGCTTTGTTCAGTACAGGGGTGGGGAAACTCTTCCAGCCAGAGCATTAACACTCCAGCAGACCTTGCTCTCCCATTAGATTTTTTTTTGGGGGGGGGGTATCACAGAAACATAGGAAGCTACCATATCCCAAGTCTTGGCTCAGTCTTGTCAACACTGGCTGGCAGCAGCTCTCTGCTTATAGGCAGGATCTTTTCCAAGCCCTACCTGGAGTTGCCAGAGACTGAAACTGGGAGCTTCTGCATGTGAAAGAGGTGCTCTACTACTGAGCTATGGCACTTCCCCCAAGTAAAACTCTCTCCAGTTGACCATGAGCCAAGATAAAACTGACCCCTGGGCTATTGCTCTCCTATGCCCACCAATCCTCGCCCCCCCCGTCTCGGGAGGGGGGCATTTCTATGGCAACGCACCTGTACTAAAGACTAACTCTTTAGTCATGCAGAGAGATGCTTAACAGACTTGGCTAGGGCCATGAACTGGACAAGGAGACTGGCTCCACCGCAGGCTTGGAGGAGGCCCAGAATAGCATCCAAAGCAATCTCTGCCCCAATTGTTATTGTTGCTGTTTGTTTTACAGAATTCTATCCCACCCACTTCTCCTGAGAGACTCAAAGTGGCTAACAAACAACAATAAAATGAAAGAAAACAACTGCAATGTCCTTAACTCTCCCTAGATGTACATTCAAATTTATCACTGCCTATTTTTGTCTAGTGCTCTCTTAAAGCCATCTAGGTTGGTAGCCAGCACGGCATCTTGTGGGAGCGAGTGCTGTAGTGTTGTATCTTTTCTTTTCCTCTTGTGCTCTTAAATTACATTGTTTTGATTCAGTGCTGTTTTTCAATAAAAGGTAAAGGTACCCCTGCCCGTACGGGCCAGTCTTGACAGACTCTGGGGTTGTGCGCTCATCTCACTCTATAGGCCGGGAGCCAGCGCTGTCCGCAGACACTTCCAGGTCACGTGGCCAGCGTGATGAAGCTGCTCTGGTGAGCCAGAGCCGCACACGGAACGCCGTTTACCTTCCCGCTAGTAAGCGGTCCCTATTTATCTACTTGCACCCGGAGGTGCTTTCAAACTGCTAGGTTGGCAGGCGCTGGGACCGAACGACGGGAGCACACCCCACCGCGGGGATTCGAACCGCCGACCATGCAATCGGCAAGTCCTAGGCGCTGAGGTTTAACCCACAGCGCCACCCGCGTCCCAATATGTTTTTCAATATGGTAACTTATTAATGAGATTTATAAATATGATTATAACTGATGTGCTTTTTAGCTGTATCAGTTTTTAATTTATGTTGTGAGGTGCCTTTGGAGAAGGGTGGAAAATAAATAATATTCTAAAAAATCGGTAATGCCCCGCCAAGTCCTGCTTAGAGTACATCCATTGAAGAGAATGAACCCTAAGTGAGTTATGACCATTAACTTCAGTGGGTCTACTCTAAATCAAACTAGCCATTGGCAATTAGATATCACTCAATGGGCCTGCATTTGAATAAAACTTAGTTGGAGACAACCCTTTGTTGTGTTTTTACGGCATCGGACTCTGCAGAGTCGCAGACAGATCCTGTGCTTAACCATGAGAGATGGAGGGTGCTTCTTACTCGCAAGTAAACACGCTTAGGACCACAACCTTCAAGCCTTTTACAAACCCCGTCATCGCCCCACCCACCCCTCTCAGAATGCGCCAATCCCCTGCGCCCCCTTCCCTCCGCGCTCCATTCATAAAATTAACATTGAAGCAAACCGTGCGCTGGCCCCACCTCCCTTTCTTAAGTCACCGTGGGCTGAACTCTATTGCGCCGGCCGCCGCGCCCCCTTGCCTGCGTCGCGGGGAGCCTATCGCCGCCTCCGGAACGGGACGACGTCAGAGCCGGCGCCACGCCTACTTTTTTTTTTTTAGTTTTAACCTCGCGGCCGGCCAGGCTGCCTCGCGGTTGGCTCGTTATGCACGTGGAGCTGGCTGCCGGCGTCGCGTGACCTGGCTGGCTGTGTTGGCGCAGGCCCAGTTCTGCCTGGCCGTCCTCGGCATTGGAAGCAGCAGTAGGAACTGCGGGGATTGTGGTGACCGGACGGGGCCGGGCAGGCAGGCAGGCAGTTAGGCAGGCATGGCCGGACCCACGCAGGAGAAGAGCACGCTGCTGCACCTCTTCGCTGGAGGGTGAGTCCTTCTCCCTCATTTCATTCATCCTTCTGGGCTCATCCTTAAAGCGTTTTCTCTCCCCATTCATCCTTCGCCCCCATCCTCATTCATTATCTCCCCTCCCACACTTTATTCATTAATCTCCCCCATCCATCCCCTTCTTCCTCCATTCATCAGTCTTTTGTAAACCGCTTTGAGTTCTATTGTTTTTTTACGATCAAGCGGTGTTTTAATTTTTATGAAATAAATAATAAATAAATTATTTCTCTCACATGCACCCCTTCTTTCCATCCATCTCTTCTTTCTTGATTTCTTCCCCTCCCTTTTGACCACTACCCTTCCTCTTCCTCTCTGAATTTACATTTATTTGTTGTCTCAAATCTTCCTTCTGTCTCTCTTTATATATTACCCTGCTGTTCTTTTATGTCATTATCCTCATCCTACCCATTTTCTCATCCTCCTTTTTCAAGAGGGGTGGGGTGGGGAGAAAATAACGATGTTGATGGCTATGCTGTGCTTCCATGGTCAGAGGCAGTAAAAAGCTAAAGCTTCTGAATATCACTTGCCAGAAACCACAAAAGGGTAGAGGGCTCTTGTGTTCCTGTTTGCAGGCTTCCCATAATGGGCACCTGATTAACCACTGTGAAAATAGGATGATGGACTAGATGGGCCACTGGCCTAATCCAGCAAGGCTTTTCTTATGTTTTCCTCTATTCACCCCTTTCCACATTCTCCTCTTCTTTCTTTCTTCCTACCTTCCCTCTTCTTTGCTTTTCTCTTCCGTGACTTCAAAATGCTACATCCATATACAGGCGCAGCCTACCTCTGAGGTCCTGAAAACGCTTGCTAAGGAGTGCCCAGCAGTGCACATTCTATCGGAAGCAAAATGCTTGGATAAATGAACCTTCCATCCAACCTAGTAGGCCTTGTTTATTTATAAGGAAACACAAACATACACATGTGCTCCCCACACACTTCATAACCCCTTGCTGGCATTCATATAGTGCTTTAGAATGTCAGTTGTGTTTGTACACATGTGGCATAGTGGTTAGGCCAAGGGTGCAGGAGCCTGCAGCCCTCCAGGTGTGTTTGGGTTCCATCTCCCATCATCCAGCACGTTCAGTAGTCAGGGGTCATCTGGAAGCCTGCAGGTTCCCCTTTCTTGGGTTTGAGTGTCAGACTGGAAGCAGGGAGATCTGGGTTTAAATCCCCCAATTGAACCATGAACCTCACCAGGTGCCCTTGAGCCAGTTTGCCCTCCATCAGCTTGATCTACCTCTCAGGATTATTGTAAGGGTAAAATATGCACATGTGTCAATGAGAATCAGCACTGTGTTAAGCTCCTTGAAGGAAAGACAGGCTGCAAATGTAATAAAAATAATAATGCACTTACAGCAGCCCTGTGAGGTAGGCCAGTTTACTTATTCCCTCATGGCTAGTGCCTTAAGTGGCTTTTCAGAAGGTTGGAAATAATTATGCAGGGTGTGCCATTTCATTGCTGTTTGTCATGAGCATCCATGTATAAATGCAGGAGTCTGTCCTTTTTGTGAGCTTTCCAGAAGGTTGTGATTGGACACTGGGTTAGATGGATCTCTGATCCAGCAAGGCCCTTTTAATTTTTTGTCCTTTACTTTCCCAGTGGAGCAAGATCAGACCTGTGCTCAGCCGTCAACTCATTGTGTAGCTTTGAGCAAGCTGCTGGCTCTCTCAGCCACCACCACCCCGTCTGTAAAATGGGACTAACATATCTCAGTGAACAGTAGAGCTTTTCAAGTGCTTTACAAATGAAATGTGGACATTACAAGAGCAATGGTCTAAAGTGGTTTGGGCTACACCTGCACCAGCAGCCACAGCTCACTGGTGGGGTGTCTGCTTTGCATGCAGAAGCCTCCTGGTTCAATCCCCAGTGGAGGTAAGACTGGGAAAGAATTTGTGCCTGAAACCCTGGAGAGCTGCTGCCAGTCAGTGCAGACAATTCAGCGCTAAATGGGACAGTTATATTACTCTGTATAAGGCAGCTTCCTATGGACTACAACTCCCAATGTAGTTGTAGTCTAAGACTTCTGTAGGGCGACACATTGGCAAAATCTGTTTGTTATTTCCCAAGACAGGTTTATTGCATGCATTGCAAGGTTGGGGCAGATCCGTTTCTCTTGCCATCCTGGGCCTAATGGATACCTGAACAGGCATGACCTGAATAGGCAGAAATCTGGGGAGATTTTAGAATGTGTCTGTGGTTTGTTTGGAAGTACCATAGCCTGTCTTTTTTAATTGTCTTGAAAGTGAAAATAAAAGCATTTCTATTATTATTATTTTAAGTCCTTGTTCTGTTCAGGAAGGACTTCCACATTCTGGGGATGTGGGTTTCCCCAGCTCGCTTTTTATAGACAACTAATCTGGGAGTGCAGAGACACTAAATTGTGTGCGATCCGTCCCTCCCTCCCTCCAAAGTCTGCTTCATGCATCTGCTTATTTGTGGTTAGCAAAGTGTAGGGAAATCCTGCTCTCCCCTCCACCACTACTCAAAAAACAAAAACAATACCCAGCTAGCTAGCTTACTCTTGGCTTTCGGCTCCCCCTTTTCTTTTCATTTGTCATGCTTTAGGCAAATACTGCATTATAAATTGTTGCTTCCTGGCTGCAAGTCTCACGCTGCCTTGTCTGCTCTGCACTGGTTCTTGGGCAAAGAGGGATGTTATACGGATATATCTGTCCAAGTGTTGCATCATACCAGGCCAGAGTAGAACTGAGGCAGATTTGTGTTTTGTAAGCAAGAGTGCTGTCTGGGTATCTTTTTTGCGCAGCACGCTGTGTGTGTGGTGTTTTGATCCATGGTGACGGAGGAAGGACCCTGGATCTCAGATCTAGGTCTCTTCTTACATGGGAAGTAAACTCAGCTTTTAAAAATAGAACCGACTTCTAAGTAAGCAGAGCACATTCCCATGCATGTTTTTGAGGAAGGGATGTAGCTCAGAAGGTCCCTGGTTTGATCCTCAGCATCTCCGGGTAGGGCTTGGAGATACCCTGCCTGAAACCCTGGAGAGTGGCTGCCTGTCAGTGTAGGCAGTACTGTACTGCGTTAGATGGGGCAATGGTCTGACTCTGAATAAGGGAACTTTCCTGTGTCTACACAGAAGGAAGTCTACTCTGGGATCATTAGTGCTTTCTCTCATATAGATGCACATAGGATTCCATGCCAGCCTCAATATCATTTGGGGATGGATCTGTGTTGTGTTTTTAGAAAATGTGCCCTCTACAGTGGTACCTCGGGTTAAGTACTTAATTCGTTCCGGAGGTCCGTTCTTAACCTGAAGCACCACTTTAGGTAATGGGGCCTCCCGCTGCTGCTGTGCCGCCGGAGCACGATTTCTGTTCTCATCCGGAAGCAAAGTTCTTAACCCGAGGTAATATTTCTGGGTTAGCGGAGTCTGTAACCTGAAGCGTATGTAACCTGAAGCGTATGTAACCCGAGGTACCACTGTATATGGGGAGGGAATTGCAGACTGATTTGTAATCCCTGAACACTCTCTCTCTCTCTCTCTCTCTCTCTCTGTGTGTAAATGCTTGTTTTCTCTTCTTGTGTGCAATGCCTGTTTTCTTAAAATGGTAACTTTCTTTGTTATTACATCAGTGCCTCAAGAGTTTCAGTGCTGTTACTTGCAGACTGCACCAAGACAGAGGATTATTTCCCTTGACTGGCTTTCTAATGACAGGTTATCTGTCTGTGTCATCAGAAACTGTTTTGTGAATTGCCAGCTTTCAGTACATTCCGTAATTAGCACTTTCAGTAACTTCCAGTGTTTCATCTCCCTCTGACTTCGCTTTTTACGCTCCTCCCACCTGACCAGGTATACACAGTCACATCCATACCATGCAGTCAAAGCTGTGACGTCAACGAACATGGCCTTCTGAAATTCATAGAATCGTAGATTTGTACAGGACCTCAAGGGTCATCTAGTCCAACCCCTTGCAATTCAGGAATCACAGCTAAAGGATTCCTTAGTCATGTTATTCTTTCATATACTGTGTGTGATGCTTTATGAAATGTGGAGCCAGTGCGGCATAGTGTTTAGTTTCTCAAACCTCATCCTCCCTTGCCATTGTTAGCTATGGATGATGGGAGTTGTAGTCCAACAACTTGGAAGCCCAAGTTTGAGAAACCCCGGAGAGTGTCATAGACTAAGACCTGGGGGAGACCAGGGTTCAAATCCCCACTTGGCCTTAGATGTAACCTTCTGCCAGTCACTGTCTCTCAGTCTAGCCTACCTCACAGGATTGTTGTGAGGATAAAATAAGAGGGAGAATTATGTACTTACCCTTGAGGTGGGATATAAATGTAATAAAATATACTGTTACTCAGAGGAGACCCACTGAATTGATGGACTTGTGCTAGCCATGTTCTTTAATTTCAGTGTGTCTACTCAGTGTAGGACGGACATTGGATGCAACCCCCAGAGGTTTGGATTTGGTTTCAGGGGACCCACAGGGACGAAGCCTTTGTCACAAAGACTCTTTTATTTTAGTTTAATCCAAGCCATCATTGCATCCAAGGAGGGTCCATTGAGTTGAGATTCCTGCATTGCAAGGACCCTCAGGTCCGTTCCAGCTGTGCAGTTCTATGATTCTGTGAGTTCGATACACCTTACTTCCTGAGAATTGTGTTTAGGATCACACTTTTGAAATACAGGAGGCACTTTTCTCAGTACTGTATCTGCATTCCTTTGCAAGCTTTTATTTTCCCACTCTCTCCCTCCTTTCCAAATCTGTATAAATAATTACTTAGGGCTTAGATTCTCTCCACCGCAAGATGATGGAATCCAGGATGAAAGGGACTTAATTAGCTTAAGGGCTTCCTGCCTACCTTTATATAAAGCTGTCCCTGCAAGGCGGAATGCCAGTATAGCAGCGCTTTCTCCCAGGTGTGGTCTTGGAAGAAGAAGAAGAAGAGTTTGGATTTGATATCCCGCTTTATCACTACCCGAAGGAGTCTCAAAGCGGCTAACATTCTCCTTTCCCTTCCTCCCCCACAACAAACACTCTGTGAGGTGACTGGGGCTGAGAGACTTCAGAGAAGTGTGACTAGCCCAAGGTCACCCAGCAGCTGCATGTGGAGGAGCAGGGAATCGAACCCGGTTCCCCAGATTACAAGACTACCGCTCTTAACCACTACACCACACTGGCTTGAGATTTGGACCTGCATGTGGAAACCCTTAATAGGGTGTGGTTGTTAAAACAATTAGATCCCCTCCCCATTTGCTATTTTGTAGAATTCTGCTTGCGTATATTTATAGATCTGTGTGTATACAGTATGTATCTTCAGAGCCAGCATTTGAGGGAGTTGTATTGGGTCTGGACCCTGCCCCCAAAATTAAGCATTAGCTCCCGAATATGCAGCTTGGCTCACTGGCTGGCGTGAGTTGCCAAGATCTATTTTGGAAGTGAATCACCCCACCTCAGCAAGGGTGCTGCTTAGTTTGAAAGGTTCGAAAAAGGGCAACCAGAATGATCGAGGCGGTGGAGAAACTCCCTTATGAGAGAAAAGGTTGCAGGATTTGGGGCTTTTTAGTCTAGAGAAAAGGCAAGGCAAGAGGTGACAGGTGTCTAAAGTGATACATGGTCTGGAGAACGTGGATAGAGGAAAAGGTTTTCTCCCTCTCTCATAACACTGGGACCCGTGGGAATCCCATGAAGCTGAATGTTGAACGATTCAGGACAGGTGAGAGAAAGTCTTTGTTCATGCACCACATAGTTAAACTATGGAACTCGCTCCTGCAGGACAAGCCAATGATGGCCACCAGCTTGGGTGGCTATAAAAGAGGATTAAACAAATCTGTGGAGGACATGGCTATCGACAGCTACTAGACATGGTGTCTCTATCCTCCCAGGGCTACAATTCTCAGAATGGTTGGACAATTGGTCCCTCTTCACATGGAAGACTGGGAGCCGCAGCTCTGAGAGCAGGCAGGGGTCTCCTAAGGTACTCCCAGCACCCTGAACAAACTACAGCTTCCATAAATTCTTTGTGGGGAAGCCCTGGCTGTTTAAAGTGGTGACACAGTGCTTTAAGTGTATGGCATGAATGTCACCCTGGTTTTTGTCTTTTGGGGTAGGCTTGGTCGTAATTGCCTCAGTGCAGGGCCTTTTGTTGTGGTGGCTCCTCCTCTCAGAGGTCTGCATCTTTCCTGCATCACCTCTCATTTGTGGGTGAAGACTGTTCCGTTCCATCAAAGCATTTGCAAACCCTCACCATCTTGATCTCTTTTGTGTTTGTTCAGTTATTTTGTGTGGACTTCATGCAGTGTTTTAAAAAATCAGACCATCATAATAATGCTTTCGTGTTGAAAGGCAGTTTCTTAATGTTCTAAATCAGGCATAGGCAAACTCGACCCTCCACATGTTTTGGGACTACAATTCCCATCATCCCTGACCACTGGTCCTGTTAGCTAGGGATGATGGGAGTTGTAGTCCCGAAACATCTGGCGAGTCAAGTTTGCCTATGCCTGTTCTAAATAAATGCTGGAAAGTGTGCCCCTTCCCTGAAGCGATTCCTTCCTTTCTTTAGCCATGGGAATCTGTTGAGGGAATAAAAAAAATAGTTCTCTAGGTGCCAACATTATTTTAAGATGTCTAGGCAACCAGGCACATGGGATTTTCTAGCTCTGCAGTATAGTCAATAATTGCTGTTCCAAGCTAAATGGTTTCTCCTTCACTTAAGCAGAGAAGATCCTTGGGGAAAGTTCCTTAAAGCAGTGTTTGGAACTCAGTTATATTAGCTAATCACCAAATGGCACCTTAAACCTAGGTTACAAGCACCGCAATAGAATGTCTAGGCACCATATTATTATAATTTTTTACAATGAGACTTATTATTCATTTCTATACCACTTTATGTTTTAAAGAAAAAAATTTCAAAGCAGTTGACAACACACTAAAGCATCAAATCAAACAATCCAGAATAAAACAAATTCAAACTTCAAGGAAAACATTTCAGGTCTTTCTCTAAGTGACATTTTGCTTTCCCTATACAGTATATATCTACTTAATTGACATAGTTCCTCCACAGCGGAAGTACTCTAGAAAGCCAGTGTGGTAGAATAGTTAAGAGTGTCAGACTAGGACCTAGGAGATCAGGGTTCAAATCTCCACTCAGTCATGAAGCTCATTGGGTGACCTTGGGCCAGTCACAGCCCCTTAACCTACCTCACAGGGTCGTTGTAGGGATTAACTGAGGAAGCGGGGTGAACCATGTACTCCTTGGAGGAAAAGGTGGTACATACATTCAATAAATAAGCTGTTCTGCTTACGAAAGCTGGAGGGGACAGCCAGATGGAGATGTGAGTTGCCAACCTGGCACCCAGAGACCTCCGCGTGGTTGCGATTGGATCCACACCTGTCACAAAATGCACCTGGCTAATTTCTGACTTTGCCTTAAAGATAGGGTCTATTAATGGTGGGTGGAGGGTATTGTTGTTCCGCCAATCTTTACACACACACACACACACACACACACACACACACCCAACCATCACTTGTACCTGGCCCTTGGGCTAAGCCAGGCTTCCTCTTTTCTCCAGCCCACCACCCTCTTGCCCAGCAGTGGCCCTTCTGATGCAAATGCTTCTTCCCTGCCATTTGTCCTTGGTGCCTAGCATTTAAAGGTAGACTGCCTCTGAGCCAGGGTGATCCATTCAGTTAGCATGACTGCTGATTGTTATGGTACCTCTCCCCTCTCAAAACGCTGTCAAAAGCCAGCAGTCATTTTGCAACACGTTCCATGAGCTGCTTGTGCATTATTTGTGCAAAAAGCTTTGGCTTGTGTCCTGCTAGGTTCTGCTCAGAGGTGGCCCACTGAAATGAACGGGTTAGTCCCACATGGGTGAACTTAGGCTCGCTAATTTCAGTTGGACTACTCGTGAGTAGGAGTAACGTTGGCTGCAGGCCATTGTCTTTGCTAAATTCCTGGCATTGCCTGCATTATAGTGCTGGAGGGAGCTGGTGCTAGCAGTTTCCCTTTGCCTTAATATATATCTGGCAGCAAACAAAGCAGCAGGGAAAAAGTCAGTGGTTTTCCCCCCTTCATGTTGAGCTTGTGGGGCAAGAGGGAGACCTGTCTGGGCCTCCTTTGGCCCAGCTTAAACATTAATCAACCTGAGTGGCAAAGAGTTTGTTTTATTTTACTCTTTATTGTTTTACTGAATGTTTAAAATGGGGGGGGGGTGTCAGCAGGCTCTTTTATCTTCTTGGGAGCCACATTCCTTCATGAGTGATGGACGGGGCCAGAATCATTGGCCCCCTTTTTCATTTCCTTGGGTCACCCCATGTCCTTAATTTTGCTCCCTCCTCTCTCTGGGTCACCCCCTTTTCTTTATCTCTGGCTCACCCCACTTCCTTTTTCTTTTTCCCATCCCACGCAGCAAGCCACTGGGGGCTCGGGAGATCATGGAATCATAGAATTGTAGAGCTGGAAGGCACAGTGAGGGTCATTTAGTCCTGTCTCCCTGCAATGTTGGAATCTCCACTAGTGCATCCATGACAGATGTCCATCCAACCTCTGCTCAAAAGCCTCCAATGAAGGAGAATCCAACACATCTCCTAGGAGACTGTTCCACTGTCAAACAGCTCTTGCTGTCAGAAAGCTCTTCCTGATGTTTAGTCGCAATCTCCTTTCTTGTAACTTGAATCCATTGGTTCCGGTCCTACCCTCTGGAGCAGGACAAAACAAGCTTGCTCCATCCTCCGTTTGATAGCCCTTTAGATATTTGAAGACGGCTGTCATACCTTATCTCTGCATCCTCTTTCCCAGGCTAAACATACCCAACTCCCTAAACCATCCCTCATAAGGCTGGGTCTCGAAACCAAGAGGTCAGAACTGATCGCTTGTGGGTGGCTTTTGAAAGGAGGCTGAGGCCCACAGGCTGCCCACCCTGGTAGTAAAGGCATCCATCCCCTCCAACAACACCTAGGACAAATGGGAACATAGAAAGCTGCCTTACAGCAAGGTGGACTATTGGTCCGTCTAGCTCAGCCTAGATGCCTACTGGTTGGCATCAGCTTTCCAGGGTTTCAGGCAGGGGACAATTCCCAGCCGTACCTAGGAATGGAACCTGGGATGTTTTGTGTGCAAAGCAGATGCTCTACCACTGAGCTACAGCTGTTCCCTTAAAGTATATGAACAAAGGAAGCTGCCTTATACTGATTAGGCCATTGGTCCATGTAGCTCAGTATTGCTTACAGAGATTGTCAGTGGCAAGAGATGTCAGCTTGTGATGGATGTTTCCCCGTACCTGCTGCAAAACTCCTCTTTTTGACACCCCCCCCCCCACTTTTTTGCTTTTCTGAAGTCCTCCTTTGTTCCTCTGCACATCTGAGATGTTTGCCTCTTCTTTGGAATGATGCAAAATGTTTCCCTTGGATCCACAGCAGGCTGCTTTTCAGTAGCTTTCCTGGTTTTGGGGGCAAGAATGTGGAAAAAGGAACAACCCCGCCCCCGGTGCCTGCAGAATGGGTTGCTGCAAAGGATAATTAATTATTCTGCAGAGCCGGTTTGCACCGGCTGTTCCAGGCCTCCAGAGTTGCTCAATGTGCTTTGTTGAAATCCACAGTGACATCTGTGAACCGTTCATGCTGACGATGCAGCTATTAATGCGGCGGCGCATGGGGTTGCAGGTGTACAGCAGAGGGAACGGCTTGTGCGCCCAGGAAAGCTCTTTGATTTAATACATTGGCTACTCCTTGGTTGAGTCAACGGTGTGAGTCTTGGTTGCCAAATTTGTTTGTTTTATTTTTTTAATGGTTCTATTGGGTAGCTCTTAGCTTAATCTAGAAGCATAGTAAGGTGCTTTATAGAGAGGAAAGCCATTGGGTCCATCTAACTGTATTCCCATCACTGCCTGGAGATGCATTTCGGGATTGAGGCTGTAAACTTTGGCGTGCAGAGCTGACACTCTGTTAACTGAGCTGTGGCTACGGGAGGTTTCGTCCAAAACATCTGGAGGGCACCAGGTTGTCAAGGACTGCTTCAAATTGGTCTTGTACTTCTCTTTTGCAAAGCACTTGAAAAGCTTTTGTGTGGTTGCTGAGGTCCACTTGCCCCATTTTACAGATGGGCTAAATTGAGACTGAAAGCCAGCAGCTTGCCCAAAGCCACAATGAGCCACAACCCTTCTTCCCACCTCCCACAGTATGGAAACAGATTTGAGTGCACGAAAAGGTACGCACGGTTTATTGAACTATACCCACGCTTCTTGGAACTTACGTACAGGGGATTGGATTACCCTTAGGACCCCTTCCAACTCTACAATTCTATGATTCTGCGACCAATTTTGCCCAGGATGCAAGCAGACCTCCGAGATGCTTGGGGGCTAAGTCTCTCCCAAACCCTACCACTTTTATCACCTCTACTTGTAGATGCTAGGGATCAAACCTGGCACCTTCTGAATGTACAGCTTATGCTGCTTCCGTTGAACTATGAGGCCATCCATCTGCAATGCTCCCTTTCAATAGATAAGCTAGGCATGGGGAGCAGTCTCTGTGGAGAAGGTTAAAAAGAGTTTGAGCCTGGCAGAAGAGGTAAACAGCTGGTGCTCTGAGGATGCCTGCCAAGTCTTGGAGAGAAGTCGGAATGTTTTGCAAAACATGTGATATCACTCGCAGGGGGCTCGTCGGAGGGCGTGTGGGTGTGCGTGCAATCAAAACATTCTTCGCACTAAATGGGGCGGCTGGAGGAGCATGCCATCATGCCTGGTAACCTTGCGCCTTACTTTTAGAAGGAAGCCCACAGGAGGCCAACTTACTGGTTGGCGCACCATGATACCGTCTCTGTGTGAGCGTGTGTGAATGAGCCGTTGCTGATTTTTGCTGGGGAAGGGTTTGACTTTCTTCCTCTATACATGAAAATGTAAGGCTGTCGTCACTCAGAGGATTTGCAGAGCCGTATCACAAACCGGGAATTGCATGAAGAACAATCCAAGAGGTCAAGAAAAGAAAGCTTAGTGTTTGCATGGGGTGAGCAGGGGACACTCTAGGGAGTGAAGGTTGGGGAATGGCAGTGGGGTTGGCAAATGGAGCAAGTTGGGGCACAGACCCTAGTATGGTGCATACAAATATAAGGCCACAATTTTACTCCTCCTCTGGTCATTTTCAGTTATGGAACTCGTCATCTGCTGTTGCTTCATCTGTCAAAGGTAGCCCTCACTTCCTTCTTGTTTAATATGCCTGATCTCATCTGCACTGGGATTTACCGTATCTGAGTGCTGTGCTTTTGATTGACAGTGTTTCTGCGGAAAGAGGAAGGAAAACGAGTAATGCAATACCTGGAAATATTAGTGTGGGTGTTTACAACAGATGGCTTGAATTGTACAGTAATCAGTGGGTGTTTTCAGTTTGTTTTGTTTTAAGTGCCATCTGATACGCTTGTGTCCTGTCATATGTTTCTGTGTACATAATACATACATACAAAAAACAAGCCATTATAGATCCTACATTGCGGAATTTCAGAATGCTGATTTTTTAAAATATCTATTAAGATGCAGTTCAGCTAGTTTGTGGAAGGTGGGAAGCTTAGCAGCAGGAGCTTATTTGAACAGCTTAGCTTCATGGAGCCTCCATTTACAGAGGAAGTCTATCTTTCAGGGTGCTTAGGATAAATAATGGGGAGACACCTGTTGCTTTCATGCCCTGTCTTGTGGGCTTTTGGGAGCCATCTGGCTTGCTGTCATTTGCTAACCTGCTGCTGGGCTCAGTTTGTTTTGCAATTTATTACTGCATTAATATATACTGTAATGGAAGGGAAGGCTCAGGACAGACAAAAGTTATAGCATTTCTGCAAAACGTCCGTTCAAACAATGGAATCCATTCCTACAAGAGGCATTGAGGGCCACCAGTTGGGATGGCTTTGTCAAAGAGGATTAGACAAGTTCATGGAAAAGCCTTTCAGTGACTACTAGCCACAATGACTATGTTCTGCCTCTATCCTCTGGTCAGCACTGTATGTTTCTGGACAATGCTAGAAACTCAGATATATAAGCTACATGCCAAATGGCTCCTTAAACCAGAGTTAGTCGCCAAAACAGAATGCCTAGCTGCCATTTTGGTGCCAGACAGCTCTAAAATTGTTTTTCAATAAAACTGTTTGGTCCCTGAAATTCATTCTGATTGTGCAGATAAAATATACGGGATAGAATTCTACAGGATGTTTTGCTGGTGTGTGAAAATAGTCAAGAGCCAAGGATCCCCAGGTATGCACCTCCAGGTGGTGGAGACGACAGGTGTCATCATCCTGGCTCCTGGGCATCCTCCCTTGGCTGCAAGTGGCTGATAGCCAGGTGCAAAATGCTAATTTTGAACACTGCTTCTGGATACCAGTTTCTTGGGATTGCTAATGGGGAGAGCAATGTTGCAAAGAGGTCCTGATTCTGAGCTTCCCATTGGGGCATCTGGGTGGCCACTGTGAGAACAGGATGTTGAACAAGATAGGCCTTTGGCCTGATTCAGCAGGGCTCTTTATGTTTTCTGCCTAACTGGAAACTTTTGTATGCAGTAAACCAGGTGTGGCGAACATGTGGCCCTCTGGATCTTGTGTTTATTATTTATTTAGACCAGCCTTTCTCAACCTTGGGTCCCCAGGTGCTGTTGGACTACAACTCCCATCATCCATAGCTACCAGGACCAGTGATCAGGAATGATGGGAGCTGTAGTCCAACAGCATCTGGGGACCCAAGGTTGAGAAAGGCTGATCTAGACCTTTTGCACCTTGCTCTTCAGCCGAAAAGGCTCCTAGCGGGGCTTACACACCATCAAAACAGTCTCTGTCCAGAGGCTTACAATCTTTTTTTTAAACAACCATGACATTTTCCAAGGGGAAAAGGACAGGGAGGGAAAAGTGGGGAAATCAAACTTGTGCACCAGTTGTTAAACTGTTGCTGAACTACAGCTCCTATCACCCCTCTCCATAGTTAAAATTCAGCAACATATGGAGATTCAAATGTTCCCCAGGCCTGCAATAAATGATTGGCAAGGGAGGGCAGGAACAAGAGCAAAGAGGGGTCTCAAAACCTTCACCTGCCAGTCAGTGACTTTGGGGGGGGGGGTTCATCTGGCTGTCAGTCCCCTTCTCTCCCTCTTGGCTTTTCCATATAATTTTCACATGACCCTCTCTTGGTCTCCTTTGGCAGCAGGCGTAGCTGCTAAGAAGCTCTATAAAAAGCCCGCGGAGAAGAAGCTTAGCCACCGATAGCATCTTTGTTCCTTTTCTAAAATTGTATAACTGGGGCACAGTGACGGCACCGTTGGAGGGAGTAGCCCATTTTATACACTGCCTTCATGTTACCTGCTTTTTTTTGAAGGTGCTCCTGTGCCCGCCCAGGACCCCATACCATGGCTTGACATCCATTGGATGCCAGCACCCAGTGATCACTGGATTAAATGGAGTGGCCAGGGGATCAGCCCACTCCTGTCACGCACACAAGGTTTTAATTGTCCTCCTCTGGATTTTTTTGCTGCCGCTTAGCCAAGGTTCTAGTCTCTTTGTTGCACAGAGATGCTTTAGAACACGCAAGCCATGCATAGTGTTATTTCAGTAACCAGCGTTCATTCCTAGGTGGAACATGTTTTCTGTGGGTGTTTGTTTTGTTTTGTTTGTTGCACCTAGTCCCTCCTTCCTTCAGCCAGATGTGTGCCCATCAGTTGCTTGCTGTAGGGCAGTGTTCCCCAACCTTGGGCCTCCAGCTGTTTTTGGACTACAACTCCCATCATCCCTCGCTAGCAAGACCAGTGGTCAAGGATGATGGGAATTGTAGTCCAAAAACAGCTGGAGGCCCAAGGTTGGGGAACACTGCTGTAGGGTATTTGCAAGGTAGTGGGGTGTATGTTGACCGCCAACCTTTGTTTGGGTTTTTGAGGTGCTCCATTTTTAAAATCTTGAAACTCTCGGAACACATTTAGGCTGGTTGCAGTGAACTGTCTCTCCCTCTCCTCATCTCCCCGTTCTGATCCTCTTTTAGGTTCCATGGACATGTGAACAGCACAGGGCTTGTGTACCATGAGGGAGAGGAATGCAACCTGATTGCGTTGGCCGTGGCTGTATTTGCAGAGCTTGAAAGCCAATGTCAAACCTCTGGTTCTGTACACAGAGCAGAGAGAAGCTCAGATAACAGCTGGTCTTCAAAGGCCCCTGCTGTCTGTCATTCAGTGGACTCTGCTCTCCGTCTCTCACACATAGACCTGGTGCCCAGGTTACAGGTGTGACACAGCAGCAGCCAGGGATTGGGAACCTTCAGCTCTCCAGATGTTTCATTATGAGTCCCATTATCCTTCACCATTGGCCATGCTGTCTGTGACTGATGTACGCTGTCGTCCACTTTTGCTGAACTACAACTCCCATCAGCCCCAGCAAGCATGACCAATGGCCAGGGATGGTGGGAGTTGTAGGCAAGGCCAAAGGCTTCCCACACCTGCTTTAGATGCAGGCCTTGCCCTCTCCATGCTTTTTGGAGGTTACCAAATCAGGTAGTTGATTTGTTCAAAATGGGGCTTCCCATTTGGGGCCTTGGCTCTGGGGAACATGCAACAAGTTCCTTTTGGAGCACAAAGGGCAAAATGTTCTTCCCCTCTTTTGTGACCCGACCTGCATGGCTCCTGTCTTGTTTATCTGGAAAGTGGCCCTTTTGATTGTGGAGTGATTTCTGAAGCTGCTTTGCCAGCGGTGGCTGAGTGCCATGGCTCAGAGCAGAGTCACAGGGGCAAGAAAAGCAAGTGATGCTCTAGTTTGGGAATGGGGAACCTGTTGAACTCCAGCTCCCAGCAGCCCCAGCCAACACAGTCAGCGATCAGGGATGATGGGAACTGCAGGCCATCAACATCTGGAGGGCCACAGGGTCCCCACTTGTGGCATAGACAGCACTGAGCTGGATGGACCAATGGTCTGGGTTGGTATACAAGGCAGCTTCCTAGGGCAAGTGGCTGTGATTTGTATTCAGCTGTATAAAGTGCAACTAAATAATTTCTTGCTCCTATCTTTTAAAGAGTTAGTTTAGAAGGGACAGTTTCTTTTTTTCTGTGTCAAGGCCATGGATAAGCAGCTTTTGTTTGATAGTGTAAGCATCAAAGGCTTATTATATGTATGTGGTTTTTTAAAATCTGGGTTTTCAAAAGTTCAGGGGACCTTTTTTCCCCACCCCTCACCAAGAGCGCATCCTCAAATCTATTGTGGAACCTCTTCTTCATTGCCAAGGATTCTGGAGGCACATTATTATTTATTTAACTGAATCTGTATACCACTTAATCGTAAAAACCTCTAACTGGTTTCTATAAAATTGAAAATTGGCAGTGTAATTATTTCATGGGAGTCGGAAGTTAAAAATAAGTTGGCCTACAAAAAAAAAAATCAGTATATAAAATAGAATTGACAGTTGGTAATGCACATTTAGAAAATAAAACTGTGTATTAAATTTTAGGTATCTGGATAGGCTAAACAAAAACGGTTCTTAGGAGGTGCAAAAAAGTGTACAGTGAAAGTGCCTACCTAACAGGCAGGGCGTTCCAGAGAGCAGTTGCTGCCACGCTGAAAGACTGACCGTTAATGCGGCACATGTAAGCATGCCACTGTGGTGGATCACATGCTCAGGACTGAGGTCCGTGTGGTTTCTTCCCTTTCATCTGATGTCTTCTACGTTGTTTTTTTCCAGGTGTGGTGGGACAGTGGGCGCCATCTTCACCTGTCCGCTGGAAGTCATCAAGACGAGGCTCCAGTCTTCGAAACTGGCCTTCCGCACAGTCTACTACCCGCAAGTCCAGCTGGGCACGATCAGTGGCGAAGGAGTGGTCCGTCAGACGTCTGTCTCCCCGGGCCTCATCCGGGTCCTGAAGTGAGTATAATGGGCTTGGCCATCTAGAAATGTTAAGCAGCTCCACACAGTGCTGAATGGGGTCCCCCTCCTTTCACTGCATCCTTGCTCTCTATTCTTAACCCCAGACTTTCCAGATATGTTTTGCTTCATCTTCTCTCCCTTCTCTCACCCCCCCCCCCCAAAACTGCAGATCCATTTTGGAAAAGGAGGGGCCACGGTCGCTGTTTCGTGGGCTGGGGCCCAACCTGGTTGGAGTTGCGCCATCAAGGTACGAATCTATTTATTTCATTCCTATCCTGCCATCTTTCCTGCAAGGAGCTCAAAGTGGCGCATATACTTCTCCTTTTTTTTAATTCTCACAACAACAACAACAACAACAACAACAACAACAACCCTGTGAGTTAGGTTAGGCTGAGTGAGTGACTGGCCCAAGGCTAAGTAGGGACTTGAACCCTGCTCTCCCAGGTCCTAGTCTGGCACTCAAGCCACAGCACCATACCGGTTCTCATCTTGCTTTTTAATCTTTCAGAAGCCTTTAATGTACTTGGCTTATAACTTTGGTCATATAACTCACCAGAGACTTACCTGGTAGCGGCAGCAGGCAACGGCTTCCATTTCCCACAGTCCTTCATAGCATCATTGGCCCAGGAGCACTGTGGGAGAAGTCAGCTTCTCAACAGTCCTGCCAGCAGGTAAATCTACTGCTGAGGATTCTGGGACAGGTGTTGGTAGACCCTGGCAGGGCACAGAGGGCACCTGCCCAAGGTTGCCAGGAGCCAAAACCAGGGCTTTTAAAAATATGCAGTGGATTATTTCATCTGCTCAGGCTTTGCGGGGGGTGTGTGTGTGTGTTGGAAATCGTATTCAAGACAGAGACGTAACCAACATTCACGTTGCTCAGAGAAGACCCATTGAAATTAAGGAAAATGACAAAGTTAGGTCTGTAAATTCTAAGGGGTCTACTGTGAGTAGGGTTAATGTCGGGCACAACCTCTGAAGTGGTATATGTGCACAACAGAGGGAATCTTGGAAAGATTCTGTGCATATTGAGGGCATAAATTTGGGAAAACCTTCTGAGTCCATGCCCTTTCCCAGGGTTTTATATTTATTTTCTTAGATGTATATCCTGCCTTCATTCCATCATGGAACCCCACCATTCATGGGGTTCCCAGGCACAAACCAGACCCAGACCAGTGATTAACACATGTCTCCAGATTGTGTTGATCCTAGATATGAAATTCAGTATCTGCATAGTCTCGGCTCTCTTAAAAAAATATATAAAGCAAGGTTTCTAGTCCTCAAGGTTGCCAAGATAGGCTTGAAAGTGTACATGGAATGTGTAGTGAACATCTCAGCCAGAAGGGAGTCCTGAACAGGATTATCAGCAGTCAGGGTTGGCTGGGGTACTGCTTTAGAATCCTGCATAGCTCCTGAAGCAGGCGAGATTTTGCATAATAGGTGTGCATTTTGCCATGGGTTCTCAGCGTCTTAAAAACGACTTCCCAGTTAATCGTTTTTCTCCTTCTTGTACATTCCCCACTCTGGCAACATCTTGCCGTTTTCCAGCTCACTGGACAAGCTTGCACGCTCTTTTATTCTCCAGTCTGGGGTAATGATTTAATTGGGAAAGGGAATTTCTCCCCTTCTGCTGCAAAGGCTGACGGCTTAGCCCTGGCCAAAGGAGCCTTTCTCCTTGACAACAATACTGAGATCCCAGCTGAAAGATACATTTGTAGGTTTTGTTTCGTTTTTTAAAAAAGCCTTTCGGACGAGAATAGCAGCCTTGTTCTAAAGCTGGAGCGCTTTGCTAATGGCTCTGGCTCTAGGATCCTTCTTTGGGGCCAGAACTGGGGAAAAAGGATAGGAGAGGTGGCTGTCCCTCCACAGAAATAAAACGCTGACCTCCTTCTGTTTGCTTGCAAGGCCCTAAGGCACTGCTGATAATCCAGTCACTATTTATCTAGGCCTAAACCACCTCCAGGCCCAGCCCACTCATGAGGTGGGGTGAAGCCATTGCCTCAGGCGGCAGAAGTCCTCAAGGCCAAGGTGTACCCACAGGCTCCCTGCTGCCTCCAGCGCCAACACTGAAATCTCGCGAGATCTTGAGAAGCATGCGGGATCTCACGAGATTTCTGCAACATCTTGCCAGAAATCGGCACCAGTTCCGACGCCACTTCTCCACCACCAGCGGGACGGGCGGCAGGGTAAGGCGGAACTTCCTGTTTCGCCCTAAGTGGTGAAATGGGACATTCCACCCCTGCCTACCTTGCAGGGTTGTTGTGAGCGCAAAATGGGATTGGAGGCTAAGAACTACCGTATTTTTCGCTCTATAGGACTCACTTTTTCCCCTCCAAAAATGAAGGGGAAATGTGTGTGCGTCCTATGGGGCGAATGCAGGCTTTGGCGGAAGCCTGGAGAGCGAGAGGCGTCGGTGCGCACCGACACCTCTTGATCTCCAGGCTCCAGGAAGCTATCCGCAAGCCTTGCGCACCCGGGGGAAGTCCCCCCGGGTGCGTAAGGCTTGCGGGCGGCAGCCTGCAGCGCGGAGCACGGGGCTTCGCGCAGGTGTCTGCAGCCTGCCGCCCGCCGTGTGGGGCGCCCTGAAGCAGAGCGCCCCTCGCGCCGGACAGACATCGGCCAGCCCCACAAGCTTGGGGGACAGCGGGGAGGCGCAGCGCCGCCATCCCACGGTTCCCCGACCTGGTTTTGGGGGGGAAATAAAGGGGGGGAAAATTTCCTTTATTTCCCCCCCCCCCAAAAAAAAAGTAAGTGCGTCCTATGGGACGGAGCGTCCTATGGAACGAAAAATACGGTATGTATGCTGCCCTAGAGCTCCTTGGAGGAAAAACGAGATGTTAATAAAATACATAAAGTATTAGCTTAGTTTGGATTATTCATGTGTGTGCTGTATAAGAAAAAAGTGGGAGGCATATATTGTCACCCTTTTTTTGGCTAAGAAGGGCACAACAAGTAATCAGAGCAGTGCAAGCCATCTTCCGGATCTGGCGAGTCCAGAACATCTCTGGCTGCGGGTGAAAAGCCTCTTTCCCCCACAATGTACAGCATTTCTCGAAGCTACAGCTGACTCGTTTTATTTTTCTGAGCTGTTGTGGAAAATGCATCCTGTGGGGCTGTTGGGAGTTGTAGTCCCAAACCACAAAGCGAAGTCTGTGCTCATATGATCAGACAAGTGGAAAGTGTTTGAATAATCATTGTTAAATGATCATTCTAACATTCTGCCTACTTTTGTTTGCCATATTATTATTACAGTGGTAGCTCAGGTTAAGAATTTAATTCGTTCTGGAGGTCTGTACCTAACCTAAAACTGTTCTTAATCTGAAGCAGCGCTTTAACTAATGGGGCCTCCTACTGCCGGTGCGCCGCCGGAGCACAATTTCTGTTCTCATCCTGAAACAAAGTTCTTAACCTGAAGCACTATTTCTGGGTTAGCAGGGTCTGTAACCTGAAGCGTGTGTAACCTGAAGCATAGGTAACCCGAGGTACCACTGCATTATTATTAAGACAGGCTGCACAAAGTTTTTGTTTTTAATGGGGTTTAAAAAGGTCAGAGGCCATCGCTTTACAAGGACACCCACTCTCAGTCAACCTGACTTTGCCTCTTCAATTCATGATTAGAACTCAGAGCCCTTTTCCCCACCCCTCCTCTTACCTCTCCCACAGGGCCGTCTATTTTGCCTGCTACTCCAAGGCCAAGCAGCAGTTCAATAACATCTTTGTGCCGAACAGCAACATCGTCCATGTCTGCTCAGCAGGTTCTGCAGGTTTGTAACCCTAATCGAAGGGGATGTGGTTTACCAGCCGGTGCTTTTTATGAAGATGCATTGAGCAAAAGCAACTGTGCCTCTATTGGGGCCAACCAGGCTAAGGGGTTGGCAGCCTGGCAGCCTCAGGGTGTGGGTGGGAAGACCTTTTTTGGCCCAACAGGCTGGATCTTTATCTCCTCCCCCTCCCCGCAACAGGCTAACTTTGACAGGCGGGTGGGACCATCCACCTTGAAATCATCTGACATCAGAATGCTAGCCGAGGCAGGTAGACTTGACTGGCAAGCAGCCTTGGCTGCAAGTCCATTATTATCATTAAATTTATTACTCACTCTTCACCAGCAGATCCCAGGGCAGGTTACACCGATTTAACATTTAAAACAGTTAAAATAGATGACAGTTCACCGGTAAAAGGTGGGCTCTGAAAACTCATGTCTCAGGTGTCAAAAGCCAGGGTAAAGAGGTAGATCTTCAGCATTCGTTGGACGCTGTACAGGAATGAAGCCAGGCACACCTTTAAACCAGGAGTGAATAAACCCAAAGCCAAATTCAAGATATAATTGTAGAGTTGGAAGGGACCACAAGGGTCATCTAGTCTATCCCACTACAATGCAGGAATCTTTTGACTAACATGGGGCTCGAACCCACAACCCTGAGATCAACACAAGTCTCACGCTCTGCCACGGAGCCATGAGATCACGCTTGGTGTTGGTGGGCTGTATATTTCATTTCTTAAATTTATATCCCACCCATCCTCCCAAAGGAGCCCAGGGCGGTAGACACTTGTGTAATGAAAAAATGCAATTAAAAATAAAAGTGTATTTTTTAAAAAGTTAAAACTTTTGAAGCAGATTTATGAACAGATGTAACCAAGTCATATGTCTGGATCGGCCTTTCCAAACAGGAAAGGCGTGCTGAAATGAATGAGGTTAATTTCCCTAGTTATCACATCCAGGTTTGTTTATTTAATGTTTTTAAATAAACTGCTTAAAAAAATAAATCTCTAAGCAGTGTACATTAAATATTGCACCAAGTTTGTCTTTGCCTACTTGAAGCCACATTTCCTAAATTTTGCCTGGTGTGAGAGTGACTTAAGAGAAGCGAAGTCTTGTTTGAACATTATATGTAACAAGTGAAGTCTTGTTTGAACATTTTATGTATGTTTGAACATTGAATGATCAGTCCAGTGGCCCATCTATTCCAGCATCCTGTTCCCAACTAGATGTCTGTGGGAAGCCAGGAAGCAACAGCAGGGTTCTCCCCACATGTGATTCCCAGCTACTGACTTCCTCTTTGCGAAAACAACAGTGTGTGAAAAAGGGAGCAACAAGAATCAAACAAGGAGGACTGCTCAGTTTCCTTCTGTCTCTCAAATAAGGGAGCTGCCTCCCTTCTGAGACCAACTCACCTGTGTGCATTTCCTTTCTTTCTGTCTCCCTTTTTATTTTTTGCATTGAAGTGCCGATCTCCAGGCACAGAGCAGCTGTGTGTGTATTGCAGCCGCTCTCCAGTTACACAAGCTGCTATCCAGCTCGAGCCAGAGCAGAGCTTGAAATAAACCAAGTGTTACATGGGCCGCTTACATAACTTTGGAGACATGTGCCTTTCTGCAGGAAGCTACCGGGAAATGTGGATATGCGTCTCCATTAATTTGATCCGGCCATTTTACCTGCTCAGTTGGTTTTTACATGTTTCTACCGTGTGTATGCAAATTTGCTGTGGCTGATGCAAATAATTGCCTGCCTTCCTGTTAACAGCTGAGGGCTGCGGCTCAGAGGGGGAGCACTTGTTGTACATGCAGGAGGTCCCAGGTTCAATCCCTGGCATCTCCAGGTCAGAAAGGACTTTTTACCTGCGACCCTGGAGAGCCACTGCCAGTCAGTGTAGACAACACTGAACTTTAGGGACCCAGTGGTCTGACTCTGTATAATGCAGCTTCCCATTCAAATCAGTCCTTTATGCAGAACCATGAGGACTAGAATCTTACTTTACTTTTTAGCAGGAGGGCCTTTAGCTCCACTGTGGAACACCTGCATTGCATGCAGAAGGTCCCATTTCCAACTCCCAGCATCTCCAGATAAAGGCTGGGGTACAAGTCCACAGAGCCACTGCCAGCCCGTGTAAAGAGTACTGAGCTAGATGGACTTAAGGGCCTGATTTGGTGTAAGGCACCTTCCTGTCAATCCCTGGGATCTGTCCCCCCCGCCAAAAAAAAAGAGATCAGGTAACAGATGATGGGAGAGATCACTTGTATGAGACTGCAGAAAAACACTAAAGTCGGAGTTGATAATGTTATACCAGGTGGGCCAATGGAGAGAGGTGATCTAAGGTAGTATCACCCACCTTTTTCTTCTGCCCCAAAGCCACCTCTGTTGATCACATCCAGAAGTGGACAGATGACTCAACAATGCCACCTAGAGCTCCTGCATAGCTGGTACACACACTTTCATGCATAGATGTTCTCTGAATTTGTAAGGGCAGCTTGAGATGCTCCACCTGTCCTGGACACAACTGAAACCTGCAGGAAATGCCAATGGGCTCTCTAAAAAAGTGGAAGGGTGGATTTAGATTTGTGTTTCGTGCTGAGCACACACGCACAAAGACATTTGGAGACCTACTTTTAGACTGGTTTTCAGAAACGCTTTTCAGTCAAACTGCCCCCAGCAGAGATGACAGAAACAACATTAAATAAACTATTTTCCATACGAGGACTGCAGGAGATTCTTTGTCTTTGAAAAATGGAAGCTGCTGTCAAGCTGTTGCTCCATCTAGCTCAGTGCTGTCTACACTGGCTTGCAGCACCTCTCCAGGGCTTCAGGCAGGGAGTCTTTCCGAGTCCTACCTGGAGATGTCAGGGATTGAACCTGGGATCTTTTTGCATGCAAAGCAGAGGCTCTGCCACTGAGCTACTGGTAAGTGATGTTCCCCTGGATGTGCAAGAGATGCTTCTCAGGTTTATAGCTGTATATTACCTACAATTTTATTCCGTGCACTGCGTAGAGTGCTTTGTGATTAAGCAGAATAAAAACCTTTCTAAATCTTTGTGGGAGTGGGGCTTATTGGTTTGTTTTGTTCTTACTATGTATTTTGTGTTTTTATCTTGTATTTTTATGCTGTGAACCACACTGAGATCTTTGGATGAAGGGCAGCATCCATATTTAATAAATACATGAAATACAGGAGGGGGATGCACACATCTTGAAAACCAAAACAACGATCTCTTTTCCTTGATGCTTCTTACCCATATGCAAACTTCTTGCAGGTTACAGTGGTGTTGTTAAGATTTGTATACCTCCCTTTATTTGTAGATAAAGCACACAAAATGCATAATAAAAATAAGAACAAAAACAAACCAATAATCCCTCCTCCCACGACACATTTAAAAGGGCATCAGATGTCAATCAGCCCAAGGTCTGATTAAAGAGGACTATTTTCAACTGGCACCTAAAGGACAGGGAGAGATCTTTCCACTTATTGCTAACCAATCTGCTTTAACTGACAATGTGCCCGGGACCTTCTGCAAGCGCCCAAATGTGCCCTGTCACCAGGCTGCCTTTTTCCCGGCTGTCCTTTCCTTTTCTCAGTGCTTTGACGAGCTAACCAATTTCCTTCTCCCTCATCTGTTTCGCAGCCTTTATCACAAACTCGCTGATGAACCCCATATGGATGGTGAAAACCAGGATGCAGCTGGAAAGGAGGTAATCCCAGAGGCTGAGCTGGTGAAACAGTACCTAAGGGAAAGGAAGGTGTCTTTGCAAAGGATGCTCTAGAGGGGGCTGTAACGGGGGCTCTTCCACTTGGGGGCTGCATCCTATTCTGGGCCACTATCTCCCTCAGCTGTGTCACCTCCACCAAGCTGTGTGCCACTCCAGCAGGAGAAGGCTTCTTTCATCACCTCCTTGCTTTGAATGGTCTAAGCTGGTCTTTATGGGAACAACTGTTTAGAACAGGCTTCCTCAAACTTGGCCTTCCAGATGTTGTTGGCCTACAACTCCCATGATCCCTAGCTAGCAGGACCAGTGGTCATGGGTGATGGGAATTGTAGTCTCAAAACATCTGGAGGGTCGAGTTTGAGGAAGCCTGGTTTAGAAAATGGTGTCTGAATTTTGATTTTCCTCTTCCCTCCCTGTCCACTCTCCCTTGTGTGTTGTGTGTGTTTGTCTGTTTTTTAAGATTGTAAGCCTGCAAGTAAGGGGACTGTCTTGTTTCGACGGTGCATCAGCCACCCTGGGAACCGTTTTGACCGAAGAGTAGAGTGCAAATCCTCTACATACATACATGCATAAATAAATAAATAATGCCTTTAAAAATTGGAATAAATTTATGGTTATTCATTTTTGGGTGGTGGGAGAAATTCTGCTAATGCTAGTTCTACAAGAGTAAATTCATGACTGGCTTCAGTAGGTCTCCTCCTGGAGTAGGAGTAGAACAGCATAAGACCACTGGTCATATATGTTGATTCAAGTAAGGTACTGATCACTGTCTCTCTCTACCCCCACCTGCCTTTTTGCATTCCAGAGTCAGGGGTTCAAAGCAAATGAACGCACTGCAATGCGCTCGCTATGTCTACCAGACAGAAGGAGTCCGCGGCTTCTATCGGGGCCTGACTGCCTCCTACGCTGGGATCTCTGAGACCATCATCTGCTTTGCTATTTATGAGAGCCTGAAGAAGCACGTGAGCGAGGTCCGGTTGGCCCCTTCTCCCGCTGGCGGGACAGAGCGGAACTCCACAAGTTTCTTCGGATTGATGGTCGCTGCTGCCATTTCTAAAGGCTGTGCGTCATGCATTGCTTACCCACATGGTACGTGAGCTGCACCCTTGGCTGGGCTGGCTTCCTTCAGTTCAGCTTCCTGAAATTCCCCTAGCTATTTATTTATTCTCATTCATTCATAATCAAGTTGCTAGCCCTCATGGTTGGTTGTACAACAGGGATGAGAAATCTGGTCCAGGCCTGGTGCCGGGGGTGGGGTGGGGTGTCCAAATCTGTCTGCAGGTCCATTTTCCCCAAACCACGCCCATCTGCCTGTCATCTGATGTCGCTCGTGACATCTGGCGGGTGGGAGGGCGGGCAGGGTTGAATCCTGCATTTGCTGTGAACACCCAGAGAGTGGGTGGGCTGGTATCCAAACTGAGCAGGATTTAACCCTACAATTTAAGCAGGATTTAAACCACAGCAGGGAACAGGGACGTGCTGACAAAACTGAGCGGGATTTAAGACCCCCCCACACACTTATTCACTGATTGGGGGGTGGGCCTTAAATCCTTTCTGGTTCGGCTGAATTTCTTGCAAACTCATCCTCATTTGGGAAGTGGCTTGCATGGAACCCCCTCCTAAAAGCAATGGCGGCCAACTCGGTTTTAGCATTGCCTTGAAAGATGCTTTGAAGACCCGTGTTCAGGACTTGAAAGCACCTTGCAGCTGATGTCATTGTGGAATTGCCAGTTTTGATAAGGATCTAGCCCACGGAGCTAAAATGGCTCCCAACCCCTGCTGGGAGGTACGCTTGAAAAGAGGATGGGTGATACCTGGTTGTTTGGCAGGTGTGCCCTTGTCCCCTCTTGCAAACCAAAATTCTGCAAAGCAGCCTATGCAAATGCAGAAAGTTCATATTGTAAAATTATTTCTTGCAAGCAAAACAGGAAATGGGCATTGCAGGGGTTTGGTCTAGATGACCCTAGAGGTCCCTTCCAACTCTACAAATCTATTATTCCAACACCTTTAATTTGTCTCTCTTTCCTACCCTAGAGGTTATACGGACAAGACTACGGGAGGAAGGCACCAAGTACAAGACGTTTGTCCAGACGGCGCGGCTGGTGTTTCGGGAAGAGGGCTACTTGGCCTTCTACAGAGGACTCTTTGCTCAGCTCATGCGGCAGATCCCAAACACGGCTATTGTCCTGTCTACCTACGAGTTAATAGTGTACCTGTTAGAAGACCGAGTTAAGTAGCCGACCAAGACTTGAATTAAAAAACGCACTCAGACAAACAAACAAAAAACTGTTAAAACTTCCACAGGCCAGTTTCTTCGCAAAGAGCCATTTCAAACAGTCGGACAGGACTGGAGAGTTGGAAAAATCATGGATCATGTTGCTTGATAACGTGCTCTCTTTTAAAAAGTTTATTTTCTGCTCTCTTTTTCTTTATTTTCTTCCTTAGGGGATTCATGCTTTCTGAAAGGTGTTGATGTTTAAATGTTAATAGTTAATTATTACCTTTTTTTAACTTAAAAGAGACGAGGTTCAGAAATTAAAAACGACAAAACTAAATTAAAAGCACTATTTAATTTACATAACACACCTTGGGTCTTTCATCTATTACCCCCAACCCAATGAAGCAAAAACCGTTGGATGGGATGTTTGGAAGAATAGTATTTTGTAATCTCAGAAGATAAGAGGCTTCACAAACATAGAAATTGGTGCCTAGTATGATTTCACACGGTGATTCTTGGTTTTGCTTTTTAAAAACAAAAATCAAGTCTCCAGACCCGATGATTAATAAAATTAGCTTTAAGCCAATATGGGGACCTTGGGGCCCTCCAGATATTGCTGGCCTAGACCAGGAACTCCAGGTCATCTCTGGCCATTGTAGTCCAACATTTTGAGCAGAGATGGGGAATCTGTGAGTGTTGCTCCAATACAATTCCCATCATCCCTGACCATTGGCTTTGCTATCTGAGGATTGATGGGATCTGGAATCCTAGAACATCTGGAGGGAACGTTTTATCACGCCATAAGTGTTTGTAATGGCTAGATGGAACCCTCCTACGTTCAGGGTTATTTTCATCATCACTCCCATCTAATAGCAAATTCAGCTGGACTGGATTATAGTCAAAACAGGGCTGGCTAGGAGACATTAGTTTGCAAAAGTCCAAAAAAAAATTGGGGGTGGAGGACTCAAAAGCGTAGAGAAATGGCTCACCGACGACTAAGCGAGCTCAGTGGCCCACCAATCACTTAACAGGTATAATAATATATACCTCTCTGGGTGTCGCAGAACTGAAAATCCCATCATCCTTGCTGGCCAGGGTTGATGGGAGTTGTCACTCAGCAACTCTGGAAGAGCCAAAGGTTCCCCGCACCTAACTTTTTATTCAGTTATTCCAAACTGCATGGAATACCGTATTTTTCGCTCTATAGGACACACTTTTCCCCCTCCAAAAATTAAGGGGAAATGTGTGTGCGTCCTATAGAGCGAATGCAGGCTCCTTGGCTTCAGCGATAGCAACGCGAAGCCTCCAAAACGCAGAGGGAGCGCTCCCTCCACGCTCCGGAGTCTACATGTTGCTTTCGCTGAAGCCTGGAGAGCGAGAGGGGTCGGTGAGCACCAACCCCTCTCGCTCTGCAGGCTTCAGCGAAAGCCACCTGAAGCCTTTGGAGCGCAGCGGGACCTCACGCTGCGCTCCAAAGGCTTCAGGCAGCTATCCCTGAAGCCTGCAGAGCGCAGCAGGAACTCGCGCTGCGCTCCAAAGGCTTCGCAACCTTGCTGCTTCCCCTGCCCCAACCCCGCGGCTAAAAATGAAGCCAAGACCGCGCGCAGCCTCTCCCGGCTGGAGATGTTGCGCGTGGCTAAAGAGGAAGCCAAGACAGCCAGCGGGATGGATCCCGTTCGCTGTCTTGGCTTCTTTGCTCTTTGGGGCTGGGGGGGAGGGGAATCAAGAAAAAAACTAGGTGCGCCTTATGGAGCGAAAAATACTGTATATATTCTGTTTGGGGTTGGGGAGAATGCATAAAATCTTGCCTAAGAGCTTACAGCAGACTGTTGCCTCCATCCCCTTCTTGTGGGTTTTCTAGATGCCTCCCTTGGACGGCTTTGAAAGAAGATTGAATGACTTCATATGGAGGATATCAATGGCTACTCACCCTGGTGGTTGCGTTTCACCTCCACTGCCAGAGGCAGTAAATGCTTCTGAATACCAGTTGAGAACCACAGGTGGGAAGAGTTGTTAGATGGGGTGAGGTCCTGCTTGCAGGGCTTCTCCCAGTGGCCACCCAGATGTGCCACTGGGAACAAGGTGCTAGACAAGGTGGGTCTCTGGGTGGGTGAACAGGTGTACACCCATAGAATCATTCTAGTCCAACCCCCTGCAATGCAGGAATCTCAACTAGATCATATATGACAGATGACCACCCAACCTCTGCTTAAGGAAGGAGAGTCCACCACATCTTGTGGCAGTCTGTTCCACTGTCAAACAGCTCTTACTGTCAGAAAGTTCTTTCTGATGTCCAGTCAGAATCTCTTTTCTTATTACTTGAATCCATTAGTCCAGGTCCTAGCCACACAATCTGAATGAATTACAGTGGTACCTTGGGTTAAGAACTTAATCCGTTCTGGGGGTCTGCTCTTAACCTGAAACAGTTCTTAACCTGAAGCACCACTTTAGTTAATGGGGCCTCCTGCTGCTGCGTACAATTTCTGTTCTCATCTTGAAGCAAAGTTCTTAACCCGAGGTACTATTTCTGGGTTAGCGGAGTCTGTAACCTGAAGCTTATGTAACATGAAGCATATGTAACCTGAGGTACCACTGTAGTCAATTGGGTGGGGGTCAGGTTGTGGCAAGGGCATCTAATTTTTCTTGACCCACCCACCCTCCTCTGTGCAGTTGCTCTACCTCATGCCTGGTGTGCCAGCCCTTGAAAGCTTCCCCATGCAGAAATGCAGCCCCGTTTCAGTTCATTATAAGCAGGAAATATAAAGTAAATATGTACAGTCATACCTCAGGTTGAATATGCTTCATGTTGAGCGCGTTCGAGTTGCGCTCCGTGGCAACCCGGAAGTAAAGGAGCATGTTACTTCCAGGTCTCACTGCTCGCGCATGCGCAGACGCTCAAAATGATGTCATGCGCAGAAGCGGCCAAAAGTGGCAAGCGCAGACGTGCCGTCGCTAGTTACATTTGCTTCTGGATGCGAACAGGGCTCTGGAACGGATCCCGTTCGTATCCAGAGGTACCACTGTATACAAAACGGCCCAGCTAACTTTATCTCAGGGTAGACCCAACGAAATTTGTGAATTTGACCGGTTAGTCCTGTCCTAGCAACCTTTCAGCGAAGCCTTATAAGCCAATGCTAGTCCTACTCAGAGTAGACCCACTAAGGTTAATGCACATGACTAACTTGGGTCCGTTCATTTCAATGGGTCCTCATCTGAGTAGGACTTAGATGGATGCAGCCCACAGCATTTCCGAACTCCTGAGTGTGCGGAGAGCCTACAACCCCTATGAGTCATTCCCACGATCTACTTTTTTCTCTCCTTCCCGGTTGCCTCGACTCCGCGTTACAGCGAGGGAGTCGTGGACTGAAAAGGTGGGAGACTGGTGTTCGTGCTCGCCGCCGCCGCCGCGTGAAAGGCCAGCATCGTGCCAGCCTGCGCGCGTGAATCAGCTTTTGAGAGGAGGGGAGTTTTCAGAGCACGAAAAGCCAGCTTTAAAAACGGGGTCTCGCTTCCTCCAAGGTCTTGCCACAAGCACGGATCAAGCATTTCAAAGGCGTGAGTCGTGACGGATATTTTCGATTTGCCAGCCGGGGGCGTGGAAGTCTCTTGCTTCCTTTTAAAATTTATTAGACTGAGCTGCTCACGCTTAAAAAAAAAAAAAAAAAAAAAAGGATAAAGGGTGATCTGCTTGATTTTTGACGCCACTCTGCGTGAACACACATAAAAGGTTTGCTTATTTTCGTCGTTATTCCACCATGGGGTGAGCAGTGCTTCGGTGTGCACGGCGCTCTGTACCCCGAATCGTTTGGGTGTGCGCGTGTGCAAAGCTCCCACTTCCACAGCCACGTGCTGCGTTCAGCAGCGCTTACTCCCAAAGGGGGAAAGCGTGCGTAAAAGGATCGCCGCCTCGGATTCCTTTTTCCTTCCCCGGGCCGCCTCCAGCCATGCTTACCCACGCCTCGTGCCGGTGATTGGAGGCGAGGCAGCCAGCGGCGGGTATATGCGAGAAGGGGGCGGATCGGTGCCTCCTGGAAGAGGAGGAGCGGCGGCGGCAGTGGAGGGAAGGTCATACCGCTTTATAGAAAGAGGGGAGGAGAAAAGGAACCGCTCCAATTGCCCGCTGTGTCTACTGAACCGCGCGGGGGGTAACGCTCTTGATCAACGCGTTCCGCCTTTGGCGCTTTTTCTGGATTTGCTCTGCCACGCGCGGGCGCGCTTTCTTCTAATTCTTCAAAGCGTTGGAACAGAGGGCGCCGCGGGGGGCGGGGGAGTGAGGCGTGGAGGTGAGAAAGGGAGCCGGGCGCGCGATTGGACACTCCGCGTTCTAAAGAGGCTGCTGGTTACTCAGCGTTCCGAAAGGCTCGGCCGAGCATTCCAATCCGCATCCGGCGCTTCTCTCCTCCTCCTCGCGCTCCGAAAGCTGCAACTGAACGTTCTAAGAACGCTCCCCCTCGACGCGTTCTGAGAGGAGGCGCCGTTCTTTCTTTGCTGAGCGCGCGGAGGAAACAGCCTTTTATTATTTTTTCCCCTCCTCCTCCTCCTTTCGCGACCGCCCCCTCGCACGAGGAATCCGAGCAGCGGTCGTTGCAATTCCGTTTACTCCCCCCCCCCTCCGGCTCCCTTTTCAGTTCCCCTTCCCTCCTCCTCCCTGAGCCTTTTCTCCCGCAGAGCCCAGCGGCCATGGAGGGAGTCGGCGCGCTGCTGGCCGGCTGCCCCACCGCCGGCCTGGCCGGGGGCCTGGGGGTGACTGTGTGCGCCGCTGCCGGCGGAGTCCTGCTGTACAAAATCGCCCGGAGGTAAGCCGTGCTTTATTTTAAATGCCTGCATGTCCCGTCGAATTGCGATCGAGGCAGTAATACAAATGATAATGTAATATAAAAGATCCGCCGCGCGGATTAAGCTGCCTCCAGGAGGCGAGCATGCTTTGGGAGGCCCAGCCAGGCAAGCTGGGCGGGGTTGCCGCCTTAAGCCTTCGGAAGGGGAGCGACCATGCTTGAGACTCGCCTCCCTTCGATTTGAACTGCCGGGATCTTCCTGCGGGAGGGCGAGTCTTTCCTCCCGCCCCTTTGCTTCTCTTGTTTCTTTTTGGCAGAGAGGAATATATTTTTAAATGTCCGGGTTTTTTTCGGGGAGGGGGAGGTGAAGTCCCGCCCCCTTCCGGAGTCACGAACCGCTTGTAGAGAAGCGTGCCATCCGAACGCGTTTCAATGAATACCGAGTTAGCTTTATTAAAAAATGACCACAAAAGTTTTACAGTGATGAAAGGCGAAAGCTGTCTTTTAATTGAGGCGGAACTGACAACCTACCTATCTCAGTGTTGTCAGCACGGACTGGCAGGTGTCTCTCTACGCCCTACCTGGAGAATCCGTTGGGGATTAAACGTGGGATCTTATGCGTGCAAGGCAGATACTCTTACCACTCCGCTCAAGGCCCTCCCCCCAAAACAGAGCAAGATTCTTCGTGGTGCTGCATAAAAGCTGCCTTGAGTCAGACCCTTTGTCCGTCTCGCTCAGTATTCTTCTACTGTGATTCCGAGCAGCTTTCTGGGGTTTCAGCCCTTCCTAGCCATACTGATTGTATATTGAAATTTGCACGGTCCTGTGTTGCTCAGTGGATTTGAACCCGGGTTGTGATCCTGCCCAAATATTGGTGGTTGTGCACAAGAAGTGACCTTACAGAATCCCTGTTCTCCCAGCTTTGTTCCATATCCAGTACAGTGTTAGAAACTCTCATATATAAGCTTGGCTGTGCATCTTGAAAGCCTGCTTAAAAGTTGGGTCTAAACCAGCCTTCTGTGGCCCTTGAGATGCTTGGGACTACAACTCACATCATCCCAGGCTGTTGGCGATGCTGGCTGAGGCTGGAAGCAGTCTTAGAAACTCAAATATATAAGCTAATCGCCAAATAGCACCTTAAACCTGGGTTGTGGTCACCACAATGGAATGTCTGGGCACCTTTTTCCAGTGAATTGTTGTTATTTATTAATTTCATTTCTATGCCGCTAAATCTTTAAAAAAAACAATCTCAAGGTGGTTTACAACACATTAAAACATGAAATCAAACAATCCAGACTAAAACAAATTCAAGCTTTAAAGAAAATATTTCAGATCTTTCTCTAGGTGACATTTTGCTTTCCCCATGTTTACTTACCTACGTAATTTATAGAGCTGTCGCATAGCAGCAGGGCTCTTGGAAGTCAGTGTGGTGTAGTGGTTAGAGTGTCAGAATAGGACCTGAGAGATCAGGTTCAAATCCCTCCTCAGTCATGAACCTCGCTGGGTGACCTTGGGCCACTCATAGCCTCTTAATCTACTTCACAGGGCTGATTTCTAACACTGGAGGGTATCGGGTTGGCGAAGGCCCGGCCCAACCGTTGGATGCTTTGGGTAACATTTTGCTTCTGTGGGTCACTGTGGACATAGGAAACTGCCCAGGTGGACACAAGCTTCCTGATCCCATAAGGACTGCGATTCTCAAACTGTGTGCCTTGAGGAAGAAGTTGATGAGTCTGAAATGAGTAATATGCCCTTGAAAGTTTCCTAAAGAACTTCACATTATGGGGTGACATACAAATGTTGTAAATAAGTAAAACAGTCTAGGGAGCAGCCTGCTTTGAACTCCAGTGAAAGCTGACTTGGTAATTCTGCTGTTTCTGAACTAGATAGGTTTCAGTCAGTCAGTCACTCCCAGTTGCAGAGCTATGGCAAAGTGTCCTTGCTCTCAAGGGTTGTGCTTCTGTATGAGTTGCTGTTCTGGGCTTGCCTCCTTCCAGTCCTAGAATCCCAAGGTGAGCAATGTATACAGATGCATGGGGTGGTAGGGGGAAAGTAGAACATTTTCTCTCACACATACATCCGTAAGTAAGATGTGGCGTAAGATTGAAATGTGCTTTCCAGGTGTAATAGTTCCTTTGCTGCCAGAGGTTTAGGAAGAGTAAGACATTCTCAGTGGAACCAAGTCAGGTTTTGTTTTTTATAGATTGTAGAGTTGGAAGGTGTACCCCAAGGTTCATCTAGGTCAGCCCCTTGCAATGCAGAAATCACAGCTAAAGAATCCATCCAACCTCTGTTTAAAAGCCTCCACTGAAGGAGAGTCCACCACCTTCCAAGGGAGTCTGTTCCACTGATTTGCATTCTCTCTGTGTAAAGGTAAAGGGACCCCTGACCATTTAGGTCTATTTGTGGCCGACACTGGGGTTGCCACGCTCATCTCTCTTTATTGGACAAGGGAGCCAGCATACAGCTTCTGGGTCATGTGGCCAGCATGACTAAACCGCTTCTGGCAAACCAGAGCAGCACACGAAAACGCAGTTTACCTTCCTGCCAGAGTGGTACCTATTTATCTACTTGCACTTTGACATGCTTTCAAATTTCTAGGTTGGCAGGAGCAGGGACCGAGCAACGGGAGCTCACCCGTTGCGGGGATTCGAACCACCAACCTTCTGATCGGCAAGTCCTAGGCTCTGTGGTTTAACCCACAGCGCCACCCGCGTCCCTTCTCTCTCTTTGTGGAAACACATTATTGAAAGCCACGTCCTCTGCTGTTGCATGTTTCTAATTGAATAAAGTGCCCCCTGAGAACAGTTTGGGTCTGTGCGTTTTAAAAATTTTATTGTTGCGAACCTGTGTTGGTTCTGGGCTAATTCAGCTGTCATTGCTTCCCGTGGTGGAGGTGTTGTACAGCCCTGTAAGGCGGGATGGTAGCCTAGGTAGGTTGGAAGCTGAAAGGGAGAGCAGTGACTTTGAATGAGGTTCTCCTTCCGTCTACTCAAAAGGAGGTCCGTTGATTGTTGGGCTGGGCTGTGCCTCCGCAGTCAGAGGTAGCAATGCTTCTGAATACCAGTTGCTGGAAACTTCAGGAGGGGAGAGGGCTCTTGTGCTAGGGTCCTGCTTTTGCTGTTTCTCACAGGCCGCCGTGAGAACATGATGCTGGACTGGCCACCAACCTGGGCTCTCAGAGGCTTGCATGGAAATCTCAAAAAATTCCAGCAAAGCAGAGCTTATTTTGTTTTCAGTCTGAAGCAGATGCTGCAGGTGAGCGTTGACATTCCTGTTGTTTGACTAGGGAGAATGATTAGAGGAGGCAGGCAAAATGAGTGAATAGGTTTTTTTCATCCATTGCAGGCAAAGGATCAGCCTTGAGAATGTCTCTCTGGTGGAATGTGAGGAATGCATTTCGTTTGGGGAGCCGCTTTTCTTCATCTTCCTCCTGGGGTCATGATGACCGGACACTGCCTGAGCAGAACTTGGGAAGAGCATTTTAAAATGTCCATTGCCCTTTTTTTTTGCAAGTTAATAACTGCTGTCTTGCATTGCAACAGTGGCCCCCAAAGTTTTAATCCTTAAAATGCACCTCATCCCCGATTTAAAAAAAACACCACACTTCTAGAATCATGTTACTCTTGCCTCTTAAATCTGGAAAAATATGTTTCTGTGTATTTCTCCATGAATTGTTATTTTGGACACGCAGAGGTGCAGTGGATACTCTTCTCTGAGTGTAGCTGATTCTGGCAAGGAAAGGTTACCCTCCCAACAGCCTTTTCAGGTAGGCTAAGTGACAGCCTGATTTGTCCAAGGACCCCCATTGAGCTTCATGGCTATGTTATTTCCCTTATCCAGGATACATCTGACCTTGTTATTCATCATCTACACCGCCTGCAAGTTTTCGTTGAACTTCTGTGTTCTGGCCCTTAAATTTTGGCTCCCTGCTTGAGCTTTGTGGCCCAGGAATCAGGCCCAGCCTTCGTAGTTTTGAGTAACTTTGGAATGCCGTTTGTGGGGCAAGCAGCTTTCCCCCAGATAAGAGTTTAATGTGTCTTTTATCAGCGCCTTTGCCTTTCTGCAGAGTGTCCTTGAATTGTGATAAAACTCATTGCTTTTCTGGTTATAAAAATGGGTGCGTGTGGCCCTCTGGCTTTTGCATGACTGGAATATAAGCTTACTTTGCAAAGGAAAGAGTCATATCCGTTAAGTGCTCACCTCTGCCTCTGGCATGTGGCCCCCAGAAGGTTACTAACAAGGGAATGTGGCCCTCAGGCTGGAAAAAAGTTTCCCCTTCCCTTCCTTGTTCTAAGATATGTGGTTTGCTGGTGTGTCATTTCATGGGCCAGAGGGGGGCTAACTTCAGCTTTAAAGGAAAAATAATGTGAAGCATCAGTCTATCAATGGCTATTGCTTATATTGATGAAATAGAACCTCCATATACAAAGGCAGCATACCTCAGAACCCCATGTGCTGGTAACAGATGGAGGAGTGTAGTAAACACTATGCAGTGCTCCTGAAATTCTTGCCCTCTCCTAGACACAATGCTTGAGCAGACAGATTTGCAGGGCCTGTGATTTGCCTGATAATCTCCATCTTGTTCAGACCAGCCACCCCCCTTCTGCATTTTCTTGATCTAAAACAGCATTGTTTTTGTCCTTAATGCGTCTGTGGCCCCAGACAGAGTAGGATCACGGAAATGGTGCCGCGAGATTATCGCTTCTTCGTCTGAGAAAGGCACAAGCGGAGAAAATCTTCACGCTGCTCTCAGTTTGTCTGAAACGAAAGGATTGCCATACACCCTTCATTTGAGGAAGCAGAAGGCACAAGAGAGCTCAGTAGGGGCCTCTGGAGCCAGAATGGCTGATAAGGCTTGACCTCGGTGGAAACTCTTGATTGGGCCTGTTTGTTGCTCTCTGCTGCTTGTGAGGAAGAAAAGCCATCTCTCGGACAGCTTTCATGTAGAATCCAGTAAGATTGGCTACCGCTGTCCTGGATTTTGCTGTTACGGTGCCTTCTAGATGTTGTCAGACTCCTTTGCATCAGCCCTGAGCAGTGTTAGAAACTCAGATATATAAGCTAGGCACCAAATGGCTTCTTAAACCAGGGTTACAGTCAACCAAAATGGAACGCCTAGTTGCCATTTTTGGGCCAGGGCTTGAAAGTCATTTTTCCCCCATGCGACTTTGGGGTTCCTGAAATTCATTCTGATTGTGCAGATAAAATGTAATGGATAGAATTCCACAGGATGTGTCTGAAAATGACCATTTTTCATGCTGGCTGGAGCTGATGAGTGTTGGAGTCCAGCAGTGTACAGTGGTACCTCGGGTTAAGAACTTAATTCGTTCTGGAGGTCTGTTCTTAACCTGAGGTACCACTTTAGCTAATGGGGCCTCCCACTGACGCCGCACGATTTCTGTTCTCATCTTGAAGCAAAGTTCTTAACCCGAGGTACTATTTCTGGGTTTGCAGAGTCTGTAACCTGAAGCGTCTGTAACCCGAGGTATCATGAATATATAATATTCATTAAGTGCCCTAAGGTCCCATTTTAAACACAGTGTTAAAAACAGTTAAAAACAACTAGCGATTGCAAAAATAAGGTGGGTCCTAAAAGTGGACATCACGAGTGTCAAAAGCTCAGGGTTAAGAGGTGTGAATATACACACACACACACATATATATATATATATATATATATATACACACATACACTGTTTAGCCTTTCTTAAAATAAGTTTTTTAAATAGTTCAGGTAAATTAAGTTGATTATTGTTACTGATTCTAAAAGGTGCCCTCTTCCGATAGATTTTAAAGAAAAGTCAGGAGACACACACACACACACACAGGTGTTCTCTCCTCTGAGTCTCAGGGAGAGGAGGAAGAATACCTCTTCTAAAACAATGCCTGCTGTGGCAAAAAGGGATCTGTTATTTGTGACTCCTGCATTGCTGGACTAGATGACCCTTGGGATCCCTCCCAACTCTACAATTCTGTGTGCCCTAATGAAAATAGTTTGTTAATTCATTCCAAGAAAGAAGGGTCTGTGACGCCCAAGCCTGCTGGTTGTGGACATGAGCCCAGGCAAGAGGTATTCTTGGCTTGCATTGCAGCAGATGGATGTCCCAAGCGTTCCTTTGGCCCCTGTTTGCATCAGCTGGGCCTTTGTGCTCTGTGGTGCTTCCGACAGCTGTAGTTCAAAGGAGCCCTTGTGCTGAAGTCATGTGGAAACAGATGGCGGAGAGGTGTGTTGGGTAAGGGGAGAGGAATTCCCATCTCGGGCAGCCGTGCTTGGTGGAATTTGAAGTCTTGGCACTATATTATTGCTACTACTGTTGTTGTTGTATTTATTTATATCCCGCTTTCCACCCAGATCGGGACTCAAGGCAACTGACACAGAATAAAACAACATGGAGATGATGATGATGATAATAATAATAATTAATAATAATAATTCTGCACCGCCCTTCATCTGAGGATCACAGGGTGCTTTACAATGTAAAAACACAAAAATATATAACGTAGTAACAAACAATACCATCCCATCCTGCACACACAGTTTAAAAGGCCATAGACTGTTTAATTAGCCAAAGGCCTAGGAGAAAAGGAATGTTTTTGCCTGGCGGCTAAAGAAACGTAGCAAAGATGCCTTGGGGAATACCTTGGCCGCTGACACACTTTGGGTGGGAGCAACTAGATGGCAGCTTTTTAGAAAATGTATTATACTTTAAACACAAGATTATGAACTGATCTGGACCCTGCAGTCGTAATCTGAGGCTTCTCTTCATGAGAGGCCAAAACAGAAAGCTAGAAGCATATAAAAGATAAAAGTAATTGATCTCTAATAAAATTTAAAAAATATATAAAGAAAACAAATCTATTAAAATACAATTAAAACAGCACAGCACTATTAAAAGCCCTTTCCTTAAAAACCAGTCAATTCCCAAAGGCCTTTCGGAATGAGACAGTCTTCACCTGCCAGTCGAAGGACAAAAAGGAGGGAGCCAGTCAAGCTTCTCTAGGAAGGGAGTTCCAGAGTCTGGGAGCAGCCACCAAGAAGGCCCTTTTTCACATCAACACCAAGTCTGCACATAAGGGTGGTGGCACTGAAGATCACACAGCCCAGGCAGGTTCATATGGGAGAATATGGCCGTCTTGATAGACTGGGCCTAAACTGTGTTGGACTTTATAAGTCATTAGCAGCACTTTGCGTTTATAGAGAGGAAAGCTGTGCTCATGGAATAACTAACTGGCATTTGGGTCACCCATAATTTTTATTTTGCACAGCTTGTCTCTGCATATGCACAGACCCAAATACAAAACACATGCCCCCTACTTAAAAGGGGGGGGGGGAGGTAGCTTTCATTCCAGGTCAGGTCTTTGATGGTTAGTTGGTCGTCAGTGGTAGAGTATCTCCTTTGCATGCAAAAAGTCCCCAGGTTCATACCTTGGCGTCTTCAGGTAGGCGTGGTGAAATCCTTGGGAGTTGCTGCCAGTCAGTGCAGACAGTACAGAGCATGTCTGACTCAATGTAATACAATTTCTTGTGCTCCTGTCTGAGATGGCTTGTTCACATGAACAAGTCACCCACTTCTGTAGCTGCTGTGAAATAAAAGACCTTTATCATTATATACACACACAAGCTAGGCTTCTAAGCGCACTTTTCAAGCACCAAGGCACCATGGCCCGAAGTTTAATAAAAGAAATCCCATTAAAACATGAAAATATAAATGCACCTAATTAAAATGAACACTAAAACAGTCCCATCGAAAATATAAACACTCACAGTTAAGATATGCAATTTTAAAAATCCATTATATATATAACAATCCAAGGTAAAATTATGCAGTATAAAAGTCATTTTGAAACAACACAGCAATTAAAACAGGTTGAGTGAGCAAGGGAATGTCTGTGTGAACAAGTCTGTCTTCAAAAGCCTGTTCTTATACTTTTGCTTATCTTTTTTTAAAAAAACAAAGCAAATGACTCTCCCTCTGTCCAAAAGGGTTAAGCCCCAACAGCTGCTCATTTTGATGGCAAGTGTTTCATTCCAGTGCATAGACAGGCAATCCTTTTCTATTGAAGTTCTGCTTTTCACTTGTGGCTTTGCTCATTTACTGTTTACAGCTGCCCCATTAAGCTCTCTGGCTTTGGGCAGCAAATTCTTCCCTTCCCAGAAAAATATGATGGGGAAATCCCAGCCATGGGCCCCAGTCCTCCCTGGATTGGACATCTACGGCTTTTCCATTTTCTGGGTCTCCATCTTATTTTTCCGTTTTGGCGGGAAAGGGGAAAATTTGGTCTGTTGCCTGGTAAAGAGAGGTGGGAGGATCTTGTGGTTGCAGTACTGTCCCGAATTGCTTCCAGGTCAACCTGCAAGCGTTTCTGGGGGTATGCCAAGCAACTGCAAGGTGCTTGCTTCGGTAACCCTAGAAGTTGAGGTCTTCTAACTGCTCGCTGATGCTCAAAGGGATGCCCTTTGTTTGCTGTGTACCACGGTGGAGGTTGAAGCAAATTGAGGTTGCCTAGCAACCACAGGACATGACCTTTGAAAGCCTACAGGAAGTGATTAGAAGGCAGTGTCTTGCGGTTGCTAGACAACCATTATTATTATTATTATTATTATTATTATTATTATTATTAAAAAATCTTTGATCTCACTTTCTTCCCCCACCAGGTAGGCCTAAAGCAATTCCTGCTGTTAAAAAAAAGCAAAATATCAACAGCGTACCTTTGAGCAGGAATTAAAAGCTTGTATCTTAACTTGGTCCTACTCAGAGTAGGCCCTTTTGAAAATAAGGAACCCAAGTTAGTCATGCCTGTTAACTTTAAGATGGGTCTACTCTGAGGAGGACTGGCTTTTGGTTAATGGCCATGAATAACTTTAGGTCCGTTTGAGGAGAATGTAGTTGGATGTGGCCTAATTTGCATATAAAAAGAGTATATCAAACCGTGGGTATTATTATACGATTCTCTAAGCCAGGGGTGGGGAATCTCAGGCCAAGAAGACTATTGTGGCCCTCCAAGCTGCTCTTGCCTGGCCCTCGGAAATCTCTCCACAACCCTCTCTGGCCCTGCTTCATAACTTCCTTGCTATGTTTTTGCCTGACTGGAATGTGTCACATTGGGCCTCCTCCTCCTCCCAGGGCCCAATGTGATGTATACTTTTTTTTTAATGCTGTTCCCCACAGGAAGAAACCCACCCACATGACCGTGAATTGCTGGTTCTGCAACCAGGACACCGTGGTTCCGTATGGGAACCGGAACTGTTGGGATTGCCCCAACTGCGAGCAGTACAATGGCTTCCAAGAGGTATGTTTCAAGAGTGGCACCTCGTAAAGCCTCTATGACGAGATGAAATGGCGGTCAAGGGCCAAAGCAAGCTGGGTTGCCTCCAACAGGCCACATTCACATCATGTGTTCAAAGCGCTATGATACCACTTTAAACTGTCATGGCTTCCCACCCCCAGTTTTTTTATATAGTTTGTTAAATGTGCTGAGAGCTGTTGGGAGGTCTCCTGTTCCCCTCATGGAGCTACAATTCCCAGCATTCTGGGAATTATAACTGTGAGGAAAATAAGGTCTCTTAAGCACCCTTAACAAACGGCAGTTCCTAGGATTTTTATGCCTAGGGGACCATGACTGTTAAAGTGCAGTAATAGCGCTTTAAATATATGGTGTGAATGTGGCCTAGGGTTTGCTCCAGAGTAGACCCATGGAAATTAATGGCCCTAAGTTAGTCATGTCATTGCTTTCAGTGGGTGTGCTCTTGAGTGGGGCTAGCCTTGGGTACGAACCTGGTGCCAACTCACGTGCGTATGTCTGTTCGATATTGGTGTGCATTAATTTATGAATCCCCTTTTACATCTATCTTTCTTATCTATCTATCTATCTATCATTTCATTACATTTATATCCCACCTTTTTTCTCCCGAGAGGAGCTCAAGGTGGTGCACACACACTTCTTCCCGTCTCCGTTTCATCCTCACAGCATCCCTGTGAGGTAGGCAAGGCTGACAGGTAGCGACTGGCACTGAAGATACGCAATACAGTTTGAACACCTTAAGGCAAGAGACCTTTTCACCCAGCTGCAAAAGCTTGTCAAAGCAAAAATGTAATTGGGTTGTTTCTGGGAAGTACAGATTGTGGGTGCCTGCTGTATCGCAGCAGGGCTGCTGTTCCACAGAAACAGGGGCAACCACAACAAAGGCCCTGCTTCCGAGTTGTTATGGTGTGGGCTTCTGATTTTTTGGGTGTATGTCCCCGTTGGTAGAATTTACTGGCAGAGGTCGAGGGTGGGAGCTTAAAAGCAAAAGTTGGTGTAACGAGTGAACCACCTTTGGGATTGAAGGGAGGGGATAGTTTTGGGGTGTGGAATGTTAAGGTAAGTGGGGTAGATTTGGAGTGAGCATTGAATGAGAATCAGATGGCAGTGGGCTTAGTAGGTAACTTAACAGCTTCAGCTCAGTTTACCTGTGAGTTCACCTGACCCCATCCGTATATGCTCGCTCCACCTCTTCATTCTGCAGAATGTTACAAGGCGCCATATAATAGTCATTCTGCATTTATAAAGAATCCATCCTTTAGCATGGCAACACCCACACTTGGGAACTCCCTGCCTATTGAAACCAGGGAGGCGCCTTCACTGCACTCTTTTAGGTGCCTGCTAAAATTGTTTTTGTTTAGACCAGCCTACCCAGATATTTTACCTTCCTAAAATCTAGATTCTAGGTTATTGTTTATTTTAATTATTATTCTTTATTATTCTTTATTGAATTTATATACTTCCCTATTCCCGGGGGGTCTCAGGGTAGTTTACAGAATAAAATCAAGATATAAAGCCACAAAATACATAATAAAAATAAAAACAACAACCGAACAGCCCCTCCCCACAAAAAAACCCAACACATTTTAAAAGGGCATAGGATTTAAATCAGATCAACCAAAGGCCTGGTTAAAAAGGAATGTTTTTGCCTGGTGCCTAAAGGTGTATAATGAAGGCGCCAGGCGAACGTCCCTGGGGAGAGCATTCCACAGATGGGGAGCCACTGCAAAGAAGGCCCATTCTCGTGTTGCCAAACTCCGGACCTCTCAAGGAGGGAGGCACAAGATAATTATTTTTGAAGATTTTAAATAGTTGCTTTTGATGGATCATTTCATTGTCTTATTCATTTTGTAAACCACTTTGAATCTTTCTGGGTGTTTTTTTTTTTTTTACAATCAAGAGGCATAATACACATTTTATGAAATAAAATCCATCTGTACTTCACACTTCACTGTGAATTGGTTCCTCAAATAAACTCTGGTACAATTTTTATCCATCTTCCGTACAAGAGAAGCGGACTGTTGCCCTCTCACTCAGTTCTGCCTTAGTTGGATCTCGACAGTTTTCCCAGAGGTCCTCCGGTTGGCGAGACTCATGAAACCAAATGCCCCAGTTACTCTTATGAATTGACTTTGAAAGATCCCTCCTGGATCATCAGATCAGAAGGCCCATCTAGTCCAGCATCCTCAAAGTGGCCAACCAGGTGCCTATGGAAAGCCCACAAGCAGGGCAGTAGTGCAGTGGTGCACTCCCCACTTGAGAACCACAGCAACTGGTTTTCAGAAGTTTACTGCCTCTAGCCCTGGAGGGTAGTACACAGCTGTCATGGCAAGTAACCACCAATAACCCTAGCACTGAGAGTTGCTAGGACTTTAATTAAGGTTTGTTTTGTGGCATACCACTTGTGGGTTTTCCAAACCACGAGTCTGGGTTTGGCTGTGATGATAAGCCCAACTGTTTCTTGGCTCACACCAGCAAGAGGAGCAAAGCAGAAGGGCGGGTTATAAACTTAAAACCATAATTTGAAATGATAATGAATAACTTCCCCAGGTTGCTTTTGTTGGCCCTTAAAAATTACGAGTATCTCAGGGTGCAGATCTATGGATTTTGCCTCCATTTGGCAGCCATTTGTTACTTATGTGGCTGGCCAATCATGGGAATGACAAGTCCCAATGAAATACAGATTTGTTTTGTATTCATAATATTTTGTATTCTTTTTTTAAACCCCCCCCCCCCAATTATTTTTATTGATTTTCCAATTTTTAACCCACTTATACAGATTTCTGGGTCTTCTTAATATCTTGGTGCCCATGGCAAGGTCCCTAACGGTAGGACAAGAAACTCTGGCCCTCCAGATGTTGTTGGGGCTGGAGTTCCATTTGACAACAGCGAGAAACAGTATCTCCGTCTCAGTATTGTGGAATGCTCTGCCAGTAGAGATTCAGCAGGTGCCTTCTGTCAAAACTTTTAAATGCCTGCCAAAAACTTATTTTCTATTAGGCTTATGCAGGCAGTTAAGAATGCATCTTTTCACTGTAGGTAACGGATTTTTGATTTTAACCCTTTAATATGTTTTTTATTGTATGGTGGTCCACAAAAGGGCCTTCTCTGTGGCAGCCCCTAAACTGTGGAGCTCCCTCCCCACAGAGGAGCATCTGTCACCTTTTGACATTTGAGGTGTAAATTTTTAGGGCCCGCCTTATTTCAGTAACTGTTAAGTTGTTTTAAAGTGTTTGTAATATTGTGCTCTAATGTTGTGTGTTAATGTAAACTGCCCTGGAACCACAGGCTGCAGGTAATAAAAATTAAAAGAGTGTACAATTGTTGTGAATTGCTCCAATTTTTTAAAAAATGAATAGCAGTGTATAGATGGTTTTTATGAATAAAAATGTTGTAGAGCAGCAGGAAGGAGACTGGAGTAACCAATGCCTCTCCTTTTGATCCCTCTTGGCAGAACGGAGATTACAACAAGCCGATCCCAGCTCAGTACATGGAGCATCTGAACCACGTTGTCTCTGGGGCCGGCGCCTTCTACGACCCCACCAAGCCCCAGCAGTGGGTGAGCAGCCAGGTCCTCCTCTGCAGGAAGTGCAACAACCATCAGACCATGAAGATTAAGCAGCTGGCGTCCTTCACACCCAGGGAGGAGGTACGAACTGATCTCGGGACTCAGAGCAGCCCTTCATTTTAAGGTTCTGGTACTTAACCTTCCCTAAGGCCATAAACCCACAGAAGGGGAAGCTCTACCCAGGAGGCAATTGCGACCCTCTGGATCTTAGGAAACAAACCTTTTGTGGTTGTTTACATCGTTCTATTTCATGTCCACATCATACTTTTAAATCTATACACTTAACGTTCCCACCAAAAATCGTGGGAGCTGTAGTTTGTGTGTGATTTCTTTCATGGAAAACTTATAATTCAGCGACCGATTAAAATAAAGAGGAAACAATACAATTTCATTAAAATTACACAAAAAAGGATGCAGCTTTATATTGCTGCATTCACACTCCCTTGGAAAAATAATTATTATTGATATTGGGGTGGAGGCAGAAACATGACCTTTCCTTGCTTTTTTTTCCCCCCCTAAGGATTTGCTTTGTTAAGAACTATCAAGATGTTGTCCTCAATGTCTTACGGTATTCTCACTTCAAGTTGAAAAGTTACAAAGAACGCCAAAGAGTAGCCCATTTCACAGGAGGCTTTTGAATATTGTTATCATTTTGTCTAAAATGAATTCTAGTTTATGAATCTAAACTCTGACTGCATACATCTGCACCATACATTTCAAGCTTCCCCCACCAAAAAAACAATAAAATCTTACGGGAATGTGTTCTTCCTGTCAGAGCTGCAACTCTCCACACACTTGAACTACAGTTCCCAGGACTCTTGGGGAGGGAGAAAGCCATGTTCTTTAAATGCATGATGTGTATACAGCCACAGCCTGAATTTGCAATGCCCTGCTAGTGTCTTCTGCTGCTGCCTTGTCGTCCTACCCCCTTTGTCTTTATTACCTTCCCCCCCTGCTTTCATGTGTTACTGCCTTCCCCACTCCAGGTGGTGACATCTTTGAAAATGCCTGCCCCACTTATTTCTGGTGTCATGGCAACCAGGATAGCAATGGCAAGACACAGGCCGGCTTTCCCCATCCATGACTTAACACAAGACGCTTTTTGTCTGGTTGGAGGGTGCCTTGAGGGAAAGTGAGCTTGCATGGCTAAGCATATGGGGAACCTTTTCCCCCTTAGTTGGGTTTCTGGGGGACGTATGATTGAGAGGGAACTGAATCTAATGCTGGTAGTTCTTAGGCCACGTTCACAAAACACATTTTAAAGCACTATGATAATAATAATATAATTTATTACTTATACCCCGCCCATCTGGCTGGGTTTCCCCAGCCACTCTGGGCGGCTTCCAACCAAATAATAAAAACAATACAGCATCAGACATTAAAAACTTCCCTAAACAGGGCCGCCTTCAGTTGTATTTTAAAAGTAAAATAGTTGTTTATTTCCTTGACATCTGCTGGGAGGGCGTTCCACAGGGTAGGCGCCACTACTGCTTTAAACAGCTGTAGCTTCCCCCAAAGAATCTATTTGTTAAGGGAATTGAGAGTTGTTAGGAGACCCCCGTTCCCCTCACAGAGCAAAAATTCCCAGAGTTCCTCGGGAAGAGGGTTTTATGGTTAAGCCATTCTGGGAATTGTCCCTCTGGGAGGGGAATAGGAGCCTCTTAACAGCACTTAGAACTCTTTCACAAGTAACAGCTCCCATAATTCTTTGGGAGAAACCATGGCTGTTTCAAGTGGTATCATAGTTCTTTAAATGTGTGGTCTGAATGGGGTCATGCTTGTAACTTGGTAGAATGTTGCTCCCTGTGTTGTATACAGTAAGACCCAGCAGAAAAATATTGATCCGTCAGTGAAATTTAAAATGGCCCAGGACAGTGGTTCACAAACTTTTTCTCTGGGCCACACTTTCAGAATAAAAATTTGCTCGTACCACCCTGAATTTTTTTATTGATAAGAAATACATTGGAAAACAAAAAGAAACAACTCCTAGCCCTGATTGATTTATAACATGGAACACAACTACTTCATAACATGACCATGGGACATCCAGAAAATATAAATCAATGCAGCTACATAAGAATATAGATTATTCCCAGAATATAATTATAAACGAGCCTCTTACGTATGTATCATAATAATGTATACATGAAATTCATACTTATTTAGTCATGTTCTGGATCACAACTAGGAATGTCCTCAAGTTTCACTTGATACTCTTGCTTTCTTCTTGAAAAGATAGCTGTCCCTTTTCTGCAAGAAAATAATATTTTCATACTATACCATACTTCACTACACTGAAATATTCAAATGTTTCCTTGAGTGTCTTTGAATCTCTCTGCCACACCAATGTGGTGTGCCACACCTTTTGAGAACCACTGGCCTAGGAGTTTAAAAAGCCTGAGAGGGTGAGGATCAAGGCTTTATTTTCCAGTCAGAACTCACCAGAACTCAGTTCCAGCACCTCCCAGGTGGGCGCCATTGCCATTATAAGAGAACAAGGGAGGCGTTCATGGTGAGGTCTGGCACCTTGTTCTAGAAAAATAGCACTGGTGAGGATGTTTTCTGCCTGGTACCAATGTTCCTCTCTTCTGCTTTGTCTCTAACAATGAAGTAGCAGAGATACTCATGAAACGGGAGCATGTGTCTGGTGCTCTTTTTCTGGTGGGGATTGAAACCGGAAGTGTCTCGGCATGCAGAACTCCTCCTCTCCCGGCTAAGCTTCTGCTCCTTCTTCCGGGCAGGGCAAGTACGACGAGGAGATTGAGGTGTACAAGCATCACCTGGAGCAGACCTACAAGCTCTGCCGCCCTTGCCAGGCCGCAGTGGAGTACTACATCAAGCACCAGAACCGGCAGCTCCGCGCCCTGCTGCTTCGGCACCACTTCAGCCACCGGAAGACAGACAAGACCTACATGCAGGTGAGGGAGAAGGAACAGGAAGGAACAGCTGTTGATTGGGGGTAGGCGGGGCATAGCACTTGGGCAGGAAGTGACAGCTGTTCATTGGGCAGGGCATCCTGTTTGGATGGGCTGTGGGAGCAACAAGTGCTGAACCCAGAAGAGGATGGACACACAGCGATGGTGGAATCTGAATCATGCATTTTATTTTTAGATTGTCATATATTTTCTCTTAAGTAGGGCTTTCCTCTCCAGCACGCTTTTCTCATTCTCTGTTTCTTTACACCAGGCCTTCTCTCTTCTCCCCGTTTTTCTGCCACTGAATTTTCTCTTGTGCTTATTTTGCCACCCATGCAAAAATTGGACCAAGGGCTGCATGAAATTAGGTGTGAGGCTGCAAGTTACCATCCATTACGCTGCATCACAGTTTAGTGTCATATGTGACCTGTTTCCTATGCTATGCCACAGTTTAGTGTTACATGGGTCCTGGGTCATATGCTACATAAGCCCTTCGTGGCCTAGGACCCTCATACCTACAGGACCTCCTCTCCTGATATGCCCCGCGGAGGACCTTATCCGTACATAGCAACACCCTAGAGGTCCTGGGCCCTAAGGAAGTCAGATTAGTCTCAACCAGAGCCAGTGCCTTTTCAACACTGGCTCCGGCCTGGTGGAACGCTCTGTCTCATGAGACCAGGGCCCTGCAGGATCTGATTTCTTTCCGCAAGGCCTGTAAGACAGAGTTGTTTTGCCTGGCCTTTGGCTTGGAGTCAACTTGATCCCCTCCCCGTCTTTCCTTTTTCCTTTCTCCTTCTGTGATGGAACTCCTATTTGGGGACTTCCCTGGCTTTTTTCTGGCCCACGTAGGACCAGTCTGGATAGTTGGCCTTGGTGAAGATTTGATGTTTTCATCCCCTAAAAGTTTTTGATTTGAGTTTCTACTGAAATGAGGCTGCATTTTAATGTTGTACTTTAATCTTGTTTTTAAGTTGTATTTTAATCATTTGTTTTTATACTTGGTGTTAGCCGCCCTGAGCCTGGTCTTGGCTGGGGAGGGCGGGTTATAAATAAAATTTACTATTATTTATTATTATTACATCACAGTTTAGCGTTACATGCAACTTGGGCCACATAACCTTTCCAGTGGTTTAGAAGCCCACCTAGAATGCAAGCATTTCTTGCCTCTTGGCTCAGAAGCTGCCAAGAGAACCAGCTTGATCCCACACAGTTGTGTTCCCTTCCATGTAGGTATAAAGACAACTCACACAGCTGCGCTGTAATCTTGCGATTCTGAAGGTTCTTCTCTTCCCCTGCAGAGTTTTTATGCTGCGGCTTCGTCCACCACCACAGCCACAACCACACCAGCCCAAGTGATTGCTCTCCGGTTCCTGGCCTTCCTCAGCTGCGTTGTTCTCGTCACGATGGCCTTGTACGGGTCGGGCAACCCCTTCTCCCCTGAGCACGCAACTCCTCCTGCTCCAGCAAGCCCTGGGCCAGTGAGGAACGACACTGGCTCATCGCCACCAGCAGTGCCACCACCGGGCAACGGCACTCTCCTGGAAGTCCTCAGCTGGCAGGAAGTGATCCGGCTGTTGCCAGAGCAAGTCGTGGAGACTCTGAGAGTGGCTTGGTCTTACGGGAAGAACCACCAGATTGCGGTGGTCGTCCTTGGTCTTCTGACGTGCTCCTTAGCCATGCTTCTGGCGGGACGAATTAGGTATGGGGGATTTTGGGATGGGTTTTAAATCATTTATTCATGGCATTTATGTATTACTTAATTATAAATTATACACTTTATGAAATAAGATTCCCAGACGTGTAGAATGTTGATGTGTGTTTTAATCTTTTTCTTAAAGTTTATTGCTGGTTTTTATCTTTTTAATATTTTCAAATTGTTGTCTTTACTGATAATTTTACTGCTTTATTCTCTTCGCAAACTGGTTTGACAGTTTTGTAAGCGGTGTGTTTAAACTTTATGAAATAAATAAATTATTAACGTTTCTAAGCATTGTATGTAGAAGCCATACAGAGAAGAAAGCAGCAATAACAAAATCACCATAAAACCATAAAATGCTCACCTTTTAAAATCCCTGCTGGAGTCAGACAGTCACATACCTGAAGTTCCTTCTTAACTTTTTAAAATGGAAACAGGTTTTGTTTTCTTCTCTGCATTGTAGCTGGTGCAGTCCTTTTTTACTAGATTTTCTACCTGGCTGTGTGTCTTTGCAGCTGCAGTCAAAACTGACTTTTGCAAAGTTAGTTGGCGTGTTACGTACGTTCAAAAGAGGAAACCCATCTGTAAATCAAACAATGGGGATTTAGAACGCGAAAGAAAGGGGGCTACTGGTTAAAGGAACCCTTCACCTATCCTTCCCCCACCGTGGGAATTGGGAGACCAGCAACATCTGGGGGGCACAGGTTTCCCACCCCACTTCTAATAGGATGGTGGAGTCTTAGGATTGTGGCCAGCACTATACCTACTCAGAGTGGACCTACTGAAATGCATGGACCTTAGCAACAGCCGTTGATTTCAGTGGGTCTTTGAGTAGGACTAGTGTTGGATACAACCCAGCACCTCCCTGTGAGTGTTTCTGTTCAATATATGTATGTATTATAGAATGTATTAATTTACGTGTTGCCTTTCACATATGTTTCAAGTTGACAAACCAAAAACAGCTAAAGGAACAGCTAAAAAAAACCAGCTTGGGTACGAAACTCAGATATATAAGCTAGGCGCCAAATAGCTCCTTAAACTATGGTTACATTTGCCAGAATGGAATGTCTAGTTTCCATTTTGGGGCAAGACAGCTCTGAAGTCTTATTTTTCAAACGATGAACTGACTGTGACTGATTCTCAGTTAAACATCTGGCTAGTTCAGATGGCAACATTGAGCTAGATTAAGAGCTTTGAGAACTTAAATAAAAGTCACTTGATCCAGGGACAGCCCACATATATACTCGCCTGTTCCAACCTTTTCTTCTTAATGGTGACTGCTCCTGCTCAGGCTGCACAGAAAATGCATTTTGGTTCCAGAAATTCATTCTGATTGTACAGATAAAATATAACTGGTAGAATTCTACAGGATGGGGCATTAGTGTGTGAAAACAGTCCAGATCCAATGATCCCCAGACATGCACCTCCAGATAGTGGAGATTTCAGGCGCCGTCCTGGCACCCAGTCATCTTCAAGTGGTCAAATGCCAGGTGCAAAATGTGCTTGGCTCTTGGCTAATTTTGAACACTGCATGCAGCTGGAAAGGCTTGTTGTTATTGTTTCTGGGAAGTACAAATAAGGGGGTGCCTGCTGTATCTCATAAGAGGTGCTGTCCCACAGATTGGGGCAGCCACCCAGAAGGCCCTGCTCCGAGTTGCTATGGAGCAGGCCTGAATGGTCTCTTCCCCCTCCTTCCAACATTGGTTCTTACTGCACGGTGTAGCCAACAGAGGCTGGTATTTAACTCTTCCCCCCCCACCCCCCATGTTTCAGGCTTCGCCGGATCGACGCCTTCGCCTCTGTCCTGTGGCTCCTGGTGATGGGCTTCCACTTGGTGGAGCGCTACCTGCAGGCAGACACCCCCAGCTGGCTCGACACAGCCAAGTTCGGCACCACCTCGCTGTGCTGCCTGGTGGGCTTTGCGGCTGCTGTGGCCACCCGGAAACCAACGGGCCAGCGGAGACCCCGGCCCCGAAGGTCAGAGCCAGAACAGTGACTGTCGGGGGCGGGACAAATACCCTGAAAAATCCAAGCCTTCAAATTCACTGCCGCTGGCGCTTCTCTTTTCTCTCCCTTCCTCTCTCTTCCTCCCTGCCCCCTTTTAATTTTGTTTTAGGTTGCTTCCCTCCCACGCACACTTTCTTCCCTCCTTTCTTATTATACCTTTAAGAAACTGTGAAGCATCTTCCTTCTCCCAGCTGGCTGTAGCACAATTGCAGACCTCTCCCAGTTGCTCCAGTACTCCTTCATCCTCCTCCATCTAAACCCCAGACGCTTCCAAAACAAATCACACTCCGTGAATGGCTCCTCTCTGTGTGAATTGCCATATAACACATCGTCCATCTTGGTTTTTGTTTGGCGGTGGGAAGGCTCTCTTTCCCCCCCTTTTTTAGTGGTGTGTGTGCCACCAGTTATCCACAGTGAGAATCCCCGTGTGTTATCTCAACTTGCCGTCGATGCTGCAGACTCTAAACCAGTTTGAAATGGGTTTCGCTGTCGCGTCTTCCCTCAGTACTCCCAAGAATTTTGTGTGCACGTGCATTTTCTTTTTAAAGGTTTTGCGAGTGTTGAGAATCAGTAGTTGGCGACCTTTTAGAACCTGTATTTCCCAGGATTCCTTCTTTAGTTGGGAGCTGTGATGGTTCCAACTTGATTGAAACTAGTTTAAATGTATAGTGTAGGAGTGCTTTGAGGGATTAGGTCTGCTTACATTTTGTGTGTGTGTGTGTGTGTTCTGGAGTTTCTAATTTTTATACTGCCGTACATTTTTTTATAACAATACTACATAAATAGTGGAGTGGACTTGAAGTGGCTCTAAGCTGGACTCCCCCTAACTTCCTTATTCTCAGTTTATCCTCTGTTAACAGCATGTTGCTGCTTGTGTCTTTTAAATTTCTGAAATAATAGGGGGGGGTTGACTTAATTAGCAACAGCAAAAAACACCCTCACTTGATTTCAGTTCAAGTTGTGTTGTGCTAACCTTTGTTTAATGTATGGCCACTTTAGCCTTCCCCCCCCCGCCTCCCCCCCCCCCCCGAAATCCCCGCCCTTAAACCTTAGTTCCAGCCATCCTGGGATCCAAAGTGGATCAGGATGCTTGTCGTTCCATCAAAGATAGTGACATCAGCCACACTCTGATGCTGATTTTTAAAAGGGGAAAGGGCACAGTGATGTTGGCAGCTTCCTGTACGCTGAGCCAGCCGAAATGAGCCAAGAACCCTTCCTTTCTGCTTCTCAGTCCCGTCTATAATGATGTCTGCCAAGAATTCAGTGCTCAAACAATAGGGCGCCTGGCCGAGTCTCTTCCATTCACTGGAAGCCCTATCAGTCTCAGCTCTCCCCCTGCGTCTCTTTATTGAACATATCTTTGCATTATTTGCTGGTATGGGGTTGTACGTCATTCTTTTTTAAAATATATATATTTTTATTTCATAACATACACTGCTTGATTGTAAAAAAATAAAAAGTCTCAATACAGTTTACAAAAAGGTAAAACTATTTAAAACCTCCTATGAAATAATCCGTTTCCATGTGCTGCGCTGGTGCCTGCTCGCTGGAGCAGCTTCGTCACGCTGGCCACGTGACCTGGAAGTGTCTGCGGATAGCGCTGGCTCCCAGCCTCTAGAGTGAGATGAGCGCACAACCCTAGAGTCTGGCAAGACTGGCCCGTACGGGCAGGGGTACCTTTACCTTTATGAAATAATCAGTGATAAGCTAAAAACAGATTAAACACCTGTCAGCAATCTACATGTCTAGGTAGGCTTCTCTAAACAGAAACGTGTTTAGCAAGTGCTGAAAAGACTGCAGCGAAGGCATCTGTTTGGTGTCAGTAGGCAAGGAATTCCAAAGTGGGTGCTGCTACACTAAAAGATGAGTTTCTTGCAAATACGGAACGGGTATTATGTGGTACCTGGAGCAGTGCCGGTTCTGCACTGGCATTTTTAAACATAACCTTGCTTTTTAAAAAAACTATACTTTGCAGCACACATCACACACAAACCCCCAGGGGCAGAGGAGTCCCTGTGGCACCCACCCAATCCTAGGGCTTGATCAGCCCTCTGCTGTTTGCCTTTAGCAAAGCTACATCATTGAGCACTCCTGTGACCCTCTGAGTTGTCTCTTGGCCGCTTTTCCTGCTAAAGCAGTGATGTTCCTAATCCTGTAAGACAATGGAGAAGGATCGCTGGGGCTGTTTATTATCATTGTTATTTGATTTCTTCACCGTAAGGTCCCAGGTGGTGTTAAAACAGTTTTTTTTTAAAAAAAAAGAAGATTGAAATTGGTTGAAATAATTCACAGTTGGAAAGATAGTGTGGACCTTAAATATATATTTGTTGCAGCAACTAACAGAAGTTTTAAATTCTTACAGCAGACTATTTCAGCGTCCTCCTTCCCATCAGTTGCTCTGATAAGTGATGCTATTCCCAAAGGCAGTGGCTACAGAGCTTTGAGGATAGAATGCTCAGAAGGCCTTCATTTGTTATTAGAACGTAAGGTTTCTGGTTTGTTCTGTCACTATAATAGATGTGTAGTTTCAGTGACTAGCTGCATCCCACCAGGGCAAACTTGTCTGAAGTGCCATTTGATGCTTCAATTGCTATATTTCTTCTAAATAGTGTCTGATGTCAGAGGCCAGGGTGAAGAGGGGCATCGTCGGCCTATGCTGAAAGCTAGGAAGGTGCCCATTGCAACTCTGTGTGAAGTTGCTGCAGTGCTTGTTCCGAAAACCTTCCAGGGTTCTTATTTTTAATTGCGGACCGGCTGTTGCCTTTGCCCACGCCCTCAATAGACCTTTAATGTCGTATTCGTGATTATTTATTACCAGATTGGTTCACAGCTTGAGTGGGAAGGCTCTGCACACCTTTTATAGTCTTTCTATTTATAATCTTTTAGCTTTCTCCCTTGAAGGAACACTCACACAGCTTTCCCCTTTTTATCTGCCACAGAACTCAGCTGTGTTGTTTACCTGCCACAGAACACGCTTAAGGCAGAGATTTCCAGACTTGTTCCAAATCTGAAATTTGTCTTCTGAGCAATCTCGTTTGTCTGTGGCTGGCTGCGGGGGATTATAGAAAATATTCTGCGATATACGCACACCATTCATTGAGGCAGGAGACGGTTAGGGCTTCTTCACGCCAGCTGTGCTGTGATTGCATGAGACCTAACACCATTCTCCATGGCTTCATGTTGCAAGGGAAGAAGGGGTAATAGGTTGGAGTGGCCATCCTAGAGGGAAGCTTGTCTTCCGCTATTGAAAAACAATAATCAAAATACATCAGAACACTTTTAGAACCATGCACTAAAATCTAGTTTGCCCTGACAGCAGCATAGAGCTCAGCATCCTCTGCACTTAGCCTCGAAAGGAAGGTCTTAGCCTGACAGCAGAAGGATAACAAAGGAACCAGGCTAACCTCTCTTGGGAGGGAATTCCGCATTGTGGAAGCAGCCACAGAAAAGGCTCCCCCCCCCCCCTTCTGATGCTGATGGGTCTGAGAGAAGGCGCTCACCTGAGTATCTTAGCACTGGGCAGGTTTGTGTAGGGAAATAGATCTTTCAGGTAGCCTGAATAGCTCAAGCTATTATCCCTAGCATGATGAATTTTATTCTTTATTGCTGTTCACTAAACCTTTGCATGTTCCTCTTTTTTCATGTCTGTGGTTGGGGTGGGAGCTGCTATACTTTACCCTAAACACGTTATCCTCTATCTCTACCCTCTTTCTCTCCCTTCTTTCCAAAAGTGTGTCTGTGTGGCTCAATGGACTGATGGTGCTTCCCTTTGCTTTTTAAAAACTGCTTTAACTTTGGTTGTTGTCGGGGTTTTTTTTTAATAGCCTGCTTTTGCAAACACGAAACATTTTTTTATTTCTTTTGCCATTGCATGAAGGCTGGCGATTGAATTTAGCCTCATTAGCCAACGTGATTATTTATTCTCTAATATTATTATATTAAAAGCATATTTAACAGGCAAATAGCTTCCTTCCTTTTAAAAGCTGTTTTTTAAAGTCAGAAAAATAGAAGGTAGGTTAAAGGGGAATAGGGGGGGCATGTCATATTAACAGTTTTTCCTTCTGTGCGTACTACTTACGGTAAGGAAAAGTGTAGCCATTATTGCCTTGTTCCCCCTGAAAAAAATTATGCTTGATAAAACCTGCCTTTGAAGGAACAGTGTCTAGTTCTGAAGGGTGTATATGTGTGAATATCAATCTGTCTTCTGTGAAATTTGCTAGGTTCTATGATGGACGCGGGTGGCGCCGTGGTCTAAATCACAGAGCCTAGGACTTGCTGATCAGAAGGTCGGCAGTTCAAATCCCCACGGTGGGGTGAGCTCCCATTGCTCGGTCCCTGCTCCTGCCAACCTAGCAGTTCAAAAGCACGTCAAAGTGCAAGTAGATAAATAGGTACCGCTTCGGCGGGAAGGTAAACGGTGTTTCCGTGCACTGCTCTGGCTTGCCAGAAGTGGCTTAGTCATTCTGGCCACATGACCCGGAAGCTGTACGGCGGCTGCCTAGGCCAGTAAAGCGAGATGAGCACCGCAACCCCAGTCGTCTGCGACTGGACCTAACGGTCTGGAGTCCCTTTACTTTTATGATGGAATGGGGACCCTGGTGTTTGCATTTTTATTTCAGTAATTGCAAAGGAAGCTGCCTTATACAGAGTCAGACCCTTGATCCATCTTGCTTGGTTTTGTCTACACTGACTGGCAGCAGCTCTCCAGGGTTTCAGGCAGAGAACCTTCCCAGCCTTGCCAGGGATTGAACACGGGACGTTCTGCATGCAAAGCAGATTCTCTACCACTGAGCTGCGGCAAATCACGGTTTGCAGTTCTGGGCTGTCAGGACATTGCAAAGTGTCCATTCAGAGTCCTGCTAAACCATCAGCAAGCTCCCTGGCCCATGACTGGCACAGTGCCCAAACTGATCCTACAAAGAGCACCCTGCAACCCATCACTAAGATGAAAAGACCTAAGGCTGAAAATGGCATGCTAGCCACATGCTCTGTGTGGTCTTAATGTGTTCTTGCTGCTGAACATGGATTGCGGGGGGTTGGACTAGATGACCCTTGGGGATTCCCCCCAACTCTACAATTCTGTCACTTTCCTAAAGAGAGGAGGGGATCCTTGAATGGGTTGCCTCTCCCACTTGCTCCACTGGGCAGGTCCTTATGCAAATTAGGTGTCATCGCCTCACGTAGGACAGCAACATCCCTCCAGCTCCTTCCTGCCTGGCTCCCCAGTGCAGGTTGAGTGACAGAAGGCACCTGTCATCCTTGTATTTTGAGGATATATTTACAGGAGCATATGCATTCAGAAAAATGGCTCTGCCTTGTTTGGAGGACTGCTAGCCCTATCACTCAGAACACTATCAAAGCAATACCAAAGGACAACCTTGTGGTGGATATGTGTGAATGCATCCCAGTCTCTTTCGAAATTCCTTTCCGGTAGGCAAGTGGGGTTCTGATACAGACCTGGGGCTGTGGCACAGAGTGTGGAAGCTATTTCTCTGTCCCTCAGCCTTACCCCACACCAAAGAAAGACACTCCGCAGTAGCAAAGACATAAATGTGCCTTTGTTACCAGGGCGAGCAGCAGCTGGGGAGGGGGCAGCAGAGGGTTTCATCAGGAGAACAGCACAAGGAGGAAAAATTAATACTCTCCTCCTCCTGTGCCACATGATTCTGGATTGGAGCCCCTCACTGACGTGATCAGGTTCTCTTTTTAAAAATGAGAATGTATCCATGAACCTCTGCTGCAATGTGGTGTTTGACCCTAAAGGAGGTTATGAGAAAGCTGTAGACCGGGTGTTGTTGGACTTCAGCTCCCATCGCTTTCAACCATTGGCCATGCTTGCTGGGGCTAATGGGAGTTTGAGTTCAACAACATCAAGAGAGCCACAGGTTCCCCATCCCTAAAACCTCTGTGTGTGTGCGCGCGCACGTGCATTAAAAGTTGCTCTTTAATACATTGTGGATGTTGCAGGAAAACAACTGAAAAGCAGGCTTCCTTGAGTTATAGTCGCCAAGTGGATCTGAGCCATCGCACTGGAAGGTTCTGATTTCCTGGTGGCTGCTGGGAAGGGCATGGCAACCTGCTGCATGGTGGCCCTGACCAAGAAGGTGGCAGCATTCAAACAATCCATATCTCAGCTTATTAAGTCAAGATATGCCAAAGCTTTTTGACCAGGTTCTCTTCCTCTTCACTTCTCTCTTTTGCTGCAAAACCTCAGTTGGAAGCCTCTTACTAGCCACAGTTTCCTGGTTTGCTTTTTCCTTTCGAACCAGGAAACCGTGGTTACCTGCTTCAACACAAGCCAAGGGTATTTTAAGCCATGGCTTGAAGTTGTTTTTCACAGCTTGGTTTGCTTCAAAGGTACGTAGTTATCTCTCCCAGATAACTATGGGCAAAGGTCAGGTGTGGGGTTTTCCCCTTAGGCCCTCCAGATGTAGCTGGACTCCCAACTCCCCATCAGCTGCACCAGCAAGTATGGTCAGTGGCCTGGAAGAATGGGGAGTTGTAGTTCCTAACTACATCTGTAGCCACAACAATATCTGGAGGACCAAAGGTTCTGCACACCTGACTGATCAAATCGTGGCTTGCACAAAGAGAAGAGTGAGCAGGCTTGCACATGAGAAAATGTATAATGGACACACTCCGTGTTAGACCAGTGACTTAATGAAGACACCGCGTGAGTGGTATTGGAGTTTTCCTGCGTCACCTGTGATCCAGAGACATGTTTTGCATGATTTGGAATGGGGAGATAAACTCACAGTACTTCCATTCATCCAAAGTTTCCACACCTCGGTCAGGTGCTGGGGGTGGTCTTTCTCTTCTTCCTTCCCCTTTCTCAATTTGGTCCGGATTCCCTTTGGGTGAAAAAGGTGCGATTCTGCTGCCCCACACTGATTTGTGCCTCAAGGTGCATGTGTCCCCTTCAGTGTGAGTTTAGCTCTCCTTTTCTCCCCTTCCTCTGCAAACCCAGAAGATTTGTGAGCACATAGCATATACCTCAGCACTGTACACTGTCCCATGATCAACTTGATGTGTCTTTATTTTTATTATTATTATTATTATTATTATTATTATTATTATTATTATTATTAAGCTTTTTAAAAAAATCTCATATTTTATGTAGCATAACTGTGCCTCGTTGTTTAGTAACACACTTATCATTGTTGTAAACACTACTTGAACTGCCAAGTTTTGAAAAATAAAGGGCTCCTTAGCCGTACACCTTTTCAAAAAGCGCTTTTGACTCCACATCCTTCTTTTTTTGTTTGTTGACTTACTTTCACTGCTCCCACTCCTTGGCAGTTTTGCGTTGCTGAGTTCAAGCATGCTTTAAAGGGGTTCTTTCCCATTTCTCTTGGCTGCAGTACTTCAGGTGGGGCAATTTGTTCTAATCGCCAACAGAGGAATTGTAGTAGAAAATCAATAAATCTCGAAACCCGGCCCCAAATGCAACCATGAGGACTAGTAACAGAGAGCAAGCCAAACAATAGGAAGCCAGCGTAATCTGCGTCAAGGTAAATTATGCTGGTCTATTTTATGCCTGTTCCAAACTCTGTTCAGGAGTGGAGCTCCTGGCCCAAGCCTGGCAAAAGGGTGGGGGGAAGCTCTTAAAACAAAGTTTGACTTCTTCCACCTTTTTTTTCTGGTGTGACTTCTGTGTTGCTAGGTCACATGACTGAGCTTGAAGGGAGTTTGGAACGGGTACAACTCTCACTTCCACAAAACATCAGTCTTTTGGATTTGCCCCAGCTGTCCTAGGATAGAGGACTTAAGTCCAGTGAAGCCAAAGATTTGCCTCTTTCCATCTCTGCTCATTCCATCTGATCTCGGGTTTGAATGTCTCCCCAACTTGTTCCAAAGTTGGAATTTGAAAGGAGTCTTTTTTGACCAAGAAGCCTGAGGGATCCCTCAACCCCCTCAGAGGCTACCCAAGACCACTTCCTTTTTGTATATTCATAGAACCGTAGAATTGTGAAGTTTTAAGGGACCCTGAGGATTATCTTGTCCAACCCCCTGCAGTGCAGGAATATGCAGTTGTGCCATACGGGGATCGAAACTGCAACCTTGGCATTATCAGCACCACGCTCTAACCAGCTGAGCTATCCAGCTCCATCCTTCAGACAAGAATTAGCATCTGCATTACTGATGATTTGGCTTATTTCCCCCCCGTTTTAGTGGTATACTTCAATTTGCTCCTTAAAACTTATGCTTTGTTAAAAGTCTTTTCTTGGTACTAGATATTCCACCCTTTAAAAGAACAAACTGTTGTATCCAGAAACAACCTCCCAGGCCCAAAAGCTCAAGATTCCCCCGAGAGATCCATTTACCTAGCAATGAATCTGAGACCTGCTTCAACCAAATGTCTGTAGCTCTGTCGCTGAGCCCACAGCCTTCTGTGGGTCACTGCAACATGTGCTTTGGCTAGTCCTTGCCTCTTATTCCACCCACCTTGCCCTTCTTGTGGTATTCTGCCTTCTCAAGCACCCCTCCCAAGCTTAGCTGCTGTTACAGATTCCTGGCTGGTGGAAGAGCTGACGCTTGCATCTTTAAAAATGTTTGTATACTGTCTTCTCTGCCCTTCAAAGCATCCTGCACACAGCATGTTAAACAAGGAGGACTGTGGTTCTGCTGCAATCCTTCGCCTACCTTCTGGATGCTTTGGACTACAACTCCCATCAGCCACCTGTGGCTGATGGGAGCTGTAGTACCCAAACATCCGGAGGGCCCCTGGATTGCAGAGGCTGTTCTGCAGCGCCTCATGGATGAGACACAGAAAGAGGAGCTTTCATTGCAAAACCTAGGTCTGGCAAAGGGTGAGTGTTTTTGTGTGCAAGAGAAGGGCCATGATCCTGCCAACCGAATCATAGAATTGAAGAGTTGGAAGGGACCCCAAGGGTCATCTAGTCCAACCCGCTGCAATGCTGGAATCCCAACTAAAGCATCCTCCCACAGCCCAATATCCATGGCTGGCATTAACAAACACTTCACTTTCGCCTTCTTTGAATGAGAATCTCACAGAATCTGAGAATCTTGGGGTGTTTTTTGCAGTTCTTTCAAGGCCAGAGAGAAAATCTTCTGCACACTTAATTTACTTTTTCCCAGCCTCCATGATCCAAATTCTCTCCTGTGAAATCCCAACAGGCGATGGCTTCCACAACCATGGTTCTCCATGCCTCAAGATTTATAAGGTCTCTTCTGCATTCTGGAAAGGGGGGGGGGGGAATCCACCTCTATTATTGCCATAGAAGTTTCTGTTCTGCATCCAGCAGCAGGAGAAAAGTCTGGGCTGCTTTCTGTGTTCTAAAGCTTTGAATGGCGCCCCCCCTGCCCTCCCCTCCAGGATCTTCTTAGCCAATGGCTGCGAGGCATGCAGATGAGCCCTGATAACTGGCCTATCCATGATGCCGGAATTGGAATGCAAAGCAGGTCATAAGAGTCTTGCAAGTTGGCGAGTGGGGTGGAGAAGGAGAGCATTTTGCAGCATTTAAAAGTGCATTTGTTAAAAATATATGAGGCAGCTCTCATCTCTCTTTTTAAAGTCCTGATAAGATCGAGCTACCATCCGCACTGGACCTGATGTCAAGTACGCACAAATAGAGGCAACCCAGTTCTGTTTAGGTTTTCTGGTAAGCAAATCCTATTGAATTCAGCGTGACTGACTTCAAAGTAAATGGGCATTTGCTTGTAGTTTTCAGCAGCATGTTAACTTTACTGTCACCATCTATTTGCAGAGGTGCACCCATCTATAAGTCACGTATGTGAAGTCAAATGCTTTTCATGCATGAAAAGACCCCTTGGGTTTTGTTGGGGGGGGGGGAATCAATAAAATTACTTTAAGTCCTCTTTGGCACACATCCTTTTGATATGTAGCGGCAGGTAATGGCTTTATTTCTGAAGCCATTCTGATGAAATTCCCCAACTGCTTTTCAGTCCCCATGGTTCAGTCCTATAAATGGTGGTTCTTCTGCCGCACCTCTCCATTTTATCTTCCCAACAGCTGTGCAAGGTAGGAAGGATGCAATGAGCCTAAGATCACCCAGTGAGCTTCATGGCAGAGTGGAGTTTTTCCTGGGTTTTGGCTTCCAACATCTGCAACGTTTCTAGCTAAGAATCTTCTCCTGCAAGTTCCCAGAGTAGTTCATTATATCCTAAAACTTTTGCTCGATGTCTTTGTTCAGCTGTGGGATTTTTGACTAGGTTTTAACACATTTTTAGCTGCTGCTGACACAGCTGAGACAAAATCGGTGCCTAGGCTCCCTTTCTTTCCTCTTCACACCTAGGTCGCTTTTCCTTTTGTGCCATGTCTTTTGTGAGCCTGAGGGGCACAAGGGCTGTCTCGTCGTGGGTATTTGGGAGCCTTTTTCAGCTGAAGAGCACAACAAAAAGGCCTTGTCGTCATAGCCATTTTGCCTTGTAACCACGATGCTTTAATTAATGGGAAGGGGGAATCTTATGATGAGCGGCCACGACCCACCAAGATTTTAGGAGGAACTGTGGCATGAGAAATGCACACCCTGCAAGATATGATTGAGATCCCCAAAGACAAGGTAGGTGATGGAGGACTTTCAGTTACCTGTATCAACCCTTTGCAAATGATGTAGCTTGTTTTTATACCGCATGCACATGTATAAGAACATAGGAAACTGCCTTATACTAAGTCAGAGCATCAGTCCATTGCTAGCTCAGTAACGTCTTCATGGACCGCTATCTACTCTCCAGGGTTTTAGGCAGGAGTTTGTGCAGGAGACTGAACCTAGTACCTTCTGAAGGCAAAGCAAGTTTTCTACCCCTGAGCTGTGGAACTTCCCTGAAGGCGTAGGGACACAGGAAATCACCTTACTTTGATTCCATCTAGCTCAGTATTGTCCTCACAGACTGGAAGTAGCTCTCCAGGGTTTCTGCCAGAGCATCTCTCCCAAGCCAGAAATTGAACCCGGAGCCCATTGCATGTGCTGCACTTGCAGAGCCCTATATAGATGGCAGGGTACTTTGAGAACATAAGAGGAGCCTGGTTGCTGGATCAGGCCAGTGGCCCAAATGGGAAGCCTGAAAGCAGGTCCTGAGTGCAACAGGGTCACTTCCCCACTTGTGATTCCCAGCAACTGATATCCAGGGGCACACTGACATTGGAGGCAGGGCAATAGCCATTGTTTCTACTTGTTGACTGTCCTGTGTAGAATTGGGGGGGGGGTGCACATTCTTAGATTCGTTGGCACAGGCTCAGTTCCCAAAATATTAATAGGCAAATAATCTCACCTGCAACAATGCCTCCTCTGTGTGATTTTGCTGAATTTCGACCCCGCTATGGCAACTTTTCCCTTTCCACCCCAGCTAGAACTTTGTCTCAGGTGCTGTTGGCCTCTTGAAATCAATAGGGATAATTTTCTCTTCCAACCCTGTTGTGGAGCAACCATTATACCCCATCCCACCCCCAGGATTGCAAGTAGCTGCTCTCCCAGTTATTTAACCACTTTTTGATCAGGGCAAAAGGAGGAGGAATTGTCCTGTCGTTCACTGTGGGGATGTATGTGTGTAGGGGCAAGAACTTTAAAAGCTTTGGGACTAGAAGCTTGTGTGTGTGTGTGTGTGTGTGCGTGTATGTGCATATTAATAAGTTAGCCTTCTGGAAGTTAGGGCCTCTATAATAAATCTGTATTAGGAAAAACATGCAACATGTTCCTCTCTCTTAAAAGAATGCAAGGTAGAGATTTTTGAGTCATCTCAGACTAGAATCAGGCAGCTTTTCTGTTGATATTTTCAGCAGCGTGGAGAGTGTTGACATTTCGACCTCTTTCTCCCAATCTCTAGTTGTTGCCAAACCATTCAACGCAGCTGGGGCAAGTCTTAACAGGGGCATTGATCTTAACATAGGAGTAGGGCATGCATGGTGCAACACAGGTAAATATCCCAATAGGTTTTACCCTCTAAGTGTGTTGAGTTGGTTTCTTCAAATGAAATTTCCAGATCCCAGTATTGGGAACATTGTCTTCTACACCTTTACAAACCATTTTCATAAGTGTGTGACAGCACAGCGGGATAGCTGCTGGTAAGAAAATGAGACTCTAATCTCAAGGTCGTGGGTTTGAGCCACGTTGGGTGAAAGATTTCTACATTGCAGGGGGTTGGAATAGATGACTCTCACGGTTCCTTCCATCTCCCATGATTCTTTGTGGTCTGGTGTTGCTAAATGCTTGAGTTGTGAATCAGGAAATCTCTTGTTAGAATTAACAAGGTGGTCTTGGGCAAGCCATTGATCATCTCAGCTTCTCATCAGACCTACCACCCAGCATTGTCATAACAATTTACGAAAGGTCACTCTGACGAGCTTTTGAAACCCTTTACGATTAAAAGACTTAATGAAGGTGGTGAAAACCATCTAAAGGACATCAGCCCCAGCCTCACAGGCTCTCCATCCTTGGATTAAAGGGTCCTAGGAGCTGAAAGCACCACCCAAAAAAGAGGCTCCCTGTTGTGTCTCTGCATGAGTGTTTGATCTGACTTCTATTACTCTGTAGAACTACAGTAACGAGGGTTGAAGCTTCCTGAAGAGCTCCCATTGTCGTTGATGGACTTGTAGGCTATGCTCCACCCATACTGTGTTCAAACCATACATTTAAAGCATCATGTTACCACTTTAAACAGTCCTGGCTTCTCCCAAAGAATTCTGGGAGCTACCGTTAGTTGTGTGTGCTGAGAGTTGGTAAGTGACAGCTTAACAAACTACAGCTCCCAGGATTCTTTTGGGGGAAGCCACGGCTGTTTAAAGTGGTGCCATGCAGCTTTAAATAGTATGCTGTGAGTGTGTCCCTACTCAAGAGTAGACCCAATGAAGTCAATAGGCATAGCTGACTTCAGTTCATCAGTTTCATTGAACCTGCGCCGGGGATACCTTTGTTGGATTATGACCCTAGTTCTTCAGAATACAGTCATACCTTGGGATGAATAAGCTTCAGCTTAAATATTTCCAGGTTGCACTTTACTTCCGGGTTTCGCCGCTTGCGCATGTGCAGACGCTCAAAATGACGTCATGCACGGAAGCGGCAAAATGCGACCCGTGCAGACGCGTCTTACGTTTGCTTCAGGATGTGAACGGGGCTCCAGAAAGGATCCCGTTCGCATCCAGATGTACCACTGTACTGTCTCTGTGGGCTGATAATACACTGAAATGGCAGTAATTTCAACTGTGTGCTAAACTGCTCTGTGAACATGGTTTTGCAGTGGGCTGAGCCTACCAAGTGAATTGCCCTTTCGGGTCTCTCGTCCACAGGTACCTCTCTGGGGATGGTTTCTCTCCGTTTCCGTACGGCGTTGATCTTGGCTTTCCATCGCCTCCTTCTTCTCCCTCCATCTTCATCCCGACTCCTCCCAGCATGCTTCCGCTGACCAGCCAGACACTGTTCCGCTCACCGCGCCGGACTTCCTCTTCCTCTCTCCCTGGGAGGCTGAACCGGGCCCTCTCCCTGGGCACCATCCCTTCTCTGGCCCGAACCGGTAAGATCATAAAAGAGGCAAGGCAATAGCCACAATACCAAAGCATTTCTTTGTTTGATTTCGCACTTGCACCCCACTTTTCCAGCCATGGAAGTTTAGCCCAGGGCGGCCCTCGCAGATCATTAACATCAGCTTCAAAAATGAGTAAAACATTGCCAAAAAAATCTTTAAAAGCCAGATGCAAACCGGGAAAGATCTTCCACCTTAAAAACCTTCCTGGAAGAAGAGGAAGGTTTTTCCTAGGCGCCAAGAGATGCCACTTGCCTAATATTCAAGGGGAGGGGATTCCAGATGGCAGCAGCCTCCACACTAAAGGTCTGCTTCCTTCTTTGTGCAGAACAGGACTCCTCATAAGGTGGTATCTTCAGGATGCCCTCGCCTGCAGAGTTCTGTCATCGGCTAGGCATATACAGTGGTGCCTCGGGTTACATACGCTTCAGGTTACAGGCTCCGCTAACCCAGAAATAGTACCTCGGGTTAAGAACTTTGCTTCAGGATGAGAACAGAAATCGTGCTCCGGCGGTGTGGCGGCAGCAGGAGGCCCCATTAGCTAAAGTGGTGCTTCAGGTTAAGAATTGTTTCAGGTTAAGAACGGACCTCCAGGACGAATTAAGTACTTAACCCGAGGTACCACTGTAAAGGCGTGAAAGGATCTTTCAGGTATCCTGGTCCTGAGCTGTATAAGGGGTTACCAGCACCTTGAACTTGCCCTGCTAGCTAAGTGATAACTTAGTGCTCTGTAAGGCCAGTTAGGCCACTGACTACAGAGGCCTTGTTGCCACAGGACTGATCCAGCTGCAGACGTGTGTCAGAAGACATCTGCTCAGTGCAAGACAGTACAGATGCAGATCCATAAAGGGATGAGCACCTTCGACATGCTCTTTAGCTGTGGTTCCTGCATTGAAAGGGACTGGACCAGATGAGCCCAGTGGTCCCTTCCAACTTTTAACATTCTATAATTCTGTGACATTTTCCGGGCATCTTGGGACAAGCTTCGGGGTTGCGAGTCGGAGAAGGAAAACAGAAGGATCCTTTGAGCAAAAGGGATTTAGGTGAAAGATGGTAGGAGGGGGCTGGGGGTGGACCGAGGGAGAAATGCAAGAGGGATATGGAACGAGAGGCGCTCCCAACGCTTTTCGGAAACTGGTGGCTTGATGGGATTCCTTTTCGTGGCTGCTCTGTTTAACTTTATTCCTCCTGGCTTGACGCAACATCTTCTCTCAATATGTACCGTATTTTTTGCTCTATAAGACTCACTTTTTCCCTCCTAAAAAGTAAGGGGAAATGTGTGTGCGTCTTAAGGAGCGAATGCAGGCTGCGCAGCTATCCCAGAAGCCAAAACAGCAAGAGGGATTGTTGCTTTCACTGCGCAGTGATCCCTCTTGCTGTTCTGGCTTCTGAGATTCAGAATTTTTTTTTTCTTGTTTTCCTCCTCCAAAAACTAGGTGCGTCTTGTGGTCTGGTGCGTCTTATAGAGCGAAAAATACGGTATATATATTTAAAATGCTCAACCACCCTCTGCAGAAAGCCTCTCTGGAGAAAATTGATACGGTCATCTCATCCCTGTCTGGAAAGCCCCAACTTCATTGGGTGGGGTCTGCAGAACAACTATGTCATCTAAGTTGAACTTCCATTTTCAGGCGCAGTCTACCTCGGCACTAGGAACTGGGGAGACAAAGTGTCAGGTGCCTTCCTACCCTGATTTGGGGCTTTTCTGGCCATGCGGGAGATGGGATCCTAGACTTAGATGGGCTTTTGAGCCAGCACTATCAAGACTCTTACTTTCCTTTAGTGGGAAGGGGCATAGGCAGTACAGTGGGAACTGTACTGTTGAGAATGTATTAAGTTATGGTCTGTGTGTGTGGTTTGGGAGCTGCACAGTCAGGGGAAAAACAATGTCCAGGCTTTTAAAGACTGCGGAGAGAATAATTGGGTGCACTCTCCCTACCTTAGATCAAATCTGTGCTTCCAGGTGCCATAAGAAAGCTGCAGGATAGTGCGCACCCTGGAAATTATCTCTTTCAGCTTCTGCCTTCTGGAAGAAGGTACAGGGTTATAAAAACTAGGACTAGCCGCCTGAGAAGCTGTTTCTATTCAAATGCGATTTTGGTTTTAATCGCAGTATAAGATAGTCTCTATGGGAGTATATTGTATTTAATTATGGGGTATCAGAGTTTTAACCAGGCTGGGATAGCAGGCTTGCTGGTTTCTGAATGTCTAAAGTAGATTTTCAATTTCGTTGTTCTGTATGGGACAATGGCAATAAAGATTATCGTATCGAAGGGCATCTGCTTTGCATGCAAAAGGCTGCAGGTTCAATCCCTGGCATCTGCACTTGGGCCTGGACAGAACCTTCCCTGAAATCCCAGAGAGCTGCTGCCCGTCAGTGTAGACAATATTGAGCAAGGTGGACCATGGAAGTAACTTGAATTATAAAGCAGCTTCCTTATTATTTTAGCAGAGGGTATAATTCTCACGACAGCCTTGGGCCTCCAGACCCTCAGAGATGCATTATTTGACACTTATCATTCATTTAGCATTCTCCTATGTCGTTGGTGATTGCTGTAGCTGCATGTAATTTCATTTCGTTTTTATTTTTTTTAGATTCTGGCTACCTCTTCAGCGGAAGCCGGCCGCCATCCCAGACCTCTCACTCCAAAGAGTCTCCTACATCAGGTGAGAAGAGCCCAGGCATTGTTCTGGGGTGCTTGAACTTGCCAGGAGGTTCCAGAAAGAGCGGAGATACCGTTCTCTTTTTTGACCAAATCACACACACAAAAGAGAGAGAAACACCTTTGTGGTCCTAAATTGCACCAGTGTTTCCAAATTAGGCAGGTCGCAGTAGCTTGCTCACACCGGTGACCTGTCTGTCACCCTTCCGAACCCTGTCTGGGTCTCTCACCCACCTTGGATACAAAGTAATCCATGCAGGAGTGACCCAAGGAACAGATCTGCACTGGTTCTAAACTGGTTTTGCAATCGCATCTTCAGATAGCACACACAGAACAACATTCTGAGCAGCGTGGCTGAAGGGTGCCAAGATTTCTATTACTAGCAGCACCATATCCACCCCATCCCAGAAAATCCTGGGAACCACAGTTCCCCCTTGCAGGGTTAGCACCCTTAACAAACTACAGTTCCCAGGATTCTTTGGGGGAAGTCATGTGCTTTCAAGGTGCAATGTAGATGTGACCAGAATTACACTTTAATACGCTTTAAAGCAGCTTATCATGTATTATTATCATTTATGATTAAATTTATTACCCATGTTTCACTAGCAAATCCTAGCGCAGGTTGCAACAAGTTTAAAATTCAGAATTAAAAACTCTTTAAAAATTATAGCAGCAGGGCCCCAGGGTGGGTTACAACAAAAAAGTTCCTTTTTGATCTGACCTTTATGTCTGTCGCTGTTTCCCATTTATTATATATTACATTACCCTTGATACTGTTTTGTTGTAAGCCACACAGGGAATAATTATTAAAGGGCATCTATCTAGATTTACTACTACTGATAATAATATCATAAATAACGGCTGCATACATGCCTTTACATTCAAAGCACACGGCTTCACCTAATGAAACCTGGGAACTGTGGTTTACTCCTTGCAGAGCTACAATTCCCAGTGCCGTTTAACAAACTGCAGTTCCCAGGGTTTCTTTCTTTTCAGGGGAAGGGAACCTTCTTCAGGTGTCCTTCCACAGTGGTTTATCGCTGCTTGCTTTCAAATTCTTTGCTCTCGAATTTGCTTTTAATTGCTTCATGCATGTTTTTCATCTTTTTAATGTAAACCACTTCAATATATATTTTTATGACTTCACTATATATAAACACATTTTTAAAAAAAACAGTTTGGCGCATACGCAGCCAAAATCCCCATTTCCTGATTTCTACATATACTGAAACGCTGTTCCTCCCTCCTTCTCTCTCTGCTTCCTGCTCCCATTTCCCCTCTCAGAATATTTTTCCCTCCTCTCGGGGAGCTGCGTCTCTTCCCCTGTGCCTTCGCCGGCACCATCCGTGGCCGGCTCCGTGGCTTCCAGCTCTGGCTCCCTGCGTTACCGACGGCCCCTCATCAGCCCTGCCCGGCTCAACCTGAAGGGCCAGCGGCTGATGCTGTTCTCGGCCCACAGCGAGGCCCAGCAGCAGGACGACCTGGCCCACTCAGAGAGCAACGTTTTCGCCACGGAGCTGCCCACCTTCCCGAAAAGGAACCTAAGCGAGCGGGGACTGCATGGTACGTACCCATCCGGGAGGTGGGACTTGAATCGTCTGTGCCAAGGTTGCGGTTTATCCTAGTTGAGGCTCCGGTGGCTGTGCCTGGAAACCTGAGCAGTCCAATAATAATAATAATAATAATAATAATAATAATAATAATAATAATACAGTGGTATACCTCGGGTTAAGTACTTAATTCGTTCCGGAGGTCCGTTCTTAACCTGAAACTGTTCTTAACCTGAAGCACCACTTTAGCTAATGGGGCCTCTGCTGCCGCCGCGCCGCTGGAGCACAATTTCTGTTCTCAGAACAGAACAGAATCTCTGTTCTGTTCTTTACCTGAAGCACTATTTCTGGGTTAGCGGAGTCTGTAACCTGAAGTGTATGTAACCTGAAGTGTACGTAACCTGAGGTACCACTGTAAATTTACTTAATATCCCGCCCTCCCCAGCCGAAGCTAAAAACAGTAAAAATAACACAGTTTACATAAAATCACAATCATTTAATTGAAATACATTCTAAAATCAATTGATTCTAAAATCAATTCAGAGTCAAATTAGTGGGAACCATTGGGCTAGAGTTCAACGGTGGCTGCCGTGAGGGGCTGGCAGTGCCAAATCAGGCCAAAGGCCCGCCTAGTCCAGCATCCTGTCCACACAGTGGCCAACCAGGTGCAGGCAGGGCCTGAGCACAACAGTGCCCTAGTACCTTGGGTAAAGCTAGCGTCGAGTAAAACTCCCAGGAGCTATTGGCAGAGTGCCGCTGGTTCCAGCCAACTCTGTTCGTTTTTCAGCAGAGGAAGAGCCTGCTGGATCAGGCCAGGGGGGTCGCATCTAAGTCCAGCATGCTGTGCTCACAGTGGCCACCCAGATCCCACAAGCAGGCGCTGAGCGCAAGAGGTTTCCAGCCAGTGGCATTCAGAAATGCTAATGCCTCAGTCCATGGGTAGCTTTAAAAGAGGATTAGACAAATGCCTGGAGGAAAAGGCTAGCAGGGTGGCTGTGCTCTGCCCAAGGACGTACGAAGGGGGGTGCGGGGGTGCAGTTCACCCCGGGTGTCATCTTGACCAGAGGTGACAAAATGGCGGGCGGCACTTGTCACCGCGGGGCCTGCAGTGCACATGAGCCACACGTCCCAGCGCCTGCAAGCTCCATGCTGTCTGCCCACTGCTTCTGCCCCAGCTGTAGGGTGGCTGAGGCCTCACTGCGCACCAGTCTCTATGGGCACCGTGGTGTGCCCCGTGCCATCCCTATTGGCATTGCGTGCCCTGCCCCTATGGGTGGTTCGCCCCGCCCCTGGGCACATCGCCCCAGGTGCCCATGAGCCTTCCTCTGCCGCTGTCTCTGCCTCCACACTTCGAGGCAGCAATGCTTCTGATCTGGTGTGATCCAGCAGGCCACTCTTATGTAGAAGAAGAGGTCCTAAACGGCCTCAGCCCTGCATACCTGAAGGATCGTCTCCACCTACATCGTTTAGCCCGGACACTGAGGTCCAGCTCCGAGGGCCTTCTGGCGGTTCCCTCACTGCGGGAAGTGAAGTTACAGAGAAACCAGGCAGAGGGCCTTCTTGGTAGTGGCACCCGCCCTGTGGAACACCCTCCCATCAGACGTCAAGGAAATAAACAACTATCTTTTAAAAGACATCTGAAGGCAGTCCTGTTAGGAACTGCCCAATGTGGCTAGGGCAACAAGATGGGATGCATATAAATAATACTATTAATTGTCCTCATTTTTTAAGATATGAGAGCCATAACAGAAGCTGGGAGCATCTGCAGCGACGGAACCGTCAAGAAAGGGGAGAACTCATCGCACTCGTCGAGCTGCGTGGTGGACACCACGACGAAAGGGGAGGAACTAACAGGCTGGAGGGGTGAGTGTTGCGCAGGGTTTGGGTTGTGGTTTTTTTTACTTAAAACATGGTTTGCTGTGGCAAGAAAGTGTCTAATAAATATAATTAATAATAATTAAAATATGAAAGCAATTAAAAAACATTACCTAGATAATAGATAAAAACAAAAACAGACATGCAAAAAAAAACCAGCATAAAAAAGAAACAAATATTTTATTTTTAAAAAATAAACTACATTAAAACATCCCTCCCCCCCCCCCAAAAAAAATATTAAAAGCCATCGTTAAAAGTCGAAGACCTGCTTAGAAAGGAACCTTTTTGCCTGGCACCTGATTAATGTAACAATGACGCCAGGCGAGCCTCCCTGGGGAAAACATTCCACAAGCAGGGTGTCACCACCGAAAAGTCCCTGCTCTTGTTGCCACACTCCTGGGGGGGGGCACCTGGAAGACAGGCCTGTCACAGATAATAATGAGCAGACTGGTTGGTTCACACTGCTAATCTTCCTTCTCCGGTCTCCTTTCATTTTCCAATCAGGCCGTTTTGGCAACTCGGCGCTCCGAGGTCTCCTTGCCGTGAGCCTGACCGTCAACGCCATCTTCACGTCAGCCTACCTCTACCAAAACCTGCGCTGAGCCACGTTGCTGGGGACTGATGGCCAAACCACCACCGCCACTTCCTCTTTGTCCTCTCCTAAAGTGTCACCACACTTCTTCCAAAGAGACAGAAGGGGGGAGGCTGATTCTAGGACGATGAGGACCCAACCACTGTGCAGCCCTTCCTTCGTCATATCTGCCTCTTGGCCAGCTGCAAACTGCTGACCGCAAGAGAACACACATACCCCCAATCCATCGCCACTGACCTCGCCTAGAAACAGAACACTTTCTCTTTTTCGGGAACTTTTGTGACCCATGCTGGGCGATGGTGGGGCTGTTTCAGCCAGTGTTGGGCTTCTCCAGTTACTTTGCACCTTTTTTTGAACCGGTTTATCGGGATGAGCTCAGAGATGCTGGCCAAGGGACTTTCTTCCTCCCCTTGTTTAATGATGAAACGTTAGCGTTGCTGACGTCTTGTTTGCAAAAGGACCCGAGAAACATGCCATTTTGGTCTCCGGTAGTTCCATGCCATTTCGTTGCTTCGTTGGCCTCGTTATCCCTAACAAGACTTTCTCTCTCAGTTTTTCCCTCTCTCTAGTGAGAGAAGGAGAGGGAGGGCCAGCACATAAACTCAGTTGCTCTGTGGCGTTCTTTTTCACCCTGGTTCCTTAACCACTTGCCACTCAGCTGCAGTTCGTTTAATGGTGCTGCCATCGTATCTGTTTGTACTTGTTTGCAATGTTTTGCGGATTGGTGGATTGTGGGGGTTTTGTTTTTTTAAAGTCAGTATCCAGTATCGTAACTCCATTTTTGCCTCACGTACAGGCACCACTTCTACTGTAACAAGACGTTCTGATGTCACTGATACACACTCTGGGTCTCGACAGCCAGGGTGTTCGCTGGGTGTTTCAGAGTTGGATTTTCGAGAAATTTGCTCTCAACGTGGTGTACAAGAAATGCCAGAATTGGGGGGCAAGGGGGTGTAGAAACAGGCCACTGTTTGCATCTTCAGAGGTCTGTCTCCTGCTGCATCCATGACGTGTGGATATCTTCGTTCAAAACTTCTAAATATAGCCAAAAGCTGAAGTAGGTCAGGTTAAGAAATTCTGCCTTGTGCTGCAAAACTCAAAAATGAAATTGGTGCTTGCTATATCAGTTGGACTGTGTTTGGATTGCACGCATACAATCCAACCCGTTAGGTGGAACGGGTTACGTGACTGTACCTCTGAGCAACAAATAAGTAAATCCCTGCACTTAAAAAGCTAGCAAGTTGGGGAAGTTTGAACTGACACTCTAGTTATCTGTGTGCAGGGATTTTATTTTATTTTAATTTTATATATATATATCAATCAGGTATTATGTTGCCACCTGCTGTCTGGTGGTAGAGTCTAGACACATGTCAACCTCCTGCTTGTCATCTGTTTTAGAGAACCAGATCACAGGTGCTAGGTCCAAAAACTTACCCCTCTCCTAAAAGTAATTCCAAAACGTCTCGCTTCACAGGCATCCAGTCCTACATTCTACATGCTGTATTTTTTGGTGGGCATCCAAGCACTGCCAGTTAACATGGGCAGAAACTCGAATTTTAATTCCTCCCAAGAAATTGCTCCTCTTTCCTTGGGGTATTCCCAAAAGTTAAATGCCGCCAACCAGGAAAATGTGCCCATTGCCAAATAGCTCAGCTTTTTTTGTTGCACTTACAGAAAATATTTCAGACTTTAGGTGTGTAATTCCGTGCCGCTGCGTGACTGCTCGCCAGCAGTGAAATTAAGCCTGTGATTTTACACCTTACCTGGTGGGGAGGTTTGTTTGTAAGCAGGCTGTATTTCTTTGTAGTATTCTATTCCAGCAACATCTGAAGGGAAGGCCACAGGTTACCCACCACATTGTAAATATCTTTCCATCTTTCAAACCGCCTTTGGCTCTCTGTGGGGCAGGTGGGGAGCGATCACTCTGCCCTCTCTGCCTAAGAAGGGAGGAGGGAGACAGAATCCTTTGCATATGGTGCTAAAACACACTCGGTCGCAATCACTCCGGTGCAGATTCTTCAGATCACAGCGCGCCCAAGTAAAATGGGGTAAAGGTGTCTTGAAAGCACCACGTCTGTGTCTTAATTCCTTTCCGCCTTAATGCAATTGATGTGTTTCTTTGTCTTGCTATTGTCCTTTCCCCTCGCACAAAGTGTGTGGGGAAACAGCTTGATGATGCCAATTTTTATTTATTTATGTATATATATATTGCCCTGTCATTTGGAAGCAAACAACAACAACCCACCATTTTACTCTCTTCTTGAACTTGAATGCAGCACTGCGTTTAAATAACTATCAATTCTCAACTAAGAACCTGGGTTTAAGTGGCCAATTCCTTTATGGGAGCAAAGGGTGGGGAATACCAATTGTTTGCCCATCAGCCTTCCGTGTTCAAGAAAACATTTAAAAACACACATGTACACTGTTCACAACAGACAGAGAGGGGGTTGGCCACTGATACCCTTTTTCTGATGGGGTTACAGGCACGTGGTGATTGTTCTGTACATATAGAATGCATCCTTTGAGCAGCTTGTCCGGAAGCCTCATGAGGGCTAGTTCCCTGACGAATGTAAAAACAACTGCCTTCAGGAGTTAACTCTTACTATCGAAATACACTGTGTTCCTGAGAGGCTTGAATTTTGGGGGTCGGGTGGGGATTTGGTGGGTGGGAGTCTTAAGAGAAGAAAAATGGCAGAGTCCTGTTTTTGATGTTCCTCCGCTGGGAAAAGTTGTACATTTTGTACTTAAAATGACTGTGGGGTGGGGTTAACTTTGTACAGTTTGGTTAGAAATTTGTGTCTTTAGTTTGGATGCGAGGGGTTTTGTTCTTTTCCCTCTCCCTGCCATTCCTCCAGGGAGTTTATGTTCTGTGTTTGAGAGATTATTTTTCATTATAAAAGTGGGGAATAAAAATGAAATTGAATCTTGAGCATCTTGTCCCATCACTTTCCTAAACGGGGAGGGGAAATTGCAAACGCGGTGTGGCTTTTATGTTCAATTTCAAACCGACTCACCCCTCTGATCATTTTGCAGACAGCATAGGTCAAGACAAGGCTTTCTATTCCTTTCATAAATTAGACGGGTAGGCAAGGGAGGAAATTATATTCTATCCCGTCCAAGTAGCTCATGGTCGACACGTTATCCTCACAAAACAACCCTGCAAATTACTGTATTTTTTGCTCTATAAGACGCACCAGACCACAAGACGCACCTAGTTTTTGGAGGAGGAAAACAAGAAAAAAAATATTCTGAATCTCAGAAGCCAGAACAACAAGAGGGATCGCTGCGCAGCGAAAGCAGCAATCCCTCTTGCTGTTCTGGCTTCTGGGATAGCTGCGCAGCCTGCATTCGCTCCATAAGACGCACACACATTTCCCCTTACTTTTTAGGAGGGAAAAAGTGAGTCATAGAGCAAAAAATACGGTAGATTAAACGGAGCAGTCCAAATGGGGATTTGAACCCAGATCTCTCTTGTCTCAGGCTAATGTTTGGTGCAGGTTCGAGATGTAATTTTATTTATTGTTTATTGAATTTATATACCACCCTTTATCCCCCAATCAAACAGGGCGACAAACACCTGTACAATTTAAAAGCGAAAGCATTCTAAAACAGACTGAAGCCTAAAAACAATTACAGTTGAAAACTTTGCAAAAGCAGTTTCAGTTAAAAAAAACCAACAACATTGCAAAAGCAGCTGCAAATTAAAAAAATAATTCCATCCAGTGATCTCAGGGTTGCCAGGAACAAGATTCTTCCGCCACCAAATGGCAGGGTAAACAGGTAAGAAGATTAATTAGGATGGAAGACTGGCACACCTCACTGTTTACAAGCAATATTAAAAGTATCAATAAAAAAACATGTAAAGGCAAGTAATTAAAAATATATTTTAAAATAATAAAACTTAAGACTAGAAAGAGGTTAAAACACGTTGCCATCTTATGTTTCTGGTTAGGTTTGCCTAAAATAAAAATGTTTTCAGCAGATGCCAAAAAGAATGCAACCAAGGCGCCTGCCTAATAATAATAATAATAATAATAATTTATTTATATCCCGCCCTCCCCAGCCGAAGCCGGGCTCAGAGTGGCTAACCACAATAAAAGTAACACAGTTTACGTAAAATCACAATCAATTGATTGAAATGCATTCTAAAACCAATTCATTCTAAAATCAAATCAAAATCAAATTAATGGCAACCATTGGGCTAGAGTTTTGTGAGGATTACCAAAAGAGGGGGTCAGACTGTGCCTTGGCCAAAAAAAACCCCTAGCTTAATAAACCATGGTTTGATGTTATGTTCAAACTAGCATCTGTGCAAGAAGATTTCTCAGCATACTGTGTTGAAGAGTATTGCTTTAACAGGTCATGGGACCCTGCCTGCAGCTTGTCACAGATTTACCACCTTTGTGGATGTTCAGCCTGAACTAAACCAGCTCTGGTTTGGGCGCCAAGAATCCTTTGGCCTGGCACATTAGTCTCATTTTGTATCGGCCAGGGTGATGCAAGTAAGCTTTGCAGGATCCACCTTCAACTTCTACACATCCATACAGGTTCTGCTTCTTAGGTTGTGTGGTTGTGTCAGACCTCCTTTCTGTTGATAGATGCCACAGATAACAATTTGTTTATTGTTCCATAAGGTGTGTTGAGGATGCAGCTGCCCAAGCTCTTTTGATCATCCTTGCCACGTAAGCTCATGGTGATGTGTGTTGGATGTTTATTGCTGTTCTAACCCCTCCTATTGTGTAATTTTTTAAATTTAAAAACGTGGTTCAAAGGGTGAAAATGGAATCTGTATGGAGCTGGAACAAAGAAGCTGCCTTAGACCAAATTGTTTATATAGGCCAATATTGTCTACTCTGACCGGCAGCAGTTCTCCAGAGTCTGAAGCATGAAAATCTTTACTCTCAACTGTGACCTGCAGGGCCACATATCAAGTGCTTGAACAGAGTATAGAAACAAAATAAGGTACCTTCGGTCAGGGCCATGCTGAGCATGACGCGTGTTCCCCAACCCTGGGAATCAGAAGCCCCATTCAGGAAGGAGGCTCCCTGTTGCAACTCCGCATGAGTGGCTGCTCTGGCTTTTGTTAAGACAGATTGGAAACAGGTGGGAGAACCTTTGACCCTCCCATCAGCCTCGGTCATGGATAATGGGGCTTGTAGTCCCAGCAGTATTTGTTTTTTTTTTTTTTAAATATAATTTTTATTCAGTTTACAAATAAAACAAATTAATACAGTTCATACAATTTTTTAAAACCATTCTCTCATTTTTTGACTTCCCTCAACTTGGCTGGTACTCCTTCCCTTCTCAATTTTCCACACATTTCTTAGTTCTCATCTACTTTGTAAATGAAGTCCAATTTCCCTCCAAATTTTATCTTTCATTTTTACAAAGCTTCGTTGAACGTTACAAGCGTTATTTGTTTATCACTTAAATTATGCATATATTCTGAAAATTTTTCCCATTCTTCAGTAGATCTCTGATCTCGTCGATTTCTAATTCTTCCTGTCATTCTATCCAGTTCCGCAAAGTCCATCATCTTCATTCTCCATTCTTCCAGTGTTGGTAGTTCTTCTTGCTTCCATTTCTGGGCTATCAATATTCTCGCTGCTGTTACTGCGTACAAAAATAGTTTATCTTTCTTGGTCCCAGCAGTATTTGGAGGCAGGAGCACAAGTTCCCTATTCCCGCTGCTGTAATATCTGCTAACAGACAGCACTCTTGGCTTTTCAGAACGCCTCCAGAAATGTACCAAGCAGAAAAGGTGCTTAGGAGAGGCAAACTTGTTGGACAGCCTCCTCCCACTGTTCTACGTGCTCTTAATTACCCATTTGAACTAATACCCGCTTTGGTAGTGGCCTAATCCTGCCAGTGCTTGAAAGAGAGATTTTGTATGGTAGGCAAAGCTTGTACGTACTCTGTGCTCCTAACAAATAAAAGCCAAAATCTATGCCAAAAAAAATAAAAGCTGAATTGTCATCTGCATGCAGCTTGCATTTGTAAAGTGATCCTGCTTGCTTGTTTGTTTTACGTACTTTATAACTTTTTAGTTTAATTCTGCTAGGCGCAGGTATGGCCATCTGATTTATTCAATTGTTTTGGTTACAGTGGTACCTCGGGTTAAGAACTTAATTCGTTCTGGAAGTCCGTTCATAACCTGAAACTGTTCTTAACCTGAAGCACCACTTTAGCTAATGGGGCCTCCTGCTGCCGCCACACCGCTGGAGCACGATTTCTGTTCTCATCCTGAAGCAAAGTTCTTAACCTGAGGTACTATTTCTGGGTAAGCGGAGTCTGTAACCTGAAGCGTCTGTAACCTGAAGCGTCTGTAACCTGAGGTACCACTGTATATCCTTTATCCTGCGTTCAAGGTGGCCACATGCAAACTTCTCTCCATTTGCATCCTCACAACAACCCTTTGAGGTAGTTTAGGCTGAGAGATGGTGACTGGCTGAAAGTCACCTAGGGGGCTTCACGGCTGAGTGGGGACTTAAATATGAGTCTCCCAGGTCCAGCACTCTAACCACTGCTCTACACTGGTTCTTTGATGTTAAAGGTGGGCATTTACTCATATTGTGGAAATCATAAGGGCTAAAAACTTGGGGGTTTTTTATCTCCAAATTTAGAAGCGGAGGTTCACAAAGCTCCCTTATGCTCCTAGCATCACATTCCTTCAGGATACAGGGGCAGGGGGAGCAATTTCTCCCCCCACCCCACTACCTCCAACACACAAAACCATCTCTGGCCCTCAGTGGTAGGTGACAGAAAGGCATTATTCACATACAAAATATAGTAATGGAAATGGCAATGAAAACAAGCCTGCTGTTCTGAAGAGCCTGTCCAAGCCTAGGGCAGGGGAATTAATGTGAATCTTTAATATTTTGACCAAAGTTTGCACTCCCTCTAATCTGAACTTTGCCCCTTTCCTTGTCTTCTGTCTCCCCCACCCAGATATAGAGACATAGGATGCTGCCTTATGCTAAGTCAGACCACTGGTCCATCTAGCTTAGTATTGTCTGCACTGACTGGCAGCAGCTCTCCAGGACAACAGGTAGGAAGTCTCTCCCAGCCCTACCTGGAGATGCTGGGGGTTGAACCTAGGACCTTCTGCATGCCAAGCAGGTGCTCTCCCACTGAACTATGGCCCTTCCCCATAGCATTTTCAGATGCCACCGCTGCCTGACTGCTAGGCTGCAAGCACAACTGCAAATGAATGCACCTGCCTATTTTGAGTTACTTGGGTCAAATTGTATGCCATGTGTTGGTCCTCTTTGTACAGATGGAGATGCATTTACCGGTATTTATTTTAAAACTACAGTAATTGTAACAAGAGAAAAGGATGAAGCCGCATTTTTTATGTTCCATGTTTTTATTGATGGCAGTTCTGTTCACTGAAAGGGCTGTCACACAGAAGACAGAGCAAGCTTGTTTTCTTATGCTCCAGAGGGTAAGATTTGAACCAGTGCCTTCAAGTTACAAGAAAGGAGATTCTGATTAACATCAGGAATAACTTTCTGACAGTAAGAGCTGTTGACTGTGGAATGGGTCTCCTATGGAATGTGGTGGGTTCTCCTTTAAAGCCCTATGCGGCCTAGGACCCACGTACCTATGGGACCGCCTCTCCTGGTATGCCCCACGGAGGACCTTAAGGTCCACAAATGACAACATTTTGGAGGTCCCAGGTCGCAAGGTGGCTAGATTGGTTAGATTGGTCACAACTAGGGCCAGGGCCTTTTCAGTACTGGCCCCGACTTGGTGGAACGTTCTGTCACAAGAGACTAGGGCCCCGTGGGACTTGACATCTTTCCGCATGGCCTGCAAGACAGAGCTGTTCCGCCTGGCCTTTGGTTTGGACTCAGTCTGACCCTTATGTTTCCCTCCCCTTATGGTTTTGATGAGGCTGCATTTTAAATTGCATTTTAACCTGTATTTTAAATTGTCCCCCCCCCCATTATGTTTTTACTGTAATCTTTTACTGTTGTTAGATGCCGTATAAATAAATGCCGTATAAATGGGGTATAAATAAAATTATTATTATTATTATTATTATTATTATTATTATTATTATTAATCAAAGATTGTTGAGCAGAGGCTGGAAGGCCATCTGACATATATGATCTAGTTGAGATTCCTGCATTGCAGGGGGCTGGACTAGGTCAAAGGGAACACACTCTCTGCACATGTTCTCTTGATTATTGCTTTGCATTCCTCAGGCTGAAACCGCTGCTCAGGGGGCAGAGAGCCTGAAGCAAAGAGTTGCAGCCCATCATTCATAACTCTGAGCAGCAGTAGACCCATTGAAATGAATGGGCATGGCTAACTTAGCTCCACTCACTTCAAGGGCTCTACTCTGAGTAGAACTTGGATGGAAACAACCCTAGGCTCAGCTCCGGGTTCTAATCAAGTTCTGCCGTTTTGCCTTTGTTTCACGTGCGCTGGGACAAAAGTTTAAAAGCTTTTCCACAAAGTGAATTGCCAGCGGAGCAGGGAAATAAATTAGGATCCAAGCCATAGAAGTAATGGGTAAAATTTTATTTTGGGCGGAGAGTCAGGATCCTTGGCACTTTGGGGCAAAGCAAGGTCATAAAATAAATCCATTAAAAATAGGATCATTTCAATTAAACTCTTGCTAACTGGAGAGCATCAGCAAATCACAATTCATGGGAGTATTGGAATTATTTCCTCCCCCTCGCTCCTCTTCACTCCTGGGTTTTTGGCTCCGCGCAAGAAAATGGGTCTGTTCGCCAAAACTGGCACAGCGCCAAGGTGCACCCAAGTTCAGGGCAGCCGTGACCTCCCTCTTCGGGGTTCACACGCAGGTCACAAAAAATTGTAGCACATTTCAAAGATCCAACTCCCGTCTCCAATCAAAACAAAAAGAGAATGAACTCAAACATTTGGTCTTACAAAAGTGTTTGCGAAACTCCCGTTTGCTTTTTGCCCGCTAAACTTGGGCGCAATTTTGGTATTCCGAGGGAGACGGAAAGAATTACGCACGGAGCTCCAGGCGCGCTTTTGGAGAGGTAAGGAAAGCGCACCGGCAACCTGGAGAAAGGGAGGACCGGGGCGCACTCAGCGCTTGGCGGATTGGGGGTGGCAACCGGGGGTGGGGGAATGGGACTTTCGAAAGGGCTCGATCCACCGCCACCACCTCTGTCCTTCAGGCAGAAGCTCCATGGAGGAAGCTGCGAGCGCCGCAGCCGTCGAGGCGACCTCGGGGACGAAGAAGGAGCAGCTCGCAGACGGAGAGGGTAACGCTGCCGCGCCGCCTGCTCCTCTCCAAAAGCCCCCGTATTCCTACATCGCTCTGATCACCATGGCCATTCGAGACAGCCCGGGACAGCGCTTGCCCCTGCGCGACATTTACCGGTACATCTCCCAGCGGTTCCCTTACTACAAATTGAACCAGAAGAGCTGGCAGAACAGCATCCGGCACAACCTCAGCCTCAACGAGTGTTTCCTGAAGGTATCCCGGGGGGGAGCCGGGCGCAAGGGCAACGACTGGATGCTGGATCCGGCCTTCGAAGGCATGTTCGAGCGGGGGAATTACCTGCGCCGGAGGCGCACCCGGAGGCGCTCGCGGGATCCCGCCCCTGCGCCTCCGCCGACGGCGCCTTGTTTCACCTGCCCGGAGACACCTGCGCCCGCTTACTGCTCTTATCACCCATATCCTCAGAGTCCGCTTCCGCCTCCTGCCTATCTTTTGGCCGGATCAGGTGTGGCGCAGCCCTCCCAGCCTTACCCGGTGAGCGGCTGCTTCCCGGCTATGGGGCCCGTCGGCGGCTACGGACCCTACCCCAGATTCCTGCTTCCCGGCGGGGCGGCCCAGCAGCCGCCGAGCCCGGTTGCAGGGGGGCCCGTCGCTCCTTTCCAGTCGCCCCCCGACCTGTCCCTTTTGCGCGGTTGGAATTGGCAAGAGAGGATCTCCTGCGCCCGCACGGACTTCTAAAGAGAGGACGACTTGATTGGGAGCAGCACCTAATGGACAGCCTCGGTTGTGACTCAAGGTTCTAGTCCTGCTTAAGGAAACTACCCGCTACCTCTTAAGGTCTCAGCGCTTGTGGGGGGGGGCAGGATTGGGGGTGGAGAGCTAGGCATTTGAAAAGCAACGGGGCACGATTATTTCAAATCTGGGAAGAGAGCTGACGACATGTTTACACCAGGTCTGCTCCAGTGGTTTTCAACCACACCTGGTGTAATGCGGGGCGGGGGACGTAGTTGCCGATTTCTGCAGCTGAATGTTTTGTTGAAAGCGCAGGAGCAGGTAACTGTCTGGTCAGCTGGCAACTGTGCTTGGACTCAGTTTGCCAAACCTGGAAAGGATATTTTGATGTTGAACTGGGCAATCTTGCTTTAGAAGAAAGCCTGGGTGAGAGATATCAGGTCCCTTCCCCTCCACCACCCGCGTGAAGAACCCAGCCATTTTTATTTTATTGGCTGGGTTTTGAGGGAGCTTGGGAGGAGTTCCCAAGGCAGTTGCCAACTTCTCAACCAGCCCCTGCTGCTTGTGCCTCAAAGAATGGTCTGATGTGCAGGGATTAGAAGATGCCGGGTGCTTTTTTCCTACTCTATGAACAATCTCATTTGTCAATACCTGGCAATCAGGCTACTCTTCAAGGCACAGCACTGGGGACAGGCTGAAAAGTTGGCAACCCTTGTCTAGAGGAGGTTAAAAATCTCCCCTGTCGAATTGAAAGTAACAAAATTGATGTTTCCATTACAGTGATTTTTTTCTTTTTTTAAAAAAAAAAAGCTGCCCAACAGATAGATGGTCTGTAAAGTGCCTGTTGCAGAGCTGCAACTTTGTTAAGTTCACCTGTTGACTTACAGCTTTTTTAATTGCTCCTTAGATGCAAGCGAGCTACAAGTGTGGCAGGCAGGCAGAAATGGCCATTATATTAAGTATAGTTTGGAAGTAAGTTCCATTTAGCGTATTGGGACTTGCGCTCACCTAGACATGGTCATTGTCATTTGTAATCAACTGGAAGTTGTTACAGGTGAAATGTTGCATTTAAAATTGGTGTCAAGCACTGCTCGGTGCTCAGGGCCAAAGTACCACCCAGTTTGACTAAAGTGTGGAGATTTTCAGCTGTGAAACAGAATAAGGATCTTGTTTTTTTGTTTCTGGTTGGGAGTTGTGTAATGATTTCAAGTGTTCGAATTAGCTGTTTCCAAAGGTAGCATAAATAGCCTGGCAGTGGAAATTGACAAGATATTGCATGTGTTTAAAATGTTTGGGAGGAGAAATCTTGAAACTCCTCCCTAGGTTACTTTTCAAGTAGGATACTCCAGATTTAGTTCGTTACACACACACCACTCAGGGAAGTTCAGTTAACTTGAATAAAATTACTTTAGAGTAAATGATTTTGGATTTAAAAGTGTCTTTGGTTCCTTTATCTTAACAATGGCTCTATTTATTTCCACAAAGCATGGTAACCACTTTCCCTCCTAAAATAGCTGAGTTCTAGCAAATGTTTAATCTACGCAGAGTAGAGCCATTGAAATTAATTTCAATATGTTTACTCTGAGTAGCACCTAAAATCTGCCAAGAGTATTCACTTATTTTAGGTGGGGCGGGGACCAGCATTTGGAAGTTTAGATTCTTAATTTGAAAGGGATTATTATTATTATTACTATTTTATTATAAGGCATGTGTCATTTGTGGCTTTGAGGGATGATTGAAGTGTCTTCTCCCCCCCCCCCCCATTTTGTGCCAGGGTTCCTGGGTCATTGGTGAGTAGAAAGCATTTCACCTGGTTACATTTAGGACTTACTGATCCTTGCTGCAATGTTGGAAAGTGAAGGACAGAGCCTAAAGAACTGATTTTTCCAGTCTGGACATGTCTGAAAAATGCAAGGCAAGGGAGACTAATTTGCTTTTGAAAAAGGGGTTGCCAACATCTTGTGCTGGCTCCTGCTCCTCTATCTTTAACAAAAGGTTGAACCTGCAAACATTGTCTTGGTGGGATCATGATAATCTCCATCCTGTTATAAAAAGGCCCCCTTTGCTTATTTCTGCAGCTCAGATTGTTGAATTAATTCTGCCTGTAAAACTAAATTGTGCGAAAGTTTAAAAAGTTGTTTTATGTCACTTCAAACAGTATTTGAAATGCAACAAGTGTTGTAAATAATATTTTCCTGGGAAGAATTAAGTGTTTGTTGGAGTAGGGATGTGAATGGACCTCCATTTTGTGTTTAAGTTTTCTGGTTTGGTTTCGCTGGAACTATTGGTTTTTTAATGGTTACTGGACAATAAATGTTTTTTATAGCAAGTGATGTCCTTTTAATGCAGGGCTGGGCTGCTATTTTTCTGTCGGAGGGCCACATTCCATCAGAGGAAATCACTTGAGGGCCACTTGCCAGTAGGGGGTGGAGCCTGATTGCACTGAGTTAACCAACCAGGGAAAAATATTAAGCTGCTTCAGTTTTCACCATTGCCACCTCAGATCAGAACTCCCGCACTGGATTTTGATGGGCTTACTCTTAATTGAGACAGCTTTGAAACTGGTTCCCATTTCTGGTATCAAAGAGCCCATGTACTGAGCAACTGGGAATAGTAAGTAGAACCATCTTCCGGGATTCTCCATTCCATTCCTCAGTCCCCCCTTGTCCTGCCCCTCTGTTAGCATTCTCTGCGCATTTAGCATGGAATCATGGAATTGTAAGCATCTTAAAAAGCAGAGACATCACCTTGCCAACAAAGGTCCATGTAGTTAAAGCTATGGTTTTCCCAGTAGTGATGTATGGAAGTGAGAGCTGGACCATAAAGAAGGCTGATCGCCAAAGAATTGATGCTTTTGAATTATGGTGCTGGAGGAGACTCTTGAGAGTCCCATGGACTGCAAGATGATCAAACCTATCCATTCTTAAGGAAATCAGCCCTGAGTGCTCATTGGAAGGACAGATCCTGAAGCTGAGGCTCCAGTACTTTGGCCACCTCGTGAGAAGAGAAGACTCCCTGGAAAAGACCCTGATGCTGGGAAAGATGGAGGGCACAAGGAGAAGGGGACGACAGAGGATGAGATGGTTGGACAGTGTTCTCGAAGCTACGAACATAAGTCTGCCCAAACTGCGGGAGGCAGTGGAAGACAGAAGTGCCTGGCGTGCTCTGGTCCATGGCGTCATGAAGAGTCGGACATGACTAAACAACATTATTATTATTAATATTATAATTATAATTCCCCGTTCACTGATTTCTGCAAGGTATTCAAGGTAGCGTACATGATTCTTCTCATGTAATCCTCACAACAACCCTGGGAGGTAGGTTCAGCTGAGAGGCAGTGTCTCCCCCAAGGTCATTTAGTGAGTTTTCTGGATGTGAGTGGTGTTTGAGCCATGGCATTCCAGGTCCTAGTCCGAGTCTACTCTACAACGAATTAAAATTCAATATTTAAAATATTTAAAGCAAATCACTGTCACGCGGATTAGGGTGCGTTATGAAAAAGATATCAGTTCACTGTTAGGAACGCCACCCTCTTTGAGAACCCCTACATTAATGTATCTTTGCTCATTTTGCCTTCTGTCGCCACCGGGTGGCGCCAACGAATCACCCAGGGTTGGATTCCTAAATCAAAGCCATTTATTCCTCCTTGTGGTCAGTCTCCCGTGAAACATTGGCCACTTGGAAATTGTCACATCCGTGCCACGCCGCCCCCCCCCCAATAGCTCCTGGAAGCTATACCCTGCAAGGCAGCGGAAGTTTAGGATCAAGAGTTTTCCCTCCTGGCTGCCTTCTTGGGTTGACAAGCCCCACCTGCCCCTCAATTGCAGAAATCACCTTCTTGACCGTTGAAACCACTATTGGTCTCATCTACTCAATCCATTGCACAGCCTGTCTTTGCATGCCCCTTTGGAGAGGGGAAAAATCCCAGTGTTTGATCTGAGATCAAGCGATTTTACTACACTCAAGTTGTAGTTCTTGGGCAATGAATTTGTACGTGTGTGGATCAGCTCACAGGAACACTTTTGCAAAAGCCTTTAAATCACAATAGTTGCACCACATATTCTTTCATTGCATAGATGACCCTTTGGGTCCCTTCCAAATCTACAGTTCTATGATTCTCTCCATTCCAAGTGCAATTTGCTTCCAGTGCCAGAGAACGTGTGCATTAAAGCACATTTTCCCCCTTCAACGAGTCATAGGAACTATATAGCTTGCCCTTCAAAGCATTTGTGTTCCCAGCATCCTTAGCAAACTACAGTTCCCAAGATCCTGGTGTGTGTGCTTTAAATGTACGGTGTTGTGCATGTACTTATTTAGCCAAGGTTAAATTAAATGTAAGGAAATTACCGTATTTTTCGCCCTATAGGACACACTTTTCCCCCTCCAAAAATGAAGGGGAAATGTGTGTGCGTCCTATGGGGCGAATGCAGGCTTTTGCTGAAGCCTGGAGAGTGAGAGGGGTTGGTGCGCACCGACCCCTCTCGCTCTCCAGACTTCAGGAGAGCCCCAGCGCCAGCCCCACAAGGTCGGGGGACAGCGGGGAGGCGGAATGCTGCTATCCCGCTGTCTCCCGATGTGGTTTGGAGGCTGACGGCGGGGAGACGTGCGCTTCTCCCCGCTGCCTGCCCCGCAAGCTCCGGGGACAGCTGGGAGGCGCAGCGCGTCTTCCCGCTATCCCCGGACCTGATCTGAAGGCGGGCGGCGGGGAGAAGAGCACTTCTCCCCGCTGCCGGCCCCACAAGCACCTGGGGGGGAAATAAAAATTATTTTCTTTATTTCCCCCCCAAAAAAACTTGGTGCGTCCTATGGGCCGGTGCGTCCTATGGGGCGAAAAATATGGTAAATATAAGAAGGGCTGTCAGATGGGAAATGGTGCAAAGATGTTTTCTGATGCTCCAGAGGGTAGGATTTGAATCAGATTTTAGGAGATTCTGGGCATCTGTCAGGAGTTCTTTAGCAGAGATTCCTGCATTGCAGGGGGTTGGACTAGATGACCCTTGGATCCCTTCCAACTCTATACAGTGGTACCTCGGGTTACATACACTTCAGGTTACATACGCTACAGGTTACAGACTCTGCTAATCCAGAAATAGTACCTCAGGTTAAGAACAGAAATTGTGCTCCGGCGGCGTGACGGCAGCAGGAGGCCCCATTAGCTAAAGTGGTGCTTCAGGTTAAGAACAGTTTCAGGTTAAGAACAGACATCCGGAACAAATTAAGTACTTAACCCGAGGTACCACTGTAATTCTATATTAAAGAAATACATTGATTGGCCAACCCAATTTTTACAAGTAGTGGGCAATTTTAGGCGTTCCTCAAATGTCTTCATCCGGCATGGTGGGAGAGGAAGAAAAATGGACTAATGTTGGGGACATGGATAGCATCAAGGGCGGTGTATACAATTTCATTGACTCCTCATCCATTGCGCTCCCACCGGTTTGAAGGTTTGAAGCCGAGTGGCGCTGTGGGTTAAACCACAGAGCCTAGGACTTGCTGATCAGAAGGTCAGCAGTTCGAATCCCCGCGATGGGGTGAGCTCCCGTTGCTCAGTCCCTGCCCCTGCCAACCTAGCAGTTCGAAAGCACGTCAAAGTGCAAGTAGATAAATAAGTACTACTCTGGCGGGAAGGTAAACGGAGTTTCCATGCTCTGCTTTGGTTCACCAGAAGCGGCTCAGTCATGCTGGCCACATGACCCGGAAGCTGTATGCCAGCTCCCTCGGCCAATAAAGCGAGATGAGCACTGCAACCCCAGAGTCGGCGACAACTGGACCTAATGGTCAGAGGTCCCTTTACCTTTACCTTTACATGTGATGCTGGTCACAGTCTGTAGGTCTCCTGCAGCTTATTGAGAAATGTTGCTGTTTGTCACACAATAGGTTGTTCAGCACCAGGGAAATGCGCATCAGGTGAACAAATGTGATTTGGAACGCAGTGTGGAGTGAAATGACTTCACTGCTCATACAGTCACAAATTGGTCCATAGCTTAAGAAATGAAAGTTTCTTAGATTTGCAAATGAATCCCAAGAGGTTGGGGACTCCTGGTCTATGCCTTATTTTCACTCAATTTCCCGTGTGTTTTCAGCCTTCACGTCTAGCAATTGTTTTCATTTCATTTTATTTTTAATTTGCAGACTAGCAACCTTTTTAAAAAAAGTTTCTTATATTTTTAAAAGCTGAGATTCTCACACCATTGTGATTGCCAGCTGATAAGTAGCATAACACCTCACTGCATTTCAAGCTTCTAATGCGTACATAGGGAGCCAGTGTGGAGTAATGGTTTGAGTTGTAGACTAAGACATCGGGAGTCCTGGGTTCAAATCACCTCTCAGCCATGAAACTCGCTGGGTGACTTTGTCCCAGTCACCGTATCTCAGCCTAACCTACCTCACAAGGTTGTTGTCAGGATAAATTGGAGAGGGAGAGAAGTGTGTTTGCCACCTTGAATTCTTTGGGGGAAAGTTGAGATATACCGTATTTTTCGCCCTATAGGAACCAATTTTCCCCCTCCCAAAATGAAGGGGAAATGTGTGTGCGTCCTATGGGGCGAATGCAGGCTTTCGTTGAAGCTTGGAGAGCAAGAGGGGTCGGTGCGCACCGACCCCTCTCGCTCTCCAGGCTTCAGGAAGCTATCAGCAAGCCTGGGGAGCCCGCGGGAGTTCCCGCAGGGCTCCCTAGGCTGCAGATAGCAGCCTGTCGCCCGGTGCGTGGGGCGCCCTGAAGCAGAGCGCCCCGCGCTTCGGGCAGACATTGGGCAGCCCCACATGCTTGGGGGAAAGCTGGGAGGCGCAGCGCCGCCATCCCGCTGTTCCCCGACCTGGTTTGGATTCCCCAACTTGGTTTTGGGGGGGGAAATAAAGGGGGGGAAATTCCTTTATTTCCCCCCCAAAAAACCTAGGTGCGTCCTATGGGCGGGTGCGTCCTATGGGACGAAAAATACGGTAAGTGTATAATAATAAAAAATGAAATAAAATAGCCCATGAAGTAAAAGTTTATTAGGTTAGTTGCTGGGTAGCTCATTTGGTAGAGCAGGAGTCTCTTAATCTCATGGTTGTGAGTTTGAGCCGCACGTTCAGCAAAGGATTCCTGCATTGATGGGGGTTGGACTAGATGACCTGGATGGTCCCTTGCCTTCTCTACAATTCTATGATTCCAGTTATGTCCCCTGCCCACAAAAAAAGGTTGGGGACTACTTTCTTTAAGTAGTGCATTTTCAGCCCTGAGGACTTGCAATTTATTTTTTAAATGTTTTTTTTTAATGCCTTGAGGACTAGTAAGCTTTTTTTCTTTGTAAGAAATGGCTGAGATTCTCAGAGCGTTGCGATTGCTGTGTGATTGCATAGCATGATATGGGGAGTGTAGCCCTGACCTCAAAGGCCCTGTGGCACCCGCTTTGACTTGTTTATCATGCTGAAAACTCAGAACAAAACCCTGAAACCTCGTTTCCTCTCAAGCTGCTGGTTTCCCTCTCTTTTGGGGTTTCTTTGGCGGACTGTTTCCCAGCAGGGCTGGTTAATTTCTCTCTCCCCGGCCCCCAGAGGCTTGCGGTAATATGTGGGGAGGGGGAGATGCTATTTTTTCTCTCTCTTCCTCACTTGTCTGACTTCCTTTTAGTTTTATTTTATGCTTCTAAAAAGGAGGGGGGGGGGACTCATCAGCTCTGTGTCTCCAAATCGACAAGAAGGCAGAGCAAAGCAGAGATAAAGGCAGCTCTCGTCGCTATACCCAGGCTGATCAGTTGCAAAGGAAGTGGGTGGGCGAAGATGTCTTCCTCTCACCAGGCCTGCAGGAGAATTTGCATCTGAACATTTCCCCTTGCGCATCAGGATTAAATTGCCCCCCCCCCCCCGCTCAACTGGTTATTTTGCATCCACTTAGCCAGGGTTCCTTATTTGCCTCTTCACTTCTTAACTTCAATTTCCTCCTTGGCAAAAAAGTGTGCCACTGCCTTGTGGCAGGCAGAGGTTCACCTGGTAAAGCGTCTGCTCCATAGGGATAGCCACACACCTGCTGTCCTCAGGCCACACTCATCACTGACTTTTCTTTGCCTGGCTGGAATATGTCCAAGATTGTCTCTTGCTGGCCTGGATGGTGTGAAGGGGCAGATTCTTCTCTGGTCAGCTGTGCACCAGGTCGAGAAAATTGTCTGCGGTGGGGGGTGGGCAGGGGTCCCAGCGACTTTGGTGAGGAAGCTCAGGCAGGGGCCTAATTCCAAACCTTCCAACTTTTCTCGAATGAAAATAGGGATGTCCTACTCCATAATAATAAATTTATTATTATAGTGGTACCTCAGGTTACATACGCTTCAGGTTACATACGCTTCAGGTTACAGACTCTGCTACCTGGGTATAATGATTCAGCTCATACAGAAGTGTTCGGATGTAAAACAAACATACAAAACCAAAAGAACAATGCAGATTATTCTGTTAGCAAAGACAAGAACAGAACTTCTGTTTGGGGCTGGCAGGCAACTTCCTTCCAAATTTATCAAGACAAGATTCTAGTCCTTATGCTTCTATTAAAGTTTTCCATCCAGGTACACAAGCTGTATCCAATGCTAGTCCTACTCAGAGGACACACACTGAAAAGAATGGGCATGACTAACTTCAGTTCATTCATTTCAGTGGGTTGACTCAGAGTTGGGCGCAGGTCCAAGGTCTGCTTGAAGGCGAATACAGTGGTACCTCGGGTTACATACGCTTCAGGTTACATACTCCGGTAACCCAGAAATAGTACCTCAGGTTAAGAACTTTGCTTCAGGATGAGAACAGAAATCGTGCTCTGGCGGTGTGGCGGCAGCGGGAGGCCCCATTAGCTAAAGTGGTGCTTCAGGTTAAGAACAGTTTCGGGTTAAGTACAGACCTCCGAAACAAATTAAGTACTTAACCCGACGTACCACTGTATTATTATTATTATTATTATTATTATTATTAATGCCCCACCCATCCGACTGGCTTGCCCCAGCTGCTCTGAATGGCTTCCAACACATATGAAAACATAATAAAACTATACAGGGCTGCATTCAGATGTCTTCTAAAGGTTATATCGTTCTTTATTTGCTTGGCTTTGGCGTCGCATAACTCCATACCGTCTAATATTTCTCCGATGAAAATAGGGACGTCCTAAGGAAAAGTGGGACATTCCAGGGTCAAATCAGAAACTGGGATGGCTTCTATAATTACGGGACTGTCCCTGGAAAATAGGGACACTTGAAGGGACTGTAATTATAACTCCCTAGGCCTCTGGTAAACCTTCCTGAGGTTCTCTCACCCCTCCTCTCAGGACCCTTCGTTGCATGCTTTTGAGTGGCTGACAGGTGTCCTTTTGAACAATGGTAACACCTCTTGCTTTCCTAGGTGGATGTGCATAAAAACAAACAAACACAACCCTCTGATAGTTGCAGGTCTGACCCCTACTGCACTGACCTAAAGATCACATCATTTGTACCAGCCACTTTTGAATGTGAGGGAATGTGGATCTTGGATGGAAGAAAAAGGTTGTCGTTCCCCCCCCCCCGCCCACTTTTAGGCTGTGCACACACTGTAACTTTAGATGATATTTGGAGCACATTCTTTCCCTCAAAGAATTCTGGGAACTGTAGTTTAAGGGTAATGTGAAATTGGAACTCTTTCTCAGCTGGAACTTGCCGGAACTCTGTTCCGGCACCTCTCAGGTGGGTGCCATTGCCATTCTAAGAGAACAAGGAAGGTGTTTCTAGTGATCCCTGGCACCTCTTTTTCTAGAAAAATAACGCTGGGTCAAACTACATTGCCTAAAATTCTTAGAGAGAGAGAATGGTGTGCTTTAAAAATCGCTTTAGAAGAATCCCAGCGTGCAGGATGTGAATAGCTGAACAACTGGCAGGTCAATGCATTCTGTTGCCTGAGGCGGGCCAGTAAATAGCACCCACCCACAAACCCTGAGAAGTGCATAGAAAACCCCACAAGAATCTCTCCCTGGCTATAAAAGTGCAGTAATAATTAACTAAATATTTTGCTGCCCTCTCACAACATCCCAAATCAGCTGCCTGAGGTGGCTGCCTCGCCCTGGCTAATGAGAGGGCCGGCCCTGTTGACCGTAGTCTACTCTATACAGTGGTGCCTCGCAAGACGAAAAGAATCCATTCCGCGAGTCTCTTCATCTAGCGTTTTTTTCGTCTTGCGAAGCAACCCTATTAGCGGATTAGCGCTATTAGCGGTTTAGCAGCTATTAGCGGCTATTAGCGGCTTAAGGGATTAGCGGATTAGCTGCTAAAAGGCTATTAGCAGCTTAGTGCCTCGGAAAAAGGGGGTGGGGAGCAAAAAAAAAATCGCAAGAATCGCAAGACATTTTCGTCTTGCGAAGCAAGCCCATAGAGAAATTCGTCCTGCGAAGTGCATTGAAAAACGTAAAACCCTTTCGTCTAGCGGGTTTTCCGTCTTGCGAGGCATTCGTCTTGCGGGGCACCACTGTACTCACTTTGGATTAGCCCCTTTCCTTGGTCATCCCTTACAACCATTGGAAATATAACTGGAAAAAATGAGTTTGGTTAAAATTCCGGATCATTGGAAATCTCACTTAACGGTGCATTCCTGATTGTGTCTACTCAGAAGCAAGTGCTGCTGAATTCAGTGAGGCTTACTCCGGCCCCAGGTAAGTAGGGATATTGCTGCACCCTAAACTTGTAACTGAGAGCTTTATTCATTTGTAAAGCACTAACCTCACACCAGGCATTTATTATTATGAAAAATGAAGCAAACAAAATTCAAAAGGCAGTTTTGAAATAGTGGTTAGAATCAGTGCAATTTTGCATCGTGTTGATCCACTGTATCCAAATATAGATGAAAAGCTTTTCCTTGATCTCAGGAACGATTCTGCAAAATTTGATTAAAAAATGTTACCAGAATTTGGTAAAAATCAGTGCGTTTGAAGGGGGTAGTCCGCCATCTTCGTTCAAAATGGCGTCCAACTGTATCCAAACATAAACAAAAACCTGCTCCTTCATCTCAGCAACCATCGTGCAAAATTTGGCTGTGATAAGAGGTGACAAAATGCACAGGAAACAGACAAACCACTTTCCAAAATATATAGTAATGTAGTAGAAATATATTAGCAGAATCCTCTGCTTTTTAGTCAGCGATAGCAGCCGCATCTAAACTACCTGAGCTGCAATATTGTGACTAGTCTGTCTGGACGTCTGGTTTTTGGTAAGGAAATTGTTTGAGGTTAATGTTTCTCGACCTGTTGGGAAATTCAGCATTTTTGTAAAGCTAATGTGGTTTTTGTTCTTGTAGATTTACATTCTTGTTTTCCTGAGCAAACCTCTTGTTTGTTAGTTATCTGTTTTGCTGTGGATTATTCCAAAACTCTAGCTTTTCAGAACGCCACTGGTGTTATAACTTTTTAAAACTGGTTTTTAATTTCAAGTAACAAAACGTACCAATACCTGATGGGACACACTGCAGCCGCAAGAAGGTCCACTAGGGCCTGCCGCAGGCTGCAGAATATTGTGGGGGCCCAGCACCCTCCTTGAAAATGGGGGGGGGGGGGTTGGCCCCTTGGCACCCGCAAATGGTACTCCTGAATAGGGCTAATTTTGGGTCTGGTCGTAACGATTGTCCCATCATTTGATTAATGAGCCTGATTTGGCTGCTGCGCAAAAGGAGGAGTGTTGAGTTATTGGGACTAAAGTGGAATCAAAAGATAAATGTTTCAATCAAATCTGATTATAGAAAGAGGTTAGCAATGTCTTCTTGTCTATTTTCCAATAAGAGAGTGAACACATGAAGTCTCGGCCCCTATTAGCCTCCATTTTTAACCATGTGACCTGGTCTGAGCCTTGTAAAATCAAAAGGATATTGTATAAGTGAGCGGAGTCTTTATATCATCCGTTCTTGATCCTATAAAGGTAGCCGTGGTCTCTTGTTAATTTTATTAACATGAAAATTAGGTATGTTTATTGGTAAGACTCAGAATAAGTAAAAGGAAAGCACTGTAACAGCATCATTTTTGTTATAGAAACTCTGCCCGCAACCATGACAATGTTAGCTTTGACCAATTTTTGAGCTTAGTTCTTAGACCTTTTGCGAGGGAGTCAATTTCAGTTGTTCTAGTTTAGATAGATTCTTAGGTATATTACAGAGTTTCAGGACAGTTGTTTTGTGCCAATGCAGTTGTAGGTCTGGCAGGGTGTGTATACACACCAGCTCAGATTAGGTGAATTTAACTGTTAACCCATATATAGCAAGCTGGTGCATAACAACAGGTAATTAGGTTTCAGGATGAGAAAGGAATAGGGCAGCATCGTCTGCAAAATATTGATCAGATGGGTTTTTCCAAATAATTCAAAACCTTTTATCATCATCTGCTTTCAGTGCCAAAGCTCCATGGCCAGGTACCATGGCCAGGGCAAAAAGCAGAGACCACGGGTAGCTCTGCTACGTGCCCCAGCCAATGCGAAATGTCAAAACCTGGACCTGTGACCCATAGTATAAATTATAAAGCATATCCACACAGGATGCACTAATACCAAAGTGTTGTTATAACTTTTAGGACTATAGAGCTAAGTCAGCCAACTCCTGTGTATTTATTCATTTACTTATTTATTTTTCAAACTTTTATAAGAAAGCATCACATTACAATGCACATTTTAATTGGGATGGGAAACCAAACCGGACTTACTTTTGCATAATAGCAGCTGCTGATTTGTTGGTTTTGGTGCTACCTTTTAACTATTTTATTGATTATTGCCATTTTGTTTTATGAGTTATTGTAAATCACTCTGGAAGTTTTTAACTGGAGGGCAGTGTAGAAAGGTTTAAAATAAATCAATACAGCTTAATTTTATTTATTTATTTATGGTGATTGCATTCAATTTTTCTGATGCATATGAGGCCCTCAGAGTAGCTTATAACCAGGGCTTTTATTCTGCTGGAACTCACTGGAGCTCAGCTCCAGCACCTCTCAGGTGGACACCATTGCCATTCTAAGAGAGAAGTTCATGGTGAGCTCTGGCACCTCTTTTTCTTGAAAAGTAACACTGCTTATAGTGTATGCAAGTAATGCCATCGGCATCAGAATGAAAAATGTTTCTATTTACATAAAAATGCAAGACTGTTGTCACGCTGTAGTTTGCATGGCTGCCAACAGATGGCCACATCAACTCCAGTTGAAGCGAGCATGGCGGCCAGGAAAGCTATTTAGTGGGGATGGCGAGCAGAGTCAGGGGTAGACTTTGGTAATCTTTCATAATACGACGCCCTGTGTGAGGCCAAAATTTGGCTCCCCCAAACCGATCTTCTCAATTTTGCGCCCTCTTGGGGAGCCATCTGCCCTGCCCTAAATGCAGAGCTAGCAGAGTCTACCAGCCTCTACCAGTTCAAGAGCAATAATCCAGTACAGTAGTTAGTTGATTAATCAACACAGTACCGGGATCAGCTGTTTAATCTACTAGTTAAAATTCGGATTGCATTTTTATCTATTATCTAACAGCAGAATTCTGCACAACTATATGCAGAAGTAAATCCCAGTTTATTGAATGATGATTGCTCCCAGGGATGCTCACTAACCCAGGAGTAAATCCCATGTGAGTAGACATTCCTAGGGTTGGATTACGCTGCACAAAGGCTCTCCAAATTACACCTTGGTTGCAAAAAAACCAACAACTCTGTGGCTTCACTGAAACATGCAAAAGACATTTAGGCTAAGCTGGGGGAAAGGGCAATGAATAAAATGAGTCATCTTCTAGAAGGAGGTTTGAGTGTCTCTGCAAAGATAAAATGTGTTAGATTGCAGGAAAAAAATAGCTGCAGAGTTAAATGTTTCCTCCACAACCCAGGGGGTTGTTGAAGACTGGTAACATTTTAATCAGGCTTGAAGTAAATTTAATTAAAACGCTGAAGATAAAAATTCAATTACAAGAAGTGAATTGCCCAGTTTGTCCTTAAGCATATAAATATTTCCTCTGTGCTTTTACTGAAACAATCCTATGCATTTTACTTAGCAAAAAGACTGCATAACATATCCCAACATGTTTAAAGCACAAAGAATCTTGGAAACTGTAGTTTACTTCTCCCAGAGCTATGATCCCCAGCACTGTTAACAAGCTGCAGTTCTCAGGATTGTTAATTTTTTAAGCCATGTGTTTTAAATGGATGGTGTGTACACAGCCAGGGTGTGCTCATGTTGCTGTGCAGCCTTGCAGTGTTCTACTTTTAGCGCCACCTAGTAGTGCCCCATTCTACATCTTCTTAGCTGCCTTCTGCCCTGCCAACTGCCAAGGTGGATCTACACACAGGAAAAAACACGCTATAAATAAGTCAGAAATTAGGTCGTTGTAACAAAAAAATTTAAACCCCTTTTGAAAAATGCGTAGAAGAACTTAACTGCTTTCTAGCGTCATTGGTGTTGCATGTTTATAGCGCATTCAAATTGTTGTTTCTTTCCTAATTTGGCTGAGTCTCAATAGTGACCAGTCACCACCACTGCCTTTATTACAGTGATGTGTTTTGGTGTAATGGGAAGCTGTTCCTAAGATTACGAGTGATCAAGGCAGGCACTGCTAACAAGACGTGGACGCAGATTTTATTTTAATCCCAGGTCTATTGGGGGCATTGCTAATTGTTTGCTATTTGTATGGATTTCCATGAATTTTTCATGAAACTCAGTAATTTTGGAGGGTTGTTAAATGCATTGCTAATTGTTTGCTATTTGCATGGATGGGCGTGTTGTTTTCATTAGTTTAACGTGTTCGTTTTGCTTTTGCTTTTTTAATGGGATATAAGCTTGTTATATATAGTTCATGGGGCCGAGCATTTAAGAAAGGCGGACTCAGCCTGGTTCTGCACCCATGCACCCATGTGCACCTGACTGGGTCCTTTAATAAACTGTGGCACAAAGGCAGGAGTTGCAGGTGGTGCTGAAAACAGCTGTCCAGCTGTGGAAGATGGTAGTCTCCAAAGACTAAGCAGCCTTCCTGTTTGTCTTGTGGTGGCAATTAAGCAGGCAGTCTTCAAAAACATTTTACTTTGTCCCGATCGCCTACTAGGGTGTTGAAAAGGCGAGGAATGGGTGATGCACAATGAGCTTTTTAAGTTGCCTAATTGGCCATAATTGTCACAGAGCTTTTTCTAAAAAAGAAAAAGCGGCAGCCTTTGGGATCTTGGTATCATCTCTATCCCATCCTTCAACAGCCTGGTGCTCTCAGTATGCTTTGGGCTATAGCTCTGCTGCCCTGGGACAGATGCAAGTTGTATTCTAAAATATCTCTAGGAGGCAATGGCTTGCCAGGATTTCCCCAACCCTACCGGGAGATGCCATTGGTGATTGAACCAGGGATCTTTTGCATATAAGGCAGAGGCTCTACCAGTCAGGTGTGGAAACTCCCTCTTAAAAGTAAAGCGAATATTCTAGTCCTCATGGTTTATTTTATTTACTGTAATTAATGAGTCATGCTTGACTGACTGAGTTAGGCCAAAATGTTACTGAAATAAAATGTGGGGTGTGATAGCAGAAGGTGCCTCATTTGAGGCTGCCAAGTGAGGTTGCCAACTGAGCAAGGGGGGAAAGCTGGGTCTGTTCTTATGCCTTTATGGGCAGCGTGAGATGCAGAAATCACTGTATATGTGTGGATGTGTGTGTGTGCACGCGTGGAGAGATAGCGGGGGCATCATAATCGAATTATTCTTTGAGGTGCCAAAGCTACAATGGGCAGCTGAAAAGTTAGCAACCACACATTTAACAATTAGCGCACAGCAACTTCCTGGTCAGACGTTCAAAAGTAATTGAACCGAGACACTTCTTCAAATAAGCAGAAGTTGTCTTCCGGTAAAAAGTGACTTACAGAAATATCTCCACATATAGCAAGGCAGGGTTGAAGGATTAAACAACCAGAACCACCACCTCAGAGAAGCTCTGTAGAGAGGTTTGCGATGGCTAATAATTATTCCCTTATTAAAGGCATTTTCTGCTTGTCTGCAGCTTCCAAAGATTGAAGGGAATATGGAGCAGTAAAGCAGATTGCAAGTGCAATCTTAAAAACATCATAGACAATAAAACCATGAAAGGGGATTGTAGGAGGGGCACAAAGAACCCTGAAGGAAAGCCTGTTGTCTTGAATATAATTACATATTATTTTTTACAGTCCAATGTATTCTTCATGGATACATATGTAGTGATTTGTTAGATTTTTGTACAGTGGTTTTCAAATGTCCTGGAAGTTGAACGTTTCTGTTTTTGAATGCCGAAAACCCGGAAATAAATGCTTCGGTTTTCGAACAAACCTTGGAAGTTGAACATGCTACGTGACTTCAAGATCTGGAGGCGTAGGTGTCGGCTATTGAGGTTTCGGTTTTTGAACATTTCAGAACGGATTACGTTCAAAAACCGAGGTACCGCTGTATACTGTTGATCTAATTAGAGCTGAAAGCTTATGTTGGTCTAATCAGTGGATGCATCAGCTATAGCTGTAGATTAGCACGGCATCTGCCAATGTAGTGCGCACCAGGTGTATGGAACTTCTGTCAGCCTCACCAAGTCCAAAACACCTGGAGGGGCAGCAAAAGTTGGACTGGTTGGCAAAGAGCTACCGTATTTTTCGCTCCATAAGACACACTTTTTTCCTCTTAAAAAGTAAGGGGAAATGTCTGTGCGTCTTATGGAGCGAATGTGTGGTCGCCGGGGCTGGGAGGGGAACCTGGGCTTCCCCTTCCAGCCCTGGGAGCAGCGGGCAGGCTGCGCGCAGATGCCCTGCGCTCCTGAGCAGCTCACGGGCTACCACAGAATCCAGAACAGCTAGAGGGAGCACTGCGCAGCGCTCCCTCTAGCTGTTCCAGCTTCTGCCTTAGTGGCGCGAAGCCTCCGCAGGGCACGGGGAGCCTTCATTCCGCTGCCCTGTGGAGGCTTCGCGTGGCTATCCCTGGCTTTTGCGGGAGGTGGGGAAAGAGACAAAGCGCAGCTCTGTCCCTTCCCCCACCTCCCAGAAAAGCCCCCAAGAGTCGAGCTCCCTTTAAAGAGCCGTGTGGAGTGTGTGTGTGGCTCTCGGGGAAAAGCCTGAAAGCGCCGCACACATGCTCCACGCAGCTCGTGAAAGGGAGCGCTGAGCAGAGCCTGGGATGCATACAGGCTCTGCTCAGCACTCCCTTTAAATGTTTTTTTTTCCCTTTCATTCCCCCTCTAAAAACTAGGTGCGCCTTATGGTCAGGTGCATCTTATGGAGTGAAAAATGCGGTAATTGCACAGTGTTTCATTTGAAATAAAAATGGAGGTTATTTTCGTTCAGACATATGCAGTGCCACCCCAACTGAAAGAGAAACCTGCTAGCAGAAATGGTATTTTCTCCTGACAAGGAATAGAATCTTTCATTTCTTAAACACTGCCTTACACCTTTTTTCAGTTCTGCATTCTTACAGCGAGGTCATTTTCAGTGTGGGAATCTTCTACGCTGTACTAGGGAGAGTGGGGAGGTATCAGTAGAATACCCTCCAAGTGTCCCTATTTTACAGAGACAGTCCTGGAACTACAAAAGCCATCCCAGCTTCTGATTTGATCCCAAATGCTTGGGGGGGGGGGTTGACCAAAAATAGGGGGTAGAGAAGGGGAGTGAGAAGTGTCCCCATTTTCATCTGAGAAATGTTGAAGGGTGTGCAGCAGTGTGGATGGGGCCTCAAGGGCCTCAAAATGAATAGCTTATCACGTTAAGAAACTGCTGCGGAACTGGGGCAGGGGACAAGATTTGTGGAAGTACCAAAAATAGTGGGGGGATGGACCCCAAAGGTGGGAGGGGAGAGCTCCCCAAACAGGTCCGTTGAGACTGAGCATGCTCCGTGGGCATGGAATGCTGAAAACTCTTTGTGTGGAGGGCAGGGGGTCACCAATTTTTCTGGCCTAGTGGGCATATTTTGAATTTTGTGAGAGTTCTAGGAGTGCCTGTCACAAAATGGCTGCCATGGAGGAGGTGGTTAGTAAATGGCAGGTAATGATGATGATGATGATGATGATAATAATAATAATAATAATAATAATAATAATAATAATGACACAACAGAGAAAATTATGCATATTTTGAGATTTCGACAAGGACTAGAACCGCCAGACACTTTCAAATATGATTTGGCAATCCTGTATGACATACAGTGAAACCACCATGATTAGCACAGCCTTCGTCAGAAGCCTAGCAAATCTGGAACTAAATACATGGTGATTTGTTAAAGGTGATTGTCTTGACTTCAATTTTAACACGTCTGCAACCACTGATTCTACATGCCTGTTTTCATAGTTTGGCTTTTCACCTTTTATTTTCCGTCTGTTATAACTGTTCACTCTGTTTTATATATAATGACATTAAAAAATATATACTGTATAATAATAATAGTAATAATAATAATAATGGCGGACATGGGAAGCATGGCATAACAAAAAATTAGAGATACCTGAGGGTATGTTCTACTGCTCATGATTATGGATCTTTTTTGTTTTCCAGTTAAATCTGAGAGTCCGGGACACCTTGTGGGCCCCATGGTGGTAATAGGCACTGGACTGGCAACCCTTGGTATAGGGGGATGGAATGGAGTATTCTGAAAAAGGGTGTGTTGTCCGGCTGGCACCATCAACAAGAGGACTCCACATTGTAATATTTTTTTAAAGGCCCTACTAGATATATCTAAAAGGCCACTGATGCTCAGTGTGCTGCATTGAACATGTTTAACAGCTAAAATTGTGCATAAAGTTTTGTGTTTTTTTTAAATAAATATTGGCAGAGAAAAATCAGACGTTTAAATCGACTCCTCAGAAATCCTGAATCACTCGGAACTCTGGATAAAACAGCAGCAATACTATGGAAGAATGTTTTTAAGTGAAAGGCGTTTTTTAAGTGTAATACGTAATGGTTTTCCTAATGTTTTAACCGCTTTAGGACTTTGCTTCCGTTTTCAGACGTTGCATCTCTTTGCAGCCCTGCGCTCCTTGAGGAGGGAAGGCAGGGTGCAAATTCAAGAAGCGATGGCAATGCCGCAGGGCGTCCTGTGTGGGGCTGCCCTTGGAGGCTGTTCGGGCCGGGGTGGTTGCCTGGGCTTGAGGGCTGATGGGAGTTGTAGTCCAGAACCATCTGGAAGGTAGCCGGTTGAGGAAGGCTGACCCTGTTGCTTTTGTGCGTGTTGCCTGCGAGAAAAAGTTGTCGGCAAACGCTTCCTGTTGCCGCAGAGACTTTGCAAACGGTCCCTTGGAAAGCGCCAAGCCCAGCCTTCGGGAAGGAGGGGGTTGCCGAAGACTTCCTAGGCCGGCGTTCTCCAGATTCTCCCTGGCAAGGTTTATTTTATTTTATTTTTTTCAGTTCAGTTCAGTTCATTTTTATTTATATTTTCGGTCGGCGCCGGTCTAGAGATCCGCTTGCTTTCCTGCCGGGGAAGGGATCATGGATGCTATCCTCAGGTCAGTAGAAGAGGTGGTGGGCGCATCATGAATAAAGATTTGACACTGTATGTCAGCCTCTGCCCTCCCAGGAATCCAGAGTCTTCTCCAGCAGCTGGTCCTACTCGGAGTAGACCCATTGAAGTTAATGGGCTCAGCTCGTTTAGGCTCATGAATTTCCATACTCTGAGATGGATCGTAGCAGGCGGCAACGCTTGGTTTATTCTGGGTTGTATCCAGCCCTTACTCAGAGTAGACCCTTTGAGATTAATGGGCAAGGCTAGCCCAGGCGCAATACTTTTGAATGGGTGTACTCATGAGTAAAACCTAGCAGGGATGCAACCCTCTGACTTTTATCCTGACTTTGAATTCCACCCCATTCCAGTCCTCCCAATTTAGGAGCACATGATGCTTGTTTTTCTCTGCGATGCTCTTTATTTTCCTTTTTTGAAGAAGGGCGGGGGGCTTTTCTGGGTAGAATTTCAGCCCTTGGGAATTGTGTGTCCTGTTACCCAGAGGGGTAAATGTAAAATGGAGGTGAATGGAAATCTAGATTAGTTTCTAACGGTTGCTATGTGCACGTATAGGACCTCTGAGCATGTTCAGAGTGCCCTTAGAACACTGTCTTCTACCAACTCAAACTGTTTATTCAGCCTGGTGTTCCGGTAGAGGACTTTCCCAGCAGATGCTGCCTGATTTATTTTATTTTATTTTAAATAATCTTTATTAATTTAAATTACATACATATACAAAGAATTTACAATCTCATACTACAAAAAAATTAAAGAAAAAACAATTAAGAAAAGAAGAAAGAAGAAAAAGCAGATTTATGTGCATAAAAAACCTTAATCTTCCTAATTAATACTTAAATGAACACTTAAATAAAAAAGACTTCTGACAAAACGAGTCTTCCAGTAATTCTCATTGTACTGTTTATACTGTCGTCGTTTTTTTCACACAGTTTTATATTGCTGCCTGATTTATTTTAACTGGAGTTGCTGGGGGACCTTCTGTTTCTGCGAGCCATTAAACATTTCAGATTTGGCCATGAGAGATGCAAGGGCTCTGTGTCAGAACATTGTGAGTTATAGGTACCTTTATTATCCATGAAAAACTTTCAATAAAAACAAATTAAAATAATGATAATAACATTTGCCTGCATCTCAGCATCCTGACCTAAGGTGGGTCACCTCAGCAGGCACACTTATCGGATTAAAAAGGGAGTCCCCAAAATCATGTTTGGCTAAAGATTTAGCCTTGATCTGAAAAGCTGGAGGACTGTTGCAAAGTACCGGCATATAAAATGTTAAAATTGGGGCTTAGAGGTCTGAAATAAAGGATGTCAGTTTTGCAGTTGGGGTGGTAGATATTGTTGCTTTAGTGTTATGGGGAGAGGGGAGGAGTGGTCTTACTGCTGGGGGGTGTATGTCTTTGTATGGAGCAGACTTGATATTTTTTTAAGGATGCTGAGCTCTCTGAAGCTCAAGAGCTATGGGGTTGTTAATCTTCATTGTGGGGCCAACTGTTTGCTTCTTTCTCCTCAACCTTTTGAAGTATGATATGTTCTGAAAATAGTTTTACTTTGATTTTTACGGGGGGGGGGGGGAGCAGAAGTATTATATGCCATGCTATTCAGTTTTAACCCAGACAAGAAATAAATAACACCACGGGTCGGGTCCGTACTGGTTTGTTTATCTCAGCCTTGAAGCTAATCCCTATTTTGGTGCAAGATCTGGTATTCTGCGAATCTTCTCATTTCTTTATTTTAAAGGGGCATGCATTTATAAGACTTTAGTCCTCATTGCTATAAAGAGAAGCTTGACAAACCTAATCCGCACTCCTGTGCAAGATTCGGTATTCTGAGAATTTCAGTACCATGGTACCTTGGGGTACAGATGCTTCAGGTTACAGACTCCTCTAACCCAGAAATAGTACCTCAGGTTAAGAATTTTGCTTCAGGATGAGAACAGAAATCGCGCAGCGGTGGGAGGCCCCATTAGCTAAAGTGGGAGCTCAGGTTAAGAACAGTTTCAGGTTAAGAACAGACCTCCAGAATGAATTAAGTTCCTAACCCAAGGTTATGTATGTATTTATTTATTTATTTCTACACTGTATGTATTTATTTATAAGAGGGCTTACATTTCTAACGTTCAAGTCCTCATTGTTACAGGGGGTGGGGAAACCTTGTGAAACATGGGCAGTGTTTGGCTGTTGGAAAACGTTTTATTTTCCTTTGAATTATGTATCAGTATATACAAACATGCATTATATTGGTCTCCTCCCAGCTTTATTAAGTCATCCTCTTCCTGTTATGCTCTGAAAATACCCCTGGCAAATAAATGCCTCATCTTTGCAGATGTCTCCCCCCACCCCCACCCCCCAGTGTGGCCTGTAGAGGTTTTTGTTTCATGTGTTGTTGTTGTTGTTTTCTATCCTAAGTGCAAGTTTGCCTGGCATTGTAAGTGCTTGGCAAGTCAGATTTGTAATAACAAAGCACTTAGTCTAGGGCTACTGCGTTATCAAGGGGAATGATAATTTGCTCTCTTAGCTAGCAGAGTAATATTTCTGCCTCTGTGACCTGTAGATGGACAGGGCTGGCTGGTAAGCTAGCTTTGCTCTTGGGGTCTGTTGTGTGTGTGGGGGGGGGGGGGAGGTAAGCTGGATTCACCCCCTCTGAAGGTCGAAGAGAAAAATGCAGGAATGTGGCATAAGATTCCAGAAATGGAATGGGAGGTCAGCAGCCGTGGACTCATGATGTCACAGCTACGACGTCACCAGCACTGGCCTTTAGCTCCATGCGCTGCCTGAACAAAACATCTCTCCCTGCGGGGGGGGGGGGGCAGGACAAGGAAAGTATTTGCTTGCCGTTTCAAGAACTCCTGTTTCTCAGCAACTGTTGTTGGCAATCTTGCCTGTGCTGGGAAACGGGAACTTAACTGAGAACAGGCACTGTCTGGACTGATTTTATTGATGGCTGTGGACTCTGCTTGGAAACGACCTGGTCTATTTTTTTATTTTAAAAAATCTCAAGTGACCCCCAACAGCATTACATTCTGCTTGTTACTCAGTGTTCGGCACAAACGCTACTGTCAAGAGGGAATATCTGATTCCGCACCAGTCTGACCGCCCCCCCCCCCAATCATTTGGACGACATGCTCCGAAGCAGAGCTATTTTGAATTTTCATTGTGCAGTATATTTTCAGTGGCATTGGCTGCCTTTGGATGTTTTGTCGGCATTGGAAAGGCAAGCTGTAACATTTTAAAGATAAATAATATTCTGAGTTAGGAACATAGCTGCCTTACCATTGTTCCACCTACATCTAGTGTTGTTCCACCTGAGTTCAGTGATGGACATGTTTGGGGACCATGTGAGAAGTCCCAAATTCAGTCCTTATCAAAGGGGTGAGGAACCAGTGGTCCTCTAGCTGTTTTCAGTTTGCTCTAACCATCTCTAACCATTGGCTGGTGGGAGTTGGGAGCCCAACTACGCCTAGAGGGCCACAGGTTCCCCATCCCGGAACTAGACTGCCACTTTACTGCCCCTACCTGCCTCCATCACTTGCCTTCACTGCCCTGAGTTTGAATAATAGAATCAACCCCCTGCAACGCAAGAATCTTTCGCCCAACGTGGGGCTCGAACCCACAACCCCGAGTTTGAGTCTCATGCTCTACCGACTGTGCTATCCAGCCTCAACTCTGCCTTCCTCTAAATGTTGCTGGACTGCGATCCCACCATCTCTGACCACTGGCCCTGATGGGAGCTGGAGTCCAGCAAAGCCTCCCCAGGCTGCCATCTCTGCTTAGAAGTGTAGTGCAGTGGTGAAAGAACGATAAGAGAACTTCCAAGTTCAAAATCTACCGCTCGGCTGTCTCTCGGGCTTCTTACCTACCTCACAAGGCTGTTGTGAAAATTATGAAATGCAGTGGATGGGCGGGGTAGAGGTGGAAGAGAGGAAAAGGAACCAGGTACTTCATCTGGGAGCCTTGAGAAAATGGGATAGAAAATGTGAAAAATAAAAGCATTGTTTCGGTGACAGGGGAAAAAATCCTCTCTGTCTGAGACTCTGGAAATTTGCTGCCAGTCAGAGCAGGCGAATCCAGGGTAGATAGATCAGTGGTCATGCTTAGTTGGCACCCACATTTAAAAACACATTCAATGCACATTGAAAGGTCATGGCATCCCTCAAAATAATCCTGGGAACTGCAGTTTGCTAGGGGTGCTGGGAATTGTAGTTCCATAGAAGTAAGCTACCGTTCCCAAGAACGGTTCCCCCAAAGAATCCTGGCCACCTTCGTTTGTTAAAGGCTCTCAGAATTGTAGCTTTGTGTGGGGGGGTAAAGTAGTTTCCAAAGAATCCTGGGAACCACAATTTACTAAAAGGGCTGGGAATTGCAGCTCTGTGTGGGAGTAAACGACAGTTCCCAGGATTCTTCTTTGTTGAGGGAGTATCATGTGCCTTAAATGTGTCATTTCAGGTGATGTGATGTGAGCAGGAACTGCTACCTCTCACCCCACCTCTCACCCTGTATTTCAAATACAGCTGGAGTCTCCTGGGGCAGCATCAAATGTGTTTTTGTCCCGTCCTCCCCCCGGCCGCTCACCCCCGCAGAGTCATCCCTGGCTCAGCTTATGCATCTGTAACTCAAAACAAGCAACAGTCATAAATGCTTCTGGCATGCCAAAGCTCATCTTGTAAACATGTCTAGGGTTTGATGTGTGTGTCCCGGCTGCAGAGGCCAGGGAGAGTGTCAGTGAAGCCTCTTCTCTACTTCCTCTACTGAGCCCCCCCACCCCGCCCCACCACTCAGCACCCCCACCCCCCATGCTTATATTTCCTTCCCTTCCTAGGAAGTTGAATGTGTGGTTTGTGGTGGCTGCATCTTGGCCAAAAGGACTCAACAGATAATACTTTTTTAAAAAAAAAAAAAAAAAAAGCAAGAGCCACAGCCTGCATTTCTGGGAAATTTTGCACCCAGCTTAGCAACAGATGAGGAAATGGCACATACGCTCTGAGGGGCTGGCATGCAAAAGTGGTGAAGACTGACAAATGGCACCCGAGGGTCCTGCAAGCTGCATTATTTCGGGCGGGGTGGGATGTTGCTTCACACACACACACCACTCTTTCCCAGAAGGTTCTGGTGCCTCCTAGTCCTTTATCAGGTGTATTGTGGTTAGAAAGTCAGCACCTGGCACCGTCAGGATTTACATGGAGATGCTGTACTGGGAAGAAACCTCACCTGCTGAATCTCTGCCACTTGTGTAGCTCTCTTGGGAAAGGGTGCAAGATGGCTAATCTTTTTGAGACATGGTACCTTTATTATTACCTTTCAGAATTAAGCATTGGAAACTTGCAGAGAGGCGTAACTATTATTGCATCCATCCCATCCCATTCCAACTGAAAGGGAGACCTCCTTCCAATAATTATGGTGGGGTGGAGGTGGAAGTTTGAATTTGGGTGTGCTAGGCAACCAGTGACTTCCCTTTACTACTCATGGGTCCAAAAAAAAATAGGACATCTCTCGACAACTGCCACGATCCTGGTGATATTTTTATTAGCATTAATTTCCGGCTAATGATCAGGTGGCGAATCCAGCCTCCCAAACTTCTTGGTATTATTTTGCACTCTCTTTTTGTGGTTAAGTTTCTAGTCCTTAGGATTGTGTTCCTTCTCATAAGGACAGCAAACTTGCTTTTCAGGAAAGACGAAAAGATGATCCAGGTGCTAAATTCTTTGTTTATAAACCCCTAGCTAGTTTCAGCCTGTTTGGGGGCAAAACTGAAAACCATCGCATTTCTATCTGTCTTGAGACCTTACAGATGCATAAGTTTAACTCTCTGCTTCTCCTTGGTGGCAGGTTGTAGCTGAGACCGGAGCAGGATGCCCCCTGGGATTGCTTGCCCCGTAGAATTTTGGTCCAAAGAAGCGAACCAGAGCATTCAAGTCGACTTCCTCTTACCCACTGGCATTTACTTGACCCTCTCCATTTCCTGCAATGCAAGTCTTAACACCATCAAACAGGTACTCAGCTCTTTCTCTTTTTATCTTTCTCCATCATAACGGAGTTGCCAAACTCATTCCACATGTTTTCTGTAAGCAAGAGATTGTGCAAGGTCCCGAGGTTCTCTGATGCATCCCAAGCCAGGGCTGGAAAAATTCCATGAAGCTAAAATGTTGTTAGTGAAAAGAACTAACAACATATTCACCCAAGGGCCAAATGTGGCCCTCCAAGCTTCTCCGTTTGGCCCCCTGGACTCTCTCCCAAGACACACCTCTCAACAGCCCTGCCCTGCTCCCTCCTCACCTAGTCAGATGGGCAGGGTACTACTGCTGCTACCAGTACTACTTCAATTATTATTATTATTATTATTATTATTATGGCCAGCTAGGATAGGTCATTGAACTCTGAGCATGCCTCTTGCTTGCTTTCGTGGACGGAGGATAGAGACAGATCTCTCTCTGTGTAGTCTACTATACAGAGATGAAATTTGCATTCATTGCCCTACCTACTTTCCCCTCTGACCCCTCCCACCATTGGAATGCGGCCCCTGGAAAGCTGCCCAGAAGGGAATGCAGTGCTCTTATTTGAGAATGGTTCCCTGTCCACCTTCTGGCCCTTGCAGAGAACTGTATGCACCTTTCAGACCCTCCCAGCAGCCAGCATCAAAGGCAGAAATCCTTGTATTTCCCTAGCCTTGGAGCTTAGCAGCTGGCCGTTTTGTTACAGGAGCTGAAGTGCAACCTGGGCAAAGCAGAAAGTCGCTCTCTGTTTATCAAATAAAGGAAGTGGCAGTTGACCTGTTCGAGGTGAGATTGCACTTCCCCTTCTTAACAAATCCAAGATTGCATCTTGGCAGGTGCGTCTAAGACCTCATCTATTCCAAGAAATGCCCGCATTTAGTTTTACTTACCTACCTGTTTCCCTGTCATTAAAAAACAATCCAAGCGGTTTATTTGATTCCCTCACCCCCAGGACTTTTACGTCAAAAACTTGCTGTGATACCTCAGTTAGTGCATTTGAATTAGTTTACAGGACAGGGCAAAAAATTTCAGGAGTATGATCCTGATTTTGGGTACCAGTGGCCTGGCTAGCTATGGCGAGGCACCAGGATTCATGGGGTGGGAGCACCATTGAGCATTGTTATCATGAAATGTGTCATGTTGCCATGGTGAAAAATTGCCACAAAACTGCAACTTACTCAGGGGACAAATTAAAGCAACTTGGTGGCGATTTGGCTTAACTTTACCATATTCCAAGGACACGTTCCAGGCAGGCAAGATGCTCAGAGTGCAATAAAGAAGGACCAGGGAAGAGGTGGCCTCAGGAGAGGTGGTGTGGTTTGGAGAGAGTTCTGAGGGCCAGATAAGAGAGGCTTTGAGGGCCGTCTCCCCACCCCCTGGCCTGAAGTTCCCCCGACATTATTGGTTAAGCTAACAAAATTAAAACCACAGCAAAGGTCCACTGTCACATGACGCAATGCTCTGGAAGTCATAAGGCTTCCTATGTTTATACATCTGTTGTTTTCAGAAGCGCCTGCAAACAAAACAACATAGGCAGTTCTTTCCCAGAATCTGGGCATTGTCCAAAGGTATGTTTCGTGAACAATGTTCTGTGCAGGAGAAAGAACACTTGGCATTGTTTGAATGGAGAGGAATTCTTTCTTTCCTCGTGCCACCGGTTTTACGCAATTTTGTTGTTTAGTCGTGTCCGACTCTTTGTGACCCCATGGACCAGAGCACGCCAGGCACTCCTGTCTTCCACTGCTTCCCGCAGCTTGGTCAAACTCATGTTCGTAGCTTCGAGAACACTGTCCAACCATCTCGTCCTCTGTCGTCCCCTTCTCCTTATGCCCTCAATATTTCCCAGAATCAGGGTCTTTTCCAGGAAGTCTTCTTTTCTCATGAGGTGGCCAAAGTGTTGGAGCCTCAGCTTCACAATCTGTCCTTCCAGTGAGCACTCAGGGCTGTTTTCCTTCAGAATGGATAGGTTTGATCTTCTTGCAGTCCATGGGACTCTCAAGAGTCTCCTCCAGCACTATAATTCAAAAGTATCAATTCTTCGGCGATCAGCCTTCTTTATGGTCCAGCTCTCACTTCCATACATCACTACTGGGAAAACCATAGCTTTAACTATATGGACCTTAGTTGGCAAGGTGATGTCTCTGCTTTTTAAGATGCTGTCTAGGTTTGTCATCGCTTTTCTCCCAAGAAGCAGGCATCTTTTAATTTTGTGACTGCTGTCACCATCTGCAGTGATCATGGAGCCCAAGAAAGTAAAATCTCTCACTGCCTCCATTTCTCCCCCTTCTATTTGCCAGGAGGTGATGGGACCAGTGGCCATGATCTTAGTTTTTTTGATATTGAGCTTCAGACCATATTTTGCGCTCTCCTCTTTCACCCTCATTAAAAGGTTCTTTAATTCCTCCTCATTTTCTGCCATCAAGGTTGTGTCCTCTGCATTTCTGACCCAACCACACACAATCAAAGCAGATTACAGGAATGATATAAGGCACGCCAGAGAAATGGAAAGCAATGCATTTATTTTGCAACAGTGAAAATGCTAGGATGTTTTAAACACTGCCGTGTGCGTGCATGTAGAGTAATGGGATGGAGCAGTCTGGATGAGTATGTAGTACGTAAAAGGCCCCAGGTTAAATTCACCAGCATCTCTAAGTGGGGCTGGGGAGGTCCTTGTGCCTGAAATCCTGGAGAACTGCTGCCACCCAGTGTGGGTAATATTGAGCTCAAGGGACCAGTTGTCTAAATCAGTATAAGACAGCTTTCTATGTCTTAAGGGAAAGGTTTCAGCTCAGTGTCAGTGCATCTACTTTGCACATAGAAGGTTCAATCCCTGGCATCTGGGAGTGTCTCCTACCTGAAACCCCAGAGAGCAGCCAGTGTAGACGGTAGTGAACTAGACGGATAAATGGTCCTACTTGGTATAATGTACAATATGTGTCGTCATGTTCCTTATGTAACAAACACAACCAGGAATAAGACCCACAGAAATAATATAAAAATATCACTATATTTATAATGTATATAATGTATAGTGATAGATATAGATAGATGAATGAGCTGGTAGACCATGAGACTCTTAATCACAGGGTTGTGGGTTTGAACCCCACGCTGGGCAAAAGATTCTTGCATTGCAGGGGGTTGCACTAGATGACCCTTGGGGATCCCTTCCAACCTTCCAATCCTATGATTCTGTGATCTGTAATGTACTTCAGAATACGAACAACGTATAAGTAGTTGTTCTGTAGTATAATTCTTCATTGCCTTATTTTTATGGGGGTTTTTTGAAGCACGTTTCAAGTATGTTTCTATCTGTGGGTCTTAACTGTTGGCTCAATATAAGGCAACTTCGTATATCATAAGGGAAAGTCTCAGCGGTAAAACACAGTAAACACAGAGGATTCCTAGTTCATCATTTAAGTGTTTCCCATCCCTTTCCCCAGAATTCACCCTGTGAACAAACTTGAACTCGGCTAGCTGCCTTGAATGGACTCCCGTCTTAGGGAAGGCACCTGTTCAGATGTTCAAACGAGGGCCTCATCTGCACTATGCATTTGAAGCAGCATCATACCACTCCAAACAGCCATGGCTTCCTCCACAAAGAATCCTGGGAATTGTAGTTTGTTAAGGGTGCTGAGATTTGTTAGGAGGTCCCGTTCCCCTCATAGAACTACAGTTCCCAGAGTTCCCTGGGAAAGGGGTATAGGTTGTTAAGCCACTCTGAGGGGAATAGGAGGGTCTCTCTTGCCAACTCTCAGCACCCTTAACAAGCTACAGCTCCCAGTATTCTTTGGAGAAGCCATGAGTGTTTAAAGTGGTGTCATAGTGCTTTAAATGTATAGTGCAGATGGGAGCAAGGGGGGGGGGAATAAGGTGTATACAGTGCTTTTTTTCTTAAAAATTGTTTAGGGGTACTCTCATTTTCCTACTCATATTGAAATACTGCCCCTCAATGAGGCCAAACTTAGATTCACAAAATGTTTAGGGGGCATGCCTACCCTGCGCCCCCCTTAGAAAAAGCACCGTAATGTCAAAAGAATACTAACTTCAGTGGACTTTGAATACCAAGGATCTGAGTACAAATTGCCAACTGCTTTACCATACAAATCGTACGGCTCAGATCCAAAGGTCTTCGCAATCCAAAAATGAAGAGCAAACAACGAAACACAGCATCTGATTTATACAGAGACGCACAAATACACTACAAACGTGACTAAGCTTTTAAAAAAATAAAAATAAAAATTTGATGACAGCTCTAATTAGGTTAGATTGTGGTCATGATAGAAAGAAGTGAGGCTGGAAGTGATTTGATCTATTTTAACGGCTGAGAACAGATTTCTTTTCACCCAGAGGCTTGTTTAATTGTTCAGTCACATTAGTATTTTAAAAGCATTTCCTTCCTTAGAGGTGCAAAAAAAATGCTCTATTTTTTGTGATTAGCATAAATATCAAACCTGCTGATTATTCGTTTTATGTGTGTGAACACCAGAGGCAGCCTAACAATTGCTATTTATATATTTTTTAAAAAAATAAAACAAAAAATGGAAATAAAGGGTTGGATCCAGTGCTTGTCCTATTCAGAGCAAGCCTGCTGAGATTAAGTTAGTCATGCTAACTCCTCTGAGTAGGACTAATGTTCAATACAACCCAGCTCAAAGAAACGGGAACTATTTCTTTACAAAAAAGTTTGTAAAGCAGGAATAGAGTATCTGTTGCCCTCCAGATGTTGTTGGATTCCAACAACATGTGCTGACTGTGGCTGGTGCGGAGTTGCAACCCAAAACAACCCTTGAGGGCAGCAGGTTGGTGTGGGCTCTAGAGGGCCAGATATTCTGATCCCAGAATAAAGCATCTCCTCCTCCTCTCCCTGTGTTCCAGATGGTCTGGCACCATGCTCAGTTTGAGCCCCTCTTCCACATGCTCAGCGGCCCAGAGTCCTACGTCTTCACCTGTGTCAACCAGACAGCCGAGCAGCAGGAGTTGGAGGACGAGCAGCGGAGGCTCTGTGATGTCCAGCCCTTCCTGCCGGTCCTGCGGCTTGTGGCCCGTGAAGGCGACCGAGCTAAGAAGCTGATCAACTCTCAGATCAGCCTCCTCATCGGCAAAGGTGAGGCCCAACCTTGAGGGGTGGTAACTGGGGTTGGGTTAACCCAGCCTTGCTCTGCCTGCTGACTTCCAGGTGGTTTGGACAATGACTCCCATCAGCCTCTGGTGCCAGGGCCTTCAAATCCCATCAGCCCCTGGTGCCAGGGCCTTCAAATCCCATCAGCCCCTGGTGTTTTGGACTCTCGTCAGCTGGATAGTAGTAATAATTATATTATTGTTGTTATATAGTGGTACCTCAGGTTACATACGCTTCAGGTTACATACACTTCAGGTTACAGACTCCGCTAACCCAGAAATAGTGCTTCAGGTTAAGAACTTTGCTTCAGGATAAGAACAGAAATCGGGGGCAGGCGGCGCGGCAGCAGCAGGAGGCCCCATTAGCTAAAGTGGTGCTTCAGGTTAAGAACAGTTTCAGGTTAAGTACAGACCTCCGGAACGAATTAAGTACTTAACCTGAGGTACCACTGTACTTACACCCCACCTTTCCTCTAAGGAACTCCAGTACAGTGGTGCCTCGGGTTAAGAATTTAATACGTTCTGGGGGTCTGTTCTTAACCTGAAACGGTTCTTAACCTGAAGTACCACTTTAGCTAATGGGGCCTCCCGCTGCGGCCGCACGATTTCTGTTCTCATCCTGAAGCAAAGTTCTTAACCCAAGGTACTATTTCTGGGTTAGTGGAGTCTGTAGCCTAAAGCGTCTGTAACCCGAGGTATCACTATATAGTTTAATCTTCACAACAACCCTGTGAGGGAGTTCAGGCCAAGAGAAGGTGACCCCCCCAGTGAGCTGTATGACTGAGTGTTAGGAGACACTGATGTGAGAGCACTTTCAAAAGTTGCTCAATCCCATCTGTTGTTTTGGTTGCCCCTTTCTGAACCTTTTTTTCCAATTCTATGATTTGTCTGAAAACAGGGGTTAGGGCAGTGGAAGCAGAACCCCTGTAAAGCTTAAAAACAACATATTAACTCATTCTGCATGCCTGCTTTGTAGTTTGTTTTCCTCTTTTATTTTTCATCTGTTGTTATAATTGGCCTTCGTTTTATTATGAAATGAAATAAAAAATATTTACAAGAACAACAACTTAGAACTCTAAGAATTCCAATTCCAAAATCATTTCAGTTTATGACTCTTCTATGGGTGCTGGCCATCCATTTTTAAGCACCCCCCCCCCAATGCTTTCATAAGGACTGGAAACTTAAAGTTGAGAAATATTTAAAAGATGCCATTCTTATATTAGAGTGGTGGTGTTGCCTGGTTCTACATCACAGATGGCATCCCCCGCACTCAAAAAACTATTATTATTGTTTTTATTTTTTTTAAAAAAATCTTGGGATTTACTATTGTCAGGCCTGCACGAGTTTGACGCCTTGTCTGACCCGGAAGTGAATGACTTCCGCACCAAAATGCACCAGTTCTGCGAGGAGAGAGTGACCAGGCGGCAGCAGCTGAGTTGGAAAGCCTGGATGGAGTACAGCTTCCCGGTGCAACTGGAACCCTCCTCCAGCAGTCTCGGAAGAAAGAGCCCCCTCCAAGTCCCCAACAAGAACATCTTTGTCAATGTCAAATTCGAGTCTGGAGGGGTAAATCCACAAGCCTTTTCAATCTGAGCAACTTTTTTTTACTTAAAAAAAATTAAATACTCCTATGCATGCAGCTTTTGCAGTTTGCACGAGGACAGATCTCTGCCCTCAAAGAGCTTACAGTATAAGATTTGGCATAAGAGGAAACAGAGAGAGGGGGGAAGCAGGGCATAAACAGTGAGGAAAATGTGCTTCCTATGCCATAAGTGGTCAGGCACCTGCTTTTGCATGCAGAAGGTCCCAGGTTCAATCCCTAGCATCTCCAGGTTGGGCTGGGAGAAACTCCCTGTATGGAATCTATAGATTAGCATAGATAACACTGACCTAGATGGAGTCTGTCTTGCATAATGGCATAAGTCAGTTTTATTATTATCATATTTATTTGTTAGTAACTTTACAAAGAAAGAAAAGCCTCTCAGAGCAACTTAGCGTGATAAAATGCAACAGTAAATAACAATTAAAATCAGAAAATATAAAACAATGTATAAAATATGGGTAGATAGGGCTGTCTATAAGATAATCATAAGATTATTGTTTTCATTTTGTACTTATTTTTATTATGTGTTTAGTGTTTTTAATATTGTAATTTTATGTTGTGAACTGCCTTGAGATCTATGGATGAAGGGCAGTACACAAATTAATTAATATTATATTACTACTAATATAGCCCTGGCATTTTACTGAAAACCATGAGGACTAGAGTCTTAATTTTTTTTTGCAGGGGAATAGGCCATAACTCCCTGGGAGAGCAGCTCCCTGTGTTTTGCTCATTCATATTTCCTTCCCTGCAGGAAAGTTTCACCTTCCAGATCTCTCCCAAGGAATTCCCCGTGACATTGATGAGCTATGCTGTCAAGAAGCAAGCCACAATTTTTCGGCACCAAAGAATGAATAGCCCGGAGGAATACGCCCTGCAGGTTAACGGGAAATGTGAATATCTGTATGGGAACTACCCTCTGTACCAGTTCCAGGTGTGTGCTCCCCTCTCCTACCTTTTGTCTCACTGAGAAAGGACAGAGAAGGCAAAGGATATTCGTTCCCTGAGTAGAATGGGCTTTTCGCTTTCTGGGAGGACCCTGTTTGGGAAGCCACTGGGCCAGACCAGTGGTCTGTTTAGCTCTGTACTGTGTACAGAGACTCTGCATACTTTCCCAGCCCTATCTGAAAATGCCAGGGATCAAACCGAGGACATCTTGCACACGAGGCAGATGCTGTATCACTGAGCTACAACCCCTCCCTTAAGACCTAGGAACATAGGAAGCTGCCTTTTACTGACTCAGACCACTAGTCCATTGAGCTCAGTGCAGTTTACACAGACTGGCAGCGGCTCTCTAGGATTTAATATAGGAAACTTTCCCAGCCCCGCTTGGCCTGCCTTTAAAAATATACATGTCCAGTTTATTTTATTTTTATAGCAAGGCAAGCCTCTGATTTATTCCTATATTCTATCTATTTTTAAAATTCATTTTGACATGTACATGCTGCTTTGCCCTTCGCACAGCTTAAAAATTGCATGCCAAAGTGATCACAAGGAGAACAATTTAGTTCACTGGGGGACACCAGGAAGGAGGCCATAGAGAGGAGTGCAAGCTCTTTCTGTGCTATGGATACCAATGCACACGTACCCATCATTCTCCATCATTCTGTCATTTCAGGAGTGGGGTAGTGGATTGGAATTCAGCGTTTTTCTCATATGGGCTAGAAATGTGGTGGTTGATATATATATATATATATATATATATATATATATATATATATATTCGCTTTCGTAGATTTTCACGGGTACAGGAATGCAGGTTTTGGTGTCCTCGGGTGTCTTCCCGTGTAAAAGTTGGGGTGTCTAGGTGATGTTACAGAATCTCTCAAATGTGTTAATTGCCAATGGATACCAGCAAAACAGGGTTACGAAGCTAATCCAAAAAGAAACACCCCCCAAAAACCAAGACACAGAAGAAAACAATGGCATAGCCCTCCTTCCTTATATCAAGGGCACTACAGATAAAATTAGCAAAATCCTCCATAAACACAATATCAAAACAGCCTTTTGCACCAACCAAAAAATAGCCAATATCCTCAGAAACCCCAAGGATAAAATTCAGTTGGAAAACCAAGGGGTCTATGAAATACCCTGCAAAGTCTGCCCAGCCACGTACATTGGACAAACAAACAGACGAATAAATGCACGTATCGCAGAACACAAGAATGCCGTCAAAAAAGAAGAAAAAACTTCCTCTCTTTTCCAACACATGAAAGAAACAGGACACGAAATTAATTTTGCAGATTCCAAATTGCTCTTTAACATGGAACATCACCACAAGAGAATAATCATGGAAGCCATCGAGATAGAGAAACACCCTCACAACATGAACAAGCGTGACGACACATCCCGCTTGCCAGACATCTGGAAATTAGCCCTCCCCACAAAATCTGACACCAGATCCAGAGGCACACAGAACGCCATCACCAATCAACCACACCAGACCCAAACCCAGACCCTCTCCACAGATAAATTACAGACACCATCCAGTAGCCAAACCAGGGTGGCACCTCCGGATGCTGCACCCCCCTGCAATCCCTACACAGATCTGGCTGGCACAGGCCACAAAACCACAGCTCGCCCCTATACACGAAGCCAAGCCAGAGCACAACCAAGTGCAGTACAGCCATCTTCTCAGAAAAACTCTTCACAAAGTTCAAGAGTTCAAGACACGAAGGCTTTAGCAACTAATCCACACCTAATGACCCACCTAAGTGGGATTCAGGAAATCACTCAAGAAATCACTCAAGATATCCCTCAAGTAATTAAGGAACAAAAGAAGAAAAGGCACACTAGCCTGGGAACCTCCTCTCTGCCCAGAACATTGGAGGCTATACACCACACCTCCTCAACAGTATTTATAGGAACTCAAACACTGAGATCCTGCTCTGTTCCAGTAACAAGAAGCCGAAAGCACCAGCCTGAAGATGACGAGTGAGACCTCGTCGAAACGTCGCCTAGACACCCCAACTTTTACACGGGAAGACACCCGAGGACACCAAAACCTGCATATATATATTCATATATATATATATATATTCTCAGGATTTTATACTTACTATATCTTTTCTCTGAGAACATACTGGCAATCTGAGCCTCCCACCCTGACTTGGCCCCCGTTCCCAATTCCTGTAGCCTTGCACTCCTTTTCTCCTCTCATACATTTAGCGTTTTGAGCTCCTGCTATATGTGCTAATGTCCTTTGATCCATTCCTGCAGTACATCCGTGACTGTTTGCACCGCGGCCTCCTGCCACATCTCACAATGGTGCACTCCACTTCCATCATGGCTCTGTGGGAAGAACAGACCAATGGGATCGCTCACCCCTCAAAAGCATCCCCCAAACCTCCTCCTGTCCCCAAGAAAAAGGTAAGCTGTGATAAATAAACAAATGAGAAAGGCATGTCCAGAAACTGTGGTTTTCCCCAGTCTTTGAAACGGAACGTGCAAAGTTTGTAGTCCATATGACGTTTTCACTGGCCCTGGAGTACCTGGGTTTAATTTTTTTTGTACGTCTCCCTCCCACCCTCACTCATAGAAATGATACCGTGTTTGCAGGAAGTTTTGAAGCTTTGACCTGCCTCACAGGGTAGTTGTTAGGTTAAAGAAAATCATTGTAAGCTAGGAGTGGTGGAAGCTCAGTCCTGGGTATTGAATGCGGCCCTCCATGCCTCAGCATGTGGCCCTCAGACCTCTTCCCAGGCCACACCTCCCTCCTTGCCCGCATCTCTCTTGGGTATACCTGGAGTCAGTTCTTGAACTCTGACAATGTGTCTTTCTTGCCTTGATGGAAGGCCGGGGGGCGGGGGGAGAGAGAAACCAGCTGACTCCACAAAAGTAAAATTCACAGTTATTGCTCAACCCACTTTTGCCACTGGCCCTGTCCCACCACTGGGGTGCGGCCCCCAGAAACTTGCCCAGGAGAATGTGGCCCCTGGACGACAAAAGTTTTCCCACCGCCTCCTGTAAGCCATCCCGTGATAGCTCGACGGAAGGGTTGGGGTAGTGATCCGAATAATAATTAAGTCTGGACGGAATAACAGAAATTAAATATATCTCAGTGCTTGGTGTATAGCTTTTCCAGCTTAGCTAACTAAATTGGCTGATGGTTGCCTCCTATGCTTTAGTGGTGATATTTACCTCTCTCCCTTTTCTCCCCACACCCCAACCCCACACGCTAGCCCAACTCCATCTCTCTGTGGTCACTTGAGCAGCCTTACTATATCGACTTGGTGCAGGGCAGTAAGGTGAATGCTGATGAACGGATGAAGGTACTCTCCCCCCTCCCCCCCTTTCTTTATTTCTTTCTGCTGGACTTTCTGTGGCTTCTTTTCCTCTTCCTGCCTTGTTGTTTACTGCTTGTTGTTTAAAAAATGCTGAGATCAAAAGGCAGAAGTCATGTGCTGACTTCTCCTCCCAACCACCGCCAGCCTACATGAGACTTTTTCATTCAGCTCTTAAGTCGGTGTCAGTGGCTTCACACTACAGGAAAGGGGAGGGTTGTTGATCAGCATTCTGCAGAAGGAGAGTTCTTAGAAATTTCTGGCTGCGTGGGAGATCACTGGTTTTTGGGGTTGTTGTTTTTTTTAAATGTGCTCCTGCATGATACAAAAAAAAAGAACCAAAGAAAGTAACCCACAAAAGCTGATATCTTCATAGATGTAGAAAATTGGCTCTGCAAGGTTCAGGGAAGACTGGAACTTTGCTTCTTGAAGGTGCCACCTTTCTGCTAGCTGGGAGGGTTGGAGTTCTTTTTATTAGGTTTGAAGAGCAGTCAGAAATGACATTATGATGACGATGATGATATAATGTATTTATATCCCATCTTTCTCCAAGGCTGGGATTCAAAGAGGTTACCAACGTTTAAAACGACATTGCACAATACATAGGAATAAAACCAAACTAGCTAGCTGAAAACATTAATTAAAATACATCAGAACACATCTAAAACCAGCAGTTAAAACCCAGTTTACCCATTGATCAGCATTGCTTGCACCTTACTTTACAAAGGCCTGCCTGAATAGGAACCTGCAACCTGAAGAACTATTGTTTACTTATGTAGGGTTTTGTTCAGCTTAAGTTAGAGTAGACCCATTGGATTGCACGTGCGAAAGTTAGCCATGGCCATTAACATCATTGGATCTTCTTTGAGTAGGATGAGCACCGGACACAACCGGTTGTTACTTATTTATTTCCATTTGTATAAAACATAGGCAGCTGCCTTGTCCGGAATCAGGCCGTTAGTTCATCTAGCTCAGTGCTGTCTACACTGGCTGGCAGCAGCTCTCCAGGGTTTCAGGCAGGAGGTCTTTTCCCAGCCCTGCTTGGAGATGCTGGGGATTGAACCTGGGACCTTCTGCATGTAAGCAGATGCTTTACCCACTGAGCTACCATGGTCTGTCCCCATATTGAAGTTATTAACAACCAAAACATAATCATATAACAGCAGTGATTCCTACATTGCAGCGTGTTGGACTACATGACCCTTGGGGTGCTTCTGGGAGCCTGACCTCATGCCATTGACTGGCAGTCAGCACCACTATAGAGCAATATGTTCATTGGGTTTTGCCAGCAGCAACTCAGCTGAAATGCAGGTGTCCCCCCCTGCCTTGTTTACTAAGCAACAGAGACCGATTTGTGTCGTTTTCCTTTGTCCCCTCTTTTCTCTACCTGTTACCTTTTGAAGTGCACATGGGTTGAGCACATGGTGCACGTATGCACAGAGCTATGAGGTTGGATGGCTCTGCTCACCCTTCTCCTGCATCTCCCTTTCTCAGCTGGTGGTCCAGGCGGGCCTGTACCACGGCCACGAGATGCTCTGCAAGATGGTGTCCAGCTCCGAAGTCAACGTCTGTTCAGAGCCCGTGTGGGGGCAGAGGCTTGAATTCGAGATTAACGTCTGCGACCTACCTCGCATGGCCCGGCTGTGCCTGGCGCTCTACGCCGTGGTGGAGAAAGCCAAGAAGGCAAGGTCTACCAAGAAGAAGTCAAAGAAAGCTGTAAGTCCCTCCTAGGGTTCACTGCATTGGCCTGGTGGTGCAGTCTTGCAGTGGCAGGGTGGAATGTACCATTTCACTGCTGGTTGTGTGTGAGAGAGTTTCCTCCTCTTAAAAACACCCTGCAAATAGAAATCTAGGCCAGCAGGGGGGAGAGCTGAAACCTGTTTCCCTGATGCGTTCGCTTTCTTCTTGCAAGAGATTTTTTTTTTCTATGTAAGAACCTTCCCAGAATGGTGTATTTCCTCCTTCGGGCACTGTCTGAAACTGTTAATTCTAAGTCTTCAAGATTCTTTCCACTTCCATCCTGTGGAGGTCTTCGAATTGGGGAGCCATAAACCATGTGGATGAGGGAGATGAGGGTGAGACAGGTCAGTTTCTCCAAAGTGTGGCTCGGGTTGTTTACAACCTGGGTCTGTTATCTATGTTAGGACACAGCGATCACTTTAAAGTGTGATAGCATCCCCCAAAGGATGTGGCTGGGTGGGGCTGAGTAGCTGTAGATGGGCAAGGGGTGATTCGGTGGATGTTTGTTGTTGCCCTTCACTGAGTCCCCCCCCCCCCCGCTTCTCTCTCTGCACTCCTTTACCTCCATCTTTAAAACACGGGCTTACAAGCCTTGTCTGAAATCCTGGTCTAATGTCTGGAGGATCATAGGTTCCATATCCTTGATCTAAATGATTGCCCATAGGTAGTTAGCAAGATATGTACTTAGCTAGATAGCAAGATAGCTAGGAAGTTAGTTAGATAGATAGCTAGATAATAGATAGAAAGTTAGCTATCTTATCTAGCAAGATAGCTAGAAGGTTGGATAGTTAGTTAGGTAGCAAGAAAGATAGAGAACAATATAGCTATATAAAGCTAGCTAGGAAGCAATATAGAAAGTTAACTACCTAGGTGGAAAACTAGCTAGTTAGCAGATAGATAGAAAGTTAGCATGTTAGCTAGCAAGATAGATAAGATAGGTAGCCTTATTGGTGCCACTGATCTTTTTGACATCTAGGTTCACAGTACAGACTTAAAATGCAGCAAAGTCAGTCCTCACCCCCCACTGCTTCAAATCACACTTGCATTCTGTTATACACATCAGTGGAGCGGGATATTTTTCCAAGTTGCCACTTCTCATCCACACCAGTGGTTGGAGAGGGAGTGTGGATGTCTTCATATGACTTCAATTTTCAAAGACCACGTTTCTTAAGTAACTAACAGGACAGATGTGGATTGGGGCATTTATAAACCAGCGGCGGCAGTGCTGGATGGAGAGTAAGCAGAACTGTGTACACAGCCTTAAATGAAAAAGTGTGTAGGTTTTTTGAGAGTTGCAAATTCCTTACGTACAAAAATCCAGCGAGAACAAGCTTGCAGGAACTGGGCCGGCGGCTTGAGCCCTTGGACTGCATCGTGCTCTGCTGAGTCATGCTGCAGCTATTCTCCGTTGCTTCCTTGGAAGATGCTGAGTCATTCACTTCTTGGACCATCTCCACCAAAGATCTCATCATTTAGGGCTTGATCAGGAGCCAGGCCTTCTGCTGTTTTCGCTGAGTGACTCTTCAGAAGGTTTAGAAATTGAAAGAAGGGAGGCAGTTAGAAGTAGAGGGGTGAGGCATTCTTTCTGGGTATTTATTTTCTTGGATATGTGCTGGAAGCGAGCATTGCGAAAGAAAACGGAGGAGGGTGTTTGCAGCCAGATTAATCCCTTGGCCCTGTTTACTCTGCAAATGTTTGTTTGTTTGCTTGTTTTGTTTTTAAAAAAGACCAGTTGAACCAGTTCTAACTGTCCCCCTTCCAAGGCTAATAGACTGAGCTGCAAATTTCTAATGACAGAAGCACACAGGAGTCAGAGGGAATCTAAACAAACAAGTTCAAGACCCAGTAGCAGTTCTGAGTGGATGTGAAAATGTGAGCCCTGCTTTTCAATGAATGCATTGTATGGGCAGCTTACCAACTCCTACAAAAGCCAACCCCACCCTTGAAGAAAATATAAATATATAAAATACAGTACAACTAAAAAAAAAATCAGTAGCTAAAGTGCCTTTGTTTTTCATAATAATAATAATAATAATAATAATAATAATAATAATAATTTATCATTTATACCCCACCCATCTGGCTGGGCTTCCCCAGCCACTCTGTGTGGCTTCCAACAAAATATTAAAATACAGTAATGCATCAAACATTAAAAGCTTCCCTAAACAGGGCTGCCTTCAGATGTCTTCTAAAAGTCTGGTGGTAGTTGTTCTCTTTGACATCTGGTGGGAGGGCGTTCCACAGGACGGGTGCCAATACCGAGAAGGCCCTCTGCCTGGTTCCCTGTAACTTGGCTTCTCGCAGTGAGGGAACTGCCAGAAGGCCCTCGGCACTGGACCTCAGTGTCTGGGTAGAAAGATGGGGGTGGAGATTCTCCTTCAGATATACTGGACCGAGGCCGTTTAGGGCTTTAAAGATCAGCACCAACACTTTGAATTGTGCTCGGAAACGTACTGGGAGCCAATGTAGGTCTTTTAAGACTGGTGTTATATGGTCTCAGCTGCTCCCAGTCATCAGCCTAGCTGCCGCATTCTGGATTAGTTGTAGTTTCCGGGTCACTTTCAAAGGTAGCCCCACATAGAGTGCATTGCAGTAGTCCAAGCAAGAGATAACCAGAGCATGCACCACTATGGCGAGGCAGTCCATGGGCAGATAGAGTCTCAGCCTGCATACCAGATGGAGCTGGTAAACAGCTGCCCTGGACACAGAATTGACCTGCACCTCCATGGACAGCTGTGAGTCCAAAATGACTCCCAGGCAGCACACCTGGTCCTTCAGGGGCACAGTTACCCCATTCAGGACCAGGGAGTCCTCCACACCCACCCACCTCCTGTCTCCCAAAAACAGTACTTCTGTCTTGTCAGGATTCAGTCTCAATCTGTTAGCTGCCATCCATCCTCCAACCACCTCCAGACACTCACACAGGACCTTCACTGCCTTCACTGGTTCTGATTTGAAAGAGAGGTAGAGCTGGGTATCATCCGCATATTGATGGACACCCAGCCCAAACCCCCGGATGATCTCTCCCAGCAGCTGCATGTAGATGTTGAAAAGCATAGGGGAGAGGACAGAACCCTGAGGCACCCCACAAGTGAGAGCCCAGGGGTCTGAACACTCATCCCCCACCACCACTTTCTGGACACGGCCCAGGAGGAAAGAGCAGAACCATTGTATAACAGTGCCCCCAGCTCCCAGCCCCTCCAGACGGTCCAGAAGGATGTTATGGTTGATGGTATCAAACACCGCTGAGATATCCAGCAGAACTAGGAAACAGCTCTCACCTTTGTCCCTAGCCCTTCAGGGTTTTTAAAAGTTGCTTTCTCTGTGTTTTTTTAAAGAAAGCAGACAAGTTCAAGACCCAGTAGCATACCAGAGCCAAAAAAGCAGCTTTAAAAAAGGGTGGAGTGGGTAATTGGAGCTGATCAGTGGGCCCAATCCTTTTCTCCCCTTCTTACAGGCCATGTTTGATGGGTGGGCAGGACCACCCACCTGTCCATCACCTGATGTCACGGAGGCATCACGTGACATTTTTTCCTGGTGCACGCTGCTTTGAAGGCCTACTATCAGCTGATTGCCGGGCCTTCAAAGCAGCATTGCACTGGGAAAATATGTCACCTAATAAAGGTAAAAGGTAAAGGACCCCTGGACAGTTAAGTCCAGCCAAAGGCGACTATGGGGTGTTCATTTCGCTTCAGGCCAAGGGAGCCAGCGTTTGTCCACAGGCAGTCTTCTGGGTCATGTGGCCAGCATGACTAAACTGCTTCTGGCGCAACGGAACACCGTGATGAGTGCCGGAGTGCATGGAAATGCTGCTCACCTTCCCTCCACAGTGGTACCTATTTATCTACTTGCACTGGTATGCTTTCAAACTACTAAGTTCGCAGAAACTGGGACAGAGCAACGGGAGCTCACCCCGTTGCGCAAATTTGAACCGCCTTCTGATCAGCAAGCCCAAGAGGCTCAGTGGTTTAGACCACAGCGCCACCAGGAAAGCAGGTCACCTAATGTCTCTAAAGCACTGCAGACAGATTTTTGCAAGCGCTGCATATGAGCTGATCTTCGGTCCTTTACAAATAGCTATGGGCATGCTGTGCCCTGGTGCCTGCAAGGGTATATGGCCAATGGATGATCACAGTCATTGAATGTTATTCCTGCTGTGTGGACCTGACCCACTAAATCTTCATCGCCCTCCCTGCAGGACTGCCCAATTGCCTGGGTGAACATCATGCTGTTTGACTACCAAGACCAGTTGAAAACTGGAGAGTGCTGCCTGCCAATGTGGTCATCGTTTCCAGGTACATAAGGCAGCTCTCTAATATTACTGTTGTTTTCATCCTGGGTAATAGAATATATGGGAAAGGGACATAACTCAAAGATAGAACATCAGCTTTGAATGCAGAGGGTCCCACATTCAGTCGCCAATGGCAGCTTCAAGTGGGGCTGGGGGGGAAACCTCTCTGTGTGAGAGAGAGAGAGCGGTGGGCAGGGGGGGGGGAACCTTGGAGAGCTGCTGCTAATCAGTGCAGACAGTGCTTAGCTCAATGGACCGGTTGGGCTGAAAATTATTTGCTTTATGTCTTACTCATGACATGAGTGTAAAAAGACAACCAGCACCTGAAAGCGGTTTACGAAAAAGGATAAAGCGACAAAATTGCCCATATGAAAAATTAACAACAATGCTTTTAAGACCTCTGAAAAGCTAAAATAACAGTAAGCTAAAAACAGAAATAAAAAACATTTTTAGCAGACTCTGAAAAGAGGTACTTCTGCCTGATATCAATAGGCAGGGAGTTCCAAAGTGTAGGTGCTGCCACACTTAAAAAAAATAAAATGAGGCAGCTTCCTATGGTCCTCTGACTGGGACTTAGCCAAGTATCACAATGTATGGCATTCATGTCCCGTTCTTGCCAAATCATTGGCCACTAGGTGGCGCCACGTTTCTTAGGGAGCCTCATCCTTTCTTTCCAGATGAGAAAGGAGAGCTACTGAACCCAACGGGCACCGTCCGGACCAACCCCAATACGGAAAGTGCTGCGGCCTTGGTCATCCGCTTTCCTGGCATTTCGCTGTACCCGGTCTACTATCCATCCTTTGAACAGGTAAGAAGGTGGTGGTTTGCACCCCTGTCCCTGGCCAGTTTAGTCTGCTTTCTGGGTCAATGGAAAAAGTGAGTCATCTCCATTCAGTCTTAAGAGGGGTCCGCCTCCCATTACTGAGTGTGGAATCCCATTTCCATATGGCGCTGCCAGTTTGGCTGATTTATTAGGCTTGTATTTTATTTGTTTGTTTGATTTCATAATATTTACCCAGTGCTTGATTGGGCAGCTTACAGTGGGAATAAAAGAATAACATCAGTAAAAATAACTCTTTAAAACATTGAAAGAGATAAAAATCAGCAATAAACTGTGTGTGATCTGGGCTGGAAGCAGGGTGGAAGCTAGAGAGACAGAGGTATGCTTGCTCTGTGCCTGATGGAGAGGCAAGATCATGTTAACGCTATGAACCCCTCCATCTTACGCTCAGGTTGTATATATGTGTAAACAAAACCAAATATCATAAAGACATCACAGTCTCTGCTGACCTAAAATCCAATGACCCCTGGATTTTCTTGTCACTTAGAGACTGGGGCAGAATTTAAGTGTGTGTATACGTAACAGTTCATACATTATTGTAAATCACGTTGCATTTACTTTTCGTAGGGGGAAAAAGACCAATATGTATGTATAGTATTCATATAAACCCTTGTACATAACAGTTCCATACATTATTGTAAATCACGTTGCGTTTACCTTTCATAGGGGAAAAAAGGCCAGTATGTGCAAATAATAATAACAACGATGATAATGATGATGATAGAGCCTTTACAGTAATAATAATTAATCATGACGGTTTTTAAATGTCATCGAACACGTTCTGTTTTATCTTTGTGTTTCAGATCATGGAGCATGGAAGGAACGGGCAGTGCCCCCGGTACATGTCGGAGGACCCAGAAGAGGTGAGCACATCTTCCCACGCTTCCGTTTTCAAAACCAGTTCAACATTCTGTCACACCCCAGCGTGACCAAGGAACAGGAGCTGGGGGCGGGGCTATGCAAATAGGAGCCAGTTTGAATCTCACTCGCTTGGGATCATCTGAGGTGCAGGATACAGTTTAGCTGGTGTTTTGCTGATTTATTAATGAGATGTCAGCACATACACTTCCTTCAATGAGCTCTGTTGTGGCAAGTGTGTCCATTGGGAGTATCCTGTCCATTGGGATCTTCCCAACAGCCCTGCGAGGTAGGTTAGGGTGAAGGAGGGAGACTTGCTCAGTGCTGTCCAGTGAGGCTGAGTGAGGCCACGTCAAGTGAGGCCCAGCTAGACCCGATGCCATCAAAAGACAAAACAAAGCTTGTAGGCACTGCTAGTCCTACTCAGAGTAGACCCATTGAAGTGAATGGGCATGATTAACTTAGGTCCACTAATTTCTGTGGGTCTGCCCTGAGTAGAACTGACTTGGATACACCCCAGAAACCTGAAGATAGACGTTATCTTCAATATTATTTAAAAAAACTGGATGGCGTGTCAGTTAGGGTGTTGGAGTGTGAAAAAACAAGTACCGTATTTTTCGCTCTATAGGACGCACCGGACGATAAGACGTACCTAGTTTGGGGGAGAGGAAACAAGAAGAAAAAAATTCTGAACCCCAGAAGCCAGAACAGCAAGAGGGATCTGGCTTCTGGGATAGCCTCTTGCTGTTCTGGCTTCGGGGACAGCCTGTGAAGCCTCTGCAGGGTAGCGGGGTGAAGGCACCCCGCTGCCCTGCGGAGGCTTTGTGCAGCCATCCCCAAGCCAGAACAGCGAGACGGAGTGCTGCGCAGCGCTCCGTCTCCCTGTTCTGGCTTTGGGCTTAGCCGCGCAGCCTGCATTCACTCCATAAGATGCACATACATTTCCCCTTACTTTTTAGAAGAGAAAAAGTGTGTCCTATAGAGCGAAAAATACGGTAGGTTCCCAACTAATAGAACCCATACCTCAGTCTCGATAACAATGCATTTTTGGTTGCCTGCATGTGCAACACCGTGCTACCCCCTCACAAATTGCTTTAAAAGAGGGTTAGTCAAATTCATGGAGGCGAAGGCAGTGTGGTGTAGGGGTTAGAGAGTGTCGGCCTAGGACCCTGGAGACCAGGGTTCGAATCCCCCAATCAGCCACAAAGCTCACTGGGTGTGACCATTCAGTCTCAGCCTAACCTGCCTCACGGGGTTGCCGCGAGGATAAAACGAGGAAGGAGGAGGAGCTCCCTGAGCGAAAAGTAGGGTATAAATGAGCTAAGTCAATATTGTATCAATCCCCACGGTTCAGAAGCAACAGCTGAAAGAGATTCTGGAGCGCCGATCTCACACCGAACTCTACGAGCACGAGAAAGACCTTGTGTGGAAGATGAGGCATCAGGTGCGGGACCAGTACCCAGGTGCCCTGGCGAAGCTGCTGGTTGTAACCAAATGGAACAAGCACGAAGATGTTGCTCAGGTGAGAAGTTCTTGCTTGGGAGCCAGGGCGGCGGTTGGCAGAGAGTGAATGTTCAGGTGTTGCATGCAGATGTTCAAGCCGAACATGGGGTTTTTTTTAATGCAGAATTGTACAGAATGGCAGAATATGTGAAACCATGCTAGGAAAAACAGTTTTATTTCTTCAAAGCCAACAAGTTAATCCATCCTTCGCACGAGGGTGGGTGGCAACTCTGTTACTCCCTCCATCCTCTTTGATCAGCTGCCTCCCCCTGCATCCCCCACCTTCCTGTTTGTGGCAGTGGAGTTTTTGACACCAACTTTGTCTCCCCACAACATCCTCCAAGCTCTGAGAAAGGGACAAAGGTGATCCCTTCTGCACAAGGTAGCCAGCAGAGTGCTTGAGCTGGTATGCTCTACTGCAGTAGCAAGAAGGATACTTCATCTTAAGCCTTTTCAGCCACCCAGAAGGTCTTGCTCCTTTCTCATTTCTTTCAACCGTTGGTCCTCACAGGACTTTTTTTGTGCCTGACTGGAATGTGTCTAGCAATGCCTCTTGCTTGTCTAGAGAGAGGAAAGAGGGGTTTGTGAGCTGGTGTGGCAATCAAACTTCCGCCTGGCTCCGCCCACTGCTGGCGTGTGGCCCCTGGGAGGTTGCCCAAAACAGAATGTGGCCCTTGGGCAGAAAGAGGTTCTGGACCCTCCAACAACCTCTGGATGTGTTCCAGTTTGTCAGTCTTTCTTCTTTCCCTCCCACCACAAGTATTTTACAGTGGTACCTCAGGTTAAGTACTTAATTCGTTCTGGAGAGCTGTTCTTAACCTGAAACTGTTCTTAACCTGAAGCACCACTTTAGCTGATGGGGCCTCCTGCTGCTGCTGCGCCGCCAGAGCACGATTTCTGTTCTCATCCTGAAGCAAAGTTCTTAACCTGAAGCACTATTTCTGGGTTAGCGGCGTCTGTAACCTGAAGCGTATGTAACCTGAGGTACCACTGTATTGTTTTCAGTCTGTCTTTAAAAAAAATATGTCCACTTTGTAGATGATCCACTTGTTACAGTCTTGGCCAGAGCTGCCTGTTCTCAATGCCTTAGAGCTGTTGGATTTCAACTTCCCCGATCGCTACGTGGGTTCCTTCACAGTCAACTCGCTGAAAAAGTTGACGTGAGTAAAACAAAAGTTTGCCTGATGTTACCCATTTGGCTAGGTTTATATGCCGTTTGATAACACGAAAGTTGGCATGTAGCCAATACCCACTTATATTTATTTGTTTATTGACAGCATTTGTACCCTGCTCCTCAGCCAAAAATGCTCCTACAGTGGCTTACGTACAATCAAAACAAGACAGTCACTACCCTCAGGCTTACAATCTGGAAAAAGGCAAAAGAGAGAGGGATGAGAAATCAAAATCAAAACTCAGGCACCAGTTTCTAAGCAGTTGGCACAATTCAGGGGGCACGGGAGGTGCCTGATGGAGCTAGGCCTCCAGCAAAGCGGATGAAATGAGCCTTCTGTTTCCTATCTCTCCCACTGAGACAGCTTGGTGGTAAATGGCTGCCCTGCGATGACAGAGGATGCTTTAAGTGGCTGGCCTGCCACAGCAGAGCCAATGGAGTGAGTTCTGCTTTCCACCTCTCCCATTTCTGGAATGGCTTCCCCTAGATCAGGGGTGTCAAACTCAAATTCATTGGGGGCCGCATCAGCACTTTGGTCACCCTCAAAGGGCCGGTTGTATCTGTAGGACTTTATCAAAGTTATTTTTCCTTAGGCACTGGTGTGTGTTGTCTTGAACCTATACACTATTTAATATACCTATTCCAGTACGATTTTAAATAAGAATAGAAGAAGAAATAATAATGATTTTTTAAAAAGATGACGAGATGGGCTTCCAGGCAGACTGGAGCTCCAACAGGGAGGAGACAGGAGCCTGTCCCAACAGAGCAGAGCAGAAGCAAATGTTGCCTCCCCCCGCCCTGCCGCCGCACTCAGAAGTCGGAGGATACGGAGCTGCAGTTTGGACAGCAGCAGTTTCTTCCTTGCAAGGGAGCCCCAGCGGCACTGCGGGCACGGGTGGCCAGGATGTCCTGCTGGGGCCCCAAGCTGCTGCAGTTGCTCCCAGGGAGGGGGCTATCCGCCAAGTCCTCTGGCCCGGAGAAAGCCGATGTGTTGGTGTGGGGAGGGGGGCGGTGTTTTGTAGCCAGGCTCCCGCAGCCAAGTTGCTGGCAGGCTCCCACTTTGCTCCAGCCGCCCAGATGACGGCGTGGTCCTCTTCAGGGTGGGAGGCGCCCCTGCTTTGCGGTGTGGCAAACCCCCGCCGCCTGCGCCCCCGGCCATCTCCTCACCAGCTGCAGCGCCGCAGTGGCCTCTTTTTGGGGGCCCGAGCGAGTGAGTGAGCGGCGTCCCAAGCGTGGCTCTCGCTCCCTGCCCTCACTGCCAGCCTCCACGGCTCTGGGACTCCAAAAGTTGCCTCGCGCGCGACCCACCCCCTCGAGCAGTTGCGCCTGGGAGGCTCCGAGGGGCAGAAAGCCTCTTTGCCCGGCCGGCGACGCAGGTGAAAGTTGTGAGACCAGCTGGTAGGCAGCGCCGACGGGGCGCGTCGGCTGGAGCCCTGTCTGCAAGCAGGCAGGGAAGGCTGTTCGCGTGGGTCACTTTTTAGAAAGGCAGAGAGCCTCCGCCAGAGTGCGGACCCTAAAATCTGGGTCGGGACCAGTAAAAAGGACGAGAAGCTCGCTTCCTCGCCCTTGATGCCACGGGCCATATGACGAGGTCTGGCGGGCCGGATTCGGCCCGCGGGCCTTGTGTTTGACACCCGTGCCCTAGATGACGGTTGAGGGGAGAGTTTTCCTAATGGAGTAGACCTGCTGAAAATTAACCGGGATGACTAAGTTAGACCCATTAGTACTGGCTTTCTTCTTATATACATAAAAACTTAAGGTGTCGTCATGCTGTAGTTTGCGTAGCTGCCAATAGATGTTTGGCAAGTGGGGGCAGGTGAGCAACACAAGCAGCAGCCACAGACCCTATTTTGCATAAAATGGTACAAAATGCTCATTTTTTAAAAAATAGCAGAAAGACCAACAGACGTTAAAAAACAGTGGATGCAATAAAATGACCAAAATATAGATAAAATCAATTGAATTTTTTTTTATTTCCCCTGAAAAAAAACCATTTTATTGTTTCCATTTATGCTGTATGTAATCAATATTCATCAATTCCACCCTTCCCACGGTATTTATAAACAAAAGCACATAATGAACTTAACAGGGCTAGGTAGGCTTGCCTAAACAAGGAAGCTTTTAGCAGGTGTCAAAAACAGTACAGTGAAAGTCTCTGAACCACACCCACAAAAAATTGGGGGTGGCAGGCAAGGAAACGTTGTGCGCCCCCTTGAACTCCTTGGTGGAAGGATAGGATAAAAGCATGAGGAGTAATATTAGTAAAACCAATTTGTTATTTTCTTCATCTTTGTTTTGCAATAACTTGTTGCCTGGTGTCGGTGTCTGTGTGTGTGTGAGAAAGAGAGAGAGAGAGAGAGAGAATGTCAGAGGCTGGTCTGTTAAGGCAAATGGGATGCTGCCCCATCAATCTCAATATCATCAGCCAGCCTCTTGCCTTCTTGCTTACATCCAGTTCATCTCCCTGTTCCTCCTCAATCTCCGTGTTGCCCTTGTAGAACTCAGCAGAGAGGTGCATGGGGATAAAACTAGAATGAGTGGGTTCCTGCTGGCCCTCATTCTTGCTTTGCCTCATTTTTCTGCCCTACCAGTCCCAGTGGGAACCAGCAAAGGGGTTGGGCCAAGCAAACAAGAGGGCAGAAAGCTAACCCACGCCTACCCCAGGGTGGAGTCATGAGTGGTTATGGAACTGTCTGCATAACTCTCTGCCGTGCCCACAAAGCTGCTGGAATAAAAGTTGAAACCTGTGAGAACTGTAACTGAATGTTGCAGCATGGAATGCTTCTGTCTGAGGCACACCAGCCAGCCATACCAATTTCCTGTCACTGGCTCTGGCTCCTCCTGCTGTCGGGCTTCGTGCCTTCTGCCCCAGCAGTCTTGTCTCCCTCACCTACCCCCCAAAAAAATCCCCACAGGGAAATAAAAATAAATAGATGAAGGGAATAAGAACAATGGGGAGGAAGAGGTGGGTTTGCTGGTTTACAATAGCCCTGTGCTGCGTGTCAACTGATGCCTCTGCACTTGTGGTGTGGAAATGACTCCTCTTCTGCCGCCTCCCCTTCTGCAGAGATGCCGAATTGTTCCAGTACCTCCTCCAGCTGGTTCAAGTGCTGAAGTATGAATCTTATTTAGACTGCAAATTGACCACATTCCTGTTGGACAGGGCCTTATCCAATCGCAAAATAGGGCACTTCCTGTTCTGGCACCTCAGGTAAGGAAGTACTTTGTGTACAGTTAAAAGCTAACCGCATGACATGGGCTGCGGCAGGGAAGGAATACAGAGATTAATTATTTCCTTATTCCTCACCCCCCCTCCCCAGCCAGCTGTGGTCCCAATGAAAATCTCCTCCCCACCTGCTTTTTGTTGTTGCTAAAGACCCAAGCTGTGTCAACTGATTTTAATATTGTGTTTTTAATGTGGCTGTAACCCACTTTGGGACTTTCTGGTGAAGGATGGATAAAACCATCACTAAATTATAATTAATCAAGTAATTAATTTGATGGCCTTTTAACTAGCATTTTTAACAGAGGCCTTTCTCTGTGGGCCCTCACTTTCTGAGGTGTGTTTATATGCTTGAACAAATGGGCAGGGACTTCTTCTGTGGTGGCTCCCACCCGACTTTAGAATGTATCCATCCCCATAATCACTGGCACCAACATTATTATCATTTTTGGCAACAGGTTAATAAGGGATTACCTTTGTTTGTGGCTTGCTGTGTGTTCGTTTTCTTAGGTTTTTTTAAAATTATCTTCTGATATTTTGCTTTTATTATATTTTGTTGTTGTACACTTTGCCCTGAAACTCATTTTGGGTGAAGGATTTTTTTTTTTAAAAAAAAGATCACCATCATCCTAAAATGTCAATTTCCTCCTCTCACCATCCCCGCTTAGATCTGAAATGCATGTCCCATCTGTGGCCTTAAGGTTTGGCCTGATCCTGGAAGCTTATTGCCGAGGGAGCACCCACCACATGAAATCTCTGATGAGGCAGGTAAGCAGCTGGCTTGTCCAAAGGGGATGCTTGCACTTTTTCAAACCAGCAGGTTGATACATGGTGAGGCCCCAGGGCTGGATTAACCATTAAGCAAAATAAGCATGTGCTTAGGTGCAGGAGTCAGCAAACTTTTTCAGCAGGGGGCCAGTCCACTGTCCGTCAGACCTTGTGGGGGCCTGGACTATATTTTGAAAAAGAAAAAAAAGAACGAATTCCTATGCCCCACAAATAACCCAGAGATGCATTTTAAATAAAAGCACACATTCTACTCATGTAAAAACACCAGGCAGGCCCCACAAAAAACCCAGAGATGCATTTTAAATAAACGGACACATTCTACTCATGTAAAAACACTCTGATTCTTTGACTGTCTGCTGGCCAAATTGAGAAGGCAATTGCGCTGGATCCGGCCCCCAGGGCCTTAGTTTGCCTACCCATGGCTTAGGGCATCAAGGGAAAAGGGGCACCACAGAAATTTTCCATGGTGATTAGAAGAAGTAGCGGGGGGGGGGGGAATCAAATATAATTTTCTTTCTTACTGTAGGTTTTGTTTCATTTTGAAAAATAAAATTCTATTTTACTTGTTGTTTATATTTTGAATTATATATGGAGGCACCAAAATCTTCTAGGTGCTTAGAGTCTCTAAAGGTCTGAATACAGCCCCAGGGGATTAAATAGCACGTTTATTTCACGTACAGAGGCCAAATGGACTGTCAGCGGGATCTTATTTGGACACTTTAAATATTTTGAATAGAACAAAATGAGTTGACTTGGCTCTGGTTGTGTTTTAGATTATGTAATTTTTCATTCTGCCTCCCGGTGCAGAGCGAAGCCCTCAACAAGATGAAGGCCTTGAATGGCATCGTCAAATTAAGTGCCCTAAAGAACCCCAAGCCTCAAACTAAGGAGTTCATGCACACCTGTTTGCGGCAAGAGACCTACCTGGAAGCTCTCTCCAACCTTCAGTCTCCCTTGAACCCCAGTGTCATCCTGGCAAAAGTCAGGTAAGGCAGGGCTGGCGATGCTCAGGCAAGGGGCCCCCTCGGAATTCTCCCTAGGCCACACCCCTTCTCAGGCCACACCCCTCAGCAGCTCTGCCTTGCATCCTCCCAGCTAGAATGTGTTGCTGAATGCTGATAATGCCTCTCGCTTGCCTGGAGCGAGGATAGAGTAAATTTACCACATATGGCTCCGCCCCACTTGGCCCCTGGGCTGAAAAGGATTTCCCGTTGCTGACACAAGGGGGTACTTTGGATCGCACCAGAGCTTGCGGTCGCTCAGAGTGGGCCGATTTCATATTACCGATTTCAGCAGTTTCTACTGCCCAGGACCTGACAAAGATGAAAAACATGTTTTTAAACAGCCCAAGATGCTGTTTTAAAACATCAAATCAGGGAACTCACAAGGCCTGTTGGAATAATACGGTTCTTTATCAGGCGTCAGAAGTTCAACAGAGAGAGGGGTCTGTGTGATCTCTGCTGGGAGGTTGCTCCTCAGAAGTGTTTCCCCAAAACCAAACACACAGATATGAGTCATGCATCTTGAGCCTTGCGGGGGACCACTGACAGTGATTTCCCAGAAGGGCTCAGTAATTAGGCAGGGATACAAGGGGTATAAGCAGCCCCCTTGGACCCAAGTTGTGAAGGGCCTTATAAATTAGTACAAGAACCTCAAATCTGAGCCGGTAGCAGTTGTGCAGCTGGTGCAAGCTTTTAAGCACCAGAGTTAAGTGCTGGCAGTCATCTGCCCCCACCAACTGTTTGGCTGTAGCATTTTGCATAATCTGGGCCTAGGATGGTGTGGACCCAGGAGGGCTCTGAGCTTAGCGCTAGAGCATCTTCTTTGCAAGCAAAATGACCCATTGGTGTTTCCAGGTAGGGCTGGGAAAGATTCCCTGCCTGAAACCCTGGAGAGTCGCTGCCAGTCTTTGCCAGGCAGTACTGAACTAGATGGACCTAATGGTTTGACCCTGTATAAAACAGCTTCCTTTTGTTCTTACGCCTCAAGGGAAAGGACTGTAGGTCACTAGTAGAGCACATGCCTTGCATGTAGAAGGGTCTGGGTTTGGGGGGTGTTGGGGGGAAGATCTCCCTCCTTCTGCCTGGGATCCAGCAGAGCAGCTTGACAACACAGCATGGCTATGTGGAAAGAGTCTATCTTGCTTCATTTAAAAGTTTTATTATTTTCACCCCTTCTTGCCTCCAAGCTTCTGCAAGTGGGTGGAGGTTTTCAGTTGGTTTTCATATATGTGTGTGTGTGTGTGTGCAATTTTTCTAGTGTGGAGCTTTGCACTTTCATGGACTCGAAGATGAAGCCTCTGTGGATCGTGTTTAACAATGAAGAGATAGGCGGCACCAGCAACGTGGGGATCATCTTCAAAAATGGAGACGGTAAGGAAGCCACACAACAGCTTCTTGCTGGGTTGGGGATATAGGAGGAGCCTCTTTGTCCCAGGAAGATGCCTCTCCCAGTAACAGTGGTCGTGTTATCTAAGGAGCACTTAGTTAAACTATGCAGCTGGCTATCACTTCTCCGTTTGATGCTGTCTGTGTGTAGTGTTTTAGAAACAGCGATATGGCAGGTCCTTGCCCCAAGCAGCTTACAGTTTAAAATAGACACTGGAAAAGAGCAGAGGATGTGGAAAATTGGAAGAGTATGTGATTATTTCAACTACGTTTACTCTGGCTTTGTTACAATAAAGTAGGAATAAGGTGTTTGTTGTCCAGCAACATCTGGAAGGCTACAGGTTGCCCATTCCTGGACTTAAGGCTCCTAGGAACACCTTTTTAGGAAAGAGGCTGCCTGCTGTGTCTCTGCATGAGTGCCTGCTCTGGCTTTTTATTGGTTAAAACTAGTGAGTTTTGACAAGGGAATTAAGAGGTGTGGTTGCATAGAGGCTGTTCTGGGGCATGCACGTATCTATCTACATCCACATTTGTGACAGTTTGCAGGGTATTATATATTTACCTCATGATTTGGCTATTTGCTTTCAATGTGGATTTTTAAAAGTGACCCTGGAGTTTTATTTCCACTGTTGATATTGTAGGGTATAGATTAAGTAAACAACATGCCAACTAACATAGGCAAAATCCCTTTCCTAAAGAAGGTACATATCTTAAGTTGGCATGCTAGTTTCTTAGCACAAACATTGTGCATTATGCTGGTAATCTTTTTACAACAACCTTGTAAGGCAGGTCCGTATTACGATGCCCAATGAACAGGCATCAATTTTCCTACTGCTAAGTGAGTTCGTGTTGACAGGGGCAAGATGTACAACTTAGGAGACTCCTCCCTAGGTCTCATCAGGCTACGTTTTGCCAAATTAGCCGTGCCAATCAGTTGCACAGAGTCTACTCTGAGTAGGACTAATGCTGGCTACAACCCTTAATCTCTTAGTCACAATAACTTTCCCAGTTTTAATCATCAGAGCACCCTAAAACATGGGAATGCACAAATCTGCATGTTGTTAGTGCCCCGTTGTGGCCAAAATGAAGAACACACAAAGGCAAATGTTCCCATCATCATAACCACTGATGAAATGGGAGAAATCATGGGCTGAATAGAGGGAAAAAGAGAAATGTTTCTTAATTTTTCAGATCTCCGTCAGGATATGTTGACCCTGCAGATGATCCAGCTGATGGATATCCTGTGGAAGAAAGAAGGGCTGGATCTCAGGTGAGTTCCAAAATAAATAATTATGATGTTTATCCCCCTCCCCCTTTCATCCAAGGTCCTTAAGGCTACATACATAGTTCTCTCTTCTCTCCCCCCGCCCACAAATTTTACCTTCACAACAACCCTCTGAGGTTGATTAGGGCTGAGAGATCCATTTAGCTACTGGTCCACAAAAGAGCAAGCCATCGAGGCTGGTTTGGGTGTCTTACTCCTGTCTCTCTTGATATTTGCAAATTAACCCTGGGTGTTGGGGTGTGTGTTTATGTGTGTAGGGCAATGGAGTGGAAGTCTCAAACTAGGCTGCTAACGGTGCGCTACCTCTGCGGCCGCTGCAATCAGAGCAGCCTGGTAGCCCAGCATAAAATGGCACTTTTAAAGCACAGAAACTCTACACTGTCCAAGCATTCTGTCAGCTGACTGCCCAACAGCCAATTGCGGTATGCCAGGGTATATGAAAGCCCTTGCCTCAGGGCCTGCTCCAGAGTCTTCAAAATACCTCTCTGGCATCAGGACAGCCTTGAGTCCCTGCTCTCTTCCCCCAACAGTGACCATGGCTTGGGCGACACACCTTCCTTCCAGGCCTTTTAAGAACTTGGGACCCATGCCTGGGTCTGGTTTTGGGGTTTTTGGCCATGTATCTGCCTCTTGCCCACTTGGGCTGGCAGTGGCTTCCCTGCAAAACACCCAGAATTTAAAAAAAAGGGTTCTGACATCTTCCCCTCACTCTTACCTTCTTTAAGGATGACTCCTTATGGCTGCCTTTCCACGGGAGACAAGACAGGGCTGATAGAAGTGGTCATGGACTCAGACACGATTGCCAACATTCAGCTCAACAAAAGCAATATGGCGGCCACTGCCGCCTTCAACAAGGACGCCTTGTTGAACTGGCTGAAGTCCAAGAACCCAGGGTAAGTTTTTGTATTATTGCAGGGGGTTGGAATACATGGCCCCCTCCTAACTCTACAATTCTATTTCCTTACTATGACTACTGTTATTTTTTAATTATTGTTAGAGCAAGTAAGAACAGTAGGTTGTATCTAAGGCCTCTTGTTCCATTTGTGCAAGGATTTGAGTTCACACATGGGAACTTCTCTCTCCACTCCACCCCCAGATCTTCTCCATAGGAAGGGAGGGAGGTTGTGATGTGCTGACATAAACGCTTGCATGAATGGAATGAGGAGCTTAGTGCTGCTGTGGATACAAGCCCACAAATATAAATCAAATTGCAAAATGGTTCAGTGAGGGTTAAAAAAAAGACTTCCCAAATAGATGAAGGGTCACCAACCTTTGATAGGCTTACTGGACACATGCAGAATTTTTAAGCTGGTGCCTTGAGTTCATTGGGAGCTTTGAAAAGTACATAGAGCTGAAAGAGGAAGTGGGAAAGAAAGTCACTTACGCAACTTCCTCCTCCAGTCCTATCTGCTTTCCGAGGGAAAAAAATAACCACCCTCAGCACTTCGTAAGTGTGGGAACTTGTGTGCATCACAATATCAGCCCCAGCAACAGATCATCTAAATACCTGGATAAATAAAAATGTCTTTTAAAAGATGGCTTAAACCCATTAGGGTTGGCACCTACCAGATCTGTGAAGGGGAGGCTGTTGTGTAATGAGTGCTGCAACTGAGAACATCCCTTCCCGCATTGACAGCATTGCTGTTTGGGGCTGGGTTAAGAAGGTGTTTTACCTGATCTCAGTGTCTGGGGCTGGTATACATGGGAGAAGGCAAACCCGCCCCCCCCCCCCAAGCACCTACATCCTATTTGTGGTTGTAACAGAAATGTATGGGGCACACACACCATACATTTAAAGTACATGGTTCCATCCCCCAAAGAATCCTGGGAACTGTAGTTTTACCCCTATAAATCCCAGTACCCATAACAAACTAGTTCCTGGGATTCTTTGGAGGAAGTCATGCTCTTTAAATGCATATGGTGTATGTGAAGCCATGGAGAAGTTGGCCATGTTCTCTGACCTAGCTCACTCCATTGTTATTTTGAATCATTTATGTCCCACCAAGGAACTCGTGGCGACGGGATACATGGTTTTACCACCTCCCCATTTAACCCACCAACAACCCTGAGAGGTAGATTAGGTATGCATCCAGCGAACTTCATGACGGAGCGGGAATTTGAACCCTGGTCTCCCAGGTCCTGGTCCGGCACTTTAACCACTATACCACACCGGCTGCAAGGTTACATTGCCTTGCAAGGATGAGCTCTAGCTTATCTTCAGTGGCGTTTTGTTCCCTGCCTTTTGTGTAGCGATGCGCTGGACCGAGCCATTGAGGAATTCACGCTCTCCTGTGCTGGATACTGCGTGGCCACCTACGTGCTTGGCATTGGAGACCGCCACAGTGACAACATCATGATCCGAGAGAACGGCCAGGTATCGGCAATCTGATACGCCTTCAAGGGGCGATTCAGCTGGTTAATTTCTTCCCACCTCTTTTGGAATCCTCTCAACACCCCTGTGGAGTAGTTTTATACCGATAAGGAAGGCTTCTGTAGTGATTTTCAAACTCTCCCATAAGGAGGTTGCAGCATTAGGGACTTTTTTAAGAGAAAAAGGCAATGAAGAGGCTACACATTAGCAGCTTGTAAATTTATGCATGGCATGGAGACAGTGGCTAGATAAAATCCCCTCCCGCAATAGAATTTGCTTCCGCAGTATGTAGTGATGGTCACCAACTTAGATGGCGTTAAAAGAGGATTGGACAGATTCGTGGAGGGGGCCGCTAATGGCCACTAGCCATGAGGGCTATTCTCTGCCTCCACTGTTGGAGGCAGTAATGCTTCTGAATACCAGTTGTTGCAAATGGCAGATTTGCTTAAGGTTTGCACTACCTATTGTGTAATTTCTTAGTGCAGAATTTATTGGTTTTTAGAATAGTGCAAGTAGGGTCTGTCTTCTGTGTTGGGAAATTCTAGGCCGTTGGGATGATGCTGCCAGGCTTGCAATTAGAAGCCCTAACCTGTCCCCCCCCCCCCATTTGTTTCCAGCTGTTTCACATTGATTTTGGCCACTTCCTGGGAAATTTCAAGACCAAGTTCGGGATCAATCGTGAGCGGGTCCCTTTCATCTTGACCTACGACTTTGTCCACGTGATCCAGCAGGGCAAAACCAGCAACAGCGAGAAGTTTGAACGGTAAAAGATGAGCTCTGTGTCGCTTTGAAAGTTGCCCCCGATTTGCTCTGGCTGGGCTCTCCCCTCCCCTCCCCAACTTGCCTGGGGCTTAGGGTGGAATCAAGGGCTTTATTTTGTGTCCAGGGTTGGGAGCGGCTGGTAACTGAGAAACAAAGCCAGAGACATAGACTATATACAATGGATGTTGTGTGTAAAAGGTATATGCGCACGCACAGTGAGAGTCTGTATGTAAAATCTCTCTGTGTATTAACACTTGCACACAGGAGGAAATTTATGGGCTGCACCCAACGTGAGTCCTACTCAGAGCAGACCCACTGAAGTTAATGGGCCTAACATTGTATACCACCTGTATATTAAAAAGACAAAAATACACTCACATATGGTGCTAACACGTTAAGTCCGTATACAGCTCAGAACCAGGTTACTCGAGAGGCTGCCTTGTGCCTTACACACCCAGTACAGTGGTGCCTCGCGAGACGAAATTAATTTGTTCTGCGAGTTTTTTCGTTCTGCGAGGTTTTTTTGTCTTGCGAAGCACCGCTGTGTATTGACTGTTTCCCATAGGAATGCATTGGCGGTTTTTAAAAAAAGGCGCAAGACATTTCGTCTTGCGAAGCAAGCCCATAGGGAAATCTGTCTTGCGAAGCAACTCAGAAAACGAAAAACTTTTTCATCTTGCGAGTTTTTCGTCTTCCGAGGCATTCGTCTTGCGAGGTACCACTGTAGTCTGCAGGAGGGTTTCTTTTGCAAGTTCCAAAGACTTCTGAAGTGTACTCTGCAGTAACTCAGAGCAGGGCATTTATTGTGGATGCCCCTTCTGTGGAATAGCATTTCAAGATATGGCAGGAGCCCACTATGTGCACTTTCAGAAACAGTTGAAGACATCCCGTCCCGCCCCCGGCTTGATGAACGGTCTGTAACACACATTAAGGCCACTTGCTAGGGTTTTAGTCTTGTTTTAAAGGTATTCCTTGTTTTTGTGTGTTAAACTGCTTTTAATTATCTTGCATGTAATACACCTTGAGACTATGGTTTAGAAGGCAATTAATAAATCAGTGGTGTAAGAGGTATTGCAAATTATCTAATTATACATGTGCTTGTTTTTATAGATGGTGTGTGTAGAGTTGGGTTCTGGCAATGGGCTACACTAAGCAGTCCACAAAGCCCATGAGTTGCTCTATGTATATGTTTCTGTGTACAATTGTAACAAGTGCAAATCCTAGTGAAATTAAGTTGTGTGGTTTATTTATTTATCTGGGAGGGCAGCATTGTCCTCCCTTCCATCCACTTCCATTTCATACCTTTTTCCTTCCAGATTCAGAGAGTACTGCGAAAGAGCCTACATGATCCTCCGATGCCACGGCCTCCTCTTTCTACACCTGTTTGCACTGATGAAAGCAGCGGGGCTGCCGGAGCTAAGCTGCTCCAAAGACATCCAGTATCTCAAGGTGAGAGAGAGAGAGATCAGGCAGGTTTCAAGGGAACCTTAAGGTCAGGCGAGGACCCACCTTTACAGCAGGCTGACCCCACTGTCCCCAAAATTCCGCCCCCCCACAGACCACTGAATATTTCTGCCTGCCACAGCAATTGTTAGGTGCTGCACGATATTCAATCGTGTTTTTGTAGCTTCATTTCTTACATTTTGTACTGCGTTTACTATTCCATAGAACACAACAAACTATAATATGTATGAAATGAAAGCAGAGTTAAAAATCAACGTGGATATGGAGCATAGACAATGCTGTGGTCCACTGACCAGTTTGAGAACCCCTGTCTTAAATTGTTTTTAATACTGTGTTTTTGTTTGCTAGGACCTTATGGTGAAGGGCGGGTGAGAAACTGAACTAAAAATAAAACAATAAATTTAGTTCCTTTTTCCTCCTTCCTTAGGACTCGTTGGCATTAGGGAAGACTGATGAAGAGGCAAGGAAACACTTCCAACTCAAGTTTAACGAAGCCCTGCGGGAGAGCTGGAAAACCAAAGTCAACTGGCTGGCTCACAATGTGTCCAAGGATAACAGGCAATAGTTCTCTAAGCCTCTTTTATCTACCTGCCAGGCGCACTGAGTTGTGCCCAACATTTGGGGGAGGCATCACATCATACATGTGACCAACCCCTCCCCTCAACAGGCTCCCATTGGAGCCTGGCTTTGGCCTGTGAGGGAGCTGCCAAGACAGCTTCCTTGGAGTGAAGACTTGGCAGCAGAGAGCTGCTGCCCCTCTCCACAACTGGGCTGCAACTTGTGATGTTCACCCTCGCTGCAGGGCGGGGAGATGGGGCCCAGCAGTGGCACCCCCTCTCAATATTTTTTTTTGGGGGGGGGGAGCTGAAGCCCCCAGCACCTGCCCATCCTTTGAAATGGACCCTCCAAGAAAAGGTTTCCTACTTCTTAGCTATTTATGCGACTGCTTGAGCCTTTTCTTGCTGGAAAGCTCCTGCACATCTTTGTTTATGTGTGTGTTTGTGAGTCCAGGATTACAGGAGGTCCTTGTATAGGCATTCTGTAACTTCAAGATTGCTTTGGCCTCTCAGCAGAGTGAGGACTGGGCCTTTGGGCAAAGCAGTTAGCAGTATCCTTCCAGCACATGCATTTTAAAAGGATGGCTTTGAAAGGGGTATGTGTGGTTTTGCGTGTTGCGTATTTTATACTGATAAAGTGTGTGCTAGATATACTTTACTTGTTCACTGGTTGAACAGAGATATTTGTAGTGTGAAAACCTCCAAAATCGGAAGAAGAGCTGGGCTCTCTAGGAGGATTTGATGCCTTTCTTTTCTGGATTCTTTTGTGTAACACATGCACCCTCACCTCTATAAAAAAAGAAAGAAAGAAATGCTACAGGTGACAGTGTCTCCTGCAATGCTTTACTTGCATGGTTGTAGTAGGTAATTTTTTTGTTTCACTTATACTTAGCCAATAACTGTAAAGAAAACAGCCTTGAGGTACTACGTACAAGCCAATTCTGAACTGTTTTTTGTTCCTATGTGGGGGCTTAAGCCAAAGATTTGCATTTATAAAGGTTTACATGTGATTTCAGGTGCTTGGTGTGGGGACTGAAATATAGCTGTTTTTGTTAAGGTGTGTCCTTGTCATTTCTTATTAGCAGTTGGACTGTCTTGTTGGTATGCTGCAAGGGCCACTAATAATAATGTTCAACATGTGACCAGCTTACAGATTTTTGCAAAAGGCAGAATGAGCAAGGATGCCTCAACACCCAGGTTCCAAACTGCCTTTTTGCAAAACTGAAAACTTTTGATATACTTAAATTTCCTTTTCTGGGCCCAAAACTTTTCAAAGACCTACCTTGCTTTATAATGAGCCAGAGCAGGGGGCCATCTAGTATTGTCAACACAGTCTGGAAGCTGCTCCCCAGGGTTTAAGGCAGCAGTCTCTCCCAACCATACCTGGCCATGCCTTCTGCTTGCAAGGCAGATGCTCTACAACTGAGCTAAGACCCTTATCTGTACAAGCACAAAAGAACTTGATAGGATACCGTCATCAGATCCTGCTTCCAAATCTATGTTACCAAGGTGCAATGCTTATAGCCTCCATTTCCTTTAAGAAGCTCTGTCAGAAAAACACTTACACATTTTGCTTCCTAAACAATATAGGATTAAAAAAAAATGCATTCAGTTGCTGGGCAGAAAGAAATCAGCTCAGAGGCCTAACAAAGAGGCAGAAAGTTAGACAATAACAAAAGAAAAATTTAGAACCAGAAATTTATTGTAGCTCAGACTCCCCACCCCCCCAAACTTGACCTATTTACCAATATACACATCTGAAATGTTAGATCCATGATGGCTACATACTGCATCAGAAAAAGTGTACAACCTTTCAGCATTAGCATTTAAAAGAGAAAGAGAGAGAGAGAGAGAGAGAGTCATGATCAGGTTTACAGTCTCTAAAATACAGCTGCTACAGTGATGGTATCATGAAAAAGAGGGTTAAGGAGTCTTCTCTACACAGTGACATTTAAAGCACAGGGCAACTTGGACATATGTTAAAAGTTTTCCCGTTTTGTTTTGTTTTATTTCAAACTAGCACTTGTAACAGTGGTCAAAACCAACTTCCTTGCCCCTTAACATTTTGCAATTAAACAACCCCCCCCCACACCCCCAAAGTGAGCAGGAATGAGCCAAGTTGTTTGGGGCTTAGCCTTTCCCTATCGTCAGGTCCACCCTATTGTAGAAGGCACTCCAGAGAGACTTGCCTCTAACTTAGGGATGGGGACTCTGCCCCTGCAGACACAGCTCCCATCATCCCTGACCACTGGTCATGCTGGCTGTGGGGCAGGAGCCCAGCAACATCGGGAGTGCTGCAAGGTCCCCATCCCTATGCAAAAACAAACCCTGCTGCTAGGTAGTAAGAGATTAAAAATGCCAGGTCCAGAAGCATCTTGCAGGAAGCTGCCTTATCCCAAGCTAGCCATCTAGCTCAGTAATATCTGTACTGACTGGCAGTGCCTTCCCAGGACTTTCAGGAGGGACATCCCTAGCTCTACCTGGAGATGCCACAGGGGATTGAAGCTGCAGCCCTTCTGCATTCAAGGCAGACGCTCTACCAATGAGGGGAGGTCTCACTCTATTTCCTCACTGCTGTCTCCAACCACCTGGATCAAGCCCTCCGCCTCCCCACAAACAGACATCCCAGCAGCCAACGTTCTCCCCCGGCCCTGCTGAATCCAATGCTCAAACTCCTAAAACTGCAATGCAGCCAGATTTTTTTCCCCTCATGCAAAGCAGCCGGTCAGAACTTGGCTCACCTTAGCAGGCAACCCACACAACAAAGAAAAGCTTCAGCAGAACACCCCTTCAGGGGAATAAATCAACTGTAAAAGCAATAAATTCGAGGCTCTCTCAAGGAATAGTAATTTTTTAAAAGTTAAACCAGAGGAGAGGGAGGACCACATGCCTAATGAAAAGCCCAGCACTCACCACTGCCATCGGGGTCATAACTTGCTTTTCGGAAAACCACTCTGGTCCCTTCCAAATTCGGGCAAAACATTTTACTGGGCATGGTCTTCCCACCGACAACCCCCTGCCCCATCTCCAAACCCTGTGGACTAAACTGCTTAATTAAAGAGTATTCACAAGGTCACCACTGGGAATAGCTTATGCCCTAAGTTTTGACAGAAAGGTAGCGCATATGTTCAGTGTAAACAACGACCGAAAGAAGAGAACGGAAGCTTAATAAAAAGAGACCCAACATCCCCACGTTAATTGTACCAAAGGAGCTACAGGGAATGGACAGGAGTGTTTGTTTTAAAAAAAACAACAGGAATGATGCCAGCAAGGAAAGTCGACCTGACCTCCTCCTCTCCAAAATGTATATTCAAGTTCACGACTTAAGACAGGCAGCCAAGACAGAAGCACCCTTCCTGCGACACTGTCCTTTTACAATCAACCGAGCCACCTGCGTGACTAGTAGTGTGAAACCCAGAGAGAGCACCAGGCCCAAGTGGTCCAACTGGGCTGTCTCCCTTTGTGCAAAAGAAATTGTGTGATCTGGCCAGCCCACCTTACTGTCCCTAAAACTGAAACAGACCAGGACCCAGAATGCAAGAGGCAGGACAGTTGGACCCAGAAAAAAAAGGGGGGAGGGGTCCATGAAGATGCCTTCATGGTCAAATCATTTTTTGCCACCCCCCCCCCACAACAATAAAATATAAAAAAATAAAAAGGGGAGAAACCCATCAGTAGATTTGTGCCAGAGAGAAGATGGCAGTCTAATCCAATGCCATTGGATCATCGTTAGCTTTTCCTCTACGCTAATTAAACTTGCCCCATGCTGCTGCTGCAGGATTTTTTTTGGGGGGGAGGAAAACCCAAAACCTTATTATTACATCATGCGGCATGATTTTTGATTTTAAAACCCTAGCATGGCTTGTGTCCCCCCCTCCCCCCTTTCCCCGTTTTCACTACCACAAATGACGTAATTACATAATTCCAAGATTATTTACAAAATATTAAAAAGTCTGTTAAATCTTCTAACATAGTTAACCTCATTCTGCCACTTTACACATGCACTAGAGTTCAGGAGGAGGAAAAGAAATGCATTTAAAAAGAAGAAGAAGAAGAAGAATCACAGGGATGTAACAAGCCACAAAATAATAATAATAATAAAAATAATAATAAATCCGACCCAAAAGTTTTAAAAAAGTTAATCTTTTTGTGAGAGAAGGATACTGGCATTATTATTATTATTATTATTTTACACTCAACCACCCCAACAAGAAAGCATGAGAAACGACGCCAGAAGCCTAGTGCCGGACCAAAAATAAGATTAAAAAAACCTCAAAATCATGGTCTAGCGTGTGCAATGACTAGAGGGCTGGTCACGTCCCTTAAATGAGATGACAAAAGGAGTGTGTGAGTGAGAGAGACAGATAGCACAAGGCAGTTCCTTGCAGAGTAGAAATAAAAATAATCCAGTCATTGTGAGGCGAGGGAGAAATAGGTACTAAATAAATTTCTAGAGGTGCGAGATTTTGATTGGCGAGATTAGCCAGGAAAGAAGAGACAGGACACCAGGACAGGGGGTCTAGGGAGGGGGGGGGGTGTTGGTCAGCTCTGGGGGCCTAAGCGACTCTGTTCACGCCATGGATTCTCAGGAGCGATGGAGTGGTTTTGCCGCGGAGTCTTCTAGGGCAGAAGAACAAAGGAGAGAGACAGAGAGACAGACAGAGAGACATACAACAGCGGAGGGAGCTGGGATCAATAGGTGAGCGTGGAGTCATCCCATTCTAGCTGCTGCTGCCTGTTCACGTTCTGCTGGTCCTCTTCCCGCTCCCCCTCCTCTTCGTCACTGCTCTCGGACTCAGCGCTGGTGATGTCGTCCTCCTCCTCCCCATCCTCACTCTCTTCCTCCTCCTCTTCCTCCTCCTCCTCGCTGCTATGCTGGTCCTCGTATGTCTGTGCAAGGAAAACAAAGACACAAAAAAGGATGAATGACATTGCAGCCAATGCTAGTTCTACTTGGAGCAGCCCCTGCTGAAATTAAGAGAGGCCACCGGGCAGGGGTTGTTTTTTAACGAACAGCGCTCTGCTTGTTTGCTATCTGTATTTTAACAGATTCACCTTTTATACCATTTGAATCCTATTAGAGAATGATTACTTTTCCACTTACTGCCTTTTATATGATTCTAGCATTTTGTATTTTATCTGAGTTGTTTCAGTTTGTGAATGCTGCTTTTAGTCCCAGTCAGGGAGGAAAGGCAGGAGATAAATAAGAACAGTAATAACAAAAAAACAACTAGTCATACCTCGGGTTGAATGTCCTTCAGGTTGAGCGCTTTCGGGTTGCGCTCCGCGGCAACCCGGAAGTAATGAAATTCATTACTTCTGGGTTTCGCCACTCACACACGTGCATACGGTCAAAATGACGTCACGCGCATGCGCAGGAGCAGTGAATCGCGACCTGCACACGCGCAGACGCGGGTTGCGTTCGCTTCTGGATGTGAATGAGGCTCTGGAACGGATCCCATTCGTATCCAGAGGTACACTGTACTTAGTTCAATTAGATTCAAGGGGTATATTCGGAGTAGATGTTTAGTCGAATATGACATAATAATGCAAGGCACCTTCTGTTGCAACTTTTAAATGCCTACTGAAAACTTTTCTATTCTGCAAGGCTTAGGCAGGCAATGGAGAATCCATATTTCCACAATAGTTAATTGATGCCTGTTTTAAACTTTTGCTTTCATGCATTTTTGTTGCAATCAACTTTGATTTTTTTTTTTTACTGAAAGAGTGGTAAATACTTTATAAACGGGTAAGAAGGGCCATGCTGTTCTCACAAATGGGAAGCCCACAAGCAATGACCCATTGTGGTGATGTTGTTTTTTCACTTCTAAGGCTTTCTACCCAAGTCCTTTCTTCTACCAGTCTCCTCTGGCTTGCTCTTCCCCATACAGGCAGAAAATACAAGCCCATGACTCAAGCCAAAGACCAAGGCAGCTCCAAATGCAGACAGGTGATGCACCTCTCCTACAAAGTTCAGCAACAGGCAATCTCTTGTCCAGGGGAAGGAGAGAGCGGTTGAGTTCCAGAGTCTGGTCAGCCCAAGTAGATGTTTCATGCTGGTCAGAAGCCAGGAATGTTCAGGGAGAGAATGAGCTGAGGGGCACTTTTGGAAAATTCAGTTGGCTCAGGATACAGCAGTTTAATGGATGTCTTGTGTTTGAGAGACCTCAACTGCTGGTGTGTTTGCCTGTACAACTTCCAAGAGCTGGCTCCCTTTAGACTGCATCCCATTCAGGGATAAAGGCACTCAGGGAGAGCCAGTGAGGGCCTGAGGACCAGCCAGAGAGGCCTGGAGGTCCGAATGATGTCCCTACCACCACCACCCTTTTTTAAATCAATTAGTGAAGGGTGAAATGCTTCATAAACTTTAGCATCAGGCCCGCCTCTCACATACAAGGCCTTTAAAGAAAAGCCAGAGGAAGATGCTGGAGCGCTGGTGGCAGAGGAATGCCAATGATGGTGAGATAAGGGTGGGCCCCCTTGGAGGGCTGGCTGTAGAAGCTCAGCAGGCACGATGCAAACTTTGGACCACCTATTGAAGAACGAAGCCTCAGAGGAATCTGTAGCCTGCCCTCTTGGATAAAGTGCAAGAGCGAAAGGAGGGGGAAGAGGAGAGGAGGGAACCCACACAGAGAAACCCACAACACCGCACAACCTTTACCTCCATGGGGTTGACAGTAATGGTCAAGGCTGAGTCGTCCCAGTCCATCTCATTCTCCTTCCCAGAATCCTGGTCCCGCATCGTCCGCTGGTGGGCAGCTCTGATCCGGAACACGCCCAGGATGATCATGAATACAAGGAAGCTGACGCAGACCACAATCACAACAGTGGCAGTGCTGGGGACCACTAGGAGAGGGTTGGAAGACGGAGGCAGATTGCACAGTTAGATGGTCACAGAAGAGGAAGAAGCAGGCAGCACGTGCCATGTGCTTCCTTACCCAGAGTGGTGGGGAGATCAGGGGAATTTTTCTAGGACTACTCAGGTTTTTTTGGAGAAGGAAGCACTAGAGAATCACACTATATGCGTGATACGGGAAACCACCCCCTAAAAATGATGCTTGCTCAGTTTGCATGTTTATAACATGTAGTTACAAAAAGGTATACTAGTTCCCAAGCAGCTGTACAGTTAGCTCATCTACATTTCTGAAGCATAAGCTGCTCCTAACTGCTTCACTCCAACTTCCAAGGCTAATGGTTCTCATTGAGGCCCAGCCTCATGACAAGGCTGCTAAGGGGCAGAGGTCAAAAAGTGACTGGAACCCACAGTCTCTGGTTATGAATGCCCATCCTGGGCTCCCTTCACTGGTTTATGAATTATTCTGCCAGCCTCTTCCCAATTCTCCATTATTGAAACTGCCAAACAAATTGTGCTCTTGTTCACAGATGGCAGAGAAAGCTTAGTTCTGCTAATCTGATGCCCTCTGGATCTTCTGGACTACAATTCCCATCAGCTTCCCCCACCCCTGGGGCTGATGAAGGCTGTGCTAAGTGTGTTGGGGCCAAGGAATGCCCATAAGTAACTCCACACAGTGTAACCTTTCAGTGAAATCCCAACATCAGGCTTGGCAATCATTTAAAAAAGGAAAGGAAAAGCTCCCTCTTTCCCCGAGAGCTCAAGGAGAAACAGGCTGTAATTCCTTTTTCCTTTTTTAAAATAAACGAAGGCTACTTTTAAAGAAATCTAGCAGGCTATCTGTGCCTCATAGGGAGACTTGAATTTCATATCCCCCAAGACATTAAGTGCTGCTCGGATGCAATTAGACTGATATATCAGCCACCTCTGGGAAGAGAGCCAGAGATCTGCCTCTCCTAAGTGGCAAAAGAGCCTCTCTGAAGAGGATTTTATCTGAGTGGGTTGGAGGGGGCAGAGCAGTCGTCAAAGGAGGCTCATCCAAGGCAGGACGAGCCCTTACCTGAAAATCCTGGGTGAGGGCTAGCCAGGTTGTGGCCAGAGAGGTCGACAAAGGAATGGTGGACGGGCTGGACAAACTGAGGCTGCGCTGCAATGTGGCTGGCATGGTCCACGGGGTTGGCGGTGTGGATCACGTTTACCTGGTGAAACAAAAGACAGGCAAGTGGGAAGAGAAAAGGGAAATTTGGGATTATTTGAGTGAGAACTAGCCCCCTCATTTCCGTGCCCATTTTCTACATACACCCGACTCATAATAGTAGGACCCAGTAGGGTCACCCAATGAAGCAGAATGGTGGAAAATTCAGGACCAAAGGAAGGACTTTGTGGATCTGAGAAACTCACAAGGAAGGATTTCAATGGCTATGAGCCACAATGACTATGAGGGCTAACTCCCATTATTGGAAGGAGGATGCCCCTTAAGGCCAGTTTTTGGAAATCGCAAGTGGGGAGAGCACTGCCAATATAAGCCTGTGGTTGGCTACCGTGGGACCAGGATAGCAGAGTGGGTGGGCCTTTGGCCAGACCCATCAGCAAGGCTCTGTTCATGTTCAGCTGTAAGCGTACAGAAGGGATCCACTATAATTTTCTGAACGGCAGCTAGATGCTTCGTAAAATGAGCATCACCAGGGCTGCGACAGCTGCTTCTTCAATTGACTAAAAATGTATTTCTGAATCAGTTAGCAGATTCTTTTTAACAAAAGGATAAAAACCATGGCTGACAAAATGCCATGTTAAGGGACACCCTCTCCTTGCAGATGGACTAGCAGTTGGACTCTGCGTGAGGCAGCTTTATATTTCAACTCGCGATGCACATTAGCTCTCCGTGTGGCATTAGCTGGTGTTTCAGCTAATGGGCCTAGTTCCTCAAAACACCCCTAGGAGTCCCTGTAGACCTCCTGAAGCCAACATTTGCTGACGTACCTCCACTTTAAATTCATTGCTGACGTAGCGCCCATTCAGCTCCGAACATACCAGCTTGAACTTGCGGTCAAACAGAGACACTGCGTGCCAATTGCGGTAGCGAATCAAGTGCAAAACCTCCTCATAGCTGGCCATAGTATCAACCCCTAGAGGTAACACAAAATGTTGGTGAGGGCAATGGGATGGGGGCAGCTGTCTCTCATTTATATGAAAGTTGCATTTTTATACAAAACATCCAAACTGCTACCTAAGTACCCCCACCCCACCTGAAATGTAGCCCCCCCAATACTGGTTACAGCAGAAATCTGTCAAGAACATGAAATATATTCTGGGGAGGTAAAAATACCAATATAAAACCTTCAGCTACATAAGGCGCCTTAAACATTCCATATTGCATGTTAATTGAGATGAAGGATTTACATCATTGTCTTTAATAAATTATGGTTTAAGAAATATTTTTTATAAATTAATGGAATAAACGAAGAAGTATTCCACTAAGCACAGTTTCCTGTTTAACCCGAACTGGGAAAGTATAGCCAATTATGGTTAATGGGTTGAAAACAAGCCAAGACAGTAAGCTGTGGTTTGACGTTGCATGTTCCAAAACTGTTGAACCACAGTGTTCCGGATCAAATGAAAAGGGGAACTACAGAGAATAGCATGCTTCCTGGCTTGTTTGCAGCAGGGTTGGGGAACCTGTGGCTCTCTAGATGTTACTGGACGTGGACCCTGATTCCCGGCCATGCTGGCAGGGGCTGATGGGAGCTGGGAGTCCAACAACATCTGGAGGTTCACAGGCTTCTCCATCCCTGGTGCGAAAGGGGTCCACAGAACTGCCCTTTGACATATCAGAATCATATGCCTATCTAACCAGTACCAATGCTTTAAATATCCCAGCTAAGTGGAGAGGAAGAGGAGACAGACACTCCATGTCTGGCCTAAAAAAATGTCCCCTGCTCTTATTCTGTGGCGATTCTTGTGGCACTTGAATGCTGCCAATAAGGCAGAGCTGTCTTGGCCGATGAACAAGTGAGACACTATGCATTATCTCCAACTAAGTCTAGACCCCTTGAAATTAATGGAGCCAAGTGAGTTGAACACATTGATTTCAATGGGTCCACTCTAAGCAGGACTGACACTGGATACAGCCCACTGTTTCTCTGATGAGAGATCAAGCCACCTTTAAGAGGAAGCATGGATGCCTTATTCTTGCTTTCACACAAGAGGAACAAAGCACAAAGACACCTTTGTAAGAGAATGGAGGAGCTTAATTTTGCCTACAAATTCTCCTGAAAACCAAAGACCAGTTCCAAAGGTTTATGCAAACTTGTGGATCACTTAATAAGAATGTGTTTTGCAGATGTATATTGTTAAATGTTTATGTACAGGAATGCAGGTTTTCATAATGTATTTTTGAGGGGACCTCCGGGGAAACTTAAATAACATTTTAAAAAGGCTTGCTTTCAGTTTTGTAAATACCAGCCGGCTCAGAAAATGGTTTATCACTGTGACTCTAAACTGAAATATATTTAAGACTTTAAGTCATCTCTTGGTATCTCTGGGGTCTTTGCCTTATTAATGCAATTAGGATTTCAAGCACATTCAGGTACAGAGGAAGAAAGTGCAATACCGGTAATGATCATGCCCAGGTTGGAAGTGCTCATCTCCATCCCCTTCTGCTGCAGCCGGACCATGTCGACCTCCAGGCTCTCTTGCTCCTGGTTGAGCTCATCACCAACCACCGTAACCTCGCAGGTATCCAAGTTGTGCATGATCTCCTCAGACACCAGTGATTCTTGGACTGCAAAAGAGAGGGGGGGGGGGAGGAGGAGAAGATCAGGAAGGCAGGAAAACACACAGAAAGTCTTCTTTGCTTCCAAGCTTTTGCCAGACACAGGGCTCACCCATTTGCCTAAGGGACTAGAATCTTGAATGTTTCCTACATTAGGAAGCTGCCTTAGGCGGAGTCAAGCCACTGGCCCCATCAAGCTTAGTACTGCCTGTGTGACTGACACTGGCTCTCTAGGACTTCAATCTCTACTAGCCCTTCCTGGAGATGCTAGGAAAGGAACACAGGATCTTCCGCATGCAAAGCAGATGCTCTACCACTGAGCCACGGCCCTTCCTTTAAGACATAGGAGGTGCCTTGCACTTAATCAGACCATTGGTCCATCTAGCTCAGTTCTGCCTGCACTGACCAGCAGCAGCTTCCCAGGGTTTCAAAGTCAAGGAATCTTTCCCAGTCCTACCTGGAAAAGTCATTGCCCCTTCCCCTCAACATCGACTGTTTCCCCCACCTTGTCTCTTCTACTCTCTGTCCACCCCCATCCCAGCCTCTCCCCCAAGTTTTTCTGATAATCCCTCAAAACAGGGGCTGTATCAGACCCTGCCCCCAGGCCACTAGCCCATGTATGTGTTGCACAAACAAGGTGAGTGGGCTTTACCTGTGGGGTCCTCATCTCCCTCGCCCTCCGGCTCAACCTCTCGCGTGATGGTGCTGATGATGCGAAGCTCAGGGAAGAGGGAGACCCCTTCAGGGCTCTCGAACTCCGAAGCCGAGCGGGCAAAGTGGTTGATGCCACTCAGGCTGATCTTGGGCTCTTCAGGCTGCAGGACCATGATGTAGCCGTCCACAAAGGGGATGGCGATGCAGGCTTCGTCATTGGAACACCTGCCAAAAAAAGGGGGGGAAAGGTGCCATCAATGCCAGAGAGAGGGTGGTAGGTATCCCAGGAGGACAAGACACACAGCACAGGACTAACTGTAAGAAAGAGGGCCTGTCTGAAATGTGGGCAGTGATCATCTTAGAAACCACACAGCAGCTCTGTCTGCCCCTGAGCTGTCTCTATGCCAGATGGCAGCTATATCTACTATTTAAGAATTGGTGCCTGAGTTTGCTTTTTCTTCTCCTCCCTCCCTGTCCTTTTTGTGTCATGCTCTGCAGATTGTAAGCCTGCAGGCAAGGACTATCTTGTTTTAATTAATTTTTGGTAAGCCACGGTTTGGATAAAGAGTGGGGCACAAATGCTCTGAATAAAGATAAAACACATGGGCACATTCAGAGGGTTCTCCTCTTAAGGACATGGTGTGCGTGCCACACCCAAATAACAAGAGTGCAGCATCCTCCATCATGGAACTTCTTCATTCTCTGCTCAGTGATGGCTCCTCATCTGTGGAATGCTATTCCCAGGAAGATACGGCTGGTACCATCCCTTATGTGCTTTCAGTTGCTTGGCAAATATATTTTTATTTCCCCCATGCCTCTGGACCTCAGTTTGGGAGGGTGGAGTATGTTTGGGGGATCCTCTTATTCCCCTCATCTTTTCAATAGGGCAGGCAGAGTTGGGTCTGCCTTTTATGCATGCTGCTAGCGAGTAATTTGGGTTGTTTTTGTTTGCTTCCACAAGATGCTTCGAGTCACTTTTCTGAAAAACTGGTTGGCAGCCGTCTGTCTTGGAAGACAATGGAAGAGTGTTCCTTTGGGGGAGAAGTCAAACTGTTGGAAGGTTGCAGTGCCTGCTGTGGCTGTAGAGACCAATACGGGAGAGACATATTTTGTTGTAGCTAGGGCAGATGAAGACATCTGTTTGTGCTGTTGCAGATGCAACACAGCGTTTCTTTTGATAACCATAATAATCTTATCCCTGAGATGTGGAGGCATCTTCAAGACAACTGAGTAGAGTTGAGACTCTAGTCCAACCCCGTCTATGGAATGCTCTCCCCAGGGAAGTTCGCCTGGTGCCTTCATTATACACCTTTAAGCGCCAGGCGAAAACGATCCTTTTTAACCAGGCCTTTGGTTGATCTTATTAACATCCAACACCCTTTTAGAATGTGGCTTTGGGGGGGGGCAGACGTTACTGGGTTACCGCTTTTCGTTTGATGTTGTGGTCTTGTTGTGAAATGCCCTGAGACCTCCGGGTATAGGGCAGTGTATAAGTTGAATAAATAACAACAACAACCCCCTGCAATGCAGGAATCTTTTGCCCAATGTGGGGCTCAAACCCACGACCCCGAGTCTCATATGCCTTGCTCCCAAAGGGAAACTCACTTCACGGTGCTTGTGATCTTGATCCTCCGGATCCCAGGTGTGGGGAACTGGCGGGAATTTAGGTAGGCGATGTGCTGCATGGCCTTGTCAAACCGGTCAATGTCGTCTCCTTCCAAGCTCAACACTGACTGGCTCGGGTTCATGTGGATCTGGAAGATCAGGCAGAGAGAAGAAGTGAGAAGGGGAAGCAGGGGCAGGAAAGAGATCAGACCCAGGAAGTGCTAAAATAAAGCAATTCTGTGACCAAGACTCCTCTGTGAAGAGACAGGAAGGGCGAAAGTAGCTCAGTGGTAGAGCATCTGCTTTGCATGCAGATGGTCTAGTTTCAATCCTAAACATCTCCAGGTAGGGCTGGGAGAGACTCCTGCCAGAAATCCTGGAGTGCTGGTCCATCTAGCTCAGTATAGTCCACACTGACTGCGTCCCTGGGTCTTTAGGGAAGGGTCAAAAGTCAGGGATCACAGAACCTGATTCTCCAGGTAGGACTGGGAATGTCCCTGTCTGAAATCCTGGAGAGCTGCTGCCAACCTGTGTGGACATTACTGAGCTAAATGGGACTAATGGTCAGACTCTGTATAAGGCAGCTTCCTCTGTCTCTCTGTTTCTTCAACAGTTACTGCTTAAAGAGTAATTTATTAACTGGGATTTGCCTGCCTGCTCCCAATTAGCTTGAAAAGGTAGCAACACAATAGCAACTGTAGGTGTAAGGTAGCAACTGTGGGTGTATTTCACCATCCAAGAAAACATCCTCAGGACCGGGCAGGTTCCTAAATCTCCAGTAATCCATCTAATTCTGCATGCATATTTTCCATGCTGCCGCAACCCCCTTGTCACTGCAAGGTCGCAGTTCTCCATGCCTCAGCAAGTAAAGAGAAGAAAGGTGTATGGGGGTGGGGGAGAATTCTTCTCCCTCAATTTGCTTCTCCCAATACAAGAGAATTCCAAGCAAATTTATGGGATGATTATTAATCCCAAGCACAAAGGGAGCCGTTTCAGACCAAAGGCTCATCCAGCTCTGTATACACTGACTGGCGGCAGCTCCCCAATAATATGGCAATTAAAACATAATCCAAATGCATCTTCCATATTTATTTAGACCATTTTACACTGCTTATTATACAAGAAGTGTCTCTAAGTGCTGTACAGAAAACTAAAGCAGCAACAAACATTACAGTAATACACAATACAAGTTAAAAACAAATGCGTGCAGTGCATGTGCTGTGTGTGAGTGGCAAGTGTGTACCCATGTATGCACTGAATACATCCTTCCTAACCATGCCCAAGGCTTGAACGCAGTCCCTGGTCCAATAGGTTACATCATTGCTTTTGTATACTGTCTTTCTGCCAAGGCATCCAAGGCCAAAATTAAAACGCTAAAATAAATAGACAGTTTACAATACAGAGCAATCGGGTCCTTTCAGGCTGATTGGTGGCAAAAGCTCACCCACACCCTCTCAATGCCAGTCTGAGCATCCTGGATCCTGGCTTCCTGCAGGGCATGCAAGGTTTAAGTAGCCCCAGCTCTGCTGGGAGCTCATGTTATCTGCTCCCTGGCCTTGATTTCCTCCTTTTAGATACCCCTGCTTTAGAGACACCAGGCGGTGCCGGGAGAGACGTCATTCCTGCTCTCATTAGAGAAAGGAGAGGGGGATGTGTGTGTGAGAGAGACACATAACATGTCATCCTAATTGATCTCTGTTCTGCCAATGGATCAAGGGTCCCTCTGCTGCACAAGTTTACCTTCAGGCCTTTGCCGACGCCGTCTGAGGTCTGTAAATCCAGTCCTTCCTTGCAGGTGTAAAGGCAGTCAATCACCTTCTTGTTCTCCAGTTTACCAGAGCGGATCATTAAGCCGGCCAAGTTGCCTCGGAAGAACTGGGCCATGCGGAGCTCTCCACCTTTATGGAGCAAAGGAAGACATCTTGAGCATCATACAAGTTTGTTCCGGGGGGTGCGTGTGTTTGTTTAAAGTGCCAACTGTGCTTTTGTTCTTAAAACTGGCATGCGGGTTAGTTTAGTGCCCATTCTTGTGTTAACCTTGCAGGTATGTTCAAGCACAAAGGTTGGGGGGATAGAGAACTCAAAAAGAACGAAAGACGTCCACTCATGCAATAAACATGGCTTTTGAGGCGAGGATGGAATGACCCTACTCAGTGCTGAAGGAAAGGGGCACAATCCTTTGGTTATCACAAACAGGATTTTCTCCCTTAGAAGCAGGCTCTTCAAAAGGCCAAGGCTACCTTCGTAGCTGCAGTACGGAAACTGCACTTAAATAAAATATTTTCACAACAGTCCATCCAAGTAACAATTGCCACTCAATTAGACACCAGGAAGCTACCTCATTTGGAAGCAGTTTCCGTCTACTGAATGTGAGAAGCTGCCTCATACTGACTTGGAAAACTGGACCTTTCAGCTCTGCATTGACTAGCAGCAACTCTCCAGGGGTCTTTTCCAACCCCATTTGACAATACAACAGATTGAACCTGGGGCCTTCTCCATGCAAAGTATATACTCTACCACTGAGCTACTGTCCTTTCCTGAAGCTATGAGGAGAAGATGAAGCTAGGAATACCAATCTTTGCAGGGGCTATTCCAACACAGCTCTTCTAATATGATGTTAACCATGACACACTTCTACAGTCTAAAAAAATAAAAATAAAAGGATGCTTTTTACCTTTTGGAACTATTCATATGCACATACACAGAGTTAACCTATCAAGATCTACAGAAATTAATCTAAGATTTCTTTAATTGGATGACAGCCTTCTTCAAAATTAAGTATTAGTTCTATTATTTAACAGTTCTCAAAAGCTAGTTTTTAACTTCACCGTTCAAGATGAGAATAATTAGAAGGTATTCTTCTACCTTGTACAGCACTTCATATAAAAGGTGCAATTTAAAATTAACGAAAGTCTTGGTTTAATTGTCTCAAGCAGAGATGTTAAATCCACCGAACCGTTTCCAACAGACCTGGAAATATCAGCTGCAAGTCACAAGAGTTTTACAGCTGTGCATGTAATAGACCCTCCCCAAACATATCGGCTGGCAAGTAATTCCAGCGCTTCCTCCATCCTCTTGTTATGGGACATGGAAATTTATAGAAGAGGCAGCTCTTCTGATTGACCATTCGATTCAAGGGAGCAATTTGCTGCCCAATGAGCACTGCAAGTGACCGCAACAACCTGCCCTCACTTTGCATGCAGCGAGGGCTGAACCATCAAAGCAATTGACAAACTGTCTCGTTTCAAAGCAGCCTTTTAAACTGCTTTTAATCTTGAAATTATCACCAATGGGAGATAAAAAGAATAGAAGTGAACATTCAAGAAACAACCAAACAATAAAAAGAAAAAAAAGAAGCACAATGGAAGAAAACAAGCCCAGCAACACAATAATAATGTAGCTTCGATGGCCATAATGCAATGCTGGCATGTCATGCTATGTGTGAGATGAAGCGATATCTCAGCTTAGAAGTGAAACGGGGGGAATAAGTAAGAACACCAGCAACCTGCAGGGGTCTCGGTCGCTTTTTCTGTGTCATTCTCATTTCCTGTATATTCTGCAGAAAAGCAAGACGAAAGGATAGGAACAAGGAGAAGAGAAAAAGGAACCGGGTGGTTAGGACCTGGAGGTTTCTCTGACGCAGTGCACATGCCTTGGAGGACGTGCTTTGTTTACCAGATGCCCATCTCCCTCTCTGCATTCAGTACTATATATATATATATATATTCTTAAATTCTCTCCCCTTCCTATATTGGTCCTCCTGCCTAGGAAACCATTAGCCTTGTATCAGGGAACCCCAAGAACACTGCAGAAGGACACTTTCCAGAGAGCACACTTGGAGATGGATCTTCATGTGCGGCAGAGTGTAGCAGGGATGATGCGAAGGAACTCAGAGGGAACATAAAGGAAAGGGACAAATTCGATTGCAGGTTTCAGGTGGAAACCTTTCCCAGACCTACCAGGAGATGCTGCAGGGGGCTGAACTTGGGATCTTCTGCATGCAAGGCAGGTGTTCTACATCTGCACTAGGACCCTTCCCTTGAGACATAGGAACACAGCAAGCTGTCTTACACAGTCTAGTTCTGTACTGCCTATGCAGACCAGCTGCAGCTCTCCAGGATTTCAGACGGGGACATTCCCAGCCCTATGATAGAGATGCCAAGAACTGATGAACCTGGGAGCTTCTGCATGAAAAGCAGTTCCACCACTGAGCTACGGCTCTTTCCCGCTGAACAGAAGTTTACACACAGGGAAGCATACAAATCTCTCTTCTCCCCCATAACGCAGTATAAGGTGGTGCATTTGATCTTACTACCTTCCTCATTCCACTACAGGCGTAAGCCTGAGCCACAGCTGGATGGGGCATGACCCGCCAGGCCTGCTAAGCCTCACTGCATAAGATGAAACTGCAATCGCTCAACACACCCAAGGGGAACAAATAACTGCCTCTTAGGGACACCCAAGTGCCATTTTGACCTTACAAATCAGGAAGCACAGAGAAACCATTCTGAAAACCATCGGCACATGCCGACATTGCAGTGAGAGTGCTTCCAGGCATTCAGGAAGATTCCTCTGTTCTTTATATCATTTTCACATTTAAAATTGCATTTCAAAAGCTTTAAATATATGCCAGGAAATAGTCTTCCAGGATACAATATAGTTAGGGATTGTATTCTGAAGATTACCCTGTTCAGAGTAAATCCACTGAAACTAATGGCCATGACTAACTTAGATTCATTGATTTTAATGGGTCCTACTCTGAGTAGGACTTAGCTGGATACTAATCATATTAATAAATATGCCATTTATGGTACTAACTCCCCCCCCCCCTTTAGCCTAGATACAGCAGGTGTCTTCGTTTGGTGATCTACATCCCTTCCTCTGCTCTTGGGATGAATCCCGGAATCCATTTTCTCAAGATGCTGACGAGGGAGAGCGTCAGTGGCCTTGAAGGCTGTGATTCAGCAATATGCATCCTCGAGGGAACGGCCGTTTAAACCTGCTTTGCATGTTAAAACCTACAGCTACTGCTGTGTTTCTTTTTATAGACATAAGCAGCAAAATCCTCCAACACACAGACACAGAGGGTAAATTACTCCGTCAAAATCCTCAAAACCAAGCGTGTGGCCCCAGAGGGAGGAAAAAACAATAAATTTAGCATTCATGTAAATTCTAACCAAGTTCAAAAGCACAACTTCTTCATTCCAAGGTGAGGTTTTCTCCACTGATGTTCTCAAGATTTGCAGCAAATGTTTTGCTTTTATTTAACTCTGCCAACAGACTGTGAGCATGCCAATCACCTGGGCTTCACAGACATCCCAATATAATTAGGAAGAGAGAGAACAGGCTGCACAATTAGCTCCTATGCATTCCCCGTTGAAAATGCATTGCTATTTTCAATCTCCATCTGTTCTCTTGCACAGTCTCGCTGCAGAGATGCAAGCTAAGGTGGACTTTGCCCACAAACTAGAACAACAAGAGTTCTGGACAAATGACCTATAACTATTCTGCCATCTTTGAGAAGCCTGCAGCTAAAAAAAAAGGTAAGCTACCTTGCCAGCAGGCTCCAACCACCAGCTGGGATTCTATTTTGGAGGGATGGAGCGGGTAGTCTTCCGTCACTGATAGAGGGTCAAAGGAAACTCCATCCACGTACAGGGTCACTGCTGGAAATTCGACATTGAGGACATAGTGATGCCATTCCTTGTCGCACACCTGTAAAAGGTACAAGAGTTTTTAAATGGAGGGAGGGAACCTCCACTTTGCGCCGGATGACTTCCTTTCACATCCAGTTCTTGATAATAAAAGCTAAATTTTGTCAAAGATACCGAAAGCAGGAGTGTTACTGTATCGCTACCCCATTACGGTTCCATAATGAACACTTCACAGAGGGCTGGCCTTTTCCTACTGCAAATTGACATACAAAGACTGGCTATTGATCCGTCTAATATTACACCCAGGGTTTGCCTCTTCTTATAGACCCACCTGGTTCAGCTTCCAGTGGAATTCTGCTGGTTTGTAACTTTGCCCCTCTGAAGGATCTTGACGAAAGAGGAACCCAAGACGACAATTGTGCACATAGAGGGAATAGTGGTGTCGGTTCATATCTGTCCCAAGAAAGATCAGGCACGTGTTATCATTTCCCTTTCCTCCAGTTGTAAAGCTAGTGAACGTTTGGATCCTGTTATACATGTTACAATCCAGCACATTCTTGTCACAGCGTAAGCATGGGGTGGGGAACCTTTCCAGCAGGTGGGCTAGATCCTCAGCTCCACACCCCTTCTGGGATAAATCTGATGGGTGGGTGGGGCTCCCCGTCTGCCAATCACCTGATGTCACAGAGACATCCAGCAATGCTGTGCTTTGAAGCTCCGATTGTCAGGACTTCAATGCTGCCTGAAAACCCTTTTGCAAGAAGCCCCATGCTGCTGTTTAAATTACAGAAAACTGCAGGGTCAAGAGTGGGGCAGGGCTGCTTGCATGAGGGCTTTTAAACAGCCCTGCACTCTGCTTTTCAGATGGTTAAGCAGCAGTGCCAGGAGGGAGAACGCTGCTGCCTTACTCCAACAAAGGAAACTCACTTTAAGCTCTCAAGTTTATCTTTGAAGCTTTGCCGTTACCTGCCCCACACCTGACGTCAGGTATGACAGCAAGGTGTAGGATGGATAGGTGTGGCTTGCCCCAAAATACCATGGCCTGGCAGGCCAACTCTGCACCCTTCAGCTTGAGGGTTCCCTACCCCTGCAGTAAAAGGAGGTGCTTAGCAAAAAAGGATGCAGGAGGCCTAATCAAAGGGAGACCATTTCCATGGCAGAAATGCCTCCCCTTAGGGCAGTTCCATAGTAATTGCTCTTTGACAGTCCAAGACATTTCAGGAAAATGTCCGCTTCTCAGCTAATGGCTCAGCCAAATTTTGCACAGAGGTGCAATAAGAAAAAATAGGCCAGCATTGAAGTGAAAGAATAAATGGCAGTATTCTGGTTTGCTAGTCTCGTGACAGCCTTCAGCCTGGAATTCAGAGCCAGGGTGGCTTTTCACACAAGAGCACTCCTGCTTCCCCATTCAGTGTGAAAGGGACCCAGAAAAGCAACTTTGCTGATAAGGGTGCATGGATTTAATGACAGTTCCCCTGTGCTGAAAAGCATGGAATTAGTTTCTGGGAAAGGGGCTGAATTACAATGGATTTCAAGAGCACAGGCTTGCTTGACAAGCTGCAAAAAAAATCCAGATTGCTCAACAATAGTTGGCCACAGAGTTCAGGGGTTTTTGGAGCCATCTGGGAGGAAGGGGCAGAAAAGATTCACAACGCACCAACACATACTGGGGGATGCGTTCACATGAATCCATCTTTAAGCCACTACCACCAAGATAAGAGAAAACTGTCATGTAAATCTGCTGTACTCAGGAATCAAATTCTCCGTGGCCGAGAGCATCCTTCTGCAGAACCACATGCAAGAATGAATGGAATAATTCACCCATGTTTTAAAAGCTTCATCTCCAACCTAATTATTTTCAGGATCCCAGATGATCTCTTTTTAATTAAGGGAAACATCTTAAGTTGGCCTTACCCCAATTCTTTTAAGTGAAAGCATGGAAGCTTCTGCTTGAAGAGAGCACTTTTGAACACAGCCAGCTTTTGACTGATATGCCTTGATCTTTCCCCCTTATTAAGTGGAGACTGATCAAAAAGGAGGAAGAGGCCCTTTCCCAAGGTGCCCTCCAGATGTTGTTTGCTAGACTGCCTGGGGCTGATGGGAGCTGTAGTTCAACTACGTCTCAGGGAAGGCTAGGTTAAGTTTTGGGAGATCAAAGTTTTAGTTGCTCAAAATGGCTGCTTCAGCCTCAAGATGACAAGACACGCAATTGCTTTCTGCACTGTTGAGGTGCAATGTACAAAACCCAAATGACTGCATCTGTTTTGTCTCAATACCACCTTCCAGAGTTGGTATCATTCAAAGACTGATGCTCTCGACAAAGAAATTGGGGAGGGAAAATGCAGGACAGAAGAGAAAAACATGTTTTCCCAGAAAATGTCAATCAAGACTTTTGTGCACTCCGTTCATTTTTTATGAGCATACTGAGGGATCATATTGCAACACCTGCTGGAGAAAACTGGAAAGCAGCAACTCCCACACTTCTGACTGCCGCTAACATGAAGAATCAGATACATTTACCCACCACCACCAACCCTACCCCTCACCCACACCAAACACACGAAATCAGAACAGACTGCAGCATCCTTTGCACATTATAATGGAATAGCAATGGTGAGCACTGGGCAACCATTCTTACACTGATGCAATCAGGTTCTCCCTCCCTCCAACTCACAGAACTTGGAATGTTTGCTAACGTTCTGTGGCATTGCAATGGTTCAGCCAGTCCTAAAAGCCCCCATTTTTTAGCCCAAGGGTTCCCTTCTCTACTCGTTCCAACCTGTCTTGTCTGAGTTGCAGATGATGGTCTCCTTCTCCCTGGCCCCAGGCCCATGCCTCATCCACACTGAAATCACAAAAGGCTCTTTCATGTTGACGGTGACAACGTTGTCTGGGACCTTCACAGCTTGGGTGCCATTGAACTCGAAGACCTGGTCGCTGTCATGGCCGTTGTCAGTCGGAAGGCCTATTGTCCAGTTTGCCGTGCTGCTCGGAGGAGGAAGGAGCTCAGCTGTGCCAGAGGAAGCACCTGCAATTAAAACCATCAACTATGTCACAGCAGACTGCCAACAAAGGAAACACATTTGTGTGTGTGTGTGTGTGTGTGTGTGTGTGTGATCTGTTGTTAGGAAAAAATGCTACGCTTTCACAGAATTAGCGGCAAGAATTCAGAGTCAGCATTGTTTCCTGAACTTCCACTGTAGTGGAGCTAGACAGACCCCCACAACTTTAAAAATGCCCCCCCTCATTTAACCCACTGGCAAATATCCAGGTTCCACTGCCTTCAGTATCTCTGCACTTTGTGTTGAGAACTGCATTATGCTCTAATGGCCCTTCTCTTGTTGAGTTCTTGCTTCAAACTGAAGAAGGATCCATCACTATTTACAGCTCCCTCCTCTCATATGGCTTCTGTCATCCAGTCCCTCAAGCTCAGCCTTCCATGAGCCATCACTGCTGCTGCTGAGGCTGTTTAATTCTCAGGAGCAAGGGAAGGGACAAAACCCTGTCCTAACAATTGCCATCGTTGCTCGTTCCCTTGGAGAAATGTTCAGCTGACAGGAGCCATGGAGGAAGACCAAAGCCATCTCTCAAGAGCTTGCACTGGGAATTGTTCGTAAGGATACTGACACCATGCTATGCAGCCAAGATTGGCTCCCAAAGGAGCTTACAGTTAAGAGAGAATAATACAACACTGTTAGGGATATAGGTGCAGGTTTGCACCTGCCTCTTCTGGCCTTCTGCACTGTTTATGGCCTAGTTCTGGTCTTTCCCAGAGGAGGCAGACAGCAGGAGAAGCTGTGAATAAAGACTTGTGGGCTAGCTGATGATAAAGAGACCAACTCACACGCAACAGATAAAGACTGCTATAATTTCACCCTGATATTTCGTGCCAGTGGTGGTGTGCATTAGCCACTTCCAGCAAACCAACAAAAAAGGGAGGGTTATAAACCAGTAACACAAATAAATGAGTTATCCTTTGTTTTAAAGGCCACATGCTAAAGGGGAGTGCCCACCTTCCCCCACCTCTGGTCTGTCAATGCTTACAACAGGGGTGGGGAACCTCAGACCCGGGGGGCCAAATGCAGCCCTCCAGGGTTCTCTATCTGACCCATAGGACCCTCTCCAGGCTATCCGTCTCACTGGTTTTGCTTCACACACTCACTCAGTGTTTTTGCCTGGCTGGAAATGTGTCTTTTGACTCTTTGTTTGCATGGAAGGAGGACAGAGAAGTGTGCATTTGTGTGTTTAGAAAATAGCCTACTGTACAAAGTACATGAAAGAAATGCACTTAAAAGAAAAGCTGAGGGCTTTAAATAAAATGAAGAACAAGTAACAGACACCAGATGAAGTATCTGCTCCTTTTATTAAGAATAGTTACTTCCATTCATAATATTTATTCTAGTTCTATTATAGGGGCAGATGGGGCTCGTCAACCTGGGAAGGTAGCCTATTTAGGAGAAATAAAACTCTGATCCTATACCTCTGCTGCTTTGCGGAATATCTTCAGGAGAAGAAAAGACTATGGAGTAAACTCTACAGAAATCAGAAGTGCAGTCCCTAAGATGGTTGAAGAGTGCCTTGTACTTCTGGCAAGTCCTGCAGCTAAGCTGGTGCCAAATGTATTGCTCTGCTTTCCTTTGGACCACACCAGTAAGGCCAAGAGGGGGGGGGTCTTGTTTTCTGGGCATCCCAGGTCTCCCAGGCTTGCACCCCATGGAGGTCACTTTGGTGCTGCTGACTCAGCAGCCTGACTTTACTCCTGGAAATGCACTCTGTTGTCTCTTGAGACAGACGGATGATAACAACAGCAAAATAGTTTAATTTTATAAAGTTTTAAGATTTTAAAAATACTGATTTGTGGGAGGTGAGTTATGCAGACTGTGCACTGACTATCTGAAATGAGATAAAGATAAAAGGAAGACGTGGATTTTCGACAGGCCTAAGTCAGACCAAAGGAACTTACCACAGAGCCTGTGAAGGGATTTCTCAGAGTAAGTATCTCGGTCACAGCCCTTCCCAATATGGTTGGTCTCCAGCTCAACTGTGGCCTGCACGGAGGTGATGGGCTCATCACATGTCTCCAGATGTATGTTGGGAAAGAGAGCAAGGGAGCCAGTTCCAGGTTCGTACTCCATTCTTTTGCTCCAGCCTGAATTCATAAATGGAAGGGGTAGGGGAGAACAGTAAAGATCCATTAGCAAACCCTCGTACCTCAAGCAATCCAATTTTAAAAGAAAGCAGAGAATATAAAGAAGTACAAAACCACAGCCTCAGAAGGACAAAGGTGATGAGTCAGGAACTAAAAATATTTTACTTCCTATTACAACCGGGCCTGAGCTGAGAACTGAAATGGGTCCAAATGATCTTTTTCTTCCAAGAGTAACTGCAATTACTGTGCCACAACCCTCTCAAACACCTTGAGAGGGTTGGGAACTGGGTGGTAGTTGTCACAAACCAACAGGCCCAGGGTGGGCTTTTGTAGAGTTGGAAGGGACCCTAAGGGTCATCTAAGTCCAACCCCCTATAATGCAGGAATCACACCTAAAGAATCTCTGACAGATGACCATCCAACCTTGGTTTAAAAACCTCCAATGAAGGAGAGTCCACCACCTTCCCAGGAAATACATTCCACCGATTAACAGCTCCTACCCTCAAAAAATTCTTCCTAATGTTTAGTCGGAATCTCCTGCATTGTCATTTGAATCCTTTGGTTCGGGCCCCACCCTCTGGAGCAGCAGAAAACAAGCTTGCACTGTCTTCCTTGTGACACTGCCAGCCCTTCAGATATTTGAAGGTGGCTATCATATCACCTCTTAATCTCTTCCTCTCCAGACTAAACATACCCAACTCCCACAGCTGTTCCTCACAAGGCTTGGTTTCCAGACCCTTTATCATCTTTGTTGCCCTCCTGTGCAAACAGTCCCAGCTTGTCAATATTGCTCTTAAATTGTGGTGCCCAGAACGGGACATGAAACTCCAGGTGGGGGCTGAACAAGACAGAACAGAGCGGTACCGTTACTATTTTCAGGAGTGGTTAGATCACTGCCTCATTCAGGATGGCCAGAACCCCATTCCCCTCTGCAAGGGTTGACTAGACCTTGGATCCACCAGATTGAAGCGGATCCAAGTAGGAAGTGTCTTCCAGGGATACCTACAGCTGCTCTGCCAACACTCTCAACACCACTCCCCTCCCCCCCAAAAAAGGGTACTGGCAATAGGCACTGGAAAGCATTTCACTGCTATAACGCTGCATTGGGTGGGTGGGGAACAGCACTAACCTTGCCAGCCTGGCTTGCATGTAGGTTTAATGGTGATCTTCACCAGCACGTCCTCGGCAGCTCTCTTCTTCCCGCAGTCATAGGCCGTCACGGTGAGCTTATACTGGTGCTCCTTGCCATAGTTCAGCTTCTCTGTGTTCTTAATGTAACCTGACAGCGGGAGGAAAGCGTTTGTGTTTTTTTTTTCAAAAAAACAAACTGGTGCACTGAAAAGGTTGAGGGGGTGGAGAAGTTGTGAATAAAAATTTACTTGGGATGCCTATGCCAAGTTACAGGAGAATTTTCTTGGTGAATGGGTTCGAGAAGCAGTGGGAACGCATCGGGAATCAACAGAAAGCAAACAAAAAATGCACGTAGATAATCCAGTATTTATTTTGCCATCAAATCTTCTGTGCTCAAGAGTGTTTTGCAGTGCTCAGCCTACAGAGTGCTGTAGTGCTTAAGAGTGCTGGACTAGGACTTGGGAGACCAGGGTTCAAATCCCAGCTCAGCTATGAAGCTCACCCTTGGAGCGTGTCACTGTATCTCAGCCTAACTTGCCTCACAGGATTGTTGAGGGAATTAAATGAGGAGGGGGAGAACCATGTATACCACTTAGAGCTCTTTGGGAGGAAAAGGTGGGATATAAATGCACTAAATAAACAAGACACTAACCAAGCAGTTGTGCCTCTTGCATGAAGTGAACTTAAAGAGTCCAGGGTACTCTAGAATGACGGTTCTCAAAAGTTGCTGCAGACCACTCACTGGGAACCTCAATAGATAACTTAATGCACTTTTTTTGTTCCGTAAATCAAAGGATGTGTGTGTTTTAACAATGTTTTTCAGTCTACAGCTCCTATGTCACAATAAAAGCGCTGAGAAAATTGCGGGCACTAGGCCTCTTTAGCCTCTTCAACAACCTGGTCCCAGTCAAAAAGCAGCCTCAATCCCAGTCATCAGAAAAGAAAACGGAAGAAGAAAAAGCATTCATAAAATGCAGGACCAAGTACAATTCTGCAAGCTTTCTGGAGCCCATCAGAATGGAGCTCATGGTCCACCAGCGGTTTGAGAATGAATGTGACTTTTCATCACAGGGCAGGATGGGCAGCAGAGAGACATTAAGTCTTTTTGCAACTTTCCTTAGACACACCTGATCTCCTATACTAGCCTATGACAAGCACATGACCAGCTCCAAAGCTCTCCAGAACAAAGTTTGAAATACTCCTATTTTGTAGGCTGAAAATTTGAAGCACCAATGAAAAGAGGTATTTTCTGCTGTTGCATCAGGGATGAGGAACATGTGGGTCCTCCAGATGTTGTTAGACTACAATTCCTATCATCCCTGATCACTGGCCACACTGGCTGAGTCTGATGGGAGCTCGTATAGGGCAACAGATCCCTCACCTCTCGTTTGTATCTAATGTTTGTCCTAGTATAGGGATGCCACATTTCCAGACAGTTGTTGAGCTCCCCCCCCCCCCTTTCCAAAATCTCAAAAAATAAAAAATGCCAGATTTAAATGCTTTTACGGAGCAGGGTGAAATGGACACTACCATGTATAAACACACACATAGTCAATGGTCCTACTTACCATCCTTGTCAATAGCAAAGGGAACATCTGGTGTGACGATTTCATAGCTGCAGATCTGGCTGAACTGGGGAGAGCAGTCGGCATCCACTGCTTCCACTTTCAGGATGTTGTCATACCTCTTGCCCTCAATAACAGCGGCTTTGTAGGACTTCTCTTTAAACACCGGGGCATACTCATTGACATCGTTCACCTGGATATGCACCGTTGCTCTGGAGACAGAGTAGCAGCCAATTATTGGCATTCAGCAGCGTCAAAACAAAAAGCGAGCCAACGACATTCTCTAGCAATCAACCAGTTATGGTTTACAGAATAGTATTAGTGTTCTAAAAAGATGCTGCAACTCTGAACCTGCATGTTTGCCTTTCACCCCTGCAAGGCCACCATTATTCCCATTATTCAGATAGCCCTTAGAAAACTAAGATGCAGACGAAGCTGACCACTGGGCCGCTGTCAGGGCAAACTGTATTTCAATGCTGGTTTTAAATGTGCTTTAATGTATTTGAACTATTGCTTTTCAACTAGCTCACTTTTATTACTCTATATTTTATAGTGATGTTTTTAAATGTTATAAGCCACCTTGAATTCCGAACTAGGAGAAAGGTGGAATATAAATACACTGAAATAACAGCTGTTGTTGTTGTTGTTGTTGTTGTTGTTGTTGTTGTTATTATTATTATTATTTTATTATTATTATTATTATTGAAACATGGAGGCTACTAATGTGTGGGTAGATAAGGAGTCCAAGTCCGAGATGTGATTTCAACCAACTGCCTACTTTATCTTTCTAGCTATTCCAGTACACGGGAGAGTAATTAAAATGCAGTTTGTTTGTTTTTTTAGATCAACCCACAGGAAATCATCCACTGATCCCACACTCCCCAGGGCCCTTCTACCTACTTGGGCAAAGGCAGACAACCTGCTACCCTCCATCCAAGCTGGTGGCCATCACTGCCCCCTGTGGCAGGGGGCTGCATAGCCTAACTATGCACTGGGGGTTCCTTGCCAGAGCCAAGTTGCTAAGAGTCTTGCTGCAATGCAACATCTGGAGGACACAATGTTGGACTACCTCTGTACTAGGGAGGAAGACACAGATGGAGTGCTATCATTTCCCCGTCAGAGGACGAGCAACACAGCTGTCTGGAATTTTCAGCTTCAAGCACCTAGGAGTTACATGCCTGGCAGCAAGCAATGTAGCAGTTTCAAGAAGGCACAATGGGGCAAAGGAACAAGTAATGCCTTGCATCTCTAATGCACATTAAACAGAGATAAAGAAGAATAGGGTTTGCAAGGCACTCGCTGTCCCTCCATGGAACATCCAAAGCTACTCTCATGTCTCAGGCTTTGCAAATGTGGTGACGGTCATTTATTTTCCCTACTATAAATGGCATCTAATGAATCACGGGAACTGAATAAAGACAGGGCAATTGGCCTGGTCAGCCAGATTTGATAGCTTTTATTACAACTCAAGATTTATTGAAGTAAAGGCCAAGTGAGCTCATTTCTTAAAGGCATGAAAATTTGCCACCATAAAGATGACTACAATAGCTTATATTTAATAGGAAAACCTATAAAGAATATCTGAGACTGCCTCTCGTACTCAAAAGTTATTACAAAATCATGTGACCCTTATCAGTAAGCAAAACACAAAATAAATCAATAGGGGATTGAGCTTTGGAAATGCAAACGCTGTCTGAAGGGCCAGTTTCATTTAAAAAATAAATAAACATTATTATTTCATACAATCGAACATCAATATTTAAAGCCTTTAATTTCAAAACTTGCATAGAATTAAATAATTTTACTATTACAGAGCAAGAATAAATATAAGAGTTAAAAAAGGATACTTGGGGCTGATGTCTGACTTGTTCTTCATTTTGTTTAAAGCTTTTGACTTTTCCTCATTTGTATTAATTTTATGTCCTCATAAACACATGTAATCAATCCCCTGTCCTGAAATTCCCATCTCTCTTTTGAGATATTAAGTTACTTGGTTCCATGGATTATTCTCTCTCTCAACTTCTCTACCCCCATAGCATATCTGTCAGCTTACCAATATTTACCTGCTCCCATGCTTTATTAGATATAGTTTATTAGGCTTCTGTTTTCCACCCCACGCCTTTGCATAAAGTATTCTAGCCACTGAAGTTATGATATACAGAGCATCAGTCTCATTCACACAAGAGTTTTCTTTTCAGCGGGAGCCTAAGTAGGTGTACAAAAAGATCCACTACATATTTTAGATTCCTTGAACCCACTGTTTTGTTTCCCATCAATGAACAAATGCTTTTGGCTGGCTTTGCGGACATGTGAAAGAGAACAGTGTATATAAAGACTGCTGTGTGCTAGAGAGGGGGGGAATTTTTGCATGCCGTGGAAAAAATGGGACCCTATGTATACATACTGCACATCCAGGATGGGCCTGTTCCATACAACATATTAAAGGGTCTACAGCATAACGGCCCACTTCTGTGTATTGGAGAAGAGCACTGATGCTTTCATTCATCCATTCCATTCTTAGGCTGCCCATCAACCAAAGCCTTCTGGACCATGTTAAGAGCAGCTGGGTGTCAGCAGCAGCACCCTGCCCAAGCTGTACAAGATATGCACAGGAGCAAATCCAAGAGGTACATGTTAGAGAATGGGATATGACTACGGATTTAGAGATCCAAACCTTGTTCCAACCCAATGCACATCTGGCTCTTTTAGGCATGACAGGTGTATGTACTGAATCCTTTTAATCTGTCTGGTCCTGCTGTAACCAAGTACTATGAAGAGGCTTTGGGTGTGCTGATGACATTAAGCTCTCTAGGGAAGAAGTGGGAGGAGGGTCAGTGGATTCTGGGTGGGAAGGGGAACCAATGTTTTTGAGTTCTGAATACAGCACAGTTTTTATTCTGTATATTTTCTGTGTTTGTCCTGAAACAATAAAAGTTATATTTTTAAAAAATGAAAGCAAAGTGATGCAATACAGTGGAACCTCAGGTTGCGAACGTGATCCATGCGGGAGGCACGTTCGCAACCCGCAGCGCCACGTCTGCGCACGCGCGTGACGCAACTCAGCACTTCTGCGCATGCGCCAAAACCCAGAAGTAACGCACAACCCGAGGTATGGGAAGGCATTTGGGAAAGGGCCATAGCCTAGTGATAGAGATCCCACTTTGCATACAGAAGGTCCCAAGGAAGGATCAATCCCTGGAATTTCCAGATAGTGCTGGAAAAGACTCCCTTGCCTGAAACCCATGAGAGCCACTGCCAGTCAGTGTATACAATACTGAGCTAGATGGAACAACTGGTTTCATCTATTAGAGGAAACACACAGAACTGCTGTATTTTAAGCACAGAAATCTTTGAATTTATGCATTGCATTTAGGGAAGCCTGAGGGAAAAAGAAAATCTCTAATAACTTTTGTCAATGCTCAAGCAGTGATAACAATGCAGAATAGACCTCAGCGCCTAGGACTTGCCGATCGCATGGTCGGCGGTTCGAATCCCCGCGGCGGGGTGCGCTTCTGTCGTTCGGTCCCAGCGCCTGCCAACCTAGCAGTTCGAAAGCACCCCCGGGTGCAAGTAGATAAATAGTGACCGCTTACCAGCGGGAAGGTAACAGTGTTCCGTGTGCTGCGCTGGCTCGCCAGATGCAGCTTGTCACGCTGGCCACGTAACCCGGAAGTGTCTGCGGACAGCGCTGGCTCCCGGCCTATAGAGATGAGCGCACAACCCTAGAGTCTGTCAAGACTGGCCCGTACGGGCAGGGGTACCTTTACCTATTTTCATCCAAGGAATGTTGAAGGGTATAGTTTAGTCCAGGCTTCCTCAATCTCCAGATGCTTTTGGCCTACAACTCCCATGATCCCCAGCTAGCAGGACGAGTGGTCAGGGATGATGGGAATTGTAGTCTCAAAACATCTGGAGGGCCGAGGTTGAGGAAGCCTGGTATAGTCCATACTGACTGGCAGCAGCTCTCTAGGGTTTCAGACAGAGTGTCTCTACCTAAGCCCTATCAGGAGATGCTGGGGCGGGACCTTCTGCATGCAAAGCAGATACTCTAACCACTGAACATACCTTTATTGACCTCTTTCCCTCCTACCCCACGTTTATTATTAAAGCCCAAATCATTGTTTACGACTGCAAAGGGCCTTGAATGCACTGGCAAACAGGCAGCTTATGAATGTGGCAGAATGATTTTAATCAAGCAGGTAATGTATGGGCAGATCAATGCAATTTAGAGTCCGGGTGCAGCTGGGAACACTTCTTGTACCAAGACCACCCATTGAGCATCTATCACTGTCGCCAGCCGGTTTTAATTCATTCATTCAAGAGCTGACTACAAAGTAGAAGAAACCGCATCCTGTCAGAAGGGGAAAAGATGCCTAAATCAGAACCTCCCACCTCCCTCTCTCCCACGCTGTACTTACTTGTGGGATTTCTTCATATTTGCTCCGTCTGGGCCCTTCCCACAATCATAGGCCTGGATGGTGAACGTGTAGTCCTTCTGCAGCTCACAGTCCAGTTTCTCTTTGGATCGGATCATCCCCTCCCCGGTGGATTTATCCACCACCACCGCTTCAAAAGGGACATTTTGGCCATGGATTTTAAACCCACAAATCTCACCTATGAGATTCAAAGTAATTCCAGTTAGCATTTCCAGGTAACAAAGCATGAAACAGAAGGGTGGTTTTTTTTGGTTTTGCTTTTTAAATGCAATTGTATGTGTGTGCAGCCAAGGGTTTGTGAGGGTCTGTGGACAAAGCAAAGAGGCAACTGTGCTTTTAAAGATGGGTGAGTTCCGGGAACTTTGTTTTTAAAATAAAAATAAAAAGGCATACATTTTGCTTTCCAAGCAACTGGTTTTTTTACTTTGCATCCATTCATGCAGGAATACAAAAAGAGAGAGAAAGAGAGATGTAGACAGGCATTTCACAGGAGTACTTGAGATGCACTCTAGGGCAAAAGAGTAAGAGATCTTAGGGGAGCGAACAGCCAAGGCCACGGGGTGGGGGAGATATCTTCTATGCCAAGCTACTGGGAAATAGCTGGGCAGCTTTGCTGGATTTTGACCAGAGCAGGAGGTTATAATGCGCCGTTACAAAGTCGGGAGAGGGAACAGGGGGAAAAGATGGAAAGAAAAGCTTCAAGGTATATAGAAGATTCAGCACCACAATTAACATAAATTCTGTCAATTGATCAAAAGGACAAAGTCTTCCTGTGCAATGTACCTGGCGTTTAAAAAAAAAAAAAGTCAGGGAATCAGAATGAACTACTGAATGAGAAAAGGTAGAAATACCAACTTTTTCAGGCATCCATTTCAACCTACTAACTTAGAACTGTCCTCTATACTCTTACTTTGTGGTTCAGCCCTAAACCATAACATAAATAGAAGAGAGTGATATAGGCCAAGTGCAAGGACAAACTATTTCTACTGTTGTGTCTACGGTTGTGAGATTCAGGATGCCCCACCTGCTCACACACTCTTTCCCCTCGGCTTCCTTCTTGCACATAATTGCCTTCTCTCTCTCCTTTTCAGAGCTAACCATAGCACAGAGTTATGTCTCCACTAATACTACAAGCACAGTTAAGTTTCAAACTAGAGTGTGCAAGCCTACAGTGGTTATACCACTTTGAAACTAACCATTGTTGCTTCAGTACAGATGTAACCAAGCACCATGGTTAGCTTTGAAAAGGGAAGGAAAGCTGGAAGGCAAGGGAGGCTGAAAGAATAAACATGTTTGTGGGTATCTCCATCTCCAAGATTACGAATATTACACCTGCATGGGCTACAACTAAGTCCAGCTTAGTTGTATCCAGCTTAGTTGTATACAAAGTGACCAACAATCTATACCATGAATTGCTGGTATGCAGTATACAATTCGTTGCTTCAGTTGGCAAAAGTTTGGTATCAATATATGACTAGAACACCCCCAGAAAGGGAAACTATTAGAGAAAACACTCAGAAAACACATTTACCAGAACTATACACAGCCTAGGTATTAAACTGCACAGTTCAAATGGATGTCTGATTTACCGATATTTCTAGCCAAGGGTTGGTTACATAACATTTTTCTATCAATATATTTTGAGGGTGGTGGGGTCGGGGAGGAAAAAACTGGGATAATAAAATGGGGTCAAAGAGCATGACAGGATCTTCTGTTTAAGTGCTGATTCCCCATTTCATAACCAAAGTTAGTGGGTTAATATTCATAAAAGGGGGATAGAAAGAACCCTTTATCACCTTCTTTGGTGACTGTCACCTCAAAACTCTCTAAAGGGAGAAAAGATAAACCCAAGTCAGTAATACAGGAAAGACTGAAAAGGGAGCAAATAAGGAAAAGGTCAAAGATGTAGACATTTACACAGAAAACCTTCGAACATTTCTCTTTTAAAAAAAATCAGAATCAAATGGTCAGAACCAGATCTTCACCTTACTCCTTTCTTTCACGTTCAGAGACACCAAAGATGTCATTTCACGTTAACACATTTTCAACATCACTCATTTCCTTCTTCCAGTACTTTGCAGTTTACATACTTGTTCTGAACTATATCTATATTTAAAAGAGATCTAGGTTGACATCCTATGCCAACCTACCTAGGACCAAGTCCCACAGCCACCCCAATACATTGCCTATTGTGTCAATATCATATTCACTTGTAGCAGGGAAGCCTTCAACACTTGACTGGTTGAGCTGATGTGGCAGTGCAGGATGTGCAGCAGCCCAGGTGCTAAACATTCTGCAGTTAGACTTCTGTGAGGGAAGCTGAAGCTGTCAGTTTGCCTGGGATTAAGAATCCCACAAGGGGGGGGGGAGGCCCACAAGGGGGCAGATGGAGGACTCTGAAAGCAATTCTGGGACACAGGGAAGGTACAAAGGCAGGGCATCCAACATCAGCAAACTAAGAAAGAAAAAGTGGAGGTGTGTAGGTAGGGAATGAGGCTTGAAGGGCAGAGGAAATAGGTGTGATTTTCCAGGAACGGCATGGTAGGTAAAAGTTGGCCCACAGGCTGGAGATTAGAAACATAACCTCATAGAAACAAAGGAAGCTGCCTTATACTGAGTTGGCTCATTGTTGTCTGCAGACAGGCAGCATCTTTCCAGGATTTCAAGAAAGGGTCTCTCCCAGCCAAAGAATTGAACTGGGTTTTTTGAATGCAAAGCATATGCTCTACCCTTGTAAGTTATGTACCTTCCCCACTCCTGGTCTATCTAGTCAGAAACACTATGCAGTCATGTCTTGCTGTCTGTTATGCTACAGGACGGCAAACCACACCATGGGGAACAAATGTGTCAGGTCTTGCCCAACAAGCATTAGGAAGGCACGGCTGCAGAGAAAGCTCGGCAGGGTGCAAAGTGGGCTGCCAAAGCGTTTGCTGAATGTTGAACCATGGCTGCCTGCATCTCTAGCTCAGCTGGCCGCCAGGCTGTGCAACTGCTGCTGCCAGAAAGGGTTGTGGACTTGTCACAGCTCCACCAGCCCATTAAGCCTTCTGCTTTCCAAATGCAAGTGAGTCTGTGCAGCAGAAGTAGCAATGCACTTCACTTTAAAAAATGTCCACTCATTTAAGAAGTTATACATGCCTGTTATCTAAAGGTTTTGTGGGTACCAAGAGATGCCCCAATGGGAAGCCTGCAAGCAGGACCTGAGCACAAGAGCAGCTTTCCTCACTTGTGAATCTCAGCAACTAGTATTTAGAGGCACACTGCCTCTGTCAGTGGAGGTAGAACATATCACTGTGGCTAGCAACCACTGATGTCCCATGAGTCTATCTTAAAGCCATCCAGGTTGGCAGCCATTATGCCATCTTGTAACAGCCATTATATGCTGTCTCTGTTAAATGTGGAAAAGCCTTGAAAGGTGACACATGCTACTTCTAAATGGATGCTTGCATGAGGCACTACAACTACCTCTTTCAATAAAAATGCATGAAATAGGAATGTCCTATTAAAATTAACTGGACCCAAATCACTGCCAAATCAAATCAACTGGACCCAAATCATTGCCGAAACACATGACTTTTTTTCTTAAAGCGTCTTGATTTTCAATTAAGACCCACTCAATTATTCTGCCCTCATCGGCCAGGCACAGCAAATATTGCCCTCCTGCGAAAGGAACTCAAGACAGTATACTTGGGAAGTCAATGGGTCACTGAGGGTACAAAACCTATTGTTGCACCCCTGCAAGTAGACTTCAGACAAGTTCCCCAACCAGAGGGCTGAATACAAAAAGCTCATGAAAATGCTAGAGTACCAATAGTTCTGGCACATGAATGAGTTTCAAGAACAATTTCCAGAGGGAATGGTAGCTGTCTTAGCTTCTTGCAGCAAAAATCAACTGTCTTTTGCTATCTTAAGGACAAGCTGTGTTATGGCATAAACTTTCATGACTAGTCATGAAATGGCAGACTGGTGACATTTTATTGAGCACTGCAGAGATGACGGCATTATCACCATCAACGAGAAACAGTACTAGACAGCACAGATATTTGGCATTGGTAAGCTGATTAACTCAAGCAGTTATCTCAATTTAACTCACAGGGGATGGCACAGAACTTCTTGATGAACTGCAGTTCAGCTATTTCACATTGTATTCTTCTTTTATCAATAACTGCTTGTGAATAGTTTCCTGTTCCACTAAAGATGTTAATTTACTCAGCACTGGTGAGAGGATCGTATTATCACCAATCTTCTACTGTAACAGATTTCACTATTTAACTTACATTTAAAGTTCTTATTGATTGCTGTTTGCAATTTTTACATCTCCTTGCCACTCAATTCCCACCTGAATGATTTTCTCCTGTACTAGGTCCAATGAAAAGATTATGTCATAATAAAATTTTGTTACGCCTTTAAAAAGGTGCCACAATACACTCTGTTGCTTTTGCTTCAAAAACACTATGCTTTCTTGAAGCAAACATTCCCATGAAAACATTAAGAGCCTAGTCTATGGCTGCAGGACGGCATGATGGCAAGAAGCCCAACAGCGAAGCGGGGTGGGGAGGAGGAGGGGGGGAGAGACAGACAAGAAAGAAGTGTGTTAATGTGACACAGTTGCCTGGGCTGGCTTTTGAAAATAAAAAGACTGCACAGCTCTGGGCCACTTTAATTGGTCTCTTAAACTCCTTTGTCAATGCCAGTCAATGCCAACCTTTGCCATGAGGCGATTCGAGCATCACCCTTCTTGGCATCCCTCTGTCAGAACTAATCTATCCAGGAACACTCCTTGATTCTCCAAACATTGACTGCGGTGCTCAAGATGCACTGAGAAACTCTTTTTTTTCCTTTTTCCACACTGGCCAATCTTCACTTTCATGTGAAGCACATGAGCAAAACAAAATTAACAGGCAAATATTTGGAATTTACAGCCTGGAGTATTTGAAATAGAAATATTTCTTTGAATTCAACTCAGTTACCCTGTTCCAACCCTGTTCTACATCGACCCTGGGGAGAGGGAGGACAGAAACAAGCATTTAGCCAGACAAATTCCAAGCATGTCACTAATTGGGCTTTGAAGTATGGCACTCATTTGGCCACTCGCTGTTCTACAGAAAGGCCAGGAATTTCACCCAAACAAACATTTCTGAACACATTAGGGAGTCTTAAAAAGCAACACCCATAATCTGGCCAAAAGGAGTGTTTTTGGGACTGTTCTGCATATTCTAATAATTGAACAGACAAGAGGTCACAGTTTCAATATGTGCTCCAGATTTCCAGGGCACAGTTAATGGGTATAATGTTTCTGCCAGAGTTGCACAGTCAAAACACTGTTTAAAAACAACAACCAGGGAACCAGAAAATACAGCTTCTTAAAACAATGCTGAAATACAGCATTCAGCATTGGATTTACCTACAATCAAGAAAAGTAGAAGGTCAAGATTGGAGCAGATTCTGGGTTCTCCAACCAATGGACTGTGCCCTCCGTTAGAAACAGCTACACTTTTGATGAACTGCAGTCATGCAGGTGTATTCCTCACAGGTACACATAATTGGAAGTGATGTGACCTCAAGCAAAGGTCTTCCACAGAGTGCTCTAGTTTTGAACCTCTGTGGTGCCTTCCCACTCAAACAAAGGTACTTAATACCAGATAAGAGTACTGGCCAATCTGGTCCCTTATTATCCACTCTAATTGACCTGATCCAATGAATTGGAGATGCTGTGGAGGCTGGACCTGGAACCTTCTATTGCAAAGCAGAGTGATGTACCACAGAGCTATGGTCCTTCTTCCCCTTCCAGAGGTAAGTGATACCTTCCTATGGTAGCAGCATTCTACACTATAGTTCTTTCTACCTTCAGAGATGGAGAAGATGCCCTTTAAGGAAGCTTGCTGACCATTATTTGTCTGCTCAACAGTGGCACCCACGGGACTGGTAGGCCAGAAAGCAGCCAGGCAACGGCAAATAATTCTAGATTTTCCCCCATCCTCCTCCCTGCTGAATTCTACCAAAGGGCAACACTGAGGCTAAGGTAGAGGAAGCTGTCAGGCAGGACCAATCCCTAGGCTGATTGTAAGCAAGAAGACAGGCAGGGGCTGGTTGAGGGCAGTGCCATATTCACCTTAATGGACCACCCCCCACTGTTTAGTAGTGGCAGAGGACAGCCCCACACCTATCTATCCTAAACGTGACAGTTCCAAGGTTCTGGGGTAGACACAAATAACTGTCTAGTCTTCAAAAACTAGTCTGTTCCATCTGCACTCCAACCTCATCTGTACACAGATGAAAACAAATGACAGCTGGAAAGAAAAACCCAATTTGAAGCCACAGGCCTGATAATTCAAGTTATTGTTTCATTTAATTTTCATATCACTTTTAATTTGTATACTGTACCACCTTTCTAGGTTTACAAGGCGGTTTACCAGCTGAAGAAATAACAAAACATACAACAAAGATCACACATCTTATAGCACTGCAATTCAGTAGAAATAAGCCATAATAAAATATGTGACTTAAGTAATCCATTAGAATATAACTACTGTATACTGTACTTAAAAATTAATTCTCAAAATATCAGCAAATAGTATTAAACAGAAATTCACTCTCAACAATTGCAATGAATCATTTATTAAATTATAATCAATGAAAATAACAGCAAAATTACAATATATAAAATGCCACACTATATAAAATACATGTATACCAAACCTTTATACCAAGGCAGATTCCTCCTAACATTCCTGATTAAATGATGTCAAAAGCTCTCCCTGCCCTAAGCCCAATATTACCAATTTACGAATTAGCCAGCAAACCTAGTTACAGGAAATTATCCATTCCTATCTGTTAATTGGAACTGACAAGGCCAACGCCCCTCTCTGATCACTGACTCAAGCAGGGCTGTTTGCTTCCCCTCTTTGCCTATCAATTAAACTCCCATACTACACATTTCGCCAGCTGCAGCCCGGATGGCAGCACCGCTCACTGCTCTAAACAAACAAGGGCTGGCAGCACAGCCAGGAGAGACGCAGACATCAGCAATCACTCACCGGAACATGAGCTTCCTATAAACTGCAAGTGGGGAGAGAGGAAGGAATACTGAGAGAAGGCTTAAAAGAAGGCTTAAATTTTGTGGGTTATTTTTTAAAAGACGAATCCACAATGCTTAGACATGCTGCACACGGACTTTTATATCCTGTATGCAAGCACTTCCCTTAAAATGGAGACTTAAATCATGCACAATGGGAAATTCCTACTTTTAACACACCACTAATATAGGACAGTGTGGAGAATTAACTGGGGGAAAAGGTTATAGCCAATGCTAGTCCTACTCAAGAGCAGATCCAATGAATTTAATGGACATGATGAACTTTAGGTCCATTCATTTAAATGGGACACAGCCCAAAGTATTTACTTCTTCTTGGAAGTAAGCAAGCTATGCGCACAAACTATATTAAAGTTTCTGTTTAACTCCAGAGTTTTTATCTCTCTCTCAGTTTTGAGAGAGAAGACAACAGCTTATCTCATTACGGTTGCTGAGAATCGCAAGTGAGGAGAGTGCTGTTGTTTGGACTTATTATGCATGGCCACTGAGAACAGGACGCTGGACTAGATGCGACTTTGGTCTGACCCAGAGCCACAGGGCTCTTCTTATGTTCACCGCACCCATGGGAGCATTATTTTTTAAACTGTAGGATATGGGCAGAGGAACATGTGGGCTTTGAGATGTTCCTTGACTACAACTCCCATCATCCCTGATCACTGGGTCATGCTGGCTGGGGCTGATGGGAGTTGGAGTCCAACAACATCCAAGTTTACTTGAGAGATCACTGTACTCCTTATGTACTCAGTAGTTCAGTGCATTATACAGGAGAATTATGCCCCAGAATACCAGTTGATGGGAATCGCAGGTGGATAGGCGTGCTGCTGCTGCTACATGCATGAATATTCAGCTTGCAGGCTTCCCACAGGCATCTCGTTGGCCACTATAAGTACTAGCCTGGTCCAGCAGGCTTGTCTTACATCCTCATGTCCTAGGAGCAAAGGAAGCTGCCTTATACTGATTCAGGTGCTCTACTGCTAAGCTACAGTAAGGACATGATTTGTCTGCCTAAGTCTCAGATTCAGTTATTTGTAACTACAGATAAAAGGGTCTTGGGCAGGGCAGCTATGCCCAGCCCTTAGCTCTCCTTCTGAAGCAAGAAGCATAGCAAACGTTGAAACAATAAGGAAAATTGGACTGCAAACTGTTCCTGAAGCTGAACAAACTAATCAAAAGAATCCCCACCCCCACCCCTTTAAGCTCTACAATAAAGCCCATGTTCTCAATAGAACAGACTGATGTGTGTTTGAAAACCAAAGTGTGGCAGGTTCGTACGGGTCAGAATGAAATATAGACAAAATAAATGCAATGAACTTGCTATCTTAACATTTTGGCTGGTTGTGAATATTGCCAGACTGGTTTCCCAATCAGGGACTTGGTCCTGTAAAAGATTTTACTTAGCAAAAGGTTTATTCAGACAAACCACTAATTAAAAGCTTACGTTAATAGCAAGGAATAGACTTGACACCAAATGGTCTCCTGCACATAATCTCCTTATGTCTGATCAATCAAGGGGCAACCTATGGGATGTGTTTTTTAATCCCTTTATTGACTAAAGTAGACTTTAAAGCAAGTTGCTGATGATGGTAACAACCTAGCAAAACAAAGTAGTAGCAGAAGAAATTGTCCACAGGTTGGAACTGTTCGATTTCTTAGTTGCCCTTCACCATGAGATCCCAGGGCAGGCTACAACAATTTAAAATTCAGTATTAAAAACAGTTTAAAACAAATTAGTCAAGGCAATAGGCTGGGTCTTGTAAATCTATATATCTCAGGTGTCCACAGTAAAGAGATGCGTCTTCAGCATTTGACAGAAACTATATAATGGTGCTAGATTCCCCTGCATGGAGAGGGAATTCCACAACCTAGGAGCTGCCACAGGGAATACCCTCTCCTGGGCATCCACCCCAAATTTCTGAGGGCAGTGGAATTATCAAGAGGCCCCCCTCTGCAGTGGAATTACCAAGATGGTCTGTTGGGAAGAAGGAGGTCTTGCAGATATTTGGTAGTTGTCCAGTCCAGCTGCTTAACCCCAACACAGCCCCCTTCCCTGTACATAATGATACGTGCCCAGTTTTTCTTTTCAAAAAGAACTCCCAACAGCTGCTTCATCCATTGTCAAAATGCTCTTCAAGTTCCCACAACAATTATGGCGAATGTTCTTCTCCTCTCCAGTGTTAGAAACTCACTGATATATAAGCCAATCGCCAAATGTCACCTTAAGCCAGGGTTACAGTCCCCACAATGGTATATTTGGCATCATTCCCCCCCTCCCCCCAGTGTGGTGTTTGTTGGTGTTATTATTAATTTCATTTCTATACGGCTTTGTATTGTAAGAAAAAAACCTCAGTGGTTTACAACACATCAAATCAAACAATACAGAATAAAACAAATTCAAGCTTTAAGGAAAATATTTCAGATCCTTCTCTGGGTGACATTTTGCTTTCCCCCTATTTACCTACTTAATTTACATAGTTCCTCCACAGCGGAAGTGCTCTAGAAAGCCAGTGTGGTAGAATAAAGAGTGTCAGACTAGGACCTAGGAGATCAGGGTTCAAATCTCCACTCAGTCATGAAGCTCATTGGGTGACCTTGGGCCAGTCACAGCCCCTTAACCTACCTCACAGGGTCGTTGTAGGGATTAACTGAGGAGGGGGCGAGCCATGTGCTCCTTGGAGGAAAAGGTGGGATATAAATGCAATAAATACACTCATCTGCTTTCTTGCTTAAAGAAAGCTAGAGGGTCCAGCCAGATGGAGATGTCAGTTGCCAACCTGGCATCCAGAGATCTCCACATGGTTGCAATCGGACCCACTCCAGTCATAAAACATGCCTGGCTAATTTCTAGCACTGCTCCCCTCTGCACAATTAGTGTCAGCTCTCTCTCTCTGCATGATTGTTGTGTTTCTTCTTGCATTAGCACACTGGAAGTAGCTGCACAGTTCCAGAAGGGAAACCACATTTGTTGCTTTAGCTGCAACAGACTTCACTGGCACAGATCCTGACTTGTTAACAAATTATCACTGGGTATCGCATCCAAAACAGCACAGAACCCTGTGGCACCTTTAAAGATTAAAGGGTTTTATTATGGCATATGCCGTCATGGAACAGAGGCAACATCAGACTTGTTTTAGGATGTGGACTCTCACTGAGAAAAGCTTATGCCATAATAGACCTGTTAGGTCTTCAAAATGCCAGAAGCCTCTTGTAATTTTAGCTACATGTTGAATCTTGTCTAAATAAAGTGGAACTATTCTGAAACATGCATCCAGAGAACAGAAGACATATTATTTCTTCAATCTTTCATTTCAATTAATGCAATCCTGAATCTATTAAATCCAACACTTCTGCAGTAGACCATAGACATAACTGTCTCAAATCTAGTTTAGATGTTGTTCTCAGAAGTTGTCCTACCTTGCACAGGCAAACTGTGGTTTGTATCTAATGCTAGTTCTACTCAAAGTAGCCCCACTGAATTTAACAGTTTAATTTGGGTCTGTTACTTTCAGTGGGTCTACTCTGAGTACACCTTAAGTCAGATACAACCTTGTGTTTTCCCTCATTCCTGGGTGTGGACTTTTGTACTTGTCCCTGTCAAAGACTGTATTGGTTATCTCCCCAGCTCTGTCTAATCATTTGGAATCATTGGTTTGGCATAACAGCACATTAGACTTTAGTCTGATGAGTGCATTGCCACCTTACATGAGTGATTTCTGGCCCAAATTTCTCACACTTTCAAAAGACACACAACAGTTAACAATAAAATACCAAGATGCCCGTACCTGCAAAACGGAGAGGTGCATCCTTATCCAGTGCTATTAATGGGGGGTCCAACAGTACTGTGTTGTCGTTTTCTGTAACTATGCCATGGTAAGTTGTTTCAATCCACGGTTTGTGCTTGTTAACTAGGACAGAGAGAGAAAAGCAAGGTGAAGATTATATTAAGAAAAAAATTCTATTTACCGTATTTTTTGCTCTATAAGACTCACTTTTTCCCTCCTAAAAAGTAAGGGGAAATGTGTGTGCGTCTTATGGAGCGAATGCAGGCTGCGCGGCTATCCCAGAAGCCAGAACAGCAAGAGGGATTGCTGCTTTCACTGCGCAGCGATCCCTCTTGCTGTTCAGGCTTCTGAGATTCAGAATTTTTTTTTTTTTTTATTGTTTTCCTCCTCCAAAAACTAGGTGCGTCTTGTGGTCTGGTGCGTCTTATAGAGCGAAAAATACGGTATTTAAAAGTGTAACAGATTGTACCCAGCTAAGTCCTACACAGATTCAACCCAAATTAGCCATTTCCATTATTTCAATGGCTCTACGTTAGATACAATGTAATGTTTTGCTGCTATACGTCCATTTGGGGACACCATGTTCACCAAAAGGCCCCCATGAAGCAACAATTTGACAACGAAGATGATTCATTTTGAAGTAGTTTACAGAGTGTCTTTTTCCAGCATTCAAGAGGGACCGAGGGACCAGATTATGCCTACAGCAGTAATTTTCACACTGGTAGTGTGAAGTCATGCGTCAAAGCTAATCTGGCCCAAGCTTTGTGAGAAAAATGGAAATTCTTACCATGAACCTCTATGGAGAGCATTCCTGAAGCTTGGCAAGGGAAGAAGCAGGCCTGTGATTCTGGCCACAAGAAAAGGAGATGCAGTAGGTCTCCCTCCTCACATCCCTCCAGCTGCAGGAATGCCCCCCAGGAACCCATGGGAAAGATGACCCTTCACATGCCTTCTCAAATATCTGCTCACCTAGTAGAATGTTGTTACATGTTATGTTTGCTGAGCCCTGTCCTACATCATTCATTTAAACCAAGGCCACATTCCCTTCTCAGGGCCACATGCTAGTGGCCAGTGGTAGATGGGGCCAGTAGCAAAAGTGGACAGAACAATGAATGCAAACTTTGTCTCGTGGACCATTTTCTACACACATTTACCCAGCTCTCTGTCCTCTTTCCTGCCAAGAAAGTGGTTATTATTGGAGCTGAAGGACACATTCCAGTCAGGCAAAAGCACTCGGGATGCAAAGCAGGGCCAGTGAGGTATGTGGACTGGGGAATAGCTCCAACTAAAGAGAGAGGCCTGGTTCCCCGTTGCTGCTGTAAACCTAGACAGTCAGTCACAGATAGCAGGACAAGATATGCCCTATTGCTCAGTTTTTATGTAGATTACAGCAGCCAACCAGGAATTTAATCAAGTAATGCACAAGGTGTCCCTAATATGGCTTGTTTTTGGACATGAACAGAATGTTAATGCTACAGAGGCAACCCTGCACACCGACTCCAAACTCCACAGCAATGTGCTTTCAGTATTTCTTCTAATCCAACTGGAGCATATAAAAGCTCCTAAACTTGCAGGTGAAGACTAAAAACTACTGAGAAGCTCAGTGAGATTTCTTCCGAAGTACGTTATGTGTGGCCTTACAGCCTTAAAAGCAGGCCTTGTGGAAGCTGTGGCTTTCCATATATGATTGGACCACAACTCCCATCATCTTTGATAGCTGGTCACACTGGCTGGAGCTGATGGGAAATGAAGTCCAGCAAATATTGGAGGTCCACAAAAGTTCCCTATCACTGCTTAACATCAATGCAATGCTCCCTATATCAAACATGAAGTCTACTGTTCTACATTTAAACCTCCAATAACATGCCATATACTGCCTCTTCTACTACATCTTAGCATCTTCAACTCCCACCGTAGAGTTACCAAAAAAGAATATTTAAATGCAATTTTGAAACAAGTTTTATTTGCATTATGTTGAATACTGCCATGCCTAGCCATGACATTGTGATAGGCATGAAGGCCTCAGAGGATGAACTTGACACCACTGAGAAACAGGCAGGGACCCGTAACTCCAGTGCTGAAGATCCCCTTGAGGGGCCCTCTGGGTTAACACCTGAACAAGAGCCTCATGACATCAAATGAGGAGGTGGAGCCACACCCCAGTCCACAACAGCACCACAAGATTTAGGTCCCTGCAACAGCACAGCAAGCATCCACAGGAGTCTGCAGGTTACTCATGCATAAGTAATCCATGATACTCCTTCAGGGCCATCAGCTGTGGTTAGGGTGTGGTTTAGGATGCCCGAGTATATAAGGGTTCCTTCTTGAACCTTCCAGTCTCTGGCTCCTGGTACACAACTCTAGTTACGCCTCCTGGTTGAATTGCACTGTGTAGACTACCTTGAGATATTGACCTTGGATCTTTTTTCCTTGGCCTTGCTTCTGGATTCCCTGTGTATGGCCTTGGTTTGTTTGGACTGTGCTGCACCAGAAACCCTGTTGGTGCTTGTAAGTATTTTGGTGAGAAGTTGAAATTTCTGGGATTTGAATGAGTTCTTGGAGTGTGACAGATATGGAATCTATACGCACCCACCTACCAGTTATATGAAAGTTATGGTGTTGTGCCATACAAAACTGTAGGCCTGACTACAGGTCAGGTGGTCTACAAGCTCTGCACTGTACCACTATCATGTCTGGCATCCAAGCTGCCACTTGCAACTTAGGCTCAATTCAGACATCCTGCTTAACCATGGTTATGGAAGAATCAGATGCTGTGGTTTGACATGGATTTAAAAAACAGTTGGCACAATGTCTGAACAAACAGTCACAGGCATCATTACAGAAGCCGTGTACTATGGAGAAAGGGATTAATTTATGAAGCTGAAAGGACATACCATGCAAGCAACTCTAATCTGTGGCTTCCTCATTGTACTTTTGAAAACTCCAGCCACAGAGTGGGTTTTATCTGAACCCTAATCAGCTCAAGCCAAGGTCTGACACGATGAATGAAATGAGTCACAGCAACAGCCACTCTTGAAAGTGCGAAATAAAAATGCCCTTTCACCCATCATGAACAGCAGGAGCCAAGCATTTAAGAGGAGTCAAGTCTTTCATGTGTAAAGAATTATATTATTTTTGTCATTATTGCATAAATTTGTAGGTGGCAGGGTTCCCCACCCGCACCCCACAGAACAAATTATCTAGTTGATGTGACCTACAGGAGAACACTAGAACAATTCTCTATTATGCAGAAACTCTTATCTTGGTCTTACAATTTGATTAATAAATCATCTTTTAGAAAGGTTAATATGATTAACTGCTTTTCAGGACAGATAATGTATTTAAAAGAACCAGATTTTTTGGTGTTATTGGAATTGGATTATTATTATTTAATCTCTTGATGTTTTCAACAGAAAGCCTGTTAAAATGCAATCTGGATATTAATACAGAGTAGGTTAATTATAACTTATTCCTGTATTTAAAAGAGTAAGGGTGCCAAATTTCAAACTTCAGATGAACATACCTTCTTGCACAAGGAATTATCAGGAGGGCAGTTTTACATCTGGAGGTCATAGTTATTAAATTCTAATCCCATCTGCCCACTGGGTTCAGGGTGGGAACTAACCATTTAACAGTACAATAGTAACTCTTGTTTCTGGATGTTTAAAGGCCCTTTAAGCAGTCTGAGATTCTGCAAGAGCAGCTGTGGCAGACCGTAACAAAATTTTTCAAAATTCTTAAAACTAAAACTAGATGTCCTTAGCTGTCTTGAATGTCAAACATTCTGAGTGGGAAGGGCCCAATGAAGTCCTCTTATTTCTCTCCCTTACTGGCCTTTGGTCTGCGCATGGGCACATGGTGCATGCAGTGCACTGGCTAATTCAGAGCCCGGGATGTTGACACATTTTCTTGTGTTTCATCATGTTCATGTAACTAGCTAGACTGCGTAAGTGAAGCATGCATGCATGGGTACCCTCATTCCTGCAATAAGCAGGTTGCTACAGCATAGGAATCACAGAAATGCAGGGTTGGAAGGACCCCAAGCATCAACTAGTCCAACCTCCTGCAATGAAGGAACCACAGCTAAAGAATTTGAATCCATTGGATTTGTATGAATGCATACAGGTTCCAAAGGCCAGCTAGGGATGAGCAGAAATGGAAGAGGATTCTACTAGGTCTTACACAGGTCTCTTTCTGCAAGGGGGAAAAAGTTGTGCCCTGAGTCATTGAAAATGAGACAAACTAACCAAACCAAATTTCCAAAATTCAATGCTTTTATGTCTACACTTCATTCCAAGAGACCTAGTATCGATAACCGGGCTATCTAGAAAGAAAAACCAAATTAGGACAGCAGGTTGCTATTTGGTACAGAACTATTTAAATTAATGGATGTGAGTAACTTAGGCCAATTACTTTCAATAGGTTTACTATGAGCAGGATTTGGTTGGATGCAACCCAACAGAAATTTGAATTGGTAATATGCTTAAGAATTTCCCTGTTCGTATTCCACCCCGAGAGTCCTCTGGCATATACGAAGGTTGTTGAAACATTTAACAAGAACGTAGAACTAAAAGCAATCTCTTTCTCAAAAGGCATCAACCAAGTCACTTAGCCAAGTCACTGCTAATCTCCTGTCACATAAGCAAGGATAAGTTGTGTTGGTTTGCTTGAAATACAATATTCTGCCCTACCTACATGAGACCTGCCAGAATCTGCTGCATGTGCCCTGATAAGCTATGACAGCGTTACACCCAAGCTCACATTTAATCCATCTGAGGAAAAGAATTGTCCTTGACACATGAGCTGCCTGCAGCCTGAAATTGACTTTTCATTTGGAGCTGACAATATTGAAAGTAGATTCAAAACCCTAATTGATGAAAAGCCTGGCTTTCTTCTTAAATAAGTATTTGAAAGGGGAGAACACATGACTTCAAGAAAAGAGCAAGATAAAATGTACCCTTTCCTTGTTCTGGTTATTTTAAAATGCAATCACCACCTCTTAAAAAAGAATGAGGACTGTATACAGCAGGCTGACAAACCAACTACTTAGAAAGCCTCCTGGGATAAGTAAGGATCACCATCAAGCACCAAGGAAACAAAGATTTTTGTGAATTGGTAGGTGGTCATTCTTCCCTGTTCTGGCTAACAGAGTCACATAAAGGCTAAGGTACATACTGATGAAGAAGTAGGCTAGTGCGTCTGACAAGCATGTAACAGCAAAAATACTAGGAGAAATTGACAATTAAAAGCAGCAGCAGAGATCAGTCGCCCCATTCCAAAATCAAAGAGGCCCTCACAGAATATCTAATTCATCATAGATGGAGGATCCAGAGAAATGACTTTCCCACAGAGGTCAAGGTTCAAAGTTAGTTTGTATGGGAGAAGATGCTCTTCTAGTTATGTTGGACACAGATTCTTATTTCGGACCAACTAACATTCAAGATGCAATGTACAAACTTTACATTGCAGGCTGCTCCTCATGCCTAGATACTTGTGAAATTTGGTGGCGGGGGGGGGGGGGGATGTTTCATGATCACATGGCATTTGCCAAACTTGAAGCTTCACTAGACAGTGGCCCAGTCAATCAATCCTGTTCAGGAAACACTGCCCTCAAACGTAGAAACTTTGGGACAACTGCCTTGTTGTTGTTGTTGTTGTTGTTGTTGTTGTTGTTGTTGTTGTTGTTTAATTCATTTGTTGCCATGATTTGTTGTTCTCAATAATAATAGTAATGATTTTATTATTTATACCCTGCCCATCTGGCCTCTGAGTGGCTACCAGTACATATAAAAACATAGTAAGACATCAAAAACTTCCCAATACAGGGTTGCCTTCAGATGTCTTCTAAAAGTTGTGTAGTTCTTTTAGATGGGACGGCATTCCACAGGGAGGGCACTACTGCCAAGAAGGCCCTCTGCCTAGTTCCCTCACTTCTCTCAGTGAGGAAACTACAAGACGACCCTTGGAGCTGAACCGCAGTGTCTGGGCTGAACGATAGGGATAGAGATGCTCCTTCAGGTATACAGGGCCAAGGTCATTTAAAAATGGCTGTTCTTGCCATTTTTATTGCTTTTTAAAAAATGTTTTACAGTTACTTATATTTTGTGTCAGATCTGTCTTACAGAATACCTGGTGTTCCACCAAAATGACTCATGGAGAAAGAAATACAGAAATATTAAGAAAGATGTTAATGCCAGAGAATCTTCTGAACCAGCCTCATTAGATAAGCTTGGAAGGAATAGTGGGGTTGTATCCAATATCAGTCCTACTCAGAGTAGATCCACTGAAATGAATGGAAATGGATCACATAGGTTCATTAATTTCAATGTGTCTGCCCTAAGTATAACTTGATTGGATATAACCCTGTGTTTTACATGCCTTCTAGTTTTTGATCCTTCTACAATTTTTATCACTATAATTTCTCAACTCTTGCTGAAGATTTGTCAGGCTGAAAATGTGCCCTTCAACTGGTTATTAACATGTAATTCCTAATGATCTTTTAAATTTATTTTTAATTTGATTGCTAGCTAAAATTATTTTTAAGTTGATTGCTAGCTAAATTTAGTTTTAATTTGATTTGCTGTGTTTTTGTGTTGAAATTTTAGCAGTCATCAGAGAGATGCTTATACACAATAATGGTATGTACAATTCTATATAGGTAGGTATATTAAACCTACACATAATTTAGGTGCACCATAGTTCTTTTTTAGGTGCAGGTAATGGTCATGCAGACTGTTACTTGAAACGTAAGATTAAAAAGCCCCACTAACTTGCATAAAATTGTTCTACTGGTTCTTTGCCTTTCATCATGAAAATGTTACAGGTTATCTTTCCAGCAATTGTGAGGCTTCGTAAGGTTTTATATCACAGCTCAAGAGACAGATTATTTAAATTCCTCCTTTTTTGTGTAATAGAAAGTCTAGCAGCTACAAGAAACCAAGTTAGAGTTCCCTTGGATAATTTATAATTATAATTCTCAAAATTATATTGATATTAGTTTGCAGGTATTTTTTAAAAGAACAATTATATTTTTACTGGGTGCTCTGTAAAGAGCAGAGATGATGATTATTAAGCAACTATTAAGGCTATAAAGTAGCACTTATATATAAAGCCAGGATTCACAGAAGCTGCTCATAAACTCTCAACCCCACTAATACAAGCATCTTTGAACATTTTCAGAAATGGCTTGAGCTCTTGAAAACCTCCCATGGCAGAGAATTTAACAAGAATTTAACAAGTCCAAATGAGCACAGGAAGCTACCCTATCATGAATCAGGGCATTAGTCCACCTGACTCCATACTGTCCACATTGGCTGGCAGCAGCTTGCCAGAATTTCTAATAGGGGACATTCTCTGCCATGCCCGGAGAGGATGGGGATTGAACTTGAGGTCTTCTACAAACAAAGCAAATGCTCAGCTACTGAACTATGGCCTTTCCTATAAGGCACAGGAAGCAAAGTAAGACAATTTGGTCCTGCCAGTTCAACACACTGACTGGCAATTGCTCTCTGAGATTTCAATGAAGCAGTCTTTCCCAACCTTACCAGGAGATGCTAGGAATGGAACCTGGAACCTTCTACATGCAAAACAGGTGTTCTACCAATGAGCTTTCCTTGTTGCAAAGAAATGTAACATGATGCTACATCAACGGACCAGTGAAGAAAAAGCTCTAGCAGAGGTCAAAAGATGGTACAGGTTTTTCAATATGGGGCACTTAGGCACCACCATGTTACAGAAGATGAAATATTTCTATACACTTTGAGAGGACTTGATGATGATGCCCCCCCCCCATGTTTTCAGATACAAAGCATTTTAGAGTAATCAGCTCCAGTAGCCAGCACAGGTTTCTTTTCAGGAGGCACAATAAATATAATTTTAATATGACATGTCAGCTGAAATACTGCAGCTTTTGTTAGCAAAGTAGTCCTGAGAGATTAAAAGCAAAAAAAAAAAAAAAAGCCATCTCATGCCCGGCAGATATGTTCTGTAATTAAGATCCAATGACAACTTTTTCTCAGCACACTGAAAACAACACTAGCCTTTGTCTATTCCCCTTTTTCTTTTAAAAGGTTAATGCAGCTCCTTTGGAAAGGTGAAACCCTTATTGATTAGGTTAAATACTGGATGGCTCTCTGGTTTTTACTGGCAATCAAGGTATGTTATTTCACTCCCTTGTGGTTGTTTTTGTCAATATGCAAGGGATAATCCTCCAGCAGCTTGCAAATCCTGCTTCGGGAATTGGATCCTGCTCTGTCAAGCTATCACATTCTTCCTCCACCAATGCCTTCTTTAGAAGGTCAAATATTCCTGGACCCTTATTCCTGGGTTAACACTTTGCTTAGCAGATCAAATGCAGGGTACCTGCTTTCTGTGGAGAACCTTTACTACTGGCTGGTCAACCTTCCTTCCCATCCACCCAAATCCACATGCAGCTCCTCCTGGAGGTCTGATAATTTTTTCTCTTGGAAGCAAAAGCAGCTGGAAACCATCACTTGAGGAGGCAAGCTTTCCACCCAGCCCTGCTCCACAGCTACCTGCACTCCTTGCGCCCAAGGAAGCTGGCCTTTTCCCACCACTGGCCAGCAGAGAGAAGTCTCCCCCACCCACACTATTTTGTTGGAGGGGGAGAATAGCCTGGGGCTCTGGGGAAAGTATACATGGCTCTTCTCCCAGCCACCATTTTATTCTTACAAGTAACACAGTGAGATGAGTTAGGCTATGTGCGTGGAACTGGCTCAATGTCATCTAGTGAGATCCATTACAGAAGGGAGATTTGAATGTGGGTCTCCTTAGTTATTGTTGGCATCCTTCTGTCTTGAATGGAGTGTGCCTCCAGGGGTGCATTAGTAGCACCCACGTGACCTCCCTGGGGCAGTATGTCTGGAGGGTTGGGGCTGCCTAGACAACAAGACCCCCCCCCTCACTGATGTGGTCCAAAGGAAAGAATAGCAATACATTTGACACTAGCTTGGCTGCAGGAGCTACTGGAAGGAGGAGTACATGGTGCCATCCAACCACCTTAGATACTCCACCTCAGTACTAGCCCAGCATACTGACTACTATGCCAAACTGTCTTATCATCCTCTAGGGTGCCCTCCAATGCAGCACCCTCCAGGTGTCCCTAAGACTACAACTCACTTCATCCTGGCTAACTAACCATGCTGACTGGGGCTAATAGGTGTTGGAGTCCTACAACAATTGGAGGCTCCACATTATCTACCCCTGCTCTGGTGACTGGGAGGCTGCTATACATACCGCCCCCACCCCAATGTATCCCTCTTATAAATTAACTTTTTATTTAGCGTTTTAACTTTTTATTATGGATTTTAGTTATCAGCTGTGAACCAGTCTAAGTTGAAAAGTGGGGTGTGGTACACATACACAATCCGCCCCATTTTGTAAAATCCTGCCCCCTTGCTTTCTCCTTTAACACAATTCTACCCTTTTATTTTAGATTTTGATTAGCACAAGCAGCTAACTCAAGTCAAGGAAAGCAAGGACAGTCCAACTTTGCCCAACCAGCTTAAAATTGCCCCAAAACATCTTAATGTAGTTAGCTGCCAGGGCAAAAACACCTCAGCTTTATGGGAACAAGGACTCACCCATCAAAGCACTGACTCCACGCACACAGGATTAGGCCACTGCCCAAGTCGGTTAAAAAGCGACTCCTACTACTATTAACACTTGGCTCAGAGAACAAGGGCATGGATAAGAGACCAGCTTACACCCACCCCGCGAAGAGATACTGGTTATTACCTCTCCGCATTTTCTTCTGCTGTCACAGCTATTCTGAGCATCCCATCCAACGTTACTGGACAGGCAGAAGAACTGCCTGATCTAGTTCATCACAATGGGTGCCCATATGCCTTTCCAAGCTTTGCATTGACAAAGTCAGGTCCTGTTTGTTGCCTTCCAATGATGTACACCCAGTTGGCCACTGTGAGAACAGGGGGCTGGAACAGATGGGGCACTGGTTCTAAACTCCATCGCCTGTCAGCCTTAGGGAGCAATCAAAAATTATGCAGATTATATAAGCTAGTCTACTGACTGAAAGTAAGGGCTCTTCTAAGACCCATATGGGTCAGTGGTGGGGAATCTTTTCAAATTCAAGGGCAACATTCCTTCAAGGGCAACCTTCCAAGAGCCATATACTAGTAGTGGGTGTGGCAAATGGATGCAGCACTCACCTTAGTGGCTTTTGTACTCACCCCCCCAATCCTGTCAAACAAGTGGTAAAAAGTGTTTGCGGTTAAGATTAAGAAACAAGCCACCAGCGGAAACCACATGAGTTGTTCATAGTCCACAATGACTTCCTGGGCATGACTAACAGACTAGCTTTTGGCCCCAGTCTGTGATGGAGAGAGCCTAAAAAGTAGAAACTGATGCCCATTCAGCTAAATCAGCAAACAGTTCCAGCGCCCTACCTAATCTATTAAATCACTGCTGAGCCATTTCAGCAGGACGTGAATTATAAAGTGACACTCACTTTTTAAAGTTCTGCACTGCCCATTAAAGCATCTGAAGGTTGAAACTGGTCTTCCACCCCATCAACAAACTTCTAAAAAATACATCTAAAAAACTTAATGTTTAAAGAAAAACACAGCTGAACACCTAAGTTCTAAAATTGGAACAGTATGGATAAAATTGGTTCCTGTGCAAAGAGGACATGCAATTCTACCCCACCCCCCAACACATGAATACACACATACACACACACACACACACTTGAAACATTTGATCAGCCTGCCATGGGCTTAGCCAGGATTTATGTTGGGGCACAGACTTTATGCTGGGGGGGGGGGGCAGAATCTCAGTTAAGTATTTTTATTGATTTACTTGATTGGAGGGGCACCTGCCCCCCCCCTTGGCTACACCCATGCAGCCTATTCAGATATATTTGCCTAAGAATGTTGTTGATGGCCTTGAAATACTTTTCTTTTTATCTCCTTTTCTTACCTGCATTTTCCTTCCAGTGAAAGTAAGATGAGCCTGTGGTGTAATTTTGATATATGTATTCTTCTTTCCCAGTAAGCATCCGATCTCAAGCACCTCTCTCTGATCCCTCTTTCTTCTGCTTTTGTATGAATGTTATCGGTGAAGCTTGGGATTATATCCAACTATGTTTTTACTTGGAGCAGATCCATGGAAATTAATGGATCTAAATTTTATATATTAATTTCAATTGGACTACTCAGAGCAGGACTAGCATTGGATACTCAGGAACATTGGGCAAAAAGTTCCTACACTGCAGGAGGTTGGACTAGATCAGGCCCTCCCAATCTTGAGTCTCCAGTTGATTTTTGACTATAACACCCATCATCCCTAGCTAGCAGGACCAGTGGTCAGGGATGATGGGAACTGTAGTCCAAAAACAGCTGGAGGACCCCACCCCCCAAGTTTGGGAAACTCTGAACTATAGGATTCTCAAGGTTCCTTCCAACTTTACAATTCTATGATTCTACACACCATAATGCTTCATATTGCAATGTCTGTAACTGAAAGACAAAAATCATTTAATGCAAAGATATTAAATGAAGCTCATTACACAGCCATGGAAATAATCCAAGACCTGTTCGCTTAGTCACCCATAGCAAATAAAGAGTCACTGCCAGGCAACCAGGCAGTGATTGCTTGAGGAGTATTGTCTCCTTCATTTTTCCTACCCCCATATGACACAAGTGAGTTGAAAACATTATTTTTGCATTGGGCTATGCAAAAGGTAGCTTTGGCTTTATCGTATGTCTCATGGGGACAGATTTCTGTGCATATATATCCCTCCAGATTGTCCCCTTTAACGTGCAGTTTGAAAGAAGTTTCCCAGGCCAAACAAAAGCATTCTCCTACCGTATTCATGCTGTGCTAACAAATGGAGGACTGAAAGAGCAGAAACAAAAAGAAGCAAACCTGAGTAGAGCTGCTTTCATCACCACAAAGCAGCTAACAGTGAGAAGCGTTGTCCATTTTAAAAGCACGAAGGGCCCTGCCAGTAATTTAGATCCAGCAGCTTCACAACATTCTTCAACAATGCAACAGACAGGGGGAAAGTGTTACTGATTCTGAAAATGGAAGCTCTCAGGTAGATGTACAGCCCTCCTCCAACTTCGTGCTCTCCAGATATTTTGGGCGACAAATCATCAGCCTCTGGGCACCAAGTTAGCGAAGGCTAATATAAAATGTAAAAAAGAAAAGTAATATAAAAACCCCTCCTTGTCGGATTGGAAGCCATTAACTCTTTGCTAGTTCTGTGTAAGTTAGTTCCTAGGATTGAAAAGCAACACACACATTTCCAAGCCTCCGGCTCTCCATAGCATCCTGGACATAGCTATAAATATATGTGGATACCACTGCCGGATCAGGCCAAGGGCCCATCTAATTCATCAGCCTGTTCTTACAGAGGCCAATAAGATGCCCTTTTGGAAACCCGCAAGCAGGACCTGAACACAAGAGCCCTCTCCCCTCTTGTGGTTTCCAGAAACTGGTATTCAGAAGCATCATTTCCTCTGACCATAGAAACAAAGGCCTGCGTTCATACAAGAATATGAATTAATCTGTTTGGCTTTAAATAAGCCAAGTAAACCTCCAAAACAAGACATCTAGGAAAAGCATAGATAGCTGCCTTCTACCGAGTCACAGCCTTGGTCCATCTGGCTCAGTATCGCCTACACTGACAGGCAGTGGCTCTCCAGGGTTTCAGGCAGCGTTCTCTCCCTGCGCAACTTGGGAGATGCCAAGGATTGTATGCGGGATCTTCTGCTCTACCACTGAGCTACAACCCTTCCAAAATATCCTTCTGAAATATTAGAGCCTTTCCAGATGATGGCAGCCATATGAAAACAGTAATAAACCACACTATGCTAAATGGGAAACCAGAGACTGTCACCAAAGAAAATCCTTGCACAGCCTTGAATCTCTTTGCAGCAATAGAGCTTCCATCACTTCCGGGTTCGCAATAAATAGCACAGCCAATTGAGAAAGGCAACTGCCATCTGGCCACATTTAAAGTCAGGCTATAAAAACTCAGCAACTGTGCTCTATTTCAAGTATATATAAAATCAGCCATAGGAAAAGAAACATTTACATTTTAACAGCAAAATAACTCCCAAATCACATTTTTGGAAATTTGAACCAAACAAGCAAGAAAAAGCCAGATATAGGACAATGTAGCTTCAAGGTAAATTATCTACAGATGAGCAATAAGGCAGGCAAAAAGATCACACAATCCTAGCACAGTTGTCCACATATACCTATTTCTAGTCATTTGTGACACACTGTTCATCTCTATCAACTCTCCTATACAGAATACAACACTAATAGCAAATCACAGGACATTCATCTTTACATATTTGTCTAAGCATATTACTAGGGGTGAAAACTGGCACAGAACTGAGCTGTAAAATTGTTTTAAGAATATACCAAGGGGACAGCAGTTGTCCCAGAGTTGCAAATAAATCCAAGAAGTTTACTGGTCCACAATAAGCCCTTACTAGCCAAAAAATAGGCTCAATACAGTTTTCTTCAAGTTTAATTTCAGAGAGGGGAGGTATGAGAGGACAGGAGCCCATGAGTGCCAAGGAAGGCCTTTCTGGGCAATTATGCACCCATGAGCGCTGTGTTGGCAACCCATGGCATAAATCAATATGCAATGAGGCAGTACTAAACTTCCCCACTCCCTTACTAAAGGTTTCCCACCTAGTTATCAGTAGGAAATTGTTGGTGATTTCCAATGGCTGTTTACTTGTCCATGTTATTCCAAATTAAATTGGTATGAGTGATCATGTGCATATTGCATTATTAGAGAGAGTCCTTCTGGCATAAGGATGCTCAACCTAAGGTCATTTCTCATCCATCCCAGGCTTTTTTGTCTTCTCGCTGTCACATACACACAAGCACGTGCACATACTCTTACATAACTGCTTTTCTGGAATTTGTCTTCATATTTATTATAGCAATAAGCTTTAAAGCAAGACAGGGTTCTAGTGCAGCTGCACAAAAGATATTGTTGTTTAGTCATTTAGTTGTGTCTGACTCTTCGTGACCCCATAGAGCAGAGCACGACAGGCACTCCTGTCTTCCACTGCCTCCCACAGTTTGGTCAAACTCATGTTAGTAGCTTCAAGAACACTGTCCAATCATCTCATCCTCTGTCGTCCCCTTCTCCTTGTGCCCTCAACCGCTCCCAACATCAGGGTCTTTTCCGGGGAGTCTTCTCTTCTCATGATGTGGCCAAAGTATTGGAGCCTCAGCTTCACGATCTGTCCTTCCAGTGAGCACTCAGGGCTGATTTCCTTCAGAATGGATAGGTTTGATCTTCTTGGAGTCCATGGGACTCTCAAGAGTCTCCTCCAGCACCATAATTCAAAAGTATCAATAATTAAACATTCAGAAGACTGTCACAGGAGGAAGTGTTGCCCGTTGAATAGAGTACCATAGTTCAGTGACAGAGTATATGCTTTGCATGCAGAAAGTCCCAGGTTCACTCCTCAATGGCATCTCCAGACAGGACCAGGAAACTCCCCTTGTCCAAAAACACTGCAGAGAGCTGCTGCCAGTCAGTGCAGAGTAGACAATACAGAGCTAGAAGGACCAATGAGCTGACTCAGTATTAGGCAGCTTCTTGTGTGCCTATTTAAAATAAGCCCTTTAATTCAAAAATATGGGGACTAAAATCTTGCTTTTTAAAGAAGGAGGCATAGCTCAGTAGTGCAGCAACTTCTTTGCATGCAGAAGGTCTCAGGTTCAATCTGCAGCAACTTCAGGGAGGGCTGGAAATGTGCCCTTGTCTGAAACCGTGAAAAGCTGCTGCCAATCAGAATACAGCAGGCTTCCTCAAACTTGGCCCACCAGATGTTTTTGGCCTACAATTCCCTAGTTAAAAGGACTAGTGGTCAGGGATGATGGGAACTGTAGTCTCAAAACATCTGGAGGGTCGAGTTTGAGGAAGCCTGGAATAGAGGACACTGAGCTAGATGGACCAGTGGTCTTGTTCAGTATTAGTCAGCTTCCTATGTTCTTAGATATGAAGAACAGGAAGCACCATAAAGACCAACATGTTTATTCTGACATAAACTTTTGTGGACTGATCCAATAAAAAACATGCATGGTAATAAACATGTTATGTCTTCAAGATGTCAGAAGACTTTACTGTGTTGTTGTTACGTTGCAACACACCAACCCTCTGGAAATAGCTACAGTGAATGAAATTTAAGAGACAAGCACAGTTGTGAATCCATTGGGATGAAAACTAAACATTTCCACAGATGATTGAAAGGTTCAGTTTTTATCAGCAAAATACCCCAACATCACCTGTACCACCTTAAAAATAAATCAGTTTGAAGTCAAATGGGTTGTGTCCCATGTTAGTCCTACTCAGTGTAGACCCATTGAAATTTAGACATGACTAAGTTAAACTTCAATGGGTCTACTCTGAGTAGGACTTAGTGAAATGGATGTCTATAAAAACATTTTAAACAGCACATGTTTTAAACAGCAATTAAGCCATCTCACAATATGATTGGGGGGAGCTCCGGCTCCACATTTAGGGAAAGAAACATTTGCAACCCCAGAAACACAATCTGCAATGCGTCCTTACTTCCCAGCTCAAGGCCCAGCGATAACACAAGAGCTGCAAAAGGTTAAACAGCTGGAAAGGTGTGAGAAGGGATTGTGTTTGCTTTAAATGACAGAAAGCACTCTCAATGAAATTGCAGCGGTTTAAGGTTCCCAGAGATTCAGTAAGGTGTCCAATTCTCTGCATCTATTCACAGCTGACGATCAAAAAACCAATTCCACCATCTAAAATACCATCGCTGCTTGGAAAGGGGTGGGGGGGAATCATACTCTCAACAGAGAAAGAGCTTTTGCAAGCCTAGAGACAGACAGTATTTACACCATTGTTAATCTCATCAGATTGGTCCAGTTTAACCTTGCCTTGCCACAAGCAACAACGCTGTCTCTTATCATCAAAGGGACAAACAGAAGTCTAGTTGGGAAATAATTTGCGGAGTGTGAGAGAAATGATTTGCATGACAAAAACAAAGAAAGTGTGTGCCTGCAGAGAGCTGCTGCGGACTCCCTCCCCCCACGCACAAGCAGTGCCATTATACCCCCCACATTCCATTCCTCCCTGCTAACCCAGATTATGAGCCAAAGTGGGCAGCGGAGGACACAGCCTGGACAGCCAGAATCGCCCGCCAGATAAAAACACTGGCAGTCTCTCTATCTGGGGAGTAAGCAGGTTTTCTTTCCATCTCCAACATGATCAGGTTGCCCTATGGAATTTTTTCCTCACTGCCGGAAAAGGAGGGAGGGGATTATACCAAAGCAAAACAAAGCAAGAGGGAGGGGGGCACTGCGGGCACTGTGTAAACATTCTCCCCGACCCTGTAGGACAGCATATATAGGGGGCACCTTTCTGTCACCTTCCTCCATCTGTTCCATATGGCACCGTATAGACTTGAAGGGATAAGAAGCCCATCACCACCAAGGGCACTGTTATTTCCTTCCCCATTTGCACTCTGATCCAGATACACAGAGCATATGATTTGGGGACGTGATTAAGCTTTGTTAAATCCCTATAGGGGAAAGGAGCTCAACATACAGGAATGCAGGAGGAGGAACGGCATAGGGTGGTATAAAAGAGGCATCACTGGAGAAAAGAGTGATAGATGGACTTAACTTCAGAGATAGATTCATGGGCACAGGCGATTAAATTGTAAAACTACAGAGTGAGGAAGGCTATCCATCATCCCCTTTCCTGAGGGGGGAAATAGTGCCCCCACACACTAGAAAGAAGTGAAAAGGTGGGGGGAGCGATCTTCCTAAGCCCCCCCCACCTCTTATCAAAAGATGCCCTTGCATGAAGGACTCCACACCTCCAAAGTCAGATGTATGGAGGGAAACAATTCCTTTGGCAGGGTCCGGAGTCTGGGTCCTTCAAACACATGTGCCTTTCTGAGATGGTTTAAAACCAGAGGAGATGAAAGAGGAATAGAGGAGGCAGAGAATAGCTTTTATACAGAATGTGAAAAGGCCAATGGTGGTCCAGAAAGTACATTTGGATGTAAGAGCGTGGGGTGGTGGACAGAATACTAATAATTAATAAGCACAGTGGGGAGGCAAACATTTGCGGGGGGGGGGGAGAGATGCAGGAAGTACAGGCCCCCTAAGAGGACAGCTACAGGAAACAGCTTCAAAAGGACAGGCTGACAAATGCATGTTCGCCAAGCCATACTTAGAGGTGTCCCTGAAGTGGGGTGGACAGTATAAGGTAAGTATCCTGTGCGTAGGAAGATGCTGGTTTGGGGGTCTGGGAAAGTGCTTTAGAAAGGGGAAGAGTAAAAGAAACAGGTATGAAAAAGGTATTTGTGGGTTTAGGAAGTTTGTGTATCTATGTGTGCTTAAGGGAGTGAAATAGACAAATATTGGGGTGGAGAGATTTACTGCTAATGGCATGTTGGTGTTTCCTATGTACGTACTATGTTAAAAAGAGGGGAGGTATTCTGCTTAGAGGGGAGGAGGTGTTGCTATGAGGTGGGAAGATGGGATTAAGTGGAAAGGGAATCAAATCCACCACCCCCCCAAAAAAATACAAGAAAGTGAGTGCATGTATGGAAAAGAGAGTATTAGGTGTATTATGAAACAACAATGCTATATTCTTAATATAAGGAGGGATGTAGTGCAGTAGGGTTACATCATTTATTAAATAATGGAATGTTATAATATCCTTGTTAATCAGGGACTATGAATGATGCACTGTATTATAATGGACAATATAAGGACAAGGATAAAATATTGCATTATCAAACAATGCAATATTAAGCACTATACTCTATTAGGTATTAATAGTCTTCTGGCTGAAAAGTGGAACCTAAGTACTTTAAATATATACTTTATAAATTATTCATTTTATTAATATATTTCTATTATTAAACGGCTGTGGAAGATTACATATAAAAGTATGAATATGCAATAGTGTCTATATCACTACTAAACAAAGCAATATTAAAATATCCTTATATTAATGGCTGCAATATTAACTTGTACATTCATACATATAGTATTACACAAATAATCCTATACGTATCCACTCAGAAGTACATTGCACTGACTTCCATGGGGCTTAGGATGAATATCCATCTTAAACGCATACACACCTATGAAAGCATACTACAATAATAAAAATATATAACATTATCAAATCATGCAATATTTATACTATGCACTGTCAGACAACTGCACTTTACAGAAAAGGACCCTTTAAAAATATCTCCTAATACAAATGCAGCAAGATCTAATGAATAAGAACACTGGGTGATATTCACACAGGGTACACTCATAGGAGACCCACTGAAAATAATGAACCTAAATTGCCCATGTTCACTAACTTCAACGGGTCTACTCCAAGTCCGACTAATGTGAAATGCCACCCGCTGTTATCATATTGTGTGCTGCAATAAGCATCCCAACACTGTTAAACAGACATCTTCCCATTAGGAATACAGAATGAGGCTAACAAATAATTACAATATCGCATGTGCAAAAAAAGGGGCCCAGTACTGTTTCAAGGCGGTTCTCCTAACGCAAATACAGCAAAACACAACACATGAATAAACCACCACCACCAATAAAACAAACAAGCCAACAAATCACGATATTGCACAGCGCGGTAAGTGACCCACAGTAGGTTCTAAAGAGCAATGCAATCGCAGCGCAGGAACAACAAACGAAGCAGCAGCATCACCTTCGTCGTCCTTATTGATCCTTTCCATACCAATGCTACGTTATTATCATCATCATCATTGCAATGTCACTGCTGTCTATATTAGGGCAACGCAAATCTTCTTTATATGCACATATGCACATACCTGTATCTATCCGTATACAGAAAACGCGCGCCCAAACACACATACGCGTCTATCTACATATGCATATGGATAGACATTTCTGCAATAAAGAGGGAAAGCGCAAACACTGTTACGAAGGTCTCCTTGGCAAGGCAAGTGCAGCACCGTGCTATCAGGTGCTATCAGTTAAGTGCAACGCTGAGACGTTATCCTCCTACGGCACTAAACGGGGTGGGGTGGCTGGAGACCTGGACACCCCAACCTATTTTTTTAAAAAATTATCTCTCTCACACACACAATATTAATTGTTGTTTTCCTCCCCCACCCTCCCCTCCGCCTCCTGGCTCACCTCGGGCAGCGCGGACCCGTCCGCAGAGCAGCGCAGCCAGGAGGAGGCAGGCGGGCGCCAGCCGGGAGGGCAGCATCTCTGCTAGGCCGGGAAGGCGCTTCTCCGCCTCGCCTCCTCCTCCTTCTCCTCCCCGGCGCCCCCCGACCGACCCCCCGTTGAGGGGGAGGGCAAAAAAAAAAGGGCTGAAGGAAACGGGGGGCGGGTATTAGCGATACTAATAACGACACATTAATAAATAATAGCAACGGTAGTAATAAATAAAAAGGGTGAGGGGGGTGTCCGGGGGCGGAAAATAAAAGGGAAGGGAGGAGAGGCAGCCGTTCCTCTCAGACCAGCCCGGCCGCCGCGTCTTCTCTTCCTCCTCCTCCTCAGCCCGGCGCTGGCTCCGCTGGCTTGCGAACTAAGATGGCGGCCCGCTCCGCTCCCTTTCGCCGCTCCCTCCCGCACCGGTTGCCAGGCGACGGAGCGGGGGAAGGAACCAACTGGGAGGGGAAAGGAGGGTGGTGAGGCGGAGGGGGAGGAGATACCATCGGGCGGAGTGGTGGAGGGGGGAGGAAAGGCAGAGGCCGAAGGAGCAGCCTAAGCTGGGGAGAAGGGAATGGTAGGAGAAACCGTGATTACACACACACACGCGCGCGCGCTAGAGGAGGAGAATAGAATCGTGGGGTTGGAAAGGATCCTGTGGGTCATCCATTCCAACCCCCTGCAATGCAGCAATCTTTGGGCCCAACGTGGTGCTCCCTTCCAGCTCTACATTTCCATGACTGGAGGAATCATTTTGCTGGGAGATCTCAGGCGCAGGTGAAAAGCAGAAAAAAAAGGGCGTGGAGCTGAAGTGCGGAACTATCTGCAGCAGGAGGCAATGATGGTCGTTGGCCACCTGAACCAATAACTTTAGAAGAGAATTCATGGGGGGGTCATAGCTGTCAGATTTCAGATTTGAAAATAAGGGATCAGCAGCATCACTTGACCTGGGGACAGTCTACGGGATATGTAACAATCCGGCGGGAAGCAGCGGGAAATGGCGCTGGAAAATTAATAATAATAATAATTAATAATAATAATAATTTATTATTTATACCCTGCCCATCTGGCTGAGCCTCCCCAGCAACTCCGGGCGGCTTCCAAACAAGTGTTAAAAACAATACAGCATTAAATATTAAAATCTTCCCTAAACAGGGCTGCCTTCAGATGTCTTTTAAAGAGAAGATAGCTGCTTATTTCCTTCACATCTGAAGGGAGGGCGTTCCACAGGGCAGGCGCCACTACCAGGAAGGCCCTCTGCTTGGTTCCCTGTAACCTCACTTCTCTCAATGAGGGAACCGCCAGAAGGCCCTCAGCGCTGGATCTCAGTGTCTGGGCTGAACGATGGGGATGGAGACCAAGGCCGTTTAGGGCTTTAAAGGTCAGCACCAACACTTTGAATTGTGCTCGGAAACGTACTGGGAGCCAATGCAGATCTCTCAGGACCAGTGTTATGTGGTCCCGGCGGCCACTCCCAGTCACCAGTCTAGCTGCCGCATTCTGGATTAATTGCAGTTTCCAAGTCACCTTCAAAGGTAGCCCCACGTAGAGCGCATTGCAGTAGTCCAAGCGGGAGATAACTAGAGCATGCACCACTCTGGCAAGACAGTCCGCAGGCAGGTAGAGTCTCAGCCTGCGTACCAGGTGGAGCTGGTAGACAGCTGCCCTGGACACAGAATTAACCTGAGCCTCCATGGACAGCTGCGAGTCCAAAATGACTCCTAGGCTGCACACCTGGTCCTTCAGGGGCACAGTTACCCCATTCAGGATCAGTGAGTCCCCCACACCCGCCCGCCCCCTGTCCCCCAAAAACAGTATTTCTGTCTTGTCAGGATTCAACCTCAATCTGTTAGCCGCCATCCATCCTCCAACCACCTCCAGGCACTCACATAAGGGAATTTCCTTCAAGAAAGGGAAGGTTGACAGATATGGGGGGGGGGGTGAGGTTATTGATGGCTGATAGCTGTAGTGGCTGAGCTCTGCCCCACAGCTGGAGGCAGTTGAGCTTCTGAATACCTACCAGTTGCTGGAAGCTGCAAGAAGGGAGGGTGCTCTCATGCTGGCTCCCCACAGGCATAATATGAGTGACCACTGTGAGAACAGGATGGTGGACTAGAAGGACTGCCAGCCTGACTCAGCAGGCTCTGCAGGGTTGTTGTTGCTTTAAAAAGAGGCATTCACCCTTCTTACATTAAAGTGGGCTTGCATCTGATGCTAGTCCTGCTCAGAGTAGACTCATTGAAGTTAATAGCATGTAGCCAATCTGTACCACCAGTGACGGGAGGAAGCAGGGGTATGATTATTATTCTTACAACAATTACAAAGAAATTGCAATCTTTATATAGCCGATAAAAACATGGAAAACGGGGGGGGGGGGGGAGAGGCTGATGGGCATCGCCTAATTTTAGGACCATTAGTTTCTATGGGTCTACTCTGAGTAAGATTTTAGACGCAGACAACCCACTGTGAGTGCTGCCCCCCCAACTGGAGAACCAAGGAACTGAGCTTCTGAGAATTTGGGGCTTTGCATGTGTTATAAGAATTTGAAGGTCTCAAATATAGAATAAATATTCATAAATGCACACATACCTAAATATTTGAATCATGTGATAGTATGGGAGAGCACTCCTGGAGCCATTTTGACTCTCCCAATGACCTCAAATATTCCTCTGCGGTAAGGGAGTCAAATGGGGAAAGCCTTCCCATTGCCTTTTTGCTTGCAAATCCTGCCTTAAGGGCATATTTGTGTATGAATGGGGTGAGCCTGTAACCCTGGATTCAGGAATCAAAGCATTACCATCACAAAAGAATGGCCAGGGTGCCCAGGTAATGTAATCAGTGACCATTATCAGGTATTCTGGCAGACAGGATTCCTGCTGGAGACCACCTCCTTCTGTGATGTATGTATGATGTTTTAGAGGAGTGGTCTTGGGATACAGGGTGGGCAATTTCAAAAATCTACATAACGGCTTGCCACCATTGTTCAGGGTTCTCGTCCCTTCTGCATGTGGTGAGTGGGGACCCTGTTGCAACTGTTTGTTCCCTTTAATAAAGATCAGGCTTGCTAGCCACTTTGCTTCTCAATATACTCTGGTTGGCCTCTGTTTTCTCCTACCGATAAGGAACCCATTTAAGGACTCTATACGGGCTCCGGAATACCCTATAAGGGAAAGGGAGCAGGTTTTTTCCCCTTATAACACATTAAAACCACTTTGTTCTTACTCATAAGTTCCACTTGAGTTCAAAGGGATATAAAGGTAAAGGTAAAGGTACCCCTGCCCGTATGGGCCAGTCTTGACAGACTCTAGGGTTGTGCGCCCATCTCACTCTAGAGGCCGGGAGCCAGCGCTGTCCGCAGACACTTCCGGGTCACGTGGCCAGCGTGACGAAGCTGCTCCGGCGAGCCAGCGCAGCACACGGAACGCCGTTTACCTTCCCACTAGTAAGCGGTTCCTATTTATCTACTTGCACCCGGGGGTGCTTTCGAACTGCTAGGTGGGCAGGCGCTGGGACCGAGCGACAGGAGCGCACCACCGCTGCGGGGATTCGAACCGCCAACCTTTCGATCAGCAAGTCCTAGGCGCTGAGGCTTTTACCCACAGCGCCACCCGCGTCCCTTCAAAGGGATATAGGATTGTGATATTACAGTTGTAGATCTACCTGGGGTAGACCCATTGAAATCAATAGGCATGACTAAATGAGGTCCTTACTATTTTCGACGGGTTTACTGTGAGCAGGACTTAGGGGGAGAGCCACTGCCAAGTGCAGACAGTTCTGAGCTAGATGGACTAACAGTCTGACTCGGAGTCAACTGACTTTCCATGTTCCAGAATGGTTGTGGGAGAAACCACAACAAAAGTGCTCACATCCCACTCCACCTAGAAGATGAAAAACGCCCCTTCTAGACCTTTGGCTCTATTAAATCTTTGAGCAAATCTCTGCATTTTCAGAGCAAGGTTGCGGGAGACACTTTTCCTTGGAAATAACCTCACATTTCAGTTGTGTTGTGTTGCATTCTAGCAGGTCAAGTTAAAAATAATAATAATACAGTGATGATGATGATGATAATAACAATAACAATAATGCAATATTTCCTCCCGTTTGCAGACAGTCTGCAAAGGAGAGGAAGGGGCACTGTCAACAAGAAATTCCAATGCTCCATCCATTTTGCATGCCCTTGCAAGACCACGTGGGGTTTGCTTTGATTGAAAGGCGGGAGGGAAGGGGAGAGGGAGGCAGAATAGCACATAGCAACTGATGCACTTTCCATTGAGCACAGCTTGTGTGTGAAAAGTGCACACAGGGGTGTCCGAAGAGGAGACAGCTGATTGCAAATCACAATTGCGTTACAAAACTCTTTATTGGGTTAGTGAAAGATCGCAGGAAATATTGCAAGACAGACACAGCGGCATCCCACGTTGCATTGTGCAGAATTTCCCAGCAGAACACAACCCCTGCTGAAAAGGGTTCCTTGCACACACACCACAAACTTAAAGCCCCCCCCCCAAAAAAAAAACCACCTTGGGATGAATCTTGGGGAGTGTAGCTTGTTGGGAATTGCAGCTCAGGGAGTGGTAGACTGCTGATCACAGGTCACTTGCTCCCTCTCAGCTTCCTCGCAGGTTTGTAGTGACAATAAAATGGCAGAGGGAATAATGTGTTATTGAGTTATAACGTTTATGTTTATGAATACATGTTTGTCCTCAACCCTATGCCCACAAGAAGTTCTTGAGATGAGCAGAAGAAAGATAGGATCTGAATGTCATAGCATGTACAGTTGACAGGTAGCAGCTCTCCAAAGTTTCATATACATAGGGGATATTCTCAGCTCCTCTTGAAGATGCTGGGGATTGCACGTGGGGGCTTCTGCACGCAGGGCAGCTGCTCTACCGCTGAGTTGTGGCTTTTCCTCTAAAAGTTAAGTAAGGTCACATCCGCACAACACACATTTAAAGCACTCTTATACCACTCTAGCGGTTTGTAAACAGTATCGAGAGTGGTTAGGAGATCTTTCACAGAACTATAATTCCTGGCACCCTTAACAAGAAAGAAAAGTCACAAGTCAGGGATGAGCAGCCAAGGGATGGAGGGCTGAGGAGCAGCCCAGAAGACTGTAAATAAGTAGGACCCTTATCTGTCCCCCCCCCTTTTTTTCTTTTGCTGGGGGGCAGTGGCTGAATTTACGACTAGCTAAGAACCGAAGAAAGGGACACGGGTGGCACTGTGGTCTAAACCACAGAGCCTAGGGCTTGCCGATCAGAAGGTCGGCAGTTCAAATCCCCGCAACGGGGTGAGCTCCTGTTGTTCGGTCCCAGCTCCTGCCCACCTAGCAGTTCGAAAGCACATCAAAGTGCAAGTAGATAAATAGGTACCACTCCGGCGGGAAGGTAAATGGCGTTTCTGTGCACTGCTCTGGTTCACCAGAAGCAGCTTAGTCATTCTGGTCACATGACCCAGAAGCTGTCTGCAGACAAATGCTGGCTCCCTCGGCCTATAGAGCGAGATGAGCATGCAACCCCAGAGTCATCCACGACTGGACCTAACAATCAGGGGTCCCTTTACCTTTAAGAACCTAAGAAGAGTCTGGTTGCTGTATCAGACCAATGTCCCACCTGGTCCAGCCCAGCATCCTCTTCTCATTGTAGCCAACCAAATGCCCCAATGGGAAGCTCACAAGCAGGATCTTCCGATGCTTTTTATCATGGAGAGTTATCACTCCTAATTTCTGGACCATTCTGGCTGTGGGCCAGTGTATAGAGAACCATAGAATTGCAGAGCTGGAAGGGACCACAAGGGTCACCTAGTCCACCCCCCTGCAATGCAGGAATCTTTTTGCCCAACGTGGAGCTCGAACTCACAACCTTGAGATCAAGAGTCTCCTGCTCAGCTAACCAAGGCTGTGGAAGAGGTTGGTCCCAGAGAATACCAAAGCTGACCATTCTTGATTTATACTGTGTTACCCTCAGTTTTCAGCTGATCGCCGAAGAATTGACGCTTTTGAATTATGGTGCTGGAGGAGACTCTTGAGAGTCCCATGGACTGCAAGAAGATCAAACGCATCCATTCTTAAGGAAATCAGCCCTGAGTGCTCACTGGAAGGACAGATCATGAAGCTGAGGCTCCAATACTTTGGCCACCTCATGAGAAGAGAAGACTCACTGGAAAAGACCCTGATGTTGGGAAAGATGGAGGGCACAAGGAGAAGGGGACGACAGAGGACAAGATGGTTGGACAGTGTTCTCGAAGCTACAAACATGAATCTGACCAAACTGCGGGTGGCAGTGGAAGACAGGACTGCCTGGCGTGCTCTGGTCCATGGGGTCATGACTCTGGTCCATGGGGACACGACTGAACGACTAAACAACAACAACAACAACAACACCCTCAGTTTTAATTTATTTGTTGCATTCCAGTCCTGCCTTTCTTCTGTTAGAACCTTAATGGGTGATGTAGCTAAGAAAAGTCCTCTTGCCTAGTAACCTGTTTTCACAGTGGCCAACTAGGTGCCCATGATTTAAAGCCTGCAAGCAGGATTTGAATTAACAACACTCTCCCCATTTCTGATTTCCCAGCAACTGGTATTCTGAGGCACAACGCCTCTGGCAGTGGAAGTAGAATGTGGGCATCGTGGCTAGTAGCCAACAGTAGCGCTGTTTGTTTGTTTATTTCTATCCCACCTTCCCCCCCCCCAAAAAAAGAGCTCAAAGGTGGTGGACACGGTTTCTCCCGCTCCTCATTTAATCCTCCACAACAACCCTGTGAGGTGGGCCAGTCTGAGAGAAAGCGACTGGCCTAAGGTCACACCCAGTGAGCTGATTGGGGGATTCGAACCCCGGTCTCCCAGGTTGTTGTCTAACAATCTAACCCCTACGCCACACTGCCTCCCCCTCCACGAATTTATTTAATTCTCTTTTAAAGCCGGTTTTGAGGGGGTACTGCAGCAGAAAGCATGGAATGAAATGCATTGTGCAGGCAGGCAACCAAAAATTCGGTGTTATTGAGACTCAGGCCTGGGCTGTATTAGTAGGAAACCATCTTGTTCTTTCACACTCCGCCACCACCAAGCTCACATCAATAATTAAGGTGTCTACAACTTGTTCATTAGCAAATGAGCTCTTTGTCTCCCCGTCTTCTGTAACAATTTTCTAATGAGGAGCCAAAGGAGGCAGGAGGGAGAGAGAGAGAGATGGAGAGAGACTCCGTTAGGCTTGATATCTAGAAACCAACATCCACCTTCCCCCCTTTTTTCCTCCCTGATTGGATGCCGCAAAGCAAGCAGGCCGAGATTATTTTTAGAGCAGCGAAATTATTCGCCACCCTTTCCCCCCCTTTCCACAAGCACACACCTACGAGCTGTTTCTCTCCCCGTGCGAAATAAATAAATAAATAAATGCGGAATATGCTTTAGAGCCTCTGGGATATTATTGTTTCCAGTTGGAGTTTTATTTTTAAATTTGTCACGTGCTGCTTTCCTTGCACTGGGGAATGGCAGATGGGCCCCAGGCAAACTTTTTATTTTTTATTTTTTTAAAAAAAGAAATCAATATAACAGATAACTTCCTGTGGCTGTCCTCCCAAAGTATCTCACCCTCCAGCGGAAAATAAAGCATTTTAAAAAACAAAGCAAAGCAAAGAGAAAGGGTGTTGCTCTGGTCCTATCCATCCTAAGTCTGGATCTTGCTGCTTTCTTGATGGAATGCAGAGGAGCCAGTCAAAGGGAATATCGTTTAGGTCTGTTGATTTATTTACCAGCGTGCATAGCTCAATTTGCCATGCAGATGCTCCCTGAAGGTGCTGAGTGCATTTCAAATGAGAAATAATACAAAATGGAAAGCTGCAAAAAGAAAGGGTTTTGTTTTTTTACAAAGAAGGGAACACCAGATAAAATCTATAACGAAACGGCAACAAAACAAGGAGCTTAAAAAACAACAGCCCCAAAACAATTTGCGAAAATAACGTAAGAAAAGTTTGGCAGCTGGATTAGGCCAGTGGCCCATCTAGTCCAGCATCCTGTTCCCACAGTGGCCAATCAGATGCCACTGGGAAGCTCAAAACCTGAACCTGGGTGCAACAGCAACTCGTATTCAGAGGGATAGTGTGTGCCGATGTGGAGGTAGCCTTTGGATTGTCAATAATGTTCTTTCTACTCAGAGTCGACCCACTGAAATCAATGGACATGATTAAATTAAATTCTGATTTAAACACATCTACTATGAGTAGGGTATGGGACGCAGGTGGCGCTGTGGGTTAAACCACAGAGCCTAGGACTTGCCGATCAGAAGGTCGGCGGTTCGAATCCCCGCACCGGGGTGAGCTCCCGTTGCTCAGTCCCAGCTTCTGCCAACCTAGCAGTTCGAAAGCATGTCAAGTGCAAGTAGATAAATAGGGACCGCTCCAGCGGGAAGGTAAACAGCGTTTCTGTGCACTGCTCTGGTTCGCCAGAAGCGGCTTAGTCATGCTGGCCACATGACTCGGAAGCTGTACGCCGGCTCCCTCGGCCAATAGAGCGAGATGAGCGCCGCAACCCCAGAGTCGTCCACGACTGGACCTAATCCTAATGGTCAGGGGTCCCTTTACCTTTACCATGAGTAGGGCAGCTGGCAGGTCTCGAACCCTCGGAGTTAGCAACTTCCCTTGAATGCGAAGACTGGCTCTGGCGGATTGAACGGACAAGATCAATAGTGGGTCCAACGGTCAAGAAGGCGGTTTCGGCATGTGCTGTAGAGGGAAGTGAGGCACAGATGGGACTCGTCGACCTAGGAAGGCGCCCATCTAGGATAAATAAAACTCTGGTCCAAAACCTCCATTGCCTTGTGGTATATCTCCAGGAGAAGAGGCTAAGGAGCAAGGGGGCTAAGGAACAAGCCTAGATTTCTTGGTAAGGGAAATTAAATTTCTTGGTTTAGCTGCCTCTAATGAATAAAATACTAAAACAGCCTTTATATAACATTTCCCAAGTGTTTAAAGCAGTTTGCATATCTAGTACAGTGGTACCTCGGGTTACAGGCGCTTCAGGTTACAGACGCTTCAGGTTACAGACTCCACTAACCCAGAAATAGTACCTCGGGTTAAGAACTTTGCTTCAGGATGAGAACAGAAATCGTGCCGCAGCGGCAGTGAGAGGCTCCATTAGCTAAAGTGGTACCTCAGGTTAAGAACAGTTTCAGGTTAAGAACAGACCTCCAGAACGAATTACGTTATTAACCCGAGGTACCACTGTAGTTATAATCCTTACACCATGTATAGGGAATCTCAAGCCCAAGGGCTGAGTGCAGTTCTTCAGATCTGTCTGTTTGGCCATGCCCTCCTCTCCCCAGCCATACCCATCTGCTTTATTCATACCCTTCTGAAGTGTTTTTGCCTGGCTGGAAGGTATCCTTGGACTCTAGCTTTTGCTTCTCATGGGTGTGCTCCTGACTGATTGAATTTTCATTTTATCTCACATATTTGGCTCTCAGGCCGTGGTTCACAACAGAAGCCGAACATACTGCCATCAAACATAAAAATCATAAAACGATAAACAACAGCAAAGAGTTTTAAAAGCACAAAACCAGAAAGAATTAAATTAAAAGGTTTTTTCAAAAGGCCTGGGGATAATAAAAGGGTCTTCCTTTGGTGTTGAAATGATATCAAAGTGGGCACCAGACTTCTATTTACTAAGGCCTTTGGCAGGTTTCAGTTTATGGACAATTTTGGTTTCATCCTCTGCTTTTCTTGATTTATATTGGACAGCTGATGCGCCTTCCTTTGTTTTTGCTTTTGTGCTGGCCTCAAAAATTTTTTGCGAGCGAGCTTGGACATTAAATTAACAAAAAGGCAAGAGAATGAAATATTCAGAGAATGAAATATTCTTCCAACTGGGGACTCATGTAGGAAATCTAAGAATGTAAGTGGAGTTCTGTGGGCTTACAGCAAAAAAAACACCCCAAACCCAGCATCTAACCCAGCATCCAATTTCCAGCAGTGATCAATCTGATGCCTCTGGGAAGTCTACAAGTAGGGAAGTGGGTTTTCCCTGTAGCTTCTCCCAGCAGATAAACTGTCTCTGGTCATGGAAGTTCCACTGAGCTCCCATAGCAAACAGAAATATCCTCTGTAAACAACCAAGAGTCTTGGGGCAGCTTCAACACTGACACATTAACTGATGCCGCAATAAATTTGTTAGTCTTTTAGGATGCCTGTTTTTGCTGCAACAGGCTAACTCACACACCTGCTCTTCTGGAAATTACTCTCCATAAATCTGCCTGATTCTTTTGTCCAAGCCTTTATGCCATGGGGCGCCAATTTTTTTTAGTCCCATTGGTGCATTGGATTTTTTAGTGAGTTGTATGGGTCTGCCCCTAGCTCTGGTCACCTCTGTCCTGCTACAGAGAAAAAGTTTGTGCTTGCACACTTCAAGGGGACCTGGCTAGGAGTCAGATTCAGTAGAATTAACTTGAGCCTTGAAAATCACAGAGGTGAAAGAGGAAGTGGGAAGGAGTGTCATTTTCCAACTTCCTCTTTCAGCTCTGTGTGTTTTCCAAGGGAGAAAAGGTGAACCACCTTCACCCCCTGCCCCAACCAAGGGCTAGGGGGAGAGGGACAAGGACACACAGATGCTTTGTGGGCACCAGGCGAAGACCACAAGGCTACCACTGTGCCCGCAGATGCCACATTTGTGACCCCAGATGTAAGTGTCCTGTCTGGTGAATGAACACACAAAGCTGTCTTATGTGTACTAGGCAAGATTTTGGTTCCAGGTTTGTCTATTGAGTCATAGCCACTCTCCAAGGTGCTATATGACACCCCCCCTTTTTTTAAAAGCTCGATAGTTTATTAGAGAACCCTCCTTTTTAAATAATAACATAGTTCAGTCTCCCTCATTCTCTCTCACTCCATGAACGCTCTTAACTGGAGATGTTGGAGGCTGCGCTTGGAATCTTCTTAATGCAAAGCAGATGTTCTAACCACTGAACTACAGCCCTTTCCTTAAGAAACAGGAGCATCAAAAGCTGTTGAACTTCTGCCTGTCCAGTGTGTTTCCCTGTGCATAAAGCACAGTTTCTTGCACTGGACAGGCAGAAGTGCTACTCTGCCTTAGGTGAATAAAAAAAAAAGCTGCCATAGCAAGACCGTTGGTCGATCTGGTTCAGTATTGTCTACACTGACAAGCAGCAGATTTCTGGGATTTGGGGCAGAGGATGTACCCATTCCTACCTGGAGATGCTGCCAGGAATCGAACCTGTGTCTTTCTGCAAGCAAAGCAGGTGCTCTACAATGGAGATCAGGTCTGTCTCAAAGGTGAATCACACTGCCTCTTTTGTTTCAGATGGAACAGGAGGATTTTTGTTGCTGTTGTTCCTGTGGGTCAGTAAGTCACTATGCAACCTATGCAACAACTTTAGACTCTCACAGGAAGATTTGATGGGAATAGAGAAAGGAAAGCAAGGAAGAGCTTGTTTTTGAGTGTGAAACAGACACAGAGAAAGTGTCAATCTCAAAGTCTTTTTCTCCATTTTCTTCCTCCATTGTTCCTTATGCTTTAAAGTTGTCTTCATCTGTTACTGAGTGAGTGGAGGCGGGGAATCTGTTGTGTTAAAGAGGATTAATCCTGCCCCTCACAACCCTCCCTTCTCCTTTTCAAAAGTTTTCCTCTTCCTCTTTGATCATGTCTGCGGACTGTGTTAGGGGATGCAAATGAAGGCCTTGGCAATCGCGTAGAAGAAAATCATCTCCCTTGACATTTTGGAGAGTGTGTAGGGAATTCTTACTAAGCCATTGAAGTACAAGCTGATCAGAAGGAGGGGGGGGGGGAATAAAACAGAAAAATTCAATAAGGCAAAGACCAGAAAAGAATAGAAACAGACAACAAAGAATGTGAAAAACGACGAGTGTTTGCTACGGGGTGGGGAAATTGAGGCGCAGCACCCAGACCTGCTTTTTGAAGCCTCTGTTCTACAATACTGCATTGCAGGGTGTATAAATATGTAAGGGCAGGATATGACATCTGGTGGAAAAATGGAGATCCTAAGCAGTAGTGACAAATTCAGAAGTGCAGGGTCCCTTCAGGATGGTCATAGCCGCGTCATCTCTAAGCTTACACAATAATAATATAAATATGGATGCATTGCAACAGTCATTGCAGATCTCCATGCGCTGCCTTTCAGCTAGATCCACTGTTTTCCATGCCTCATAAATGGGCAAATACAGGTGAAACTCAGAAAATCAGAATATCGTGGAAAAGTTCATTTATTTCAGTAATTCAACTTAAAAGGTAAAACTAATATATGAGATAGACTCATGACATGCAAAGCGAGATATGTCAAGCCTTTATTTGTTATAATTGTGATGATCGTGGCATACAGCTGATGAAAACCCCAAATTAACAATCTCAGAAAATTAGAATATTAAATGAAATCAGCAAAACAAGGATTGCAAATAGACCAATATTGGACCTCTGAGATGTAGAAGCATGCATATGTACTCAGTGCTTGGTTTGGGCCCCTTTTGCATCAATTACTGCCTCAATGCGGCATGGCATGGATGCTATCAGCCTGTGGCACTGCTGAGGTGTTATGGAAGACCAGGATGCTTCAAAAGCAGCCTTCAGCTCTTCTGCATTGCTCGGTCTCATGTCTCTCATCTGTCTCTTGGCAATGCCCCATAGATTCTCTCATACATTACACCTTTTAAGTTGAATTACTGAAATAAATGAACTTTTCCACGATATTCTAATTTTCCGAGTTTCACCTGTAATTTGGGAGTGCTCCAATATCTTCTTTCAGAGTGGCTTAAGTTGTGTTTTACATTGAGTTCCACTGTATGTAACAGAACATGTGCAGCATTCTCTCAAAACGGAAGCACCTTTTGTTTTCAGTGTTTAAATGCTTAGCTTCGGAGCACACAGAACAACTTGTTTTCTGAACACTTTCTCCAAAGTGACCCTAGGAGCCAATCCTCAGTGGCAGATTGGTTCCAATCAGCAAAAAAGGGTGGGGAAACTTTTTCTCAGTAGCCAGAGTCTATTATGTATGTTTACGTGTGCGCATGTGCGCATGTGCAAGGAATAACAAGTTATGACAGTATCATCAAACACATGACAACCCATAATTCCTACCTACCCACATTCCTTTCTCTGATGATTCCATTGTATTCAAATATTACAGAAATGCTCTTAGGTTTGTCCAGATCTTGACCTGCACCCCTCCTTCTTTTTCAGAGAAGGGGATGTGGCACAGGTTTTTGTTTTTTATTTTAAATCCTGCATCCAGTGTTAATCCTACTCAGGGTAGACCCACTGAAAGGCATAGGAATGGACATTAAGTCTGTTGGTTTCAATGGATCTATTCTGAGTCAGCTTTAGCTTAACTACAAAATTTAGCTATGATTCCTGCATTGCAGGGGGCAATTATTATTCATTATTCATTTCATTTCAATGCCACTTTATATTTTTAAGGGGGGAAATTGAAGTGATGTACAATCTATTATTATTATTTATTAAAATTTTATATCGCCCTTCCAAAGATCACAGAGCAGTTCACAACTAAAAAAGACAAAATGAGAACACAAAATACAAAACACAACAAACCAAACAAACCAATAACCCCCCCCCCCCAAAAAAACCACACACATTAAAAAGGCTCTAGAATGTAAATCAGTCAGAGGCCTGGTTATACAGAAACATGTTTGCCTGGTGCCTAAAGACAGGCAATGAAGGGGCCCAGGCAAGCCTCCCTGGTGAAGAGGAGACAATCCCACAAATGGGAAGCCTACATTAAAACATCAGATAAAACAATCCCAAATAAAACATTACAGAAGAAAGTGAAATATAAAGTATACATTCAAAGCAACATAATTAACAGGAAACTCAAATATTAATTTAAAGATTTCAAAACAAAACATTGCAAAGGAAGTCAAGTACAGAATGCACATATAACACAGCAAAGTTAACAAATACATACACACACACACACATTTTAAAAGAAAACATTACTAAAGGAACTCAAATATAAAATGCACTTTTAAAATTGCATAATTTGCAGGAGAATAATATATTATCTTCAGCAACATTGCTGCTGCTGCTGCCAGTCCTGCCAATGGTGGCTCATGGCAGGTGGTGGGAGGCAGCTATGGAAGCTTCATGACTTAAGTCTCCACTAAGAGACAGTCAAGATGCTCTCTGGCTGCTCCAGCAGCCACAGCTTTTGTAGTTGGAGTCCGTCAGGGCCCTGCCCTCCCAGGCCTGGTGGGAAAAGGCCTGCAAGGCAGGGAGCGGGTCTCACAGCCAAAGGTTGGACTAGATGATTTTGGGGGTACCTTCCACCTCTATGAGGGACGTGGGTGGCGCTGTGGTTTAAACGACTGTGCTGCTTGGATTTGCCGATTCGAAGGTCAGCGGTTCGAGGCCCCGCAACAGGGTGAGCTCCCGTTGTTCGGTCCTAGCGCCTGCCAACCTAGCAGTTCGAAAGCACATTGCAAGTAGATAAATAGGTACCACTCCAGCGGGAAGGTAAACGGCATTTCCATGCACTGCTCTGGCTTTGCCAGAAGCGGCTTTGTCATGCTGGCCACATGACCTGGAAAAACTGTCTGCAGAAGTGGACAAACACCGGCTCCCTCAGCCTGTAAAGCGAGATGAGCGCCGAAACCCCAGAGTTGCTCGTGACAGAAATTACTGTCAGGGGTCCCTTTGCCTTTACCTTTTCCAACTCTATAACTCTATTATTCTAATCTATGGACATATAGGCGGCCACATGGCAATGTGGGAAAGAACTCCATCTCAAGGCAGAAAGCCTGAGGAAAACAAAGGCATTTTTCCCTGGCAGGAACAAGGGAGGCGAAATGGAACCAGAGTTAGCTGCCAGAGCTTGAGGCTGCAATCCGTCACCTCCCCCCCCCCAGCTTGTTTTGAGAGAAGCACATTCCCCATCAGCTCCTCTTAAATAAACCATGGAAAACTCACAGGCAGCAGCCTCATGGCATCTATTAATAAGCTGCCTCTTCCACGTCTCAGCATGCCACCTGAGAGAGAGCTGATCCCTGAGAACCAAGCTGATTCGCTGGCTTCTTCAGAGACGCGGCCCCCTGCCGTCACTCCAGGGCGACAGAGCCTCTTGCAAGGGAGGTTTCTCCTGTCTCCAGGGAGGCAGGCTGTTGTTCTCCTTCCTAGGGATGCACTCTCTCTGTATACATGGGTTTGCATCTGAATATATTAAGGTGGGGACCCTTGTTCTGCCTGAGGGCCACATGCCAGGGGTGGGTGGGGCCCAGATGCAAAAGGGAGTCAAAATTTGATGTAATGTTTGCCTTTGTACATTAGGCTGGTTTCTTAACACATTTGCACACTCCTTTCCTCCATCCCAGACAAGCAAGAGGCATGTCCAGAGTTCAAGGACATTTTCCAGCCAGGCAAAAATACTCAAGGAGGGTGCAGAGTAGAGTCCAGAGGGCCAGATGAGAGAAGCCTAAAGGGCAACATATGGTCCTGAGGGCTCCCACCCTTATTGTGTGTGCATACACAAACACTCAACTATATATAAGCTTATTTAGGCGCCAATCTTAGCATAAGGTAAAGGGACCCCTGACCATTAGGTCCAGTTGTGACCGACTCTGGGGTTGCGGCACTCATCTTGCTTTATTGGCTGAGGGAGCCGGTGTTTGTCCGCAGACAGCTTCTGGGTCATATGGCCAGCATGACTAAGCTGCTTCTGGCGAACCAGAGCAGCACACAGAAACGCCGTTTACCTTCCCACCGGAGTGGTACCTATTTATCTATTTGCACTTTGATGTGCTTTCGAACTGCTAGGTTGGCAGGAGCAGGGACCGAGCAACAGGAGCTCACCCCGTCATGGGGATTTGAACCGCTGACCTTCTGATCGGCAAGTTCTAGGCTCTGTGGTTAACCCACAGCGCCACCACATCCCCTAATCTTGGCATATAAGAACAAAAAAAGGGACTGTCTTCAGGATCAGGCCAAGGGCCCATCTAGTCCAGCATCCTAATCTTGCAGTGGCCATTCAGATACCTTGTGGAAGACCACAAGGAGAGCCTGAGAGCGACAGCAACTTTGCCCACTTTTGATTCCCAGAAACTGATATTCTAGCCTAATGCAGCCTACTTGTTTCCTAGTTCCAACATGTGAGGTTTGGGAGCGCCCAGCCAGACCTGCTTCTCGTGTGCAGCCTCAGCCCAACCCATTTTGTAAAACGGCCATGATGTCCGGCCTTGACTGCAAGCAGGAGCCCACAGGGTACAGCAGACTCTTGGACAAACAAAGGACAAGAAAGTGCTGTGGGGCTGGATTTCAGCACCTTGGAGAGCACCCAGGAGATCTCTTCCTCCAAAGAGGTCTGACACTCGGTGGAGGCCTTTTATCCCTATGGAGGGATCGTGCTGCCCCTTTCAGGCTCTGCCTGCTTCCTAAAGAGTGGAGAGTCTTAAAAGGGGGGAAGTCTTGTGGCCCACAGCTTAGCCCTCCCATAACATCTCACTCAGCTATTGCCTTGTGTTTCAAGCAGGCACTGGTTAGTACAAGTCCTGCAGCATAAAGAGGGGTCATAGAAAGCTGCCAGACCCTTAAAGGCAAAGGTAAAGGGACCCCTGACCATTAGGTCCAGTCGTGAACGACTCTGGGGGTGCGGCGCTCATCTCGCTTTATTGGCCGAGGGAGCCGGCGTACAGCTTCTGGGTCATGTGGCCAGCATGACTAAGCCGCTTCTGGCGAACCAGAGCAGCACACGGAAATGCTGTTTACTTTCCCACCGGAGTGGTACCTATTTATCTACTTGCACTTTGACGTGCTTTTGAACTGCTATGTGGGCAGGAGCAGGGACCAAGCAACGGGAGCTCACCCTGTCGTGGGGATATTCTCTACACAAACAGGTAGAGAGAAGAAACACCATGGTGCACCTGTAGCAGCAAAACCGGATACCTTTATCTGCCCCAGCTGCAACAACAACAAAAAGGGTCTATCCTGTATTAGGCTCTACAGCAGGCACTGTAACTCTCGAATAGTTTGACTTTACTACCTCCTCAGACACAACTCTTCCATGGTCTCCAGAGACAGATGGATGCCAACAAATGTGACTGGCACTGACTCAGTTTCAGGTGCTGAGAGTTGTTTGGAGACGCCTACAATTCCCAGAGTTCCCTTTGAAGGGGGATTGATTGCTAGATCACTCTGGAAATGGTAACTCTTGGAGGGGGATAGGGAATCTCCAAACAACGTTCAGCACCATTAACAAACTACAGCTCCCAGAATTCTCTGGGGGAAGCCATGACTGCTTAAAGTGGAATCACAGCGCTTTAAATGAATGGTGTGAATATGTGTGTGGCCAACTCTCTTGGCCTTAGAATCGGAGTCAGAAGAGATCTTGGAGGTCATCTGTAATCTCTGCTCAGTGCAGGGTCTGCATTGCAGGATGCAGCCACCCATACCCCACCCCCTACATTTAAAGCAGATTTAAAGCGCTTGATTTTCCCCAAAGGACTCTAGGAACTGCTATTTACCCCCCCCCCCAAGCTACAATTCCCGGTACCCTTCACAAACTACAGTTTCCAGCAGTCTATGGAGGAAGCAATGTCACATCATAATGCTTTAAATATATGGTGAGAATGTGCCCTCCTCCCTCTTCCTTTCCAAGAGCTACGCAGGAACTCAGAGGCATTGTCTGCCTCCGCAGCTCTGCTTGGAGATGAGCTCTGCTCATTTGTGGGCATTAATTTATTCCTTCTTGCTAATTTGAAATGAAGCATAAACACAAGTGCGCCGCTGTATAGCCCATGACCGAGGGTGCAGTTTAAACCCAATTATGCACTATCATCAGAATACATGCCCTTTTATTCCGGTGGCATATTAATTGTAGCCCTCCTTGCGCTGCTTATTAGCACAATTATAGTCTTTCTTCCCCTCCTCTCCCCCTCAAGGCTCCCCCTTCATCAGCCAGCCTGCCTTTTCTTTCTCAAAAATTGTTATTATTCCATCAAAACAACATTCTGCTGTCCCAAGGAGGCTTCAAGCATTATTATTAAGAAATAATGGGAGAGTTTGCCTGGGCCCTTCTCTTGCAGGGAAAGAGGGAAAGCAGCATTAATCATCAAAGTGTGTGTGTGTGTGTGTGTGTGTGTGTGTGTATCTATATATCTGTATCTTTATCTATCTATCTATCTATCTATGTATGGAAGAACATGAAACTCATCCTCTTTTATAAGGCCTGAACACAGCTGTCTGACTTCAGAGTTTCCATGTAGCAGGCCTTGAAAGAAAGTGCCTAACATACATCGCAGGGTTGTTGTGAGCGTTTTGAGTGGGTGACCAAAGTGGCCCTCCAGGTTTCTCAACCTGGCCTGGGAGGCTCACACTGCTCACCCTCCTGACTTTAGATGCTCCTTGATTGTCTTGTCCTGGCAGGAATGCCTCCTCGAACTCAGATCATGGCTCTCGCTTGTCTGGATAGAGAAGGGTGTGTGAGTGGGATTTAGGAAAGAGAGGGCATGTAAGCGTGTGTAGAAGCTAGCCTCTTGCACATTTTGAATTTGATGCTCCACCCACCTTTGCCTCTGGCCATGCCCACCATCTACATGTGGCCCCTGGAAGGTTTCCCAGAAGTAAACGTGGCTCTTGGGCTGGCAAAGGTCCCCCACCACTGAGGCAGCCCCTTTCAGCCTGAGAAACCGTACGGCTGACACCGATCAGAATAGGCTATGCTGGGCTAGGAGGATCAATAGTCTGGTTGCTGCCCTGCTCTGGGCCATGGCAAGGCTCAACAGGAGAGTAGGACAATATGAGGTTCAAGCTGGATACAAGGCAAGGTGGGACAAGGTTCAGGCTGGCTGCAAGGCTGCAAGGGAAACACAGAGCTCAGAAGTTCCTCCAGCAAAGAACAAGCTGGAACTAAGTCCCCTTGCAGCACCAGCACCAGGTGCAGACTAGTTCTGAACACCACCTGTGCTGCAGGATGCTTCTCTACTTCAAAGGGCCCAACCTTCTCTAGGAATCCCCAGTTGTGATGGAGTAGGACGGGCTTGAGTTTTCCAGGGTCTTCTATGGTGGAGTCAGAAGATGGCAGTGCCACACCCCTAGGACATGGGGGGTGGGAAGGACTGGCCCCACAGAGCTTGTGGGGCAGGCCTTACTTGCCCCCATTTCAGGAGTCCTCACCTCCATCACCTGATAATAATAATAATAATTTTATTACAGTATTTATACCTCGCCCATCTGGCTGGGTTTCCCCAGCCACTCCAGGCAGCTTACAGCATATATAAACATAATAAAACATCAAACATTAAAAACTTCGTGATACAGGGCTGCCTTCGGATGTCTTCTAAAAGTTATGTAGCTCTTTATCTCCTTGGCATCTAAAGGAAGGGCATTCCACAGGGAGGGTGCCACTACCCAGAAGGCCTTCTGCATGGTTCCCTGTAACTTCACTTCTTGCAGTGAGGGAACTATTAGAAGGCCCTTGGAGGAGCAACTCCTGGGCTGAACAATGGGGATGGAGATGCTCCTTCAGATATACTGGGCCGAGGCTGTTTAGGGTTTTAAAGGTCAGCTCCAACACTTTGAATTGTGCTCGGAAACGTACTGAAAGCCAGTGCATAAAGAGGAAACCAACTTTTGGTCCTTGACACCTTCCTGGGTACCTGTTTGACTGCATTAATTTGTTTGTTTATATCTAATTAAATTTATTGGTTGCTTTCTTTTGTTGCCAGTGCAACCCAAAGGGACTTGCAGCAATAAATAAACAACATACACTAAAACTACCATAAAACGAAAAATAGAAAATCTAAAACACAATCATATTTTTCAAAATATCCCACCTGCTCAAGGAAGTGCGAGGGAATTAAAAGCCAAAGGCCTGGCGAAGAGGAAATGTTTTTACCTGGGACCTAAAGGTATGGAATGATGGTCTCAGGTTAGTCTCCTGGCAAAGAGCATTCTTCAAGCTTGGAGCCACCACTGAAAAGGCATGTTCTTCTGTTGCCACTTTCTGCACATGAAGAAGGGCCTCAGGTGATGATCTCAGGGCTGGCTTGGTTCACATACGGAGAGGCAGTCCTTGAGGTTTTGGGCTCCTGAGTCTCATTATGCTTTAGAGGTCAAAACCAGCACTTTGAATTGGGCCTGGGAATTGGTAGCCAGTGCATTCAGACCGTCTACTTAAACCCTCTTGCCCTGGTGAGCAACCTGGCCACCGAATTCTGCCATCTGAATTCCGATGGCATTGCAATGCCCTTGGGCTGGTGGGGTGCACAGATAATCGAAAACTATCCCCAAGGGAAGGAGAAAATGAACACCCAGCAGGTGAACAAAATAGCAGTGACAGAAGAGATGGGGAAGAATTGGGCTGCCTTTTCTTGAAAAACACCATCTGGGATGACTTTTCCTGCCGCCTTTTAGATAATTGGCCATCCGCCTAGTTAGTGTGTGAGAATAGCATGCTAACACACACACACACACACACACCACTGAACGGATATGTTTGCCGTTTCAGTCTCTCTGGAAAGTGCATCAGCACATAGCCACTGCCCTGAAAATACATATTTAAAAAATAATAATTGTGAAAGTCACAAGATGAGCTTGAAGGGCACTAGGTCTGTGGAGGAACCAACTGATGCCAAGCCTGTGATTCATTCTCTTCATCTTTCATACTCGAGATTTTGAAGACATCCGTTGGCGCCGGGTAAGGTGCCCAAGCAGGTGGGATCCTTGGAGAGGCAAAACAGTACCACCCACCCACAATCAGAGTGAATCAGCAGGCCTGAAGGAAACCCCAAAGTTTCCAGAAGTACAAAAGAACTTTATCAGGTGGGTATGAAGGCAAAAAACAGCCAAGTGAGAATTGGGCATGCTCAGTGTGTGCATAGGCTCAGAGAAAAATGGGGTGGAAGTAGTGGAACATATTTATCCTGGAAGGAATGGAGTCTCCTGGAAGGACTGGCTGGTTCCGTGAACAGGAGTATTCTGCGCTGCAACATTTTGTTGCAGTTCCTACTTGCAAAGATTATAGCAGCTACATGAACTCAACCATTGGTTGCTGAGGACGAACAAGAGACTGTCACTGCAGCTGTTGTGCCCTGCTTGCAAGTGGCAACCACTGGGAAAAGTCCTGGATTTCTGACAATGGCATCACCTGATTCACAGTAACACACAGGAAGCATTGTCTAGACTACACTGACTAGACAGTGGCTCTCCAGGATATCAGGCAGGGGTCTCTCCCAGTCCTATGTGGAGATGCTGTTGAGGATTGAACCTGGGAACTTCTGCATGCAAGGTGGATGCTCTACCACTAAGTTATGGCCCTTATCCCTGAATCCAGATTGAACAAGAGTAAATCCAGCTTAAAATCCATTTGAGGTTTTTAAGCAGAGCTTGGATGGCCATCTGCCATGGATGCTTTAGTTGAGAATTGTGCATCGCAGGGGGTTGGACTAGATGACCCTTGAGGTCCTTTCCAACTCTTATGAGTCTGGGAGCATCCTGGGAATCAGGACTTCTCATTTTGAAAGGTAGCACGCCTACCTTTGCTGCTCTTCACATGAAATGAACAGCTACTGCATTTTTTTTGTTTTAAAAAGAGGAAGGGCAAGCCCTCTTTTTGTAACAACATAAGAGGAGGCCTGCTGGATCAGGCCAATGGCCCGCTTGGACCAGAATTGTTCTCACAATGCACAGCCAGAGACGTCAATGGAACTCCCTCTCTACTGAACAATAGGGTGGGCTCCCGTTGCTCGGTCCCTGCTCCTGCCAACCTAGCAGTTTGAAAGCACGTCAAACTGCAAGGAGATAAATAGGTACCACTCCAGCGGGAAGGTAAACAGCGTTTCCATGTGCTGCTCTGGTTCGCCAGAAGCGGCTTAGTCATGCTGGCCACATGACCCGGAAGCTGTACGCCGGCTCCCTCAGCCAATAAAGCGAGATGAGCGCTGCAACCCCAGTCAGCCATGACTGGACCTAATGGTCAGGGGTCCCTTTACCTTTAGGAACATCTTAGTTTTAGCAAGCTGAAACATGCTTGCATATTTTCAATAGCTGTTATTAACTGGTATTTTTAACCGGTAATTTCAGTGTTTTGTAAACTGTTGTTTTTAACAATCAAGTGAAACATTTTGTGAAATAAGAAATAAATCTGGTGGGATCAATAGTGCAGAGCTGTGTGAAGAAGCCAATTCATTGGTCAGCCGTGACACTTATGACATTCAGCTTGAATGGCCCAGTTCTTAGTTTATGGGACAGAAGGGGGGGGGGAGTGTCTCCTTATCTGCTTTCTTCACACACATATTGTACACACCTCTCTCTATCATGTCTCTCTCCACCATCTGCTTTAGAATTTGGGAAGGTCAAAGCAAGGTCAGGCAGCAGGGGGCAGAGAGGAAAAAACAGGTGGATTCCACTAGATCCCCATCTGGTAAAACAGCAGCTCAGAATGACTGTAGACCAACACTCGGCTCACAATCCCTTTCAGATGGGTGCTTCTGCTGGTGAGGCTTACCAGGCTGTCCAGTCTAATTAGTCTTTTCCCTCCATGGCTCACAAGCGGCTTATAGAAAAGCTGCAGCACAAAAGCATTTTTTTAAAAGGAAAAAAAAAGTTCCCCCACTTCCTAGTGCCTCAAACAAGATATAAGAATGTTAAAATTCTAAAGGAGCAAAAAAGGAGCAACGGACCTCAGGTTCTCCTTTGAAACAACCAAATACTGTTCTAGAGAGCAGAGGTGGGGAGGTATTTCCAGAGGGCCACTTTCCCTTCTGAGCCACCTTCCAGGGGCCGCATGCTAGTGGTGGACAGAGCCCGAGGCAAAGGTAGGTGGAGTGATAAATTTTACCTTTTGGTAGAGCAGGCTGGTTTCTACACACACAGTTCTCTATCCTCCATCCAGATTAGCAAAAAGCTTTATCAGAGCTCAGGGACATATTCCATCCAGGCAAAAATGTTAATGGAGGGTATGAAGCAGGGTTAGTGATGGGGGTGGGGTGGCCAGGAGTCTCAAGGGCCAGGTAGACACACCTGGAGTGTCAGATTTGGCTCCAAGCAATAGAGGTACTGCTTTGTTCCAGAAAGTTTCTGGGTGCTCTAAACTGGGCCTGGGGAGGTGGTGGTATCAACTAGAAGCAGGGCTGGAGGTCAGTTTCTGCTCCCAGATTCAATGAAAGGCTGGCCAATGCCCTCTGCTGTCCTTCGTAGCCCCTCCTTTCCTTGAGACGCCTGGGTTGTTTCATTAATCTCTGCTTTGCATTGTTCAAAATGGGACGTTGTTTCATTTTCCACTTACATTATTGTACGTTAATAGGCCATAGCTCACCTTCATTTCATTCTGTATTCCTTACATTTATAGCCCTTCTGCTCTCCAATCCAATTTGAATTTTGGGGTGTGTCCATTCAGGAAAGCTGTGTATCTCCATTTACCATTCTGGGTGTCACTGGACAGATTTATGTCTCACTGCCCTCATTCACTGGTTTGTACAGGTAAAAAATGAAGCGTGCACACACTTAGCTCATCTGAAGTACTTAAGATAGGGAAAAATCTCCCCTCACCCACCTACAGAGCTGATTAAATAGAATTGCACATTACAGTATATTGTTTTAGGAATTGTTTTGTTACAATCCAATGCTGAGCTCTGATGGGGCCTTTTTGGTGCCGGTGTCACAACTGTGGAATGCCCTCCCTAGCAAGGAGCATCCCCCCCCCATCATTAATATTCAGAAGTAAATTAAAAGCATTATTCCTTACCTGGACATTTGATGCCTGAATATTCCTGGCAACCTTAATATTATTAGCTGTGATTATGAGTTTTAATTATATAATTTGTTATCCGGTGGTTTCTGGCCTGGGGCTCCTTTGGAAGAGAAGGCAAAAAACTGAACAAATGAAACACATTTTTCCTTTTGGAATGTAGGCAATGGGGGCAGCTGGGCCTATCAGTACTGTTGAAAAGGCCCTAAGACAACAGAGCTGGAGATGGAAGTTGGCAGGCAGAGCACACAAAACGAGCTTAAACTCTGGTTCATCATATGCAAGGGTATTTTTCTCAGTACCTTCAATTAGGTGGTCACTGTGTAACACCGAAAATAGATTACACTGCATAGTCAGCAGGGGGGGGAAACCTGGCTTCCATTTCATGCCACAATGAGCCGTTCCCTCTGATGCCACATCTCCTGTTGGGTGTCAATTCTATCGAAAGGCCACCTCTGATTATAAAAGTAACCTTGCATCCTGCTGTACAAGCAGATCCCATTTCTGGACTCTCAATTCCTCCCCGCCCCGCTTTACAGAAATGGCCTACTTGCTAATGTAATGATAGGCATCTAACTCTAAAGAGCACACAAGAAAAAGTGACTGGAAACACCCGTGTCCATTTCAGGCAGCAGCTGGGAAGTAGAGGGGGCACATTTAGTGAGGCAGAGAAAAGCTGAGCGGTTGGGGGCAGTTATCATATGATGACCTTCCTTTGTAAAGCCACTGTGTTTATGATGCCAGAGGCAGAGCTGTCCAAGTACATCAGACACAACAGTCCTTCAGTCAGCTGCTCATCATGGAATAGGCCCATTTTTCAGATCATGTGACTCAGATACTAAACCATGTTCTTGCCTATCAATCCTTTTCCATGTGTATTGACAAACCAAGCTAAAAGTGCTGTTTATAATCTTTAAAGCCCTAAAACAGCAGGGGGGAATCTGCAGCCCTCTGCATACTACTGGACTCCAACTCCCATCATCTCTGACCACTGGGTCTTGCTGGAGGGGGCTGATGGGAGACTGGGAGTCCAAGAACAAATGGAAGGTGACAGGTTCCTTAACTTTGCTTTACAGACTGTCTATTTTGCTTCTACTGCTATTGTTTTGAAGCTGTGAGTTGCCCTGTGGGGAAGAAAGCACATGATTGTGTAAACTAGGGCTGCATTTGAAGGCAGAGTGAGATGGCTGCATTAACAGCAGAAACCCATGGATGCCTACTCCAACAGTCCCATTGAGTTTGATGGGGCTTTCAGCCAGGTAAGTGTGTGCAGGGCTGCAACCCCAAACTATTTCCCTCCCTCTTGGCATAAGGAGGGCGTGTGCTTTTAAAACTTGGATCTTGAACTTGAAATCTCACCCAAGAGCAATACAAGGACTTTTTCATGTTCAGTTGGATAAATATAAAACAAGAAGCAAGGAACAGCTCTTACAAAGTGTATTTCCCTCAACCCTTTCAAGTTACATTTTTAGCCCTCCAAAAGTTTAAAAACCACAGAAACATGTAAGTTTGCTTCGTTAGAAAGATGCAACAGCTTGGAAATGCCATATATCAATGGAACACAGGCCGCAACCAAACAACAAGGCTGCGACAGTGTTGCCTGGTTGACCCAGCAAGCTACTAGTTGAACTTGTTCACTGAATTTCCAGCAGATATTTTAGTCGTTGAACGGGCCACAAATTGGGCAACAATCCCCTCCTGTGCAACAGAGGTACATACGTAGTGCAGAAGCAGCACAGGGTGGAATAGACTTTCTGCTTCTTCTTTAAAAACAAAAAAGAAGTGGAAGATCTGTGGGAGAGCATAGGAAAAGAAGATTTCTAGTAGGCAAAAAAGATTAATGAAATGTTGGGGCGATGTCACAGCAGGGATAGGGAGGCCTTAATGGACCACATGTTTTCACAAGAACTTCTTTCTGTTCACAGGGGAGTGTTCAGCCTCCATTGCAGTAAAACACAAAAGAGAAAAATAAGTTAATGAAGTTCATTTAATGGCAAAGAGGTGGATGGGTAGGGAAAGGTGACCCAGACACTAGCACATCCACCAGCCACTGCAAAAGAAGTGACAGCTTGGTGCAAGGGAATCTCTCAGTGACAACACACTTCATTTTGAGATTTAGAGAAATTACGACTTCCCTATCATGGAAGTGTTTGGGTGAGGGAAAGCATCAGGCTTCTCTTCAATGGAGCAAAAGCTGCACATTTTGTCATGCTACAAAACAAAACAAAACCCTGATAATTGGGATGAAGAGCTGTCCTTTCTGACACATTAAAAAACCGGTCATGGGGAATAAAACCTGAACGGCAAGGGTGAACTGCATTTATTGCTGGTTTTATTTGAACAGGTGTCATCATCAGCCCCAAGAAACTGAGGCTTTTCACATTGGGAACTTTTATGAAGTTGCAAATCAAAACTCAAGTATCATTTCCAGAGAGGGAACACCTGCTCTTTGCAGGTAGACCAATTAATTTGGGATCGCCTTTATTCCTCTTTTCTGTATATTATCTCTTATCATATGCTATTATTCTTGGTATCTCTTCCTCCTCCTCCTCTCTTCTCTCTCTCTCTCTCTCTCTCTCTCTCTCTCTCACACACACACACACACACACATACAGATAGCAATAGCACCTGGACCCTCATAGCCAAGGGCACTTGGAAACTCTGGTTTGCCGCAGCCAGGCTCTCAAGCTGGTTCCTCTAGATAATGATCTCTCCTGCAAAGACAGTGAAACCACAAGTTTCCCCTTCAATGTTTCCCCACCCCCTCAAATACTTCATCAGTACCATCTCACCTAGGTGCCTTCTTGGAAGTACTGTGAAAATTCATGGCACGGGGGGAGACTCCTGGATATAGGCAGAAAACAACTCCTAGAACTTCAGGGTTTTAACATGCATTAATGTCATTGTCTCCGTTTTTCAACAAACAGGTTGTATCACCTGAAGCCACTTGGATATTTTCAGTGGATATGCTCTGCCTCCAAAGAGATCAACAGGCACACAAAACCAAGCCCAATTGGAGGAACTTGTCAATTTCATCTCACTAAGTCAGTGCAGGCATTAGGCCAAAGTTACACAATTCAGGCTCTTACAGCACTGCCACATGTGAAGCAGCCAACAGGTTAAAGATCAAACTGTGCAGACTGCTTAGAATAATTGGTTCGCACTCCTTCCCAGTTTGACACTTTGCAACTCACAGATATTTGGGAATACAGAATTCCTCCATAGTACTGACAGGCCTTCTGCAAGGTGCAAATGGAGTTGCCCAAATTTGCAGCAGAGGCTCATTTTCACAACTCTAAACGAACTGTCAGGGCTTCCAACCACCTCCTTCCTACATGGGCAGAATTGAGAAAACCAAACATGCTTTCAAGCAACAATTTCTTGAGGAGAACTGAAGAACAGAGGAGACCAGCGTGAAAGAGTCAGCTGCACGTAGACTCTGCAGCCAACAGGAAGTCAACAGTTAAGCCTTTTTTTTCTTAAAAAAAAAGGCAAGCAAGCATGTGTAATAAATATGGCAAAACATTTCCCCCTCCCACCTTGACAATAAATGTGAAGCAATAACTAAATACGTTAATTCCCTCTACCCTTCTTCCCTCCCCCTACAAATTTTAGCAAGGAAAACACTGATGTCAGCAAAACACCTGAAAGCCACTCATTTTGCAAACAGCAGCAACAGTCCATTTCCAGTCTCACACAGCCACGCCCCTCTCCAAAAACACACACAAGCATGACCTAAATAAGCACCAGAGCTTGAAGGCTTTTAGAAGTAGGATGTCAGCAATAATTCTTAAAAATACAAAATTAAAAATTAAGGGGAGTGTTTCCATTGGTCAAGTTTCCTTCCTTTAGCTAGCCAATCAGAGTCCGCTTTTTTGTTTTTGGGGAGCCAATCATGAAAGCATTCCTAGAGTTGTCCTTGATTTAAACTGCCTTGCTGACCCACCAACAGGGCATACAGAACAGACGGCTGTGAAATGCATTCAGAAGGTCAGGTAACAGGAAAACTGAATTCAATGGGTTGGGGAAGGCTACCACGGGACAAGACAAAAAAAAAATCAGGGGAGGGCAAAGGAACTCATGATTGTCCGGCCATCTTCCTTGATTTCCTAGAGCTTATTTGCCCTGCTCCAGCTCTGAATTGCTCCGACAGCCCTTCAAGCTACTGCCGTCTGTCTTCAGTCTCCGATCTGGAAAATGCCATCACCCCATCCTCAGCACCTGTAGAGGAAAGGCAAAAAATGGGATGTTATTGGACAGGTAGGTTTTATTTGCTTAGACAAAGAGTAAGACATGCTAGCCAGTTTCCTGCATTGTGAGGAGATCTATTTCCCTAAAGCTAGGAGGGGCTGTGGGGAAAGAGAAATATGCCCATTATTAGGGCAGATAATTACTATTCTTTATCACTGTTTGTCTGCAGGCTTTGAGGAGCTTTTAAATTATTGGCTACAAGGTTTTGAGAGAAAGAGAGTGTTAAATGCAAGTTATAACACCTTATTTTCACCTTGTGTTCAGAGGAATCAATGTTGTTCCCAAACACTGATTATAATTAAAACCTACAGTGCATTCTGAGAGTGAGCTAAAGTGCTTCTTTTTAAAGATGACTGAAAGTGTTAAATGACTCAGAAATCCAAAAGAACATAGCAAAGATGACAGATCAGAGACCTGGCATGCACAAGCCAGCAGTGCTGTGCGTGGGTTGTACAAGTGATCCTCCCATTCCTCCCTAATTTGAACCCCCCCTTGTATCATATGCAGACAGATGTTGATCCTTTTGTCCCACTGGCTAGAAAATTCACTACTTGCTCTGTTGAGTGATGTTGAATATGAGACAAAGGACTACAGGGCAAGGTTAAATAGTGCTAGCTATTTTCCTCAAATCATCCATATATACTACTTATAAATTACTGGGTATCCTAGCTTTGCTGGAGGTGTTGTGGTGTACAAGATTAGTGTTGTTAAACTGCAAAGACCTGGGTCTGAATCTCCACTTAGCATTGAAAATAACTGGTTAAGCGTGGGATGACAGGCACATTTTCTCAGCCCAACCTACCTCACAGGGTTGTTGTGAGGATAAAAGAGGGAGACCATGCTATGTATGCTAACCTCAAACTCCCAGGGAGCTAGTACATAAACGTAAATATAATAAAATAATAATAATAATAATAATAATAATAATAATAATAATAATAATAATAATAGCAGCATTTTAATTACAGGGAAGCAACTTGTCTCAGTCCACTTCACCACACCTGCTGTTACACAAGGTCCTTGCTGTCTTGGTAAAATTCCCTTATTCCTATCTTCCAGTGGCCTGTGCCTGGAAGTTCCTAGTTCTTTTTCTTTTATAGCAAGACATTTATGAAGTAATATGGGGATGGAATGCTTTACTGCTTCCAGAAACCACACAAATAGGAAAGTCCCTGGATGAGTGCAATCCCCGAGTCTTCAAGTGGTAACTTGCTGCAGTCTGTGTGCAACCAGCCTGTCCTGTTAGGAAGATGAGAAGATCAAAATCTGGGGGAAGCACAAACAGCCTTCTCCCCACTTAGGAAGACAATACAGGCAAGCTGGCTTTCCAAATGGCTACATCAACCCTAACAAGCCACTATTCCATAAAACAGGTAACTTGCACCCACTTGATGACCTATTGTGAACTATTTGCTCAGTACTTTGCAGACAAAATTGCTTGGATCCTTTCTGATTTGGATGCTATAGTTGATACAGGTCCAGTGGATGTAACTTTGGCCTCTGCTGGTCCAGAAATTGATACTTTTCCATTTGTACAGCCTGAGGATGTGGACAGGATCCTTGGAAATGTGAGAGCTACATGTGTGCTAGATCATTGCACAAGGGCTGGCAAGGGGGTGCCCCTCTGGTCAATGCATCCTTACAACAAGGCAGGATTCCAGTGAGCCTAAAGGAGGCAGTTATAAGACCTCTGTTGAAAAAGCCCTCCTTGAATCCCACTGTACTAGAAAATTATTGGTCAGTCTCCAATTTCCCATTTTGGAGCAAGGTACTAGAGTGTGTGGTCGCATCTCAGCTCAGGGGTTTCTGGAGGAGACTAATTACTTAGATCCATTTCAATCTGGTTTCAGGCCTGGTTATAGGACACAGACGGCTTTGGTTGCCTTGGTAGATGACCTATGCCAGGAACAGGGCAAGGGGAGTGTGTCCTGTTGGCTCTGCTGGACCTCTTAATGGTTTTCAATACTACTGGCCATGTTATCCTTCTGGACTGTCTTGCTGGGATGGGACTTTGAGGCACTGTTGCACAGTGGCTGTTCCATCCTGGAGGAGCGAACCCAAAGGTGGTGCTGAGGGACTCCTGCTTGATGCCTTGGTCATTGGCCTACAGGGTCACTCAGGGTTCTGTTCTGTTCTGTCCCCCATGCTATTTAACATTTACATGAGAGGTTGTCCAGAGTTTCAGGGTTTGGTGTCACCAGTATGCTGATGACACCTAAATCAAAGGAAGCTGTCTTGGTTCTAAGTCAGCGTCTATCATCAGTAATGGACTGGATAAGAGTGAACAAATTGAAACTTAATCCAGACAAGACAGAGGCGATCTTGGTCAGTCGGAAGGGAGAACAGGGAATAAGGAATCAGCCTGTGCTGGATGGAATCAAACTCCCCCTGAAAACCCAGGTTTGCAGTTTAGACGTACATCTAGACTCAGTCCTGAGAATGGGTGCCCAGGTTTCTTCAGTGGCCAGGAGTGCACTAGCAGAGTTAAATTTAGTGCACCAGCTGTGCCCATTCCTTGAGGTGTTCGATTTGGCCACAGTGACACATCTGGTAGTTAAGCCACTTTTGTGCACTGCTGGGAATGCAGTGCAGGATGGCCAAGATCTACAACAGAACTTTCCACCCCCAGGACCCACCTAAGAGGCCTAAAAACTATCGACATGACTAGTTACAAAATGGGGTGCAGGGCTGAAGTCAGTCACAAAACGGCAGCTGGTGGAGGCAGAGTCTGACGTTATCAGTCGGCTATTACCACAATCATTTCCCCTCTTTGGAAACAGTTAAATTATTTGGCACAGCAGGTTCCATAGTTCAGTCTTCTTAAAAGCTAAGGAAAATATTGAATTTGGTCATATTGTGACTCAGACTCTCAATTTTAGGCAGAAATTGCTGTTTCAGAGGCTCTAGGAGAGAAGAGGACCTCAAAATATTTTTACTTAATTTCGGGTCATTTCTCCTTTCACACTTGTACCCTATTTCAACCGCAAACTGATAGTTCCTTTATCTCTCTTCCTGCTCTTACATTCACTTCCTCCTCCTCTAATAGTTTCCCTCTTATTATTCTATTCCTCTTGATTCCCAGTTTTTATATTATACTATAGTTATTGCTTATTATTATGAAAAGATTTATCTCCCTCTTTCTAATTCAATTCAATGCCACAACCAGTTCTTTCCTTTACAGAATGGAGGAGCGGCTTCCTGGCTTCTCCTTTCCCTCTCTCTTGGTCTGCCCACCCTTCCTTCCTTCCTTCCTTCCTTCCTTCCTTCCTTCCTTCCTTCCCTCCCTCCCTCCCTCCTCATCCCCTCTCTTCTATTACCCTGTCCTCTCCTTCTTTCCCTTCTAACTTGGTATGATACAGCCTCACTCCTGCTCCCATGCATGCATGTATACCATGTGTGAAGGGAGCGGCTGCCATTGGTTAGGGGACAGGCAACTGCACTGAGGCCCACTAGTAATCCCTAGCCCAGCAGGCTGAGAAATGGTGCTCTAGGACACATGGGGTGGGAGGAGAAAGATGATCCATCTAGTTAGCCTTGAGCCCCTCTTTAAAGCAGGCTTCTGGACAGCAAGGTGGTCTTATGGGGAATGTCTGTGCCATGTTTAATTTGCTGCAGAACTTCTGGCCTCCCAAGGCTGACACAGAGGAAGCTGCTGGTACTTTCATCTGCAGATCCTCTAGCAGCAATGATCAGAATCAAATTAAGAAGCGGCATGCTTTCCAAGAGTCCCCACCCACATGGCTGCGGATGTTTAGCTAAGCCTTCAATTGATCTTTAGTTTTAAAAATGATCTTTGCCATTCAAGTGCAACTGATAACACAAAAGCATTTCCCCCCCTTGGCCCCACACAAACTAATTAGGCCTGCATGAACGGATTATTTCCTTTAATAAGGCTTTCTTTGAAGCCTCTTGGTTAAAAGGATTAGATAGCAGAGAGAGCAGTTCCAAATGCAACACATCAACAGACTCAAGTTTTTTCTTCCTCCTGAAAGACACTCAAGGAAGCCACTTTGCAGTTTTTGCTGATGGAAGATTAATTTAAGTTACTATCTTTTGGCAACTTAGTTCAAAGCAATGCATTGCCCCTGGGCAGAGATCAATAGTAAGGAGATGGTTATGACAACAGTTTTATGTCTTGCAAAGTTGCTTTAGTTATGAGTAGAGAAAGCACAGACCCACCACCCACAGGCTCATTTTGGTCAGAACAGAGTACTCTTGGATTTAGAAAGGAAGCACGGCTGCTAAGTGTCATGGACTGGTTGGATGCAAAGGAATGGTGGGAGCCAGCAGAGGAACCACCAAGAGAAGAAGGCTCAGAGCCTGGAGATTGGTGGTGGGACGATGATGAGTGGTCACAGGGAAAAGCAGGAAAAGATTGGGAGGTGGTGGTGTCGGAACACATCATCTGCGAAAATGTGTTCCTCTGACTGGAAGTCTGAGATCCGTGTTTATAATGTTTATTATATATTACAATTTACTAACTGTTAGTAGCACAAAAGGGAAAACCTGAACACCACACAAACGCGAGGGGAATTAGTGATCCTATAAAAAAGAAACTCACAGATTTACAAATCCCCTAGGGAAATTAAAATCCTCAGTGGCACTTGGTTTCAACACCAAGTGACAGCACCAGGTTCAAATAAAGGACAAGGAGGTAGCAGTCATTTTTGGCAAAGGAATAACCTTTAAAATTCACTCAATTCTGAAATACAATAATGGTAGATATGTTTTTATTAATGGGACAATGAGTGGATCTGTATATGCACCAAGTCTGAAGCAACTTCATTTTATTCAAAAGGTATTATATACCCTCCAACATTTCTCCAATGAAAATAGGGATGTCCCATTGCATAGTGATAATTTTACTATTTATACCCCACACATCCTATTGGGTTGCCCCAGCACTCTGAGCAGCTTCCAACATATATAGAAACATAATAAAACATTAAATATTTGAAAAAAAAATCCTTCCCTATACAGGATTGCCTTCAGGCGGCTCGGAGGCTGGATAACTCCATACCCTCCAATATTTCTCCAATGAAAACAGGGACATCCTACCATACCCTCCAACATTCATCCATTGAAAATAGGGAAATCCTATGGAAAAGTAGGACATTCCAGGATCAAATCAAAAACTGGCACGGCTTCTCTGAATCAGGGACATCCCTGGAAAATAGGGACACTTTGAGGGTCTGGCATTACGTAAATTCAATAAACTTGCTAAAGGGAGAAGCCATACTAGGGGGTGACTTCAACCTTAATGTATGAGCAGTCTCTCTAAAAGATGAGCAAGGGCGCCACCTGGAGGAACTTTTTAAAAGATAAAGACCTTGATTTTTTCTTTTTACATCTGTTTGCCAAAAGTCTAGAGTTTTTACTTCCATATTCATAAAAGTGTTGTTTCACTTATAAGAGGTTGACTGGTGTGTTATTAATTTCTAGTCTATATCTTGCCTCTTTTGTTCAATTACTCTGAGATGTTTTGAACCAGAACTTTTATATTTAGTTAGTAGATCAGTAATTTCCATTTCTAGTTTGGTTATTGTTGTAGAGGTTTAATATATGATCTTTCTTTGAGACATATACCTCTTGTCACTGCTTTCATAGCCTCCCCCAAGGCTGGTAGAATTGGTGCTGTTATTGTTGTATTCCTTAAAATAGAATTGTAGGGTTTCTGCTATCCTTTATCTAGATAGTTGATTAGTCTCTAAAATAGGGTTAAATGGATTTGGATGTCATTGCTCAGTCCTATGGTCACTTCTACTGGAGCATGGTCACCAATGATGTTACCAATATTCATTGATTCTGTGAAGGGAAATAACTGTGGAGTGAGCAGTTAAAAGTCTATAATCCAGATTGAGAACCATGTTGGCTTGAATGAAATGTAAAACTGAATTCTTTTGTATTTTCTTTGCAACTTGTATCATATGAGTTCCATTTTGGAAGAGTTATAGTAATTTGCATGCATCTTATTTTTCTCTCGCCTCCATCTTTTAAGTGGAGGAGGAATAAGGATCTGGAAGAAACCACTGTCTGGTTACTGAAGCTTTAGTAAGCTAAGGAGCTTAGTGTGTTGAGATAAATTAAGTGCAAAGTCTTTAAAAAGAGCTTTAAGAAAAATAAAGTCAGTAAAGTAATCTTTCAAGCATTCTGCAAAACACCTATTAGTTAGTGAAAACATCTCAATCATGTGGACTATTAAATTCTCATTTTTACAGGATGAGGTACAAATCTCAAATACACAAAATTACACTGAAAGATCAGTGTCCTAGTTCCAAATTAAACTAGAGAGCTTGGAGCCCAAGTTATTTTCCTGGAAGTCACTGGGTGGAATTCAATGTAGCACAGTTATAACTGTTTCATCTGCACAAGCTTTTCAGTTTACTGGATGCCATGATCTCCCTCCCCCTCACTGCTTGGGGTTATCCCCACCCCCAATCCCCGCCAATTTGAAGTGGGAGGGAGTGCAGAGTGGGAGGAGAGGAATCCCCATTCACAAACACAAGGGGCTTATTAGGTGAATCCCACTCATTAGTCAAACTGCAGTGGATAGATCCAACAAAGACAATAACCAAACAAACAAACAAAACAAAACAAAACAAACTCCACTGAAGTTAAAAAGGCATGCTAAAAAGTAAAAAAGTGAAGATTCAATGTAAGACCAGTTTCTGTTTGTGGTTTAACTACTGTGGCAGACCTTCTATATTCATTTACTTCTTTGCCCTCCTTACACAAGTCCCAAGGATAATAATGTAAGCCATTCTGAACTTCTTAGAAGGCTAGGAAGTATAAAAATGCAACAAGAGCTACCGTATTTTTCGCCCTATAGGATGCAATTTCCCCTCCAAAAATGAAGGGGAAATGTGTGTGCGTCCTATGGGGCGAATGCAGGCTTTCACTGAAGCCTGGGGAGCGAAAGGGGTCGGTGCGCACCGACCCCTCTTGCTCTCAAGGCTTCGCGCACCTCTCCGCAAGCAGCGGGAACCCAGCGCTGGGCTCCCGCTGCTTGCGGAGAGTTGCCTGCATGCTGAAGCCTGCCCGCGCTGAGCTCAGCGCGTCCAGGCTTTGCGGGCCTCTCTGCAAGCAGCGGGAACCCAGCGCTGGGCTCCCGCCGCTTGCGGAGAGTTGCCTGCATACTGAAGCCTGCCTGCGCTGAGCTCAGCGCGGCCAGGCTTCGCGGACCTCTCCGCAAGCAGCGGGAGCCAGCGCTGGGCTCCCACGGCTTGCAGAGAGCTGCCTGTTTGGGGGCTGGGGTCGGGGGAAGCCCGGGCTTCCCCTGACCCCAGCCCCGCACCTGCGGGGGAAATAAATTTCCCCCCTTTATTTCCCCCCAAAAAAACTAGGTGCGCCTTATGGGACGGTGCATCCTATAGGGCGAAAAATACGGTACACTCTCTTTGTACAGAACCTTGCATCAATTCGTTACCTTGAGGGTCATAACCGATCCTCTGCTGCTATTCTATCCTTTGTCAAAATTTATGGATTAGACAACACTAGTGCTGGAAAAACATCCATACCTGTTTGCTACTTGAGTGCATTTGAAAAGAAAATTATTAATATGATGAATTCCAAAGAGGTAGCTGCAGAATCTGTCTTAAAAACAGATATTTCTTGAGACACCAGCTTTCAAGCGTTGCAGGCTACTCCAATTGTATGGTGGGCGATCTCTCTCTCTCTCTCTCTCACACACACACACACCCACACCCACATATACATAAAGATTTCAAAACAATGAGATCAGAAGTCCATGAAAGGCAAGGGGCAGTAGAAAGTGGGTCCCATTTTCCTGCAGAGTCCAAATATATACTAACAAAGTGGAGCTGTCCACTTTCAGCTATCTTTCTTGCTATGCTGACTTATCACAGACAGCTGCTTATTGGGAGTAGATCAGTCTGATTTTATTGCTTTGGCTCCAGTCCACAAAGGGGCTCAAAGGTGACAGAGGACTCTCTGTTCTTGTTACAAATATGATGCTGCTGGGTTCATAAGAGCAGCCCCGCTGAATCAGATCAAAGGCCCCTAGTAGCTCCTTCGTAGGAAGAGCTAAGACTGAGAGAGATGCTATGCAGGTTCTACTAGAATCATATCCTTTTGGGGAAAGGGGGGGCAAATCAACCAAAAAGAGCAAGGCAGAACAAGGCAGGAGATCCAAGCGGCAGGCTTCTTCTTCTAATGTGCACTACTTTTAAACCCAGAGGTGCCTTTGGTGTGGAAATTCCATGGAAGCAGGGTCTCCTAGCAACAACAGGATAACAGATGACACCATGGCCCACAAAGTAGATGAGCAGAGTTATCTAACAGACAGCAGATGCTTCTTCCTCCCCCATCCCAATCCCAATCCCCACTCTCTTCCAAAACCCCATTTTTTAAAAAAGAAGAGGAAAGAAAATCTCTAGTGGATCTTATGTAAGTACAGGAGACTTATTTCAAGATAATCCTCCCAGCCTTCCAAAAGCCCCACTGCCAATTTCAGCAGCCCAAATCAGTTTTCTTTTCTTTGCCAGAGAAGGGTTTACAAAGCAGCACCCCAAGAAAATTCCAGCTGCACAGAAGAAAGGAAGATTTCCACAGTTAGACTATATATAGCCAAATTACACAAAGAAGCTAGAGGAAAATGCAGAAATGAATGGCATCTGTTTAATTTCTTAAGTACCATCATTCACTGCAGAACCCAAATCATCTGGAATAAAATCTTAGGTGAAGATGAAATAATTAAAGGTTGTAGTCTGTCTTAGTCCTACTCAGGGTAGACCTATTTATATAACCCTTTGAGGCCCAGTAACTTCAACTGGTCTATGATAGATATTGAAAGCAAACCTTTTAGAAAACGTTAGTAAAGGTAATCAAGTTTTGTAAGTAGTCAATACCCAGTTAAACCTAATTCACTGAGCTACAAGAAGTTCTTTTCAGGAGACAAACTGTGCAAATGAGGTTTAAGCAGTAGATTCAACCAAAACTGTTCCACTGGGCTGCAGGTGGGCAGCTCTGCCATACAGTGAGAAATATGTAAGGGAGAAAGTTTCTAGCTTAGTCTTCAACTCAACATGCCAGTTTTCTGTGAGAAGAGAAATTTTCCAGCATAGAAGATGGTCCCTTAATGGGAGTCACAAAAGGCAGTGTGAAGCAACGCAGTTCAGAAACAAGTTTATTGCCTCATCCTATTTTCTGAAAGTGGACCAGATTTGCTAACCTTTTTTGGGCCAGAAGTGGCAATTTGAGATGAGGTTGCCTATTAATTGAAAACCTGTGCTTAGTAAGCAGCTTGTGTGGCTGATTATATGTTTGTTTGTTTCATGTGTGAGTCGCTGGACATGGAGCAGACTCAGGTGACTTACAACCAAATTTAAAAACTTTGTGAATTCCATCAAACACCTAAGTGGAAAGGAAAATCTTTACCTGGCACATAAACTATGTCAGTGTCAGTGCCAGGAAAGTTTATGTTTCACTTGTGAGAGCATTTCACTACTGGTGGTGGTGCCACAACAGAAAAGGTCCTCTCCCTTACTGGCACCCTCTAAGCCTCTCTCAAATAGGACACACAAGAAGGGTTTCAGATGATGCTTGTGAGGTCTGGTATATTCTTGAAGAAGTAAAGAAGCAAAGCCTAAGATCAGAATGGAGGTGGTGGGGCACTGTTGCTATTTGTCCCAGATAAGCAGCAAATGACAATGCTGAAAATAACCAGTCTGTAGAAATAAATGCTGACTGGGTTGCTGGAGATTGAGAATTCAGTCCAACATTTCATATAGCAGTTGAGGAATCTACACCAGTTACTACACCAACAACTCACAGGAGGAGTGAACCTAAGATCACTCCCAAGCTGAAGTGAAGGCTTCAGTTGCAGCTTGTTCAAACAAAGCTGTTGGCGCAGAGCCTAAGATAGCTGGCTCCTTCACTGATGAGAGTATCAACTCACCCCTAGCCAAGCTTATAAATAGGCAACTGCCTGTGGAGACTAAGAAATTGCTTCCAGGTGATCAGGTGGAACAGCTGTTTACTTTTAGGGCACAAATGACTGCCAATGATACATGGGAGCAGGTGGGCTACTATTTATTTATTTTTTTACAGACCTATTTGCAAAGTTGTTCTTGGCAAAATCACCTGGACTTGTGCTTAACCAGACTGTTCTACATTCATGTGTGTGCATGCACAGATATTTTAACTCTTTATCTTGCATTGAGCTGCCCTAAGTCTATACAGGAAAAAATATTTAAAGCCATTGTGTAGTCCAACATAATTCTTAACATGAAAAATAGCTTGCACAAGGCAGTGGAAGAGCCTGTTGCCACAGGACAATTGCTGTGAATCTAAACTGGTGAAACATGAATATTATTTCCCAGGCAGCAGGACCTGAAGTTGTGTCTGCAGTTACAGTTCCAAGCAGAATTTACTTCCTCTCTCCCACTGCCAAACCGAACTTTGATTTTTATAGTGGCCTCAGGTTTCATTACAGACCCTGTCTGGTTCTCCAGCAATACAATGGCACCTTCTAGCTATGGTGCATTCAAGTTCAAGTGGCGCACAAAAAAACAAAATAGCAAACCTTAAACCTGTTTAATTCTGCAGCTGCATGCCCAAACGATGCTCTCCAAACTACCTCCAAGAGGCATGCCCTCCTAGGGTGACAACCCAGTCCAAAGGGTGGGATACAAATAAAAAAATATTATTATCATTATTATTCCAATAATTAGCTGCTTGGCAGGAAAAGGGGGGTTCTGTCTCAGTGCAGAACTCTTTTCCTTCTTTTTTTGTTTTTTATTATTAAAGATTTATTAGTTTAAAAAATACATGCATCGTCTCTTTTTCAAGTTGTGTTTTCTACGGATCAGTTTCATTTGTTGTGAGACATAAGTGTTGCATGCAGTATTAGGTTGGAAAGAAAAGGGGGAGAGGGATATGGTGAGTGGGGTGGGGTGGTAATGCTTCTATCCTTCTATGTGTGGGGTTTTGTGTCAGCGTCACTTGGATGAGTTCTCTAACTATTCGCTTGTTATATTTCCTTGGTGATGAGAGAGGTTGGGGTGGCCTAGGGTGTGGTTGGCTGTAGTGAGATTTGTTTATGTGTGTGAGTGTGAGTGTGTGAGGGGGTGGAATTTTGGATCAGGCTAGCCATATTGATTTGTATGCTGTTGTTGGATTCTTGTTGTATTGTTGGGGTATGTATATGATAAAGGGGAACCATACTGGGGTGACACAGCTTCCACTCTGGAAATATTTTCATATTTTCTTGCCATTTATCTCTTTTTAAAAAGAAATTGAATAGCCCTGAAGGTTTGGAAACTGGTTAATAGCGATGAACAGCAGAGAAAGCTGCAGGCGCTCACTAGATGCTGCATTCACTAGTGGAAATGTCTGTTGTTCAGCATGAACACAGACTTTGTGAACAGACAAAACCAAGTAGGAAGTCAGTTGTGAAGATTCCCATTAGATGATTCATCTTAGCAAGTCCCAGTTTACACAGATCTCTTTGAGCTGCTCAATTCCATGGCAGATTAGACTCCAAAATTATGCCCAAAAGCTATGCTGAGTGACTCACACCAACTGTGTCTGGGCTAGAAAAAGGCAGATGTGACAAATAATGGAATCACAATAATAGGTGGGAGGGGAGCAATTTTATAATGTGGTCTGGCTTCCTGTAAAGATGATCTGACGTTAGGAATCAGGGTGTTTTCTATAGCATGATTTATGTGGTTGAAACTCCCTTATTAAATTTTTCTTTACCGCTTTAGAACCAAGGCTACAAATCTGCCTTTTGAAAACAACCCTTTATTTATTTATTTTCCTCCAAGGAGATCAGTACTCTCCCATCTCAAAGCCACCCTGCAATTAGAAGAGAGCAAACGTCTCCTAGTCACTCAGTAGGTCTCATGGAAGAACAAAAATTAGACCAAGCATTTCCCTGGTCCAACACTTTACTGATGCCCTTCAAATGTTGTTGGACTACAGTTCCCATCATCCCTGATCTCTGGCTGCACTGGCTAGGGCTGATGGGAGTTGGAGTACCACAACATTTGGAGGGCCACAGATTGATGTACTGTACTACTCCATACCGGCTCTCTAACCAGAGGTGTTGCAATTCTGTAGGCAGCTGCTGGGAACATTTTCAGTACAGTGATACCTCAGGTTACATACGCTTCAGGTTACAGACCCCGCTAACCCAGAAATAGTGCTTCAGGTTAAGAACTTTGCTTCGGGATGAGAACAGAAATCAGGCTCCGGCGGCGCAGCAGCAGCAGGAGGCCCCATTAGCTAAAGTGGTGCTTCAGGTTAAGAACAGTTTTAGGTTAAGTATGGACCTCCAGAACGTATTAAGTACTTAACCTGAGGTACCACTGTAACAGCTTCAAATCAGTGCATCTTTGTTTCTCTGGCATGTATCTACAATATTTTGGGAATGAGTGGTGAAAACACAAAACGTATGTTTATTTATTTTTATAAAAGTATTCATACCCTGCCCTCTCATAATGTATCTGGACAGCGTTCAGCAACATAAACACACACACCATTAAAGAGACTGCAGAACAATCATTAAGATGACTGGTTACTCAAGAAAATGTCAAACAACTGCATAGGCCTGACAGCATGTTGCTAAAAGCAAAGCCTTCCTCCATAGCCTTCAAAGTATCCTTTTCCTTTGTTCATGTGCAAAAAAAGAAGATCCTAACTGTGTGCTAGCAGGAAGGAACACACAAAACAATGAAAGGCATCCCAGCAAAACCAAGTATTACAACCCTGAATCCAAATCTTATCTGATCCCAGTCTACTTTCAAACCTCAGGCAACTTTCTTCCCCTAAAACAGTACTCTACAACCTTGGGTCCACCATTGTGCGATTGGTCCACATCTCCCATCATGCCTGATCACTGGCTAAGCTGGCTGGGGATGATGGGGAGTCACAGTCCAACACCAAGTGAGGACTTGGGGTTGAAGAATATTGCACAGAATTCACAGTGCAGGCTGAGTGGCTCCCCTAGCCCAGTCCATCAGCCTATCTGCACAGAGTATATTTGCATCTCAGCTCTGTGCTCCCCAAGGGAACTGGCTCTCTCCAAGAACCAACAAGGCAGGGCGGCAGAGTCACCAAAGTTGATACTCCCACTTTAACGACCACACAGATTCTGCTTTCCAGTCTCATTATGCAAATGACCAACAGCACAACCTAATTGCAACCTCTTCATTTTAAAAAGCAAAAAACCCCAGATGCATCCAACTGTATTTGCACAGAGCGTTTCAAGAGTGTAACGCCTTTCAGTTTATCTGACAAGTAGCAGCTTAGCACAAACCCTCAAGAGCTGCTGCTTTTGCTCCTTCTTTAATAGGCGGGGAACTAATGCAGAATAGATCAAAACAGATGACTGAGAAAGAAGGCGGCCAACATTCCCTCAGGCATGTACTTACAGATTAAGGCCTCCATTCTTCAGATCTTTCATACCTCTGAGCCCCTGCCGAAGAACAAACCTTGGAGTTTGGTTTCAAAATATCCCTTGGTGTCAAATACTCCAAGAGGAACAGCTTGCATTTTGAGAAGTACTGTGCTAATTACCTTCCAGTGAATTGTTAACATCACTTTCAATGCGGCACTTCCAGATTGCAAGGTAGGGAATTCTAGAGCTTTCCAGCTTTCACCCATGTTTCTATGACAGCCATGCAGCTTATTCCCACTCTGAACTCCTCCACAGAACTGAAAGCATCTCCAAATCCTTTCTGCCAACATACTTGGCAAATGTCTAAATCACACTTAAATGGGAGCGCACCCCATCTGTTAAAGAATGAAGACTGAACAGCATAACCGACGTTAGATCATCTAGCGTGGCTATTCTGCACATAAAGAGACCAATGTCTTTGGATGAAGTGACAAAGTAACCCTACCTGAAGACAAGATTTGCCACTCAGCAACCAGTTACCATTTTCTAGGGTTGAGGTAGCCAAAGTGGTGCCCTCCAGGTGGTGCTGAACTACAACTCTCATCAGCTCAGCATGGCCAATGGTCAGAGATTATGGAGGTTGTAGTCTAACAACACCTGGGGGGGGGGGCACTAGGTTGGCTGCTCCAGCCTAGGGACTAGAAATTGAACCAGTCTTCAGCATACATCTCCCTGCTTTCAAGCTATGTCAACAAAGGCATAGCTGAGCAACTGCCACAGTGTTTGCCACTGCACAGGCAGGGAGTTGGTCCAGATGAGAACAGAATATGCAAAAGGCAGAATTTCTATTAAATGGAAAAAAGCAAAACCTTCATGTATGCTCAAGCTATGAAAGTTTGAGTTTGCAAATTTAGAAATCTGGCTGGATTCAGGAGAATGTGAAACTCCACGGTCAGGATCTGAGGAACCATTAAATTAATACCCAGCCCCAAAGGGGATTCAGATGGATCTTTGATGCACATCAAAGGCTTTGCAAATCAGATTTTAAAATTTCCTTTGACACCTAGATGCAAGATATAGGGGTAGGGGGGTAGGAGGTAAATAGACACTATTTTCTAGGGGAAATGGGAATATTTTAAATTCAAGCATCTCAGAGGTTCTGAAATTGGTTTTTAGAGGAAGCTACTGCCATCTAGTGGAGAAGATCTCCATTCAGACAAGCAATTTCAGTTTGGCTAATTAAGACACTGAAATATACTTGATGTTATTTAATTACCTCCATGGTTACCTCTTCTCCTGTCCACAGAATAAGAATGAGAAAAGCAGTGACTCCCTAGAGCAGAAGTTCTCAAGAGCAGTTCCTGTGAAGCTCTGCAGGTTTAAGATGCTCTTGGTTTAGAGCAGTGGGAGGGCTTCTGCAGCCCTCCAGATGCATTACCATCCCTGACCACGGACCATGCTGGCTGGGGCTGATAGGAGTTCAACATCTTGAGGGCTGCTCTGCATAAGCCAGTTCTCTACTCTATCACACTTTGGAATGACAAATTAAAATAATTCTTCAACATGTCTGTATTTCAATTTAAAATTTCCACAGCAGTTTGCAATCACTAATAAACATACAAAATGAAGAAGTGTGGTTTAATGTTAGTTCACAAACAGGGATCTTAGTTCATGTGCAAACTGTTAAATTTAGTAAACTTTAGTAAAGTTTAAAGTTAGTAAACTGACATCAATTCTGTTTTGGACTTAATAGGGAACTTTGACCTAAGCAAGACTGGCATGCCACGGAAGGGATGTAGCAAGCGTGTCCCAACGTCCATATTCAGCTGCTAAACTATGGCTTGAAAAGCTCCTTCCCCTTCCCACAAAAACAACAGCAGACAAATGTAATACAAGCAAATAGAATAATGTTTGACAAATTTATGGGGGCACAAGACTCAGCTTTCTTTCTTGGCAAAAAATTATGTTAACTTTCTTGCTGATTTTGGATTTATTTTAGCACAGGGAGCACAAAGTTCTTCCTTTCCTGAGTCTTGATCTTTCAACATCGTGGCATCTATGCTTTGGAACTCCCTGCTTATGAGCATTAGACAGGCATCCTCACTGTATTATTTTAGATGCTAGATACAAAATGTTTTATTTCAACAAGTCTATCCAGATACTTTTTTCCTAAGTAAAATAATATAAATAAACCTATTCTGTAGCTTTAAAATAAATTTAAATGCATTTCCACAAAGACCACTTATACCAATAAATATTTGGAAAGCTTACATGTCTCCCTTTCCCCTGCTACTCACCCTGATCAATTGAATGCTGAGGAAGTTGGCTAAGTTGGCTATTCACTACCCCTGCGTACGTTCTCAAGAACTCCTCTTCACTGGTGGTTAACTGTACAAGGACAAAGAAAAGCAAATCCACAAATAGAAACTCAGCAGTAGGGTCTGTGCTTATTTACTATTCAGAGTACAATTCATCACAGTTCAGTTCAGTTTTCCTTACTGTCACTTGTACCTGCTTCCAGTCACACAAGAAAGGGCCATAAAAACAACTTCCTCTTTTTGTGAAACCACACTAAATGGACACCACACTAAATGATCCCCATGAAATCAAAAATAATTTGGAGACAGCTACTGTTTTATTCATCTACACATGGCAATATAAAATGAAATTACTTTGCCCAATAATTTAAAAAAGGAGAGACAGAGAGAGAAAAGAAGAAAATCCAGGTGCTACAAAATATTATTTATTATAAGCCTAGTGAGTTGGGGGGGCATTTAAGGGAATACTTTAAGCAACATTTCTAACATACAATGGATGCTGAGATAACTCCTATATCCCTGGTGTGTTAATAAGCATTCCCTTGATAAATGATTTTTTCTGAAATACACTGAGCTCACGGGAAGTAATATTTTGTTGCACTTGAATTTTCTTCCCCAAGTTCCTCCACCCCCCCAATAGTATTGGTACCCTGATTCTGTGGTTGGATTCCAATGACCAAGAGAGCCTATGTGTTAAAATAAGCCAAAGAGTAGTCCCCAACAAGTCCCCAGGTAGACAAGCGTCCATTTATCCAGCAGATGACCAAAGAATGCACAACTGAAATTATGTATTCCTCTATTAATATCATACATTCATTTTACATTTTACAGTTTTAATTTTCAAAAAGGAGTAGGTAGAAAAATTACAGAAACCTAGATGTAGTATCTGCAAAATAACTACTAGGATTTAGGCTATTAGTCATCATAGCTATTATCTTGGGATCACAAGTGAGAGAATGAAAATGCCCTCATTTTGTCCTTGTAGACTGCCTTTAGGCACCTGGTTGGCCACTATGAGAACAGGATGCTGGACTAGATGGTCCTTCAGTCTGATCCAGTTGCAAGGCTTATCTTTTGTTCTTATGGGATGAAGGTTTGGGGGCAAATATTTAGTATTATTGTATCCTTTTAAAGATGTGAAATCAAGCAGAAGTAATATTATCCTGTACCACATTCAAAGTTGTTTAGTTAGAATCATGATCTTAAACATTCCTAGTGGCACCTTCATCTGCTCAAGAGAAACTGGAACCTTTAAGGAAAGCAACCAGTAACAATGGTAAAGGACCCCTGGATGGTTAAGTCCAGTCAAAGACGACTATGGGGTGTGGCACTCATCTCGCTTTCAGGCTGAGGGAGCCAGCGTTTGTCCACAGACAGCTTTACAGGTCATGTGGCCAGCATGACTAAACTGCTTCTGGTGCAACGGAACACCGTGATGGAAACCAGAGCGCACGGAAATGCCATTTTACCTTCCCACCACAGCAGTACCTACAGTATTTATCTACTTGCACTGGTGTGCTTTCAAACTGCGAGGCTGGCAGTAGCTGGGATAGAGCAACGGGAGTTCACCCTGTCATGGCGATTCGAACCGCCAATCTTCTGATTGGCAAGACCAAGCGACTCAGTGGTTTAGACCATAGCGCCACCCGTGTCCCTAAGGAAAGCTATAGAAGAATGTAGGGAGGCTCTTAGTCACAAAAGTCCATGATTGTAACTAGCTACCCCTGTAAGTTGCCCTGTACAAGAAAGAATCAATTTGAGGTGAACAAGCAAGAAAAGTTTAGCAAACTGGAAAATGGCTCTCTCTCTTTAAACCCCTTGAGTGCCACAAACAACTAATATGGGCATGGTGTACTAGAGGCTAGTACAAATTACGCTGAACTAGTAGCTTCTGTGAGGGTTTACAAGGCTGCCTGCAATACTTACATTTGATCCCATCTTCCTAAGCATTAGCAGGACTCTGACTTTCTGCTGAATATACATCTCCTCCGGACTCTTCCCGGGGACACCCTCACGGTTCATTCCCCTCTTCCCAGTTCCTGAGACTTCTAAATATTAATCACAAACAAAAAAAGATACAAGAATGGTTTACTATGTTAAGAATAACAGGCGAAGAAAAGGCTAAGTATTAACAGTTAAAACCAGCAATACCCTATCCATAGGAGCTGCCTAGTTAGCAGCAGTTATTTCCTAAACCAGGGATGTGGAGCCTATGGCCCTCCAGATACTGTGAGGCACCAGTTTCCATCAGCCCTTGCCCACATAGCCAGTGGTCAGCGAGAATGGAAACTGTAGTCCAACAACACCTGGAGGACCACAGGTTCCCCAACCCTGTGGTACACCATTTAACTCCAGCTACAAAATGTCATGACTATCATGCTAGATCTCCTGGGAGTGCTCAGCTGGGGCCACAATATATTAAAGGCTGACAAGTTCATTTTCCACAGGAAAATAAATGGTTTACAGCTGCCTTGAACAAAACGCTGTCAGGAGAACATGTTACAATGCTTCAGTCCTGTGGGCACACCAACAGCATTTGACACAGAAGCAAGTGACCAGGTATTGAACTCACTTTTTAAAAAAAAAAAATTATTTATACGTTTCAAATTTATACATTTCACTAATTTTACAATCATTTTAACATTTCAAAGTCTGACTTCCTTCCCCCTCTTTCTGCGGTTCTTTAAATTTATTTTTTAATATCTTCTGCATATCCAAATTCATTTAATTTGATCATTTAATTATCTACTTTAAATATATACTCTTACAAAACCGCAGGTTATTACAATAATCGTGCCAATGTTTTTATCTGTTTGCAATTTATCTGTAAATATTCAATAAACCATTTCCATTCTTTTATAAAAAGTTTGTTATCTTGATTTCTTATTCTTCCGGTAAGTCAGTCTTCCTTGGGAACCATGAGGCAAACAGGCTCATTTGACAACAAGAAATCAAGCCTTTAGTATCATTGGCCCAGACTGTGAAACACTCTGCTAATAGAGATTCAGTGAGCACCTTCTGTGCAAACTTTTAAACACCTGCTGAAAACTTTTGCAGGCCTATGCGGGAAATTAAGAGTACATCCCCCACAATGGTTCATTGAGGTTTGTTTTTTTTTAATTCTTTTTTGCTTTTAACTTATTTTTAACTTTTCATTACAGTGGACCCTCCAGATACGAACTTAATTTGTCCTGGGGGTCTGTACTTACCCCAAAAAGTCTGTATCCGGAGGCATTGTGTCTGCGGCACGGCAAAACCCAGAAGTATACACTTCCGGGTTTGCCGTGTTCATAACTCGAAATTACATTACCCGAGGTACCACTGTATTTGGTTTTATGTTTTTATATTGTTGTAAGCTGCTGGGATATATCTTTATGAGACAGCAGCATATAAATATATTCACAAATAAACTTTTACAATGAATTAGCAGCAACATTCAGCCTGATTGCTAGCTTAATCACCAATATGAATGCCTAACTAAATATTAAGATACCACACACAGATGACAGTTTATCCATGCAGCCTTTCAGTTCCTCCAAACTGCACAGAATGGATCGTAGTTTATAAGAAGAAAAAGATGTTAAGAATAGACCAAGAGCTAACATTACCTGCTTGCCTAGTAATCTCAGGCTATGAGAACGTTTAATCAAGAACAGCCAAGGAAGGAGAAATCAAAGATGCAATCTGCGCTTAGGGAAAAGCATGCAGGGCTCCACCTACAAGAAACCATACAAGGAGAATGAATTGTAGTATCCATATTTGATTGGGTGCATTGTAATTTCTATATCATTTGTTTAAACGAAATAAAAAAGTGATACTATGTTCTGGAAATCTGCGCACAAACACTTTAACCAAAAGCTCACTAGTTTCCTGTTTGGCAACTGCAGTGTATGCTGCTGCTCTTAGACAATTCATTTTTATCTGAAATAAGTCATAATCTTTCAAGAGAACCCAGCTGTCCCTTCAAAAGGCAATAAATGCCCATCAAAAGCAAGATCAGGATATTAGGGAGCAGGCTCTAACAAATTCATCTACTGTGACTCTAGACCTATCAACAGATAAACTTGGGAAGTTCTCCAAAGGCTTCAAAATTAGCCAGATCTTGAAGGAAGCATTCCTCCTCAGAGATGGAGCAAGTTATAGCAAGATGGCACATGTCACTGCACCTTCCTGGCACCATCACGTATTATAATCTTAACTCCTTTGAGGCCAACATACTGTTTCTCATGTGACCTCAGGAACCAGTCTGTTGACTATATGACAGAAGATCTCACTTTGCCCAACAATGGCCCATGAATTTGGGTGGTTGCTCCACAAATGTGGAACTCTAAATTGGAGACCTGCCAAAGCCCAAGAACTTTTTAAGGGTCCTGCAATGCCTCTTAATTTAGCTTGTCAGCAAACCTATGGTGGGAAGGGCCAGGTGAAGGAATGTTAGTATAATGTTTTCTAAAGCCACGATATATCCCAACAGACTATAGCCCGAGTTATGGAACAAGTCAGACACTCTGGAAATTAAAAGGAAGGCGTTTCTTTCCACCAACAGGTGAAACACATAAATAGCTTTTTAAAAGGAAAAAATGAGCATTTTATGCTGCATTTTCCAGCAGGTGGCACCACTTACCAGGGTCAAGAAACACCAGCCCCATCCCTCAGACAAATTTTGCACAATTCAGAAGGAAACCTTAAGCCAGGGGTGAAGTATTTGTGGCCCTCCAGGTGTTGCTGGACTACAACCCACGTAATCCTTGACCTTTGACTATGCTGCCTAGAACTGCATACAGTAACATCTGGAGGCTGCAGTTTCCCACCCCTGCATTAAGGTGAACAGTACCCTTTCTTTCACTTCATTTCTAAGGTCGAAGGAATTAAAATAAGAGTAGACTAGAAGTGGGAAAAGGGAAAGGAAACAGAATTTTTTTTAATACAGTTATGATTATTCAGTTCAGGCTGTGGCTGAATGGCATTTATCTCTGAACTGCCAACACAGCAATCCAATGATAGTATAAACCTCGTGCCTCAAAATATACTAGAAAAATGAATGAATCAGACGATAACTTGACAACATAGTTACAAGTCCCTGAATGTTAAAGTCACTACGGTTTAGATCGGGGTAGTCAACCTTTTTATACCTACCGCCCACTAATGCATCTTTCTTGATGGTAAAATTTCCTTACCGCCCACCAATGCTCGATGGAAGGAGGATTTAGCTTGTGCTGTAGAACCCCCTACCACCCACCCAGAATGCTGAAACGCCCACTAGTGGGCGGTAGGGACCAGGTTGACAACCCCTGGTTTAGATAAAAGACAAACTTTTAATGCTATAGGGGCATTGAAGCAAGGCATGATTGCTACCATCCAGCAAAACAGCCAAAGATAGGCAAAAAGATCACATGCAGGGAAGCTAATCATGCTAATCCTCCTCCTCTGGACTCGGCAGCTAAATAGTCAGGTTCCAACTGAAAACATAAGCCAAACCATGACTTAGCTCAGTATACAACAGGAGCAAAATAATTGGGGAAGAGCTAAGTGGCCACAATCTCCTCTCTGGGAACCTGCATGGTTTGGCTTAGTGTGATGTGAGAACCAGGCCACTATCAAGAGATGGTGTTCTGTTCTGCTCACAGTATACATTTTACTTCACTTTCTGATGATGCTCTAAAAGACTCTCTTTGCCGAGTCCTCAGAGGGAAGAAATTCTGCAGCCAAGGGGCAGTCACTCTTCTATAGGCTCCTACAGTCCTAACTGGTGCATGAACTTAAAAAGGTGTTACTCATCTATTTTAGACACCAATGTGGGACACATGGGTGATTATGGTTATTTGGGATATGTAGAGCTAAGTGGTTTTAAGTAGGCCACTGAAATTGTCCACAAAGACAACATGAAACCTGCACAAACTCTACCATGTTGGCTTTAAGACACATCCAAGCTACATGGGTGAAGGCAAGCTGCCCATGGCATCTTCCAATATACAATAAATTGGAATCAAGTTATGCTTGCTGTGTAATTTGAAGGCTCACGGGCAGCCCCTGGCAGTTTCCCCTGCAAGCTTTACTGCCTAAATTCTTTCCTCAGTCCTCACCCGCCCCCCGGCATGAAATAATAATACCATGAACTAATGAATGGAACCACCACATATATTGATCATTTCAGGACTTAAGAGCCCCATTTCTATGAACAAAATATTCTCAGCCTAAGTATCTCAAAAATGTTGGTAGCAGGCCTTGAGGGTACGGACAGGTGTGACATTTCACAAGAGGCTGTCACATAGATTCTACACCACTTTCATCATGCATACTGGAGCTCAAAACAAAATATTGGGTTCAGGCTGCTGTTCAGTTTACCTGGCTCTGTTAAGATGGAGAAAATCTCCCTGGACTATTCGCCTCGCCTTGGTTATCACAACTTGGAAACACTGCAAAATGCCACCCTGTGGAAACAAAACAGTGATTTTAATATACAACTTAACACAGATTAAGGTATGCTAAATATTTTGGACTCATTCAAGTGTTGTCTAACAAAAAGAATAGGTTGTCTTCCTTGTAATTTATTTGTACCCCATTTCAATAAGCTTTGTTGTTCAGAAGCAAAATCAAACTTCTCAGCTGCTGAAAAAGAAGCTTCTGTCACTAGAAATCAAGAGTTTAATCAAAAGAAGGTAAATTAATTTCTGTGCCACAAGATAGACATGTGGGTGGAATGATTTCCCTCCTCTGCCTTTTCCACTCCCTCCTCTTCCCTTGTGTTTCTTCTTTTTTTTAGCTTGTAAGCCTTATAGAAGGGCCTGTTACTGACTGTTGATAGGAGCTGCTTTGGGAAACAATACCATAACCATGCAGATGACCAGGGATTGTGGGGACAGTTGATGTAATTGATTTAAAACATAGTAGTAAGAACAGTAGAGGAGGTGGTAAACTTGTGTCTGGATTGCTCAATTTCATACTACTTGGGTTGGGGTTGGGGTGCTCACATGATAGAATGTTACAAACAAACAAATATCCCCACAGATAAAAGTGATATATCAGAAAGAAGGCTAAGACAGAACTGCTTATTCCAAGCAAGCTTGCTTTGTAGGTGTAGGGATTCAGTTTCTTTTTCTTTTTTGTAGGAATGACTATTCTATCAAATGAGCTGTCATCTGTAGCCTGAAGCAGTATAACCCAGATACAAGTTTAGCAAGTCACCTAACATGGGTGAGAAGTACAATAAATTTAATTCAGTCATCGACTATAGAACTACATGGTACAATTTGATTTCAAAATCCATGGCTGGGGTTGATGTCAGTTGGTTTCAGACTTTTTCCTCAATGACTTGCCTGCCCAGAAATCCCTGTGTCCTGCCACAGAACCGTTGTGTATTCTATAGCAGCCTAGGGCACCCTTGTATTTAAGCACTAGGCTCATAATCACAGACGACCAAGAACTGCACACAGGCAAGTGCATTAAATTCTATGCAGACAGGTGAACAGGATGGCAGAGGAACCAGCACAGAAACCAAACAGGCTGCTGGAGGAAAGACCCCTCTTCCACACCCAGTACAGAAATGCAGCTCGTAGTCCCTCCTCTGCCAGCCCCCAATAGACTAGTGATTCTTTTTCTTTTCTTCTCTTTTTTGCATGCTATTAACTTGTGGGGGCTTATTTACAAGACTATTACAAGGGGGCAGTTCACATAAGTCTCTGCCCAAGTCTATTATTTCATGCAGGGCAGTAATGAGACCAAAGTGTACACTGTAAACCACACCCAACCCTTCCCTATAGCTGTGCATTTCAGAAAATATAAGTCACAGAAGGGCAAGCTGTCTTTCAGGGAAGCTTGTCTGCAATTAGTGATTACAGAGGAACCTAATAATGTCTGAGGACCCTCAAGGTTCCTTGGAAAAATTGTTGATTTAAGGAACACACCCACACATTTCAATCAGAGGTCAGAGTCTGGTAATCCCAAGTGTCAGCTTATTTCTACTATCCCACAAAGCATCTGGAAGAGATGCCAAACTAATCCCCAGAATGTCACCATCAGGAGGGGACACTACAGCTGAGATTCCTGCAAACCCTCCTCTGCACTGCAACACACTAGGAAGGGCTAGAAGCACATTAAAAAGAAAAGTCAGAAGTATCATCTTGTCTCTGAAAGAGAAAATTCCCCGAGGAGAGAAAGAGCTATTTTAAAATCTTTTAACAATTTTTTTCACTAATTACTTCCTGCTATCTTTGCTTTCTAAATCTGTAACAGAGCCCTAGGACATCTCTGACAAAAGGGTCATTTACAGGAACCAAGTGATCTTTTGATGTCTACAAAAATGAAACACCCGCTTCACACCCTCAGCAAAGGAGCTTCAGAATTATTGAGAAAAGGAACAGGCTGGAACTACAGAAAACATCCATTCTAGCTGTATCCATTTTATTAACAGACAATACTTTGTTATTATTTCTCACTACTGCAGCAGGATGTTCTCAAAGCATTGCTGTGAACATGAGTATAGATACACCAAAACACCCTTCTCTAAATTAAAGCCCTCCAGATGTTTTGGACTACAACTCTCATCAGCTCCCAAAAGCACAACTGTCCTAGCTGGGGCTGATAGGCGTTGTAGTCCAAAACAATCCACAGACTCTATGAAAAAAGTAAATATCTCCTTGATACCAGGAGGTATCAGGAAAGGATCTCAGATATAAATTGCAAGCTGAGATCTAACCTAAATGTATCACGACAACAATCCACCGATTAAAGCAACTCATACATAAACATTAAAAGGCAGATTCCAACACTTCTGACTAAGGACACCTATGCAAACAGTAAAATATGAGCAACCTCCCCTCTTCACTTTACACAAGTCAACCCAGAGATGGTAATAATGCTGGACACAGTTTCGTGTTTCTTCATATACAGTGGGTTGGATCTGGGCTACATTAATCACACTTAAGTTTCATTGTTTTAAATGTAACTAAAGGGCGAGCCACTTAAGTCTGGATCTAATTCACTGCCTACATGTTCTTGCACCCAACATAAATATATACAGGCGGCAACCATTTTGCACATGTTCAATTGACGCACGACCGCTGACACATGGGTAATTTTGTACCCGGAAGGGGGCATAGCGGGGCAGGCTTATGTGTGTTCTGTCAACATGTGTGAATGCCTGGAACGCAGCCCCCACACAACCAGGCAGTTGCCTGTATTACAAGTGAGCAACGTGAAGCCCAGAGTTCCAATGAATGCATTCAAAGCCACAAAGAAAGTCAGTGACAGAGCTAAGTGCAGTATCTGATGACCTTGAATCCAAGGACTACACGGCCATGTATAAGGATTTTCATTTCAACTAAAAATCTGAAATGTTCAACTACACAAGGACTTTCAAGAAATAGGATCCCCAAATACTCTGTAACAGGATATTTTGGGGGAGACGTGGGGTGTGTATGTGTGGAGATGACTAAGGTCCCAAAAGCAAGCAATGCTTAGCAAGACAGCTGTACGACAGCTGACCCATCACCACCAAGGCCTGCATAGTATTGCTCATTATGCAGTTTATGGAGAGCCACGGTGGTTTCAGGGGGCATGGCCAAATTCCACAGGTACCTCAGCCATGGATTTAATGCCAGTCCCAGTTACCCTTTTGTGGAACCTGCCATTACTTGCAGTCATGTATACAATCAAAAGTATGCTAGGGGACTACCATATCTACCATTATTATCATGAAGGAAGCCACAGTAATCTTCCAAATCACCATTTTCAGCAGAGGAGCACCATATACACACAACCAATTCTCACAACTTCTACACAAGGGCTGCTGAGCTGACATTCATGGGAGCAAGTAAAGTGATTTAGACTCTTGACACAAGCCCTGGCCAAAGTAAACCTGACTAAGAGTGCATAACTTCACCAACAAGTCAGAGACCATAGCCTGTTCTACCTCTGGTATTTTAAAGTGACCAATGCATAATTAATTGTCAAGTAATAAACTGACTATACAGAAAAAGAAGCACATTAAATGCTTAACATAAAACTTAAACAGTGTTCTGCATCTAAAAGTCGATCTCCTCACATTCTATCCAGCTCTCTCACTAGCAAGGAGACAAAGAACTTGAGATGGATTAACATCCAATGGAACTGGATGTTCTATGGAATAAACAAATGTTATTCTAGAGCAGAGGATTTCCAACCTTTCTACTCCACAAAAGCCGGAATTTAAAAACTGGCACTAAGCTGTTCCCTTAAATGGACACTGCTATTCTCCAGTTTAATCTCTGCAGCTATGCAGGACACTTTTAATGGTTAGAATATGATCCCAACAGGCAAAAGGATGTGGCATCTTCAAGACTTGTTTATTTACAATGAGATCTTCCAACAAACACCAAATAACTGAAATCCAAAAACCCATTCCACACTTCTGATTATTTTGTACTCACTCAATGTGATTCATGGCCTTCAACCGCAGGCAGCTGAAGACTGCATTAATTCACTTCTCCAAAGGGATGTCAGCAACACAGAATTCATAACATTTATCCATTTATAATTGAACAGCAAGATCGAGAATACTTGATGTCTTGTATTTTTTAGGTTTTTTGGAACACACCAAGCTTCTAAGGGACGCTCAGGCCCCTTGGTATACAATTTCAGCTACATTTGACTTCAAACTGAATTCTCCAATGGTAGTTTCCATCCAAGTGGCTAATACTGTACAGCTTTAAGACAAAGCTTTTACAGTCCTTCCCATGAAAATAATGATAATAATAAAATAAGCTGCAGTCACCTATATATTAATTTCTAAACCCAAATTGGGGGGAAATGTTCCTCCCCTGGTCATGATCTTTGAATTTCTATAGCTTCTTTCATGAACAGATTTCAAAACACATTGAGAGCATTAATGAAGTCAAATTCAAGAACTCCCCTAGGTAATGTTGCCTGACCACATGGAGTCAAGTTAACTGTGAATTATTGTTGAGCTTGTTACTCTTTTCTGTCCTTAAGGCATAAGCAACCTATTGCATTTTTTTGCAAATATCACCTTGTCAGCAGAGAAAGACAGCTTCTGTTGTACTTCAAGCCAGCCAGCCAGCCAACATATCTAGCCTTATTAAAGTCAGTGTTCATTCTAGAGAAAAGCTACAACTTCATTCTGCCTTCAGGCAACTGCAGTATTTGGATACATAAAGCAGAAGTGTGTTTTAATCAACCTCATCAACCTGATGCTCTCACAGATGTTTTTGGACTACAACTCCCACTGGGTGCAGCTGATGGGAGTTGTAATCCAAAACATCTGGAGGGCAACAGGTCAGGAAAGCTGGCCTAGGCCTTGTTGCACCATACCCTAGAATGGCATGTCAAACAGTTGTGTAATATTTAGGTCTCTCCATGGCTGGATGACAGCCAAACATTTTTGTTAATGTGGGAGGGGGTATCTTGTTACAAATTATGGACAACTACACCTCCTTAAAGAGAAGCCTATTCCATCTTTCAGAAAAACAACAAAAATGGGACAGAATACAATACTGTATTTGTAAACCAAGTTATCCTTAGCCATGAGGCCCATCTTTATAGTTAACACATTACTATGCCTGCTATTTGAAGACCTCCAATCTCCCCAGAAGCCTCATATAATTGGTAACAAAAAACAAAACAAAAAAAATGTTATCAGTTTTGTGGATAGTCAACTTTTCCTTTATTTTAAACCCGACTTCATTTTCAAAAGCAGCTTGCATGTAGCAAGGAGGGTTGATATTAAAGATTCATAAACCCAAAATTGTGTTGGTTATGCAGAAAGCTAGGGCTGAAAAGCTTGCTTGTGTTGATCCATCCCCAAGGAATGTCAATCTATGGGGAGAGTCAGACTAAAAAAGTGAATCTATAAAAAAATTCAAAAATGTATAGAGCTATTTAGTCAGTCTTATAAACAAAAAATAACATTAACTAACCCATAAGCTTACTCACATTTATCTGTGTCTCTCTATGCAGTTTGGGTAATGTCTGAAAGGAGCTGGATCCTTGGATATGAAGCAGAGTGCAATAATACTTTACAGATAAATAGGCCAATTTTAGCAGAACTCAAAAAGGGCATACTATAAGCTTTGTGACATGTCATAATAGGGTTTCCACAGTGCTTTTTCCTTGGGGGTAGGTATACCCCTAAACATTTTGTGAATTTTTGTACTTAAAGCACTGGGTTGCCATATTTCAAAAAGTAACAACCAGGCCCCCCTAAATGTTTTTTAGCTTTTTTTAAGGAAACCCCAAAAATTGTTGAGTTTTTTAAGACAAACCCCATTGTTGAGCTTCTTTAAGCTCAACATTACAAAAATGTCAAGAAAGACCATAAAAAATATGGCAGCCCTATGTTATAAACATCCAGAGAAGTTGTGTAATTCATTTTGATTTTGTTTATAATACTGTATAGGTAAAGGCAATAAAGCATTTTCTACTGTAACACTTAATTTGTAATTATTTATCTTCATCATGTCACACATGACATTTCATGCATTAATCATTATATCTGGGCATGTCAAAGGTTTTCTCAAACACTATTTCATTATGACAGCTTGGAAAACATATGCCACAAATATGTCAACAGTTTCTGTGTTGTCAGCAAGAAAATGAAACAACTGGGAAATGCTTTGGTTGCTTACAACATATGGCAAATTATTAATCAGTGCAAAGCCACTAAAAAAATAAATCAGTAGATAGCTCTTGAAATTGTGTTTCTGGTTACTAAGAAAGGCATAAAACCTGTGGCAGGTTATCATTTGGTGCAAATAAAACATGGCAACAGTGCATCTGATCATTTTTGTGAGCGATTTTGTATTTTCCTAATTATCAACATAAGTTGATCATTTTAATGTTTGTCAACTTATTCCTCTGTATTTCTTAAAACTCTTGTTCGGACCACAGGTAGAAAATATATTTCTATTTTGTAGGCACCAAAGTTTTACGTACTTGGTAGTCTTCCAAACTAACCACTCTGTACCCCACAAAAATCACTGACTGCAGTATTGTGATACTATGGGGGGGGGGAATCAACAGGAAGCACAAGACACTTTTGATTTCACACTGGAGGGTCATTAAACTAATTAGCACAAGCTACACATTGTTGTTTCAGGGGTGGTCAGGAAGTCGAAGTCACCTCAATCTCCTTTGCTCTCCACAAACTCAGAAGCTTCCACCTTAAACTGCAGACTAATATATCAAAATATTTCCCACCTGCAGTTGTCTGTGTTTAAGTTTTATGGCACTAGGTCATTACACTAACAGTTAAAAGGAAAAAAAGCAGAGAAGGAAATGTCCTCAGCAGGGTGAAGTTTCCTTCCTTTCTAGACAAAGTTAAATATGTAAATATGCTATGCAGCAGAACCAATATACCAAAGGTAACAGATAACTTGTTAGCATGGACATTAAATATATACTTCTTACATCTTCCAATAGAAAGACTTGATCAGTGTTAATCTACTGCATTAGTATTTTGCAAAAAGAGAAAGTGAAATTGATATAAGGCTGAAGAGTCATATGAGTTACTACTAAGCTCTATGGAGTAGCCTGCAATTAATCATTGTACAAACTTGAATTATGCAGGATTAACATTAATTATGTTAAATACTTATCATACTAGACTTATTCAGAAGTGTCTGTTCTAGAGAACATTTATCTTGCACACTAACTGAACAGAGATTATACAATGTACCCCACGATTAACCCACATGAACAGCTTAGTTACCAAAACTTCATTGTTCATTCGAAATTATAGTTTGAGGATTTCTGGAGACTTATTGCATACAATTAAGGCAGGACCTTTTTCAGTGTTCAACCAGAATTTTATACTTTAGCTGCTCTTTAAGAATTTTACTGACAAAAAGAATATGGTTTAAGCATCTTATGCACTGAAGGAAAATGTCCTCTGAAATGAAAGAGGTTTGTGTTTTAACTGTTGATCTCTCTACCATATGTTACAGCTAATGGCACAAGACAAGTTAAGACTGTACTCTGCTGAACAATGCCTTCTCTATATAAACTCACTTATAAGTCTTCCATTGTTGACAGCACCAGTTATGCTTAAAAATGCAACAATCATGCTGTTCTGGACAAGGATGTCAGCCACAAGCTACCATGTACAATGTTTCTAACAGCACAACTGTATATAAACTCATGTTATTCTACAACTTGAGGTAGCTGAAATCTCAATGCACAGCTCAGTGGGCTTTTAATGTCCAGGCCTCCTGAGCCACAATTCCCAAACCCAGAAACTGCATTTTTGCCTCACAACTCCACCTGTCAGCTCCAAATTCTGAAGTCTCTTCTCCCAACCCAAATCATGTGTGTACTCTTCTTTTTACCTTGCCCCAAAATGCAGGCAGCATTGCAAACAAGTTTTCTGCAATCAGTGGCTTAGTATTAGCCAACCATTTGAGAATAAATGATCTAATAAACTTGCATGTTAATTAAACTTAGGTTCCTGAGTGAAAGAAACATCCTTTTACAAAGTGAATAAAAACTACAGAAAAAAGAAAATAGTACTATAATACCTGATGCACACATAACTACAGGCAAATTCTGACTGTGCAAGTAGACCACGTTAGCTCATGCATTCCAATTCTTATTTTAAGGTTGAAATTCTCAAGCAGCAACCCTTGAGTTTACCTTCTCGTATTTAAAAAGCAGACAAAAGATAGATTAATCTTAGACCCAAAATAGAGATGATACACAGTGCATTTGTTTTAGACCACTGTCCAATAACCTAATTAAGAACATAAACACATTCTGAAACGCCAAAGGTATATATCCAGTTTAGCTTGTTTCCAGTCTGTGCCAATCCTACTCAGAGTAGACTCCATTAAGTTAATGATTGTTACTAACTTAGGTTCATTAAACTAAGTCTACTCTGAGCGGGAGTTAGGTGGATATTTCTCTCAGCTCTTGACATTAATGAAAGGGTATGTTTAAAAATACCGGTAATCCTGGGGGAAAATATCATTGATACAGAAATATAAGTTCTTGCTTACTTTTATGAAGTATGTTTGTGCAAAAAATGTCACTGTGAATGTAGTAAGGGCAGGGGCTGCATGAGAAGAAGGGGCTTCGCATATTCACATTATATGCAAAACACTCCTTGAAGAACTTATTGGTTCAATACTCAAGTTAACTAGGATTAGAACTCGTGCTTTGCCCATAGACTTCAGCCCCATTCAGGCATGCTGCTCACATGCAAATGCTACATGTGAGCAGGCTGAACCTGCTAAGCTCTAGCCTGCCCCACTCTCACACCACGTCTCTGTGCCCATTGCTGCCTTATGCCAAGTCACACCATCGGTCCATCTAGCTCAGAAGGTTTTGCTAACTGGCTGTGGCTCTCTGGGGTTTGAGGCAGGGAACATCCCCCACTTCAGACTTCCAACTTTTGGAGGGTGATGGGCATAGCAACATGGGAGGAGAGTAGCTTCATACATTTGTCCCCTGCTCGTGCACAGCATTTGCATGTGAGGAGCCAGCCAGAATAGAGCACAGATATATGAAAAAATCCCATAGATCACCTATGTCATTTTTTAATATAATATTGATTAAAATTACAAAGGAAGGCTTAAGGGCACTGAGTTTAAGTGACATTGAGAATGTATCCTAAAGCGAGTTAAGAGATAGGGTTGTGCAATCTCAGACCTAACAAAATGGTTCTGAAGTGGGGCAGGGGGCGGGGAAAGAAATCTTGAAGTGAAAGAAGATGTAGACAATATGAAGAGAGGGGTGGTCAGCAATTAAAGCAGGTATGGATAATATGTGCGCCTGCAGCTGTTGTTGGATTAAAACATCCCTGGCCTTTGGCCTTGCTAATTGTGGCTGGTGGGAAACGGAGACAATAACATATGGAAAGCCACAGTCTCCCCATCTCTGAATTAAAAGCTGCTTCAGACAGTACAAAAGGGGGAAAAGTAGGACCTCATGAATAAATGCCAACATATTAGACATCTGAAACATTAAACACAAGACAGTAGCATTCACAAGTAAAAAAAAAAAAAGGAAAAGGAAAAGGTGGGTAACTTTGCACATTAGGCAAAGGACTGTCTGGATTTAACATAAAGTGAACATACAGCAAATATCTGCTGCTTGTCACAGCCGGCTGTGAAGCAATGGTGTTAACTTCTTTGCCAAGTTCTCACTTTAAGTGTTTCACCTGTTTTAAATGTACATCTGAAAATGCAACATACAAAGTGGCAACTGGTAGTCTAGAGCCAACTGCTGGAGGAAAGACTAGAAATGGGTGTGGCAGGAGGCTGCGAGATAGAGGAATCTGCCTTAAATCAGGTCAGACTGTGTTTATCTGTCCACCTAGCCTGATGAGCAGTGTCTCAGACATGGAAATTTATTTCATGTTCCCAGCTATTTTATTCTTTTAACTGGAGATGCAGGGGACTGAACCATAGACCTTTCCAAAGCAGGTACTCTACCTGTGGGTCCTCCCCAAAAGGATTCTTCCACTGGGATGCAAGCTATTTCCTTGCCCAGACTTGAACCCTCAAACTAGCGAGACCTGCGCTTTGTCTGGTCTCCTGTGGCTTGTGCCATGGGGTTTAGTTGTGAGAATCAGGGGGTCCGAATGAGCCAAGATACCATTTTTTCATTCTGGTGCACAAATATACAATAATTTCATAGTGGTCTGGACACTCTTCGACCCCAACTATTTATCAGAAGAGAACCCTAGCCTCTTTTGGAATTGGACATTGTTACTCAATCCATGCACAAATACACTTCTTATACATAGTTATTTGTCTTGTTTTTCTGTTTGCTGTGTCTAATACAGTGGTACCTCAGGTTAAGAACTTAATTTGTTCTGGAGGTTCGATCTTAACCTGAAACTGTTCTTAACCACTTTAGTTAATGGGGCCTCCCGCTGCACGATTTATGTTCTCATCCTGAAGCAAAGTTCTTAACCCGAGGTACTATTTCTGGGTTAGCAGAGTCTGTAACCTGAAGCGTCTGTAACCCGAGGTACCACTGTATTTGGTTACAGTTATTTTTCTTTTCTTTTTAATACATTTCAAAATGAAATAAAAAACTTTATGACTAAGAGGAGGAAGAAGGGCCTAGCAGTGCTGCCAGCAAGTTCAAGCAGGTGTGGGACTGGAGCAATCTGCAAGGGATTAGGAAATACTGCTATTCTGGTTCTAAACAGGGGTCATTTAGTTTACCAGTTATGACAAATATGTGACAGTTTTGCAAAAAAAAAAAATTTGTTTACAAACCACCAGCTCCTTGAAAGCTCTGACCACAGAAAGTCATGTAGAAATGTGGCAGCCATATCCCTCTAAATGACTTTTAGGTGAAGCTGTTTATGATGCTGCTGTAAGAGCAAGAAGAGTAAAGAGAGAACTACAGATGGCTTTCTCCCCCTGCATGCTTAAAAGAATGCAGCAAAAAACAATGGACAGGATTCGGAAAGCATGGGATAATTTTCTGCATGTGTGTAAGACAAAGGTTTAGGAGATGGTGAGGAAACATTAGGTGTGACAGTCCTGAAGGAATCCCTACAGGAAGCATACAAGAAGAAAACACCCAAAGAGAAGGAAAGAAAAAGAAGATTTTGAACAAATGATTTTTGGGTAGGTGAATTAAGATTATTACTTTTTTGCTTTAGCTTTTTTAAAGAATTAAACTAGTTGATTTGGAGTAAGTAGTGGCAGAGCTCACTGGAAACAACAGGTTGAACCAGTTGAGTAAGGTTCCCACACACACCCATTTCACCATCATCAACCCCCCCCCCTCCAAAATAACATTTCGTTAAAAAAAAATCTAAACCACTCTTTCTCCTGATGTATTCCAGGATGGTTTACAATAATACAGTTGCCCCATCTGCACATAATGCCAAGTCAAACCATGAGTAAACATGAAAAAGCAAGTGTGCAGGTACACTGAGCAAAAACTGGGGCTGCTTCACTCCTATCCCGGTCCTGCTGCTGCCGCTGCCACACTACCTAAGGCTAAACCACCATTCACCTTAGCATTAAGCACAAACCAGGTCAGTATAATACAATATAAATATAACTACATTCAGTGATAAAACTAAGAGGCAGCAAATTATAAAACTATAAACTATAAAGCAGATATAACCATTGAAAAATGCTTCAGCAAATAAAGAGTTTATTGACCTGTCACTGAAAAGACTGCAGTGTTGTTATCAAGTTGAACCACCTCAGGGAGGACATTCAAAGTAAGGGGTGCCACCACAGAAAAGCCCCTCTCCTTTAACATCAGAACATAAGAAGAGCCCTGCTGGATGAGACCAGTGGTCCATCTAGTCCAGCATTATGTTCTTACAGCGGCCAACCAGATGCTTCTGGGAAGCCCACAAGCAGCACATGAGAACAATAGCTTTCTCTGGCTCATGTTCCCCAGCAGCAGGTTTTTCAAGGCATGCTGCCTCTTATACCAGGGTAGACAGTCATCACAGGGAGTAATCACTGATGGCCTTATCCTCTATGGATTTGTCTAATCCCCTTTTCAAAGCTGTCCAAGTTGGTAGCTATCACTACACCCTTTCAAAGCTAATTCCTTAATTTAACTATGTGCTATGTGAAGAAACACTTATTTTTGTCCTAATTTTATTTTTGAAATGTACAAACTGTCCTTCACCCCAAAAAATGGATTTTAGGATGGTACACAAAGCAACATAAAAGTTACTGACACACTACTACACAAACCAACAACACCAAGTCAAATAAAACCGTTCAATTACCACAGAGAAGAACCCCCTCCTTTGCACATGTACCTGAATGTACTTCTCCTAAAGATAGAACAGGTAACATTCGTTTATCACCAACCCACTCTTCAGAAATTTTGGAGAACACAATTTAGGAAGAGAAGATAAGCAGGCTATGAAGGTGTAAGATTGGTGCATCCTGTGTTGACCAGAGTCATTGTTAACAGGTGGCCCAGGGAGCCTAAACCCCCAGATCATTTACCCTTCCCCTCCACCCCAGTATTAAACTTAACATTTTAAAATTTTCTTTGCTTACAAAGTTGTTGAGCACGCTTCGATGCTCACTCACGACAAGGCCACAGTCATCCTTCATTGCTTTCTATTTGCAAACATTGTGTTGATCTGTGGTCACTGGACTGGGTATAGATGGCATTGACTGGTGGTAGGGACTTATAAGTACATATATGAAAAAGGTAGATGAAGATGGGAAGAAGTGGTGCTAGAGATGAATGTGCTCATGTGTGAAAGTCACGTTGTTGTAAAAGGTTTGTCTTAATTTGAATGTGTATATAACCAGAGGGCCCAATCCACCCAGAGCAGCCCCTAAAACCCTGCTGGCATCCTATAGGAATGGAAAAGAAATTGATCCACATTTTGAAATCAACCAATCTAATTTGATGGTCCCACAGTTATATGTAGATCAGCCTTTGTATGAATTTGGCAATGCAGTTTAGACTTTTTTTATTTAAAAAGGCACAAGAAGTATATTTTACAGAAAAATGCATATTAGGGGAAATGCAAGCATGCAAAAATGTCTCTTAGAGGATGAATGTATACAATCTAAATGTGAATTTTTCATGTTTTGTTTTAATCTGCAAAAAAAAAATGAGATGGGGTGGACCATTCCAGAGCTCAGAGTAAGCCCTGGCAGCAAGAACTGAAAAACATCAAGGGCAGATCCACAGTATACATTTAAGGCATGTTCACTGCACGTTTAAAGCACATTACTGTATTCCCACCCCCAAATCCTGGGAACTGCAGTTTGTTATGGATGCTGAAAATGGTATCTGAGGGGTAGAAACCAGACTTAATAGGATTCTGAGGAGGAAGTGTGTGCTGAATATGCTCTCAATGTATACCATGGATTTGACCTGAGATGAGGCTTGCGGCTGGATCAGACCCACCTAGCTCAGCATCCTGTCCCCGCAACAGTCAACCAGATGCCCAGAAGCAGGACCCCACCGCCTCTGAAACTAACCCCTAAATTTATACGTTACACACAAATTACCATACGATTATTTTGTTTCACGGGCCTGTGTGAGCCCCACCACACCTTTTAAAACTACTTAGCGATGCTTCTAGCGCTGTGTGTATGTATATACGTGAGGGGAGAGAGAGCCAGCGAGCAAGAGTGACTCCATGACGGTGAGTGGTGCTGCTTAGAGGAAATGAGGGGTTTTTTTCGGGGGTGGAGAAGGATGGTTGGATAAATGGGGGGGGGGGGGAGAAATGAGGCGGAGGGCGCGCGAGCAAGCAGTGGGGGAGGGGGGGAGATGGAACGCTGAAGGGGAGTGACGTTTACGAGAGTCGGGGGAGAGGCGCGGGCGCGCGAGCAACGGCCGGCTGGACGGACATTCGAACGAGCAACGAGGCGCGCGCAAACAGGCTGACGGACGAGCGCGCGTGCGCGAGCAGCCAAGCGGACTGAGGGGGAGACAGAAAAAGCAAGCAAGCAGTCGCCTACTCACCGCGCGGCGCCTTTTGTTGCCAGGCGAGGCGTAAAGCGCTTACCTGAAGTGGCGGCGGCGGCAGTTATCAGCAGCACTAGTAATAATAATGATGTTGTTGTTGTTACTGGGTCTGGGAGGAGCCCTCGAGTGGCCCTCCCGCGTAGACAAGGAGGGAAGCAGAGGCAGGATCGTGCCCTCGTCCTCTCAGCACTTGGAGCGACTGAGCCTCCTTCTGCGCCTGAGGGGAGAGAAACGCCGAACGGTGTGTGTGTGTGTATAAGCGGCCGCCGCTGCTTCTGCTCTTCTTCTTCCTCCTCCTCCTCCCTCCGTCGTCGTGACTCACAGCGGCGGCGACCGAGGGAGGGAGCGGAGGAGGCGCCTGGGCGACTCCGGGTGGGAGGGACCCGCCGCCGCCGTCGCCGCTGCTTGCCGCGTCCCAGCGCCCGAGGCCGCTGAGAGGCGGCAAGCCGCGTCGCCTCAGGCAGCCGCCTCCAACGGCAACCTGAGGTAAAAGGGGGCGTGGCCAACGCGGAGCTTGCGGCTGGGGAAGGAGAAGGCGGCTATTGTTTCGGGGAGGGGCGTGGCCCGGAGGACGGGGCGTGGCCGAAGGGGAAGGGGTCGGGGAAGGGAGGAGCTACAAGGAGAGGGAGGCGTGGAAGTAGCCTGGGGCGGGGTCGTCGTCGGGAGGCGGGGCTTAGAACGTCTCGGGGTGGGAATAGGAGCAGTAAAGCACTAAATGGAGTGCTGTTGTGCTCTGGTCCTGTTCATCGCCTTCTGGCAGGCACCTGGTTGGTTACAGTGAAAACAGGATGTTGGGCTGGCTGGGCCACTGGCCTGATGCAGCAGCAAAGCTCCTTTTATGTTTTATTCTAGTGCCCTCCAGATATTTTGGACAATAGTGCACATCTGCCTCAAGTGCAGGGGGCTGCAGCTCAGCGCTGGAGCACATGCTCTGCATGCAGCTTTTAATCCCTGCAGCTTCGGCTAGGGATGGAAAATATTCCCATTCTGAAATCCTGGAGAGCCACTGCCAGTCAGTGTTGACAGTACTGACTCTGTATGAGGCGGCTGTTGCATCATTCTACCCGGACACTGAGGTCCAGCGCCAAGGGCCTTCTGGCGGTTCTCTCACTGTGAGAAGCCAAGTTACAGGGAACCAGGCAGAGGGCCTTTTTGGTAGTGGCACCTGCCCTGTGGAACGCCTTCCCACCAGATGTCAAAGAGAACAACAACTACCAGACTTTCAGAAGACATCTGAAGGCAGCCCTGTTTAGGGAAGCTTTTAATATTTGATGGATTTCTGTATTTTAATATTTTGTTGGAAGCCGCCCAGAGTGGTAAATTATTATTATTATTATTATTATTATTGGAGAAGAGTTCCGCACTTTGAGGTCACAGAGAAGAAATCAACAAGTAGGACATAGCTGCATAATGAGAGGAGCTAGGAACTGGATTTCTTGCTTAAGGAATATCAGTAGCGGGGCAGTGGTTACCTAGCTGGACAGTAGAAAATCCTCCCCCAGATTCTTTATGCAAGGCCAACCCCAGAGGATTTGGCTGCCCAGGTGTTGTTACTGTTTCCTTTACTTCTCCTTATATTGTATCCAATAATGTGCAGCAACAAACAGGCCTGTGCTTTCCAATCTGTGCTTCAGTACTTAAAGGACATCAAAGCACGATGGCACAGAAATCTACAACCTGTCAGTTAATGAAGACCTTAACATGAAAGCCTGTGAAAAGAGCAAAAGCAAGCTGCAGACAGGAACTGGGAGGGTGTAAATATGCTGGGATCTGAGATGATCACTAACACGTACCCAGCAAGCAGCAGGCAGTAATGATGATTAATTATTTAAGAAAAACTGAGTGCGTCAGCTCAGGCTGAAGCGGAGGAGGGGGGGAGACGGAAACATCACTCTGGGATCCTTCCGTAAGAGTTACATTAATTAGCACGGTGTGTGAAGCGCAAAGAAATATCCAAAGACATTCTATCCTCATGTGAGGTGGGAGACCTGCAATTAAGGCATCTGTTTACCCTTTGTATCTGAACAGAGATGGCTTTTGAAGGAATTACAGGCTTAATGCAATTTTAAAAACACACCATATGTTCTGCTTTGTCCTCATTTGGCTGCTTGATTGTATAAACGTCTCAGGGCAGGGATGGGGATAATCTGTGGCCCTCAGACGTTATTGGATGCTAACTCCCATCAGTCCCAGCCAGTATGGCTGATGGTCAGGGATGATGGGAGTTGTAAATCCAACTAAAGCTGGAGGGCCACAGATTCCCCACCCTTGCTTTAGGAGAGGACAAAATCTACTTCCCTGCAATTTCTAGTTCTTCCCTCTGCAGCAAGAGGGGGGGAAAGTTCCACCTCAGAATACTTGAGGACCACTATTATATATGTGCCCATACCCCCATGAAATATTTTATTTACTATTTATTGATTGCCTTTCTGCAAAGTCTGGTGGTACCCAGCTAATGCAAAGCAGGGACATGCAGTTGATAGGTGATTGGGAGGGGGAAGTCAATTATCTTTGCTGCAGAACTTGCATTGCCTTGTTCCAAGGGCCAGAATTTTAGGAGAGGATAAGGTGATGGATAGAAAGAAAAAATGCAGGTACATTAAGGGTGAATCAAATGGGAAAGCATTTCAGCAGGAAAGGCAGGGGATGGGGGAGATTGAGCACAGGACAAGAAGCTATTTGCAAGCTGCTGTTGCTCCTGACCCAGTTCTTAGTCTGATATGGTCTGATCCCCTAGAGATGTACAGAAGGAACAGCAAGTGACATCTTCTTTGTTTAAATGGCTGCCGTACAGAGTTCTCAAACCTGCTTGCTTTCCCATATACATCTTTTAAAAATAATTTAATCTTAACCCATAACTCAAATTATATTAGGGAGCTTAATGACTTTTATTTGTAAATGATGTACTATTGGGTGACTGGTGTGTGTGTTTTATTATACAATGTAAGACCCTTTGGGATAAGCCCCCCCCAACCCCCACTTTTTAAAGGCATTAAATGGTGTTATACATTTCCATAGTTTCCTGCTGATAGTTTGGAGCTTTGCATGACACCTCCAGTTCCCTTTGCTTTATGCATCTTTTTTCCTAGGCGTAGCTGAAAATCAGGTATCATAAGCCCTAGCTCCTCCATTTGCTGCTTTGCACAACCAGCCTTAACTCTGGACAAAGACGCTCTGCTTCAATCTCTTGCCGTTAGCCATCCATGATAATCTGCTTTGAAATTCATTTAGGATTCTTTCATAATCCAGCTGCCACCACACACCAAGACTTTCCTTATGACCACAGGGGTAGATTAGTTCTGATGTTAAGATGCTGCTCCTGGTCAAATTGAAATCTTTGCCATGGCATCATTACTAGGATTTTTCACACCCTTAGGAGAGCGCCCATTCTGACTTTTCACCAGAAACAATTTTATGGGCAATCAATATAATAAACTACATCCTGCATTTTTGGACTCCAAAATGACCATTCTTTTTATGAGGACTACCCATATTATGAGCTATTGTTTTTACTTTTAATGAAGTATTCTTGCAGTTGGGAAATTTTGTTCCCACTCCAGAAGAGAAGAGATTAAGAGGCAAAAAGAGTATATTTTGTATTTCATAATGTTGCATAACTTAGAAAAAGAGCATTGAGTGCAGAAAATCAATGACAAGTGACCTACCTCACAGGACTACTGTGAAAGCAAAGCAAAAGCGCAGAGGTGGCAACCCCTTGGGCCAATCTTCGCCTGCCAGGGGGTCGAAGTGAGCCTATGCATCCATTTCCCTCAAACCATGCCTTCTAGCTCATCAGCTGATGTCTCTTGCAACATCATCATGTGACTGCAGGCAGGACAGGGTTAAATCCTGCATTGGCTGTGTACCTGTTCCCATTAGGGAACAGATCAGAATTTAATCTCCCACTTGTCCGCTGATGAGCAGGGGCAGAATACCATGCAAACCCCTTCCTGAATCAGAAAGAGGTACGCATCATAATTCTCTGCTAGAACAGTTTCCTTCCCTTCATTTTAGTAGGGCTTTCAATGCAAACCATCAAAAGTCCTGTATAAAACAAAGAGGGCCAGCATCATTTTTAGCTGCACTTTGCACCTGATGTCCTTGTGCTGTCAGGTGATTGACAGGTGGGTAGGGCCACCCACCTGATAAATTTGTTCAACATGGCCAATCCTGATGAGGATTTGGTCTGTGGAGCCAAAAAGGCTAACCACCCCTGCTATGGAGAATGTTGCTCACTAAAAAAGATGTATATGTTCTCACGCCAAGTAACTTTCCTTCTGCTTTCCACACCTGAAGAGGGACTTTCAGAGTTACCAATTTGCAGGCAAGTTTTTGAAAAGAGATTACAATTTTACGCCAGCAGCACTAAGGCACCTTGAGCTTTATTTATAATTGCTTCAAGCAACAGTAGCTCAAGTATTGGATGCCTAACAAGAAAATCCAACCCTCTAAAAGAATGTATTCCAAATTAAATGCCGTATTTGAAACCATTGGCATTTTAAGGGGAAAGTTGTTGTTATAAGGCACTGGTTGTGCCCTTAAAAAGAAGATGGGTGGGGGAATATAAAATTGACAATAAAGATAAAATGCATTTCTCAGTGATGGTTTATTAAAGTGAAATGAACAATATGCAAAGAGAGACAAGTAAATGCAAATCTCTAAGCTGAGTGAGGGAGAGAGATCAGAAGAAGAAGCCTGTTTAAAGCCGGTGTGACTGCTGGGTTTGGCTCAAGGCACGGATTTGCAATGGCACAGCAGCAAAGCTTCCCTTCTGCAGGCAAGGAACTAACCCTCTAATCATCACTAATGAGACAGCTACAGCATTTCAGGGAAAGAAGGTCTGTAACCACTGTGACTTCACACAAGCTGTTATTTAGCCATCAGTTTTAAAAGGGAAGAAACATTTAAAAGGATGCTATTCCCAACTGCCAAGGCCTAATCACAAGCCGCAGAGGGCAGTGAAGACCACAAACAGGGCAGTCAAAAGCAGCCTAACTCTAGGAAATGCTGCACGGAGGCTTTCAGAGTCACAAAGCTCAAATGCATACACACTTCCTGGTAGACCTGCTCTCTTCTCTAACCAGGGTTTTCCCATATTTCTGTGGGACATAAGCCACCACACATAGGAACAGGATGCTAGGTATGGTGGTATGGCTTCTCCCCAAGTTTCCCATGGGGCTCTTGCTCCTTGAACAGACTACATAACAGGCAGAAATTCAGCTGATTGAGCTTTCCATTGTATTCCATTGTATCTTTACTGCTTACCTACTGGGCAGCTTTTAAAGGCAAAAGGGCCCTGCCAGGGTGAAAAGGGAACCCTAACATGTTCTCCACTGTAAAACCTCATATGCGACTTGTTTTTTATTTGTCAAATCTATGACTAAAGGAAGTTTTCCAACAGCTCCAATTAGGGCTACCATACGTCCGGATTTTCCAGGACATTACTGGGATTTCAAATTGACATCTGGGGAGAATTTCCAAATGGCAGTGCTTTGTCCTGGATGTTAGGCAAGTCATTTTTGGTGTTTTTGTAAAGAAAAGCTCAACAATTTCAGTGGTTTCCTAAAAAAAAATCAACAATTTTGGGGTGTCCTGGTTTTTACTTTTTGAAATATGGCAACCCTAGCTCCAAGGAACTAGAGCATTCAGTCCCAGGTCCAAAAGTAAACCTGACCTCAGACTTCTGTGTGTCTGACGTTGGAGGAGGCTTGGGCAGTATGGTCTTGAGTTGAGGACAGTGAAAATTGAGGAACACCAGCCTACGGGGAGATTCTCAACCTAATTTTGCTCACTGGAGATCAAGCTTTTTCTAGACTGAACCCACTTTAGGCTACAGGTGGAAATTGGATAAACAATTGGACTTCACAACCCCAAATCCCTGCACACAGAAAACAGTCATTTCCTAGGGTGGGAGTTGGGGAGTTTATAACCTAGCCTTCTCTCTGACATACAATTCCTCTGCAGCTGAAAGAGAAAGAAAGGGAAGAGTGTGCATTGGGAACAGGTATAAGAGGGACATTCAAACACACACATCCCACTAGCTCCTGCAACGTGAATCAGTGGAGTTCAGCAAAAGATTTACCTCTTAATTCTGGTGGCTTAACAGCCTTGGTATTGTAGAAGCACTGTTGTGGGCAGTGGGAGAGACTGCAGAGGGACATTTTCTACTTGTCCAGTTTCAGAACTCATAATCCTATTTGGAAAAGTACCATCATAACTGATCTATAAACCATGGAAGGTAGTGGCCTGTTTTATGGCTGATCTACTGTGGCCATTGTTCACTAATAACCCAGCGAGCAGCTCCTCCCAACCTCATGTTCCTGCACTCCCAAAAACTGCTGAATAAGGGAGAGTCATGTTTTGGCAGCATTGCAGTATGCTACAGCCAGCACCCTTTTGGCAACCTACGCATGCCTGCTAGCCAGGAAAATAGAATATAGGCATTGTGCTTGTTCCTTTTTTAAACTGGGGAGGGGAGAGGGAGAGAGCAGCAGTTTCTCAAGTTACTATACAATGAGTTCATCTGGGAGCTGTGGCAAGGGTAACAGAATTGATTGGCAGGGGTGATATTCAGTACTTTCTTTTAAAAAGGAATTAAAATCAGGCCCCAGGCAAGCTTACATACGATCTGTAACAAGCAGAAGAGATAGAAACAAGGAAGAAGTTTCATATTCAGGATTAAATCAAAACAGTTTTTCAAATCCACTCACTTTCTGGGGTTCTAAGTGAACAAGATCTGTAGTGATTAGGAAAAGGGCATTCTGCATGTAAATTCAACTGTTAAGACTGAATAGGTGAGTCCTGCAACAAACTAAGGTCAAAAATGAAGGGGGAAATGACAGAGACAAAGAATGTGGATGGCTTCAAACCGCAAAAAAGTGAAAAACAAGTATAGAGGAGATGGTAGGGCAGAATGATATGCTCTCCAACACCACTCCCCCACCCCTGCAAAAAAACAAAACAAAAAACAAACCCAGTTGGATAGTTACTAAGTTGTAGCCAACCAAGTCCTACTCTGAGTAGACCCATTAAAATTAACAATTTAGCCATGTCTGCTAATTTGAGTAAGACTTGGTTAGAAGCACCACTAAAGGCACTCTGCACATGCCAAGAGGCAATTATTTAGGGAAAAGCTACAAATATTGCAACCAGATTATGGGATTTAGTCCTAACAAGCCCTCTTCCGATGGAGTTTTCAGGGATGTCTCAACTCCTTAAATATGGGCCTAGCAAGAGGATGCCCTCCACAGACACCAGCTTGGCAAATTACCCACCATCCAGTGAGAAACCTAGTGTGGTGTTTCTATCTAGGGCTAAGGAGACCCAGATTCAAGACCCTACTCAGGCTAGCGAATTACTCTTTCTGAGCCTGACCTACCTCACAGGGTCATTGTTGCAAGGATAAAATGGGCAGGGGACATATACACATAGGGAAGAGTGGGAGAGGAACAAAAAGGTCTGTCGCTCAATAGTGGAGTACCTAAGAACACAGGTTTAATTGCCAGCATCTCCAGGTTGGGCTGGGAATGACCCCTCTGAAATCCTGGTGTACAGCTGCTGGTCAGTGTAAACAACACTGAGCTTGATAGGCTTGGAAAAAGGCAATTTCCCATACTCCTAAGTGAAAATTGTTGAGAAGGAGCCCAAAGGGACGAGGGAACTTTTAGCTCAAGCCGATAAGTCACAATCAACCAGCATCTTAAGTCAGGCCTGGAAGATGACAGGGAGCCTGCAGGGCTAACAAGATCAACAGACAGCAAGCACCACCTTCATTCGGCAACAGAACAGGCAGCATCTAAAAAAAGTAGGATTCCTCTGTGTTTGTTTCCACTTGGAAGGAAGCAGTTTCATGCCGGCCTCCCAAAACATGAGGGAAGAATGGCAGATTGTAGCCAATAACACGCCTGGCTACCGTAGGAGGCCAGAAACAGGGCTTATTGACTGCGTTCCCTGTCATTCTGGTCCACAATGTTAAATTGGCCCAGAAAGCTCCCAACAGGGCTGCTATTGTTTGCCAATCAAGACACGGAGGACACAATGCTGCCCATTCATCCCCCAAGAGAAACCGGGAGGGCAGGAGGGCGCTCAGCTTGTTTTGAGACAAGCAAAACTGTGTCGCATTCCACACTAGAGCTACATTCTCTCCCCCACCCCACTTTAAAAAAACCCCACACAATTCCAGCAAAACAACCAAACTCACACAGCCATCAAGCACCAAGAGCTGCTGAAGAGAGATGCTTTCTGCCATCACATGTAACAAAAATAATAGAGAAAAACATTTTACTAGAGAAATGCACATTTTAAAGTGGGGGAAATACATACACAATGCATACATTCAAAAGGTTACACAATTAAGTTAGTTGGTTTCATTTCCTTGTTTTTAAAAAGTACCACTTAGTGTTTTTAGCCTCTGAGCTTATGCAGCCCAGCTCGCCAAAGGGCACTTCAAAAACGATCTTCATTGTAGGTTAGCTTGCCTTTAAGATAAAGAGCGTTACAAAAAAGTTTGTAAGAAACACACAAATACAACATGGTAAAAAAACAAAAACCCCAGATCCAATGCAGCTGAACATAGCCTGCTTTCACTGCTTTGATTTCTCTACCTCAAAACTTGCCAGCGCGAAGACCTTATCGCCTGATCCTGCAGTTAATGAAAAAGAGGGACTGTTTTAAAATCCTGTCTTTATTCCATCAGCAACATCCAGGGTCCAAGAAATAATTATTGATTAACAATTACAAGTATAAATTTATATAGCCATGCTAATCACACAAGAGGTATTTGATAGTAAGATTTATTTATATTTTAATATGTGAATAGAACGTTATGAACTTACAATTATATGAGTTTGTGATCCACTGTTTTAAGTCTTTCTTAACTTGGAATACAGTACTACCATATTGCTTCTCTTACACAAGTTTCTTTTAATATTTTCCTTTTATATCTTTTATCTCCTTATCTTAAACCTGACCATGCCCAATTGTTCCCCTCCCTTGTTGAATTCTTAGAATACTCTATGAGTTTGTTATACATGTAATAGACTAACAAAAATAAAAACAAAAAGAAACGATGGTGGACTGAACTGCATTGATTTAAATGACAGATTGCACTGATGTTAACCACTGATCTCAAAACCACTGATTTTAACCATGGATCTCAAAACTGCACTAAAATGCAGACTTGGGGGTTTCTTAGAATTCCCAAGCAATTATCGGTACAACACTGCCAGTAAGTCATATGCAGGTAAGATGGCAGGCAACTATTTACCATATTGGCCCAAATATAAGCCGCACCCGAATATAAGCCACACCTTTAAAATTTGGGGGGGAGAAAAAAAGACAATACCCGAATATAAGCCGCTCCCTTAAAATTCCACAGGCACTCACACCTGTAAATGTCAAATGTAGAAGAAAATCCAATGGGTACTAGAGAGGACCCGCAAGTGGGTTTAACACCTGTTCATAGCACCGTAAATGCAAATTAAAAAATCAGTACTGCACTGTAAAATACAGGGAAAGCGATGTATGACAATAGAATTAATTGCACAACAGTCTCAAGCTCGCAAATCTGCAAGAAAACATTTTTTTGTTCTGTTTTACCATATGTCTGTTTCAGCAGCGATATCGTAAAAGCCAATTTATGTAAGGTCGCAAATTTAAGCCGCACTTTAACTTTTCAGTTGGAATTTGGGGGGAAAGTGCAGTTTATATTTGGGCCAATATGGTATGTGGACTACTTATTTTCATTGACTGATTTTGCCAGGCTGATCTACAGGATCAAGTTGTATGTTTTGACTGGGACTGATAAGCATCATTTGGAATGAAGTCAAACCAGTCTGTCATTGGATTGGAAAAAATGCTATTTTACACTCATTTTCATGCTATATGGCAGTGAATCCAACCTCCATGCCTGTTAATGAAGAGGAAGCAGATGAGCTGTAGTCATGAACTAAGGATGATGAGACACCATTTCTTTCCTCCTGATTGTGAGAAGTTTGACACACATGATCAAGGAAAGAGGCATGGGGAGATTTTTTTTTTAACTTACCAAGATCACTGGAAACTCTCACAAACTGGCTGAGAGCAGCTCCTGCATTTGTTGAAAGAAAAGTCTCATCATCAGGAGTCAGCTGTAAACACAAAGAATGAAAGAAATAAGGATGAGTCAGCCATGGAACTTTTAATATCACTTAAACCAGTGATGGCCAAACTTGGCCCTCCAGCTGTTTTGGGACTACAACACCCATCATCCCTAGCTAACAGGGCCAGTGGTCAGGGATGATGGGAACTGTAGTCCCAAAACAGTTGGAGGGACAAGTTTGGTCATCACTGACTTAAACATTTAAAATGAAAGTGGCATAATCAATACAAGAAAACATTTCCAAACAAGCCTTCATAGCTTCAAGACTCCAGACAAAGCCTTAAATAGTGTTGAGGCATAGTGAAAAAGACATCCAATTCTGTAATATTCTGTGCAGTTTCTAAGGGATCCAGATTCTGCAGCAGGGTATAAGACTAGTACTACATAACGTGTGTAATCCATGCAATTCCATTTATAGCCCCATAAGGGACATGCCAAGCAAATTTAGTACCTTCTCCCCAAGCTTCCTGAGAGCGGTGAGAATTTCCACTTTTTGCTGAGTATAGACGTCCCGTCCCAACTTTCCAACAATCAGATCTCTGTCCATCTATAAAGGGGAAGAGAAAACCGGGAAGTGGGGGTGGATGACACTAATTATGCATCTGATGAATGAAGATTTACACAGCCCTTAGGAATTAACACCCATTATTTGTGTACCATGAGAAAGAAATTTGTGGCATTTGCTAAGTGTCAGTCGCAGAAAAGATCGAATGCCATCTCCCACCATCAGCCCCATCTGGCATAGCGCACAGTGAGGGATGATGGGAGTTGTAGTCCAGCAACAACCTGTCCAGGTTACAGGTTCCCCATCCCTCCTTGGGCAGAGTTCTCCCATCACACATTTCCATGTGATTGTGTGAACCAGTTCACAGGCACTGCATGGGGCAAAGCTCCCAATTAAATCAAAGCTTCTACAGCCTGACTAAATCATCATCATCTTCTTCTCATTATCATTATCATTAACATTTGATTACTGACTGCCCTATACCTGCAGGTCTCAGGGCGGCTCATAAGATAAAATCACAACACAAAAGCACAAAATAATAAAAACAGGAACAACCAATAATCCACCCCCCCAAATTAGTTTTCATAATTTAGTCTGCCCAGCCCAGGACTAGGCAATGCTGTTAACACTCCCAGCTTCTCATCTTTGAAAATCAGTATAAAACATTGTTTAAGATTTACAAGTTTAAAAAAAATATGTAGATCACATTGGGATGCCTCACAGGAAGCGGTTTATAAATGAAATGAACTAATGATTCTAAACAAACTTCACGTATGTACACTTTTTAAAAAGGTGATAAAACATCTTTACCTCTGCCAATCTCGTCCGCAGCTGCCCTGGCTGCTTTTTGGCAAACATCCTGATGACTTCCGGGGTTTTAAAAGCCTGGCTGATGGCCGCTTGTATAGCCTGGAAGAGGAAGATTACAAGCTAAAACCCTCGCGAAAGATTCGAGTTACCTTTATAGGAAGCTGCATTACACCATTGGTGCATCTAGTTCAGCACTGTGACTGGCAATGTCCCACCGGAGTTTTAGAGAGGAGGCATTCCCAGGCCCATCTAAAGATGATCAGATTTAACCTGGGGCATTCTAGGTGCAAAGCAGATGCTCTACCATTGAGCTACGTCCTTTCGCTTAAGAAATAGGAAGCTGCCTTAAGCAGTCAGATCACTCAGACCACTTAAGCTGTCAGACCACTCAATATAGCTCAGCACTGCCTAAACTGACTGGCAGTGGCTCCAAAGGGTTTCAGGCAGGGGTCTCTTCCAGCCCTAGCTGGATATGCTGGGGACTGAAGCAGGGACCTTCTGCAGTCAAAGCAGATGCTCTCCTTTTGAGTGATGGACTCAATGTCATAATGCAGTGTTTTAGACACACTACGTCAAAAAAAAAAAAAGTCCCCTCCAAACACTCACCAATTGCATCCCACTAAGTTCGTCTACCAATGTCATGTTTCCAGACATGATCTTCTTCAGGGAATCATTGAACTCACTCAGCTGCTCAAGGGTTTCTTTCTTGGTCTCTTCATACTCATCTGCATCCAGATCATCTCTGAATAAGAGCAAGCACTGCGACTCAGCCAACAGGTTAACCACAGTAGGGCTCTACATAGGAACATAGGAAGGTGCCTTGTACCGAGTCAGACCATTAGTCAATCTATTATATTCCAACAGCCATCCCGCTTGTTAATAGTGGGCTGCTTTCCCCATCTCACAAAATTAATGATGCCAGTATTTTACTATGCCACCCTGAAACAGTGCGGAGCTGCTGCTAGTCGGTGTAGACAGTACTGAGCTATGTTACCTCTAGGTTCAGCAGCAGTACGTATCTGAGTATCAGTTGCCACGGAACAGTAACAGGAGACAGCTAATGTCCTCATGTCCTGCTTGTGGGCTTCCCAAAAGGCATCAGATTGGACACCAAGGGAAACAGGATACTGGACTAGAAAAGTCTTTGGTCTGATCCAGCAGGGCTCTTCTTACATTCTTAACAACAGCAACACAACATACTGGCATGTCACATGAAGCACTGGAAGATCCTTAAAGGATGTTTGAAAAGGACAAAATCCAAATGAGTGCATGCATCACCCAGTAGTGTCTGGTGCCCATTGGTACTGGAAGGCCAGAAGGCAGGGAGCCTAACAGTAGGTGGAACCAAAGTGAACTAATTCTAGCTTTGTCCACATTCTCCTCCGTCCTAAGTTCTACAATGGCAATACTGAGATTATGAAGGAGGAAGCTGGCAGGCAATCCCGCCACCCACCCCCCGGACTAGTACTATGTAAGAAGTCAAGGTAGGGTCTGACTAAGAGCAGGCTGACATTAGTGGGACTGTGCCCCATTAGCCCTGATAGGCCAGCCTCCAATGACATCATCCCGTCCATCTACAAACAGCTAAAGACTGGATGGAGAAAAAGATGCCTGCCCTGCCCTACATGGCGTTAACACAAAGATTTTGTGACAGATTAATCAATTTCAGGATGGAATTTATTACCTACACTCCTCCAGATCTTGCAATTGCTGCATTAGTCTATCCAGCTGCTCTTCCAAGTTCTGTTTCAACTTACTGGTCTCAATTGCTCCCCTTGAAGCCATTTCAAATTTTGTGCATTACAGACCACCTGAAAGAGACAAGAAACGTACATGTAGTGTGTGTTATTTAAACTGCCAATATCATAACGATGTAATACAAATTGACGGTGCAACTGCATTTGGAATATTGTATGCAGTTCTGGTCACAAAGGATATTGTAGAGCTGGAGAAGGTTCAGAAAAGGACAACAGAAGAAGAAGAAGAGTTTGGATTTGATATCCCGCTTTATCACTACCCAAAGGAGTCTCAAAGCGGCTAACATTCTCCTTTCCCTTCCTCCCCCACAACAAACACTCTGTGAGGTGAATGGGGCTGAGAGACTTCAGAGAAGTGTGACTAGCCCAAGGTCACCCAGCAGCTGCATGTGGAGGAGCGGGGAATCAAACCCGGTTCACCAGATTACAAGTCTACCGCTCTTAACCACTACACCACACTGGCTCTCAAAATCAGAAATGATCAAGAGGATGGATTGACTCCACCCCCTAAAGAAAGAATGCAGCATTTGGGACTTTTTAGTTTAGAGAAAAGGCAAACAAGAAGTGAAATGATATAAGTCATGATATAAGATATATAAGATATAATATGATATAAGATATATATTATTCATGGAATGGAGAAAGTGCACAGTAAAACATTTTTCTCCCGCTTTCATAACACTAGAACTCATGGGCTTCCAATGAATCTGAATGTTGGAGGATTCAGGATAGATAAAAGAAAGTACCGTATTTTTTGCTCTATAAGACTCACTTTTTCCCTCCTAAAAAGTAGAGGGAAATGTGTGTGCGTCTTATGGAGCGAATGCAGGCTGTGCAGCTATCCCAGAAGCCAGAACAGCAAGAAGGATTGCTGCTTTCACTGCGCAGCGATCCCTCTTGCTGTTCTGGCTTCTGAGATTCAGAATATTTTTTTGTTTGTTTTCCTCCTCCAAAAACTAGGTGCATCTTGTGGTCTGGTGTGTCTTACAGAGCGAAAAATACGGTACTTCTTCACACAGCACATAGTTAAACTGTAGAACCCACTCCCACAGGAGGCAGTGATAGCCATCAACCTGGATGGCTTTAAAAGAGGATTACAGTGGTGCCTCGCAAGACGAAAAGAATCCGTTCCGTGAGTCTCTTCGTCTAGCGGTTTTTTCATCTTGCGAAGCAAGCCCATTAGCGGATTAGCGCTATTAGCGGCTTAGCGGCTATTAGCGGCTATTAAAGGCTTAAGGGATTAGCGGATTAGCTGCTAAAAGGCTATTAGCAGCTTAGTGGTTTAGAAAAAGGGGGTGGGGAGCGGAAAAAACCCCAGGAATCGCAAGACATTTTCGTCTTGCGAAGCAAGCCCATAGAGAAATTCGTCCTGTGAAGCACCTCCAAAACGGAAAACCCTTTCGTCTAGCGGGTTTTCCATCTTGCGAGGCATTCGTCTTGCGGGGCACCACTGTACACATATTCATAGAGGGCAAGGCTATCAATAGCCACTAGTTACAATGGCTATATTCTACCTCCACTATCAGAGGTGTCATGCCTCTGAATATCAATTGCTGAGAGTCACAAGTGGGCAGAGTGCTATTGGGCTTATGTCCAGCTTGAAGGCTTTCGACAGACATCTGATTGGACACTGTGAAAACAGGCTGCTGGACTAGATGAGCCATTGAATGATCCAGCAGGCTTCTCTTATGTTCTTAAAAGGAAATAGCAGGCTAGTTATACAGCGAAAGTGGCATAAAAGAACTTTGCTCTAGTACAAAGGTAAATGTCATCTTCTTTATTTAAACATGCCCATCCTGTTCGAGAGGCTCAAAGAAGATAATATTGTATTGGGGGATTATTGTAGCATGATTAACTCACCCTAGGAAGCAAAATTAATAAAAAAAAATACCAGGATGTTTGGTTTACTAGTTTCTAGTGCAAAAATATTTCACACCAAGGACCAATATGTTCAGGGATGCCATGTTTTTCCCCAGTTTATAAAATGTGTTTTAAAATTATAAATAGATTTCCTTCTAATCAAATAGGGGAGGGGACACTCAGCTAACTCTAGAAAACAGCCAGTTTGGCTCTGAAAGTCAGGGTAGAGTAGTGGTTAGATGGCTGGCCCTTGGAGACCAGGGTTCAAATCCCCATTTGGCCACACAAACCCTATCTGCTTTTTAACAAAACAGTCACAAATCAGTGTACAACAACAAAAACAGCAAATCCAAATGATATTTAAAAAACATTAAATACAAGCATACTTCATATAAGCAAAAAAAAAAAAAAAGCAAAAACCAACTGCAGTCAGACAGCTCAGCATGCTATCAGCAATTTAGAATGTCATCTCTGTAGTCTAATTTACATGAGCCGCTGAAAGCTATAGAGAAAAAATAAAAATAAAAGCCTTTGAGGCCCACCTAAAAACATCAGTTCCTCTATCAATTCCCTGATCCGCAATTAATAGGGGCCCAGCGACAATAAACTGGGAGCCAGTCCCACTAACACTAAATACCATTTCTGACACGCCCCCCTCTCTTTTGTAGCTGGGGATGAAGCCTCACCAAGGAAAATTTGCCGCAAGCACACACACGCCGGACCTCTCCAGGGTGCTAAACCTTACCCCTAAATGAGGAGTGGGAAGCCTCTGGCCCCCAGGATGCTCACCAGCCGCACCCCCCCCCCACTGGCATCGTACCCTCCTTGAGCCTTTTTGCATGGCCGGATTATTCCCCTCCCTCCTCCAGTAATCCCCCTTGCTTACCCGAATGGAGAAAGGTGTGTGCACAAACTACCAGCCTACTGTACAAAGGCGAAATTTACACTTCTTGCCCCGCCCACAGCTGGCATGTTCCAATCCCCCACCCCAGAAGGGAATGGGCTGAAAATGGCTCCCCGCCCCAGCCCAAACCATTCAAAGCCCCCTCCCAGATCCGCAGGCGGACTCCCTTCCTTATATACACCCACCCAGCCCACCATCCCTATCATCCTTCCTCCACTATTGGCTTCTCTTTTTTCTTACCCCAGTTTATCCCCGCATGCCCCTTACCCCCAGATAATCCACACTCCTTCAGCCTTCTAGAAAACCGACATTACCAACTCCCCCAATCACATCCTTTCTGCAGGCAACGGGGTCCTCTATTTCAAAAGCCAAACCCTTCCCACTTCCGGTTTCAAGATTGTGTGCCGGGGGACCGTTCCTAGGGACGGACACGGCACCTCTTTCGGCGCCCGCGACCAATAAGAAGCTTCCCCGTAGGTACTCGTGCAATACTATTCCCCCGCAGGCGGCCAAACCCGCACAGTTCGGTTCCGTCCCTAAAGCGTTGTTGGCCGGAATCTGTCGGGGAAGAGGCGCCCTCCAAACTGGTAAGAGCCCATTTAGGGGACCTTATGGGGTCGTGATATGAGGAATGGGTGAGTTGTTTTGGATTAGTGCAGGGGTTTTTAATGGCGACTGATGAACCGGTGAGGGGACGGAGCTGTACTGAAGTCAGGGGACCCTTGGATGACCCCGGAGGCAGAAAGTAGTGCGGTGGTAATATAAGTTGATATTGTTCATATTTAGCGAGATTGTGAGTGATGGCGAATGCCAATTTTAACCTGCATTCACGGGGGGTGTATCCAGTCGAGATATACACGTGCATGCAGCTGTAAAAGTGTGGTACCTTTTTTCAGAAAGGGCTAAAATTAAGAATGGGCAACTGAGGATTCATTTCTTAAAATTATGTGTGTGATCTTCAGCCATAGCACCCAGGACAGCTCATGGAATAAAACCATAAGTTATAAATACAAGGGCAAAGGGCTGGAGATATGAAGAGGGATTTCACCTGGTGCTAAAAAGATGTTTAGCATGGTAAAGAGGGGAATGAGAGGAGAAATAATCGCCATCCTCAAATATCTGAACGGCTGTCACATGGAGGATGGAGCAAGCTTGTTTTCTCCTGCTCCAAAGAGTAGGACTTGAACCAATGGCTTCAAGTTACAAGAAAGAGGATTCTAACTAACCATCTGGAAGAACTTGGCAAGAGCTGGTTGACCCTGGCCATGAGAAGTGGTGGACTCTCCTTTCTTGGAGGCTTTTAAACAGGGGTTGAATGGCCATTTGTCATGTATAATCTAGCTGAAATTCCTGCACTGAAGAGGGTTGATGACCCTTGAGGTTCCTTCCAACTCTGTAGTTCTATGATTCTATGCTGTTACCTGGTAGCCCTTCCAAATGTAGGAACATAGCAAGCTGCCTTATATTGGGTCAGGCTGTTGGCCCACCTAGCTTGGTATTGTCTGCACTGACTGGCAGTAGCACTCCAGGGTTTGGGGCTGGAGTATCTCCCAGCCCTAGCTGGGAATTGACTCTAGGTCCTTCTTCGTGCAAAGCAGGCACTCTACCACAGAGCTATAGCCCTTCCCTACAATCAAGACTATGGTGAAATTTAGGTAATGAGGGGGTGTTGTGGATGGGAGGTGAGAGATGTCTTCATGTTGTAAGACATAGATAGAGGAAGTATGTGCTTTAAGATTTTGTATGAACGTTTAAAATAAAAATAGTGCATCCAATCTGCTACTCCTGTATGTGGCTCAGCAGGCTGCAGGAAGTCATTCTAAGGTGCAGAGGGGAGCACAAAAGTACTTTAGTGCCAGCCAGCTTGAAACTGCCTTGTGGTACATTTGGCAGAAAATCCATTACAGTGGAAATAGTGTATATGTGGGGTCATTCTGTTGATCTGCAGCCCACTTCTTCATGAGGCCCCATGAGGCTGCATTTTCTCTGCAGGTGAATAATTGGTATCAACTTCTCTGAAAGGCTGAGTGTAGGAGAGGTGCTTTTTTGTTTTTTTTTAAAGCCAGCCACATTCTTATACCTTTTACAGCAGTGTGACATGTAGACATTTAGCAGGTGAAAGCTCTTCCTGGCAAAAATTGATAACCAAGTAAGTCCCACTCAGAGTAGATCCACTGAAATTAGTGGAACTACATTACTCACATTTTTAACTTAAATGGCTCTACTCTGTGTACAGTCTACTCTGAGTAAGACTCTGGTTTTTTTTTTTTTAGTATTACCATTAGTATTATAGTAGTTATATCCCATCCTTTCTCCACGGAATTCAAAGTGGTGTACATACTTCCTCCCCTTAATTTAAGCCCCACAACAACATTGTGAGGTGGGTTAGCGCTGAGAGGCAGTGACTGGCCCAAAGTCATCCAGGGAACTTAATGGCTGAGTGGAGATTTGAACCCTGGTCTCCCTGGTCTCCATCACTCTAACCACTACACCACACGGTTTGCCAAACTTTCCTGTATTCATATCCCACCTTTCCTCCAAGGAACTCAGTGGTGGCATACACAGTTCTCTCCCCTTAACCATTTTTCCCCCTCACAACACTCCTTTGAGGTAAGTTAGGCTGAGAGACTGTGACTGACCAAAGGCTTCATGGCTGAGTGGGAATTTGAACCCAGGTCCTCATCTGACATTCTAACCACTGCACCACACTGGCTGTGGACTTGCATTGGATACAATGCACAGAGAAAATCTGTATGTTTGGGTTGCTGTTGGGGTATGGTGCATGGGAGTATGTGTCAGCTACATGGCCAATCCTGCCCCTACTGATGGAAGTTGTAGTTCAGCAACCTCTAGAAAATCATACAGGCTAGCCACCCCTAACATGCAGGATCAATGTGTGTGATTATAAAGGAACCGAAAGTCAGAAACAGCCAGATGTTTTGCTTCTATTTTGTCCATTTTGTCTAAGAGTCACTGGGCTGAGGTGAATAGTTTAAGTGAAATCTTAATTTCCACCTTTTTAAGGCCCCTTGTGCTTAATGAGGGTGATTTCTGTATAAGCATGCTCAGGATTTATTTAATTCCATTTATTACTCACTTCCAATAAAATATTTCAAAGCCATTTCACAGTAAAAAGATTGCACTGCATGTTCTCTGGGATAATCAAAAGTCTTGGCCAGGAACTCTGACATGATCTAACTTTGAATTGTTTAATACTACTAGATCAGAATTGTAACTTTGCTTAAATTCATCCATTCCTGAAGACAAAATAGTTTTGAATTTTTTTTAAGGGTTCCTAAATACTTTCAAATTCATTGTGAAACAAATGTGAGGTTTGATAATACCGGGGAGACAGAGTTCTACAGGAGTTAGCTCCTCATTCATTGCTGATCACTAGATTGGCTGCTTTTTAAAAAGCAGAGTAAGATCTACTTCCAATCCAAACGTATTACATATTACTAATTTCAATACCACCTTCTTAATTTATATGTAACTCTGGTTTCCTCTTCACAACAACTCAACCCTGCTGTGCTGTATAAAGGTAACAATCCCATCCATTGCTCCATCCACTTTTTTGCCAGTGCCTGTACACATATTTTGCCCCAGACCATGTCCTTCAGTGGCATATGGCCCCCAAAGCTTCCCCAGGGCAGAATGTGGCTCTTTCCTTGGAAAAGTTTGACCGCTACTGCAGTAGGTGGAGAAACCCAGCCCCTGATGGGTGGGGTAATAATAATAATAATAATAATAATAATAATAATAATAATAAATAAGGTGGTGCCAGCTTTGTACTGTGGAGTCTGCTCACATTATGAAGAGATCCGCTTAGAAGCCATTTTGGCATATAATTTAATAATCCATTTGTGCAGCAAGCTAAACTCCACACACACAAGCACACACCCTAAAGCCAGGCCATTATCTGGAGAGTTAGAGCCTCCCTTCCCAGGAATATACAATCTGACTATTTTAACAAACTGGAATTTTCAGATCGCCTCTACACAGCTGCCTGTCCCTTCAGCCTGGCGGGGGGCGGGGGTGAAAGCTACCTGAAATCTTTCTGCTGGAGAAGAAAGCACCCTCCTAAAAACGTCCCCTTAAAGATAAAAGCGACTGACTTGAGAACAGGCTACTCCCCTCACTTTGAAACTGGAGCTCTGGAGCATCGCCTTCTTCTGTCTCTTGTTCCATACCCGTTCCCATAGCAACCCTCTCCCAGTTAATCTGCTGCGAGGAGCTTCTACATTAAGTCAGGAGTACACATACAAAAGGAGGGAAAGGCTTTGAGGGCTTATTGTTTTGCTCCCTTCCTACAAAAAAAGTATCTGTGGATTTAAAAAAAATATTATTATTTTTTTAAATAGTAGAATTTTCTACAAAAATATTTTGAAAGCCAACAGCCTCCCAGAGCTATCTTTTAAAAAGAATCCCGAAAGCCACAACTCCCCCACCTACTGCACCTCAAAAGGCTGCTTAATGAATAGTTAAAATCTTTGGCTATGAATATCCCCAGATCTGAAGGTCCTCCCACTGTGTCTGCTGCAGAGATCAGTCCGTTTCGAAAAGAGGGAAAGAACTGAAGGCAGTTTAGCAGGGCGCTCATCGTGGTAGGGGCAGACGAATCCAGCCCCTGGCAGATTACAGGTCAGATGTGCCACAGGCAGCCACACTCAGAGACTGGCTCGTAACAGATCCCCGTCTTAGTCTCTTTGTTCAGTATCAAGCCAGGAAAAACCACGTTCGCGAGCCAAAATAGTCCCAGGACAGAGAAAAATGCTATAAAGGGGGGTGGGGGAGGATGCCATTAGAAGAAAAGATAGCACACGTTTGAATTTGCTGTGCAAGTGCAAAATATCAGGAAAGACCCAAAACATTTCAGCTTTCTTTTCATTTGTTAAAGCTACTAGTCCTCATGATAGTGAAAAAACAACCGTGTGTGCGCGCGCATGTGAAAAGTCAATCTTTTGTGTGCATGCATAAGGGTAAACTTCCTTTTTCTCTTTTACCTAAATATTTGCTAAAACACCCAAAATGGAACACATCAGCGTCTAAGCTTTTGGATAGGCTCGTTTAAATAAGCATGTTTTGAGCAGGCACTGAAAAGAGTACAGTGAAGGTGCCCGCCTGGTGTCAATAGGCAAGGAGTTCCAAAGTATAGGTGCCCCCATACTAAAAAAAATATGATTTTTTTACAACTACGGAGCAAGTATTATGTGGTACCTGCAGCAGTGCCAGTACTGCAGACTGAAGCAGTCAGGTCAGTGCATATGGGGTAAAATGCTTCTGCAAGTAAACTGGCCCCAAGCTGTTAAGGGCTTTATATGCCAATACAGTGGTACCTCGGGTTACATACGCTTCAGGTTACAGACTCCGCTAACCCAGAAATAGTGCTTCAGGTTAAGAACTTTGCTTCAGGATGAGAACAGAAATTGTGCTCCGGCGGTGCGGCGGCAGCAGGAGGCCCCATTAGCTAAAGTGGTGCTTCAGGTTAAGAACAGTTTCAGGTTAAGTACGGACCTCCAGAACAAATTAAGTACTTAAGCCGAGGTACCACTGTAGTAACACCTTGAATGTGGCCCAGTAACAAACAGACCACCATTGCAGATCTCTTAAATCTCTGCTTCGTGCCTGCTGCAGTCTGAATAGTTTCGACCCACAAAGTGGATGCTATTCATGTTTGAACCAAAAACCTGCCATGTAAAATGAAAAATATGCATTTAATGTCACAGCCTAATTTGACCTTAGCATGTGGCCCTCCAGACTCCAGCTTCCACCATCCCTGACTATTGGCCATGCTGATGATAGAGTTGTCACCCAAAATATCTGGAGGGCACTGAGTTGAAGAGGAAGGCTGTTTTAGCGCAAAGAGGAAGCATGATACCTACCGGTTGATACTAGACTGCTCACCGAGAGAGCCACTGATAAGTAATAAAGCTCAGGGGTGGTTTTGGCCTATGGAAGACACAACAGTCCATTAGTTAGAAAAGGAGCTTAAACAATTTTTTTTTAATGATAAGGTCCCGTCTTCAGACTCAGTGGCGTAGCGTGGGGGGTGCAGGGGGGGCCGGCCGCACCGGGCGCAACATCTGGGGAGGGGCGCGCGCTCACACTCGCAGCTCTCTGCCCCTACCTGGCTCACTCACTCTCTCTCACTGCAGTGCTGGCTGTGCGAATCCGATCCGAGCCGCCGGGTCACCGCCCACTGTGGAGGGGAGGGTGCCAGGCATGCGGTGCGGTGCGGAGAGAGAGCGAGGGACTATCTGGGGGAGGGACAGTGCAGCGCGGGGGGGCGCAAATTACTTGTCTTGCCCTGGGTTAGGGGGCGCAAATTACTTGCCCTGCCCCGGGTGCTGACAACCCACGCTACACCACTGTTCAGACTTGCAATCTAGTGAGATCCCATAAGGGTCAGAATAACAACCCCATGCATTGGGAGCGTGTCCCACTGTCTTCAAGACAGCCTACTCCCAAGTCAGATTGCAGATCAAGTAATAAATATATGGAAATACAGTCAAACCTTGGTGGTCAAATGTAATCCACTCTGGAAGACGGCAAAGTCAATGGAGAAAAGAGAGAGAGAAAACTCCCCGGAAGACATTTGGCTTCCGAAAAATCATTCGAAAACCAGAGCAGTTACTTCTGGGTTTTTGGCATTCGGGAGCCGAAACGTACAATAACAGAGGCGTTTGGGAAATGTGGTTTGACTGTACTAAAGAGTTATTAAGTCACAGCCCTTCCCTTATGACGTAGGAAGCTTCCTTATTCTGAGTCAGACCATTGGTCCATCCAGCTCAACATGTCCACTCTGACTGGCAGCAGCTTTCTGGGGTTTTCAGACAGGGAACATTCCCAGCCCTGCCTGGAGATGTTGGGGATTGGTCCCTGAGACTTCTGCATGCAAACAAGTGCCCTACCACTGAGTGATGATATAAGCAGCTCTTGAGCTCCAAAAACTCTGTGAGCAACTCAAGAGCTGCTTATATGAGGGAACAAAGCTTGGAATTCCTCCAGCCCAGAATTCCATTTTAAAACAAATTGTGTAGGACCTCTGGTTAGGGCCACCCAAAAGCCTCCCCTTATTCCGCTAGCTTGAGGGGTGGGGGTAAGCTTTTGTTTTTAGGTATGCCTAAATATAACAGAATCAGCAATTACTCACGCATTGTGTGGCTAAGGCAGTAAATACGATGGTGCAAACTCCTTTTGCAAAAGAGGCGCCCCCAAAGATGAAGAAAGTAGTCTTCAGCTCCCATGGAACTGGTTCCAGCATGACCAGAAGCAAAGCCAGCCCTGAAAAGATGGGAGGGGGAGCATTAAGAATGCTAAAAATGCACTTGCACAGAGACAGGCAGGATGCAGGGCTGTTGACAGGTCATGTAGCATATTAGGAAGCTGCCTTAGCTGGAGGCAGGCCACTAGCCCATCTAGGTCAGTATTGTCTACACTGACTGGCAGCAGCTCTCCAGGGTTTCAGGCTGGGTTATCTCTCATCCCTCCTGGAGATATCAAGGATCAAATCTGGGACTGTCTGCATGCAAAGCAGATGATCTGCCACAGAGCTATGGTCATTCCCCTAAACACAAAATAAAATCCTAGTCCTCATGGTTCTGAATAAAAGGCTGATTTAAACACAGAAAGCTGCAGAGTCAGGCCACTAGTCCATGTAGCTCAGTATTGCCTACAATGACTGGCAGTAGCTCTCCAGGGTTTTAGACAGGGGACACCCCCAGCCCAACCTAGAAATGCTGGGGATTGAACCTGGGACTTTCTGCATGCAGAGTTCAGCAGCTGGCTTATGTTTGATGTTTCAAGAAATTGTAGAATATTTCAACTACGCATACACATCACAGAAATACAAAACCTCCAAGTTCCAGCTGCCTTGGTTAACAGCCACAGATTTACCTAGAAGCTTTAAAAATAAGAAAATGCTGGCTGCCATTCCACGTTTCTTGTGGCAATGAGTTTCACAGCTTAATCCAGCATTCTGCAGCGATGCACACCTGGATTCCTAATATTTGACCTCAGTATTACCTTGATGATGGTGGGCAACTTCAAGGAAAGGCCCCCAAATGGAGTGTGCAAATGAGTGACAACTCCCGGGTGTTGCCCTCTGCCTGTGCAAACCCTCCATTTGGCCCACGTTCTGTGCACCGAGAGACCCTCGACTGCCTTCAGTATACAACCCCTTAAATTGCACCCTTGCTAGCCTTCACATATTAAAAAAAACCACGCAAATTCTGAATGAACAAAATCCTTCTGGGCACATAATTCAGCCCACCAGGCAATGGCAAGAGAGCTAGACAAACCATGGTTTACCTACCAATGGTGAAGAACGTAAAGATGATGCTTCCAACCAGATTGTAGAGAAGGGGCAGACCACAGTAATGAGATGATCTAGGTCTGGAAAAAATGGGTTGAGGAACCACTGTGGATCTTGAACCAAATGGTTTGGGTCAATATGTGCTTCTTCATATATAGCCTGGGATGTATACACACCCGAAAGTTTGCACCAGGGTAATTCCAGTGCTTTGCCAAGAAAAGCTTACCGTATTTTTTGCTCTATAAGACTCACTTTTTCCCTCCTAAAAAGTAAGGGGAAATGTGTGTGCATCTTATGGAGCAAATGCAGGCTGCGCAGCTATCACAGAAGCCAGAACAGTAAGAGGGATCGCTGCTTTCACTGCGCAGCGATCCCTCTTGCTGTTCTGGCTTCTGAGATTCAGAATATTTTTTTTCTTGTTTTCCTCCTCCAAAAACTAGGTGCGTCTTGTGGTCTGGTGCGTCTTATAGAGCGAAAAATACAGTAATTCCTCCACCTGTATAATTTATGCACATTTCCATATATTTGTCCATTATTTGCATTAATTCATTCTAGTTCAGGGCAACAAAGCTCTTCCCTTGGCAAGTTCTGGTCTCCCTTTTGGCTTCATCCTTGCACTTTTACACCTGCCTCGGCCACCTTAAGAGCTAGAAACTTGATTCTTGTATCTTCTTTAATCAGAAGCTGTGGGTTCTCTAGATGCTAAATTCTGTGCCGGCTATCAATATCTGTACTCACAGTTGCAGGATACAAATAGCCCTGTACAGCACAAAGCCAGGAGTGCAGGTTAGGAGCACAGGAAGCAGCCTCGTATCTGGTCATCTGGACCAGTGTTGCCTGCTCTGACTGACAGCCACTCTGCAGGGGCTGAAGCAGAGACAGTCCTTCCCCACCACGTTGTAACTGGCAATGCTGAGAGTGGGGTGAGGTTGAACCTTGGACCTTCTGCAACTGCAACTCAGGCTAGAGGCCAAATGCATCTCCTCAGGCCTGTTTCTCAATCCCTCAGGACCAACTCCTCGGGTAGCCCTCCTTATGCCACTGGGAAAGCATTTTGTCCCCCAGATGTGGCTGAACTACAGCTCCCATCATCCTTGTCCATTGGCTGTGCTTGCTGGAGCTGGTGGGAGTTGCAGTCCACATCTGGAAGTTGCAGTCCATCTGGAAGGCCACAGGTTCCCGCACTTGAGCTAGACCAGTGTCGTTTCCTGCAACCGATGTCTCAAGATGTTAGGCGGGGATTCTCCAATTCTTCAAGGACTTTTGCACAGCGCTTGTTGAGAGATCTAAACAGAAGGCAATCCACATCCTTTCTGCCAAATGTGGCCCTCCATCTCTCTCTGAGCCTCAGGCATCCCCTCTCCACACAACACACCCTCTCTCCAGCCTACATCCCTCACTGGCCTTCCTTGAGTGTTTTTGCCTGGTTGGAATGTGTCCTTCCGCTCTGTTCATGCCTCTTGCTTGCCTGCATGGTGTGTGTGTGTGTGTGTGCAGAAACTAGCCTGTGGTGCAAAGGTAAAATTTGCATCTGTTGCTCTGCCCACCACCAGCATGTGGCCCCTGGAAGATTTCCCAGAAGGAGATGCGGCCCTCGAGCTGAAAATGTTTCTCTACCGCTGTTTTACATCAAAAATGAGGAGCCCGAGTCACCCTCCAGAAGTTGTTGGACTCCAACTCTCATCATCCCCAGCCAGCATGACCTATGGTTTGGGATGATGGGAGTTGTAGTCCAGCAACACCTGGAAAGGTGGGCTCCTTCTGCTTTTGATGCACCTTCCTATCATAATGGCACCTTACACAGGGCCTGGTGACCACAGTCCCTGAAGCTGTTAACGTAACCCCAAAACAATCCCATAGAAACTTCCCGTTGAATTTTCAGCCCTTCAGGTTTGGCGTTTGAACCCTCAGCCCGTCAAGGGGCGAAAGACCCGATAGCCTCCTTGCCAACAGAGATTTAAACCAATAAAGACACCCAAAACCAATTCCAAAATCTTCATGGGCCAGGCTGCGAGCTCTCTCTTCTCAGCGTCACCACATCGGGATATTCCAGCCAGCTCCCCCCACGTTCTGGAAGGTACGCAAAGGTGTCGAGAGTCGTCGCAAGCAAGACAGGTGGATTTTTTTTTTTTAAAAAAAACATCAATAGCAATGTCCCTTGCTTTGTACCTTAGCAAGATGTAGAGCTGGAAAATGAAAGCAGCAATTCCAAGGGCAAATATAGCAAACTGCCTAAGGGGTGAAAGAGAAAAAACAATGGCGTTTGTTTATTTTTATGTTATGGCATCTGTATCCCACCTTTCCTTCAAAGACGTGGTGTGCTTGGTTTACATCCTCCCCATTTTTATTCCCACAACAGCCCTGTGGGGTAGGTTAGGTAAAGACACACACCCATAGTCACAACCAGTGACCTTCGTGGCTGAACACGGATTTGAACCCTGGCCTTGCCCAGCTCCTAGCCCAACACTCACAACACGCTGTTACCTGTGGAGGCTGATCCAATAGGGTGAATGGGGTGCTGTCCCACCAACCTCAGCTTCTCCTCAGGAGGATGGGGAGGAAACAAGAATTCTCTGGCTCTGCTTGTCATTGGCTCTGGCCCCACTTATTGTTCAACTCCCTGCCTTCTGCCCCACTGGTCCCAGTGCACACTAGTCACCTGCCAACCCTTGGGGGAAATCACCCGCAGTTCTGGCGGTCACTTGCAAGCAGCGTGTTAAGTGGCAGGTTCTTTTTCTTGCAACCCAACCACCGAAGTCATCAAGGAGCAGCTTGGCGCTGCAGTTGGGTAACATTGGACCAGCCTCCTCTTCCCAACCTGGTGCTTATCCAGATGCACGTTTCATTGCAGGGGGTTGGACTAGATGACCGTTGGGCAGTGGCGTAGCGTGGGTTGTCAGCACACGGGGCAAGGCAAGTAATTTGTGCCCCCTAACCCATGGATTTGCGCCCCCTAACCCGTGGATTTGCGCCCCCTAACCCTAACCCCCAGATGTTGCGCCCGGTGTGGCCGGCCCCCCCTGCACCCCCCACGCTAAGCCACTGCCGTTGGGGATCCCTTCCAACTCCATTATTCTACGATACACCTCCCAACAGCCCCAGCCAGCAGAGCCCAAGACGCTGGTACGCCCGAGAAAAGGGTTCTTACAGTCTGAGTCGGTGACGCTTTGGGAGCCGCCGGCTGAAGTGGTAGGCTGTGTGAGCTAGGCAGAAATGGATCATAGCGGATCACCCGAGAATCTGCGGAGGAAGAGCAGAGTCCCCCCTTAGGATCAATGGGTTGATTCTTCTGGAAATTTAACGCAAGACTAGAAGCCTACCCAAATACCAGTTCTTTGCCCAACTTGGGGCCTTACAGATTTTGGGAGTCAGTCTCCAGGTGCCTCACGCTACAGCTCCTGCCGGTGTGGTTGGCTGGAGCTGATGGGAGTTGTAGTCCAGAGGGCACCAGGTTTAAAAGAGGATCGAAACATATTCATGGAGGAGAGGGCATAAGTGGCTACTAGCCGGGATGGTTATGCTCTACAACTAGATATTACTACCCACAATGGCTATGCTCTCCCTCCATGTAGGAAGCAGGATGCTGGTTCCTGTGCTGTTGTGCTGGGGTCATGCTTTGGGTCTCCCCAGAGGCATCTAGCTGGCCACTGCCTCCTCAGGGAGCACATAATAGCATATTAAAGGTAAAGGGACCCCTGACCATTAGGTCCAGTCGTGACCGACTCTGGGGCTGCTGCACTCATCTCACTTTATTGGCCGAGGGAGCCGGCGTACAGCTTCTGGGTCATGTGGCCAGCAGGACTAAGCTGCTTCTGGCGAACCAGAGCAGCGCACAGAAACACCGTTTACCTTCCTGCCGGAGCGGTACCTATTTATCTGCTTGCACTTTTCATGTGCTTTCGAACTGCTAGGTTGGCAGGAGCAGGGACCGTGCAACGGGAGCTCGCCCCGTCATGGGGATTCAAACCGCCAACCTTCTGATCAGCAAGTCCTAGGCTCTGTGGTTTAGCCCACAGCGCCACCCGCATCCCTTAATAGCATATAAGTAACAATTAAAACAAGGCTTCTGAGAAACAAGTTCTTGAGCGTGTACACAGCGCCTCTACCTCACAATGCATATTATGTGTGTGGTTACGGTTAGAGACATCCGAGGGAAGGAATGGTATGTATATTTAATATTAGAGTGGAGGTGGGGTGATAATTGCATACATTGGATATTTAGAAATCCACAACATCCAAGAGAGGCAGTGTTCCTGAGTATGTGAGGAGTTCATATGAGCAGGTCTGAGTCTTCCTCCTCATCTACAGAAATCTACAAGGAGGAGGGAGAGAAGGGGGGAAACTGACAGCTTCCACCTGGGGGAGACCCCCGGCACAGTTCCGTTAGGGAACTCGGCCCCTTCACCATTTCCTTCCCGTTTTAACCTTACCAGCAGCACCAAATGCCTCGATGAGGTTCGGCACCGCCTGGCCAAGGCGCCGCTTGCAGCCTCTCTGCAGCCCCAGTGGTCGGGCTTTCTCGCCGCCGCCGTTTTCCTCCGGCCCCTGGATCGCCCTCTGCGCGGCCCGCGTAAGCCCCCCGCGGATCGCCGTCCCGCGCGGCCGCTGCTCGTTCCCCTAAAGGCAGGCGACCCGGTGCAGGCGGCGGCAGGCAGCACCGCCTGCTGCCCGGGAGCTTTCAGCTGATCGCTCGATCAGGTTACAGGATCGCTTTCATTCATTCCCCCACGTTTCTAGCCCGGGGCGGAGCTCCGAAGACTACAACTCCCATCATCCCTGCCTATTGCCCTTGCTGGATGGGGCAGGTGGGAGTTGAGAGTCCAGGATCCCCATCTCTGAACGAGACCACCTTTCCTCCACCACAAAACTCTCTTGGCATCTTCTAATGCAAGGACTCCAGCTTCTACCACGCTGGGGCCTAATGGGGAAAGTTCCAGTGCAGGGGTTCCAAAATTTTTCTCACTTGACAATTGCTGAGGATTTTGGTGGAACGCTTAAATTATTATTTCCCCCCTCTCGCTGTAGGAACCGAAGTGTGCTGCTTTGACGTTGGTGGGTTTGCTTGTTTTGCAGTGAAGCAGCATGTGAATTTTATGAAATAAAAAAAAATTCAGTCAACATATAGTGGAACTTTAGGTTTGCGGATTAAAGGGCAGTTTTGAAAGTGGGAGTCCAGGGCTTGAGGCTTGTGGGATAGGGCCCGATCCAAAACAGTGTGTTTTCTTTAAGGCTCTGCTGGAATTCTCAGTGATTTATTTACTGCCTGGGTAGCGATGGAGAAAGTTGGGTTCTGCAACTGGTTTTGAATAAAACCAGTGTGTTTTCTCATATGTGTTGCGTATGTCTGAAATTGTTCGTATTTTGCTTAATTTATTCTGATTTTGCTAGAGAAGGGGCAAAAAGCTACAGGCAACATTGGAAAGCTGCCAGCTACAAATTGGTAAGAGTCTGCGTAATGTTTGCACATTTAACTGTGGCAATGCAGTGCAGTAGAGCTATAGTTCCCTGTGCAAGGTTCGATCCGTGCTAGATTTTTGCAAGTGGTGACATGAGAAGAGCAGAAAAGTAAGAGGGGTTGAAAGTGAGAAGTAAAGGAAACAATGTTAGAAGGGATGAAAGAAGAGAGATGAATTTTTCTCCTACATTACTTCCAGGTTTCACCGCTTGCGCATGCACTCAAAATGACGGCATGCGCAGAGGCAGCGAAAAGCGACGCACGCGTGCGCGTGCAGACATGCCGTTGCTAGATACGTTTATCTCTAGATGAGAACAGGGCTCCGGAATGGATCCCGTTCGTATCTAGAGGTACCACTGTATGTTGTAAACTGCCCTGTGATCTTCGGATGAAAGGTGGCATGTAAATAAAATAAATAAGTAAATATCCTGGGATCTCCTTCACACAAAAGCAGATTTCCCAACTGATGAGCTACAGTGGTACCTTGGTTCTCAAATGCCTTGGTACTCAAACAACTTGGCACCCAAACACTGCAGACCCAGAAGTAAGTGTTCCAGTTTGCAAACTTTTTCTGGAAGCCGAACATGCTTGGTTTTGAGTGTTACATTGATTTGAGTGCCACGCTTCCGTTTTGAGTGTTACTGACTCTGACAGAAATCTTACAGAGAACACAGAGAGAAAATGGCTGCTACTTATAAGGAGAATGAGTCACATGTCAGAGTGACTCAACAGTTAGCAGTTAGGTCTGAATAACTTTAGTAGGCCCAAATGAGTGTGCAGTCCCAGCACTTCCCAGCCTGCTTTGCTGCTTCTGCTCTCATGTGTCTTTGTCACATGACACAATGGTCTCGTTAGATAGTAAAATTCATGTTAAATTGCTGTTTTAGGGGTTGTTTTTAAACAGGCATGGGCAAACTCCAGCCTTCCAGATGTTTGGGACTGCAATTCCTATCACCCCTAGCTAACAGGACCAGTGGTCAGGGATGATGAGAGTTGTAGTCCCAAACATCTGGAGGGCTGGAGTTTGCCTATGTCTGTTTTTAAAAGTCTGGAATGGATTAATCCATTTTGCATTACTTTCTATGGGAAAGTGCGCCTTGGTTTTGGAACACTTTGGTTTTGGAACAGACTTCCGGAATGGATTAAGTTTGAATACCAAGGTACCACTGTACAGTCTTTTGCTCAACCCACAACAGCACAGGAAGCTGCCTGGTACTGAGACAGACTGTTGGTGTTGCCTTTTGTGCGTCTGCATGATGGTAACTTCTGCTTAGCCTCTTGTATTTCAGATATATACATATATAGTTGCTTCCTTTGAAACTGAACCTGAGCTCCTCCCTCTGCTTGCTTGCAGCGTGTGGTGGCGTTGACTCAGCCTTCCCTCTGCACCTGTGGCTCCAGCCAAGTCAGATGGAGAATTCGGACGACAGGACCGAGGTGGTGCTCCTGGCCTGCGGGTCCTTCAACCCCATCACCAACATGCACCTCCGACTCTTTGAACTGGCAAGAGACCACCTGCACGAAACAGGTAACCCCTGCTGCTCCTTTGAGGACCAGCTCGGAATCCTACTTTATCAGTCAAATACAGAAATAACTAAAATAGTTTGCTGGTTTGGGTCATCGCTTATTTTTTATTTCTTATCAGGGAGGAGGGAGGAGGAAGAGGGCAAAGAAAGCTGGTGGCGAATAATCTATAAAATATTGTTCAGCTGAGCTACACCTTGGGAAGCTGTTAAGCACAAATACAAGATGGGTGACACCTGGCTTGAGAGCATTACATGTGAAAAGGATCTAGGAGTCTTGGTTGACCACAAACTTGACATGAGCCAACAGTGTGACGCGGCAGCTAAAAAAGCCAATGCAATTCTGGGCTGCATTAATAGGAGTATAGCATCTAGATCAAGGGAAGTAATAGTGCCACTATATTCTGCTCTGGTCAGACCTCACCTGGAGTACTGTGTCCAGTTCTGGGCACCACAGTTCAAGAATGACACTGACAAACTGGAACATGTCCAGAGGAGGGCAACCAAAATGGTCAAAGGCCTGGAAACGATGCCTTATGAGGAACGGCTAAGGGAGCTGGGCATGTTTAGCCTGGAGAAGAGGAGGTTAAGGGGTGATATGATAGCCATGTTCAAATATATAAAAGGATGTCACATAGAGGAGGGAGAAAGGTTGTTTTCTGCTGCTCCAGAGAAGCGGACACGGAGCAATGGATCCAAACTACAAGAAAGAAGATTCCACCTAAACATTAGGAAGAACTTCCTGACAGTAAGAGCTGTTCGACAGTGGAATTTGCTGCCAAGGAGTGTGGTGGAGTCTCCTTCTTTGGAGGTCTTTAAGCAGAGGCTTAAATATGTCAGGAGTGCTCTGATGGTGTTTCCTGCTTGGCAGGGGGTTGGACTCGATGGCCCTTGTGGTCTCTTCCAACTCTATGATTCTATGATTCTCTACCTTTTGTTCACCAGTATACTGCCTTGTTGAAACACTTGTCACTATGTTATTTCAATACAGTCATACCTCAGGTTACAGCCGCTTCAGGTTGTGTTTTTTCGGGTTGCGGACTGCCGAAACCCAGAAGTACTGGAACAGATTACTTCCAGGTTTCAGTGGTCACGCATGCACAGAAGCACCGAATCGCAACTTGCGCATGCGCAGATGCGGGTTGCGAACGTGCATCCGCACGGATCATAATCGCAACCCGAGCATCCACTGTACTGGTATTCAACAATATGGCAATTTATTGCACAGCCCTAGTCCATCATCCCAACAACCCAACCCCTGGCTCTTGGCTTTTGTTGCATTCAGGGAGATACAAAGTGGTGAAAGGGATCATTTCACCTGTGGGCGACGCATACAAGAAGAAAGGCCTCATCAGCGCCAGGCACCGGGTGACTATGGCGAGGCTCGCGATAGAGAGCTCTGACTGGGTGGAAGTGGATGACTGGGAGAGCAACCAAAAGGAGTGGCAAGAGACCATCAAAGTCCTCAGGTATTGCCGGGGCTGGGTGTGTGCCACTGTAGCTCAGCGGTAGGGCACCCGCTTTGCATTCAGAGGGTCCCAGGTTCAATCCCAGGCATCTCCAGGTAGAGCTGGGAATGTCTCCTGCTTGAATCCCTGCAGAGCCGCTGCCAGTCAGTGTAGACAATACTGAGCTAGATGGAGCAAGGATCTGATTCAGTATATGGCCAACCTTCCAACAAGCTTTTTAAGTGGGGCTGTGTCACAACCTGCATCTGTATTTGAATTACTTTTAGACAATGTTTTTAGATGTTTTCATTGTTTTGAAACCATGCCAGACCCTGTTTAGCTTTGTGATGTGCTATCAGGTGTGTTTTTTTGCTGCAACACTAGGTTTTTTATCGTTTGCCACGCTGGTCTCCTTAGGGAGGAAGGGTGGGATATAAATGCTTAATATAATCCTCTCCTCCCCCTCCCTTTTTTTCTTTCCTTCCTCTCTATTTTCTCCTCTCTCCTCCCCCCACTTCTCTGCCCCCCTTCAATCCCACATTGCCTCAAACTGACTGGAAATATCTCAAAAATGTCTCAAACTGACTGTAATTGACCTGTATGAAGGTTTCTACAATATGAAAACAGAGACACTGAATGTACTCTTGTTGCTTATGGAAAATATTTTAATAAAAACATTTTAAAATTAGAAATAAAAACAAATGTTCAATAATGGTGATATTATTGTTATGTTGGTGGTGGTGGTGGTGGTGATGATGATAATAATAATAATAATAATAATAATAATAATAATAATAATAATAATTAATACAGCTTCTTATATCTGAAGGCCGTAGCTCAGTGGTAGAACCCATCTTTTGCATGCAGAATCCCAGGTAGCTGGATCAATCACCAGCAGCAACAGAAATGAAAGCCCTTCCTCCATTCCTCTCCCCTTACTTTGCTGCTTCCCCTCTCTCTGATTCTAGATTGTAAGTCCCCCTGCGACAGTCTATTCTCCTCTTGTGTGCTCTAAATCTGGGGTAGAGAGCTCTCTATGATGCACCACGTTAGCTTTCGGCAGCCTGCTGCTCTCTAGATGGTTTGGACTACAGTGCCCATCAGCCCCAAGCAGCGAGGTCATGGTACGTGGGAGCTGATGGGAGATGGAGTCCAAAACATCTGGAGGACAGCCAGACTGGTGAAGGCTGTGCTATGTGTTCATGCAGTGCTGTATTTGCAATAGATAAGAATGGGGAGGTTTTTTCCCCAAGGGATCCAAAAGACAAAAACATATCACCACACCCTCTTTCGCTTTTTAAAGTCATCCTTTTGTGTCACAGGTATCACCAGCAGAAGCTGAAACGTTCGTGTCTCGCTAACAGCTTTGATGAAGTAGCTCCTTTGAACAAAACGGGGCGGAAGAGAAAACGGGAATCGGGCAGGCAAGTCCCCGTCAACCGGAATCAACCCCTAACAAAAGGTTAATTTAATATCAAAATTGTAGTGAGCCAGCCATCTCGTATCCAGCGTTGCTCAGAAATTCTAAGGGGGGAAAACCCAGTGTGGTGTTGAAATCAGTAGTTAAAATCAGTGCAGTTTTGAAAGGTTCAGTCTGCCAAAGAATTGTGGGAAGTGAAGTTTGTTGAAGGTTCTGAGAGTCGTTAGAAAACCTTCTCCCAGAGCCACAGTTCCCAAAAGGATTTAACTATCAATCCCTCTTCCCAGGGAACTCTGGGAATTGTAGTTCTGTGAGGGGAATAGGGGTCTTACTAACAACTCTCAGCACCTTTAACAAACAAACTACAACTCCCATGGTTCTTCCCATGACTCTTTAAAATGGCACGACACTGCTTTGAATGTGTAGCGTTTTTGCAGCAGGGACACACAGCTCTCTGGCTTTAGGTCCGAGACCGGGAGAAATGCTGCAGAGCTGCTAACCCAATAATAATTCCTGTCCCTCCCATTTTACTAGGTGCCCCCCCTCAGCTGAAGTTACTCTGTGGGACAGACATCTTGGAGTCCTTTGCAGTCCCCAACCTCTGGAAAGCAGAAGACATCGCGGAAATCGTGGCCAACCACGGCATGGTGTGCATTAGCAGGGTGGGGAATGACGCCCAGAAATTCATCTACGAATCCGAGGTGCTGTGGAAGCACAAGGAGAGCATCCACGTAGTGCAGGAGTGGATTGCCAACGACATCTCTGCCACCAAGATCCGGAGAGCCTTGCGGAGGGGCCAGAGCATCCGATACCTGGTGCCAGACGCAGTTCGAGCTTACATCAAGCAGCACGACCTGTACACTGCAGAGAGCGAAGATCAGAATTCAGGAGTCATCCTCGCTCCGTTTCAGAGATACACGAGGGAGGCCAAAAATAACTGAAGGTGTGGTGGTGGGGCTGGTCCATATGGGCAGGTGGGGTGCTAGCCTGCCAGCTTCAGTCTTGATTCCCTCCTTCCTAGAGAGTTCCTGGCTGTCGCATTCCTCCTCTTTAGTCTCAGTGATGCCCCTTGTAGAACACAACAGCAAGGAGGACGAAGGCAACATTGGAGTGAGTTAGCTCTGCCTGCCATTGGCTCTGCGTCTACTCACCGCTGGGCTCCCTACCTTATGCCCCACCAGTCCCAATGGGCACCAACCCCCATTGAATTTGAACAGTCCATCTTTAGATGGGAAAGGGAGGAGAGAGGGGCAACCTTTGAGAGTTTTATCAGCTTAGAGTTTTATTAGTGTGTTTTATCTGCTTAGCACTGTCACAGTCCCTAAGGCCATCCCCTTGCATGCCAGGGACTGGGGCCTTATGTAGAGTTGCCAGCTGATGTGTCAAAATCACACACTCACTCACACACACACACACACACACACACAGCTTCTCAGCCTTTCTCAGCATCTTCATCGGTGGAAACCAGAAAGTGACTTTTTTCAAGGCACAATTGCCTGAGAGTGCCCGTGAGTTGAGCTGATATTGAGGGCACAGGATCTGGCTGCTGGTCGAGAGGTTGGCAACCAACCCAACTATGTGAACCTGAATCCCAAGCATTGCAGAGTCTTCTACTTAAACACACGAACAACAGGCCTGATTGCAATGCACCAGCGCTTCTTTTCTTAAGGACAGGCCTGCACAACTTTGGGCACTGAGGTTGGACAGAACCCTTCTGTTCTTTGCTGTCCCAGGCAGGCAGCGAGACTGGGAGGTTTTTTGAGCCCACCATGAGCCAGTATATACAACACACAATGTATCACCACCTGGGTGGACCAGGAGTTATTCAGGTCTGTTCTGCTGTCCCCTTGAGCTGCTAAGCACCGTTGTGCAGCCTCTGGCCTCCAACAGAGGTAAAATCTGCAGAACAACTGTGACTAAGGGTGGAATGGACACACCCACATCTGATTGAAATCTGGCATCTTGGCAACAAGAGTTGAATGCTTGCTTTATTAATTTGAATTTCTTTGATTCTAAGAATATGTGATTGACTACTTTCTAAGAATATGTGATTCTAAGAGTATGTGATTGACTACACAGGAAGTGTGCAAACTAGTCACATAGCCCTTGTCCACTATAAATGCCACCTAGAATTTGAAGTGCCTTGCAGGTTCATCAGCTCCTACATTTCACAGAGTGGCATTCTCCCCCTCTTGTTCGTTTGACCCTTGTCCCTCCTTTCCCAACTGTGGTTGCAGACTCAGTTTCGCAGGTAACAATGATGACTATGAACTGAATGTATCACACTGAACCTGGTGGTCAGAATTACATTTCCACCAGTTTTAATCCTAACCATGGTTAGCTCAAACCAGAGTTTGCACACCCAGTTCCAACCTAGCTGCAGACTCTGAATTGAAGATAGCTATGGTAAGCTATCAATGCACAGGTAACTATGGCTAGCTCCCAAAGGAGACAGACAAGGGAATATGTGACCAACACCGGAGGAAGAGCAGGAACCGAGGTGGTTTTCAGTCTCCTGTCCAGTTTTCCTCTACATGAATGCATATTGAGAAATGCTTTTCACAGAAAGACTGCATGCCTTTGAATCTTTTAGCTCTGTTGGTTCAGAGCCGCCAACAGAAAAGAAAAGAAAAATCAACAAAGCTTTGGTCCTCTTACACTTCCATGACTCACACATCAATTGAACAGAATTTTTGTGCGTTTCCCCCCAGCACTGTCATGTGATTCAAGAAATAAACTATAGGGGCTATTAAAAGAGATCTCAAAAGATGTTGTAGCATATACCACCACCACCCTGAGGTGATGTTATTAAATGATACTGGGATTTGCATGAAGAAAGAACATAGAATATTAGTAATTTAATTTAGCTGGAGCAAGAATGTTCCTTGTAAAAACAAGAGGAGAAGAACAACACGAAAGGAAAAAACTGTGACAATGTGTTAGCAACCTGCAATTATTGCCGTTCAACAAAGCAATTACAAGGCGATAATGCATTTATTGTATGTTATATTTTGTAAGATTGGGGAGAATGATCACATACTAGAGAAAGAACAACGCACAAGAAAACCTACAAAGGCTATCAGTGTTATGTTTCACATAATGGGTGTAACAGATGAGGATTTGTCTTTATTCAGTTACTGAATGTTCTTGTATAGTGTGTGTGTGTGTGTGTGTGTGTGTGTGTGTGTAAAACATACATACACACACAAATACCCTTTTCAATTTTTGGTGACTTTCTTCTTTACAATTATTATTTTTTAAATGAATAATTAACAGGAACAGAACAGGGTCAAGAGTTTTTTGTTTACGGTCAGCTTTCATTGAAAAAGCGCACTTTGCCCTCCCCACAGCTGCACAACCAGCCCTTTAAAATCATAATGCTGTAGTGTGAGAGTGTTTGTGTGCGTGCCCCTTGCACTTTACCTCTGCAAAGCTAGAGAGGCGCTGTGCATGAGCCAGGAGATCAACATGTGATATTTTGATAACTTCCTTACTCAACAAGTTTAGAATATTACAATAAAATCAGTATGATGAAATCGGTTCACAAGCTGAGCATGTTCCTTTTTGCACTGGGATAGAGGACCTTTCTCTGCCCGAGAGCCACATTCCCTTCTGGGCAACTTTCCAGGGGATCATATCTGTCAATGTTTCCCTTTTTTTAAGGGAAATTCCCTTATTCCGAATAGGATTCCTCGCAAGAAAAGGGGAAAGTTGACAGCTATGCAGGGGATGCATGCCAGTGGTGGGCAGAGCAACAAATATAAATTTTACCTTTGTATAGGGGGCTAGTTTCTACACTCACCCACACCCTTGCTTCTCCATGCTCCCATCAAGGCAAGGCAGGATCATGATCAGAGCTGAAGGACATAGTCCAGCCAGGCAGAAATGCATGAGGAGGGGGCGAAGGAAGGACAATGAGAGGCGTGGCCTGGGGCGGAGGTGTGGCCTGTCAAGAATCCCAAGGGCCAGATAGGACTGGAGGGCCGCATTTGACACCTGGATCTAAGAAAAAAGCTTTTTTCCTTGTCAGAGAAACTCACCAAATCAGCTCAGCCAAGCAAGACTATGGGTTATGTTTGGCTAAGGGATATTGCCACTTGAATTTTCAACAAATCCCAAGTCCCTTTATATATTAGAGGGACAAAGAACCATTTTTCAGCCTGAGGTTCACAACCTCCCAGGGCCATGTTCCAGTGGTGCATTGAGACAAAGGCACAAGTGGGTGAATCATAGACCCAATGGTCATTTACTCCAACCCCCTGCAGTGTAGGAATCTCAACACTTAGCCCCCTTTCCAATTTAAAGCCAGACCAGACCCTGCTTAGCTTTGCAAATGTGCTAGCAGTTTTATTGCTACACTACTAGGAGAACTGAATATAAGTGTTACCTTTGTACCAGAAGCTAGTTCCCATATGCACTGACACACCACACTCTGCACACACACACACATACCCCATCTAGGCATGCAAGAGGCACCACAACGGGTGTATGTGTAAGCAAGTGCACGAACTATTTTGATTAAAAATCAAGACTGTTCCCTTTTTGTTATCCCATGAGGTAGAGAACAATGGTGCACAAAGGACAGGAAGGCGACTCTGAGGTCTGGTATTGCAATCCCAGATGGTCATGCAACTTGGAGAGACTTGGGAGGACCAGAAATGTGGTCAGAGTTCGAGGTCTCTGCTGTGACCGCAACCTACTTCTGCAGAGCTTGCTAAATTGTTAAGGGCACCAGGGTGTTTGCCCACTCAAAATAGTCTGATTAACTTGAGTTATATATATATATAAACTTTGGCTGTTTATATATATATAAACGCGGGTGGCGCTGTGGGTTAAAGCCTCAGCGCCTAGGGCTTGCCGATCGAAAGGTCGGCGGTTCGAATCCCCGCGGCGGGGTGCGCTCCCGTTGTTCGGTCCCAGCGCCTGCCAACCTAGCAGTTCGAAAGCACCCCTGGGTGCAAGTAGATAAATAGGGACCGCTTAATAGCGGGAAGGTAAACGGCGTTTCAGTGTGCGGCTCTGGCTCGCCAGAGCAGCGATGTCACGCTGGCCACGTGACCCGGAAGTGTCTTCGGACAGCGCTGGCCCCCGGCCTCTTTGAGTGAGATGGGCGCACAGCCCTAGAGTCTGTCAAGACTGGCCCGTACGGGCAGGGGTACCTTTACCTTTAAACTTTGGCTGTAGCGTATTGCAGAGCAAAGGTAACACATGAGAGTTTATTCATCCTGTTATCTGCTTAGCCTTATCTAAACATAAGAACAGCCAAGTTGCTGGATCAGGCCAAAGGCCTATCTAGCCCAGCATCCTCTTTTCACAGTGGCCAGCCATGTGCCTCTGGGAATCCTGCAAGCAGCACTTGAGCGCAACAGTACTCTCTCCACATGTGGTATTCAGAGGCATACTGCCTCCAGCTGTGGAGGTGGAGCACCTGCTTATGTTCAAGTTTACAGTACATAAACAGGGTGCAATGCACAGGCTGAAGGGCCTGCCTAGAGGACCAAGGACCACTGGGTAGTTGCAGGTGTTCTTCCCAATTAAATGGGCTTTAGATCCAGGTGAGACATAAGTAAGCCCTTCTGCTTATGGGGCACAATCAGCTTGTGGAACTCACTACCACAAGGTGTGGCGGCAGACCCTAACTTAAGGGAGGAGAAAAATGCATGGACCTGTCAGAGTAGACCCACTGAAATTGATGGCCATGGCTAACATATGCCCATTTATTTCTGTGGGTAGGACCTGACTGGATACAACCTTATTAGTCTTTATGTGGAACTTCCATCTTCTGAGGCAGTCTATCTTTAATTGTTATTACTTTAATTGTTATCAATCAGTACACGGATAGCTCCGTTGGTTAGATCACAGTGCCGATAATGCCAAAGTTGCAGGTTCGATCCTTGTAAGGGACAGCGGCATATTCCTGCACTGTAGGGGGGTTGGACTAGATGATCCTTAGAGTCCCTTCCAACTCTTACTGGTTTTTTTTTTTTTTTAAGTTGCTTTGCATACAATTCTGTAGCAGAGGACAGAAACAGCAAAGGCCTCTTTTCTGGCCTCCCATAATCATCTGACTGGCAACTGTTGGAAAGGAGATCCTGGTTTAGACTAAGGCTGGGGAGCCTGTGGCCTTCCAGATGTTGGGATCCCAACTCCCATCAGCCCCTGCCAGCAAGGCCAAAGGTCAGGGGGTGATGGAAACTGTAGCCCCAGCAACACTGAATAGGCCAAGATGTCCCCATCCCTGGAAAGAGTCTTCAGCTAATTCTTGGGCACTTTCTTGTTCCAGTATTAAAAAAGGTAAAGGTACCCCTGCCCGTACGGGCCAGTCTTGACAGACTCTAGGGTTGTGCGCCCATCTCACTCAAAGAGGCCAAGGGCCAGCGCTGTCCGAAGACACTTCCGGGTCACGTGGCCAGCGTGACATCGCTGCTCTGGCGAGCCAGAGCCGCACACGGAAACGCCGTTCACCTTCCCGCTAGTAAGCGGTCCCTATTTATCTACTTGCACCCAGGGGTGCTTTCGAACTGCTAGGTTGGCAGGCACTGGGACCGAACAACAGGAGCGCACCCCGCTGCGGGGATTCGAACCGCCGACCTTTCGATCGGCAAGCCCTAGGCACTGAGGCTTTAACCCACAGCGCCACCCGCGTCCCCCCAGTATTCCAGTATTAGCTCTGGGTAATTTGGGATAGAAACTGCCTTTGCAGAAGTAGTATGCCTCCAAATACCAAATGCTTGGAAGTGACCGTGGGGAAGCTCCGTGGCTGCCCACTGTCGGAAGCAAGACACTGGGCCTTGGAGGGACCTTTGGCCTAATCTCTGGCAGGGCTGCTCAGAAGTTCTCCCACGCCACCAGTTTTGAGAGAGACCCAGATTTGACCCACATGAAGACCAAGAAGAGGTTAAAACTCTCCTCTTGCCTCCTCCCCACCCCGTGACTCATGGAACAGTCACTTTTAGTTCTGAAGAAAAGATTTCAAATAGCTTGAACTTTCCCCTCCAAAGTCCCAGCTGCAGCAGATTCTGGGCCCACCCCTCCAGTAGATTGGGTCACACTCCCATCACCTTCAGCTGTGAGACCTCTCCTATTCTCCATATATATATATCTAGAGAGAGAAGCGAGGAAGGTCTGCAAAGGTCCAGTTAGCTTTGGTGTTGTATTAGGTTTGTTTGTCTACTTCAGCCATGCCTGCTGATTTCAATGGCACCTGGAACCTTGTCAGCAGTGAGAACTTTGAAGGCTACATGGTGGCCTTAGGTAAGCTGAAATATAGTTTGATTTTTCTCTTCCTATTTGATTATTTGCTTTATGTTGGTAACTGTTCCACTTCGTGCAGAATGTCCCCCACCCTACCCCTTTCCTTAGCCAGAAGCTGTATATGTAGTTGTTTGAACTCTGCAATATATGATGGGTGTTCTGATTTTTGTTTTTATTATTTAAAAAGTTTGTATCTAATCACTGCTGATTTTCAACTCTGAGTTCCTAGAGTTATTTACTCAGATGTAAGGTCTGTTGAATTTGGGGCTTGGCTCCTGAATAAGTATGTGCAGGATTGCTGGTTTCCCTTATGTTGAATTGAGGAATCCAAGCATTCTGTATTTTGGAGGATTAACTACACGTATTTCTGAATGGAAGTCCCTTTCCAGGCAAGGAGCTGGAGTTTGTTCTCCCTCCCCTGCTTTGCCATTGTAACAACCCTGTGACGTAGACCAACATCAGTGAGTATAGGAGTATATTTTTAAGGAAGAGCTGGGCAAATTCAAAGTCTCCTTCTGTTGCTGTGCAAGGATGTAATCTGCAGGAAACACTTGGTGCTTCAAATAAAATAAGTGCATATTATAGGGGGGAGGCCAACACCTAGGTGATCATCTGAGTTTATGTGGGAGTTAATATCATCCAAATTGCTTATTGGTGTAGCTCTGGACATACCTGGTCTTCTCAGCCTTCATTCTCTAGCTAAAATGGGGATTACAGTCTCCTTAGTGAGTTGTCTCAACAACAGTGTTTGGCAACACAAGTGGGTCAGGTCTAGAATATTTGCAGCCCTGTGCTTATAAGTATACAAGCTCTTGAGCTCAGGGCAGCCACACCCACATGGCTTCCTTTTTTTTCACTCAACAACCTTGTAAGGTATGGTTAGGTTGTGAGAAAATATTGCCTAATGAGACCTCAAAGTGGAGAGTTGAACTAGGGCTCTATCATTTCAAATCAAACACAGCAACCGCTATACCACACTGGCCCCACAGCAGCTACTAGTTCGCCTACGTTGACAAAGAACCAATTCCAAGGGGCTAGACCAGTGGTTTTCACCCCGGGGTCCCTTGAAATGATGGTCAGGGGTGCCACAGGCAACCCTGGCCTCTGTCCCTCTTTCCTTCCCTCCCTCCTCTGATGCCCTCTCACGTCTCTGCCTCCCAAAGGCTTTCACAACTGTTCGTTGCAGCAGCCCTGGCTACAAGCAACACAGGCAAATGGTGCCTTTGGGGCTGGCCAGGGGGTGCTGGTTGCCAGGAGCTGAGGCGGCTCAGAGATTGGGGGGGGGGACTGCAGGGGCTGCCTGGAGGACTTCCAAGAAGAGGGGAGAGGAGGCTGAGGGAGCACTCCGTAATCTTCTGTGCCAACCTAAAAGTTTGCAATAATGTTTCCCAATAATTCAGACGTCTGACCCATTTATTTTGGCTCAAATGAGTAACTTTATTTCAACACTGGGCTGAAGAAGTTGAGGAATTGATTTCACACTTGCCACACTTTCCTGATTGAGTTGTTGAAAGAACATGGAATTCTCTCTTTCACCGCCCCCTAAACACTTTTTAACAAAGCTAATTGCTCTCCATCAATCCTAAGGAATGGGGACCTCTTCCGATCTTCAAAGGCAAAAGCACAGGAGCAGTGGTCTGACCAGGACTCCGATTATCTAGGTTTGGGCAGGTGAGGGGTAGAGTGGGAATGTAGTGGCAAATCTGTAAGTTCAAGATCACTTCATGATAGTCACAGTCACACCCCTTTTATGACTAGCCTTATAAGATATATTAGTGATGCCTTGCAACCAGCAATGCAGATGTCACTGTGTTGCCTTTCAGATAGATCTACCATTTTCTGGGGAAAGGATTTGAACTGCCCCATTATATTTTTTAGCAATGACTTTAAGTTGTGCTTTCTTTGAAGTTCCGTTGCACAGAACAGAATATCCACACCATTCTCCTAAAGCGAAAGCACCTTGTGTTTTCAGTGTTTATAAGTGCCTGGCTTCTGCAACATGGAAGTGGCATCCATTTCATGCTGATAGGGCAGCTCTGGAAGGCTGCAGGCATGGACCCTGCGACAGAAATAGTAATGGGTCTTTGATCCCATCCCCCATGACCCTGGACCACTATACCACTGGGTGGGAAGTAGCAGTTATGGCATAGCTGAGTGGTAGCATGTCTGCTTTGCATGCGGATGGTTTTGGGTTCAGTCCCTGGCATCTCCTGGTATGGCATTGAATTTCCTCTGGCTGATACCTTGGAGAGCTGTTGCCAGTCAGCATTGTGCTGAGATAGATGGACCAGTGGTCTGACTCGATAAAAGGCAGCTTCCTGTGATCGGAAAATCAAATGTGTTCTGTCTAAATAACCTGGATGCAACTTCTCTCTGTGCAAAGGTATCGATTTTGCCACCCGCAAGATAGCCAAAATGCTGAAGCCTCAGAAGGTCTTCAAACAAGATGGGGACTCATTTTCCATCAGCACAACCAGCACTTTCCGCAGCTATTTAGTCGAGTTCAGGATTGGGGAGGAGTTTGAAGAAGACAACAAAGGCTTGGACAATAGAAAATGCAAGGTACTGAGGACTGGAGAAAGCCACTCTCTAAGTAGGCAGCTTTAATTGAAAATAAACTTGCCATCCTCCCTCTGCCCCGGCCAGGATGGATGCATGCATGCATGCAGGATGTCTGGGCGGCGGGGGGGGGGAGCGGGATCCAATAATTTGTGGTACCCAATTCTTGTTTATGTATGAGTGCATTGTGATATTACACAAGTATGGGTCAGGAAACTGTATAGCCTGACTTTCTGTCCACTATACTGATAAGCTCAGGCTGGTGGACAACATTGTTAAAAAAAAAATTGCAAACAAGAGCATCCTAGGTGGTACAATGGGACAGTGCATCTGGCTCTTAACTAAAAGGTTGGTGGTTCGAGCCCACCCAGGGGCAGGATTCCTGCATTGCACAGGATTTGCACAGGATAACCCTCAGGGCCCCTTCCAAATCTGATTCTATTAAAACAACATTTTCCAGCACTGTCCTCTTATTTTTCAATACTTTGGCTATGTTCACACTGCACCTGTGAAGCATTTCTTCCTCGCTCCACAGAATTATGGGCACTGTAGTTTAAGGGTTTATGGGAATTGTGCCCAGAATTCTTTGAGGGAATGAATGTGCTTCATCAAGGTGTACACACCAGAACCTTTTTTGTTCTTCTGTTCATCTGGATGCTACTTTCAAGAGCCCTTAACTTGCATTAATTGTCATGGGCTTATTGTAAGCTGCCCTGTTAGAAGGTGGGGCATAAATCTAAACATCATAAACAGGGCCAAGCTAGCATTGTTGGGGTGGGAGCAAAATTTGTGGGCCCATGGAAAGTGTTTCTGGCATGACGACAGTGGAGTTGGGTTAATTGAAATGGATAGGGCACTGCCCCACCAACCTTGCACTGCCCTCAGACAGCCCACCCCTATGTGCCTCACAGACAGTTTGGAGGGTGGCTCTGCCTGTTATCTTCCTTCTCCTTAGTCTCTGTGTTGCCCTTGTATAATTTGTTGACCCTTGGAGCAGAACCTGAGAGATGAACTGCGCCTTGAATATTTTTGACCCTTCTCCTCCCCTGCAGAGTGTAGTTAACTGGGACGGCGACAAGATTGTTTGTGTCCAGACTGGAGAGAAGAAGAACAGAGGCTGGACCCACTGGATTGAAGGAGATGACCTGTTCTTGGTAAGTTGTTACAGGGGTGTATAGCTGGGGTTGCTTTGGAGGTAAGCCAGCTAGATAGATACTCTGGAGCTAGGGGGTGTTGACTCCGTATGCTTTGCATATGGGTCTTCCTGTTTGAAGGGCCCCCCTACCACCACACCTCAGCCATATTTCATGCTTGAGATAGCCAGTGAGTCCTCAGGCCTACTCTTCTCTCCCCTGTCCCCCTGCCCAATGTGAGCAGCAAGGGGCTTTTTAACAGCTGTTGCATCAATAGCTTGCGTGTTCTTCACTTGGGATGGGAGTTTGCAGCCAAGGTCTCTGCTATTTATATGCACTGGGGAGAGAGCTAATGAGCCTTTTGCCTCGGTGGGATTGAGTTGGCCAATGGGTAAAGCCTAGGCTACTGCTACATTTAGGTCAAAAATCTGCTTTGCATGCAGAAGATCCCAGGTTCATTCCCCAGCGTCTCCAGGTAGGGCTGGGAGAGACTTCCTGTCTAAACCCCTGGAGAGCTGCTGCCAAACAGTGTAAGCAATACTGAACTAGATGGACCAGTGGGTTCGATTTGGTGTACAGCAGCTTCATGTTCTCTTGTTCCTAACGGATGTCTCCTTGTGCAGGAACTCCGATGTGAAGACCAAGTAAGCAGGCAGGTTTTCAAGCGAGCGTGAAGTTGATTCCTGCAATATCCCCCAAATGACAACAGCGCAGAGAACCACGTACAGGAGCGTTTATGCATAGCGGCACTTCAGACATGGAGTGCTAACTGAAAAGGCAGCTTTACAGGTCAAACCTTCTTCCTCCACCCCTGGTGCTCTTTTTGTAAAAGCATTCCAACCTGATCCTTTGGAACAAACGTAACTGTTAACCTGCACTAACCGTGTAACTTCATTAAAAAAAAAAAAAGATGACTGTTTGCAATACAACTTGGGAGTCTACAGCTTTTTGTTAAGAGTACTGTACTATTTTTCTAAAAATGCCCTTTGGGGATAGAAGACTATATATGTGGAATTCTCGGTTGCAGGTGTGTATACCTATGCCAGCTGCACACCATACATTGAAAGCACCACTTTAAAGATCCATGGCCTCCCCCCAAATATTTTTGGGAGCTACAGCTTAAGTGTCTGGGACTGGCAGGGCTCTGACCAGTGTGACGGGCAGGGGGCTGGAGCGGGCCAGAGATTTATGGGGTTTTGTGCCACCCACAAGGTAGGAGCCAGGGCAGGAGGAAGGGGAAGAGTCTGAGTGATCAGAAGCAGGTGTATGTTTGGAGGGGGTGAGGGGTGCAGCACATGGTCAAAGCAGAGGAAGAAGCTGTTCAGGTGAGGGGCGGGCCAGTTGAATCCCCTCTGTCCCCTGCCCTGCTGTCTCCTAGGAACAGGAGGGGCTTGAAAAGGCAAGCACAGCAGCAACTTCCATGTAGAAGTGTTTGCACGCACTCCATCAGATGAAGCGATTTAAGCCTGGGAGAGGGGTGCCTGGTCCCGCTGTGGCTTCAACTGTTCAGCCAGAGCACAAGCCTGAAAAAGTTAATGCCAGCTACATAGCCACAAGTAGTATGTGTATGTGTTTATTTTCTGAACACCTTAGGAACTGCTTTGGTCAAGAAAGAATTAAACCACTGGCCATTTTCCCTCCTTGCTGGGTGTTCTCGGGACACTGAGAATGCTGAGCATTGTTAGGAGACCCCTATTCGCTTCACAGAGCAGCAATCCCCAGAGTAATTTAACAACCAATCCATCTTCCAGTGAACTGTGAATTCTCTCTCTCTCTCTCTCTCTCTCTCTCTCTCTCTCTCTGTGTGTGTGTGTGTGTGTGCGCCTCTGGCCCTGTCTTCCGTTAGGTATGTGGCCTTACCCTCATGTGCGACCCTCATGTGCGACCTAAGCCAACGTGTCCCTCAGGCTGGAAAATACTCTGCACCCCTGCTTTAAGGCAAATCAAGCATTACATGATGAGAAACTCAGTAAGCTAGTTGCTGGTGAATTAACTTTTCTGCAGAAATTTCTGATCACCAGACAAGGCCCTGCAGCTCATTATTTCTTAGTACAAGTTGGTAGAAGCTTGAGATGGATGCAAGTTGTGACCCACAGTTTGGCAATACCTTTAATAGGACTAACCAAAATGTCTTAACTGTGGCAAGCTTTTGTGGACCCCGGGGCTCTTCAGCACAAGTCCTGCCCCCTGCCCAAACACAAAAGAATCCCGTAATTTCCTACGAGTGTTGGGAGCTGTAGCTTCCCCCTCATAGATCTCCTAATATTTTTTAGGGGAGGCGGTGTGCTTTAAAAGTATAGTGTGAATGTGACCACAGCCTCTTAGAGGAAGGAAAAACCCCACAGTTCAGAGTCCTCACCATTAGGTGGCACCTCTGCTACGTTATGGAAAGACACTCGGCTAGAGATTTTTGTAAGTCTTGTGAGCAGATGAGTTGTGCAGACTACCTTGAAGAACCTTCCTTAAACTAACAAGCAGCTTAAGTCTTTGCATTATTTTTATAGCAGAAGAGCAGGTCTTTGACTTCATCCCCCCCCATTTTGCTTTGAGAGAAAGAAGTTTCCGTTTGTTTGTCTTTTAAATCAGGTATTAAAAAAACACTCATATGCAAGGGTGGGGTTTGTTTTGACGTGTACATAAGCACTGATCCAGCACACAAGGCTGCAGCAACTAATAAAGATGTTTGTATTCCAGTAAACATCAGAGGGCACCATTGGCTTAATTCACATTGAGTGATAGTGTGCTGGCTTTTCCTGTGGGTCAATGGCCCTTTATAGAAGAAAGGTACCATCACCCCATATTAACAGATGATAAAATCGGTTTTGGACTACTATATGACCTGACTGAATGTGCCTCCATGTAAAAACTGTCCAATTAATTTTCCTCCAGATAAATTAGGCACTATACTGTACAGACTTATCTAGTTGCAGAGTAATTGACAGAGTTGAACTGATGTACATAAGCACTCCAATAATTGAGGTTTTATTTAGTGCTAGTGTTGCTCACAGTAAAACCATTGACAATAATGAATATGAGTAATTTAGGTCCATTAGTTTCAACGGGTGTACTTTGACTATAACTTAGTGTGGTATTACCCTTAGTGTTCAAGTTGCCTCTCAGACCCTTTAGGTTTTTACCCCCTTGGCACAGAGCAAAGTCCTGTTTTTTATTTAAGTACTGTATACATGTCCTGTCATTCGGCAGCACATTCCCCCACTCTTAAGCTGGTTCACTGTTTCTTTCTGCCTATTAAGTGAATAATGAAAACAAAAAACCAAATAACATGACAAGGGCATAAAACAATGGGGGGGGGGGAGTGGCAGGTTAAAAGCAATCCAAATCACATTTTTAAAAGCTTGGGGTCAAGGAAAAAGGTCTTCACATGATGAAATGAGTGTCAGGCAACCTTCTCTGGGATCAGGGATGAAGAGATGTGGGTACCACAGTTGATAAGGCCTTTTCACCCTGTGGCTGTTGCTGGCTTATTCTCAGGGTTTATATTATTAAACCTATTTTACTCCAAGATGTCATGGGTTTCTCCCTGCCAGCTCCCAGCGGTTAGGATCACAAGGGTCATCTAGTCCAACCTGCTGCAATGCAAGAATCTTTTGCTCAATATGGGGCTTGAACCTACAACGCTCAGATTAAGAATCTCCTGCACTACAAACTGAACTACCAAGGCAGACAAGGAACCTTTAAAGGTTCAAACAAGCTCCTTTACTGTACTCTTTCTGTTGCTTATGACTACTTTCGTTGTTTGTAACTGCGTATTCCACCCCCCCCCCCATGTTGTGAGCTACCATAGGCGTGGTTTCACCCATGGAAAAGCAGCAAACAAAATTGTGCATGTATGAATAGCTTTTGTAGTATGGAAACCTCACGGGACTCGAATCAGACAATATTGCACCACATCGCCACCCCTCAAGCGCGCCTCAGGATGATCTCCCCCCGCCCCCCGGGCAAAAGAAAACAAGGACTGAAATATTGATTTGTTAAATATCCACTATTGGAAGCATAGATGGAACAGAGTGTGAAAGCGTTCCCCCTCATCTAAGACACGGGAAACAAAAATAAAAGGACTACTGGGGTCTTCACGGCTTTTATTACCAAGTTATTCCAATTTTGCTGTAATTTTTATTTTTTATTTCGGCTTGTTAACGTGCATAATTATCCAAATAATACATTGTTATTCAAGTAAATGAAGAGTTTCGAGTCATCTCGCTCTCCGTTTGCATAAGACAGCCCCTCCCCCAGCTCTCTTTCCCGCCTCAGCAAAAGCTTTTCCCCCACGCCATTCATCGCAGCATTTTCGCGCCTGCCCCGCCCCTGTTGCTAAGGCGCAACCAAACAGGCCCCACCTCCCGCTTTAGTCCCTCCCACCCCGAGCTTAGCATCTTGTAGTAGGTGACAGTGATTGGGCGCGGGCAAGCGGCGGAGGCCTCCCCTTCCCTCTTCTCATTGGTCAGTACCAGGGCGCACGCGGGGACGCTTCGGCCTGTGACCGAAAGACGATGAAGGGTGGAGCGGCGGCGGCGCGGGTGCGAGGAGGAGGAGGCGTGTCATCCGCAGCGCGTGGACTGCTGGGCGGGAGAAGGCGGAGCCTCTTTCTCATTGCACCTCCCTCTCTGCTCCGCGATTGGGCGCCTTCCCTGCGCTCGTTGGGCTGGTTGGTGGGAGGAGCCTCCTCTCTCTTTGGCCTCCCGCACTTAAAGCGCGCGAGCGAAGGGACGCACGGACGCGTAAGCTCTGGTTGGCTGGCTATCTTGCAGCCGTACGCAAAGAGGCGTGCGGAGAACCGCCTGGAGGAAAGAGAGAGAGAGAGCGCGCGCGCGAGGGAGAGGAGGGGAGAGGTCACGTGATCCGACGCCAAGATGGCCGCCGCTGCCTCCTTGTTTTGATGAATAATCTCTGTGTAGGGAGGCAGAAGCAGCGTCTGCAGCAGCTGAGGGAGAAGAGTGTGAGGGGGCAGCTCTGAGGGGAGTGTGTTGGTGGCTTGCCGAGAGGTGTAAGGCCAGTCATTGGCGCGGGCTTTCCCCACCACCACCCTCCTTCCACACTGCCTCCTTTTCTCTGCAGCCCCAGCCAAGCCAGGCACCTGGAGAATTCAAGGGGCTGAGGTGGAAGAGAAGGTGGCTTAAGCTGGGGCCGCGTGCGAGCCGAAAGGGAGGCAGCTGGCTAAACTGGGGCTTCAGGTTAGGCAGCCGATTAAGGGGAGATTGTTGTGATATATAGCTGGTGGCAGGGCGCTGTATTCATATATCTATATATTGAATATACTGTATAGGAGTCAGCAAGCAGCTTAGGGCTTCTAGCAGAGGGAGAAAGAGCGGGACCTATCTTATGTGTATATATGGGACTAATAGGGTTTCCTGGGTATACGGAAGGAAGCCTGCGATTGGGAACTGGGGGTAGTGAGCAAGCGGAAGGCTCTCTGCCGTGTTTGGTGGACGGTGAGCAATAGGAGCCTCTTGTGATACGAGGCGGTGTCTTGCTGACCTGGGGAGCTTTCAGGGTTTGTAGGAAGGTCCATAACAGGCGGCAGGGTGCCACTGAGGCTTTAGGACAACTGGGGGACTGTGAGCAGCGAGGTTTCGGTCGGAGGCTGCTTGGTAGGCCATCTGGGGCGCCTGGAGTGTGGAGAAAAAAGGTCAGTGGGACCCAAGGCAGGAAGCAGGAGCTAGGATCCTAGGGGGTTATCGGCAGCTTGGGGTGCCTGTGGAGGGAGGCTTTTAAAGCTGGGGCTACAGCGGAGATAGCTTCAGGTACAGGAAGGGGTAAGGCCTGGAGGTTTAGATAGGAGTGGCTTATGCGTGCGTTCATAATCATTTAGTTGACTAGCAAACCAGAGACAAACAGCCTCTGCCCAAGAACAGGGGAAGTATATTCTGTGGTGGTGGTCTTTACCTCTGACTATGCAATTCTGAAACGTCCCTAGGGAAAGAGGCAGCACGACAGGATTTCCCTTAAAGACTCTCTCTCCCACAAGCACGCCCCTCAAGGGAAGTACAGAGCTCCCCTTCCCCCAAACTCCTTTCACCATTAAGAGGAAAACAATGGAGGAGCTGAGCGCTGATGAGGTGAGTTTGGGGATTGTTGACTGAACAGTGGATGTTGTGGGAAGGGAGGCTGGGCACCAGGATGTATCCTACAGGTAAATGGTTCTACTGAAGGGGGTTTGCCATGGGGATTTGTGGAGTCCCACTATTTATGCAAAGTGAATAAATTTGTATGTGTATTGGTCTTTGGAGACCAAAGTTCAAGTCATCTCTTAGCTATGAAACTTGCTGGGTGACCTTGGGCCAGTCGCTTGTCTGTTTGCCTAACCTACCTTGCAGTGGTGTTGTGGAGATAAAATGGCGAGAGGGGAACTATATGTTTGGGCAGGAGTTTTGATTCCCCAGCTAGAGTGCTAGAATGCCTCTGGATATAAACGTAGTAAATGATAACTGATTAGTTTTGCTATTTTGGATAAATGCACTAGTAATATAATGGTCTTGCATTTTCTCCCCGCCACTTTTTGGACACACCTCACCCTCCTTAAGTCTGCAATTATATAGAGGGTGGGGTTGTTTTTAATCCCTTCTTTTTAGTTGAGTATTCACCTATGTTGAGTAACACATTTTTCTTACTTGGAGAAACTTTTTAAAAGTGTGTTTTGGTTTATTGAATGTCTAAAGCTTGACAGTACTTTGTGCTTAAAGGGAACTTTTCAATTTACATTATTTGATACTGAGGGATAGATAGCTATTTTCCCATTGGGGTGGCATACTACCAGGGCCATTTTTAGGTCTTTGTTCAGATAACGTTTTGGACTTCTCCTTTGTCCAAGTTGTCTATGAAAGAAAGGTGTATGTGAGGACACACAACAGGTCTCCTCAACAGAAGCATGTAGATGTTAGGCTTCTATTTAAAGCTTTGGTTTCAAATTCAGAGTTGTAAGTTTTTTCAGGTGGGAACCCACAGTGCGAGAGGTGCTAGTATGATTGCTTATGGAATGATTCCAGGGTTGTTGGATACTGTCCTGGTGAGGTGTTTCTTGAGAGTACTTCCTGTCTTACTAAGAGGATGTCCTGTGTTTTATTCAGACTTAATTGTGAAGTTTAAACAAAAACAATTTAAACTTCAAAAAATAATCACAATGAGGGAATCTTTTCTATTTACACATTGATATTTTCATCTTGTTTAATTCTAGTCTTTCATGATCTCTCTCTCTCTCCCCCTCCATCCTTACCCCTTCTGCCAGGGTGGTATTTTGTTGCTTTTTTAAACAAAAAACAAAGGATTTTTGGATCTTATTCATTGCAAAAGCATTCTCAGCTACTTAATCAGTTGCTTTATACTAGCAAGCTCTTTCTGCACACTTTGACACATTGGTAGTACATTGGCCCAAGTTAATGCCATGTGAGCTTTTTTAATATTGTAGTTTTGGTGTAGGTGAAAATACTTTGAGAAGCTAGCTTGGATGCTTTCATAACTTGCCATGAAGCAGGCTTTTCCCATGTGAGTAATCTGTCTTATTTTTTTATTTTAAAACAGCTTTTAAGCTGCCCTTCATGCACAGAAATACTGGATCAAAATAGTGAATACAAAATCTTCAAATCATTTAAAAGAAGCAAGAAGGTGGAGTAGAAACGCCTTCAGACAAAGAAAGTACCTAAAAACAACTGAATATTTTAAGCCAAGCATGTCCAAAGTCCATTTCAAGGGCATAATCTGGCCCGCTGTTCGGTTTAATCTGGTCCCTTCCGCAGCTTATTCCCTGGGGTAGAATCCTAAAAAAGCCTCAACTTCAATCCTAAAAAAAAAACCAGCTCAACAACTTTGGTTGGCCCCTTGGTCGGCCCTCATGGCCTTTCACTTCATCAAATCTGGCCCTCTTTGAAAAAAGTTTGGACACCACTGGTTTAAGCAGTTATTACAGTTATTTATTAGATTTCTTCCCTGTACCATGCTTTGAGGTTCCAGGGCAAGTTGTGACAATTTAAAAATACACTAATAAAATAAGTTAAAAGAATTTTATTTATTCATTTGTTATTTTATTAGCAGTTCGAAAGCTCGTCAAAGTGAAAGTAGATAAATAGGTACCGCTCTGGTGGGATGGTAAATGGCGTTTCCGTGTGCTTCTCTGGTTCGCCAGAAGTGGCTTAGTCATGCTGGCCAGATGACCTGGAAGCTATATGCCGGCTCCCTCTGCCAATAAAGCAAGATGAGCGCCACAACCCCAGAGTTGGTTACGACTGGACCTAATGGTCAGGGGTCCCTTTACCTTTACCTTGTTATTTTATACATTTCTATACCGCCCTTCATTTGAGGACCCCTGAACCTGCCTGGGGAGAGCATTCCACAAATGGGGAACCACTGCAAAAAAGGCCCATTATTGTGATCTCTTGTGGATAAGGCACAGGAAGAAGAGTCTCAGATGATGATTGCAGAGTCTGGGTCGGTTCATAGGGAGAGAGGTGGTCCTTGAGGTGTTGTGGTCCTGAGCCATGTAAGGCTTCATAAGTAAAAACCAGCACTTTGAATTGGGCTCAGAAACTAATTGGCTTGGAAATTGTGGTCAAGAGAATATGGTGGGAAACTGAAAATGCCAGAGCACATAAATAAGTCTTGTTATCAGCACTGGACTGATAACTTTAGTGCCAGTCATGCATATCAAAGAACAGCATTCCACAGATGGTGCCTCACCATGGAGAAGGAATTATTCCATATCATTACATAGTGAGTTTCTAATGGTGGAATATGGACATGTGCTTCCACCAAAAGTCTCAAGACATGGGCAGGCTGGTTATAAGGAGAGGTACTCCTTCAAGTGTTTGAGTCCTGAGCTCTTCACGGCTTTAAAGATGAGCATAGCATTTACTAGTTCCTGCTTTTTACCATTTTTTTTCAAGGTAGCTCACAATAAAACTAAAAAAAACCAGTTTATTTAAAACTGAAGTTAATGATGACAAAAATAAGGGAAACATATGAAATAGTGGCACTGTCAAAACTCTGGAAGTGTCAGGTATAATTAAAATAGAAAAGGCACAGTGAAATAAGGTCTTTACTCCTTTCTGAATGAGGAAGATTCTGTGTGTTCCTGACTGTAAGTAGGAGTGAATTCCATAATTTTGGAACCACCATGAAAAAGCACTGCTTTTACTGCACCCCAAACAGGTTCCTGCCTCTTTTCATAGGCTTGAATTTGGTAGCTGGTGCGTACAGTAAAACTCTCCACCGCAACCCGCGGACAGGCTATTCCCATGCTGTCTGCGTTACAATAAAGGAGAGACAGAGTAAATAATAATATAAAAGGGACTGCTTTTCATGAATAAAGTTTGTAACTGATGGAACATCATGGGACATGGCCTGAATTGTTCAGACTGCAAATTCTCACCAGCTGTGTCCAATGGAACATATTTCCAAGTACAGTGGTACCTCGGGTTACATACGCTTCAAGTTACAAACGCTTCAGGTTACAGACTCTGCTAACGCAAAAATAGTGCTTCAGGTTAAGAACTTTGTTTTAGGATGAGAACAGAAATCGTGCTCTGGCAGAGCAGCGACAGCAGGAGGCCCCATTAGCTAAAGTGGTGCTTCAGGTTAAGAACAGTTCCAGGTTAAAAACGGACCTCCGGAACGAATTAAGTACTTAACCCAAGGTACCACTGTACACAGACATGGGCTTGCACTAAAATTCAAGTAACAAAGAATGGGCTGCTAATATGGAGTAGCAGCACACTGACCACAGAATTAATTCTAGTCTTATCTTAGTTTCGCTTGATGTTAGAATTGAGCAGACTTGGTTTGAAGGCAATCTGGGTTAGAGAGAGGGGAGGAAGATGTAAGTGGGACCATGCCACATTTTCAGTCTTTCGAACTTTGGTTTGGAGAATGCTAACATGACATCTAAATTCAGCCCTTTTTGTGAAATACCTTTATTGGTTCCTTGAATATTCATAGAGGGCAGCAGTTTGGAGGCTTGAAACTACAGTGGTGCCCCGCAAGACGAATGCCTCGCAAGTCGGAAAACCCGCAAGACGAAAGGGTTTTCCGTTTTCAGAGGTGCTTCGCAGGACAAATTTCTCTATGGGCTTGCTTCGCAAGACGAAAATGTCTTGCGATTTTTGAGGTTTTTTCCCGCTCCCCAACCCCTTTTTCTAAAGCACTAAGATGCTAATAGCCTTTTAGCAGCTAATCCGCTAATGCCTTAAGCCTTTAATAGCCGTTAATAGCCCTTAAACTGCTAATAGCGCTAATCCGCTAATGGGCTTGCTTCACAAGACGAAAAAACCGCAAGACGTAAAGTCTCGTGGAACGGATTCTTTTCGTCTTGCGAGGCACCACTGTATGTGTTATCTACTTACGGGATTTCCAGTGGCAATGAGAAATACACAACTCCCACCCCACTTTTCCAGTAAAACCTTTCTAGGGAATGAGTGCAAATGGGGGCCATGGTAATGGTAAAATGTGTGGTTTGAACACAGAAAGTCCCAGGTTCAATTCCTGGCATCTCCAGTTAGGGCTGGAGGAGTCAGTATAGAATAGATAGACACTGCTGAATTAGATGGATCAATAGTCTGACTTGGTATAAGGTAGCTTCCTGTGTTCATATGACATGCACTGGAGAAGTAGTTGGAAAGTTAAACTTCATTGGCTAGTAGAAACAATATTTGGCTACTAAACAAAACCAAAATGTCTGGACGCTTGGGTTTGCTTTGTGCAGGTGTATGTGGGGTTGCAATAAGACAGCCCCTTGGTGGCCTGCTATATCATATGAGCAAATTAGTGGCAAGTCTGCTTTTACATGCCAAATATGGATCTTTATTTGGGTTCCCTGTAGTGCTTAGAATTTGAATGTTTCCCTATAGGTTACATTGAAAGATAATTGTCAGGGCAGTAGAGTAAATTTCCCTGTCGAGCTTTGGCATTCATTTTTCTGAAGTATGTCTATGATGAGCATCTGTTAGGCATGGTTTTAGGTCCAGACTATTTGCCATTTAGGTCACACCATGTATCATTTTTTGAGCTGATGTAGAATCTTGGGAATCAAGTTTTTCTCCCCAGTTTAAAAAAATGTGTTTCTTGTCTTCATTGTTGTGGCAATCCATTTGCATACTTTTTGGGTTCATTTCTGGATTCAGTTCAAGGTTTTCACATTAGTGTTTAAAGCCCTAAATGATTCAGACCCCCAATACCTGAAAGACCACCTCCTTCCCTACAGATCTTCTCAGGTGCAAAGTTCATGGGGGATGGGGCTCTTTTGTGGTTTTGCTGCCTTCAGAAGCAGTGGTGGCAGCAGCCTGGGAGAGGCCTTCTCTGTGGCAGCCCCTAAGTTGTGGAACTACCTCTTCACAAAGATGCAGCTGGCAACTTCAATGTACAGTTTTTGATGAATGCTGAAGATGCAACTCTTTAGGGCCTTTGGCATCTAAGATGTATATTTTCAGGAACAACTCCTGCTTTTGTGATTGTATTTTTAGTTGTAATTTTAAAAACTCTTTTAATGTTGCATTTTAAATTGTTGTAACCCTTCCTGGGACCTTAGGGTGAAGAGCGGGATAATGATAACTATGTAAAAGTGGTGTCACCAAATGGGATCCTTGTTTGGTTGATAGATGTCTTGTAGGGCTTCCTGGAACTATGGTCTATACAGTCATACCTCGGGATGAATACGCTTCAGGTTGAGCGTTTTCGGGTTTTGCCGCATGCGCAGACACTCAAAATGACATCACTTTCATGCGCGGAAGCGGTGAAACGTGGCACGTGCAGATGTGCAGTCGTGTGTTACGTTCACTTCAGGATGCGAACGGATCCCGTTCACATCCAGAGGTACCACTGTACCCCCATTTCCCATTGTGAAGTGCTCCAAAAGACTCTTCCCAAGCTGGGTGAAAGGAGAATAAATTGGCAAATGGGTTCAGTGTAGGTAGGTGTGAAGGGATGCATAATTGGGGCAAGCCCCACCATCATCTATATAAGCTGATGGGGTCTTACTATCCATGAAAGGGATTGTGGGGTCATGGTGGACAGCTCACTAGAAACAGCCACTCAGACTGCGGTAATGCTGAAAAATGCAAATTTCTTGTTGGGGATCATTAGGAAGGGGGATTGAAAACTGCCATTGCTGTAATGATTTTATACAAACTAGTAGTGCAACCATTCTTGGAATACTGTTTATAGTTCTAGTTGCTGCATTTCAAAAATATATTGTAGAGTTACACTAAGGGAGCCAGAATGATCGAGGGGCTGGAGTCAAGAGGATAAAAGCCTAGGGAAAGTCAAGTAAAAGGGAGACATGATAGAGGTGTATAGAATTTTGTATCATGAAGAGAAAGTGGGTGGAGAGAAATCCTTCTATCGTAATACTTGAAAATTGGGGGGGGGGGAGTTATCCAGTGAAACTACCATATTTTTTGCTCTATAAGACTCACTTTTCCCCTCCTAAAAAGGAAGGGGAAATGTGTGCGCGTCTTATGGAGCAAATGCAGGCTGCGCAGCTATCACAGAAGCCAGAACAGCAAGAGGGATTGCTGCTTTCACTGCACAGCGATCCCTCTTGCTGTTCTGGCTTCTGAGATTCAGAATATTTTTTTTCTTGTTTTCCTCCTCCAAAAACTAGGTGCGTCTTGTGGTCTGTTGCGTCTTATAGAGCGAAAAATACGGTAAATAGGAACTTAAGAAGAGCCCTGCTTCATCTGACCAAAGGGCTGCCTGGTCCAATATTCTGGTTCCCACCATGGCCAACAGAAAGCCCATGCACAGGACATGAGGGCAGTCACTGCTCTCGCTCTTGTACCCCAGCACAGGTATCCAGAAGCACAACACCTCTGCTCCTAGAGGTAGCATATCACCATAAGGACGAGAAGCAACGGAGAGCCTGACCCTCCATAAAGACGTTTCATCCATTACAAAGCTGTCCAAGTTGATGGCCATCACTACCTCCTTGTAGTAGAGAATTCAACAGTTTAACTACCTGAAACTGCGCGACAAAGTCCTTCCTTTTATCTGTCATTAATCTCCCATTCCCATACCCTTGCAGACTCCTGTTCCTTTAAAGGAATTCCTGTATTTTACAAAACCTGTAATACCTTTAATAATGAGGTGGTGACATATCAATGCAAATCTGCAAATCAAGAACTCATTTGTAAAACAAGCCTACTAGCATATACCTCAGCTGCGTAATCTCTGTGGAAATGTATTTTTTAAAAACAACAACAGTGATAAGTTTATGGAATCCTACTATATCAATGAGCTGCAACATTTATGATCCCTTTTCTCTGTTGGTGTGTGTGTGTCTGTGTCGCTTACATGCTCTGTGCCATCTGTGGAGATCATATTGCAACAACTGACATCTTTATGCAAAGTCACCCAGTATATTCCAAAACATCACAATGTTGTTTTGCGTGTTGAAGGTAATGATTTAGCAATCCTTTGATGTTGCAATAGGAATTTAGGGATGTGTGTGATGCCAGTGGCTAGGGTGTACTTGTGAGCTGGGAATGACTAAGGAAGGACTACAGTCAGCAGACACTGGGAGACACTGATGGTAATGCTAAAGAGGCGAGACACTTAGTTTGGAAGTATGTTAATTGTCACTGGAATAATAGGCCAATTGCATTCAGGTGATGAGGACTTTTGACATATTTTAGCTTAAGCCACTTGGTTTAAGCCTGATTATATCACTGTTAATGTAAGCCATTGGCACCAGAAATGCTGTGTAATCAAGCCAGGTTATACAATATATAGAATTTGATTTATGACAAGGACTTGACCTTTTAAAGCATTAATAAAGTTTCTGTAAAGTCCCCATCCCCCTTTTCTCTCAGTGCAACTTTGCTTTAAAAAGAATCCAGATAGTTTGCTGGCTGGCTTTGCTGTTGCTTGAGTAAGGATTCATTCTGTCTCCTAACCTGGTATGGTATCTTGTTTTGAATCCCACTCATGCACAGGACACCAGGCATGGAAACTGACCCTTACCTGTGGCAAATAATAATTGCCTTCAGGCTGTTGGGTAGGATTTTTTGTTTGTTTGTAAACTTGTAGTTATTCTTCATGCTATAGAGATGAAAGCCTTGTTGCACACAGGAAGGGGGGCTATATCACATGCAATAGATCTGATTTCAGAGCCACGACACATTTATCCATAGGACGCTGCCATATACTGAGTCAGAGCAATGGCCCATCTTGGTCAATTTTGTCTACACTGATTGTTAGTGCATAGTTTCAGTCAAAATGCCCTCCTCAGCCCTACCTGGAGATGCCAGGGATTTTACCTGGGACCTTCTGCATGCAAAGCAGATATTCTGCCACTGAGCTAGGGCTCTTTCCCTCGATGACCCTTAGGTACGCAGTGTAAAACAAAATGGTGTCTTTCAGACAACTATCTTAAGGTAGGGCTAGCCAATGTTGGACCCTCCAGATAATGTGGATTATGACTTGAGGGCACCACACTGGTTGTACCAGGTCTCACAAACAGTGAGGTTTCACAAGCAGTGGTTTATGAAGTGGTGGCTGAGCATGGGGATTTAGCTTAAATCTTGGCTTAATTTCATGATTTAACTGGTATTAATCTGAATTTAGCCCATTCACATATAATGGGGAATTCTGGTTTAATACAAGCATTTGTGCTGAAGCCAGCGTGTGACAGGAGGAGGACAGGAGGAACAATTGTTAATATCTTCTTAAACCATGGCTTAGGAAGTTTTGGAAGATCTAGTGCCACCATCACACTCAAGGCGATGTCAATAGCATTCTTGGGCGATTTCCTATTCAGGTAATAATTAAACCTGCTTAGCTTCAACAGAATTGCTGCATCATGTACCGTCAGGCCGTGCCCTGGGATACCCTCTGCAGGCAAGATATCCTGCTGTACAGACACCACTTCAAAGCAGCCTTAGAGAGGGACATCTGTAATGGGAAGTTGATTTCTTACTTCAGAAAGTGTAGATAAATCTGCATCTTAGGCAACTGCAGGGGAATAAGGAAACACATCCACTGGACCTTTTTGCAGCATGAGGGAATGGTCAAATAAACCTGTTCATCAACGCAGCCGAATTGCTGCATTTCGTACCTGTGCCTGAGGAACATACTTCAAATTTGCTGAATGAAGGGACTGAAGAAATGATTGGAAAAGCAAACTCAGTACTTTACTGAATATGCATGGGAGAAAGCTTATGGATCTGAATGTGTGCTGTAGAATAGTAGCTTTCAATCTCATTTCTGGAGAACACGGGGTGGAGGCGGGTTCCTTAGAAGTAAATGTGGTGTGTCTGTGTGTCTGTCCTCATTGAGAAGATGAAGCTTAAACAGTAGCTTGCTCACTCACAACCAAAAAATTGGCAGTTGCATGTGAGTGTTTAATGTGCTTTAGGATGTACATTCCTACATGCCAAAAGGTCTCTGTGAATTTAGTATTTTCCTAATAACGCTCCCTGAAATCCTCTGCAACACATAGGGATTTCTTCTGCAGATACTGATGTAGAAAGCTATGCCCCAATTATTAGGGAAATAGTAGGGGGACTCTGAAATCCACAAAACACAAGCCCCCCCAACCCCTGCCCACTTTTATCCAAATCAGGACCTCTTTGTAGCCTTATGAACATAGATGCTGAGGGGGCTATCAGTGGCAACTAGCCACAATGTCTATGCTTTACTTCCACTGTCAGAGGCCGAATGTCTCTGAATACCCTGTTCTTGTGGCACTGGTTTGTTGTATTTTAAACTGGTGCAATCTCCCTCAGGGCCGTTTGGCGGAAGGTGGTAATAAATTGAATTTATAATAATATCATTTGCTGGGAATCTCAAGGGAAAGAGTGCTGTTGAGCTCATGTCCTGCTTGCCAGCTTCCCATTGGGGTATCTGGTTGTTCACTGTGAGAACAGGATGCTGGACCAGATGGGTCCTTGGTCTGATCCAGCAGGGCTCTTTTTACGTAAGGGGCTGGGTCTACAGTACTGTTACTTGACTGCTGGAAAGGATTCCCTAAAGTGAAAAGTTTAAAAACAGTTGAGGGGTGTACTTGGGTAACTTTCTCTATTATACTGCATTCAGGTGTAACATAAAAGTGGCTTTATATGTGTTAGATCGTTGGTCCATCTAGCTTAGTATTCTCTACACTAACTAGCAGCAGCTTTCCAGGATTTCAGGCAGGAATCTCTCCCAGCCCTGAATGGTGATGTTGAGGATTAAACCTGGGACCTTCTACATGCAAAACAGATGCTCTTACTACTGTGCTATGGCCCTTTTTGCTGAAAAAGTGCTGCTTTAGGAACATAATGTTTCTTCGTTAGGATTCATTAAATGCTTTCACCCTACACGTTTTTGTATGTGTGTGCTGCGGCACCATTTATGTATTCAAAATGTCTGAGTGGCAGGGAACAGTCTCTTGCCCCAAGAAGCTTACAGTCTCCCAGCTGCAGCATCAGTGGAAAAGGGGGGAAGGTGGAGGAAATGAAAAGCAAGAGGACAAATAGCATAGAGAAGGGGAAAAACCAATCATGTGAAGAGAAACTGTGGTGAAATGTTCATTATCGTGCCAGCACTCCTGGGAGGGGTGGAAAGAGAGAGATGGTCTACTGCTTCTCAGTGATTTGTTTCTGTAACGCCTCAAATGTGCAGGAAGCTTTTTCTCCTTAATTTCATATACCGCCCATATGTTAGATATTAAGTGTTTACTAGTTTTTGAAAGGCTGAGAAGTGGGGGGCCATGCCTAGCTGACGTAACGTGTTGTGAAGCCTGGAACCAAAGACAGAGACTCACCGTGGCAGACTGTCAAAACACTAGTGTGCAAATCATGCTTTGCATGTGAGCATGCGTGAGCTTCAGGAATGGCTTATAATACAAGGTATTTATGTATAGCACTGCCCCTTGTTGTATGTGGGACAATGGAAGTTGAAAGTAGCTTGCCTAAGGACACCTGTTGGGTTCATGGGGGAAGGTAAAATTCCAACCAGGAAGTTCCCGTTTGTAGTTCAGTCCCTCTCACTGTTACGCAACACCTACTTTTAGGTGAGATGATGGAAACCTTTGGAACACTTGATTGCCTTCCATTTGGCTCTGATGCAGAGCCAAGGTTCCAAGTATTTGGGAAGTTCATGGTGCTAGGGCCTCCTTACTTCCGCAGAAGGTTCCAGGTTCAGTTCCTAGAATCTCCAGTTAAAACAGAAGTGGGGAACCCACAACCTTAGAGATGTTGTTGGCTTACATCCAAATGGGACCATCTGCCACTGGTCCCGAAAGCTCTGCATTGGCTACCTACCGAGTGACCTGTCAAACCCAATTCAAGGTTTTAGTGCTGGTGTACAAAGCCCTAGGGACGCGGGTGGCGCTGTGGGTAAAAGCCTCAGCGCCTAGGGCTCGCCGATCGAAAGGTCGGCGGTTCGAATCCCCGCGGCGGGGTGCGCTCCCGTTGCTCGGTCCCAGCGCCTGCCAACCTAGCAGTTTGAAAGCACTCCCGGGTGCAAGTAGATAAATAGGGACCGCTTACTAGCGGGAAGGTAAACGGCATTTCCGTGTGCGGCTCTGGCTCGCTAGAGCAGCGATGTCATGCTGGCCACGTGACCCGGAAGTGTCTCCGGACAGCGCTGGCCCCCGGCCTCTTGAGTGAGATGGGCGCACAACCCTAGAGTCTGTCAAGACTGGCCCATACGGGCAGGGCTACCTTTACCTTTACAAAGCCCTAAGTGGCTTGAGACCCAAGTACGTAAAGGAGTGACTCCCCTAATATTGACCATCTCAGGCCCCACAATTGGTAGGGGAGGCTCTGTTGGTGCTGCAGCCACTGACTCTCTTCAATGCTGACTCGCTGCTTGTGGAATGCCCTTGCTGGTGAGGTGTGTCTTGTCTCCTTCATTATAGACTTTCAGGAAAAAATGGACATCAGTTTATCCAGACATTTGATGGCTGATAGATACTGGCCATGACAACCTTGAAATTAGTGGCTATACAATTGCTTTTAAATGTTTTAAGGTGCTATTGTATTTTTTAACATTTTAAGTATTTATTTAAAAAACATTTTGATGTTTGCGGTCTTGGGATTCTTTCAGGGAAAGGGAGGGGTACAAATTTAATTAATCACCTCTGACAATTGACCCCGATCCCTTTGTCTGATGGGGGTTGGAGTCCAATAGCTCCCGAGAGGGCCACAGGTTCCCCTGAATTAAAACATTATGTAGTGAGAGGGTCCTTGTTTTTGGCCCTGAGCCTCTGGAGAGTCTTCCTAGTTGACACTATTCAGTTGAATGGACCAGTGATCTCCCTTGCTACATGGCAGCTTAACTTAGATCAGGGGTAGGCAACCTAAGGCTCGGGGGCCGGATGCGGCCCAATCACCTTCTCAATCCGGCCCGTGGACGGTTCAGGAATCAGCGTGTTTTTACATGAGTAGAACGTTTCCTTGTATTTAAAATGCATCTCTGAGTTATTTGTGGGGCCTGCCTGGTGTTTTTACATGAGTAGAATGTGTGCTTAGATTATTAGCATGGTATGCATTAAGTTGAAACCTGCCCTGAGCCTTGGTGACAGCTGCATTGGTTGCCAGTTCTTCTCTGGGCCCAATTAAACACATTAGTGTTTAAAGTGCTAAATAACTTAGGTCCTGAGACAGTCTCCCTCCCCACAGACCCTACTGGGTGTTAAGAGGGGGCACTCTTGGTAGTTGTACACTAATTTGTGGAATTCCCTCTCCATAGAAGTGTGTCTGGCTTCACTATATAGCTTTTGGCATATGCTGGAACCACAGCCCCTTGCCCTGCCCTCTGACACCTGAGGTGTTTGTTTTCAGGACCCACCCTGTTCCTGTGACACTAATCTGTTTTAATTGTTCTAAATTGTGAATATTAAGTTGTAATCTACCCAGGAACCTGCTGGTGAAAGGTGGGGAATAAATTCAATAGTAATAATAATGGGGGGGGGGGAGGCCACAGATAATACAATGGGAATCACTAAATAAAAAGCTGGTGTTTTAATAAAGAAGCGCAAGTCTTTTGGCTGGCTTTGTTGGAGTCTTGATTGAGCCACTGAGCAATTTGCAGCATGTGTGAGATGGTCTACGTTGCTGAGGACAGGATCGACCATCTGCTGCTGCGGCTCATCTATTACACAGCTCAGTGTACACTTCTGGCATTGTACAGAAAAGGCCACGGTGGCAATATCCCTGCTGTGCATGTGGGGAAGTGTGAGCAAAAGAAATTTGGAAGTGGAAGGAGGACAAGATGTGGGCAACGAGGGGGACAGGGCGGGTGAGGAATGGGGAATTACTGTGTCAAATGAGAAAGCGGAGAGCCTTCTGAATGCACAAGGAAAGACTGAACCTTGCCATGTAATGCCCAGATAGCCACAGCATTTAAAGGGGTTGGAATAGTCCACAGACGGCTTACTGTCCAAGGCCTTGCACTTGGTGTTGTCTCCTAGGATTTTTACATGGCATAAATATTCTGTAGAGGGCTGGTTCGAAGGAGTTTTGGGTTCTTCTCTTTCTCCATCCAATCCTATTGTCCACTCCTCAGACCTAAATGCTACATGGAAAGATATGGAGAGCCACCCCCAGTTAATTTCCTTTTTCGGGGATACAGAGCCAGGGAAAGTAAGATGCTTAAAGACCGTGGTAAATGGGGGTGGCGATGTCTTTTTAAGCGGACTTTCCTTCTCTTTGTACTTAGAGGTAAAGGTACCCCTGCCCGTAAGGGCGAGTCTTGACAGACTCTAGGGTTGTGCGCCCATCTCACTCAAGAGGCTGGGGGCCAGCGCTGTCCGGAGACACTTCCGGGTCACGTGGCCAGCGTGACATCGCTGCTCTGGCGAGCCAGAGCCGCACACGGAACGCCGTTTACCTTCCCGCTAGTAAGAGGTCCCTATTTATCTACTTGCCCCCGGGGGTGCTTTCAAACTGCTAGGTTGGCAGGCGCTGGGACCGAGCAACGGGAGCGCACCCCGCCGTGGGGATTCAAACCGCCGACCTTTCAATCGGCAAGCCCTAGGCGCTGAGGCTTTTACCCACAGCGCCACCTGCGTCCCAGTCTCTTTGTACTTGCAACCTCCCAATTCTCAATTGGCACTTGCAAGTACACCCCTACTTGGGAGAAGTGAGATGCTTTCTCAGCTTAAGTTAGGGACTGTTTGTATATAGAGAGCTACTTCTGTATATAGAGAGCTATAAATAAAAATTATTATTATTATTATTATTATTATTATTATTATTATTATTATTACTTCGAAGGAGTTGGCCAGATAGGACCAGTGGGACGTTTAGGATGCTGCCTTATACTGAGTCAGACCATTGATCCATCTCTCCCACATAGACTGGCAGTGGCTGGACAGGGTTTCAGGCTGGTTTCTTGTGTCCCAGTCATGGAGATGCCAAGGGTTGAACCTGGGACCTTCTGCATGCAAAGCAGCTGTTCTACCATTGAGCTATGGCCCTTCCCCCAAATTATAGCCGTTACCCCAGTCTCATACAGTGAGTTGGGGTTTGAACTCTGGTCTCTCAAGTCCTAGTTGAACGCTCTAACAATTACATGTTTGATCACCCCAATTACTCCCCTCCCATTACAACATGTCATGTCACAAATAGCTTGTAAGTCTCCTTGCGGTTTGAGAATGGGGGTGGCACAGGGAGGGAGTATTGGAGCAACCTAATTCCAAGCCTCCCTTGAGTTTGCAGAGTTAATTTGGATCCAGGTCAGTGAAAACGGGCACTGGATGTTCAGTAGGTTTCTCAGAAGAACATGTCCTCTGATAATGCAGCAGCCTTTTGTCAGGTTGAGATTCCTTTTGGATCTCTAGCTGAGAGCATATCCTGACCTGCTTTGTGTGATGGTCTGGAAGTGTTAATTCAAGTTCTGAAGATATTTTGCAGGAAGACAACCGGTAGACATATTAAGCTTTTTTTGATAGGATTTAGTTATCACAATTGTCTGGCAAAACAGAACTAGCTTGCCTCGTACTATGAGCGTAGTGTATAATAGGGCTTCCTTTCAATTTAGCTGCTGCTGAAGTTAATCGCTTTTGAGTTTTCATTACAGTCAAGTGGTATATACCTTGTGAAATAAAATGAATGTATTTCACTGTGTATCTTTTGAAATTCTTATTGTTGTTGGTCACTTGATGTGGTGTAAACAGAACACTTATCTCCTCCAGGAAGCAGCGCAAAAAGGAAAGAAAAAAGCTATCAACCATTAGCTTCGCACCATGCAGAACCAGTGTTAGAAACTGAGATAGGAAAGCTAGGAGCTAAATGGCACCTTAAACCTAGGTTATGGGTGCAACAATTGAATTTTTTTTATAACAAGAACATAAAGCTTTTTTATAACAAGAACACAAAGCTGAAAATGAACGAGCTGCAGCTAAAATCTTACGTTTATTTTCACATGGTCTAGTCCTTCCCCTGCTCACTCCCCCTAATATTCTTAAGAGGGTCTCTTCTCTAGTCTTCAAAGATTAGCTGGAAGTGGATAGGCAGAAAAAAGTCCTCCTTTCTTTCCACTTTACAGTTTTAATTTGAAATCTTAGGCGCAGTACTGCGCCCAGAGCTCAGAAACTGCTTGCCCTAATGAAATTCCCTGTCGCAAAATGCGCCTAGAACAATGGGAGTTTCGAACACTGTGCAGAACCAAATATAAAAAACGTGTTATCATTCTGGAAACAACCGATGTGTACAATGAAAATGCAGCAACAAGCATTTATTAATTGAGTGTCTACTTGCAGTTAGCATGTTTGAACAGTCTGCCACTAGTCATGTGCTGGGTGTCCCCCCCCCCCTTGATGTTGGCCTTTCACATGAACGATGAATTTGGACTAGCAATCCTGTACAAATTTTGTATTTGAAGCATTTTAAAAATTGCTTGCTTTGAGGTATAGTGTGACATTGAGTGAATTAATGATCTACATAAATGTGCTTGCAAAATGCAACTTGTTATAGATCTGAAAGATGGAGAGCAGCTTTACTGGAAGATAAAGAGGAGAAGAGATGATGATATCGACCTCATTGCTTAAGGGGGAACCTTGCACTGCTTCTAATTATAGTGTCCCATCTGAGCAGGGGAATGGAACACCGCATGGTGTTTTCCACATGTTGTTCTGTATCAGTTTCCGGGAAAATGCTCTTTGGAAATCTCTCGGGGAAAGGATAGAAGTCCAGGTGGTAAATCGCTAGAATGTTCAGAAACTTTATGACTTAATGGAATGAAAGCATATTGCCCTTGAAGGAGAACCTTCTATTTATTTCTAGTAATTCCCAAACAACTGGGGGCGAGGGAGGGAATATATTTTAAAATGTGTAGTCAGTCTTGAAAACAGAGCTTGTATTGTGAATAAGATGGTGGGCTGCGAATTGGGAAGTTTCCAGCCTGCATCTCATTCTAGCTATGAACTAAACTGGGAGGCCTTAAACAAATCCCCCTCTCTGCCTCAGGACTGTTGTCTGTAATACCGTATTGGCCCGAATACAAGCCGCAGCTTTAAAATTCAAGGGGAAGAAAGAAAAAAAGACAATACCCAAATATAAGCCGCTTCCTTAAAATTCTGCAGGCACTCACACCCGTTGTGTTTTACCGTATGTCAGTTTCAGCAGCGATATCGTAAAAGCCAATTTTTTTAAGGTCGCGAATTTAAGCCGCACTATAACTTTTCACGGTTAGAATTTGGGGGGGGAAAGTGAAGCTTATATTCAGGCCAATACAGTATGTAAAAGTCACAGTGATAATGGTTGTATTCAGTTGTTATGCTAGCTAAACTTACCATTTGGTGAAATGTGAATGTGTCTGGCCTCGTCTCAACATAATGTGCACCCTCTCCCCTCTTTCCACACAGCTGGGAGGATGAATTTGAAAGCTTCTGTCTTTTGGTTAACCACAGTTTGTTGTGACCAGGATCTGTGCTTAATAATATTATTACTTATTAAATTTGTATACCTCTCTTCAGTTCACAACATAAAAGTACAAAATGAAAACACAAGCGGCATAATAAAGCAAGCTCCATGTATTCCGTGTCTGGATTGACTTGCTTCTCATATTTGTTCTGATTGTACAGTAGTTGTATGTAATTCTTCTCTCACACTCGCTTTTTAAAACTGTTATGCTGGATTATGGTTAATATTAACATTTCTAGTAGCCTGCTCGCTTATTTGAGAGCTGTACAGGAGCCATGGTTTGAAGTTTCCTTGTTTTAAACTAACAACAGTTAATGGCCACCATGTTGTTGGTCCAGATAACACAACGAATGCTGGTTAAGTGAAAGAGAAAGCAAAAGCTTCTGAACTTTTCTTCCCAGCTGCATGGGAGAAGGAGTAGTGATGTCCATGCAGGCTCTGGGGGAGGCCATGCTCATTCATATTTTGCTAAACCAGCTGGCATCGTTGTCAATTGGACATGCTAGCTGATGCTGATGGAGTTGTAGTGGAAAATATCTGGAGGGCATCAGGTAATGAAAGTCTTGCCTTAACAGCTTCCCTCAGCAACAGATTGCTGCAGACCTTGGAGTAATACTGCAGTCAGGAGCACAGGAATGACTTCACTGGATTCTAAGAACCAAGTAGAGTCATAATTTAGTTGTAGGGTGCTTGTTTTGTACGCAGAAAGTCACAGGCTCAGTCCCTAGCACAGCCTTTCTCAATCTTGGGCTGCTAGATGTTGTTGGACTATAACTCTCATAATTCTTAGGCAGCATGGGCAGTGGTCAGGGATTATGGGAGTTGTGGTTCAAGAACATTTAGTAGTTCACAAAAAGCTACCCTAGCATCTCTAGTTAAAGGGACCCCAGGTATGAGGTGATGGGAAAACACTCTATGCTTGAGACCCTGGAGAGCTGCTGTCAGTAGGGACAGGTAATACTAGACTAGATGGACAAACTCTTTGACCTGGTGTATGGCAGTTCCCAATCTTCCTATTATTCTGGCCTTAACATACCTTGCTTGCAGTCCCTTCCTTCAGCTAGCATCTCCAGGTGGCATGGGAAAGCTGTGCCTGACCTGGCTTGGGTGTATCTTGAAATACATCCCAGTTCTATTCTTAGCTCTCTTTTCTTGCCTTGTCAGAACCCTGGAGGATTTATACACCAGCATTTTGCTAAGCCATTTTTTTTTAAAAAAAATATGCTTAACCCTTGTTTCATTGCAGATCCGTCGGAGGCGCCTTGCCCGGCTCGCCGGCGGGCCATCTTCTCAGCCCACCACACCGCTCACGTCTCCGCAGAGGGAAAACCCTCCGGGGCCTCCTGCAGCAGCACCGCCTTCTGGAGCGCCCCATAACCTTGGGCTAAACATTCATAGCATGACCCCAGCTACCTCTCCCATTGGCGCATCAGGTAAGCCACAACTTAATAATCCTTTTCCTTGAAATAGCTGTTACTGGTTTCTATGTATATTACATTTCCCCCACCGCCAAAATGGCTACCAGGTTGTACATTAACATAAATTATTCTTATCAAGCCGTACAAATTTTTCAAATGTCCATCGTATAACAGTCCCAGAGACAAAAGTTGTTTTACCTGTTGCAGACAGGGAAGAATATAGTTCAAGTTGTGATGCTTAGGATAGCCATATCTGTAAACATGCTTCAGAGAGTTTCTTTTAAGACCTGTTTTCATTTGTATATTGAATAAAATGTCACCATCTTGCCATGAAAACTGTCCATTCCCAGTGTCACCGAGGTACTTTCTTGGTGACAGCAAATTATACCGTTTACTTTAAACTGTTAAGTCCAGGGATGGTCCTTGTAAGGCTTTCTAGGTTTGAGTTGCAGATAGCCGAGTGGCCACTAAAAAAATAGTGAATAAATCCTTATTCTTTATATTGGCATTTAGGCCTCCAAAGAGGGATGATAAACACAACTGGCAGTGAAAAATCCAGTTTAATAATTCTGATTTCCTTCCTGTTGGCAGCTGTGTTAGAAAAATTCCTGGTCATTATTTTCCTCCACGGCAGATGAATAAAATGAATGCTGGCTTCCTAGGAATTCAGATTTCTTTCTACAACTCCAGTATGGAGTAGTTTTTTCTGCATTGCTATGTTAATTAAAAACTGCAGAATGATAGATCAATAAGGAAACATGACACTTTCCTAATTTTTTCCTCTTAAATATTTTGTGGAAATACACATTCATTTGTTTTGATACCATGTTCTCTTCCATGCAAGCACTTTCGGCTGAAGGGAGCATCTTGTACAACCTTATTAGGTCCTGCCTTTTTTTGTGTGTTGGTTCCTCTCCTTGGAAGCAGTGGGGTGTGATCGTTTCAGCTGCTGGTTGTGGCTTAAAACAGTCCATATTGGGAAGTGGGATTATTTGCAAAATTCTCAGCAGGAATTTGTGATACTGGCCATGAGCAATGAGATCCATTCATGGACAAATCAGCAGAGTTTTGTGGCACCTTCAAGACAAATTTATTATGGCATAAGATGAGCCAAAGGCTTAGCTAGTCCAGCATCCTATTCTCACAATAGCTGAAAAGTTGCACATGTGATTCTCTGCAACTGGCATTCAGGCATACTGTCTCTGACAGTAGAGAGAGAGGACATAGTCATCACAGTTAGTAGTCTTTGATAGCCTTATCATCCATAAATGTGTCTGTTTCTTTAAAAGCAGGGGTTGGGAACCCTTTTTAGTCTGAGGGTCCCATATCCTTCTGGACATCCTTCCAGGAGCTGCTTATCAGTGGTGGACAAGATCAGGTTGACACATTCCTCTATCCTTACAAGCAAGAAACATTACCAGAGTTCAAGGACACATTTTCAGGGGGAAACGCTCAAGGAGTGTGTAAAGGAGGGCTAGTGGGGTGTGTGAACTGGAGAGAGTTCCAAGGGCCAGATAGAGGAGGCCTGGGGGCCACATTTGGCCCCCACCCCTCAGGTTCCCCATCCCTGTTTCAAAGCTACCTTAGTCAATGCTGTAGTTGCATCTTGTGTGTTACACAGAAGGTTTCGTGATGTATATTCCATTTCATTGGGTTAGAATATCTGAGTTACAGGTAACCTGTAAAATTTCATGCATCTAATGAACTGGATGCTAGTCAACAACAGCTTATTACAGTAAGCCCACAGCTTACACAGGGATTACATTTTGGGGATCGTTCCTAAAGCCAAAATCATGTCTAGTTGAAACACATTGGGAGCAATGGTGGGTGGAATTGCCAAAGTTATTTTCCCCGGACGCCAACCCCTTTTTGATTTTTTATTTGCCAATCGTGTAAAGCTGAATGTGCACAAGTTAAATGTGTGTAACTTGTGGGCTTACGGTATGCAATTGTAAATTGTTTGGTCTTTTAAGGTTCCTATTTTGATTTTGTTGCAACAGACTAATACGGCTACCCCTCTGGATGTTATTGCTGGATGGGCCCCTAAGTTGCTGCTGGCTACAACAGCTAGATAGAGGCTCCTTTTTCTGAGGCACTATGCTTCTGAATACCAGGTTTTTGGCCAGGGCTGAAAACTCTGTTCAGAACATAACCTATAATCTGTCTTAGAGGGTTTTGTGGAGATAAAATGTGGCGTTTGGGGGTTTAGGAGCCCTTGGAGTAAAAATGCAATAAATAGCCTATTGAAATGTGTAGCATAGACAACAACATTGATTTTAAATAAAGGATTAGTCATGTTCCTGCTATCATACAGGCCTTTCCCCTGCAGAGATCCCAGTCAGTCAGGGCAGATGCCACTGGGTGTCAGGGCTGTGTTTGCCCTCACTGCAACAGTCCTCAAGTGCAGCTGTTTACTTTCCCCTTATCTAGATGAATGGCAGCCATTCACTTAATGCTGAAGAAGGGCCATTGTTCATGCTTTGCATGTAAAAGGACCCAGGTTCAATCCCTGGCATCATCCTAGTAGGGTTGATAAATATCCCTACATGAAACCCTATAAACCCACAGCCACACAGTGCCAAACTCTCGTGTAATAGCCACTGAGCACCAAGCTGCCTCTTAATGTGCATAGCCCTATTCAAGGCCCTGTTCCTTCATTATGTGAGTGTATGATGGTAGTTGTGAACTAGCACTCATATATATCTCACTTTGTTTTTGTTGCTCTCCTTCCTTCCTCCTTAACCCTGACCCTGCTGTTTAGGTGAGAGACTAGTATGCCACTGTGATGCAATATTGCACATTGACCTCATGCTGAAGATGCAGTATAGCAATAAATATTTTTTCCTGTTTGAAGTGGCTCAAGTAAGACATGTATAGTCTCTCTTAGCTGTTTACTTCAATAAATCATTCTGGCCAGTTTGCTCCACTATTGGATTCAGTATTGTTTGTGCCTACCAAAGATAGGGCACAATTTTCATTTAAATTTGCTTTGGGTGTGCTGGGATAGATTATGGAGCGTATATTCTGTCCAGAGCAAATGACTATCAACACTTTATTTCTTGGCAGGCAGCGTGCAAAGTGGGAAAGGTAGTAATGATGGCTGCTTCATTTTCTTTGCTTTTTATTATTCATGGATATCTTAAATTGTACTAGTGGCTATCTTTTCTCATCAGTTTCTTCTTACTAGGTTTTTAAATAGGTTTGGTTTTCTTTTACTTGATGGAATGGTTCAGACAGAATGCTAAACCATGGTTTAGTGTTAGATTTGTGAGTCTTAGTAAACCATGGGCTTTCACTCTGTCTCTTTCTTTCTTTTGTATGCTAGGGGAGGCAATTGCAAGCTTTCTGAGATAACTGGTGTTCCCCACTTAGGAGTCTTCCTAGTTAGCGCAAACAAATCAAGACCATCAGCTTTGGTTTGCTTCCTTACTTGAGTTCCTTAAAAGCAGGAGCTAAATGTAATAAATAAAAACTAAGTCTGTTAGACTAATTTGCATTACAGGATGTTTTTTGCAATAATAAAATGGGAGTACTCTACTTATGCTGCTTGCAGCTCTTTGGAGGAAGGGCAGGGATGCAAATGGAATATTGTCACTGGTTCTGAGTGACAGTTCCTGTTCTTTCCCTTGTTGATCGCTACTAGTAAGTTCAAGCCAGCTGCAGTCTGCACAGGTAATGTTTGGCTGGTGGGTTGAGCTATGCTGCACTCCTATTGCCAGCAAATTAGGATGTCTGAAAGTAGTTTTGACTGTGTATGGCAGTGGTTTTCAACCAGTGTGCCATGGCACCCTGGGGTGTCTTGAATGATGGTCAGGGGTGTCACAGGCAACAATGGACTCTATCCCTCTTTCCTTCCCTCCCTCTTCTGATGCCCTCTCAAGATGGTGGCCTCACCTTCACCAGCTGCCAAAGGACTCCCAAGGATAGGGGAAAGGAGAGGAGGCTGAGGAAACACGCCACAAGGGAGGGTGTTTGAAAAGGTGTGAGGGGGTGCCAGCTCTAGAGATGACATAATTGGGCTTTGGAGGCTTGGAGCGCATTTCCTAACAGGGGAGCCGCAGAAAGAATGTAGTTGGTCACGGGAGCATTTGACTCAAAAAGGTTGAAAATCTCTAGTGCATGCAGTGGCGTAGCGTGGGTTGTCAGCACCCGGGGCAAGGCAAGTAATTTGCGCCCCCCCCCCGCTGCACTGTCCCTCCCCCAGATAGTCCCTCGCTCTTTCTCCGCACCGCACCACACGCCTGGCACTCTCCCCTCCACAGTGGGCAGCGACCCGGCGGCTTGGATTGGATTCGCACAGCCAGCACTGCAGTGAGAGAGAGAGAGTGAGCCAGGTAGGGGCAGAGAGCTGCGAGTGCGAGCGCCCCCCCCCGATGTTGCGCCCGGTGCGGCCGGCCCCCCCTGCACCCCCCACGCTACGCCACTGAGTGCATGGGATTACATTTCATGGGGAAAGTTTTTGTCTGGTACTCGAGGCTTGACAACCATATGTCAGCAGTGCTCTGATGGTGTTTCCTGCTTGGCAGGGGGTTGGACTCGATGGCCCTTGTGGTCTCTTCCAACTCTATGATTCTATGAGTAGGCAGTAATAATGTTCTACCCTCCCAGAAGCTGTGACTCAATGCGAGTCAAAGTTTTTGTCATGGCTGGGCCCACTCAGAGCAGTGACTCTACAGAGTTGCAGTAGGCAACCTTTGAACTCATTGCAAATTAATTTCATGAATTAATTTCCTACAACACATCACTCTGAAGTCTTTGGGGATTACTGGTGTTAGTGCATTGCTGATTATTTATGTTGCAGATATATAACATCTTTTAATTGACACTTTAGCATTTTCGTTGTATATAAGGAGCACTCTTACTAGCAAGCTCAGTCACCCTGTGCCAACAGAGTTGAAAAGGAGGGCCACTAGGAACTAGAAGTTGGTATTGGTGCGCTTGGTTCAATTCCAGGCCACTCAGAAATACAAAAGCAACCAAACGAGGCTGTCCCCCCCTCCCTCAAAAAAGCCAATACCTCAGCCCCAGTGAGGATTTATGCATATTCTGTTGTTCCCAGCAAGCAGATAATGTTGAGTGTCAGTTGGAAAAGAAAAAGCAAACAACTGGAAGAAGGAAGGAAAGCCTGAATTGGCTTGTCGGAGCAGCTTAATAGTGCCCTGGAGGGAAGGCACGGCTGGCTGGAATAGGATTACTCCTGGTATTGGGGGGGGGGGGGAAATGTGCTGCAGCATTTTTTTGCTGTGTGTGTGTAATATAAGTACCGTATTTTTTCGTCTATAAGATGCCCCCATGTATAAGACACCCCCTGTTTGGGGGGACTCCAGATTAAAAAAACACCCCTCAGCACTACCTATGTTTAAGGCAAGCCCCAATTTTAAACCTAATTTTTGGTTAAAAGACCCTAGTCTTATACACGGAAAAATACGGTATGTAATGTGTGTGTAATTTACAGTATGTGTATGTTCAGTTTTGGAAAGCTAAGAGCTAAATGGCACCTTAAACCTAGGTTATGGGCGCAACAACAGAATGTCTAGGTGTGCTTTTTTCCAAACAAGAATACAAAGCTGAAAATGAATGAACGACGGCTAAAATCATATGTTCATTTTCGCATGGTCTAGTCCTCCTCTGAAGACTGCAAAAAACAAAGCCATGCTTCCCCTGCCTGCCCCCCTAATATTCTTAAGAGGGTCTCTTCTTCAGTCTTCAGAGAGTGAGTGGAAGTGGGGAGGCAGAAAAAGACCCTCCTTTCTTTCCACTCTGCAGTTTTAATCTGAAATCTTAGGCACAGTACTGTGCCCAGAGCTCAGAAACTGCTCATGCTAATGAAATTCCCTGTTGCAAAACCCACCTAGATCAATGGGAGTTTCGAACACTGTGTGTGTTTAGTTCAAGAATGTGTTGTAGGAACAAAATGACATATAGTTTTTTCCCCCCTGGTGTCCTTTCCCTGCAGGTGTAGCCCACCGCAGCCAGAGCAGCGAAGGTGTGAGTTCGCTCAGTAGCTCCCCATCAAACAGCCTCGAAACACAATCTCAGTCCCTCTCCCGGTCGCAGAGCATGGATATCGATAGCGTCTCCTGTGAGAAAAGGTAAAAAAGTTTCCATCTGCCCTCTTCATTTGAGGCTGTCTCATTGTGGGTTGCCCCAGATGATTGTTGCTCATACAGATGCTAGTTTTTTATGCCCTGCTCAGCAGTTTCTAACATGAGCTTGTAAATAGCTGCTCGCCTGGTTCCTGGTGGTGAGATAGAATTGTCTCTGGGGTACTTGGCAGGGTATCTTTTATCAAAGTAATTGGATCTTTTTAATTGATAGTTTTTATTGAAATTCCCACAAAGAAGCAGAAAACAATACAGTCGAACAATACAAAATAAACCATAATGAATCAAAATAATATGAACTATGTGCATGTTTAAGGGGCAGGAGAGGTGAAATGGGGGGAGAGGGGGCAGCTGGTGGTCCAGGTCAGCCCAGCACTCAGTGCTTCCCATCTATCTTGTGTTTGTGGAATATCATTTGCTCATAAATCTCCAGTTGAGTCATATCTTATGCTCAAAGAGGTGATGGTTCTTTAACTTTAATCCAGAAAAAGTGGCATATATGTAGTCTAGCTGGAAAACCTTATTTATTGCATGCATACACTCCCCCCCCCAACACACACACACACATTCATGTAAGGAGCTAATCTGAGTTATCTTCTGCTTAAGCCTTTGCTGGCAACTAGTTTTTTTCTGTGGGCATCTTAAACAGTTGGGGGGGGGGTTTTGATGGGCTAAGGTCACCTCTCTAACCCAAAATGTCTTGCTGGCAAATACAGTGGATAGAACTGCCTCTTTTAAGCTCCCACCTAGAGGGATAGGATGCTATTTTGGTAATGGGGTCAAATTTACCATTTAAAAACACACACACACACAACCACATATTAGGGAATCGATTGTGGGAACTGAAATTCAAAAGGAAAGGGTAAAAAAATAGATACCGACCATGTAATAAAAGCTTTCAATATTAACAACCCAATCAGAGTGGCTGATAAGATATCTGAATAATAAATAATGAAATAGCATGCAGCATTGATTGCTCAAAACGTGTTTGTGAGGGTGATGTGTAAAGCAGTTACAGTTGCCTAGATGTTTTAGGAAGAAAAAAGGCAGTGAAGAAAGACGTGAAAAGGAAGAGGGGAGCTTTTGGTTGGGGTCATGCTCTTTGCCCCTGTGGTCTGAGCATGAGTCCTGAGATAAGAGGCAAGCGTGGCCCTCACCTGTTTGGTTTTCATGACTGCAGCTCCTTCCTTGGTAGGTTAGTTAAAGGGACTGGGTAGAAACCCCTCAATCAGGTGAACATTTGCTGGGTGCAAAGGATGCTGGGTGTAACTGTTACATATATTCTGTGGTTGGAGATGCATGCAGAAGGACCAAGGTTCAATCCCTGGCATCTCCAGGTAGGGCCAGGAATGTCCCCAGCCTTAAATTCTGGAGAGCTGCTGCCGGTCAGTGTAGTCAATAGTGAGCTAGATAGGCCAAATAATGAGCTAGGTGGTCTATGCTCAGATGTTGTTTGGAGCTTTTCCTTTTTAGTTTTAGAAGATTGTTTATTGATTATTTGTAGCATACACACTAAAGCTTAATACAAAAAAGGACATGAGAAAAATTAATAGAATTAATTAAAAAACCAAACAACAATTTCCAGTGGCGAGAATGATGCCAGTTACAGATGGAGACTTCATGAGTTGGCAAGGTATTTAATCCATGAAAGCTTCTTCTGTATTAAATATTTAATTAGTCTTCGAAGCACTAGGGGTCTTTTTGTGGTTTCCCCACAATCTTACAGTTAAATTTCAGCCATTAAAATGCTCAATTCTTCTGTCTTTATTTTTTTAAAAGAATTTATCCATTCTGAAATTATTTAATTAACAACCAAATATAACATCGAAAAGGAAACACACACACACATTCATGAAATGGGAAGCTGGATTTTTCATTCCTTCACAGAAATTAAAGACCCTTCAAAGGGTTGTCCCTCTCTTGGTTTCTAGATTCTAATCCTCCTCTAGCAACCATGTTTTAAATTTGGCACATACTTCTCAGAAGATTACAGTGAACCAGAAGCTGCTATTCTCCTTTTCCAGAACTCACTATATTGTTTAATGGGAATATGTTTTTTTCAGTTCATTTATGATAGTTAATATATTAAATTCATGCACGTATTTCTGCTCCCCAAGACTTATGCCCAATTTAAACAATGAGTCAGTAACACACAGATTTCAGTATTCACCAAATATGGCCAGTTTTGCCAGGCACCCTTGCTGTTAACTCTTGAAGACATGCCAACAGACCTATGCCGTTTAAATCTCCCTACCGGTTTTTTTAATGTTCACCGTGTATTGTTTTTATGTTCTCTTTTATTTGTATATCCACAGGATATGGTGGTATATGAAATACTTATATAAATAAAAGTATAAAGAAAGAGATCTGGAGGGTGGCAGTGTGAGAATGGACCTTTTTAATGGCGGCATTTCCTGGGAGACACTTGCCTGGTGTGATCATTGCTTACCTTTAGGTGCTAGGCAAAAGCATCCTTTAGCTGCAGGCCTTTGACTTTTGATTATCTGTAGCCTCCTTCACTGGGTAGGATGCTATAGTTCTGTCTTCTAAAGATATGAATGAGTTTTAGCTTTGGGCTGGTTTTAATATTGGGCTGGTTTTAATGTATGTGTTGTTGTTTTTTGCTGTAAGATGCTTTGAGTTGCTTCTGTAAAAAAAATGGCAAATAAATTGCATTAATAATAATGCTAATAATAAAAATAAGCCTGCAGAAACTGCATGCAGCCTCACCACCATCCATATGCCCATATGTTCTGTGCAGGCACCAACTTAAGAACAGAGGGGTTTCTTCCCCCACCCCTTTTAGTTCCTAATGGGCTGCTCTGTAGAGCTCCTTTCAGGTTGAGTCACAAGTTTTCCGCCTCTCTTTGGAGAGCAAAACACAGTATGAACAATAGGTTGTGGGCCAGGGCTGTTGACTAGTGGCTGTTAATGGCAACATTTGTCAATGGATCCAGTTATTCTTGTGTATGTCAGTCTTTTCCCTCCTTGAGCTGCCTTCACGTTCTGCAGCCATCCTGTTTTTCGGTCAGCAACTTTCATTGAAAATGCCTGGAAGAATTAATGGGTTCTTTGTTCTACTTGACAGTATGTCCCAGGTGGATGTAGATTCAGGAATTGAAAACATGGAAGTTGATGAGAATGACCGAAGAGAGAAAAGGAGCCTTACCGATAAGGTAGGTAAGCTCTACTGGATGGAGTTGGGAAGCTTGGAGACACTTGACTGTTGCCCTTTATGGGGCAATGTGCACACGGGTTTAAAAATGAATGCTCATTCGTTTATTTTTATTCATTTGGGTTTCTTGCTCACTCTTACTTCCAAGGCCTCTGGGCGGTTAAAAGTTAGGAGCGTGCTATCAAAATGCTCCTTGTGGGACGCGGGTGGCGCTGTGGGTAAAAGCCTCAGTGCCTAGGGCTTGCCGATCAAAAGGTCGGCGGTTCGAATCCCCGCGGCGGGGTGCGCTCCTGTCGCTCGGTCCCAGCGCCTGCCAACCTAGCAGTTTGAAAGCACTCCCGGGTGCAAGTAGATAAATAGGGACCGCTTACTAGCGGGAAGGTAAACAGCGTTTCCGTCTGTGGCTCTGGCTCGCCAGAGCAGCGATGTCACGCTGGCCACGTGACCCGGAAGTGTCTCCAGACAGCGCTGGCCCCCGGCCTCTTGAGTGAGATGGGCGCACAACCCTAGAGTCTGTCAAGACTGGCCCGTACTGGCAGGGGTACCTTTACCTTTTTATCAAAATGCTATGGGCTCAGTTTCAGACAACAAACCACCTATGCTTGTTATCAGTCTTGTTTCATGTGCTGCCTCTAGTGGATGAGTTGCAGCTGGGTGGGATCTGGGGTGAGGCCTTCTTGGTTGTGGCGATGCTGTTGTGAAACTCTCCCCCAAGAGAAGCTCAGTTGGCTCCCTCACTGCCTGTAGGTGGATAGCTGAAGCTTAACTTATTTGACCTGCGTTGAGTTTTTGCTTGCTTCAATGGTTTTGGGGGTTTTGCCCGTTTGTTATCCACCCCTTTATTTCCGAAGTTCAGAGGTGAGTGCCGATCCTTGTGTAGCCTAACAGCACCACCCATGTTCAAGAGGCTTGGAAGAACCCCCAGGTTTGCAGAAATTTAAAATAAAATAAAATGGGGGGGGGGGGAGAGATCATGAGGGGATCCCAAAAGCAGCCCAATGTGGGCTGAGCATCCTCACTTTGCCTGGAATGCAGAATTATTGTTGGGGGGGGGGGGAGAATAGAAAAATAGGTGGACAGGGATGGTGTATCTTGAAAGAAGACATGGGTAGTTTGGTTTGCATTCTGAACAGGGGCCCTCCATGTTCCCACATTTTGTTGCCGATTCCTCTTGTTTTTAGCCTTCCTTCATTGCATAATTTCAATATTGTAAGCAGCCTTGTGGGGAGCCCTTTGCGGCCTGGGAGGTGGGTTTCAAATACAGTGGTGCCCCGCAAGACGAATGCCTCGCAAGACGGAAAACCCGCTAGACGAAAGGGTTTTCCGTTTTGGAGGTGCTTCGCAAAACGAATTTCCTATGGGCTTGCTTCGCAAGACGAAAATGTCTTGCGAGTTCCTGTGATTTTTTTCCGCTCCCCACCCCCTTTTTCTAAGGCACTAAGCTGCTAATAGCCTTTTAGCAGCTAATCCGCTAATCCCTTAACCCTTTAATAGCCGCTAATAGCGCTAATCCGCTAATGGGGTTGCTTCGCAAGACGAAAAAACCGCTAGACGAAGAGACTCACGGAACGGATTCTTTTCGTCTTGCGAGGCACCACTGTACAAATGAAACCATCTTTGAGAGATTGGGAATGTGCTGCAGGGCACAACCCTCTCTCTCACTTGCAAATTCCACCCTTCCATGACTTGCTGTCACTGTTAGTGAGCATTATGTCTGCATCAGGGTGGAACGTAGCACAGCAGACCAGAATGAGGTTGCTAACCCTTAGCTTATATGATCATGAATACCTGCCCTTTCGTGGCTTTTCAAAACGAGTACCCGAATCTTTTCCTCTTTCCCCCCCTCCCCATGATAAAGGAGCCCCCATCAGGATCAGAGATATCGGAAGAGCAAGCCTTACAGCTGGTCTGCAAGATTTTCCGGGTCTCCTGGAAGGACAGAGACAGAGACGTCATCTTCCTAACTTCGCTTTCTGAGCAGTTTAAACAGAACCCAAAGGAAGGTAAGGAACCTGAGGTCTAATCCCAAGTGTTTGTTGATGATGCTGAATTCAGAAGCCGGGCTGCTTACCATTCATCTAATTGAATGCTGTATTCTATCTTGGCCAGCCGTAGCCAAGATAGCTGGTCTCAGGTAGAAGCATTTCTCAAACAGCTACAGAGATTTTTCAGTTTTATTTTAATTAAAATGCTTACTCAAAATTTTATCTTGTTTATTCTTAAATATCTCGAGTCAAAATACACGTATGAACCAAAAACAGTGGAAACAAAAGACAAGGAAAAGAGATTTTTTGGGGGGTTGGGGGTTGGAATTGTCAAATAAATGCAAACTGGAGCAGATTTATTTGGATTTATATCTACCCTTCCTCCCCCAGGAGCTCAGGATGGCAAACAGATCCACAATTTTAAAAACACAAAGCAAGCAAAAACATTCTAAAACAGATTAAAATGTTCTAAAAACAAATGTTAACTATAACATCTAAAATCATTTAAAAATATATTAAAAGCAGTTACAATTGAAAGCATCCAATGACCTTAAGTTTGCCAGGAGCAGTATTCTTCAACCACCAAATGCCTGGGCAAATAGGAATGTTTTCAAATTCCTCCTGAAAGTTAATAATGATAGAGGCATTGTACATCACTAGAGAGGGCATCCCACAAGCAGGGAACCACCACTGAAAATGCCTTGTTACAGGTTAGCACCAACTGGACAGAAGCTGGGGGTCTTTTACATACCACTGAACTACGGATCCACCCCAAATGAGAGTGGTCCCCCCCCCACTCCTCTCTGCCTTTCTGTTGTGGACACAGCATAAGACAGCCCTCTCCAACCTGATGTTGTTGTACTACAACTCCTGTCAGCCCCAGCCCGCATGGCTGGATGTCAAGGGTGATTGGAGCTGTAGTTCCACACATTAAGACTCGAGAAGCCTGGTATAAAGTCAGCAGATCACAGCTCAGGCCATTGGGCCTTCCAGCCTGGTGTTCTGTTCTCTTACGGACTCATGTTCTCAGGCAAAGGTCTTTGCAACCTACCTAAGATTGTTGCGCAGGAGGTTCTGGGACTGAGTTTCTGCTTACAAAGCTTTGTGTTCTGCTGCTGAGCTAAAGCCCCCTTCCCACGTGTCCCATCATGCTTAAACAAAGGTTGGTGATTAATACAGTTGCTTGTTCATGGGAGATGGCTGGTGGCATGGGCTAGCGAGTTCCCATCTAGCTGCTGCGTTGGATTTCCTTCAGTGGGTACAGAGCTCCAAATTGCATTTGTCATGACCAGATGGTCTCTGAGCTGGCACCAAAGAGTGTGTGTAGGGAGGGGAAGGACTCTTATTTGGTGGGTGGCTCAGCTCCCACCGTGTTCACGACTTGAAGATGGAAAGCATTCAGTCTGTTTTGTTGGCAAGCAAGGACGTTAGACTTGCCAATACTTTCAGATTCCTCTACAGCGGGTGATACGGTAGCTGATATGGAAGGTGTGGCTGATATTGGCGCTCATAATGCTGAAAAGCTTTTGTTGTCAAGAAGGATGCTGGGTTGACAGGCCATTGGCCTGATTCAGCAGGCTCATCTTAATTCCTTGCTTCCCTTCAAGTTGTATGGGGTGTTTGTCAAAAGGCAGGTGCTCAGAGTACATCTCTTGAAATTAATGTGTATGCATTTCAGTTGATCTGCTCTGAGCAGGACTTGGTGGGATACAGCCCCTGCTGAGTCCATGTGCTATATTTTCTCAAGACTATCTGGCGTTGTCAACCTCATAATCTTCAGATCTTTCCCTTAAACTCTGTTTTGCTTCTGAGGTGCTTACAGTGGAGAACGTTCATGTCATTCTCTCTGTCTCTCCTCAAAAGTGTTCTCGGACTTCAAAGACTTGATTGGCCAGATCCTGATGGAAGTTCTGATGATGTCGACCCAGTCGAAGGAGGAAAACCCCTTTGCCAGTTTGACAGCCACCTCGCAGCCCATTGCAGCAGCTGCTCGGTCGCCTGATAGAAATCTGGTTCTGAACACTGGTTCCAATCCAGGAACGAGCCCCATTTTCTGTAACGTGGGCTCGTTTGGCTCCAGCTCCTTGTCGAGGTAAGTTATAGCTGCATAACTAGCTGGGTTCCATGTTAGTGAGTTTGCGAGGGCAGAGCAGAGGGGTTAGGTGTGCAAAATGGTTCTTTCCAAGTTCTGCAGTGCAAAGCAAGGTGTGATGGATACCCGGAGGGTGGGGGGAAAGTATTTGTTTGAAGCGTAGCCATAGGAAACCTGGCCACTTCTTGTATGATAACTGTCCGCTGAGCAGAACCTCTCTGTCATTTCTTTTCTCCCCCTGTCATTCGACTTTTTTGAGCACTAATGAGAGCTAGAAACTTGTGGGAGCTCTTTCTGTTAAACAAAGGCAGAGATTACTGGGATGCCAGAATGTGTGTGCTCCCGTGGGGAAATTAACCTGCAAATGGCAGCTACCTCTTAACTTGAACATGCATTTACCGTATATATTCGAGTACAAGCCAACATTTTCAGCACATCTTTTATGCTGAAAAAGCCCCCCTCGGCTTATACTCTAGTGAGGAGGGGCGGCGGCGGGACGAGTGGCCCGAAAGGAGCTCTTTCTCACTGCTGGTCCCGCCGCCGCCCGCCTCTCACAAGGGCAGGCACAGGAGCCACGGTTGGGAGATGCACTGCGCTGCACTGTGCCTCCCACAAGCACGGCTCCTATGCCTGCTCTTGCGAGTAGCAGAGGCAGCGGTGGAGGGATGACTGGCCCGAAAGGAGCCCTTTTGGGTTGCTCTTTCCTCCTTCTCCACCTTTGCTGCTGTCGGCGGCGGAGGAGAAGGAACGAGCAGCCTGACAGCAGCCCTTTCGGGCTGCTTGTTCTTTCTCTGCTGCTGCCTCCACCACCAGGTTTGTGGTGCGGTGAACCGACTTATACTCAAGTCAATGAGTTTTCCCAGTTTTTTGTGGTAAAATTAGGTGTCTCGGCTTATATTCGGGTCAGCTTATACTCAAGTATATACGGTAGTTTTCAGATTTATATATGGATGACTCTTTATAGCAGAGTTGCAGAAGCTTTGTCCTTCTAGATGCTGCTGGACTACAACTCCCATCATTCCTGGCTGTTGGGAGTTGGAGCCCCAACAGTAACGGGGTTAGACACCCCTACTCTATAGGCCAAAGTAAGGCATCAGCCCCTGTGGTGAGAAAAGTACAATACGGTCACTTATTACACTGGGGTTTGGTACACATTCCTAAACCCTTGGAACCACCCCATAGTTAGCAGGTGCGGGGGAGCGCATGTCTAGCACTCCCAAAGCTGGCTGCCCCCCCCCCCCCCAAATCTATGGCACAGTGCTGAAAAGCTCTTTATGCGCCAGGAAACCCTAAGGTTTAAAATTCTCTGCCTTGCTGGTATTTAACTTTTGCAATTTCAGCACGTGTGCCTTCAACTCATATAGTGGAAATCACACAAGTTAAATGGGTATAAAATGGGATCCTACTGGAAGGGGAAATGTTGAGCTGCCTTGCCTGTTTCTGTATCTTATTACCTTCCCTTTTTGCTGTGTTCTAAGCTCCCAATTTATCTCTCTTTTCTTTCTTTCTTTCCTTCCTTTCTTCCTCCTCCTCCTCCTCCCTCTTTTCGTTGACTTTAGTCTCTATGGAACCAGCCCAGCTCCTCTTTTCAGCCTCTCAAGCCGCGCACCTTTAGCCGGTTCCTTCCTGGCCTCTTCTGCCAGCCCGGTTGCCCCCACCCCTCCCATTTCTGCTAGCCCTCATGTCGTGCCAGCAGGCCCGCTGGTAGTCCAACCCCCATCCCCGAGGTACCGCCCATACATGGTGGCTCATCCTTGGGCCTTCCCAGCTCCTCCCGCTCCACCTTCGGCAAGCACCTCCGTCCTCTCCCGCTCTCCAACTCCTCCTGTTATAAGCGCCAGTCCTCCAGCTACGCGGGCTGGTTTGCCCAGGCTTAGGCCCGTAGCTATGGCCCTGCCTCTGTTCCCTGCTTCGCCCGGGCCCCTTGGCAGACATTCTTCTTTCCTGAGCAGGACACCGTCTAGGTATTGAGTTTGCATTTTAATGTGTGCTGTGCAGAGTTGGTGTGACTTGATGCACTTCAGAAGAACTCAGCTAACAACATAATAAGCTTTTTTTGGTTCCTAATTGTGCTTGAGGCAAGCTAATACACTGACTGTAAGTGGCACCTGTTGAACCACAAAGCTTTTGGCATAGGGTGTGTGAAGTTCACAGCTTCTTACAGGGGAGAGAAGGTGAACAAATAGTGACGTGCTTGATTCCCCCGAAATTTGGGGATAACGTGCCCACCTTTGCTTGATAACTTGTTTTGAGAAAAGAGTGCTTTCCCTACCTTGATCTCCTTGTCTAGATGGATCTTTCCTGTTGACTTCTACATGCTTGCTTTCAGAATGTATAAGCCGTGTAATGTAAAAATAATCAGGCAGCAAACAAGAGTACATACAAGGTAAAGACCAGCAACGGAACGAGAAAGCATAAAGCAAATTATTCAGTGTAGATCATTTCAGCAGCAGACTGAAAGTGCCAATTCAACCTGAGTAATAGGAAGATAGGTTTTCAACAGGTTAGACACAGATAAAAGTGTCTAAAACAGAGGAAAGCAGGTGCCTGCCCTAATTGCCAGAATTCTGTAGCGTTAGTGCAACCACGCTGAAGGACCTGTTACCTACGGATCCTTTCCCATATGACCCACAGGAACTCATCAGCTGAGCTCAGGAACCAGGTGGCACAAGGCACGGCAGAAAATCATCAGGTCCTGCGTTGCTTAGAGGATTATAAACTAAAAGTAATACCTTAAACTTGGCCCAGTACCATATAGACAGGCAATGCAATAATTTAAACAGTATGGTCGCATGTTGATGGCACGTTGCCCCATAGACCTTTTAGGTCTGCCATTCTTTGTATCTATGGCAGTTATCTTTATTTCTCTTACCTTGATGCTTTAACGGTCTGTTGCAACCAATCTTGTGTCAGTTTTATGTGTGCTCGATGAAGAGCTTTAAAAATAAAAGTCACATTGGGTGCAGGAGGGACCTGGCTGCTGTAAGGGATGGACTTGAGACTGTGATTAAGCATCTAAGCCATGGTGACTATGCTCGGCCCCCACAGTTGGAGGAAGCAGTGCTTCTGAATACTAGTTCCTGGAAACTGCAGGAGGGGAGAGTGTTGTTGTTCTCAGGCCCTGCTTGCTGATTTCCCACTGAGGCATCTGCTTGGCCACTGTGAGAACAGGGTGCTGGACTGGATGGGCCTTTGGCCTGACCCAGAAGGGTCTTATTAGGTTCTTATCCATCTGAGGCAGTTGGGGGTGCTTAAATGGTGAGAAGAGGACAGTTTAGGGATGGAGAGGGATCTGGGTGCCGTCAATATAATGATGGTGCTACAAGGCATAGGGTTGCGTCCAGTGTTAAAGTTTGGGTAAAAATGGATACAACTCATGGGATTTCATAAGGGGACCCCAGGACACTATGTGTGTGTATGCATGAAAACTAAAGGGCGGTTGCTTGAACTGTGTTCTGGTGCAAGGCAGAATATCATCTAGATGCCACCATGCCATAAAATCCTTCTCTACCTGCTTACTTTGATGAAGAGATCCCCTGTGTTGAAATTAGTTCATGCATTGTAGCAAGTAGACTTACTGTGTTGCGAGTTTTCTAGCCTGTTCTCATTGACAGCTATGATTGTTTTAACGCCTGCTGCACTACTTGTCAGGTTTGCTTTCACACTCCCTTAATAGCAGGTATGGGGAACTTCTGTGCCCCTCACTGAACTGCAGCTCCCATCAGCGCCCAGCCAGCATGTAGTTGAGCAGCACCTGCAGGTCACCTGCTTCAATGGCTCCATCTGAAAGGGATCTGCTCGATGACCAGCAGATAGCAGGAGGGCATTGATTTTGTTTATGGGGTTGTGTTGCCCAGTTAGAACCGGTATGTTTAGGGGAGAGACCATAACTGGGCTGATGATAGCTGCTGCATTCCAGTGCATCTGCAAGTCCCCATGCTGGTTGAGGCCAAGCTAAATGGACCGGGGAGCTGGTGTAAGGCAGTGCCATAGATAGTCATGAGGAAGACCCAAACCACCCTAGTCTGCAGGGCATGATTTGCATAAGGAGAGGGTCCTTTGCATGCAAGAACCTCTGCCCGAGATGCTGGAGTTCCTATTCCTATTGGAATAAGTGGTAGTGGGGACTGTGGCCTAGTTGTATGGCCATGTACAAAAGTCAGCCAGAGAACTGAAGGGCTTCCATTTGTGATTTGCTATCTTAATTCTTCTCAAAAGACTCTTCTTTATAAAACCTAGCCCTTCTCTTACTTGGGGAGAAAGCAGATACTGCTTTGCTTTCATTGACCTGAATACTTTTTGGGGTTGCATCTGTAGAGTAGACCCAGTAAAGTTCATTGGCACGACTAACTTAGGTCTGTTCATTTCAGTGTGTGTCTACTATGAGTAGGACTTAGTTGCACCCATCACCTTTTGCTTGTAGTAGCATTGCCGTGGCTTCTGCATGCTTGCATGCTTGCGGTGAATATTATGTTGGTAGAACAAGTTACTCTTTATATTTCCCTCCTTTCTTTTTTGGCCTTCCTTTCACCCTTCTCTCTTCTCTCTTTCATATTCACTGGTCCATATTTGCTTTTGTTATGAATAGTATGTACGACAACCCTTTCTCCCTCCTCCTTGCCGTTTCTGATGTTTCTGGGGACAGTTCTGATGAAGAAAATGAGGACGAGGATGAGGATGATTTTTCTTGTGTCCAATTTGGGTCCAGGTATTCCAGAAAGTGTGCAACCTAACCAATGCTTGGGTGCTTAAAACTAACATGTGTTTACCTTTACTTTTCTGCCTACCATATCATAACACCCTCTCCCCAGAAAAATACAACTGCATCTAATTCCATTCCCATAATAACACTTCTTGTGAATGGTTTTGCTCACGTTTTAACAATCCCCATTAAACATGTTTTCTCCCCTCCAAGCCTCTGATGCCAGGAGGAAGGGCTATCCAAGATTGCCTTGTAGTGAGGAGGCTGGGAAGAGCAATGTTTGAAACAGGCTCCTTAACCTCTGCTTTCCAGCCAGGTGTATTAAGAGATTATAATTTCTATTCTTGGAACCTTTTTGTTCCAGGGTGCTTAGATCTCCCAACAGTAACTACTGAAATGTTCAGTAGAGCCAGGACAGGAGAGTTTAAATCTGTTGTGGGGTTCCTCCAACCTCTGGACTTAATCCTCCTTATGTCCTTATGGGCCAAACCATGCCCATTCTGTCCATCACATGATATCACAAGGCAGGGCAGATTGAACGGGTTCCTAGCTTGAGATGATGCCCAATTTAAGACACAGCTGCAAGGGAGCGCCTTGAATTCTGCGCATTGTGGATTTGGCGCCTTGCCTTGTCATGCTGCTTTTGACAGGAATCAGATAACACTTGGGAGGTCCCAATTGCTCTCGAGTGTGTCTAGCCACTTCTGAAATCAGTGCAACAGTGGAAAGCACCAAATTCAAAAGGGATAGCTGTTGCCTCCTTAAAAGGTACCCTGCCCGTACGGGCCAGTCGTGTCCGACTCTAGGGTTGTGCGCCCATCTCACTTAAGAGGCCGGGGGCCAGCGCTGTCCGGAGACACTTCCGGGTCACGTGGCCAGCGTGACGAAGCTGCTCTGGCGAGCCAGCACCAGCGCAGCACACGGAAACGCCATTTTCCTTCCCGCTATAAAGCGGTACCTATTTATCTACTTGCACTTAGGGGTACTTCCGAACTGCTAGGTGGGCAGGAGCTGGGACCGAAAGACAGGAGCTCACCCCGCCGTGGGGATTCGAACCACCAACCATGCGATCGGCAAGTCCTAGGCACTGAGGTTTTACCCACAGCGCCACCCGCGTCCCGTTGCCTCCTTGGGTACAGAAATATATTATTTCCTCCCACAGCCCCATATAGAAGATGCTGTTCATTTGCATGCTGTGATTCCTGCATTGCAAGGGGCTGGACTAGATGGCCCTTGGGGTCTTCAGACAGGAGACTGCAAACTCTTGGCAAACTAAGGGGTTGTGACCAACCAAAACCTATCCACATCAGACCCTCTGAAATTAGCTTAATTGAGTCTGCTCTGAGTTGGAATAGCATTAGATACATAGGCAGGAGTTCATTTCCCTCCGGCGAGACTGTGAAACCAGCATGTTGTAGTGCTGGGCTAAGACCTGGGAAATCAGGGTTTGAATCCCCACTCAGCCAGGAAACCCACTGGGTGACCTTGGGCCAATCACTATCTCAGCCTAACCTACCTGTGATGATAAATTGGAGAGCTGGGAGAGGTGTGTCCTCCAGCTCAATCTCCTTTGAGAAAAGGTGGAAAGTAACAATCCTCTTCCTCCCCACCTTACACACACCATAACCATTTGTGCAGGAGGGCTGCTACCTCTCCACTGTACTTTAAGGGCTCTTAGGTCCCTGCTAGTGGAAGCATGTTCATTGATAATCTGCTAGCATCGTGGGGATGTATCCCTGGTGCCCCCCCTCCTAGTTGGTTGGGGTGGGGAATCAGGGAAGCCCTCAGAACGGTGTGCAGGGGGAGCAGATTGTTTCATTGGGCAAGCAGAAGCAGAACATTGGTAGTGGTGCAATGCTGGATTCCTTCCAGTGCTCCGTACCCATGTGACCTGGCCTTGGTGGCTATATAGGAACCCTAAAGTACTTCAAGAGGGTCAGTTGAACTGGAGTTGCTCAGTGTAGACGTGGAAGTGAATCCTGTGCTGATGAGGCGCCTCCAGCAAGAACTGTGGGTCAGAGTACGGAGCATCATGCTGTTTCTGTTTTTAATTTGGAATAATTCTTAGTAGATTTTTAAGGATAAGTAATACATAAGCAGAGGAAGTTGAATAAAGCAATTTCGTTACACCAAGCATACACAGGGACGTGGGTGGCGCTGTGATCTAAACCACAGAGCCTAGGGCTTGCTGATCAGAAGGTTGGCGGTTCGAATCCCCGCGACGGGTGAGCTCCCGCTGCCCAGTCCCTGCTCCTGCCAACCTAGCAGTTTGAAAGCACGTCAAAGTGCAAGTTGATAAATTGGTACTGCTCTGGCGGGAAGGTAAACGGCGTTTCGGTGTGCTTCTCTGGTTTGCCAGAAGTGTCTTAGTCATCCTGGCCACATGACCCGGAAGCTCTCTGTGGACAAACGCCAGCTCCCTCGGTCAGTAATGCGAGATGAGCGCCACAATCCCAGAGTCGTCTGCGACTGGACTTAATGGCCAGGGGTTCCTTTACCTTTTAAGCATACACAGAACCATTATAATAAATGAACTGACCAATTGAACAAAACCAAATCTCTCCCCAACCAAAAAACCCCCAAAACAAAACCCAACAGACCAAGTGTTATGTGAATGCCCCTTAGCAGGCAAACGTGGTAAATACCAATTTATATGTGAATCATAACACATACCAGAATATATTAAATCTAGCAAAAGAGCAGTTCACTTTAAGATGTCCAAACCATCATACAATGGAGAGGAGGATATAAATCATTAGTTTTATCATTAACAAAGGTGATAAAAATCCCGCTCTCTTGCAAAGTAGTCATACTTTGCTTGTCCCCTGACTACTTTTGCATGTTGTTGTATTTGACTAAGAGTCAGCACCTCTCATCCTCCCTTCATTTTAAGACATGTACCCTTCCAGGGTTGTTTCACACACCTGAGAAACCAGGAATTTGCCGTATTGTGTGTTGCTGTGATAAAATGCAGGTGCCTGTCATTGCACCTGCAGTATAACCAGGTGTGCAGGGGGTATACTATTCTACTGACACGCGCACCCTCCTCCTAGGAAGCAAGGTGACCTTGCAGGCTATTAATGGCTCAAAAGCATAAACAGACAGAATGATTCCTACCTAGCCAGCATATATTTATATATATATCTGAGAGATGTTGTCTTCAAGGTAAAGGAAATGCTAATCATAAGTGACCGTGCAGGTTTAATGATGGAAGGTGTGAAAGAGTTCCTTGGCTGGAGCTGCTAATTAATTGGTTTAAGGATGGGAGGAGCCTGTGAATCAGAAGAGGATGTCCTGTCTGTTGCTTTGCAGATGATTGACTGCAAAATGTTAATGCTGGCCAGTTTTATTTATGTGTGTACTTAAAAGGGCTATTCCACTTCCCTCCCACCAGGGAAATTTGGCTAACAGCATAAAATAATCTTTTAAAAAGAATAGCCAGCACATTTAAAAAAAAGTGTTAATAAAGGCTGCAGACAGAACAGAAAATCTATCTCAGCAATTAGAGAGAGAGAGAGAGAGAGAGAGTGTACACGTACACACCACACATGCATATATCCTTGGTGTGCTGTGATGGTAATTCTGCCTGAATTTTAACTAGCTCTTGTGGCTGATTTCAAAGTGTACAGCGATCAGCCTTTCTTAATCTGTAAAGCAAATGTTATATGATAAGCTGCCTTCTGGAGACTGTAGGTGGTGTGTTTGGCATCTGGTATATGATTACTTAAGAGAGAGGGTTGCTTTTATCTCCACAATGTGTGTGTGTGTTGCTGTGTGTGTGTTGTTACTGAGGATGGAGGCTTCCCTGTTTGCTCAGCAAGTGATCTAAATGTAGCTCTAGGGTCTTTCAGATTAAGGATGCCTTTCCTTTAAGGCGAATGTCAGGACAGATAAAAGGAAGTCCTTCATGCAGTGCGTAGTTATAAACTATGGAACTCGCTGCCAAAGGAGGCAACGATGTCTACCAGCCTTGGATGGCTTTAAAAGAGGATCAGACAAATTCGTGGAGGAGAGGGCTATCAGTGGCTACTTGCCAGGATGGCCATTCTCTGCCTCCACAGGTGAAGGCAGCAATGCTTCTAAATACCAGTTGATGGAGACCACAGGAGGAAAGAGAGCTCTTGCACTCAGGTCCTGCTTGAAGGCATGTGATTGGATACTGTAAGAACAGGGTGCTGGAGTAGAAGGTTGTCCAGAAGGGGATGTGGCCCTTGAACTGAAAAAGGGTTCCTCACCCCTTGTCTACACTAATTAGCAGCATTTCAGTCTTACCTGGAGACCTTCTGTATGCAATGCATGTGCTTTGTCACTGAATGATGATGCTGAGTAATATACCAGCTTTTCACAGAGCAGACTGGCTATCCTGTGTGCCTGATATAGGTGCAAGAAGATACTGAGGATCTGCCTCACTTCTGTGGGGCCGATCAGGAAGGCTGTCTCCTTGGTATCTAAAGCCTGAGTACATTTGCCCAGAAGGGAATGTAGCTGTCTGGCTGATAAGGGGGTCCCCCATCCCTGCTATATTAGAAAAGGCCTACGCCGATTGCACGATTCATATGGATTGAATCAGTTGTTGCTACTGCAACAAGGAGCAGTGCCTTTTGAGTGTAGGCCCCTGTTCTGATATGACTTCTAATACATGGTCATCAGTGGATATTAGAAAGGAGATTCCAACTGAACATCAGGAAGCGTTTTCTGACAGCAAGAGCTGTTGGACAGAGGAACAGACTCCCTCAAGAGTTGGTGGACTCTGGTTCCTTGAAGGTTTTTAAGCAGAGATTGGATGGCCATCTGGTATGGGTGCTTTAGTTGATATTCCTGGATTGCAGGGGGTTAGACTAGATGACAATTGGGGTCCCATCTCTACAATTCTAAGTTTCTGTGAATGGAGACAGAGCCAGGTTGTTTGCGGACCAGCAAACCTTTTTAAAAAATTAAGTAGTACTGCCACCAGAGCGGAAAATTATCAGATGTAAACAACTTGTGTTGTGGGTCTGCGCTCTTCTGTGGAGAGTTCTCTGTGCAAGTGGTGCAAAGCCACAGCTCTCCCTCTATGGACAGCCAACTTTCACTGACTGCTGTGGAAAGAAGTGGCTTTACAGCCACTTAGCTTATGATCCTTTCCTTTATTCCCTTAAAGTGGTGGAGGCTCTGGAGGAGCCAGCATTTCTGACTCATGCAGCGACCACTTCACCATCGAGACATGCAAGGAAACTGAGATGCTGAACTACCTCATTGAGTGTTTTGACCGAGTGGGGATAGAGGAGAGAAAAGCACCAAAGGTATGTTGAGGAGAAGGATCCTTTTTTGCAATCAGTTTTTGCTTCTTCTACTTCTCTTTTTTTTGGAGGGGAAAGGAATTTTAAGGTGCAATATCCACTCCAGATCCCTACAACCCAGAGAAGAAGTTTGAGCATTTTTTGCTAAAGAGCAGGGCCTTCTTCACAGTGGCACCCTGTCTGTGGAATGCTCTCCCCAGGGAAGTTCGCCTGGCACATTCATTATACACCTTTAGGCGCCATGCACCCGGCTCCTTTTTTAACCAGGCCTTTGGATGATTTGATTGACATCTTATGCCCTTTTAAAATGTGGTGGGGGTTTTTTTGGGGGGGATTGTGTTATTGTTTTTATTTTGATTATATATTTTGTGATTTTATATTTTGATTTTGTTCTGTGAACTGCCCTGGGACTTCCGAGTATAGGGCAGTATATAAATTCAATAAATAATAATAATATAATAATAACAATACACTCCAGATAATTAAATACTGTTATGAGTTTATTGCAAACTTTTGATGCCTGGAAAAATAATGTACGAAAATCTACCTTCAATTTCCACAAATACATTAGTAATGTAACACTACTGATGTTTTTTAATCACCTTTATGTTGCCCAGTGGTTTGGGATGGTTGCAGTCTGGCAATAGCTGGAGGGCCACAGCTGTTCCCCACCCCTGAGGTAAAAGGTTTTAGGAAGAAATGTGCCACTTTGCTTTTAGGGTTTGCAGCGGCTGGGCCCCAGCATTGCTGGCAGTCACTACTTCATTTATTCCCTTAGATGTGTAGCCAGCCGGTGGTGAGCCAGTTACTGAGCAACATCCGATCTCAATGCATTTCCCATGCTGCTTTGGTGCTCCAAGGATCCTTAACGCAACCGAGGTGAGTTGGGCCTACTTGTTGCCATCTGTTGGGTGGTATTTTCGTGAGCCCCTCTCCTCCCAATCTTCACCCCATGTCCTCCTTCTCGTGCATAAGGTCATTACAGCAGCAGTCGTTGCTAGTCCCGTACATGCTCTGTAGGAATCTCCCTTTTGGCTTCATCCAAGAGCTGGTGAGAACGACCCATCAGGATGAAGAGGTGTTCAAACAGGTAAGTGACCGGTCGTTTTTAGTGACTTGCAACAATACCAAATAACGGAACGCAAACTCTGTGCAGAGGCCTTGTTCACTTTGGCCATTATACACATAACCTACAGCAATTCACAGATGCGTGTGTATGTGTGCATATAGATAAAATTGCAAGTATATCCCACCTTTCCTCCAGTGAGCCCAACGTAGCATGCATAGTTCTCCCCATTTTATCATCACAACAACCCTGTGAGGTAGCTTAGGCTGAGAATGAGGAACTGGTCCAAGATCACCCAGTCAGCTGTATGACTGAGGATTTGAACCCTGGCCTCGCCACACCACCACACTGGCTCCACTGGTGTTGGGGTTAGTGTGTTGCACTTTCAGATAGGGAGAGTGTAATGCAAAGTCCCGTTCAGGCGCAAAGCTGGCTGGGTGTTCCTGGCCCAATCACAATCTTTGAGCCGAAACTTCCTTGCCGAGCTGTTGTGCTAATAAATGCAGAAGGGTGATTCTGTTCACGTCTCTTTATCCATACTGCTGCACCATCATTGTACATGGCACATTACAAAAGAACGAGTTTGATGTGTCCCTCCCTGCCCTGCCTCAAAGAGCTTGCAGTCTAAAAATAGATACAAGGAAATACAGAAGAGGAGGTGGGATGAATGCATGGCCATGCAAGGAAGAAGGAGCGCAAATATTTAAATTGCATGTATGTTGACTTAGTTACAACGGGGTGTTAGGACTAGGGGTTGTTCCAAAGTATTCCTGGCTCTGGTCAAGTGAATTTTGAGGGAGGGGCTTGAAGGAAATAAGAGCACAAGGACCTCAAGTTTCAAGAGAGTGTCAGTCCCCCCCCCCCCATTGCAGTCTGATGCTGCATACTAAGTGGTATAATGATTAGCATGCCCTTAAAAGCATATGAACTTCACTAAAAACCATACTGGTGCATGAGACCGTCATAGATAGGGTCTAGTTGGTGAAGGCTCCCCCATTTTGTTATTCCGTCTCATTGGAGATACGCTCAATCCCTCATTTACATCTTTTTGTCACCTACTGAAACACAGCTGTTACATTTGGCTTATGGGGGTTAACAGGATGATTTTGCTGTTGTTTGTTTTGTGACTATATTCTGCTGTTGACTGTTCTTGAAATATTGTTGTTTTATAGTTTTATTACTGTGTTTTCTTTTTTAGTTAAGCGTTCACTGCCCTGAAAACTTGTGTTGAAAGGGTGGTCTGTTATTTAGTTGACGGAATGTATAGACTGCTTGACTGCAGTAAAAGATCTAAGTTGGTTTGCAGTATAATAATGTTATCTGCAAATACAGCAATGATTATAATGATTGTGGTAATAATAATAATGCCGTAAGCCTCGTTCTAGCTAGTTGATACATACCCAGGGGCTGCATGGAAACCAGGCTTGATTATTCATTTTTATTTTGTTGAAATTTATATGCAGCCCTTTGTCAAAAGACCACAGGACCGCACAGAACGTAATAAACATACATAGCCTAACATACTACTCATACAATACATAACTTAAATAGTCATCCATTTAAAGTTAATGATAATAAGCAATGCAAAGTCATTATGTTGTGAACCACCCTGAGATCTACGGATGAAGGGTGGTATATAAACTTAAAGCATCATCATAATTGATAATGTCATAATAATACAGATTAGCCTTGCCTGCTAAAGTGGAAAGTACAAGAGTCATGATTCTCTTTCTCCCTTTTCCTTCTTCTCTGAACAGATATTTATCCCCATTTTACAAGGCCTGGCTGTGGCTTCGAAAGAGTGTTCCCTTGATAGTGACAATTTTAAATACCCCCTAATGGTGAGTAGCCTTACTCAGTTTTCTCCCTGTACATAATCTTCCCATCTGCTGGTAGTCTGCACCAGGTAGATAGACTATTTTTCCTGGCAATGAACTATGTTGTTGATGATGATGGTGATGATGATGATTTTCCTGTCCAGGGTTGCATTCTGTAAGGTGTTATTTTTTGTGGGTGGGACTATTTTTGGCCGCTCTCCTTTTCCTCTCTTTTTGCTACCCATATGAAATTTGGTCAAGGGCTGTATCTTGCCCACCTATCTCTGATGGAGGTGGTCAGCCTGTGACTGGGCCACATCACTTCATGCTGCAGTGTTGGAGGGATGGGGAGGGATATCACATGATAGACTGTTCCTCCGTAAGTACAGCACATGGAGAACTAGCATGCAAAGAATAAAGATCTAGCGTAGCCCTTCACTTGTATTCCTGCCCCCACCCTGGTAGGAGCACTGAATCATTCAATCCCCACCTGCAGTCTGAAGCAGTGCATCTCTGCCACAGGTGTACCAGCTCAGTGAGAACCTGGAAGTTTAGTAGGGTGTGATTAGCATAGGAATCAGGCCGTCTGCTTTATGGGAGAGAGGCTTTGTTTGGAGTAGAACTGAAATGTCCCTGCAGAGAGCAGCAGGGACTCTTTGAAGCCGAGCAGACTCTTGATTAAAAAAGAGAAAAGATCCCTCTGTGATTGCTGTGTCTGTTTGCTCCACTCTTGTGCAACATGGCTTGATTTGGACAATATGTCTCGCATGGATGCATTTAGGCAGCCAGAGATTTCGATTTAATTCAGACGTTTTTGAATTCAATTTTATTCAGACGTTCCCATGGTTTTGATTTTATGTCTCTGCTACTAGTGTTGAAACTGCTCCTATTTCTATTGTGGATCTTGTCGTGTTTGATTTTTAAGCCAGTATTTTATTTAAATTAGCGTTTCGATTTTGAATCAGCCACTGTGTGTATGTATATACGCAAGAGGTGGTGTAGCATAGCAGTTAAGACTATGGATTTTATTATTTGCTTATTAAATAACAAGACTCTAGATCAGGGTTAGTCTCACCCAAGTGTAGACTCATTGAAATTAATGGAGAGAGCTAACATGCATCGCAACAAACCCGGAAACGTCATAAAGAGGTCGCTGAAATGCCACTAAAAGGGTGGAACAGGGTGTTTGCAGGCTTTTTCAGTGGGTTTCAATTCTACATGATCTTTCTGACGTGCATGGTGCCTCGGAACATAACCCCCGTGTAAGGGGGGCTGCCTGTATCCACAAGTAGTGACAGTGGCAGCAGTTATAGTATTCCCTAACCTCGTGTCTTTGGAATGATAGTGCTGGAGAGAGTTAAAAAAGGAGTATATATGTTGTGCTATAACACATCCGGGATGTGTGGCACATTGTCCTTCTGAATTTCCTTCGATTTCATTCTGTCCTGCCTGCCAGACCCACTGGGAGGATGTAGATGAAAGTTCTTTTTGTCATGGGTTCTCGACATCATCCAACGACTTTCTGCTCTCAAATTGCAAGACAAAAGGGGCCCTTGGTACACTGAGAACAATAGATCTATTTTCCCCAAGCGCTGCTTAACCCTTGCCTGGTCGTTTTGGAGTTTGCCAGCCACTTGGCTAGGCAGCAGAGATGGGAAGAACTTGACTGATGGCTTGAGAAATGCAATGTGTTCTCTCCCTGCGGTGCCCATTTTAACTTCTTATGAGCAAAAAGGAGATGAACCATAAGTTGAATTTGGTAGAGATTTTGACCTGAATGGGAGAGATGTGGATAAATGGAATGCATTTTTGTCCCTTATGCTGAAGTGTAAGTGTGTGTGATGCGTCCATTGCATTAGGAGTGGCGAGGGGCAGACAGGACCTTGCTGGTGATGTCCCCTCTGCCTGCGCAAGGCTCTCTCCCAGAGAGACAGACCTGAGAGCGTTAAACTTCTTCTCTGCCAGGTTATCACCCCAAACCTTTTAAAGAACAATTAGCCCTTAATTGATCTGTACTGGCTTTTCTCCTCCTTGCTACTTGTGTTTTCATTGAGCGATGTTGTGTAAACTGACCAGAGGAAGGATTTTTGTTTTCAAGGGCAGACTAAAAAGCTATTAAAGGCAAGGCCTGTGCCCCCCTCAATGTTCCTGAACTTCAACTCGTATCATCTCTTTTTATTATTATTAAAGATTTTCTTGATTTACAAAAGTCTGTGCAATGTCTCTCTCTCATATTTTTTTCCCCATGTAAGATTTTTACAAATCAGTTTCATTTGTTGAGACATTAGGAAGAAAAGGGGGAAAGAGGTGGGGGGGGAGATGGGGGGGTCGGGTGGCGATGTTTCTATTTTACTTACTATATGTAGGCTTTGGTGTCAGCGTTGCTTGTGCAGGTTCTTTGCTGTTCACTTGTGTTCTTTTGGTGGTGAGAGAGGTTGGGGTTGGCCTAGAGTGTGGTTATTCATTTGTGGTTGGCTGTGGTGGTCTTTGTTTTCATGTGTGAGTGGGGTGGGTGAGTGTTTTGGATCAGGTTAGCCATATAATTCATATCATCTCTGACTGTAGGCTGTGCTACCTGAAGCTCTTGGGAGTTGGTGGGGGCACAGGTTCCCCACTCCTGGTTTAGAGTTGGCAGGCTGTCCTTTCGTCCCTTGTAAGAACTTGCTTCCAACTTAAATTGGGGAGGGAAACTGTTGTGGCCTGGCTCAGAAATCTAGACCTGGAGCTTGTGTGCTCCAGCTGTTGTTTGAGTTGGAAAATCTGGAGTTCTCTGGATGTCCTGCTATGATGGCTCTGCTCTGCCTTCATGGCCAAGAGGCAGTAATGTGTCTGAATACCAATTGCTGGGAGCCACGGGAAGGGGAAGTGCTCTTTGCTTGGGCCCTGCTTGTAGATTTCCTACAGACATCTGGGTGGCCGGCTAGATGGGCCATTGGCCTGATCCAGCAGGCTCTTCTTACATTCTTATGCTGAGTGGGAGGTCAGGTCCCCAGCATAAATATACGAGGACTAGACCAGGGGTCTGCAACCTTTAAGACAAAAAGAGCCACTTGGACCCGTTTGCGAAGAAAAAAAACCTGGGAGCCGCAAAACTCGTCATTATAAAAATAACTTTTTGTCACTTTTTAAAATTATTTCTTTGTTTGACCTCTCAGAATTACTCCTCCTCATAGAAATAAACGTTAAATTAACAAGTTACCTTTTTGTGTGTGTTCTTCACTCCCCTGCAAAACAGTGACCAGCGTTCATGCCCCCTTTCAATGCAGTGACCATCGTACATGCCCCTTACAATGTAGCGGGCGGGCGGGCGGGCGGGAAGGTGACGTCGGGACGGTGTGTGACTAATGTACGCACCGCCCCCATGCGACGTCACAGCCAGTACAGAGCCCGCCACAGTGGGGAGTGTCGGGGCACACAATGCGCCTCCTCCCCTCGCTAGTATCCGCCCCGGAGCCGCGGCAAAGGTGTAAAAGAGCCACATGCGGCTCCAGAGCCACGGGTTGCAGACCCCTGGACTAGACAATTCAGAGTCTTCATACTGCTTATAGGTCATAGGAGCTGTTGATCTACCTCTGATAACTTCTGAGACATGACTGTACATACTCCCAAGCAACTCTCCAGGTTAAGCTCTTAAGCCATCCAGTCCAGCATCCTATTTCCCTCTGTGGCTAGCTAGGAGCCTCTTGGAAAGCCCACTCACAGGGGCATGAAGACTAGAGTCCCTCTCCCAAGGTTCTGGCAGCTGGTATTTTGAACCAGGAGGTCACACATAGCTGACATAACAACTCTTTTAAGAGCCCTCCATCCAACATGTGGTTCTTTTTCCCCATTAGTCAGCCAAAGAACCTGTGTAGAAATGTCCTTGGGTCATTTTGTTTCTCTCATTTATTTTTGTTTCTGTTTTTCAGGCTTTAGGTGAACTATGTGAAATCAAGTTTGGGAAATCTCACCCCGTGTGCAGTTTGGTAAGTGGAAAACCTCTTCTTACAATTCCTTTTGAGTTAATGCTGGTTTCCAGTGCTCAGCATCCATCAGATTCTAGCAAGGGGCGATCAGACAGGCAGCAGAACAATTTAGAAGCTTCCAGCCCACATGCCAGTCATTTCCCTGTCACCCTCTTGTACCCACAGGTTGTGTCTTTGCCTTTGTGGCTGCCGAAGTCTCTGAGCCCCGGGACAGGTCGGGAACTGCAAAGACTCTCTTACCTCGGGGCTTTCTTCAGTCTCTCTGTCTTTGCTGAAGATGATGTAAGTGATGAGTGAATGAGACCAAATCAAAAAGATCTTCTGCTACAGCAAATAAGTTTTGTCTAGTCTGCTGTGGTCTACCTTAAAAGCCTCTCCCTCCTTTTGCAACCTCTTATGCACCCACTGCAGAGGGCTGTTAGGTCGGCAGGCATGCAGGACAAGGCCTTTTTTGTACTGGCCCCACACCTCTGGAATAAATTTCTGTTGGGAGTTCACCAACCCTTATCACCACAAGCATTCAGGAGAGGCCTTAAAACGCGTTGGTTCTCACTGGCTATTGCTCCAGTTTGTGTTTTTTGGCTTTATGGCAAGAGTGATAGAGTTGTATCCAACTAAGTCCTACATAGAATAAACTCATTGAAACTAATGGACCTAAGCTAATTATGTTCATTCATTTCAGAAGATCTGCTCAGAGTAGGACTAGCATTAGATGCAAACCATGGTTTTTAGTTTACTTAATTCTGGGCTTGTTGGGTGTTAGTCTAATTTTACCGGATATTAACCATGCTGTATATCACTAATTATTTATTGCATTTCTATATCATAAGCTGCCTTGAAATTGATTCTGCCCATAAACATGGTCTTTACAAATCTTTTAAATAAAACATACCTGTGTTGTTCGTTGACTCTCCCCCCCCCCCTTTCCTCCTTGCAGCCTAGAGTGGTCGAAAAATATTTCTCTGGACCTGCCATTACCCTTGAAAACACCAGGGTGGTTAGCCAGTCTTTGCAGCATTACCTGGAATCCGCAAGGGTAGGTGTGCTGAAGAGGAATTGGCTGCTTTTTATCTTGTTTGAGAAAATGTTTTTGCTAAGCCTGTCAGTCAGCATCAACCATACTCAGAGCAGACTCACTGAAATGAATGGACATGACTAACCTAGGTCCTATTCATCGCAGTGAGTCTACCCTTGACATCAAACAGGCGCCTTTACTGTACACTTTTTTGGCGCCTGCTTAAAAGCAAGCCTACTCTGCTACAGTCGTACCTTGGATCCCGAACACCTTGCAAGTTGAACATTTTGGCTCCCGAATACTGCAAATCCGGAAGTGAGTGTTCCGGCTTGCAAACATGTTCCGGCTTGCGAACGTCCGGTACAGCTTCTGATTGGAGCTTCCTGCAGCCAATCGGAAGCCGTGTCTTGGTTTTGGAAGTCAAAGAGACTTCCGGAATGGATTCCGTTCGACTTCCGAGGTACCGCTGTATTTAGAAAGTCGTTGCAAGTTTTAATCTGTTCTTAGTTTATTCTTATTTTAACTTTTTGAATGTTGTTGTTAATTCTTATGGATAGTTTTATCCAATGCTTCTTTTTTCTTAAAAAATGTTTAGGGGTACTCTCATTTTTGACTCAAGAAAATCACCATTTTATAGTTCAAATCAGGAAAAATACATTCAGTAAATGGACAAAAGTACAAAGATTCACAAAATGTTTAGGGGTATGTATGCGTACTCCTGCGCCCTCCCCCCCAAAAAGCACTGATTTTATCATTTAAACTTTTTTTTTTGTAAACCGCTTTGTAAAAAAACACACAACCTAAATCAAGAGGTGTATAAATTTTATGAAACAAATCAGTAGAATAATAAAAAGCTGGTCACAATCCTTGGAGTGGTATTCAGCAACATTTGACTCAGAGCAGACCTAATGAAATGAATAAACATGACCCAGTTAGGTCCATTGATTTCAGTAAGTCAACTCTGAGTAAAACATTGCTGCATACCGCTTTTGGTGCTTAGATGATTCCTGCTGCAACAGGTGTTATTTCCTGTTCCTGAGAGCGAAGGGGGAATTAATCTTCTCAGATGACTGCTGCAGTCTGCATATTTATTTATTTATTTAATATATATTGTAGAAACTTCACATTTTTAAATGTGTTGCCTGATTAATTATGGGCCTAAGTGTAGTCACTTAATTTTTTTTAAATTACTTTTAACTGATTAGTTAAAAGTTGTAGCTTTAGGGTTGAATCCAGTTCTAGCCATACTCAGAGCAGACCCACTGAAGGACAAAACTAACTTATACCCTTTTATTTAAATGGGTCTACTCTGAGTTGGATACAAGCCTTACTTTTGATCAGTATCTGCAAGGTCAACTTAAAATCTAGAAGCATTAGGGGAATAAAGACTACAGCTGCTGTGTAACCGAAGTTTCCAACAATGCTAAGACCCTGGCCACATTAACACCATACTTTTAAAGCACTATGATACCACTTGGCCGCCACCCCAAGGAATTCTGGGAGCTGTAGTTTTTTAAGGGTTCTGAGAGTTGTTAGGAGACCCCTGTTGCCCGGACAGAGCTACAGTTCCCAGAATTCGCTGTGAAGAGGGATTGACTGTTAAGCCATTGTAGGAATTGTAGCTCTTTAGCACCCTTAACAGACCACAGCTCCCAAAATTCTTTTGGAGGAAGCCACAGCTGTTTAAAATGGTATCATATAGCTTTAAATGTATGGTGTGAATGTGACCTTTCTCTGCACCAGCCTTGTGCCCACCTGGTGTTTTGAGGACTACAGATCCCATCATCCCTGACTGCTAGCCATGCTGGCTGGGGCTGATGGGAGCCCAAGACATCCAGAGAGTGTCACCAAGGCTGTGCTACACAGCTGTTTCTCAGTGAAACCTGACATTGTAAGCTGCAGTTGCTCGGTTAACTTGCTTCTGACTTTCCTTTTGTAAAAATCTTCAGCAAGAGCTGTTTAAGATCCTGCATAGTGTGTTACTCAACGGAGAAACCCGAGAGGCAGCTCTCAGCTACATGGCAGCCATGGTCAACGCCAACATGAAGAAGGCCCAGATGCAGGTGAAGTTGTGCCCGCAGTCCAGATTGGTCGTGAAAGCCTGTTAGCACATTTATTGTGTCTTCCTCTCCCCTCTTTGATCAACTTGAAATTGTAAACTCAGCTGTCTCTTCTGTTGCCAGGAGCACCCTCACCCACCCTCTGCATTGACCTTCCTGCAACCAAGCCTCTAGTCCTCAGTTTTATATTGTCAGCCCTTGCATCGCTATGCTTGTCCGTCTGCTCTGCATAAGGATATCAGCCAGCAGTCTTTGATTTCCACCTCTCATGTTTCTGTTGCTTATGCCCTGCCCCTCCTGACATCCCAGGATGTCCTCTGCTACCTGGTAAAGGTAAAGGTACCCCTGCCCGTACGGGCCAGTCTTGACAGAATCTAGGGTTGTGCGCCCATCTCACTCAAGAGGCCGGGGGCCAGCGCTGTCCAGAGACACTTCCGGGTCACGTGGCCAGCGTGACATCGCTGCTCTGGCGAGCCAGAGCCGCACATGGAAACGCCGTTTACCTTCCCGCTAGTAAGCGGTCCCTATTTATCTACTTGCACCCAGGGGTGCTTTTGAACTGCTAGGTTGGCAGGCGCTGGGACCGAACAAAGGGAGCGCACCCCGCCGCGGGGATTCGAACCGCCGACCTTTCGATCGGCAAGCCCTAGGCACTGAGGCTTTTACCCACAGCGCCACCCGCGTCCCCTCTGCTACCTGTTAGTGAGCCACTTTTGTTTCCCTTTGAGGAAGTGGGAGTGTTACTTGCTTTGACAATCAGTGCTGGAGCCTTGACTTGTCAATAACCAGCAAGTCATGACATTTTAATTGTAATTTTGCTTGCACCCTGCCCCATGCCCATTAATCTTGCAGCTTTTAAAATTTAAAAGTTTGCAGCTTTTAAATACTCCATACGAATCAGAGCAGAAGCTATTGCAACTGAAACAGCAGTTTTTAAACATACAATTTCCCCTTTTCTTTTTTTGCTGGCTGTTCCTTGAATTTTGTTTTACTTCTGTTGTTGTAATTTATAAAAAAAGTCTGTTTGCATCTAACTGGCTAAATTGTATCTTGCAGTGTTAGACTTGAGGGCCATGGGTTTTAGGGGGGGGGCACAAACAGGGCTGAAAAAGTGCCTTCAGAATATTTACATAAATAAAAGCAGGTTCTGGGAAGAGAATAATATTTTTATCTTGGGCTTTTAAGTGTTGTAAGCACTTAATGTGCATTGTCTAGTTATAATCCTCTCAACAGGTAAATCAGTATAATCCCCGCACATTATATAACTGCCCGATCTTTATGTTCAGCCAAAGAGGCACTGTTAAGTGTGCCACATAGCATTTGTCTTCTGCAAGAAATAGGGGGTTTAGTGTTTAATTATTTTTTAATGGTTGGTCCCCCCCCCCAAAAAAAAAGTTTTATCTGTTTCTATTTTAGCTGTAAGCCACCTGTCAGGCAGGATGATGATAAAATGATGGTGATTGTGATGATTTTGATGATAAAATATTATGTTCCAGCCTAGATTGTTTAATTTCTTGCCTATTAATTGTAAACAATCATCATTTCTACTTGCATTTTTCAAACGCCTTTTGCTTACACAGGACTTTTCTGATGTGTAGCTCAGTCCATGGTGTATCGCTGTCCAGGTGTCAAGTCTTTTTCTGCTGCTTTAGAGATGTGTTAATTCTCCCTGCCTAGATACTTAGTTTATTGTGCAGTGTATATTTATGAGCCTATAAAATATGCAAGTGGGGGAAATGAAGCTGGGAGGGATGGTGGCTTTTTTCAGGCCAGCTAGGGGGCGGTCAAGGTAAACTCTATGGCTTAGCAGCTGAGAGCTCTGTAGGCGCTAGGCAAACAGTTCTGGGGAGGGTAATTCCAAAGGCACACTGCCAGCAGTACTCAGAGCAAACCCTCTTGCGATGCTCTAAATTAGAGGTGGGGGAACCTTGTGCCTAGGGGCCGCATGTGGCTTTCCAGGCCTCTTGTTTGGCCTTTAGAACTCACCCTTTTGCCACCCGTTCTTCACACCTTCCTTGAGTGCTTGTGCCTGTCTGGAATTCATCCTTGAGCTCTGATAATGCCTCTTGCTTGCCTGGGTGGAGGATAAAGACAGATGTGTGAGTGTGTGTAGAAGCTTGCCTACTGTACAAAGGTAATAGTTGCATTAATTACCCCACCCACTTTTGTCTCTGGCCTTGTGCACCAGTAGCATGTGGCCCCTAAAAAGGTTGCCCAGAAGGAAATGCGGCCCTTGGACTTAAAAGGGTTCCACCAACCCCCCCGATCTACGTAGACAGGTTCACAAGTGGGAAGGCTGTCCTTCGGATACCCTTGAGCCGAGCTTCAGATACGGGGCTGTCTCCCTGAAGTTCCAGTTCTTAGATAGCACTCTGTTCCCTTTCTCCTGGACTTGCAGACAGATGACAGATTGGTCTCTACAGACGGCTTTATGCTCAACTTCCTGTGGGTGCTTCAGCAGCTGAGCACGAAGATCAAGCTTGAGACGGTTGACCCCTCCTACATCTTCCATCCTCGGTGTCGCATTGTACTCCCAGCGGATGAGACGCGAGTGAAAGCTACCATGGAGGATGTTGGCAGCTGGATGGTTGAGCTGTGTGAGTTACGGATGGCTGCTGTTGTCTCCACCTTTTTGTTCCTTTGCAGATGTGCAAAAACAAATCTGTGGGTTATTATATTTGGGCTGTGTGTTTATAAGTTCTGCTCCAAGCTAGCTAGCTTGTGCTTTAAGGAAAATAGAGTTGTGGGACCTTTGAAATTAACTATTGTTTTTAATGTGTTGGCCATTTGAATTTCCAGTAGTCTGTGGAACAGACAGAGGTATCTAGAACCTCTTGCTTGACCCCTGGCATTGAGATTTCACTCTGTGTTGGTCCCATGCACACTTTTCACATCTTAGCTTTGCAGCCTTAAGGTCTAGAAACATGTTTAAGAAGAAGGATGCCCCCCCCCCCCCCAGTTAACAGTTGCATCCGGGAAGTGAGCCACCACTGGAGGCTAAAACTTAATAAAGCAAATGAGAATCAGGCCATTTGTCATGGCAGATAGCAGTTACTTCATTTATAAGATTCCTTTCTGCAAGGATGTGGAACCTTCAAGCTTCCAGATGTTGCCGGACTCCAATTCTCATCCTCCCTAGCCAGCATTGCTAAGAGTCAGAGATGCTGGGTGCCATGGCCCAATGACATCTGAAGGGCCACATGTTCCCGAGCTTGGCTTTAGGCAATTTCTGTATGTTGCTACATGGGGAGAATATTCCATGCTGCATGGTGATTCCCCTGTTCTCCCATTCTCCACTTTCTGCACCAGTATCAGCTATATCTATCTGCTGTTCAGACAGTGTCAGCATCAACACAGTCAATACATAGGTGCTGTACAGTGGTACCTCGGGTTAAGAACTTCATTCGTTCTGGAGGTCTGTTCTTAACCTGCAGTACCACTTTAGCTAATGGGGCCTCCCGCTGCTGCCGCGCAATTTCTGTTCTCATCCTGAAACAAAGTTCTTAACCCGAGGTACTACTTCAGGGTTAGCGGAGTCTGTGACCTGAAGCGTCTGTAACCCGAGGTACCACTGTATAACTTACGGAGATAATAGCTTTAAAAGCATAACCTTTTAGCAACGTTGCCCAGCAACTTTTGTTGTTGTGCCACACCATGCCCACTAATGTGAATGGAATTTAGTCCAGCATGCCAGTGTATCGGTCCAAAATGTAACAGGCATGAAAGGAGAAACTGGGACGGAAGCTCTAGTACGATAATCAGGAAAGCTTAACTTACCGTAGTTTTCGCTCTATAAGACACACTTTTTCCCCTCCAAAAATTAAGGGGAAATGTGTGTACGTCTTATGGAGCGAATGCAGACTCCATGGCTTCAGCAAAAGCAACACGAAGCCTCCGGAGTGCAGCGGGAGGGCTGAAGCCAGGAGAGCGAGAGGGGTCAGTGCGCACTGATCCCTCTTGCTCTCCTGGCTTCGCTTCACTGGAGAGGTGCTGCACAGAGAGGGAGAGCTGCGCAGCGCCTTTTCAGTGCTGAAGAGGCGCTGCGCAGAGAGGGAAAGCTGCACAAAGCACCTTCAGCGAAGCAGGAGGAGAAATGGAAGGGGCTCCATTTCTCCTGCGCTTCGCTAAAGGGGCGCTGCGCAGAGAGGAAGAGAATTTTTTTTCTTGTTCTCCCCCTCTAAAACTAGGTGTGTCTTATGGCTGGGTGCGTCCTATAGAATGAAAAATACAGTAATATTTCCCATGTCTGAATGAACCCTAACTTCTCAATTCTATCCTGTTCCTTCTCCTTTCCCCAGCTAGGGATCAGTCCCTCTTTTCTGAGCCGAAATTTCCAACGGAGTGCTTCTTCCTGACCCTCCATGCCCATCACCTGTCTATCTTGCCAAGCTGCCGTCGATACATCCGCCGACTGAGGGCCATCCGGGAGCTCAACAGGTGAGGAAGACATGTAGAACGTTGACATTTTCTAAATCTGGTTCTTAGCTGTTGTCGATTTCAATTACTTTCTGAATGCTTTCGTTTGTTTTTGCCGATAATCTCATTACTTAAATTTTGCTGCAAACTGCTTTGAGGGTTTTTGTTTTACGATCAAACAGTGAAAAGATTTTATTAAATAAACAAAAATAAAATAAATCAGGCACCTCCATACTCCAAAGCACTTTTGATAATGGTCTGCCAGTTTCTCCTGCCTTCTTTGAGTCCCTTCAGTTTTTTGTTAGCCACAGAGCTCTGAGCTGGCTGATGTGTGGCAGAGAGGTTGTGAATGCAGATGGGGGCTCATCATGCGGCTGACTTGGTAGATCCAGATGGCTGTGGGAAGCGGGGAGCCTGTCTTCTGCCGATGATCTCAAGCTCTGCAGGCATTGTCTGCTTGGAGAGCCGTGCCAGTTCCCAGAAAGCTCTGTAGGCCACCAATGGCCTCATTGTTCATCGAGGTCTAAAGGTGGCTTTGAGTAATCGCTAGCATAACTTGGCAAGAGGATGCTTACTGTAGTGTGCATGCACAGTATCAGGAGGGAACTAGGACTGGGTGCGCCAGCGATTCAGTCAGCTGAGGGGAGGTTGTGGGGGCTGAGTAGGGGGAGAAGTGGATGTTGGCTTGGTTCTAATGCAACTCTAAGCCATGGTTTGTTCCATGGATGATCAAACAAACCATGGCTTGTTTTGCCAAAGGTTTGGCTTGTTGTGCAGCTGCTCTTGCCTCTATAGTTTCATGAGCTTCTGGGGTGGCCAAACAAACCATAGTTAAGGAAGAGTGCTTGGTTCACACATAATACCAGCTATAGTTCAAGCAAATGAAGATTCATCAGCCAACTACAAACCAGCATCTCTAAGTAGTAATGGGCAAAGACTCCTTCGCTGAAACCCTCCTACCAGTTAATGTCGACAATATTGAGCTAGATGGACCAATTGTCTGGTGTGATATAAGTCAGCTTCCTATGTTCATACGTTCATAGCTTAGTGATGGAGCATCTGTTTCATATGCAGAAGGTCCCAGGTTCTATCCCCAGTGCAGTCTCCAAGGAGGGCTGGGAATGTTCAGTGGAGTGCCACTGCTGGTTGGCATAGACAATACTGACCTAGATGGACCAATGGCCTGATGTGATATAAGGCAGCTTCCTATGTCCTGTTTCATTTACCTCTTCCTCTCTGGTGCTTTGCGCTCTCTGCCTTTGCCACAATTGCTCAATTTTTATTTTTATTTTTTTCCTCTTGTTTGGTTTACTTTTACAGGACCGTGGAGGACTTGAAGAATAATGAAACTCAGTGGAAGGATTCTCCTCTGGCCACACGGCATCGAGAAATGCTAAAGCGCTGCAAAACACAGCTCAAGGTTTGTAAGCTGCGGTCGGGCAAAAGCCAGTTAGTCCCTTGCTCCAGCTTCACCTTGAGGGTTTCAGGGAGCCAACCTTGACTGCAAATGATTACAGAGGTTTGAATGTGTATGTTGGGTGCTGAGTGCCTACGTGAAGGTTTGATAAGCTAGTAAACTTGGATAGGATTGCAGGCGTAAGAGGGAGACACGATAGAGGCATAGAAAACATACACATCACATGGAGAAAGTGGTGTTTGGGGAAAGAATTTTCTCCTTCTCTCATACTACTAGATCTTGAGGTCATCCCATGATGCTGATAGGCAGGAGATTTCAGGGCCGATGAGAACCCTTCACAGAACACATAATTATTATTATTTAATTCATTGCTGCAACCCTAGGCAGGGATGGTGAAGCAGAACTTCTGTGTTCAGAAGTGGCATATCTCTGCTTACCAGTTGCTGGGGTGGGGATGGGGGCAAGAGGAGGAGAGAGTCTTGCCCTTCTGCCTTGCTTGTGGGCTCCTGTCTTTGTTGTCCACTGTGAAGACCAGGGTGCTGGACTAGATGAGCCTTTGCTCTGATCCAGACACCAGGCTCTTGCATTCTTGTGCCCTGTATAATCAGTTCATCCTGCCCAAACAAACATTTATTGAACTGCTTCTTCTTTCAGAGTATGCTTCTCCCAACTTGAATGCTTTGCTGTTCTGAGTGCAATATATTGTTTGTGTATGGGCGGGTGGGACATACTGATTTTTAGTGTGGTGCTTTTGCTTAACTTTTGGGTCCTGGCAACTTCTCTGTGCAGAAATTGGTGCGGTGCAAAGCCTGTGCAGATGCCGGCCTCCTAGACGAGAATTTCCTTAGAAGGTGCCTGAATTTTTACAGCATGGTCATCCAGCTCTTGCTCCGGATCCTAGACCCTGCCTACCCCAAGTGAGTCGCATTTGAGATCTCCTCATCTCACCCAGTGTGCGTTTTTGTGCTGGCCAAGTCACTAGCTACCTCCTGCCAATTAACAGTAGGTGTCTGCCCCCAAAATGACTCCTATAGGTGAGGCCATTTTTCAGTTACCAGCTTTGAAAAGCCTAGATAATGCTTTATGGGGAAGTTTTTAAAAACATCTCACTTCCCAAGCAGCCTGAAGTCAGTGAGGAGGAAATATTCATCCTGACACTCTGATGTGTATCCAATGTTAGTCCTACTTGCAGTAGGCCCAGTCAAATAAATAAACATGATTAATTTGTCTATTGATTTCAGTGTGACAAGAAGTGAGTTGAATGTGACCTTCTCTTGTCACCCTTCCTCATCCTGATACCCTCCAGATGTCTCTGAACTACAACTCCCATCATCCCTCATCGCAGGCCATTATTGATGGGTCTGATGGGAATTGTATTCCAACAACAGCTGGAGGGCCAGGTGGGGAAAGTTTGATTTGTTCCCTTACTCTTAAAATGAAATCTCTGCAGGAAATCAGGTACAAATTGCATACCTGTACCTTTGTTTTAAAACAGTGTAGGGTATAACTTGTTTTGTGCATGACCCTTAAAATGTATTTATATGGCTGTGAATTTGCTTTCCATGTATGTGGCTTTTGGTTCATGGTGGCATACTTAGCCAGTTATCTACCCTTTGCAGAGTTTTGAAAGCTATTTATGAGAGATGCCTGCCCCAAGGCGCTTAATGGTCTTTCTCTCCTCCCTGTGTTCACAGCATAAAACTGCCTTTAAACCCTGATGTCCCGAAAGTGTTTGCAGCATTGCCTGAGTTTTACGTGGAAGATGTCGCGGAATTTTTATTTTTTATTGTACAGTAAGTAATATTGCCACCTTGTTCTTGTTGGCTTCTAAGAAGCATCTGGCCACTGTATGGAAATAGCAGGAAGGGCCTTTGCTCAGCTTTGGAGCATCTGCTTAGCATGTAGAAGGTCTCAGGTTTGATCCCCATTGGCATCTCCTGGTAGCCCTTAGAGAGCCACTGCCAGTCAGTGTAGACAATACTGAGCTAGATGGACCCAGTGGTCTAAACCTGTACAGTGGTGCCCTGCAAGACGAATGCCTTGCAAGACAGAAAACCCGCTAGACGAAAGGGTTTTCCGTTTTGGAGGTGCCTCGCAGGACGAATTTGCTATGGGCTTGCTTCGCAAGACGAAAATGCCTTGTGATTCCTGGGGTTTTTTTCCGCTCCCCACCCCCTTTTTCTAAGGCACTAAGCTGCTAATAGCCTTTTAGCAGCTAATCCGCTAATCCCTTAAACCTTTAATAGCCGCTAATAGCCGCTAAACCGCTAATAGCGCTAATCCGCTAATGGGTTTGCTTCGCAAGACGACAAAACCGCTAGACGAAGAGACTCACGGAACGGATTCTTTTTGTCTTGCGAGGCACCACTGTATAATGCAGCTTCCTAAGTTCCTGTGTCTTAAGGGAAGGGCTGTGTTAGAGCACTTCCTGGCATCTGCAAGAAGCGCCCAGGAAGACATCTTGCCGGAAACCCTGGAGAGCTGGTGCCAGTTTGCATAGACCGTATTGAGTTGACTCATTAGAAGGCAGCCTTCCATGTTCTGAGAAAACAAAACTAGACAGGCCTTTGGGCTGAACCAGCAGCTTTCTACTTACTTTGCTGTTGTGCTTCTCCATTCAGGACCGTTTTCTCATTTGCCCGTTTTTCATCCCACCCCACCCCCCGTTGCCAGATATTCTCCTCAGGTACTTTATGAGCCTTGCACCCAAGACGTTGTGACGTTCCTCGTTGTGATGCTGTGCAACCAGAACTACATCCGGAACCCCTACCTGGTGGCGAAGCTGGTGGAGGTGATGTTTATGACGAACCCGGCTGTCCAGCCACGGACACAGAAATTCTTTGAGATGATTGAGAACCATCCTCTCTCCACCAAGTTGCTTGTACCGTCGCTGATGAAGTTTTATACAGGTTAGCTGCTGCCTGATTCACAGTTTGGGTTCAACTTTAAACCCAGAGCGCCCTGCCCTGGGATGTGAAGTGGTGTTGATCGCCTTGGCTGATTATAGAATTGGGATCTCTATGTCTATACATACAGTTCAGTATCCCTGGGACCATTTCTCCTGGATTTGATGTTCTTTTTGGATGTTGGCAAGGGGTAGCTCTTGATCTTCTGGTCATTCTGGAGGCGACAGGGTGTGGTGGATTTATTGTCTGACTTACGGGTTTCCCTCCGTCCTCCCCAGATGTCGAACACACCGGAGCCACCAGCGAGTTCTATGACAAATTTACAATCCGCTACCACATCAGCACCATCTTCAAAAGCCTCTGGCAGAATATAGCTCACCATGGCACCTTCATGGAAGAGTTCAAGTGAGTTAGAGGGCTTTCAGCATGGCGGGGGCTGGGTCTTAAGGGTTTCTGGACTGGCCCTCATCTTTTGTGGTGAGACCATAGCTCAGTGGGTTAGAGATCACCTTCTTTGCATGGGGAAGGTCCCAGGTCCAATCCCCACCATCTCCAGTTTAAAAAGATCAGGTACCTGGTGATATAGAAGGCCTTTGCCTGAGATGTTAGGAGAGGTGCTGCCAGTCAATCTGTGCCTCCCTTCTCTCTCATTTCAGTCTGGTATTTGTGCCTCTCCCAGGGTAGAGCATTTTTAAAGAGCTGTGCAGGAAGGCAGTTCCCAAAGAGGAATTAATCTGACTTTGATGCACTGGATAAGAGCAGGGTAGCAGTTCAGGATTACAGATAAATAGTTGTATTAAAGGCATTTAGTCTTAATCTTGTGTGTTCCTTACAACAGTCTTGTGGGGTAGGTTCCATTTCCATTTTGTGGGCGGGGAAACTGGTGCACAGCAGTAACAGATGGCTGAGCAGGGATTTGAACCTCTGCCAGATCCAAGTAACAGCACTGGGGTTGCAGCTCAGTCGTTCTGCTATATTGGAACCAAGGAATCCCATCTCCATTAGAACTCTCTGCTTCTGTCTCTCTCCATCTCTCTCTCTCTCTCCTAGCTCTGGGAAGCAATTTGTTCGCTACATCAATATGCTGATCAATGACACAACGTTCTTGCTGGACGAGAGTTTGGAGTCCCTAAAACGCATCCATGAAGTGCAGGAGGAGATGAAAAACAAAGAGCATTGGGACTTGCTGCCCAGGGTGAGCAAATGTCTCCTTTTGGAGGTTCCTCTGCCATTTTCTGAGTTAGTATACCCCACCTTCTATGCAGTAAGTGCCCCAGTGTATCGCAAGAAGGGTTGGCACCTGCCTTCAACAACCTGGGCACTGAGCCAGTTTTAAGGTCCGGCTGCTTAAATATAAAGTCCTGCATAACTTTGGATAGGTTATCTGAAAAAGCATCTTCTCCTCCACTATCTCGTAAGGGCATTAAATATCAACAGATGGAACCCTGTTAATTTTTGTCATAGCCTGATTACTCCTGGAGGTGAGCTTTTTCATTGGTGTTTTTCATATTGTGGAATGCCCTCCCTACTGAAATAACCCCCATCAGTACAGTGGTACCTTGCGTTACATACGCTTCAGGTTACATACGCTTCAGGTTACAGACTCCGCTAACCCAGAAATATTACCTCGGGTTAAGAACTTTGCTTCAGGATGAGAACAGAAATCGTGCTCTGCGGCGTGGCAGCAGCGGGAGGCCTCATTAGCTAAAGTGGTGCTTCAGGTTAAGAACAGTTTCAGGTTAAGTACGGACCTCCGGAACGAATTAAGTACTTAAGCCAAGGTACCACTGTATTGGTGTTTCACTGGCTCTTGAAGGTGCACCTTCTTAGGCAAGCATGCCCCTGAACTTAATGTTTGGTTTTTAAAAAACTTAAACTTTTAATGGTTCTGTTTTTTAACTGACTTGTTCCATTGGATTTTAAAGTTGTGGATGTTTTTAACACTTCGAATTGTTAATTTGTGTCTTGTTTGGATTTTGCTATTGATTTTATATTTGTACACTGCTTAGAAGCCATCCTTGGCAAGTAAGCAGTATATAAAATAATTAATAGCAACTTAATGTTGGTTGCATCTGGTGCTTTGTGATATTGGGGGTGGGAGCAGTGAGATGAAGCAAGGGTGTCTTGCTGCTGGAAGATGTGGCTGGAAATTTGATAACATATACCAGCTGCTTGTTTTATTTGATGCTGAGGCAGAGGCAGTTTGATTTGCAGTGCCTTTTCTTCTAGGACCAGCAACAAGCACGGCAGTCTCAGCTGGCGCAGGATGAGAGGGTGTCACGCTCTTACCTGGCCCTGGCGACAGAAACAGTCGATATGTTCCACATCCTCACCAAACAAGTTCAGAAGCCTTTCCTCAGACCTGTGAGTATAAGCTTGAGGTTTGTGATGAGGCGCTTTAAATTATAAAATAGGTGGCAACTTGATTTGCAGGTTTTACTTACATTACTGGCTCTGCGGTTCATTCGTAGCCCAGCCAGCTTGAGTTCTTCAAAGTCGGTGTTATTGTGGATGCAGCCATAAGCCTCACCTGTGATTTAAAAGTTCTCATCGTTGAGACTCTCACCTTTTGGGAAGTAAACCTTGATCCCTGGCTCAATGTTGCCTCCAAACCACAATAATAAACCAAGGCTTGTTCTTCACAGTTTCTTGGAGCAAAAGAAACCAACATGAGGGGTTTTGTACTACAGTTCCTATCATCCCTGACTATTGGTCATGCCAACTGGGGCTGATGGGAGTTGTAGTCCAAAAATTCTGGAGGGCACCACATTGGCTACCCTTGGGTTAGTGGCCTCTCGGGTGTCCACATGGTGCTAGAAGCCTTTGCCATCAAGCCAGGGGCAGCCTGAAAAGTACTAGGTAGGTGCCTGCAAGGGGGCAAGCAGCCATGGGGACAGGAGTGGCCACCTGGTGTACAATCCAAAAGTGCCTCTTGTACAAGGAGCAGTGATTGAGTAGATGAGATGAGGATCCAGATTCCTAACTGCTGAAGGGAGTTGGCAACCTTCTGCCACACTACAAGGGTGTGACCAAGAAAAACAGAATCCAGGAAGCAGCCTTGGTTCCCATTGGGAAAAAGGAAACAGGTTTTGATGCAGGAAATGGTGGGGATGGACAAAGCTACATTGGGGAAATTAGCACAGTTGCAGAACATGGGACAAGCCTGTTGGATCAGGCCATTGGCCCATCTAGTCCAGCATCCTGTTCTCACAGTGGCCAACAAAATGCCTGTGGATGCGTTGTTATTATTATTAAGCATCCGGCATTTATGGGGATTCAAGAATTCCTCTCCAATGATAATACTTTCTGCTGTGGCATTTCCAGGAGCTTGGGCCGCGATTGGCTGCAATGCTGAACTTCAACCTTCAGCAGCTGTGCGGCCCCAAGTGCCGCGACCTGAAAGTCGAGAACCCCGAGAAGTATGGCTTTGAACCAAAGAAGCTTTTGGACCAACTGACGGACATCTACCTGCAGCTAGACTGCGCTCGCTTTGCAAAAGCAATAGCTGATGACCAGGTGAGTGGGGGAGTCCAGGAAAGAAAGGTGTTCAGAGGGTTAGGGTTAGGGAAGAAATTAGTAGTTAGGGATGGGGAAGCTGTGGCCCTCCAGATGTTATTGGATGACAACTCCCATCAACCCTGACCATTAACTAGCTGGAGCTGATGGGAGCTGGACTCTCAACAAAAGCTGAAAGGGCCCCAGGTTTCCCAGGGCTTTGCCATCTCCATAGCAGTTGGATATTGGCCCATTTTGTTTTGTTTTTTCCAATTTGGGATGGCCATTGCTTAACCTCTCATGTGTGCATGCATATTTGAGTAAGGATACATGAATACCTTGGCAAAGATTTTTAGGCGTTTCCCTAATAGGCTTGCCTTTTAGGGGAAACTTTGGTAATTTAAACAGCTGTATTGCATATTCAAAGGGCGAGAATCTTGGGCAAAAAGGTGAATGCTCTGCTAGTCCTCAGTTATTTTGTGACAGTTGGATTCCACACCCCCCCCCCCAAAAAAAATGTGTTTTGAAGAAAATTACTCCACTCTGAAGTTGAGATTCTCCCAAAGCATTTGCTGAATTCTTCTTTCGATTTGTAAAATTCCATGCAATTTATGAAGCCCAGAAGAGTGTGCTGGGCACTGTGCCATATAGGCATAGAGTTTTTTCCCCTGCTGGGTTGGTGTCGAGGAAGGAGTGGGCACATCGTGTGTTGATCACTGCACTGCAGATAAATCTGTATCAGATGTCTGAAGCAGCTTGATGTGGTGGAGCTGATTTGAAAGAAAGTCCCCGAGAAAGAACAAACCGATGTTGCTAAGTCATGCCGCCACAGGTTGACTTCTTTAATGCTCTGCTTGTTCAGAGCAAGCTGTGCAACCCTGTCTGAAGGCACCTACCTGATGGGGAAAGTCTGATTTCCATCCCTAGTAACTGAAAAGTGTGTGTGTGTCTGTGTGTGTGTGCCCTTTCTTTCTCCAGAACTGAGTTTCCTTGCACGTGGCTTTGTTGCTTGATATTTTGGCTACAACAGTCTCTCAGCTGCTTTCCCCTCCCCACTCCCGCTGGCTGATTTGATATTTATCTGGCAACCATACTGCCTTGGAATCGGAGCGCTGCCCATCCTGCAGTGATACTGCATCGCACTGGCAAGCTCCCAGCAGGTGCCGGCTCTTGCTTGCTGTGACTCCTTACTGCAGGCTTTTTGGAGTTGACATGGCGAGGAGGGAGGGAGAAGACTTTCTGATTACATGCCAGCAGAGTCTGCCACTTGATCGCTGGACATGGAAGTGCACACAACCTATCTATTGCAGGAGCAGATAGCCTTTCTCACGCTTTGGACCGTGTGTTAATTTTAGGAATGGCGGGATTGCCATCTGTGTCAGACCAAACAGTCTGTTTTAGCTGCACATCCCGTCTCCCCACATTGTGTAAACAGGTGCCTCAAGAAAGCTTCATAGCAGAGATTTCCATTTCCATTAATTACCTGGTATCTAGTACTAAAAGTATGTCGAGAGAGGGGCGGACGGAGAGGAGAACAAGACAGCGTTGTGTGTGCTGTGATTCCACTGAAGTGCAAAGCAAGCAAAGAACTTGTTTCTGAGTATGGAATGGAGATTCCTCAGGATCTCAACTTTCATTTAAAAAGAGACACCACATTTCTAGTCCTTATCCCTGTAAATAATATTTGAAAGAGTGGGTGGTGGCTGAATTAAAAAAATTCCAGGGGTTGAAGGAAGCGGCTTCAGTGCACTTTGCCTTTCCCATAATACACTAAACCAGAATGAACAGCCCGGAATGGCAGAATAAGCTTTGCAAAGTAATTTTATTCCATTTTGCACATGTTCCCCGTGTCACTAACGGTCAGCTGGGAGGTGGTGAAAAGCTGAAGGGAAAGGACTTAACTCTTGGCTATCTCCCCCTGACTTTCTGTGCCCTATTCCTGCAGCAGTGCTTTAAACACAGAACAGCCAACTGCTTAGAAACATAGATGAGCTGCCTTATACTGAACCAAACCATTGGTTCTTTAAGTTCAGTATTGGCTCCCTTGACTCCTGGGGCCTTCTGCATACAAGCAGATGGTCCTTCCCCTAAAACAGCAGTATGGTGTTAGTCTTCAAGCAGCTGTATACAGAGTCAGCCCATTTGGTCCATCTAGCTCGGCCTTGCATCTACATAGACTGGCAACAGCTCTCTAAGGTTTCCAGCTAAGGGCCTATCTAAGGGTACTGGGGATTGAGCCTGGGACCTTCTGCTTGCTCACCAAGCACTCTGCCGCTGAGCTTATGGCTTTGTCAGGTCTTGGTAGCGCATGCAATCATTGTGGTGCTTTCTGTCTTTGCAGAGGTCCTACAGCAAGGAGCTATTTGAGGAGGTCATTTCAAAGATGAGGAAAGCTGGAATCAAGTCGACAATAGCAATAGAAAAATTCAAGCTGCTAGCCGAAAAGGTGGAAGAAATCGTTGCCAAGAATGCCCGAGCAGAAATTGACTACAGTGATGCTCCTGACGAGTTTAGAGGCAAGTAGATTTTTGTGGAGATACTGCAGCTTCACCCAGGAATCATCAGCTAAAATCATGGGGCTAAAATCGAAAGAGGGGTTAACATTTTCGGATTGTATCCAATGCTACTTCTGTTTAGAGTAGACCCATTGAAGGTAGTGGCCATGACTAACTTTGGTTAATTTCAATGAGTCTCCTCTGAATGTGACTTAATTGGATGCAACCCTTAAGAAATAAATAAATTTTATGTTAAACTTGTGCAGAAGAGCAAGCTGGTTTAGCTTTTTCCAGATGCTTTTTTCTTTTTCTTCCTTTTTAGAAAATTGTATAGATGCACTCAAGGTGCAACAATGATACCTCTGTCAGTGTGAGGTTCTTAAGAAAAACATCTCTCTAGCCTTCAGTTCTCTGGGAATGTTTGCAAGTGAGTCTGAAGTTTTGATGATCTTAAACCTTTCCTTCCAGATCCACTCATGGATACATTGATGAGCGACCCTGTCAGGTTGCCATCTGGGACCATCATGGATAGATCTATCATCCTCCGGCACCTTTTGAATTCCTCCACAGATCCATTCAATCGGCAAACACTAACGGAAAACATGCTGGAACCAGGTAGAGAAAGTTGTGTTGTATCCTAAGCAAAACAGAGTAAGGGAGCTGATAGCTGGTCTTTTTTTTTCTTCAGACTAATACTTTTATACAACAAATAAGCAAAAAAACCAACAACCTTCTCTTGGAAATTGGCCTGTAGTAGAGCAATCTGACACCCCAAAATCTTTTGTCAAGATGTTCACTTATATTTATTTATATTCTAAGCTTTCAACAATTAAAAATCCAGAGTTACAAAAACAAAACCATCACACACAAAACGACCCCAAATGGAACAAATTCAGCAGAAGGTTGTCTGCTTTTTAAGCAGGGAGGGATCCCTCTGCGAAACTCTGCAATCTCTACAGATGGAAGCTCTGATAGCTGAAAAATATTGTCCATGGCAACCATGAAATTGTAGTCTGGCAACATCTGAAGGATCACCCTTGCTCTATGCTTCTGCTGTTGTCTTGAGGGACTGAATTTCCTCATCTGCTGATATGTCACCTGCATAAGAATGTTGCTTGGGCCATATAGTGCAGTATGGCCAACTCAGCCTGTTATGGCTGGTAGTCATTGATGCACCTCTGCTCTTCCATTAATGTTCCCAGCCCTCCCCTTAAAGTCTGCACTGGCTTCCTATGTACTCCCGGGCCAGGTTCAAGTTTCTTGTGCTACTGTATAAAGTCCCCAAATTACTTAGGCCCAGGGTACTTCTTGCCCTGTACAAGTCAATCACTGAGTTCACCTTTGGGGGAGAGCACTATTTGTGGTCCTCCATGGACCAAAAGCACAACTCGCACCAACAAGAAATCATGCCTTCAGTGTTGAGGAGCCGTTTTTGTGGAACTCGCTCCCACTAGAAGTCAGACAGGCACTGTCCCATTTCATTTTAGGAGGACTTTGCACACGGATGTTCGTTGTTCCGTGTGCTCTGAGTGGACACGAGAAGCTGCCTTATACTGAGTGAGACCATGAAGCTCAGCATTGTTTCTGCACTGACTGGCAGTGGCTTTCCAAGGTTTCGGGCAGGGAATGTTCCCAGCCCAACCTGGAGATTAGACCCGGGACCTTCTGCACACAAAGCAGATTCTCAACCACTGAGCTTTGTTACGGTGAGGTATTTTGCGTTTAACTTTCCTTCCCCCTCTTTACTCCCCCTACTCAGTGCCAGAGCTCAAAGAGCAAATCCAAGCCTGGATGAGAGACAAACAGAACACTGACCATTGAGGACCCTCCTCCTGCCTGGCAGCACACATGCCAAGGTCAACTGTGAAGAGCAGGACGAAGGGGATTGAGGCGTGGGGGATGTGCTGATTCTTTTGGAAGTGGAAGCTGGCTGGGCTGGAGCTCACACAGTGCCTGTTGCTGCTGCTGCTGCTGCTGCTGCTGCTGCTGCTCCTCCTGCTGCAAAACGACATAAAAGCATGTGGATGAAGAGAAGGAACAACAAAAAATTTAAAAAGCAGCTTAATTCTTGTACATATATTTAAGTGATCAAACACGCCGGTCGATAACGTTGTGGGGGATAAGTTTAGGAAGCTGGCTCTTGTTATGAGGCAAAAATCCTCTGACATCTCATAATTGGGGTTTATACAGCTTGAATTCCTTTTTTTAAAATAAAAAAAAAAAACCTGGAAGACATGTGGATCAGGGAAGCAAAACCCTCAACATGTTGTGTTGTTTTTGTTTTAAAAATATTGCCAGGTCTCCGTTAATTTGATTGTGGTTGAAACCTTGAACATTTTGCTGCTAAAGTGACCCCCATCACACATACACACTTTCTTTTCTTCCCTGTTAACTTTTCCTACACTACCCTCTCCGGTTTTTTTTCTGTAATGTGAAGCAAATGTTCCCTGTATATTAAAAAAAAAAAAATCCTTCTCTAGCCCCAAGAGAACATAATCTTGAAAAGATAAGTGTGCCTGCAACAAGTGTTAATCTTGGGGAGGGAATCATATTTTTCTATTACACATATTCATTTATTTTTATTTGGTCAGCCATACATGAGAAGAGTAATCCACAATGGCAGATTTCCTTTTCTCTCCCCTGCTGCCCCTGCCTTTTCTTTTCTTTTCTTTTTGCACATTGGATTTTTGTCTTTTGGGAGACGCTTAAACGCTTTAGGGTTTTTTTGTTGTTGTTTTTAAAGCCAGAGATCTAATAAGCTAAATGATGATGATTCTGAGTCTTTTAAGAGCTTGTCTCCCAAGCGGGGCAGATCATTTTAAGTCTCAGCACCTACCAGTGAAGGCAGGAATATCCATTTTTATGTTGCGTCCCAGTTTTGTATCCATGGCTTGGCCTTACCAAAGCAAAAAAAAAAAAAAAGGGTGCAGAAAAAAATGTAGACTTGCTTTTTTTTTTTAAGAAAAACACAGAAACTATATAAAAAAGACGAAACATTTTTGTATGACTGCCCCCTGCTTAAAGATACTTGAATTTCCTTTTTAAAAAGGATTTGAAACCACAGTGTTTAAAAAAAAAAAAGCCTGAAAAGAAATGTTTTCTTTTTTCTTTTTCTTTCTTTTTCTTTTTGCTGACAGTGTCCTCTGTTCAGTTCCTGATTCTTGAACTACAATAAATGGTGATACACATTCACAATAACCCTTCAGTGTGTATGTCTCCTTCACATATGTTGTGTGCATGCTGCAGGTGGGTGGTTGTGTGGGCTGCTGAATCAGAGTTGGAAATGTGCTTGTTTGACTTTAGTACAGTCGTACCTTGGAAGTCGAACGGAATCCGTCCCAGAAGTCCATTCGACATCCAAAACGTTCGGAAACTGAGGTGCAGCTTCTGATTGGCTGCAGGAAGCTCCGGAAGCCCCATAGGACATTCGCCTTCCAAAAATAGTTCTCAAACCAGAATAGTCGCTTCTGGGTTTGCGGCATTCGGGAGCCAAAACGTTTGAGAACTAAACTGTCTGAAAACCAAGGTATGACTATATAATATTTCATATTTATTTATTACTTGCCCTTCATTCTAAGGTCCCAGGGTGGATTCTGACACTAAAACACTGTATTTCAAACAGCTTATTATTTACAGTCACAAAAATAAGGTGGGTCCTAAAAAAACAGGCCGCTCACATATCAAAAGCCAGGGTAAAGAAGGTGTGTGTTCAGCATTTTCTGGAAGCTGTCTAATGATGGTGCCAGACACACCTCTGTGTGGATACAGCCATCTTTTGATTTGCAAATCAAATCAAATCAAGATTTGCAAATCAAATCAAGATTTGCAAATCAAATCAAGATTTGCAAATCAAATCAAGATTTGCAAATCAAATCAAATCAAGATATACTATCTTCCATAGTATATCACTTTCAAATTTTAAAAAATGAAGCAGTTTGTAAGTTCTTCTAATAATAAACCTGTGACTTGAAGGTCTGACATCGTCTGCTCCCTATTTATAAATTGAAAAATCAAATACCACACTTACTTAAAATTATTCCCCTCATTAGCCATTCTGCTGGTATTGGTTTATTTTTAAAAAATCATTACCTGTTTATTCACCACTAGTAGACCCAAAGCAGGATACAATGTCAATGGGACACGGGTTGTGCTGTGGTCTAAACCACTGAACCTCTTGGGCTTGCTGATCAAAAGGTCAGCAGTTTGAATCCACACAATGGGGTGAGCTCTTGTTGCTCTGTCCCAGCTTCTAGCAGTTTGAAAGCATGCCAGTGCAAGTAGATAAATAGGTACCATTGCAGCGGGAAGGTAAACACTGTTTCCGTGCACTCTGGCTTCTGTCACAGTGTCCCATTGCGCCAGAAGTGGTTTAGTCCTACTGGCCACATGACCTGGAAAGCTGTCTGTGGACAAATGCTGGCTCCCTCGGCCTGAAAGCGAGATGAGTGCCGCAACCTCATAGTTGTCTTTGACTGGACTTAACTGTCCGGAGGTCCTTTACCTTTACAATGTCAAATCACAATGGAATGCATTTAATAGATTAGATTGATAAAACACATCAGCCTAAACAGAATCAGCATATCCCTTTCATATTGAGGTGACCAACCTATGTTCCATTCTAACTTAATGGGTTCAGGGCAAGCAAGCAGCCAGTGTAAATTACTCTGCACAAAACAAACATCATTTTAAAATCAGAAATGCATGATGCACATCCAATATGAAATGTCACCACAATGAGGAAAATCCTAAGAGATGGGATTTCTTAGTTACTGAACCTGTGCTCTGGAATTTGCTTGCCCCTCTCTTAGGATCCCATCTCTTGGGATGGAGAGATGTGTTTGGGTGTAAAAATATGTGGCTTCTACATGGATTGAATGCAGCTTACTGAACAGAGGTCAGAGTCCTGTCGCCTGCTGCTGAACCCACACTTGATTCTGGCCACAATCACCACTAGTATGTGGCTCCTAGAAGCTTCTCCACAAGTGAATGTGGCCCTCAGGCTTTTAAAGAAGGTTCCCCACCCTGATCTTGAGAGCCCAACTTTGTTTTGAAATCTCAGCAACTCTGCGAGAAATACATTTTTGAAACCCCAATCTCCCCCAACCACTTAAAAGGCAAATTAATCACAGCTGTCCCAAGCTAAGCTGAGTGTTTAGCAAAAAGGATCTGTTCCCTGGATAGAGTTCTGGGACAGACAGCAGCCACAAATCAATAGGCAGGCTAAAATAGAAACCAAGACACCATACATTTTTAAAGGGGTGAAGCCATAGCTTTAGATTATACAGCAGAGTTCCTGAACAAAGCCTGCTTTAATATTCATATGAAGAAAAGAGTTATGAGCATGGCAGAGAGTAAAATGCCAGCTTGCTGGATCTGAGGAACAGTCCTTTAAATGGGCAGTAACTCCCTTCTCTTCTGTAGGGGCAAGTGCTTACAAAATATGGGTAACAAGTTTCTTCAATCATTGGAAACTCCTGGTGCGTCACATGTATTATGTCAAATGTTTTAACGTGGTATTTCTCAAACAGGACTCACCAGTGGGCCTTGACCCACTTTCAGAGGAAATAACAATAAAAACAATACAATAACCCCACCCATCTGGCTGGGTTGCCAAAGTTGGAACAAAGTGAAATGAAGGGTCATTATTACCATTATCAATTTAATGAAATTGTTATTATCATTCATAATAAACAAGCATGACAGAAAGAAAGGAGTAAGAGGGATGAACTGGGGGTGGGTGGAGATAAGGTACAAGTTGAATATGAAAGAAGAATGGGAGAAGAAATTGCAGAAGATAGGTATATGTATTTTAGGAGTCCTGTGGGGTGGGTGGTGAGGGGAAAATAAAAAGTTGTCTCCATTTAGAGCCTCTAAATTAGCAAACTTGCCTAAACTCGGGAGGCTTATACTGACCTTAAATAAAGCTGAGCTGTGGAGCTACTTGCCACAACGAAAATGCCATGGTGAAGGAATTTCCAGATATAGGTTAGATACCGCTAGAAAGCAATGTCAGGAATGGCCAGCTGATTTTGGCCAACTCTGCTTCCATCTGCCACCATTTCTGTCCTCTCAAGTGGGCCCTGGTGTTAGAAAGTCTGATAACCCCTAGTCTAATGCTTTTAATCCCAATAATTTAGAGGCAGGCAGAAACACCAGAAAAACTAATAGAAAAAAAAAAAGATACAAAACACTAGGTACTAAAAAAATGAAATTACTGTATCCTTGCTTAACACTCAGCTATCAAATGCTAGACGTTGTTGAGTGGGGTTGATCTCTCTCTTGGTTACATACTTTTGTTTCCCTGCTTCCAGCTACTATATAGTTATAACACCTGACATGTCATGTTCCACGAGATAAAGAGAGTTGCCTCCAGGATACATCTGATTGTTAGTGGGACAAGGATTTCAAGATGAGTCTAATTGTAAGAGGCAGGAGGGCAGCTAAGATGAACTAGCAAGCAGTCTACTCTCTCCCATGACCCCACATGCCTCAAAAAGCATGTGATTTGCTACAGAGATGAACAAACAGGGCCCACAGGAGTACTAAATCAAAACAGATGGCCCCCTATTTGCTTACCAAGGCTGCATACACACCATACATTTAAGGCACATCACTCTCTCCCAAACACTGTAATCCTGGGAACTGTGGTTACCCCTTAAACTACAGTTCCCATGTTTATGATTATTATTTGGTAGGCAGCCATGTGTTTTAAATTTACAGTGCGTATGTAGCCCTAGAGGCAAGAAGCATGTAGCAGAAACTGGGTTGTCTCCAGTGTTAATCCTATATAGAGTAGATCCACTGAAATCAATTGATATTATTAAGGGCCCATCCATACTTGCAAAGAAGTCCTGTACCTGGAAAGTGTTGGTGCAGGGGGGGGGGGAATAGGTATAAAACAATAATTCACTGGATGTCAGGATCCAGGTTTGGAGCAAGTACTCATTGGTGACAGAACCCCAGCAGATATTTAAAATCACAAAAGATGCAGCAAAGTAAAGTGCATAAATATAGGCTGTTAGACCTTGTGAGTTCCAAAACTCTCCAGCATAGGAAAAGACCACACATTTAGTAAATAAAATAATGGTTTACTTACAAACTCACCAAAGGTTATGTTTGTGTGCTTTTCCATACATCAGTCAGAATGGTTGCACAGGCAGTAAAACTTAGTTTAGTTGCAAAGTGGTGAAAGTTCCTAAATTATTGGTATAGGAACTCAACAGTGGTTTGTGAGAGCCATGTGGTCTGAGCTTGGAGCAACCAACTCAGACCTCCTCACATGTTGAGCTCAGGTAGGCTGGAGGAGAACGAAAGCTTTATTACCTAATCCCTTCCAAGGTGACCTAAACTTGGCAAGACAGCTTACTCTATGGTCTTAACCCCTTTATGCATTGATAGACTTAAGCATTATTGATTATATGAGGCTGGTTATCCCACAGAAAGCATGGGTCCAAGCAGTTTTCCACTTGTTCCATGCTTTCTAGAGACAGGAGGTCTGAGTGGTTTTCTGTTTGCCCTGCTGCTTCCCCTGGGAAACTGCACTCTTTACCGCTGAATCAGAGCAAATGTCAATCAACGGAAAACCCAGCTGATGTTTGCTTTGATTCAGTGTATTTTTCATCTTTGTTGGAAGCCGCCCAGAGTGGCTGGGGAAACCCAGCCAGATGGGCGGGGTACAAATAATAAATTATTATTATTATTATTATTATTATTATTATTATTATTATTATTAAAGATCAAGCTTCTCTGGAGGAAAGCAGAGGGGCAAGCAGAAATGTGGGCAAGCCCTAATTCAGATTAATTTCAATGGGTCTGTTCTGAGTAGGACTTAGTTGGAGACAACCCATATTAAGCTGTCATATGTCATGACAAGAGAAATCAAAATAATGGGGGAAATTTGGAGGGTACACAAAACTATTTTATTGGTACATATTTTTAAATATTAAAGGACACTTACAAAAATACCACTCTGTTCTGTGGCGTGCTTGAAACCTGAAGTATATTTTGATATGCAGTGAGCCAATAAAATATTTATTTTACCTATGCCCTTCAGATTTTATCTTCTTCCCATTTCATTTTCCCCCTCTCTCAGGTCATTGGTTCATTCAGCCCTGGGATGGAAAATGTATGGCCCTCCAGATGTTACTGGACTTCAACTCCCATCATCTCAGAGCTTTAGCCCCACTGGTTGGAACTGATGGAAGCTGGAATCTAACAACATCTGGAGAGGCGCAGGCGCCCCGTTTCTCCTGCATCTTAGGAAAAGACCATCGCTGCCTATCTGATGCTGTCTTACCCTTTTAACTCAAGGATGAGGAACCCCTTTCAACTGGAGGGCCAGGTTCAACTGTAGTCAGCCCTCCGTGCGCCACATTTGACTGCTGGACGGAACCAACTACCTGCCAATAGCTCAGGTAGATTCAACCCCAACTAAAAGCGGTGCAGCTTGCATTCAACATCCCCTTGAACGATGCCAACCAGGAGTCACATTTCAGAGGGATCAGTGTGAAGAAGAAGAAGAGTTTGGATTTGATATCCCGCCTTTCACTCCCTTTAAGGAGTCTCAAAGCGGCTAACATTCTCCTTTCCCTTCCTCCCCCACAACAAGCACTCTGTGAGGTGAGTGGGGCTGAGAGATTGTGACTGGCCCAAGGTCACCCAGCAGCTGCATGTGGAGGAGCTGAGACGCGAACCCAGTTACCCAGATTACGTGACTACCGCTCTTAACCACTACATCACACTGGCTCTCAGTGTGTGCTCCCAATTCTTCCCTCTCAAGCACGGTTTGCATTTGGTACCATTTAAATTGTTTGGCAGGCATTAGATCCGCTTGGGGGGATCTGATCAGGATCCAATGTTTAAACCTGGCACCCAATGCAAACTTCACTTGGAATGGAACAACAAATGGGATCAAGCATAGACAAAACAGGTCAAATTAAGCCTGCTTAGGTCCACAGGCCAGAAGTTCTTAACTAATCCTCATCTTAACCTAGGACATTCAGCATGCAATGGTTGTTTCCCTCCAAAATCACCTGAGTACCTTCATCCATTTATTTAAATTTTCTGCATAGTGGAGATGGGGAGAGGATTGACTTCCTTTCCATTACTCACATCCCCAGCACCTTATGGAGGACTATTAATACCATGAGTGGTGCGACGCATGGGCATAGCCAGAGAGGGGCAGGGGGTGCAGCTCCCCCCATCAAGTAAATAAAAAAACAAACTCAACTGACTAGTTGTGTCACAGATAGCTCAGTTCTGTTCCCCACCCCCCACAAAAATCCTGGCTATGCCCATGTTGTTATGAGGGGGGAAATGGGGGGCACAGAAAGGGCTAAGTATGTGTTAATGACAGTTCAGTGGTGATCAACCTCCTTGTTTTGGGGAGCCACTTGCCCCCCTTTTGGCACTGCCTTATGTAGATCACTCCACTAGCCACAGCCATGCCCTCTCCATGCTCTTCCCTTCCTAATTTACATTTTGTTATCAGCCCCTTTATAATATTTATTGCATCCTCATCATTTGCTTCTGCTTATCTGAAAGCCAGTTGGGCCAGTCACTCTCTCAGCCTAACCAACCTTACAGAGTGGTCCTGAGGATGAAATGGGTGTGATCATCCTGAACCAACAAAAATGTGTGGTAAACATTTTTTTAAAGTCCTAATTTAATCTTCCCCCTCCATTTGACTCAGTTATTGGAATTTTAAATCCTCCCTTACAACTTCCTTCCAGTTAAAAGCTGTAAGGTTTTTTTAAATAGGTATGCTTGAAGGGGCATTATAGGAAAGAAGGGTGATATTTATTTTTTAGACCTCTTGCAACCTCTGCTTTAGTTTTTCTTCCCAATCTTCGTTTCCCAAGGTTGCTTCACACATTTACACTGTACAAAACTTGACATTGGTTCCAAGTGTACTAGTGAGGGCAGGAGCCACAGGAAACTCGAGTGTACTGTACAGCCCCTCTCTGACAGCAAGCACGGTTCCTGCATTCACACGTTCATTTTTACACGTGTGTGTGGAGGGGTAACTTGTGAACTGGTAGTGCTCCTTCCGCCCTTCCTCTGAGCCCCTCTCAGCCTTTATCTTCCTAAAACGTCAGAATCCCTTTGATAAAACTCGGCTTCCCCAGTAGATTCGTGACTTAAAGCTCTCTCTTCTATGTCTCTCTCAATAAAAAGCACAATCTTCCACCGAATTTCCCCTCCACTGAGGTAAAGAAAAATAAAAAAGGACAAGCATCTACTGTATGAGTGAACTCCATCGCCTCCCTTTTTATAGCTCCCTGCGGAAGGTTCCGTCATCGGCTTACTTTCTCCCTCCGCAAGAGGGAGCACCCGCGTATTCCTACGCAGCCGCCGAAAGGACTCCTGAGGAGCATTCTTAGGACGGAGCTCTGAGACAGATAGAGAAATAATTCCTTTTTCGAACGCTAATTGGCTGCCTCCGCCGCGGCCGTCCCACCTTCGCGATGCCTTTCCTTAATTGGATTGGCCGAGAGGCACCCCGAGATTGGCAGGTGAATCCTTTCCACAGACCCCTCCCACCTCAGCTTGAGGACAGACAGCTCAAGCCGCCTATCGGCTTCCGCATTCGACCGGCGAGCCGACGTCTCCCCGCGTCTGATTGGAGGGCGTCGAGCGGGTACGGGGGCGGAGCCTTCCCCTCTGGGTGGAGGGAATCGATTCCAGCCCCTTCTCTCGCCAGTGTAGCCGCGACGGTCCTGCCAGGCGGTTCGGTCCGCCTTGTTATCCTCGCCCTTTTATCTCTCCCCGCCCCGCCGCTCCTCTCTGTGATGCCGCTCTTCCCCGGTCTGGGGGCTCCGTGATGGGGCTGGGCGGCCTCTGTCCCGCTGGCTTCGTCGCCGCTCGTTGTCCCCCGCCAGGCTGCTGATTTGACGGCGGCGCCGGTGTCGCCTCCGCCCTTGACTGCACTGAGGTAAAAGGGGTGGGGGTGACGGGCGGTTGTTGGTCACGTGAGAGGGTGGGGGGAAGGGAGGGAAAAGAGCTGGTGGGGGGAGGGGCCCATCCTTGAATCCTCCCTTCCCCCCCCCTTTCCTTTTCATCCATATGGTCTCAATCCCCACCCCGGCTTCCCCCTCCCCACCCCGCCCTGTCCCCAAATTCTCCATTGGGGCTGTGGCTCCGCGGTCGGGGCATCTGCCTCAGAAAGGGCCAAAGCCCTTGGCAGCATCTCCAGGTAGGGCTGGCTTGTCTTTCAACACTCTCCCCGGGAGAGTTGCTGCCAGTCGGAGCGGGCAATACTGAGCTGCTGGGCCAAATGGCCTGACTCAGAAGTATAAAGCAGCTTCCTATGTAGGCGGCCACCCCCCCAAAAAGAAGCCACCCAGGAAGGGATAATGTAGGTGGACCTGCATGTGTGGGAAGGGGCTTGCCATTTCTCCCCCCCACCCCAAATTATCCTCTGTCTCTCCCCCTCATCCTTGCCCTGTCTTTCCTCCAACTGTTTTAAGGCCGCCCCCCCAATTGAAGGGATCAGATGGATGGAGGGATGGGGTACACAAAGGTGGATATGGTTGATCCCTGGGTTGGTCAGGTGATGACACCCCACTCCTTCCATATTAATCTATATTGGGGGGGGGTTCTCCCCAGCAAACATATGACCCCAAGTGACATCCAAGAGGATGGTGGCCATAGTGTGATTAGTATTAGTAGTGAAATGATAATAGTTGTTAATAATAATGAATGATCATGGTTTTCATACTGCCTTTCATATTGCCACTTGCAAACATCAGAGGCATAATAAAATATGCAAACATCAGAGGCAAATCTGCAAACATCAGAGGCATAATAAAATATAATCATCTCAATATAAGATGTAGTAATAACAAATTAATATTAAGTATAATCATGTATTTGGCTTTTAACCCATCTTTTTCCTCCCCCCCCCCCCCCGAGTGTTAGGGTCTGGAATACATACATATGTTACAAATGACCTTCCATTTATGCCTCTTTTAAGTAGGTGTTAGCTCCACTGTTGGCTTACACTCCAGTAATTGCAAGAGGAGGCCGTTCTTTAACCTTTAAATTCAAAATACCTGTGCTCCAAAGACATTGTTGGATCCTAGCTGGCTGAGGCATTTAGGGGGTGGGAATCTCTATGGGATGTGTCATTGGGAGAATGGGGGCAGAGGTGTGTGTATGATAATAGCACATAATTTATGCATGTAGCTGTGTATATATACAGGGTATGGATTAAGTATGCCTAAGTGTATCACTGACTCACAAGATTGTGTGCTGAACTGCAGGATACAGACATAGCTAGAAACTAAAAACCTCTTTAAATTCCTAGCAGTTAGAAGACTGTGATTTTCCAGCCCTGATATATCTGTGCAGCTAAACAAATAAACATGTCTCTTGTATACTGTATATTTATTGTAATCAGCAATTTCCTTGCACTCTTCTCCCTCTCCTTTGAGCAGACTAGGAACAACCCCGTCATCCTATTGACTTCTTTTCCTTTGCCAGTTCCAGTTTTTCTCCCTGCCCCCCCCCAGTCAATTCCAAATGGAATCCCCCCTTCTTATTACTAATTCCAAGTTCCTCCTAGAGGCATTTTTATATTGGGACCATACATAGTTTGAGATCTCTTGATTGCCTGGTCTCTAAATATTCACAGAGAATGCCTCTCAATCTGGCCAAATTTGAATCATCTTTCTTTTTTCTTTATTTATCTCCCTCTCTCCAATCCCCCCCTTCCCTAGTGACATCTAATTTAAGATCCCAACAACATAACCATCATAGGAAGTTGCTGTGATGGTGGTTGTCAGTGACACCCCTCAAAATAAATCATTTATACTTCATAGCTCCCTAGCTCCATCACAGATATATTTTGTGAATCTCTACAAATCTCAGTAACTATTTCCCTCAATAAAGAAATCCCTTTGAATCTCAGCCCCCTCCAGTTTCCCCACCGTGAATGCTCTGAGAGAACCCTCTCCTGAGTGGGACCCGTAGCCTCATATTTATTTTAAGAGAGCAGTTTTCAATGTTTGCATCCTTTTTTTGCTGAAGCTGTGTTGCAGCTTCATCTTTTAAGCAGGGCGGGGTTTGAAGCAGAATTCTCCTTCATTCTATATTAATTTCTGTCTCTACCCCAACCCCAATTTCCTACAGCAGTGAATTGTTTGGGAAATGCAGGAGCCTCGGTGTTTGTCTTTTCCCTACCTCTCCCCCCAGCTTTTCCTCTTCTCTGCCATAAACAGCTGCCGTTTTGTTTTGATGCGTTTCCCCACCCCCCTTTCCTCTGTATCCAGCACAGCACAATTACGGGGCAGCCATATTGGGATGATGATCCGACAGTCCTCTAGGAGCTTAATCAGGGATGGGGCAGAAGGTCAAAAAATACTATTTTGGAATCAATGGCTTTAGTGCAAATGCTCACCGGGTTTCATGGAGTTGTCTGCTAATTGTCATGGCCTGCTTGCATCTTCATAGTTGTGTCTGTACCTGCTCAAGTTGAATTTTTGAGGGTGGGGTTGTAGGACTCTGTGAGTTGCCTTTTTATATTGTACATCTCTCTCTGTGTATTATATTATGTAATATTTCTTACTGTGAAATTTGATGTTTCTCTGTATGGAGCAAAGATTTTAAAGCTTTTGCCCTAGTCCTTCCATCCTCCTTTTTCCTTTTGTCTCCATCTTACTGGCTGCACACAGTGACTGCTGTGAATTTTTATTTATTATAAAGTGCTAAGTGGATATTCAACTCTATAGAAATAGATGATGACGATGGAAGGTATTTAAGTGTCTCTGTCATACAGCTTCCATAGCTGTAGGAGTATGAAGGAAAAAATGTGGTTTTGTGACTGATGCCTAACTTGATAGCATTCAGATGCTTGGTACTGCTGCTTTCATTTAAATTTAAAACGGTTACCAGTCTGTATTAAGATGATAGACACCAGGCCTCTGCCTGTCTCTTTCCCTGTTACAGAACGTAAAATTTTACACATACTCTCTATGAGTATTCACACATACTCTCTCTGTCCTGGATGCTTCTAAGTTAACTTTGCATACATTAATCTCTGACCTGGTTTCAGTTGTCATCTTAGTCATGGTGAGATTTTTGTCGAAGGTGGTCAGATTTTAATTCAAAAGGTAACATGCATTGCCCTTAATAGTTTTAAAGGCCAGCTTTGGCTTCCCATTAATTTATCCGTCTGGTTTGTGGAGCTTTTATATGGTTGTGTGTACTGTGTGCTAAGGAAACCTAGAAAACACATGAAGCCAATCAAAAATATTTGCTTGGGTTTGTTTTAGATAATATTCCTGGAATTAATTCCACCCAATGATTTGGTATTTGTCTGGCAGGGACTAGGATGGAAGATGCAAGAGAAAAAGTGGAGGGCATGAAGATAGAGGTGTGGTACCCAGCAGGCCTGAGTAACCTTTTTGAGAGGTTTAGTCCTCCAGTAGAAGTGATGGCTAATTGTTTTGCTGAACTAGCTGTAAAGTTTTTGCTAACTCTGCTAGAAAAAGCTTTTGGACTCTTGCATTCCTGGCCAGCCAGGGGCCCTTGGGATTTTTGAAAGGTCGTTACATTTTGATCTGAGTATTAAGCCGAGAGGTGCAAAATAAGTCAAATGGTTTAAAATGCAGTCACCATTGAAATGGCCACAAACCTGGACACCTTTAAAAGGGGATCAAGCAGATCATGGAGAATAATAGCCAGTAGTCATGGTGATATTGCCTCCATTATTGGAGGTGGTATGCCTCTGAATGCCAGTTGCTGGGGTTCGCGATTGGGAAAGTACCTTTACACCAGTCAGTTTATTTGTAAAACTAGCCTAGTATTGGCTACATTGGCTGGTAGATGTGTCTCAGGTAGAAGGTCTTTCCTGTCACCTCCTCTTGACATCCTTTTAACTGGTAATTCCAGTGATTGCATCTGGGACCTTTTCACACAAAGCAGGTGCTCAACCTCTGAACTTTAGTTTGCCAGTTATCAGATGACTTTGATAGCTGCTTCCTTAGGCAAACAACTTTAACACCTTTTACAAGGTGTTGTGAGGCTGGAGGCTGTGCCTTACTTGTGTGAAACCTTTTTAGTTCCATATATCACTTAAACACAGATGAAAGTACCCAAGCTTCATTATTGCACCTTTTCAAATTGCATCAGTAATTAATGTGTTTTGCTGAAAATGCTCCTAACAACTGGGATGTAGGGAATAATAATAATAATATACCACCATTTGAAGATCACGGGGGGGGGGGGTTTCACAACATAAAAATACAAAACAAGAACACAAAATACACAATGAAACCAAAATAAACCAATAACCCCCCCTCCCAGAAACATATTTAAAAGACCATGGAATGTTAATCAGTCAAAAGACTGGTAACAGAGAAATGCTTTTGCCTGGTAATGTAGTGAAGGTAGAAGGCAAGCCCCCCTGGGGAGAGCATTCCACAAATGGGGAGCCACCGCAGAAAAGGCCCATTCTTATGTTGCCACCCTCTGTACCTCTTGTGAAGGAGACAGATGAAGAAAGGGCCTCAGTTGATGGTCTCAGTGTCTGACTTGGTTTATATGAGAATAGGTGGTCCTTGAGGTATTGCTGTCCTGAGCTGTTTAAGGCTTTTTAGGTCAAAAGCAACACTTTGAACTGGGCCCAGAAACTAATTGGCAGCCAGTGCAGTCAGGTCAAGATCAGTGTAATATGCTGAAATCGTCTTGCCCTGGTGAGCAACCTGGCTACCGGATTCTGCACCAGCTGAAGTTTCTGAATCATCTTCAGAGGCAGCCCTGCGTATAAATGTGTTGCAGTAATGTAACTTAGAGGTTACCAGAGCATAGATGACAGATGTTAGGCTATCCCTGTCCAGATATTGGCACAGCTGGGCCACCAGCCGAAGCTGATGGAAAGCACGCTGTGTCACTGAGGCCTGAGCCTCAAGCGGCAACAAAGGGTCCAGAAGTACCCCCAAGCTGTGTACCTGCTCCTTCAGAGGGAGTGTAACCTCATCAAAAGCAGGCAACCTACCATTCATCTGGTTTAGGGTACTGCCCACTGGATTCAGCTTCAGTTTGTTGGCTCACATCCAATTCATGACCGAGGCCAGAAAATGCTAATGCCACACCTGCAGATGTAAAGGAGAAGTAGATTATAGGTTGCCTTCCCATCCTGCAGCTGTCAACTTTTCTTTCTTTGGGGCCTAAAATTGTTTTCTGAGAGACAATGTGGAGTTGCGTCTCTCAGAAGGACAGGCCTAAATAGTCAGAATCACTGTTTTTTGTTTGGTAGCTTTTAGTCTAGTTCCTTTAAAAATCTTTCCCCCCTTCTAACAAGACTCTGGAACACTCTGTTCAGCAGCCTATTCCATTTTTCAATGGTTTCGTCATCTGCACAGGCATTAAAGCAGCATTTCAGATGGCAGTGTGTGAGCTTACTAAAGAAGGCTTGTTCAGAAGAATGGTGTATTGAAATGTTGTTTCCCAGCATGCTTATTTAGTCAGGCTACACATTTCGCATATTGAAGTCAGAGAGAGGATTAAATTGGGCAAGTGTGCCCCCAATCTCACGTTTGACCTCTCAATAAATTGGCCCGTCTCTTTAAAAACAAATACACCCAGCAAACACAAAACACTGACTGTTTTGCATCTTTGCATGTTCTCTGTTCTGAGATTTTGCATTCTAAAGTGATGTTGCCTGTTCAAGAGAGAAGGAACACAATACCTGAATCATGTGATGGAGTAAAGCAGAAAAAAAGTCAATGAAGGAAAAGACCCTATTTCTTTCTAACACATTTGAAGTCTGCTACAAATGTGCATAAGAGCAAAGAAGAGTCTGGTGGATCAGGCCAATGGCCAGTGTTAGAAATTAGCCAGGCACCAGGCACATTTTGTGACTGACGCAGGTCCAATTGTGGCCATGTGGAGATCTCTGGATGCCAGGTTGGCAACTGACATCTCCATCTGGTTGGCCCGTCTAACTTTCTTAAGCAGGTAAGCCAGGCATGGCCAAACTTGGCCCTCCAGCTGTTTTGAGACTACAATTCCCATCATCCCTGACCACTGGTCCTGTTAGCTAGGGATGATGGGAGTTATAGTCCCAAAGCAGCTGGAGGGCCAAGTTTGGCCATGCCTGAGATACAGCTTATTTATTGCACTTATATCCCACCTTTTCTTCTGCAGGGATTATATGGTTCACCCCCTTCTCAGTTAACCTCACAAATCATAGGGATTAAAAGGCTGTGACTGGCCTAAGTGAGCTTCATGAATGAGTGTGGATTTGAACCCTGGCCTCTCAGGTCCTAGTCTGACACTAACCACTACTCCACACTGACTTCCTGGAGTCCTTCTGTATGGGGCAATTATATAAATTAAGTAGGTAAATTAATATGAGGAAAACAAAACATCACTTAGAAAAAGACCTGAATTGTTTTCCTTGAAGCTTGAATTTATGTTGTTCTGGATTGTTTTATTTGATGTTTCAGTGTGTTGTAAACCATTATGAGATTTTGTTTTCTTTAAAATATCAAGCGGTATAATAATGAAATTATTCTTACTCTTAACAACAACAACAAATCCCATTGTAAAAAGCGCGCCTAGACATTCTGTGTGGTGACTACAACTGAGAACCAGATGCCAGTGGGATGTATGCACACAGGATTCAAGCAAGATTCAATCATTCTTTCTTCCTGTGATTTCCAACAACTGCTATTCAGAAGCATTAGTGCCTCTAACTTTGGAGGCAGAGCACAGCCATTATGGCTAGTAGTCTTCAATAGTCCTACTCCATAAATTTGTCTTGTTTGTGTGGTATGAATCCACTGAATTATATCCAAGTTTGAAGAACAGAGCAGCTTGGTAACTGTGGTGCACAGTAAACCAGAGGTGTGAGATCCATCGCTTTCCAGATGTTGGTGGACTCCAATTCCCATCATCCCTGATCACTGGGCCATGCTGGCTGAGGCTGGTGGGAATTGGAGTCCAACAACTGCAGTGAGGAATCTCATAAATGAAGTAGCTTTGAATGAGTAAATGCTGGATTTTCTCATTCTGTTGGAGGCCGTGCTATCATCTGATTCTTTAGCAAAATTACCAGTGTAACCCAAGCTATTACGGTAGAGATGAGATTTATTATTGGAAAGAGCAGTTTTAGTCATCAGTGTGCAGTCCCTGCTCAAGGATGAGGAAGGCTGTATCTTCTTTGTAAGGAGCTACAAAAGGACACTTAAGTTGAGGATTCCAAAGTACTTAATGTACCTTCTATGATATTACCAGAAGTTTTTTGTCCATTAATCCAAAGTGCTTTTAGTTCTGTTCCAAGACAGCTGAATTGATGATAATGAAAGACTGTAGAAGGCAAAGGTTGTATTGCAGTATTAACATTCATTCATCTCTGCTGCCTTCATCTCTTGGTTTGTAACTTACAGATTTTTGCAGACACACCTACAAGCTAACATGTAACTTTCTTCTTTTGATGTGGCATGAGGAATTGTGAGTTAGCTAGCAGCCCATACCCATTTTATTTGGTGGGTGGGGAAAATGACCTGTCTCCTAAATGTGTGGCTACTGTGAGATATAATAGTTGTCCAGTTAGCTATACTACTCAACAGTGGGCAAATACCTGACTAATAAGATGACACATCCAATTTCTTTATTTCACCATGCAACCTGTCTTCACCATTGTGAAAAGGGGCCATAGTGTGAAAAAATATGGGGGTGCAGTAAGGATTCATTTAATCTTTAAAAGCAAACCTACTTAGTTTGCACTTTCTAAAACAGTATGTGAACTGAAAAGCAGCCATCCTTCAGGATTTGCATTTCTTTGCATTTGCCATGTGTTCTCCAGGCAAGTAGCATGTACAAGAATGCATAGACTAGGGTAAAGTCTATATGAAAAAAACATGTAAAAATGCATTCTGTTAGGAAATGAATTCTCCTTTACAAAAATGTTTATATTAGGCAGATTTCTATGCAAACATGTCTATTTTAGCATAAATTTGTTTGTTTCAAATGCACCATGAACGGTAAGCCAGAAATAAACTGAGAACAAACTTTGGTTTGTTTATGATTTACTGCTCATGGTTTGTTTGAAAGAAACAAACCATGATCCAGGTTTGGATGACATGAAAAGTCATTCTATGGCTTGTTTGAGTCACGTGGGTGCTACATGGGAGGGGAGAAGCCACATGATGACTCACGTGTTAAAGGAGAGAAATGTTCACAAGTAAGCTATGGTTTAATACAAACAGTGGCTTATTATTTCTAAGGGAATGCAGCCCTTGACAAGAAAAAAGGCAAATCTCCATGCCCTAAAGCAAATCTCTCTCTGGGAGAATCCTAATTTAGGTGCTTAAAACAAAGTGAACAATATCCTCAACTGCCTCCTGATCACAGTCTTTACTTAAGAGAGCCTAGTACAGTATATCTTTTGTCAATGTACCGTAGGCTGACCTGAGGATAGCATCTAAAATGAAGAGCTGCAGAACGTTTTCTCAAAGGAATGGAATGTTTAATTCATAATAATAAGGTTTACCACACTCTACATTCTTTATAACATAGTGCCATTGTCAAACCTGGGTATTGTGAATGTCCGATTGTAATTCTACAGGTAGGCCGTCTGTGTATAATTTTTGTGTATATTTGTGTATAAGATGTTAGATGTTTTTGAATAGCCTTCAGTTGGATGTCCTTTTGGTGTACCCTGCGTTAAACAAAGCTCAAATTATTTATTTTTTCACACAAGGAATAACAACATAGACCAGAAAAGGACAGTCATGTCAGTAAATAGAACAAGTTAATAAAAGCAGAGGATGCTAAATGATATCTCCAGTCTCCCCCTTAGCTGATTCAGGATTAGTTGTTCTCAAGCCTATCTGCGGAAACACAATAATTTGCCCACAATGTACTCTCTCTCCCAGCTAAACTGCATTTTTCGCTATGGCTATTTGCTCCTGGAACTTGGTGATTTGGGCTATTTGCTTTGTTAGCCAGCAGCTGCGAGGATAGAAATGTTTCAGACAGAAACCTGCTTCCCTCCCTCTTTTCTACAGAATCAAGGAGGGAGGGAGCTGTTTTTAGGGTGACTTCAAAGGCAAAGCCACCTCAGCATGTATTTTAATTTTTATATACTCTGTGAATGGAGGAAATCCCTGGGGTTGTGTAGGTTTCTTTTAAGCTTTCCACATGTACCGATAAAATGAACAAACAGCACAAAGAACGGCTGTCCTTTTAATCCCTCTGAGTCAGGAGTGATGTCAGTTTGCAGGCTCCATGTTTTCTCCTTGAGGGAGGGGCTGGAAACAATCATTTTCCCCTGAAAGCTATTACTTGACAGTGGCTAGCGAGAAGGAGGGTAACCCTGGATACGCTCGGCCTCCATGAAGCCAAAAAATATGAAATTTGTCTGTAGGGGGGTATCTAATGAGCTAAGCTATTATCCTAGCAACCATCAAGATGTCTGGAATGTATTTTCAAATCATTGAATTTCTCTCTCTCTCTCTCTCTGTCAAAAGATAACTCCAGGAGAGAAAAACTGTGGAAGTCCTTCGCTCATAATTTCTGGAGTACACACAAGAGACCTGCAAAATGTCGGGCGCTTCAGTCAAGGTGGCTGTCCGGGTCAGACCCTTTAATTCCCGAGAGACCAGCAAAGAGTCCAAATGCATCATACAAATGCAAGGCAACTCAACCAGTAAGTTTGGTGCAAATCTTCAGATGGAGTGGCTTTTCCTTGATGAGATTCTCAGTAAATTGGTTACTGTCTAGCTTATGTCATTGACAAATGGTTCATTTAAGGAAATTCTTTCTTTCTGTAGAAGTCTTGTGATAGTTTTTTTTTTTTTTGGAAAGGCGTTATAATTTGCTTAAATGCATTTTTGCTTATTAATACTCTTTCTCTTACTGTGGATATGTCAAAAGCGGAAATGTGATTTGGAGACTTCCTTCTCTTTGGCAACATTGCACGATCATTTCTGTATGAGTTTCTCTTTGGATATGGCAGAATGGTTTTCCATTATGCATGTGTGTTTGCTTGAGAGGAAGCTTTAAATGCCTTTTGGTCTGTGGCTCCATTTTTGTGGCTTCCAGAATGAGTGTAACAACAGGGATCATCCAGTGTGCAATTTACGGGGTAATTCTGCTATCAGTAAGACAGGTAACGAAGAGGCAGGGAAAGCTGAAGTATTGCTTAGCAACCAGACAGAGTAGCATGATGTTTGCTGAAGTAGCACATCCCCTGATTCTGAGTGTTTTCTGCTGTATGCTTAGTTGAATGACTCCTTGTATGTACAAGGCCTGAATCTCTCAAATTATAAGCTGGTTGTAGTCAGTTTCCTCGGTAAAGTGTTATCAGGAGTTCTTTTCTCTCCCATCTGTGTTATTTAAGTGAATTTGCTAACAATTCCATGATTAAAGGTGCCCTGGTGTTGTTGTTTTGTGGTCTGGCAGTTTGAACCCCTGGTACATACCTGTCATCATAGATATAACTGTCTAAATGGTAGTTTTCAAGGAACAGAGTTGTAAAGAAATAAATGAACAAGCTCTGAGGATCAAGCTGTAGCCGCTTCAGTAGGGAAAGGCTTCGTTTGCATCTTTCTATTGAACTGATTTTGCTGGGAATGTTCTGACCTGCAGCCTTTTGGGGAACGTCTCCAGGCAGACAAAAGCAAATTGAAATAGCAGGTGGTCAGACTTAAGTCACTTCGACCCATTTAATAACTGTGGGAAAGTAGCATTAGAGATATCCTGGAGCCTTTGTCATCTGAGGGTGGGCTTTTCTAGTGTGCTATTAGGTAGGAATTATGCAAGGAATGTTCAGAAAAATGGATCTTCTGAAAAGGAGCAAGTGGAAAGGGAAGAGGCTGCTTTTCAGGCGGTAATGGGGGGACTATTTTCACACGCTTTTACAGGCTCTTGTCTCCCCCCACCCCACCCCTCTTGTGTTCTTACTGAGCGGCATGAAGGTGTGTATAGCAATATACACTTCTTTGAAAGGAGTCCATAACCTCTAATCCCAACCTTCCCCCACCCCCCCCAAAAAAATACCATGTGAATGATAGCAGAATATCTCCTGTTCCAGCCTGTCTTGGGTGTGTGGTGTTGTATCTAGTCCATGTGCTGCTGCAGTGGTTAGAGCAGTGGTGAACAACTCCTTTCAGCCTGAAGACTGTGTTCCCTGGTGGGCAGCCTTTTGAGGGCCACATGCCAGTGGTATGCAGAGCTGAGGCAAAACGGGTGAAACAGCAAATAGGAGTTTTATATTTCATTTCTACTCACACACACTCACCCACCACTCCTCTCTATCCTCCATCCAGGTGAGCGAAAGACATTATATCAGAATTCAAAGGCACCATTCTAGCTAGGCTGCTTTTAAAACATGCCAGCTATGCATTCTCTTTTGGCTGAGCTTGATTGGGTTCCTAGTTGTCTGTCAGTAACAAAAAAAATTAACAAAGTCAATTGACACTGAAGTGACATAGATTATCTCCTTTCTGGGTATTCTTGTTGAATATTGAACTGTAATTTTGACTAAACCTGCATATGGCTTTGGCCTGGACTGAGCATAACCATGGTTTGTTTAACAAACCACATGTTAATCATGAGATATTCCATAATCTAAGAAGCCATGGCTTGCTTCTACAGCTTTTGGTTTGTTTTCCAGCTGCTCTTTCCTCAGTAGTTTGATGAACGTCTGGGGTGCAGTGGTCAAACAAACCCATGGTTAAGCATGCTGGGTTCACATGCAATGCTAACCCACAGTTAAGGGAAACAAGTTTTGTAAGCCACCAACAAATAAGCTCCAAATTGGTTGGCAGTTAGAAAACCATAGTTACACTTTTGGGCAGAGTTCACGCATAATGCTAAGGCCTAGTTTAATATAGTGTAAACCAGGTGTTTGTAAATATTTTGTTTAGAAATAAATAAAAGTTCTTTTCTGTAGTTTTAGGAGTGAGTGAGACAGCATTCTACAAAGTCTAAAACGTACACGATACTGAGATGCCCATGAAAATGCCATGCTATTTCCTGATAAATCTTAATTAGATAACCAGACAGTTTGTTCAGCCCATCTTGTAAGGGCAGCTTAGCAATTGCTTGGCATGTTGTGTGGCATGCCTATGCATTGCTAAGGACAAATAGACATTTAGAACTGTTGGAGATACTGGCTTTCGGCCAGGAAAGGAAGTTGCCTCCTCTAGCAAATATGCATGGATTTAAATATTTGGAAGTTGCCAATACAAGTTTCCTTTGTCCTTTTTGAAAGAGGGTGGTACTGCTAGAATTTTACAAGCCATCCTTAATATTCTATGGAAAGCAGTTTTTAGAAAATATCTGTCCTCTGGTCTAATCCACCCTGTTTAAACTTGCAGGTGCAATTAGGATTCATACAGGCTGTAATGTTTCAATGCAGGTGCGGCTACATCATGGTTAAGCCATGGAGCAGTAAGCTGTGATCCCTGCCTCAAGTGCTGTGTCTGAAGTGCGTATCATGGCTTGTTTTGCTCCAAATAAATGATGTTCTGAAGCTGAGAACAAAGCTTGGCTTCAGATCATTTTATTTTATTTTTTTGAACAAAACAAACCATGACCCCAGTTTGGCCATAGCGCTGAGCCAGGGAATTGTGGCTTGTTGCTACTGCTCACTAATGGGGAGGAATGAAGCAGCAATGATCTGGGCATTCACAGCAATGCCTTAACTAACAGTGGTTTAATCACAACATGCAAATGCAGCCTTTATCTCCTTTCTTTATCTTTGTGTGTGTGTGTATAGAATTGCACAGTGAAATCCTGAAGTCCAGCTGAAATCACATGTACTGTCTGCATTAAGAGGCTGGAATGTTGGCAGCACGCCTGGCCTGCTTGCAGGGCTGTCGGAGCTGATTGCAGATGCTACACAGCAGAAAGTTGTTGTCATGGAGGATATGGAAATGAGAATGGGTTTGGGTTGCTGGTGGTAGTGGTGGGAAATGGGGGGAAAGCTGACAGCAGAGGTGCCAACTTGTGGGAGAGATTGGGGAACTAAAGTCATGTCAGGATGCCGGAGGAGCAGAATGCCTCAGCAGCGCAACTTCAATGGCCAGAGGTTCCTCCTTCGCCTCCTGCTGCCACTGCCACCATTCAAGGGCTGCATATTCCCTCCTTCCCAGCAGCAGCAGCAGCAACAACAGCAGGAGGAGCCAGCCACTGAAGCTGCGCCATGCTTGGCTCTGCAGTTGGCCCTGAGTTTTTTGGACTTTGCAGGGGCCTGGCCTCCCTCACAAAAATATTGGGGAGTCTAAAAGGGTTGGGCCCCCAAGAGTTGGTGCCCCTGACTGGCAGTGGGGTTGCATAGTTGCCTCTGGGGTTGAGCATTTGCAGCTTTATACAGCCAAAACTAAGTTATTTGCAGACTTCTGAACTGCCTCAAAGCTCCAGTAGCTATTAGGGCTGAAAGGAAGAATGGAACCTCAGCTGGTTTCCTGGAGGCAGCTCTTACAGGTGAATGGCTGTTTACCAGCCTTCCATGATGAGCACTCTTAGGCTATGTTCTCAGAGGATGACTTTAGCAAATCTCATCTATTTATTGCTGCTTTGTTCTTGATGAGAGCTGGTGCAACACAATTCTTTATAGCAGGTGTTGCCAACCAGGTGCTCTGCAGATGTTTTGGATTCTAACTCCCATCAGTCCCAGCCAGCATGGCTGTCTAGGAAGTCTTTTTTGGAGCTCATGTGCTTCCCTCTCCTCTTTTGTGAGGCAGGCTGTAATTTTTTTTGTCCAATCAGGCACACTGTAGTTTTATGATTGTTTGCAGGATTCATCACAAGCTGTAATTTGTTGGTTCAAATGAAATGGACTTACATTGTGACTAGAAACTGTAGTGTTCTGGTTTGAATGGAAAGTGCAAACTATGGTTTCTTCATACTTGGAAGGAAGTGAGGGAATGGTCTTGTGCAAAGGCCTCTTGAAGGCACATTCTCATAGTGCCAAACTATGGGTCAGTGATACATTTGAACAAGGCCTTTGTGTAGTGATGTTTCTGGACTGCATCTCTCATTATCCTTGGCCATTGGCCATGCTGGCTGAGGCTCATGGGAGTTGTAGGTCAATAGCATCTGGTATGGACTCCCTTTTTGTTTTGTTTCCATCTTTTAAAAAGGCACATGAAATGCCTGTCGTCCTTAGCTTTGATGTTCATGTAATTGTTAACAGAATAGGGGCTGTTTCACCGATTCAGCAAGTCTCTGTCTATCATGAAGAGAATTCCTTCCTCTTTGGAAAGCAGAACAGCAGCAAACTGTGGGCTATCCTAATGGCAGTAATTCTGGTGCCATTCTAGTGATTCAGCTTCTGGCTGTTCAGTAATGTAATGCACAAAAACAACCCCAGCCAATTGGAAGGGAGTGTTGTTCAGTCATATGACGGCACTGGAATAGCGCTCCACTCCCAAGCTATTCCTTTTTTATGATTAGTGCCTGAAACTGGTTTCAATGTTTGGGGATCCTTTTAAGTCTGTTTTCCTGAAGGGTTTGCTGCATTAAGCCTCCACGGTTGAAGAAACTTCTCTTCTTCCTAGTAACAGCAGAATGCCTCCTCAGAACATTGAGTAAGATATTTTCCTACAAAGGTCAGCCATCAAGCTTCCTATTTGCATTCTAATCTCTGTTTTTTGTAGCTGTTCTTAGATTGCTAATACACTTTCATCACAAAAGGGCTTGGGCGCTGAGAACTCATTATTACAATGAACAGCATTATTTTTGACAGTGCTGGAAGCTGCAGCTGATTAAAGTATGTAGTGCCTTCATGTTACAGTTCAAAAAAGTCAGAACTGTTTGCCCCAAATCTAGAAAGTCAGCGGAATATCTATCAACCTACCTACTTACCTATCTATCTCCCTCCACCCAGAGGAATTACACATTTTGATATTTTCTTTATCTAACTGCCATATTTTCATACACCACAAAAGTGTCCCTGAAATAATGGTACTCTATCCTAGTTTTCCAGGAGCAATATGGAGCATGTTGGTTTATAAAGTTGATATAATTGCCTGATGCTGCCATTGTGTTTAGTAAATGCATGTGCCATCACATCCATCTCTATCTTTTCACTGGTGGACTGACTTTTAAAGCTAGTTTCACTGCATTTTTGATGTTGTGTGGTTTCTACCCTGTAGCTGGCTCTTAAGCAACTGGCAAAGCATAAAATACATGGCTGGATTGTGGCACAACTAACTTAAGTTCCAATGGATTTCAAGCATGACTTAAATTTGGATTCTGCCCAGTAGATTTCCATTATGAATGCAATATATACAACATAGAATCATAGAATTGTAGAGTTGGAAGGGACCCCAAGTGTCATCTGGTCCAGCCCTGTAATGCATTAATCTCAAATAGCTCCTACATGACAGATGACCATCCAACCTCTGCTTAAAAGCCTACAAGGAAGGAGAGTCCACCATCTCTCGTGGGAGTCTGTTCCACTATCAACCAGTTCTTACTGTCAGAAAGTTCTTCTTGATGCTTAGTTGGAATCTCCTTTCTATGCAAGTTCTGTGGTTGGGTTTCTACTTTTGTTGTGGAAGTCCTGAGCCATTTCTTGTGCACTTGATGGGGACAAATAAACTCATTTACAACTGCAAGCTGGGTTGATAATGTATAAATCCCATTTGAACACAGAATTAAACTTATTAAACGTGAATTTTATTTCCCTCTCTGCAGAGAGATCTTACAGTATCCTTTCCCCATATTTTATGCTGTGTTTCATGTTATTGGATCATCTGTGACTTAAGCAATGGGATTGCAGTTCTCCAAACCCCTTTATCCCATTGCAGTGTGGTGGCCCCATCTGTCAGGAGTAAACCACAGATGCTGCCTTTAACAGATTGCGGTTTATGAAGCTGGGAAGGCATGAGCTCTTGGCTATATGGGATACTTTATTTGTTTATTTATTTTGGCTTGGAATGTATGCTCTTTTCTATCTTTAGTTATTTATGAGAAGGACCATATAAGTGGTAGCACCTGGTTTGCATGCAAAAGATCCCAGCTTCACTTCCTGATGTCAGGTAGATATTTCAAGAGAATTGAAATATCTCTGTGGAGGCCCTTAAGAGCCCTCATCAGAGTAGACCAGTCTTCCCCAACCTGGTGCTCCAAGATGTTTTGCACTACAACTCCCATCATCCCTCACTTTGATGCTCGTGCTATCTGAGGCTGCTGGGAGTTTGAGTCCAAAGCAGCTGGAGTGCACCACGTTGGGGTATCAGGGAGTACACAATGCCAGGCCACGTGGATGAATAGTTTGAGCTGTTGCAAGGCACCTTCTAGTGTCCCCCCCCCCCCCAATTTTCAGTATTTTCAAAGGGGACCTTAAAGTCTAATCCATTCAGTCAAATGGATGTGGGGAAATGTGCATTGCCACCTAAAATACCTTGATAGCCACTCATCTTGCCACCAAAGTTGGAAGCATCCAGAGATGGGCTTCTGATGCGGATCTCAACCACTGGTGCATTTCACTGCATACAGAGAAATGGAACAATAACATTCCACATTCTTATTTGCTAATAGCCATAGACATGTTCACATCACAGGTGGCTTGGCACCAGTGATCTTTGACATTTTTCTTCCTAAGAAGGTGGTGCTTACAAGTATGGTTGAGAAACCCTTGGGAATCCAAAAGACACTAACCAGGGACTTGAGATCTTGACCACCATTAGCCATATATCAGGCAGTGGGCCAATGCTCAATAAAAGAGCATCAATTTTGCATGTAGAAGGTCCCAAGTTCAATCCCCAGCATCTCTGAATCGGACTGGAAATCTTCCCTGTCTGAAATGATGTGGAGATGGTTTCAGTCAGTATGGGAAATACTGGGCTAGATGGTTTGACTTTGTCTGAGGCAGCTTCCTGTGTTCCTACTGCTTAATCGGAGACCTGTCTCACTAGAACAACCCTTGTGGCTGGATGGCTGAAGAAATAAAAGTCACTTACCCCAATACATTTTTCAGTATAGCTTAGGAGAAAGGTTTCCCAGATGGTGGTCAGAGGTTTCAGATGGCAGTAGATACTTGCTCCCACTAGCTAGTGGGACAGTCAGGGGGAAGAAATGAAAGCCTAATTCAGTTGCATCCATGCCAGGAATCCCAGAGGCACATCACTTCAGATATCAACATTTCATGTCTCTCCTTGGATGGAGTGAGTGGCTTGACAGCTAGGCAAGCCTCAGAGGAAGTGGTGAAGTTCATTCAGACCAGTGAATCCTCTGCTTTCTTGCTTTAATTTCCGACTTGTGAGTTCACCAGCATAGTTTTTGATATCAGAAGGAAGCAAGCAATCTTCCTGCAAAATGCAGGACTTTTGCCTCCTGGCTTCTCTGGTTCTTGCTGACCCTTTTGGTTTCATAGTTTGGCTGTGTGATCAAAGGCTTTTTAAAAAACTTAAAATGATGTGAAAGCTAGAAAGACCCTGGATAACTGGACATTGGTGGCAGCTCTTTCTTAGCTGTATTGTGCCATTGTTTCTCTGGATGTGCAATGGTGGCAAGCTTGCACACAGAACAGCTTGGAAGTACTCAGAAAAATAAGCTTTTGTGTATCAGAGTCCACTTCATCAGCTGGATGAACTGCAATACAGTGGTACCTTGGTTTGCATATGTCTTGGTTTGCATACATTTTGGATTACAAATATGTCAAACCTGGAAGTGCGTGTCCCGGTTTGCAACCTTTTTTTTTATTATAACCCTTTTTTTTTTGGGATTACAAACAAATTTTTTTGGGAGGCCCCATTGGCAAAAGCGCGCCTTGGGTTACAACCCGTTTTGGTTTACAAATGGATCTCTGGAACGGATTATGGTTGTAAACCAAAGTACCACTGTACTTAAATTGGCAAGAATATATACACATGGTTGGTGGAATTAAGTGGGAAATCCTTAAAAATGCAAAATAGAACAGACAACGATTATTAGTTGAAAGCAAATTAGTTCTAGGGACACATTAACAAGGCAGTGTTGGTGATAACACAGGTCTCCTGGCATTGGTCAAGTAATTAACAACATGTAAAGTGATATGGGACGCGGGTGGCGCTGTGGGTAAAACCTCAGTGCCTAGGACTTGCTAATCGCATGGTCGGCGGTTCGAATCCCCGCGGCGGAGTGAGCTCCCATCATTCGGTTCCAGCTCCTGTCCACCTAGCAGTTCAAAAGCACCCTTAAGTGCAAGTAGATAAATAGGTACCACTTTATAGCGGGAAGGTAAATGGCGTTTCCGTGTGCTGCGCTGGTGCTGGCTCACCAGCTGCAGCTTCGTCACGCTGGCCACGTGACCCGGAAGTATTTTCGGAGGGCGCCGGCTCACGGCCTCTTGAGCGAGATGAGCACGCAACCCTAGAGTCGGACACGACTGGCCCGTACAGGCAGGTGTACCTTTACCTTTACCTTTTAAAGTGATAAAAATCCGTAGTCTTGATTCAAGCCATAGTCTGGCAGAATTGAGTTGTCTGATAAATTGTAGTTGTACTGAATCTACTTGGATGCCATGGTCCAACCATCTTTGCTTCTGTTGCTTAATTAGTATCTGTAGTAGGAATGAGTGTGATGGGTATAGTGAATGCAGGTTTGGAAAAGTGTATACAGTAGAACCTTGGTTGTCGAATGTAATCCATTCTAGAAGACCTTTCGACTTCTGAAATGCTTGACAATCAAGGCGCAATTGACGGTTGGCAAAATCCATTTTAAAAATGGAGAAACGCGCCTCGGAAGTCATTCGACTTCTGAGGCACGTTCAAAAACAGAAGCATTCACTTCCAGTTTTCGGTGTTTGAAAGCCGAACCATTCAATTTATGATGCGTTTGACAACCGAGTTTCTACTGTATTAAATGTCTTGTGTCCTTGGTTGATGTTGGTGAAGAATATATTTATTTATTTTGTCAAATACTATGCCAAAACTCCTTAACTGCAATGAAGCGGGCTCATAAACTGCTCCAGCCAAATTGCAGTGAATGTAAGTAACAATATCCAATGCTAGTCCCACTTGGAGTAGACCCATTTAAATTAATAATCATGACTTAGGCCCATTCATTTCCATGGGTCTACTCTTAATAAGACTCAGTTGGAAACCTATTATTGGAGCACAGCTTGGATGTCTGGTAATCTTTACACATAAACTAGTTTCCTGTTCCAGTTTTTATGTAAGGGATTCTGGTCAGAGATGGGGCTCCTTTGTAGATGAGGAATCAGTCTTGTTTCTCAAGTTACAAGGTCAAGAGATGGGGGTAAGGAGAATTGATCAGAACAACAGATGGAGGAGAAAGTACAAAGTGATGAGAGAAGGCTATGCCTGCTTACTCACAGGTCTCGGCATGATGCCTGGGCTCTGGGATCACTGCTTGCTGTTGTGCAGCAGTGTGGACAAAAACCTTGTGAATCAGTTCAGGGTAGGGATCAGGCAAATGACTGGCATGTTTGATGGCTCTGAAATTAGCTGACCCAGTTGCATCAAAAGCAGTGCCTAACTAAGCAGGAGTGATGAGCAGCAGCACTTGCCACCATAGTACTAGCTAGATTTTATTTTAGGAAGAGGAATAACCTCTATGTATCCCTGCCCTGGTGTCCATGAAAGTCACTCAGATGCTTATTATGGTCAACTGATCAATAGGACAAAACACAGAAGCATAAAGTGCAAAATCACTGCCTTGATGGAGCCAATTATTTTGTTTTGTTTTTGTTTTTTGGCAAGAACTAACAATCATAGTAGGTCCAAGAGACATGATGACAATCAAATATTTTGTCACCTGCTCAGTGATAAATCAAGAAAGATATTCAGAAGGGTCTCTAAAGAAGGCCAATGGAACAGTCTCATAAGAGGCTATATTATGTGTTCTCTAACCCCCAGATAAAAAGTACTGTAAAAGAATTAATGAGAAGTTGTTTCGTTCTGGATGCTTGAATGGACACCATCTCTCTGGGAACTCTGCTGTCTAAAACTATTTCAATATGAACTATTAAAACTGGCCCTTAAGGTTAGAATTTCAGAGAGAGAAAGAGGTATTTTTCTGGATCTATATTATTTACCTCTTACAAATGATATTTGTATTGCATAGAGATCTGGTTTGGGTATTTTATTTCTCTTTGTGACCACTAAGAGAAAGTAAACCATCTGACAGACAACAGCTTATCCCAGGGTTGGAAAATTCCATCCTTATCTCACACACATTTCATGGGGACAGGTGGGTGGGGCAGCCCACCAGTCATTTTGCCTGGTGTCACAGTGACGTCAGGATAACTACTTCTGCCTTGTACAGAAACCTTAGCCAAAGGGCTTATAATTGTAAGATTCTGCCTCTAAAAATAAAATAAAAATTTAAAAAGCTGGATATGAGACAAAGACAGTTCTTCAAGCATTTGTTAGTGCATTTCACTGCTTTCCTTCAATAACCAAAGTTGTTCAGCTTGTGAACATGGGCCCTCTGTTCTTACAGAGCTGTGCAAAACATCTAAGCAAATACCGTATTTTTTGCTCTATAAGACGCACCAGACCACAAGACGCACCTAGTTTTTGGAGGAGGAAAACAAGAAAAAAAAATATTCTGAATCTCAGAAGCCAGAACAGCAAGAGGGATCGCTGCACAGTGAAAGCAGCGATCACTCTTGCTGTTCTGGCTTCTGGGATAGCTGCGCAGCCTGCGTTCGCTCCATAAGACGCGCACACATTTCCCCTTACTTTTTAGGAAGGAAAAAGTGAGTCTTATAGAGCAAAAAATACAGTACATTCTATGGGCAGCTGCTTTTTAGTCTGAGCTGGCAGAGAGTGGCTGGCCTGGTTACAAATCCAGGATAAGCACAGTAATGATAGCTGAATCCTGTACTGATATATATATTTTTAAAGCAGGCCTCTCTTCAAATGCAAAAAGAGAATTTTTAAAATGTGCAGCTGGTTCTTCTGTATGTCTCTTTAAATATATGTACAAATGCTTTCCTCCTAAAACCTACATTGCTCAATCCTTCCCCCCCCCCCCCCCGAATTCAAATCCTTCCATTCAGGAATTCTGCCTGTCATCCACTAATCTGTCTGTGATAAATGTGTCTGCTTTCATGTAACCTTTTTTCAGTTTCTTGCATTGTATTGGGGACAATGTGTTTAAAAGTGCCATGCAATTGTTGATGTAAGAAAGGGCCATAGCTCAGTGGCAGGGCATCTGCTTTGCATGGAAGAGGTCCCAGATTCAATCCCCAGCATCTCTAGTTAGAGCTGGAAAAGATCTCTATCTGGTGCTTTGGAGACCCACTGCCAGGCAGTATAGAGGATACTGAACTAGATAGACCAGTGGGCTGACTCTGCATGAGGTAGATTTCTACATTCCTAGGAATGGTAAAGCAGTGGTAAAACATGTACTTTATGCGCTAAAGGTCCCAGGTGAGAACAGGATGCTGGACTGGGTGGACAATTGGCCAGATCCAACATGCTCTTATTTTCAATCTCTGGGTAGGGCTTGGAATGTCTCCCTGTCTGAAACCCTGGAGAGCCACTGCCAGTCAGTTTAGACAACAGTAAGCTAGCTGAACCAATGGTTTGACTTTTTATAAGGCAAATTCTTAAGTTCCTGAGCGTATGTTGGAAATGTAAAGGCTCCATGTGGAAATTTGGAGAGGAGGCCCCTGCTTTTAGTGGGATTGCAGCCCACATTTATGGAGCAGGCATGTTGTCCTCCTGAAACGCCAGCTGCAGAGTTGGTATTTATAGCAACTGGATCTGGGAGAGCAGCTGAGGATGAGAGCTTTTCCAGCAGCTTCTGACTCTCTTCTCCCCCCCTCCTCCTTCTGTTCTGCATGGCTCACTTGCTTGCTTGCTCTTTCCCTTCTTCTCTTGGTACAGAGCTAGAATTCCTAAAGTAAGGGAGTAAATCCAGCTAAATTCCATTCTAAGCCATTCCATAAGGGCGTTCGTGAAGCTTCCTTTCTTTCAAATAACTTGAAAAATGCCTGTGCTGCTCGACTTGAGAGTGAGTGCCATTCTGCAGCTGGGAAGTGTCCATTTCTCTACATTTGTTCTGGTGTAATGTGAGATCTTCCTCCAGATTATATTAATTAGATTTTTGTAAGGTGTCCAATACTTTCTAGTATCTTCCCCACCTGCTTGCTCCGTGTAAAAGTGTGATTTTGACTAGACTTTTGATTTGTTTTCTATATTTGAAAGCTGCATGTTCTGTTGCTTTTCACACTACTTATTGTACCATCCCTCCTAATATCTATACAGACATAACAGATGCTCTCCAGAAGTGTGAGATGCATTATCCTGGAAGCAATAGACTATATCCAGACCAAGACCACATGCACACCATAAATTTCAAGCACATTGTTTTCCCACAAAATAATGGGAACTGTAGTTTGGTAAGCGTGCTGAGAACTATGTCACTTTGAGGAGTAAGCTACAGTTCCAGGGTTATTTTATGGGAGTGAGGTGGGATTTGCTTTAAATGTATGGTGTGTATGCAAGATAGTTGAAATAAATTCCATTCATTGTGGTAGAAATCAAGGTTAAGCTAACTTACAGTTGTATCCTAGTCAGAGTTGATCCGTTGGCATTGATAGATTTGGATATTTCTGGTGCATTAATTTCAGTTGGTCTACTCAGAGTAGGACTTGGTTAGGTGCAACCCTTTATAATTCAGGGCAGACAAACTTTTCATACAAAGTGGGCTGCAGGAGTACTTCAACATGAAACCTGCAGGCCTAGCATACAGCATTTATTTCTCCACCTCCATTACCCATCTGTAAAATCAGAGTAATTGTGACCTACTTGGTGAGCTTTCTGTGTCACTGAACTGCAGGGTCTTTAAAGCACTATCCCTATAATACATTAGATACCTTTACTCTCTTCCACTGCAACAATGTCTATTTTGATGGCATACCTGCAAAGAGTGTGGCATCTGCATCCTGGAAACAGTTATTCATTTAGCATCAGTGTTGTATATTTGGTGGCACTGGACATATTCTCCTAGAAAAAACCAATCGGCATAATTGTCTGTTCTGCCCCACATCAGATAACTTACCCAAAGTCCCTTGCACATTTCCCCATGCCAGATCCCATCCCTTTTGTAAATTGGGTCTGCTTTTGTAGGCATACTCTTTCTCATCTCAGAGAAGGCCATCTTCTGTCCAGTGCCATATGCTACAGCTGCATCTCAAGGCCGTATGCCACAGCTGCTTCTCTAAGTGGATGAGAACAAAGCAAAATGCATCCCTTTTGTCAGGCTATTGTGCTAACTGGCCCTTTGCAGGGCTAAGGTCTCCTGGTGTCTTTGTGGGGAGGGTGGATGGGATCACATCACCATTACCTTTGGGCTTAAATTGATGGCTGTTGGGATCCCCTGATTTTAGTTGTTCTTTTCTTGTTCTTGAAGGTTTTTGGGCTTTACAATAGCTCAAACTGGAACTTCAAAGCAGTTTTTGTTAAGAGAGTCTAGTGGACCAAAAGGTATAAATTGTGCATAGGAACACTTTCCATCCTGGCTGGGTCTTGTGAGAACTTTGTTGCTTCAAGAACTGGGGCCTGAATTTGATTGCTTTCCTTCTTCCTCTCACCTCTTTCCCCTTTTTTGTGTCATGTCTTTTAGAATGTAAACTCAAGGCAGGGACTGTCTTTATTTTATGCTGATCTATAAGCTAGTCTTTTTGCCTTTTTGGCAGAGGAGTGGAGTAAAGCATGTTTTTTAAAATAAAATACATTTGAATTTAAAAGTCTGAAGTGCTAATTTTCACACATTCACAAACACACTTTTTTATTAGGAAAAGTATATGCTTTGGAAACACTAAACTCTCTGATTACTAGTAAAGTTCCTCTTATAAAGTTCCTCTCCCCCATATAAACCAACCCGGACTCTGTGTTCGTCATCTGAGACCCTTCTTCATGTGCCTCCTACATGTGAGGTCCAGAGGGTGGCAACACAAGAATGGGCCTTCTCTGCAGTGGCTCCCCACTTGTGGAATGCTCTCCCCAGATAATCTTACCTTCATTATATATTTTTAGGCACCAGGTAAACGCATTCCTCTTCGACCAGACCTTTGGCTGATTAATATTCTAAAGCCTTTTAAATGTGTGTCGGGGGGTATTGTTTTGTTTTTGTTTTAACTCTTTATTTGCATTCTGTGAACTGCCCTTGGATCTTTTGATGAAGGGTGGTATATAAATCTTAATAGTAGTAGTTATACTACTAATACTAATAGCCAGTGTGTGGTAATGATCAGAGAGTTGGACTGGGACCTTGGAGAGCAGGGTTCGAATTGCCACCCAGCTCACTGGATGACCTTGGACCAGTAACCATCTCTTAGTCTAACATACCTCACAGGGTTGTTGTGAGGATGAAATGAAATGGGGAGGAGAACCATGTACACCACCTTGAGATTCTTGGAAGATAAAGGTGGCATATAAATGAAACAAACAAACAAGCAAACAAACAAACAAACCATAGCCTTGAGAACAACCCTGTGAAGTAGGCCAGCGTTCTGGCTTTCCACCATGAGAGCAGACTCTGCGGTAATAAACTTGACTGAAGCCCACTTAATGAGCTCTTGGCTCCCAGAGGGATTTGAACTCAGGCCTTTCAGTGCTTCATTTCCAGGCCACACCAATAAAGGATGTATTTTAAAAGCTCCTGCAATCCTAGGTTGTAAGTACTGTACAGTGGTGCCTCGCAAGACGAAAAGAATCCGTTCCGCGGGTCTTTTCGTCTTGCGGTTTTTTCGTCTTGCGAAGCAAGCCCATTGACGGAGTAGCGCTATTAGCGCTATTGACATTTTAAGGGCTAAAAACGGCTTTTTAAGGGGTGGGGGATTAGCGGTTTTGCTGCTAAAATGCTTTTAGCAGCTTAGCGCTTCAGGAAAAGGGGTTTTGGAGCGGGAAAAAAATTCAAAATTTTTCGTCATTTTTCGTCTTGCGAAGCAAGCCCATAGGGAAATTCGTCTTGCGAAGCGCCTCTGCAGACGGAAAACCCGCAAGATGAAAGGGTTTTCCGTCTGCAGAGGCATTCGTCTTGCGGGGCACCACTGTATACTGTTTTGTTTCATACATCAAAACAGATTAGTATTATGCACGTAATTCAGTCTTCCAGTTCTGTTGGGTATCCTGTGTCGTTTATTGAGTGGGGGGAAACGGCAACTTGCACAAAAACCAAGGATGCCTCCTTATGCAACAACAAGGCAGCTTGATTAAAAATTAAATCCAAGCTCTGCATAATTTAGCAGATGAAAATGGCATGGCGCGCACATGTCTTGCCCTTTTGCATACTGCTTACTTTGTGTGGATGCTGTTTACTTAGTGTGGTTTGGAAACAGCAGAAGCATACTGTATACTTGAGTACTTGGATTCTTTTAAGATTTGTCTGTTTGGTCAACGCTCAGATTATCTTCAGGGAACACATTTGCTTCCGAAGGACGAAGATGGAATTTTAACAGAGTCGAAGGAGGCTTAGATGGCAGCATTGGAATGTATTTGAGAGAGAGAAAAATAACACATCCTGCTTGAAATGCTTTCCATTCTCAAGGCTGCCAGTATGAGCCCTTGCCCATGAGGATTGCTAATATCCATCCTGAAAAATAAACAAGACTTCCTGGCTATAGATGAAATTGAAAGGCACTCACCCTTGCTTCTACTCCTTTGGTTTCCAGGGAAAATGTCAGCCATTTGCTTGGCTTCAGACAATTGCACAGCTTTCTAATAGCAGTGGGCTCTACTGGATAGCATCATATCCAGTATCTTGCTCAGCCAGAGACTTCTTAAGTAACCCCCCCCCCCCCCGAGGAAAGGCAGGATTTAAAAATAAGCAACATAGAGCAAGTTCCCCTTGGTCTTCACTTGTTCTTGTGGTGTAGTGGTTAGAGTACTGGACCTGGGAGACTAGGGTTCAAATTTCCACTTGGCAGTGAAGCTCACTGATAACCTTAACCCAGTCACTGCCTCTTAGCCTAATCTACTTTATAGGGGTGTTGTGAGAATTATAGTCGTGGTGGTGGGAAGAAGAATCATGTATGCTACCCTGAACTCTTTGGGTGAAAGCTTGGATATAAATGTATGAATCATTGAGTAAATAAATAAAATATGTTGATTGATAAGTAAATAGGAATTAGCTTGTATCATGTCAAGAACATGCTCTAAGAGTAAGTGAATACCTTAAAAAAGAGAAAGATTTCAAATAAAATGCTATATTTGACTTAACATGCAAGTCAAACCACTGTTCTGCAACCAGTTTGGAGTGGCTGTTACTAGATGCCAACACAACAAGGGAGAAAATCTTAATCACATTCAAAGCATAGTTATCAGAATCAATTGTTTTAAGTGACAAGCCCATTGGTTGTGTGTGTGTGTGTGTGTGTGTGTGTGTGTGTGTCTGTCTTTGTTTTTTGCTATGTGCTTATTTTTTGTATGACTAATTGGATGTCACCCAACAAATCTGATCATGGAAACAATGAAATCCTCTTTCTCACAATGATTTTTTGTTTTCTTGTTTAATGGCAAGTGCAGATGCCTCAAAAGGGGCATCAAGAGTGGTCAGTGTTGCATAAAATGGCAGTGTAAAAGCCACTGCACATCCCTGATTAAAGCCTCTGAGTTCTCATAAGCAGGTGGCTGGGGTGAACAGAGATCCTCAAAGTTGCTGTTAGTGCCACAGTGATGGAAACTAATTATAGCCGTGGCACAAAAGCATGCGAGGGTTGGTTTGCAAACAGAATTGTTAATTGCCACATTGGGCCTTTTGAAATATCAGATAAACAAATTTCTTTCTAAAAACAAGCGAGTGGTTAACGTGGGCCCGTGCTGTGATTCCCTGCCTTTTTGCGCCTCTCCCTTTCAAGGGGATGTGTAATTAAATTATTAGCATGGAGTGCTGTGCATCCAGAGAGGGAATGCCTGTATAATAATGGTCTGCACCAGGACTCCATGATGTAGCTCTATGAAAGCTTTAACTGGGACTATTCCAGCTGCAAGGGTGAACCCTATGAAATCATAGTGAAGGCCTGCCTGCCTACTTTCCAACCTGTTCTCCCTGCTTGCTTTCTGTTCTAGGTGCCTTCTGTTTTGTGGCTGTTTGTGGTATCACAATTTAATGCCCTGTGTCTTTGATATTTTGCCTTGCGGCCAGGGGGGGTGGGGCCGGGCCAGGCCAGGCCGGGCGGGGAACTGCTGTATTCCAAACCCCTGTCAGCATGGCCAATGGTCAGGAATGATGGGAGTCATAGTTCAGCAACATCTGGAGGGTCACTGGTTCCCGACATCTGCTGTGCATGCACTATATCATAAGAACAGAGGGAACTGCTTTATGGCAAGTCAGATTATTGTTCCATCTAACTCAGCACTGTCTAGGTAAAAAGGTAAAGGTAAAGGACCCCTGGATTGTTAAGTCCAGTCAAAGGCGGCTATGAGGTTGCGGCACTCATCTCGCTTTCAGGCCAAGGGAGCCGGCATTTGTCCACAAACAGTTTTCCAGGTCATGTGGCCAGCATGATTAAACTGCTACTGGCGCATGGAGGACTGTGACGAGTGCCAGAGCACATGGAAACACCGTTTACCTTCCTGCTACAGCAGTATCTATTTAGCTACTTGCACTGGCATACTTTTGAACTGCTAGGTTGGCAGGAGCTGGGACAGAGCACCGTGAGCTCACCCTGTCACGAAGATTTGAACCACCGACCTTCCAATCAGCAAGCCCAAGAGGCTCAGTGGTTTAGACCACAGTGCCACCCGCGTCCTTCAGCATTGTCTGCACCAGGGGTGAATAACTGGATCCAGTCGATGAAGCAGATCCTCCCCTATTCTGTGGAAGGGCACTTTGACAAGTGGGCTGGGCTTTCCACCCATCAGTCAGTTGCATCACTATGATGTCAAAACATCAAAGCCAATAATGGGGAGCACATTCTAAATATGTTCTTTATTCTTTCTTCCTTCTTTTGTGGCCGTGGCTTGATTTCAAGTGCCCTTACCACTGAGCTCTACAGCCGTTCCCTAGAGGCTGAAACACTGGTAGCTGCTCAAGCAGCTGAGAATAAAATAGGGATGGTTGCAGTTTTTCACAGAGGAAAAGGAAAGGCTAGGGGCTTTATCTTGTTGTTTGCTTCTTACTGAGAAATGGAGCTTTTAAAATATTCTCTTAAATTGCTGGCACTTTCTTTTTTGTTTTTAAATCTGCATCAGATGTCATGTAAGGGTTGTCTGTTGATTTCGTTTTGTGCCCCTCTCTCCATTCATATGTCTTAATAATTGTAGCGCTCAACATGAAACGTTGGCAAGTGCCTACATCTTAATATATTTCATATAAGAATGGCATGTTCTGTAGGTTTCTGCCTTTTGGTCCATTTCTTTTTTATAAAATGGCTAGTTCTTATTCATGCGTAGCCAATATTTGCTCTTTCCCCCTTGGATCTCTTCATAAAGTTGACCTTTTAAATATAACTGAATTAACTGAGCTGGTGTGATTATATAAAGAGAAAAGTCAACTTTGACTGGAGCATGTTGGTAAATAGTCATTTTGCTTTCTAGATCAGGACCTTGCTTGTCACAAGTTCTCTTGAGCACAGTGGTCAGTTAAAAATCCAGTCCTTGCCTGAAAACGTTTCTGTGATGTTTTGTAATTCTATAGACAAACCTTGACTTAAATGGGCTGCAGTGTTACGTATTTAGTGACTTATTTTTTGTAATGAGGCTTTTAAGAAAGCTAATTTTAAGAGGCTTTTTAGAATCTGGAAATCAAAAAGTGGCAACTTTGGAAGCCTAAATATTGCTGCATGTAGTATCTTAGGCAGTGCATCGTGAGGAAATGAGTGCCTCTACTTTTAACACTATTTTCTCAATGAAACCAGACTAGCTTGTTGCCATAGAAATGGCAAACTGAGAATAATTGACTTCCAAGGTTCTCTGTAGGTTTGCAAATGAGTCGAGCGGCTGATTTTAGGAAGCCTTCCTATTTTTATAACCATATACCTCAAAGGTACGCCATCACTGCTTTCCTGGCTGGTTTGTTCATAGTCCATGATGTAACATTTTCCCAAGGTAAAGACTTTTGTCATAGCTGGTTAGATGCAGATAGGTCTTACTCAGATAATTTTATACTGTACAAACCTTGGCTGCAGATCATGCTTAAGGACAAAAGCCCTTAACTATGATCCTGAGTTTGGACAACATACAAGGCCACACCTTAGCACCCTCTTAGAGTCAGCATGTTTGTGCGGTTTTGGCAAGCCATACTTTGACTTCCTGTGTCGTGTGAACTAGGCCATTGTTTGCTTGGAGGATTGTCACAGATTTACCAGTTGTGTGCCATAATAATGGTGATAGTCATATTGTTACCATGCTTTTGCTGGATAATGGACTATATAGCTTTGTGGACATCTGACTGTATCTCTGCAGGATTTTGTGTTCCAGCATATTGATAATAATTTTATAATAATAATTTATTATTTATACCCCACCCATGTGGCTGGGTTTCCCTCAGGCGCTCCTTTGAACATTCATCTGTACTGGCATTTCCCACTGACTTACTCGTATGTGTGACCTGTGGCAGGGCTTTCGTGTGACCAATGGCTTGATGTTTTACTTCATGGGGATTTTGATTCATGTAGGTATAAGGCAGCGGTGGCCAACCTGGAGCTCTCCAGATGTTGTTGGCCCAAAGTCCCATCATCTCTGACTACTGGTCGTACATGCTGGGACTAATGGTGAGTGGAATCAAAGATCATCTGGAGAGCCACAGCTTAGCTACAGCAGGAAACTCTCTTCAGATGGCCTGTCTGCAAATCCCACTCAGTCTTTCGTAAGCTTGTCCTGTGTGTATAGATTAGTACCCTTGCATAGCTTCTCCGGTATGCAAAGTATTTGTCTCCCATTGTCTAGATTCCATAACTGTCATAGGTACAGGCAATAAAATCTAATTGCATTTAAAAACAAGGAATACAAGAAATGCAATCTATCCCCTGCATAAGTTAAGAAGCATAGCCATGTTCAAGTCCAGTGCAAGACAGGTCCACACTTTTAGTGGTGTAGACTCAAGATTTGTGAAGGGATGGAAGCCAGAGTCTTTGTAAGCCAGATTACTTTGCCCTTGTAACCTTCCAAAGATATTTAGGATTCCAAAGGAAGAACTGGTTTGTTTGTTATTGCTTGAGAATGTTGGAAAGTAAAGTGGCTTATCAGAGGGGAAAGCGGATTGAGGTGTAACTACAGCTTGGTTATGGTGTGAAAAGAGTTGCATTTTTAAATGCTTATGTGCACTTCCAAATTCCTATCCCAAAATTGTTGCCTCCCAAGTGAAAGAATAGGTATGGTATGTACATCAGCTGCTGTGTTTTTCCCCTTGCGGATGTATGCCAGGGTTTGGTTTTTTTTTACTCTGAGGCAAGTAAGTGAGTATCTTAAACATGCTAGCATAAAGCTAAGCAAGCCAAATAGATGGGCTTGCCTCAAGCCAAGCACAGCTGTTTATAGAAGGGCCCTATGTGTTAACTTGATAGAAGTGGTTTGCCTAAAAGCGGCAGTGGCTGCAACTGCCCAGGGTGCCAAAATTCCAAGGGCACCAGCCATGGCTTTGGAAATGTCTTAGAGTGGGAGAAACTCAATATTTCAGCACATGGATGAGCTGTACAAAGGCAGCTGAGCAACCCCTGGGCTGTATATTGCCCCGTGTAGTCCAGGTGATGTGATCAAGAGCCGTCTGATCTCCCATTGGCTGCCTATACATAACCACAGTTGCACAGTGACATAAGTAAAAATCAGCAGACACTGAAATAAAAAATAAGATTATCACATCCTGGTCAAGTTGTGATTATTGAGTGTGGTGATATTCCGCCACTGGATGGGAAGCAGCACATAACAGCAGTAGGAGCAAAATCCAGTAGAGTGCATAAGCCCTTCTCTGTTGCAAGATCTTCTCATCTAAAGTCTGTGCCTTGTTTATCTGTGTGGGCCTAGGTAGAGGAGCTTGCTTCGGAACATAGGAAACTTCCTTATACTGAGTGAGACCAATGTTCCATCTATCTCAGTATTATCTGCACCAATTGGCTGACTGGCTCTCCTGGGTTTCAGGCAGGGGACTTTCCTAGCCCTACCAGGAGATGCTGGGGGTTGAACCTGGGACCTTCTGTGTGCAAAGCAGGTGCCCTAGCATTGAGCTAAGGCTCTTCTGTAAGTGGCAGTCCTCTCCCCCAGCCCAGGTGTCCCTGCACTGGTTGTTACAGCCCTGGCAGTCTGGATAAAATAAGCACCCCCTTAATATGTGCTAACAGTAACTGTTATATGAAAACCTCTTTAAACTTTGCATTGTGGATTGCATCTTCCTGCCCCCTCCTTTATCTCTCTACGGTTGCAGTTGATGAGCTGCTTATGGGATAAGAAACACAAAAAGTGTTGAACTGGGGAGACTTGAAAATATTCATTTGGGCATTTCCTGCTTTTAGAGCTAATCAAAGGGTTAAAGTATATAGATCTTCCTGTAATGGTTGTTGCAGTGTGTGGGATTGCTTGGGTTACCAGCTCTCTGTTTTTATTTCATAGCTTGTGTTGATGCCCCCGTTGCTATCCAGAGTCTATGCCTTCTCCTCTATGTGACGGTGGCCTCTGGTGTAAGCGATATTAATCCTTGGCTTTTGCCTGACTGTTGGTATTCATAAGTCAGGAGCGCCGGCATAAGGCAAATCCATTAAATGTGGAATCAACAAGGAGAGAGGTGCAGTAGCAACAGTTGCTATTTGCAGTTTGCACATGAAACAGGGCCCCCCACAGATCCCCTTCCCATTCTAAAACCTTTGCAAACATTGTATTGTAGTGTAGTGACAAGCAAGGGTGTTAGACGCCATGTGAAGGCAGAATGCAAGGATAAGGGCTGTAGCTCAGTGGTAGAGCACTTGCATAAAGAAGATTCCAAGTTAAATTCCCAGTATCTCCCTGTAGGGCTGCAAATGACCCTTGCCTAAAACCCTGGAGAGCCACTGCCAGTCAGTGACAGTGCTGAACTAGGTGGACCAATGTGTTTTACTCTGTATAAGACAGCTTCTTATGTTCTTATGGTAAAGGTTCAGGGGCTTGAGTGTCTGAACAGAAGGGATGCCAAGCATGCTATGTTAGGAAAAGGACTTGGACTAGGTGTGATACCAAACCCCCCTGTTTGTGATGCCTGAAGAAACATTTCTGACAAGCCATGGCTTAGGAGTGGCCACTGAACTTGGTTCTGAAACGCTGATTTTCAAGCTAGTTTGCAAACCACATTTGGGGCGTGTTGTGTCTTGGCATAACATTTGAACTCAGCACAGGGAACCTGGTTGGCTGCTGTGAGAACCAGATGCTGAAATCCATGGACCAACCCAGCAGGCTCTTATGTTCTTACCAAACATGGTCGGTATGGAGCCCCACACTCGGAGCCCGGTGTTTGTGGCCAGCATTCAGGCATTCTCAAGGAAGCCGGGGGTGGGAAGGGAAATCACACCCACCCACCCACCCACCCTGTGTTTTGCCTGTCCTAGAAGACATAATAATCAAACAACTGAATTTTTGGTGTGAACCAAGATTTTGGCATTAACGTTTGAACCTGAGCAAAGCCAATCTTGGTCTATCTTCGTTGGATGTGGTGCGTGTAGCATGTGGTCAGAAAATACTTGGAGGTTGCCTAATTGTTTCTGCAGGATGTGTGATTGGAGAGATAGATGGCATGATTGTCACACTCTCAGTTGATTTTCCATTGCTTCCATTTTATGTTTCTTAGCTTGGGAGAGGCCAAGGGGCGAGCTTTCTCCTTTTCAGGAGCTGTGCTTGCAACCATAGCACAAGAAGAAGGGGCAGATGAAAGAAGCTATTGTAACTGGCCAATGAACAGTCCAGAATGTAATGCCACCTAAAACCTTTACTGTGGGGCCAGAGAGGTTAAAACCTGGGTCTCATTGAAATAAGGGATTGTGGTGGGTTTTAGACTTGGATTTTGGCTAGCTGTAGAAAAGTGAGGTAGCCCCCAAAGTTGTGGACTCTTTCTCTCTTTAAAAAAATGTCAGTTACATTAAAATCTCCCGTGTGGGCTCTGCAATATTTGCAGAACAATGGTTTAATATGTCGTCCCAGTGCTTGAAACACCCCCAATTTCCACGTTGGGCTTTTCTTTAAATCTCCCCCCTCAGTGCTCTGTAGAGTCTCAAGCCTCTGAAGTCAAATCCATAGGCTATGAGCCATTTATCTTTGTGCTGCTAACCTGCGTTTCAAAATAGGCTTGAATGGGTCCTGCTGTGAAATTCGCAGGAGGCCTTGGGCTTTTCATTACTGATATGCCTCAAGCTTTTGTATTTGTTTATAATTCAAAGGAAGATCTTCTTTTTTACCTCACCCAGAAGATCTTACTGGTCCAAAGGCAAGATGACCTAAGTGTGTGTGTGTGTGTGTGTGTGTGTGTGTGTGTGTGTCCATGACTGTGAATTTCTTGTTTCCCTACACACCCCCACTCACCCACCCCTTTATGAACAAGCCTGCATTTCCTTGACCTGCTTCAAAGAGCACCTGTTGAACTGTTGCCTTCTTGAATTATTTGTTTATTTGAAATATTTCTAACCTGCACTTCATTGCAAGTGATCCCAGGGAGATGCATGATAATAGATGGATCAACAGTATGTAGAAGGACACCAACTAGGCAGGAGGTCTATCCCACATAATGTTGGAATTAGACCTTTAGAGTTGGGGCACCTGTCAGGTGGCACTCCCTCCTGCTGCATATGAAGCAGGGGCTTTGTCTGTTGTCTTTTCAGCACTTGTTAAAGATGTTCCCTTTCAACAAGCCTTCTAAATTGCTTATCCCAGTTAGTATCTGTCTTGGATTTGAGTTGAATATGTTGTTTGTTGTTTTTAAGCAGTGTTTATTTAAAATTTATATAAAATTGTTTTTTATATAATTGTTTCAATTGCTTTTATATGTGTAACTGTTGCATAAATGTTATATATGCATTCAAGATGCCTTGTGCGAAGTGATTCTTAAATGTAATAATAAAAATAAAATAAAATAAAAATATTAGCATCCAGTCTAACTGCTAACATCCTCTAAACAACCTGAGTAAACAGCCTGGTGAAACAACCATGTTTTCATGTGAGGTTGGAAAGCAAAAAGAGATTGTTGCACCAGCCATACCTCGGAGGGGTTACATGAAAACTCTTACATAACCTGACATGTATGAACGCTTTTGAGATGATTGACAGAATAGATAACCATTTTTTTCAAAGATGGAGCCTTCATCCATCTCCCAGTGGTTTCATCTGAGTTGCACTCTCCCTGTCTGTTGATAGATTTATACCCTGCCTTCAAGGTAGCTTCCAACAAGAGCAAGAATGAAATAACAAAACTGCAAGCTAGCAAGAAAGCAAGAAATAGGGTAAATGAAAAAAATAAAATCAAGGTAATACCTCACAGGGGGAGGATTAGAACTGGACATGTCTGCAGGTCAAACATCTACTAGGAGAATAAGGTCCATGCAATGACAGAAAGTGGGAAAGATGGTTGGGGAGTTCCAAGACCTTTGCACAGCCACCAAGAAAGCCTTCTCCTGGTGCAGCTTAGACATAATGATTGTAACTGTCTGAATAGGGATTGCACAGATTCATGAAGGATAAGGCTGTGGATTGCGACTAGTCCCAATCACTGTCTGCTACCTCCATTATCAGAGGGTTTATGCCTCTGAATACTAGTTGTAGGGGATTGCAAGTGGGGAGGATGGTGTTGCACTCAGGTCCTGCTTGTGATAGACTTCTGGTTGGCCACTGTGAGAACAGGATGTTGAACTAGATGCGTCTTTTGGTCTGATCCAACAGGGTTATTTCATTCCTATGTCTGTATGTCAGGGTAATATGAAAGGAACGGGAACAGAGCCAGTAAAATAATTTCCCCTCCCAACCTATTAGAATTGAATTGCTCTGATGCCAATGTAAGATAGTTCACGCTCGACTTCACAGAGCCAAAGCACAGTTGGCTACAAATTCAAATATTTAATACAGTGTCTTAAAGAAAAAGTGTATGTAGTGGTTTACCGTTATAGCTGAGTGGATATAATTATAGGCAATTCCTATAGAACTCTTTTATGTGTGTTAGGTTTTGAGGTGTTAGACAAAAATACCAGGTTCTTCATTTGTGTATCTACAGGAATTAGATAAGCCATAGTTTAATGTGACATGAACAAGCTGCAGTGAGCCTTGGGCTTATATGTTTTCAGTTCTGAGGTATCCATGAAGTGGACTTTATAAGCTTTCCCTTCTCCTTTTGGTTAACTGCAGGTAGTAGTGTCCTCTGAGTCAATATTATCTATGGGTTGTTTGAAACAAGCCAACTTGAAACCATGATTTAGTGTAGCCTTCTCTTCCATATGTTGTTGAGAGACTCCAACTCCCATCAGCCCTTGCCAGCATGACCACTGGACAGAGAGTTGTGGCCCAGCAACATCTAGAGGGCACTATATTAAAAAAGGCTGGTTTAACATGACTTCTGTCCCTGCCCTTTCCTGAAGTTCTTCGATAATAAATATGTGTTTGTTTATTTTTTGCTAGGTATTCTCAACCCAAAGAATCCCAAGGAAGCTCCCAAATCCTTCAGCTTTGACTACTCCTACTGGTCTCACACATCGGTAAGAGCTCTGATTTTGTTTCGTAGAACAATCCCCTTTGAAGGTGGAATCCAAGCCTGTCCAGCTGGTGATTGGACACCCCCCTCGCCCCCTAAAGCAGCTGTTTTCTTCCTTTGACTGTATTGTGGTTTTAGCAACTGAAGTTTCCAAATATCATCTCGGTGTATGTTTAACTGCTTTTTCCATCATGGGTTTCAGAAAGATTAAATTCCAAGTGGCAAAGAACAAGTGTGTGCAAAGATGATAGAGGAGAGGGGTTGGCCCAAGGAGTTGGAGAATGGAATTTGAACAGCAAACATTTTCCTGCTGTGACTGTTTAGTTTTATTTTTTGTTCAGAAAGGAAACTCTTTCTATAGGATTATTTCTGGCTTGGTGAAAGATGAGTTTTAATCTGCGGGGTTATTAGGAGGAGGGCAGTGCAGTGCTGTGCCTTCAGCTTCTCTACTCCACCCCACTACTAAAATCATAAAACATTCTCTCCTCCAAACAACCCCCCCCCCAAAAAAAAAAATCACTTGCGAAAGCTGAATCTGAGGTCTTGCTTACTTCCAGTAATTGTTGGGCTTAGCCGTGGCTGCTCTTCACTTGTCATAAGGGTGGAGTAGATGGAAAAAAGAACTCCCTATTCCCAACAGATGTAAACTTGGATAATTGATTTTGGTCCAAGAGGAAGGTATGGGCAGGGTTAGTAGCCACTGAGCCCAGTTGGCTCTCATTCAGAAGAATCAAAGGACTGAAGAGTGTTTTTGTTTTTGTTTTCTAATCTCTGCATCCTGAACAAAGAAGCTATGAAATGGCCCTACTGTTCTGCTACCCAAGGGATAGGGAACCACAGGCACAGAAGCCTAATGTGGGGCTGTTGGGTAACGACACCCCCCCCTGCCAATCTGGTGCTGAAGTGGCATCAAAGCAATCCATTACAATCTATTGCAGAACAAAACTGTATCAATACAGGACGTAGCATTTTACATTAAAATACAGTGGAATGAGCTCCACTAACCTGGAAGTAGATGCCCCTAGTGGCAAATGCCCTGGGATGCGAGCGGAAGTTGCACGTTGGGAGTTCGGCAGCAGTGGGAGGCCCCATTAGCGAAAGCGCGCCTCATGTTAAGAATGGTTTCGGCTTAAGAACGGACCTCTGGAATGAATTAAGCTTGTAACCGGAGGTACCGCTGTATGGGACAATCCTGTATTATACAGGACAGGTGGCAACCCCACCCCCAGGCATCACTGTCTGGCCCTCAGTACTCTCTCTAGGCCACATTTCTCTTTCCCCAGGCCTCTCCCCAACACTTGGCCATACATGAGAAGTGTTTTTGCCTGATAACACTGTGTCCTTGAACTGTGATAATGCGTTTTCCTTGTGTAGATAGAGAGGTGTGTGTGCAAAATGGCCTACTGTACAAAACTAAAAATTATATTAATTGCTCTGTCTGCATTTGCCTCTGGCCCTGCCCATCATTGGCTGGGGGCTAATGGGAGTTGTAGTCCAAAACACCTGGAAGGCACAAGGTTGGCAAAAGCTGCTTTTATACCAGTCTTCCAAGACTGCTGTTCTGCATAGACCCCACTGTTATCTAGGAGCAGGAAAGCACCTGGCTGAAATGTCCCCTCTTGCTCCAAACCCATTTAGGTGGTCTTGGTCACACCCCTCTCTTGTCCCTCGGCACCACCATTGTAGTATGATAGATAGTTCCCATCAGAGCGTGGTGATGATGAACTTGCCCCACCAAGATAAAATTTAGCATCTGATCCTTGCACTCCTGCATGCGTGTGTCCGCGTTCTCTCTCCTGACCCTCTCCCCCAAGCTATTCCTCTTAATTGAGTAGTAAGTTGGTTTTCCACAGAGAGCATAGCAGGGCAGTCATCTTGTTGTGGGTTAATCTGCTCCACTTATTCCTTGAACGGGAAAATGTTCTGCTTGTCAGCTGAGGCTCCGGATTATGTCATGCTTGGAAGCCTCTTTTTAAAGAAATAGTATTATTTTTTTCTTCTCTTTGAATTTGCTTGCTCTCTGAAGCCTTCTGTATGTTTGTATCTTTCTTCAGTAAGATTGTGAAACACAATGATTCCCGTTTTTTTTTTAAAAAAGGAGCATCTGGCACTGACTTCTTTGCTTATGCCCTTTATATTTTATTTCAGTTTCATGTTCTGAGTTCTCTGAGAGTTGGAACTAGAGCCTGTTCAAGCTGGCAAGGCTTTGCCCTTAGAGAAGCAGTGGGACTAGTTGGGGTAATAGGGGAAGAGTGAAAGGTATTTTTCTAGTGTTCTGTAGCACTTTATTCTCTTTATTTGCTACTGAGGAGTCATACACTGGAGCAAATTCAGTATGTTGTGATAATCCAGGGTTTCTGACTTATCAGTTGTTCCACTTTGCTCTTCACCTGCTATGACAGAGAAAAACAAACCAGGAACCCACAGTTAAGTTTGTCTTCCAATTACATCCAAACCTGCTGTTTTGGTTTATTGTTCCCTAACAAGATGCAATACTAAGCCATGGTTTATTTAAGCCATGGTTGAATTTACCACATTAACAACACAAGCAAACTATGGCTTGCTTTTTAAAAACTTGGTTGGTTTTCCATCTGCTCTTGCCTTGTGCCTTGGTAAGTTGGTAAATATGTGGGGTAGAGTGGTCAACAAACCATTCTTAAGGAATGCTGCTCATATTTCACATAGCACCAACCATGGTTAAAACTCAGATTCATAAGCCAAGAACAAACGAAGGATGCAGACCATGGCTTGTTGTCAATAAACAACCCATAATTCAGACATGGGCCAGGTTCACACATAACACTAATCCATGGTTGAATAGGCCATAATTTGATAAACAATGTTATGTACGAACCAATAAGCCAGGCATATCTGAAGTCCGTTTCAGGGGCTTAATGCGGACTGCCTGTTGGTTTAATCCGGCCTCTGTAGCAGTTTAGCAGTTTATTTCCTGGGCTAATTTTTTTTAAAAAACTCAACAACTTCAGTCCTAAAAAAGGTCAACAACTATGGTTGGCCCTTTGATCGGCCCTCACAGCCCTTCACTTCATCAAATCTGGCCCTCTTTGAAAAAAGTTTGGACACCACTGTAAACCAACAACAAGCTATGGTTTAAGGTTGGCTTCTGACTGTGAAAACAAACCACAACCTCTTGTTCAGCTGTAACAGGAAGCAAGGCCATTTTGCTTTGTTTGGTTCTTTCATGGAGTGAATTTTAACAGTGTGGGAGTGATCAGTTACCAGCTTCTTCATGGCAAAACCTGGCTTATTGTGACAGCTCACCCTGTAAGCTGCAGTAATAGCATGGCAGTTTCACTACTTGCCCTCTTCTACAGCTGAGTTTCCCTTTCTCCCCTACAAATATTTCAACAGTTTATGAATTTGGCCTCGCTACCCCCGTTTACATTTTTCAGTTTAGGTTCCTCAAAACGTGAGCAAGGTTTGCATCCCTAGACTGCCCCAATACTTCCAGATTTGTCAACCAAATAAAGCTGTCACTGTAAACGACTCCAGCTGCCTTTAGTTTTCTCCCAGCCCTGTTTGTCCACTTGCTAACTTGCAGAAGATATCTACTTGCGACAAGGTTCTTCCTTGGCATTACAAATTAGCAAGATGCTTTTAATAAAACAGTTGGGGAAGTCTGCTTGGACAGCTGCATGAGCTGGTTAGTTTTCATGACTGGTTGCACTTTGTCGCTGAGATCAGAAGCAGATCCTCTTGATCTCCTGAAACAAAAAGCACTTGCAACTGCAAGGCTCCAGGAGACTTAGAAGTTCATCACCTTCCTTTTAAGTAGTCACCGTTGTTACTTAGATACCAAAGTGGCCATATCTAATGCTAATCTATAGTTAAAGGTGCACGAGGATACACTTGAGTGATAGGAACTGCAAACTTCCTTTGGTAACTGGTTGTGGTAATGGAGGAACACCTTAAACAGGGGCGAGGAACTTCAGGCCTCCAGGCCTGTATCTCTCTGACCCTTGGGATTCTTCCTAGGCTGAACATCCCTGCTCAGCCACACTCCTCCTCAGGCAACACACACCCCTTACAAGCCCTGCTTTGTTTTCTGCTTGAGTATTTTTTGTCTGGCTGGACTGTATCCTTGAACTCTGACTTGCCTGAATGGAGGAGGATGGAGAGAGGGGTGTGTAGATACTAGCTTACTGTACAGAGGTAAATGGTCATGATTTGCTCTGCCCACTTATGCTTCTAGCCCAGCCCTTCTGGCATGTGGCCCCATAAAGTTGCCCAGAAGTGAATGTGGCCCTTGGACTGAAGATGGTTCCCCATCCCTGATCTTAAGCATTGTATTCCATGAGGGTATGTCATTTAAAAATACTCATTGTTTAAGAACATAAGAAGAGCCTGCTGGATCAGGTTGAAGGCCCATCTAGTCCACCATCTTGTTTGCAGAGCGGCCAACCAGATCCCTCAATAGGATCCTTGGCATCTCTAGGGAAAAGGTCCTCAGAAGCAAGGCTAGATGAAACTTTGGAGACTAGTTGCCAGTCAAGAGTGGACATTCCTGGGCTAGTGGGACTAATGCAGCCTGACTCCACAGAGGGCAGCTTTATATGGCCAAGGAGTGCTTCCCACACTAGCAACCCTTACCATTCTTTACCAATCTTGCCTGTTAACAGCTGCTACTGCCTTTCTGTGGAAGGCTGTATCACAATCTTTGGATTCCCTTATCTCCTTCCCTTAAGAACATATCACATGAGATCTGCTAGATGAGATGAAAGGCCCCCCTCATAGTCCAGCTTTCTCTTCTCACATTAGCCTGCCAGATGCCCTAATGGGAAACCCTTTACAGTTGTTCTATTCCTAACGGGATCCATACTGACTCTCCGCTTACCCTTCTGTTTAAATCTTTGCAGCCTGATGATCCTTGCTTCGCATCTCAGAATCGTGTGTACAATGATATTGGGAAGGAGATGTTGCTGCACGCCTTTGAGGGCTACAATGTCTGTATCTTTGCCTATGGCCAAACTGGAGCTGGGAAATCCTACACGATGATGGGGAAGCAGGAGGAGAATCAGGCAGGGATCATACCACAGGTAAGGAAGAGTCTTGGGGTGCCCTGCTTTGCAAAATGCTTCTAGCAATTGGCTTTCGCATGGGATTTCTCTGAAGCTTACAGGGATCAGATTCCAATTTCTTTTCCTCAACCAGAATCGTTGCCTTCTTTTTAGAAATGCAAAAGGTGTGGGAAGAAAGAAGACATTTTAAATAGTCAAAATTAAAGTTACCCCCTCTTGTTAGGATTTAAGTGCGTTTGTCTCAACATTCTGTAAGGGCACAATCAAAGTATCATTATTTATGGAAAACTTATAGCAGGAAGAACACATTCATTTGCATGCTTTTGGGGGCAACTGTGTCCATACAAGAGTACCGTAGGTGAAAATGCAACATGCAGTCTCAAAGAACTTTAGGTTTGTCACCTACGGAGAGAGAAAAGTTTGGGTTTTTAAAGATATATATATTGTCTTTTCCAGAGAATGTGGGATACATCTAAGTGGATAGCAACCATAAAATCAGCAATTCTGACAGTCATTATAAAAACAAGGCAGAAGTAAGAATGACTCAGAAAAACAGCAAAATACAGAACAGCAAACAAATCTATAAGGAGGGCGTAGCTCGGTTGCCAGTAGCAAGAGGAACAAACACAAACCAGTGATCAGCCAATTATAATGACTGTCCTAAAAAGAAAAAGAGGAAAAGTGGATTTGGGTGAGGCACTTGAAAAGGAACAGTCTCATCTTTGCATATTTACTGTGCTCAATGACCCAGTGATCTGGCTCTGTATAAGGCAGCTTGTTATGTTCCTATGTGTTAAGGGAAGGATTGTAGCTAAGTGGTTAGTGCATCTGCTTTGTATGCAGGAGGCCCCAGAATCAATCACTAGCATCTCCAGGTAGGGCTGGGAATGTTCTGCCTGAAACCCTGAAGAGCTCCTACATCTTGGACAACACTTAACTCGATGGCACAATGGCCTGACTCTGTATAAGGCAGTTTCCTATGTTCCTATGTATAACTTGCCATTGGTTGTGCTGCTGCTGCTGCTGCTATCAAGTTAATTGAATGAAGTGTGTTTGGGAGGGGAGGCAGTTGCTGAGACTAGATTTCAGCCTCAATAAATACATTTTGCTGAATAGGCATTTTGTGCCCTTGTTCTGCTATAGGATCAGCAGCAGATGCTGCTGGCTCTATGCCCCCTGAGTGTAAAATAGACAGTGAAAACCCTTCTTGTGCTAATGGGAAAAACACATGCAGAGCAGACATTTGATGAGGGCTGAGTTATGGCCAGAAGCTGGTGGTAGGTTAAGCAAAATGCCAGCCAGGTGTCGGGGCTGTGTGTCTGCATTTGGAAGCAGGGAGCAAGGCTGAACTCGAACGTGCTGATTGTTTTGCATGAAGTTGCTGCATTCTATATCAGAGTTGGGTAGCCCATGGGGCATATCGGGCCCCCAAACCTTTTGATGTTGCCCGCCCCCATGGGTATCCTTTTAGAATGATTGTATGATTCTACGTTTTTAGAATATAGGAGAATTTAAGGCAGTATCCAACACACTTGTTCGTTAGTGCAAGGATTTACGTGTGTGCAACAGAACTTCCCCCTGTGCATGTCCTCGTCCTCCCCAAATTTGCTAGGGAGAGTTGGGGAAACCTCAGATCAGATTTAGGGGTCTCACAGAATGGAGGGGAGGGGGAGATCATTGTGTTGCTCAAGCAGAAAACCTTGCACTGGATGCTCCTTTGGGCATAATCTTTAATTATTGTTTTTCAAACCTGTTTTCTTTCTGCTACTCTTTCCTACCACCCTTACTAGTTATTTCAGGATGGCGATGCCCTGTAAAACTTTCTCCACCATATCCTCTAAAATTCCTCTTTGTCTTCATTGCTTCAGCCTCCTTTGGCTGCTGAAACAGGAGCGATTTTCTCTTTCTGTCAGCCTCCATTTGGAAGGCAAAGGCTTAAACCACCCCCACCCCCCGCCCAGCATAAATAAAGCAGATATTTAACAGATTTTACTATGTATGTACACTTTACAGCAGGGGACAGCAAACTTTTTCAGCAGGGGGCCAGTCCACTGTCCCTCAGACCTTGTGGGGGGCCCGGACTATATTTTGAAGAAAAAAAAAAAAAAATAAACCAATTCCTATTCCCCACAAATAACCCAGAGATGCATTTTAAATAAAAGCACACATTCTACTCATGTAAAAACACGCTGATTCCCGGACTGTCCGCGGGCCGGATTTAGAAGGTGATTGGGCCAGATCCGGCCCCCAGGCCATAGTTTGCCTACCCATGCTTTAGAGTATAAAATCCGGGTTTCCTGGAAACAGACTCCAAAAACTTCATTTTTGCACTGAATTGCATGCTGGTTGGGGTGTGATTGCTTCAACCATTAGTGCCTGCTCATGCCTTCCTAGCCCCTATTGTCAGCTCTTTAAGTTCCACCTGCAACAAAGGACTAAGGAAGGCCACAACTGTACCTCACACTTATACTACAAATCCACCACAGATGCACAATTACTGGTCCAAACGATACATTTAAAGCACTATCCTACCACTTTAAACAGTCATGTGTTCACCCCTACCACCAAGAATCCTGGGACCTGTCATTTGTAAAAGGTGTTAAGAGTTGTTAGGAGAGCCCTATTTATGTCATAGAGCCACAGTTCCCAAAGTGGTTTAACAATCCATCCCTCTTCCTAGAGAGCTCTGGAAATTGTATCTCTATGGAGGAAGTAGGAGTCTCATCACTCATTACATATGACAGCTCCCAGGATTTTTTGGCTGTTTAAAGTGGTATAAGAGTATTTAAAATGTGTAGTGCGGTTGTGACCGAAGAAGTATAGAAGTGAGATGATCAGTAACTGGGTAGGTTAGCTGAAAGGGTTGTTAACCCCAACAACCTCCCAAACTGAGTTTATTTTGCTTTTAAAATTCCAGCAGATCAACTCCAAAAGTGATTCTTCTTAAAAATAAGTCAAAGTGTTTTCACAGCTGGCTCTGGGAAGATTTAACATCTTAATTATCCCTCTCCTAGGAGTTCTAATGCCCCCTTCCCCCCATGCTGAAGTTGAATTTGGTTATAATCAATATCTGCATAAAGGCTAAATGGATTGGCTGCCAAGTGTATTTTGGGGGTGTGGGGTGGGCATGGGGAATGGATTAGCAGCCTCTGTGCCAGACCCCATGTATTGGGCAGAAACACTGGAAGCACAGTAGATTAAGCACCGCAGGGACTTTCCTTACATTTTTCCTTCTCCCTGGTTGTAGAGTGATGCTCTCTCTCTAATCTCTTTATAGCTCTGCGAAGAGCTGTTTGAGAAGATCAATGACAACAGCAATGAGGAAATATCTTACTCTGTGGAGGTAAGTGTCTTGGTTGAATTTCAGGGACACTATTTAAACATAACTTTGGAAGGGAAGCCTTGTTAAGGCACAACTCTTGTGATATTGAGACATAATCCTTGGTCCCGCTGATCAGCTTTGTATGGGTGTCTGTGTCTATATAGCACTACCTGGCATTTTACAAAGAGCAGGTATGTCTCTACCCCAAGGCACTTACAATCTAAAACAGGCAGAAGGAAGCATGAGAGGAATTGAGGAAATGGAGGCATGGGCAGGCAGGAGAAGGCTATGTTATTATTTCTATTACACATGCATTGGCTTTGTTACAATATGGTGTAGGAACTTGGGGGTGATCTAGACTGCACCCACTACTGCTTCACACCCTCCTCAAATGAGAGAGGAGTGTGTGATTGTATGTAGAAATCATCCTACTGTAGGAAGGTAACATTTACATTTCTTGTTCACAGAATATTCACAGAATATTGTGCATAAGGAATTATGGCCCTCAGCCTAAAAACGGTTCACCCATTCGCCTAAGGAATAACCCATTACCTTCTGAAATGCTTTCATCAGCAACACAAGTGTCTCTAATGTCATTTTTTCACCCCCCAGCCAGACTTGAGCATCCCACCTGTGGCTCCAAACTCCATATAACCCAAGTCTTCATGCTACTGCTTGCCCTCTTCTCAAATTTCTATTCTCCACAGGCTCCCCACAAAAGCCCCAGCCCCAGCCCCCCCTTCATTTCCTTCACTGCTGGCCACCTCTGCCAATTTAAAATAGCAAGAAGAGGTTGATGATGTGCTAGCTGCTGGTAGGTCATGTATTCTAGACCTTAAAAATGCTTTGGAGCCTCATTTGCCCTGTCTTCTGGTGACAAACTCAGCGCTATATTTGTAAGCTCATGGTGAATTTTATTTTACAAATACTTGGTGCGAAGGGAGGGCAGATTTGACATTGGAAACCAGTTGTCCCACCACTGCCTGCCAAAATAATAAAGGATTGTTTCTAGCTATATCCTACTCAGAGTAGATCCATTGACATCAATGCAAGTAAATTAGGTTTGATGGGTCTACGCTGATGCAGCCAAAAGATACAGATCTTTATGTGTAGTTTTGAGCTCTTCAAGTAAGAATCTGTCCCCTTCCTCCAAATCCTTATCCAATTCAGCCAGTCTGGGAGGGCTTAGCAGAAGCCGTCTCCATTGCCTGTTGAATAAGGAGGCCTGATGAAAGCATATGGAACAAATGCATGCAGCAGTGTGCTATTTTTACCTAGGTTGCATTTCCGTCGTTTGCCAACTTATGGACACACATCCTCCTAAGCATTGGCTTGGCAGACAGCCTAGGAATTGTCATTGTTGTGTCGTGTTAACAGGAAAAACGTGTTTGTTCAGCACAGCTCTGTCTATTATGCTACCTTCCGGTCACCCCAGTCACCGGCATTCTTTGGGCTCTGAAGCAGTCACGCCCCCTCCAGCTACAATGCACACCTGTCGTTTCCTTCCTTGGTTGCTAAAAAGGCTTTCCAACACTGCATTTGTAGCCTGGGGGCAAAGCAGCAGTCACACACGCCTGGGTATGCACACAAACACACGTACGTATGTACATACATACATACATATATGGAGAGCATGAAGTCTATAGCCCTCTCCTGATATTGCTCCCCAGCCTCTGCACTAGGAGCTTTCATATAGCCCACATTCTGTCTATCCATCTCAAAACAACCTCTTCCTCCTCCCACCTTTCACAACCATCTAAGCATGTGGCCATCACCACATGCTTCTTTGAAAACTTGGATAGGTCTAGAACCCAGGAGTGGCTCTTCAGGTTTCCTAATTAGCAGCTGGAGCGACAGAGGTGAAATTTTGCCACTTCCTGGAATGGGTTATAATTTCCTGTGTGACTACAATATGCACCTCCCTCCCGCCCTCCCCCAGTGCCTTGCACCCAAGCTGTAAATCAACCTTTGCCAGATGTCGCTGGAGGACATTCCTGATAGGGATGGTGCCTCCTACTGGAAGGATCAGGCAGGGTCCTCTGAAGTCTTTTGCCTCCTCTCCAGTATGAGGAGTAAGTAAACTTTTCCCAGCATCAGGTCCACCCTGGTATTTATCTACAACAGCAGCCATGAACCTCAGCTAGCGTGGCCAATAGTGAGGCATCAGGGGAGCTGTAGTCCAACAAGATATGGAGGGCTACATATTTTCCTATTCCTGGAGTTGGCCATAATGGGCTAGAAGGAGCAGTGATATGATCTGACTTAGGTAAGGTGGTCTCATTAGCTTAATAGCTTTTTGGATGGATAAATTCCTCTCGTTATTTTTCTTTGTAGATGCTAGAGTAATCTAAAGAGCTCTTACGTAACTCTTTCATCCAAAGTGCATATTGATTGCTTGTTCTGAAACATAATCATTGTGAATAATGGAGCCTTCTTAAATGATGATTTTTTTTAACTCTGTAAAAGAGGAGCTTTCTAAATATATTTCTCTCTTCATACTCCCTGGGTCACCTGTTTTGAGTAAACCTCTTCCTTAACATCATTTTCCTGTATTGGTTTTCTTACAATTGTCCAGATTTGAACCGTGTGTGTGTGTCTTCTTGCAGGTCAGTTACATGGAGATCTACTGTGAGAGAGTCCGTGATCTGCTGAACCCCAAGAACAAGGGGAATCTCCGTGTCCGGGAGCATCCTCTGCTTGGGCCGTATGTGGAAGACCTGTCGAAACTTGCTGTCACTTCTTACACTGATATTGCGGACCTCATGGATGCTGGGAACAAAGCTAGGTAGGTTGGGTCTTATTTCAGGCATGGCACAGGGACATTGGTGTTTCACAACTCACACAGCTGTCAGGTCTTAAAAATATTTGCTAGTACACCAGTGAAAATAATTTCCCTGTCACCTTATGAATATAACCATTAGGAGCATTGCCTAACAAACATTTTGGCCAGTCAGTCAGACCCTGCATGTGAGCCAGGAAGTCCTTCATTGGATATAGTTTCTCATTTCAACAGAACCTGTAAACTATGGTTAGGAGGCTTATCCTAGGGCACAATGATGCAGCTGCTTTCTGAAGCTAAGCTGGTGAGGGGGTGGCCAGTGCCTGGGGGGGAGGGCACTGCATACACTGCCTTGAGCTCCCTCGTGGAAGAGCTAATACAAGTGAATTCCCCCACTTTTCAGCCAAGGTTAGCTCCAAAAGTGGATTACAAATCAAATAGACAAATACAAAGGATTCAAGGGTATGTGTCTGGCTGTCTCTCCTGACTCCTGGCAGCCCATAACACAGTCTAGAAATGGGTCTTCCAGCTATTGTTAGAATCCAACTCCCAGCAGCTGCAGCAGCCAGCATGGCTTTGGTAAGGGATGATGGGAGTTGGTAATCCACCAACCTTTGGAGGTCTGCAGGTTCTCCCATCCCTAACCTAGTCCCAGGTTCAGATCACCTTGTATGATGGTAAAGATGCCAACTTCCCATTGATTCTTCCCATTAATGGTGTTCTTGTTCTTTAACCCCGAGCTTTCCCTTTCTTTCTCTTTTCTGTATTAAAGGACGGTGGCAGCTACCAACATGAATGAAACCAGCAGCCGTTCCCATGCAGTCTTCACTATTGTTTTCACGCAGAAGAAGCATGACCTTGAAACTGACCTTTCCACTGAGAAGGTAGGCTACTCCCAAGTTGGGGATCAGGGGAAATAGCTGGGGTGCAAAGCAAGCTCCTTGCAACTAGATCAGGGACTTCCCTCATAACATGACTTGGGAACTGCTTGCTCTCTTTTCCAAGGGTGGTGAGAAATGTCGGGTGGATTGCCTTCTGATCTGCTTAGGGTTGTATCCAACTAAGGCCATATTTACACCTTAAATATAACGCATTACAGTGGTACCTCGGGTTACAGACACTTTAGGTTACAGACTCCGCTAACCCAGAAATAGTACCTCAGGTTAAGAACTTTAATTCAGGATGAGAAAAGAAATCACACAGCGGCAGCAGCGGGAGGCTCCATTAGCTAAAGTGGTACCTCAGGTTAAGAACAGTTTCAGGTTAAGAACAGACCTCCAGAATGAATTACCGTATTTTTCGCCCTATAGGACGCACTTTTCCCCCCTCCAAAAATGAAGGGGAAATGTGTGTGCATCCTATGGGGCGAATGCAGGCTTTCGCTGAAGCCTGGAGAGCGAGAGGGGTCAGTGTGCATCGACCCCTCTAGCTCTCCAGGCTTCAGGAAGCTATCCCCCCAGCCCGGCAAGCTCCGGGAGCGATGGCGAAGCTGTGCGCAACTTCGCCATCGCTCTCGGACCCATTCTGGGGGCTGGGGTCGGGGGAAGCTCGGGCTTCCCCAGCCCCGCAAGCTCCGGGAGTGATGGCGAGGTTGCCCAATCTTGCCTTCACTCCCGGACCCCCAGCCCCGAGGCTGAAAACGAAGCCAGGCTTCTTTGCTCTTTGGGGCTCGGGGGGGGAGGGAATAAATCCCCCCCTTTATCCCCCCCCCCAAATAAGTGTGTCCTATGGGCCGGTGCGCCCTATAGGGCGAAAAATACGGTAAGTTCTTAACCCGAGGTACCACTGTATTTATTTGAAACACTTTAAACAGTGATGGCTTGCCCCAAAGAGTTCTGGAAAGTTTAGTTGTTAGAAGACCCTCATTCCCCTTAGAGGGCTACAATTCCTAGTGGTTTAACAGTCTCTCTTCCTAGGGAACTCTGAGAATTATAGCTCTTGGAGGGGAGTAAGGGTCTCCTAGGAAATCTAGGATACTTTGTGGGAAGCCATGACAGTTTAAAGTCTATCAGGGTGCTTTAAATATATCTTAAGAATTTGGCCTTAGTAGGTTACAACACTAAGAAAGAAGATCTCTGTAGCTGTAGCATAAGGAGAGCCTGAGTAAACCCCCCTCCTTTCACAGAAGTGCCAGTGTTTCTGCTTGGCAGGGCTTAACTAATTACCGCCTCATTAACTCTCTCTCTTCTTCTCCATCCTCCCTGTTGGCCTAGTTTCCTTTGGAGGTGGCAACAAGCAAGCTGCCTTTTTAAACTGTGGAGGGATTTGCATGTTTAAAAGGGGAGCTTATTCTTCATGGGGGAAGTCTTTCTCTGGCCTGAATGCTACTTTAGGAGGAAAAAACAGGAGAAGCTTTAGCACAGTGCATTGTGCAATTGGGGTACTTATAGAACTTTTCAGTTCTAAGAATAAACATTTATCTCTCTACAATAGAAAATCTGGGGCTTTTTACTCGAGGAAAAAATGTGAGTAAGGGAGGGCATGATAGAAGTGTCTCATAAAATGATGCATTGTGTGAAGAGAGTAGATACGGAGAAGTTTTTCTCCCTCTCTCATACTTCTAGAACTCATGGACATCCAGTGTAGCTGAATGTGCACACAATACACAGTTAAATGATGGAGTTCGCTCCCACAAGAGGCCACTAATTTGGCTGGCTTCAAAAGAACATCACTACTAGCCACAATGGCTATGTTCTCTGTCTACTGTTGGAGGCAGTATGTCTCTGAATACCAGTTGCTGGGAATTGTAAACAAAGAGAGTGCTGTTGTGCTGAGGTCCTGCTTGTAGGCTTCACATTGGGGCAACTGGTTGGGTGCTGTGAGAGCAGGATGCTGGACTAGGTGTGACTTTGGCCTGATTCAGCTGCAGGGCTATTTTTATGTTATCACGTTACCTGTTCTCTCACATTAACACTCTGCAAAGTTGCAGGAGGACGGTGACCTGCTTGTCATGTTGCTGACTTAACTTCTTTATTAGATGAAGATAATCAAAACTAACAACCTGCAATTTTCTGGCCAGGTGGTTGTAATGTAATTCTCCCCACACCCCCAATATATATTCCATCCCAGATGAATACAAATTCCTCTGGGCAAAACAGTAAACATGGCCAGCATCCTAATGATGCATATAGCTGCTGAGGCTGCATGTTTTATTCCCAGTTAAGTATTTGTAACCATTTCTATGCTTGAGGTTTTTGTTTTAGGCATGAAGTGATGGGATAGTGATCAGAAAAGGAACAGTTAAACTAGGGGTCATGAGATGGATGGTGTTAGCATGCCATTGACAGCCCTGATTCTGGTGACACTGGTGCCCTGATATGTAGAGCAGCTTCCTCTTCTATGATGACAGAAGCCCCTTCAAGCATGCAGAATCTGTGATGTATAAAGTTCTGACAGTCATGCTAGCTGTGTCATGTTTGTAAATCTGCCTCTTTGTAAGCAATGGCTAAAATATAGGGGAGGTGTTTGAATATCTGATAGCTGAAGTTATTGGGACTTTATAGCCGGCATCTGATACTGTGCAGGAGAGTGTTTAGCTTGGGCACCTGAATACTGTGGGACCAAGATGAAATTGCTGGCTATCTCTCTCTTTCCCTGCCTTATTTGACTATGCTTTTCTTTCCAGGTTAGCAAAATTAGCCTCGTGGATCTTGCAGGGAGTGAGAGGGCAGACTCCACTGGTGCCAAAGGGACCCGATTAAAGGTATGAGTTGGCTCTGCTATGTTGTGGGTAGCCAGGGAAGGAATGTAGGTCTGTGTTAAGAGCAGCCACTTTGCATGCAGAACACTCCAGGTTCAATCCCCAGAATCTCCAGTTAAAAAGGATCAGATAGCAGCAGGTAATGGGAAGGACCCTTCTCAGCCAGAGACTGGAGAGCCACTCCCAGTTACACTACTGCGCTAGACTGGTCAATGGTCTGACTTGGTAATGAGTACATTCCTGGATGTTGCCATATCGTTGGATGCATTGCCAAGGATCAGTATTCAGCATGCTGCCCTACCCAGTTTGGAGTGAGACCTTAGCCTTTGTCTTTTCAAAACAGCCGGCCAGATGTTTGCTAGCCAATCTTCAGCCATGGTGGGGGTAGAAAAGAGATAAGAGGACAATTGATACCCTGAATTGGAGTGCCCAGTAGTTGAAGGACTGCTTGTTGAGAATCTTGCATTGCAAGGGGTTGGACTAGATGACCATTGGGGTCCCTTCCAACTTTACAGTTCTGATTCTGTGATTCTATGTGATCCTTAGCCTTTTCTATTCCTCCTGTGTGCGTGGGGCTTAATGGCTTGCAGAGGTGAAACCAGAGTCCCTGCCACTTTGCTGGGGGAAGGGAAAAATGCAGCCTGCATCTCCAGGAATTTTAGGGCAGTGATGACCTATGCATGACATATACCTGTTGGTCAGATCCTAGACCAACACAGGAGACCACTAGGTAAAGAGAGTCTGTTCTCAGATGCTGTATCATGCATGGAGTCAGACACAATGTACAAAAGAAGTGGAATCCTTAATGCCATAGGTGTATACATTCTGTAGCAAAAGAGTGGGGTGGGTGGGGGTGAAGTGTCTCATTTTTCCAGACTTCCCTTTTATATCTGGACAGCTTCAAAATCAAATGTTTGATTTACCTTTCTAGGAGGGAGCAAATATCAACAAGTCTCTCACCACCTTGGGAAAAGTCATTTCAGCCTTAGCAGAAGTGGTAAGTCCAAATTATTTTCACACTCATTTTTTAAAACAAAACAAAACCATGAGCTTTACAAGCCCACCTAGTTCTAGTAACATGCCAAGACATCAATAAAATAACAACTGCCTCAGGAGGGTGTGGCAGGATATTGTGTGTTAACTGACACTGTTTTAACAGCTGTTTTAAAAAATACTTAGTGCCCAAGTAGAAATATTTTTGTTGTAGCTTTCCAAAGGCAGAGGGCTTCAGAAATCTACTATTTGGAAATAATGATCCTCTACCCCAATTCTCCCCACCTACTAAAGAGCCTCAGACACGCTGATTTTGGGGTGATTTGGGTGGGGAACTAACCGGGGCCAGCAGGGCTCCTGATTTGACCTATGAGGCTGCTGTCCCTGAAAAAACCTGCTCACCAGGCTCACTCCTGGCATTATATTGCAAAATTGTAAACTAGAGAGGGCATGGGCTGGGCTGCATCTGTATGTGGCTGGGCTCAGACTCCCATCATCCCTGACCATTGGCCGTGTTGGCTAATGGGAGTTGGAATCCAACAACATCTGAATCTCCAGTGGTTCCTTATTGCTGTTTCAAATGGTCAAAGCCTAGCTCAGAGGTGACTTCTTCTCTTAACACTGAGTATAGTGTTAGCCAGGCTTTTAACATGCTGTGCATGTCTGATAATGCCAAGTCCTGGAGCTTCCTGCACATGGCAGGGTTCTCCCCTTATGCTCCATCTAAGCTCTTAAATTGACATGGTTGAAGCCCCTCTAGCTCCTGTCCTCCCTCCTAAGGCTTCCTGCCCTACTGTAGCCCCCCTTCATATAGTCAAACTCCATAGGTTCAAGGTTACCACCTGGGGAAAGTGTTTTGAGGCGCTTACTGATGTGGTTCCTTGGAAAAGTAACTCTGGATGTGATTCTGTGATGCCTATTTAAACTCCCTCTTCTTCCTCGCTCCACAAACTTAACCTTATCTTCTTCCTTCCTTCCTTCAATGCTTCCAAATTTAGGATAACTGCACCAGCAAGGTATGATGATGGAGGAAGGGTAGCTGCTGTCAACTAGAATGTGATATAGCCTGAAGACCAGGGGTAGAGAAGCCGTGACCTTCCGAGATGCAGCTGGACTCTAGCTCTCATCAGCCTTCCCCATTGATCGTTCTGGCTAGGTTGATGGGAGTTGAAGTCCAGCAACATATGGAGCGTTGCAGGTTCCCCCACTTCTGGTGCTGACTATGTGGGTCTTTAGACCAGAAGAAACTAGGAGCAGGGGTCCACAGGGTTGCACTGGTTCCATGTGTAAGGATACATTTCCATTGGCTTTAGAATCTCTTTGAAGGGGCCTCAAAAGCCATCTAGTCCAGCCCCCTGCCTATGCAGGAAATTCACTTGCTGCACCATTTACTTGCTTTTATGTTATTTTGTTGGTTTTAGCTTGTATTTTTGTTTTAAGGGATGTTGTTGCCACACTGTACATAGTTTATACCACTTACAGGTGTGTTTTTTTAAAAAAAGAAAACTTAAGTGGTTTAAGCAGTGATTTGAAATAAGTGAAATAAATAATAAACACAGTCACCAAAATGGGTGTTTGGGCTCAACCATATAAGTGACTGTCTTTGAAAAGGAGAAGTCTGATTTATTTTTATTTTTAAAAAATCCTATACTTCCATCTTTCTCTAAGATGGTGTTTGCTGTGGTCTCCCATCCAAGGGATTAGCCAGGTCAGCAAATGCTTTGCTTCAGCATTGGGTCCCTCTAGATCACTCTCTGGACCTCAAGGGAAAGGGTTATTGATTCACAAGAGCACAAAGTGGATCCCTGCTCCTGTTGTAACTAACTTGGTTTTCCCTTTCTTTAGCAGTACAAGTAACATGCACTTACTTATTGCTGCTTCTTCTGAAACAAAACTTTAAACCAGGGGAAGCAGTGGTCCTCCAGGTGTGGTTGGGTTACCATCTCCCACCACTTCTGACCATTGACCATCCAGGCTGATTGGAGATGGAATGTAGCAGTACCTGAAGGACCACAGAACTTCCCACCTCCCTGCTTTTAGAGTTTCTGGTTCCCACCAACCAGAGCAGAGCATATGCCCGACTAACTCTTATTTGCCATTGAAACCTGGGAGTCTGCACTCTTCTCTCTCCTACTGTTGGCTCTCAAATGAGTAAGAAGGGGCATTTGCTGAGCTGCTTATGTGTTAGGGTGCTTTGCATGCAATAATGCATTTCTGAGATTGCTACTTTACATTTGAAGTTTTTTGCAATGGAAACATTCAGATGGATGCAATTGAAATTGACTTCTGATTAGGCCTGCTCTTTCCTTTCCCACCTCTACTGGTTTGCCTAAAAGTCAGATGGCACTTGCTTCGGTCTCCCATCCAAGGGTGACCAGGTCTACAAATGCTTTGCTTCAGCATTGGGTTCTCCTAGATCATTCCCTTGTAGCCCAAGGGAAGGATTCTTAATTCACAAGAGCACAGCTGCTTTTGAAAAGTGCATGTGGGAAGGAGTTTGTGGGTGTGGGTGTTTCCTGTGTAGCATCTGTTTCAGTCCTGTGCCAAAAGTAGGACTTGAACCCACGTTCAGGAGCACCTCTCACTGCTGCACTGTGCCAAAATCTACACAGACGGCTTCATAGCTGTTTCCTTCCTGACAGTGGCTGTCTGTGTGTTTTCCTGTGAACACTTCCTAAATCCTTCTAATCTTCAACCAGGTACAAGATTAGTCTGTGTGGGTGGGAGGCAACATAGAATTGGACCTCTCTAGTCTAATTTTGCTAGCTAAGGCTTTCTGACCTCTCTCTGTCCTCAGTAATCTCTCCCCATCCCATCCCCTTCAGTAATTTTAAATGCTCTTCCATCTGTCTGTACCCACTTCATTGGTGGCTGTTATCCTTTCTTAGGTAAAAGCCCAGCGGTATGTAAGCACAAATATAATTCAGCTGATGATTTACTCAAATATAATTCAGCTGATGATGCTTCTTGGCTTGCTGAAAATTAATTTCTAAATAAAACAGAATACCGTTGATCTAATCTTAGTGCCGTACTCCAAATAAGTCTGGCTTCAAGCTTGCAGAGTGTTGTGGAAATATCCAGAGTCTCTTTGGATTAACTTCATAGCTTTGGTTTTTACTGAGGTGGTCAACTTATATCTAGGTTGTACCACTTGGGAGTGTAGTTGAGCCCCTGCCCCCCCTTTCTCTAGAAAGCAAAAACATTGCATGTAGAAGCCCAGTGTGTCAATTCGAAGGATTCCAGCCTAACTTTTCTCCCTGAATTTCATGGACTTTTATTTTATTTACCTATTTATTATTTATTTAATTTATATATCACCCTTCATTCGAGGATAAACTATACAACTTACAATGTTGTTTCACATGTTGCTATATTTAGCTTCTTAGTTTTCTACCCTGTCTGCAATTATTTCATCTGCACAGTCGATTTAACTCAGTGGGTGGACAAGCTTCTGTTCTCTTGGTAGAGCGGAAGATGTTATCTTCAGAAAGTGGCGGGGGCGGGGGGCATTTGTTGATCAGTCAGGTTCTGTAGTAATGGTGGTTACTAACAGGTTCTTCACTCTTATAGTGCATGTGATTTCAGGCAAAGCCAGAAAATAATAATACAAGTATGTGTGGAATCTCTGGGTTGCATCAAAGTAAGTTTTACTCAGAGCAAACCCATTGAAATGTATGGACTCAAGTTTGCCATGTCAATTCATTTCAATGGGTTTGCCCAGCATTGGATGCACCCTTCTTTGTGCTGCAACGCAGAAGCATTTTCCGTGTGTGCAAAACAATGGGGAAATGTTTTGTAGTGAGATTTTTTGTTGTGGGGCTTGATGGGGCATACCGGCTGCCAGTTGACCACATCTGTTTCAACTTGAAATGTCCTGGTCGCGATCCAAAGACTGGCAGGGCTTGTTCATGCACATGTGCAACTTTCTAGGCTTATGCTTCCATGACAGGAGCCCAACGTACTACAAGACAAGCCACTTTTTGAAGTAAAGGGCTCTTTTGAAATCTCTTTGCTACACAGCAAGGAGGAATGCTGCTTGAAGAATGAGAAATAAAAAATCCCACTGGGTGTGCTAAAGCACTCAGGCAGGATGAAAGTAGTTCATGAGATCCCAGCTCTGAATCCTCTCCTTGCTTTGTCCCCCCCCCCCCCCCACTTTTAGATTTCTTATAACTTTGGTAAGATGGTATGTAGCATTTTAGCTGCCCACCTTGACGGCTGTTAGTAATATATTAAAAACACACACATTAATTTCAGCAGTTGCCTTCTTAGAAGCATTCAACCCTCTCTGTAAAACTCTTCTGCCTAATTGTTTAATGATAGTTTTTAAGATCTGTTTAGTCTAACCAGTTGACTAAAACATTGTAGCTTTAATTCTAGTATGCACTTGCTTCCTGAAGCTTTTGTTTCATTGTGAGATTATCTTGGCAAAAACATGCCTTCAGATGTTGCTTCTTGAAAGGTTCAGGAAGACGTGTGCACACAACTTTGTGCATACTTCCTTTTTGTGTGTGTGGCAACTGGCTTTTAAATGCTAATGTCCTCTTGCAGAGTAAGAAGAAAAAGAAGACTGATTTTATACCATACAGGGATTCTGTGCTGACGTGGCTGCTTCGGGAAAACCTAGGTATGTTGACATAGCAGAATCTTGTCCCACCTTTTATTAGTTCCCTGCTAATTAGTAATTACCTTTCATTGTTTCACACTTGGTATTTTGGGGTGGGGAACCTTTGGCCCACCAGATGTTGCTAGACTACAACTCCCAGCATTACCTTTGACAGTTGGCTGGGCTGCCTGGGGTTGATGGGAATTGGAGACCAACAAACATCTGGAGGGCCACAGAGAGATATGGCAGGGAGCCTGCTTTCTGGATGGTGCATCTAGTTCCCAAGAGCCTTCAGGGGTCCTGTGCCCTTCCCAGGTGTTACTGCAATACAACCCCCATCATTGCTCATCATTGGCCATGCTGGTTGGGACGGATAAGAGTTGGAATCCAGCTTCATGCGGAGAGTCACAGTATCCCCACCTCTGTGGTGTTTCCAAGGTTCAATATTGTACACTGTGGCTGCATCTAATGAAGTGGACACTATTCCACGGACGCTTATAAATTTATTTCTCTTTGCAGTGATACAAGACTTCCTGTTGTATGGCCATCACCTTTGATATATATATATAATTTTTAGAGGTTAAAAAGCAGGTTTCTGGTCTTCATTGTTCTGAGGGGAAAAAGATACCTGAAGGTTAGATTTAGGATTATATCCAATACTAGTCCTACTCAGAGTAGACCCACTGAAATTCATGGATATGACTAATTTAGGTCCATGAACTTCAGTGGGTCTGCTATTAGTAGAACTAGGTTGGATACAACCCTAAAATACAATTTTCCCACTTATATAATGGGCTTTGTATATTGAAGAAATAAAAGTATTTAGGATCTTTTAAAAAAGAGCCAGTTTAATCTCTTGTTGACCTTCCAATGCCTTGGCTGTGGAACCTGGATTTGTGACTCAGTCTGTCATTAGTGCAGTTAGCAGTCAACTTTGACTCCTGTTTAATTGGATACCCTTTTTTGCTTCATAGGTGGCAACTCAAGAACAGCCATGGTGGCTGCTCTGAGCCCGGCAGACATAAACTACGATGAAACACTAAGCACTTTAAGGTATTGAACGTGGTGTCAAAATGGGGGCAGGTCTGCTGCTTTCCCATCTAGTTCCCTTGTTTGTAGCATGCAAATGTGAAATGGAGGTTGATTCTGGTCTCTCTTACTCTACTCACCTTAGTTAGTTGTTGTAGTGTAAGGAAATGCAGCAGAATCATATGAAGACTGTTTAAACTCCTTAAAAATTACACGCGGTGAGAGGAAGTGAACCATGAATAGGAATTTGCCTTATACCAAGTCAGACCATTGGTTCATCTAGTTTAGGATTGTCTACACTGACTGATGGCAGGTCTTTAGGATATCAGGTATGGGACATTCCCAGCCCTACCCAGAGATGCCAGGGATTGAACCTGAGACAACTGAGCCGCTGCCCTTCCCCAGAGGGGAATAACTGTGTCATAGAAAGTGGTATCAGCTAAGGCTCTTGCACATTGCTCAGATTTGACCTTTAGATATGTGATAGAGTTGTGGTGGTGGTGTGTGTGTGTTTTAAAATGAACTGACCCTACACCTGTCTTTCCAGATACGCTGATCGGGCAAAGCAGATCAAATGCAATGCTGTTATCAACGAGGATCCCAACGCCAAGCTGGTGCGGGAGTTGAAGGAGGAAGTGACACGGCTCAAGGATCTCCTCCGTGCTCAAGGGCTCGGAGACATTATTGACAGTAAGTGGATTATACAGATTCAAGCTCCGGGCCTTGCTGTGGGAGATAACCCTCTTACTCAGCTTCGGAGCTGGGGGTGGCAGGCTGGGAAATCCAGGCACTTTGGTGGATTTGAAAGACTGAGGAGCACAGCAGGGGAAGAATGGAACCAAGTTCATGGATTTGGCAATCCCACAATCTCAACTTCAGCAGCAGCATTTGCTTCAAACTCGAATTCTGTGTGGAGCCTTTCCAGGCTAGCAGCGAGGCCAACAGTTTTGCTGAGTGGTGTTCTGTATAGTCTTCCATCTTTCTGGAAACTTTATACATATTTTCCTACCCGTTAAACGGTGAATGCGGGGGCTCCCAGCAAATGGGTCCCACTGCAGGAAGTGAGCTAAAGCTGGGCCAGCTGCAGTCATTTCTTCCATCGACCCCCTCACTTGCCTTCCAGCTCTCCATCCCGACAGTATCTTCAGGCTGTCAGTTTCCACTCCAACTGCCTTCCATTTCAGGGCCCCTGCCAAAGCAAACCAATTCAGATTTCATTTTCTTTGCCCTAAGTTTTAGCTGAGAGGTTGGAGCAGCTAAGCTCTTATGGCTATGTATGGATGATTTTGGCACAGAACAAGAAACCTGGTTTTCAAACCCCTTTATTGGATATCTGATTCCTCATCGCCTACCCACAGAGCACAGTAATGTAAAAAAACAAAACTCCAACAAAGTAAGAACATAAGAAGAGCTCTGCTGGATCAGGTCAAAGGTTCATATTCTGTTCTTACAATGGCCTTGCCTCTGGAAGGCTTGCAAACACAATCTGAGTGCAACAGTGCTCTCCTCACTTGTGATTCCCAGCAGCTGGAATTCAGAGGCACGTGGCCGCCTGGAAGCACATAGCCACAACAGCTAGCAGCAACTTATTCAGTAGATGGTGTATGCAAGCAAAGCAACTCTTGTCTCTTGCTTGGAAAGACAAAAGAGCTGCAGAGGATTGTGTTTCTGGGAATGCCTTTTCCATTGTTACATGGTGAAAATATTAAAACACCTCCCACCCCCAAGGAACAATCTTCCAAGCGCTTTTTATCCATCTAACAACATAGTGAGGTTGGCATTCCCCACGTCCTGGCCACAATGAAAATAATCGTTTACTTATTTGTTCAATTTGTATACTACCCCATCATATGAATACATCGGGTGGTGTGCAAATGACAAAAAAAATGAAAACAAAAATAAATAAATCAAGCAGATCAATATAAGCAAACATAGGTCTATATCCAACCTAGTCCCACAAGCAGTAGTCCCATTGAAATTAATTGACCTTAGTCATGTCTGTTAATTTCAGTGAATCTACTGAGGAAGGGGCTGTACTGGCCCATGTGGTGGGGAGCAATTCATGGTCTGGGATGGAATCACCCTCCCAACACTTCCATCAGTGTTGAGAGAGTGGTTCCATCCCAGAACATGAATCGCTCCTGCTTAGCATGATCTTGTCGTTTCTTTTCACTGCTCAGAGGTTGCCATGACATTCAGCAATGGGATTTGGCAACCACACAAAGCACCAGGAATGTAAGAATTTGGTCTCTGTTTGGCTAAGGATGACTGTTTTTACAATGTGGGTGGCAGGGCATTTGTAAAAAATGTCTACTTATTTCTCCCGAGGGGTTGAGGGGGGAGGAAGGAAACTTTTAAAATAAGAGATCAGTGTATTTGTGAATGCATTTGAAGTAACTCTGACTTTAAGAATTGATGTTGAGCTTTGGCCTTTTGGGTTGTGGGTGCTTATTTGTCTGCCAAGAGACATTCTGACTTAATCACGCTTAACGAGGCCACAATCTGTATGCATTGCATGCCTTTGCCTTGAAAAGAATGGATGAAAGAAGAAAAGGCTGTGAAACAAACAGCATTAGATTTTTTGAGGGACCCCCCCCCCTTCCCTGATTGTGACAAAACTAGGTAAATTGCTTGTGTTCTATTTGAGAATCTGATATTTTCTTTGTATCCAGTGCCTGGGCTTTTCTTCCCTTTCCTGTGTCAACTATTAATCCTAGATATTTTACCCTTCTTGTATCTTCCCTTCTAAACTTCCTTCCTCCAGTTGATGCATTGGACGATTTCTCTGGAAGTGGAGGCAAATGTGTGTACTGTGGAATTAGTAACCTTTCTAACCTTTTTTAGCTTTTGCTGGGCCAGCTTTCAAGCAAGCTTTACATGCTGTTCCTCGCAGGGAAATCCCAGGCAGAACCTTTTAAAAACCAACATTAGCAGCATGGAACCCAATCTCTTTCTGTGGAACCTGGCCCCTTGCCAAACACTTCAATTTTTCAGGCTGCTTTTGGGCAGAGCGCAAACTCAAAGCTTGTATTTAAAGGAGTGATAACAGTGTGGCACTAGAGTGGGTTTGAATTAACAGGATTTGAGACCATAACTTTGATAAAAGTATGCAATTTATGGCAACAAATGAAGAAAGATGGTGGCATTTTGTTTTGGTTTTTGAAAAAAGAAAACATGAACAGATATTGAATTTTTTAAATTCCATTTTAAACTGTAAGTGCATTGCCAGCTGAAAAGGGCTGGAATTGGCACTTTTCAGTTTATTTTAATTCAGGACCGCCCCCCCAAGTGTTCCTCTTTCCCCTCCACTCCTCTCCCATCCCAATCCCCATGAAAAGATATTTCTCACATTTAAAAATAGAACCATACCCAACGATAATGAGGTAACTGGATATATAACGAAAATGATTCATTAAGGCAGCACTTCTTTCCTTACTGTCTTATATCTCTTAGGGAAAGAAAACCTTTCCTTGTTTTATAACTTTCAAATATACGTGGGAATTTGAATTGGATTTTCCTGGAAACTCAAGGGCAAACATTAAGATGGCATCTTAATCTCAGATAGAGGGCTATATCCAGTGCCAAACGTATTCAGATGACTGAAGTTAGGCATATCTGTTGATTTAAGTAGGCCTAGTCCTGAGTTGGATTCAAACCACCATGCAAAAGGCCTCTGTCTTTACAAGATGCAATTGAGGTGACTTGAGTTGATTCCACCAGTGTGATGGGTTTTTAAAATTCCCTTAGGGAATGGGGAGCACTGGTGGCTTAGCCCAAATAGTATTTCTTTATTTAGGGTTGTATTACTATTATTATTATTATTATTATTATTATTATTATTATTATTTACTTATTACATTTTTATGCCACCCTTCATTCGAAGATTGTTGTTGTTGTTTAGTCGTTTAGTCGTGTCCAACTCTTCGTGACCCCATGGACCAGAGCACGCCAGGCACTTCTGTCTTCCACTGCCTCTCGCATTTGAAGATTACAGGGTGATTTACAATATAAGCCGAACTATGTTATACTCGGAGTTGACCCACTGAATTTAGCAAACCTAAGTTAGTTGTGTCCATGAACTTCAGGGGTCTGTTCTGAGTAGAACTAACATTGGATATAATCAGTGCTATTTTTCTAGAAAAAGAGGTGCTGGAACTCATGAACGCCTCCCTTGTTCTTTTACAATGGCAATGGAGCCCACCTGAGATGTGCTGGAACTAAGTTCCTGCAAGTTCTGGCTGAAAAAAGCCGTGGTTATAATACTAATTAATCCATTACTAGCAGCCTTGCACCCGACACTACTATGGAATTCTAAGAAACAAACACCAGCACAATGCAGTACTGTCTGATATCTGCCTAATATCTTCATTCAAAAGGGCATTCAATTGTGTTCAAACGTAGACACAACCATGATCTCATCATTATGCAAAATCATCATGCAAAAATTGGTTATGATATCTTAAAATGTGCCCAGACACATAGAGAACAGCTAGACGGACAGACAAACTGTTCCCCCCTCAAATATAGACTATTATTAGAGGGTTTTTTTTTTACCCACCCTTCAACGGAGGTCCCAGGACAGGTTTTAGCAATATAAAAATAGTCTGAAATCCAACAGTGAGTTTGGTGGTTTCCACACTGCGAGAAGTGAAGCTACAGGGAACCAGACAGAGGGCCTTCTCGGTAGTGGTGCCCTCCCTGTGGAATGCCCTCCCATCATATGTTAAGGAGATGAGTAATTATATAACATTTAGGAAACATTTGATTGCAGCCCTGTATAGAAAGATTTTAAGGTTATCATTTTAAACAATTGACAATCAGAAGACTAGGGTGTTGTGTTCGTGTGTGTACACATACTTACACAATCAAGCACACACACTCACAAACACACTTATGTATCAGATACTCTCGTCTGAGTTGCAGCCTTGCCCATTACTCCTGCCATTCCTAGGTGAAGCAAATAACATGGTGGATGAGAGAGATCTGTCTGGAATTTCCTTGAACTCTGATACTTGGCAGTGTAAATTTTTCCAGAGTGGCTCTTGCTTTGGGGCATTTTTTCTCTTGCTCTCTCTTGTAATTTTTTTTTTAATTGATGCTGCTTGCAGCTTGCCGGCTTTTAACTCTGCCTTGAGCACCAGCAGCTGCAGCATCATGGAGGGAGAACCATGCATGGCGCAAGGGTGCGATGATGCTCTGTGCAAACTGTGCAGCAGTCGCAGCAAGTGCAACTCCTGTCTCCTCCCTGTCGTCCCCCCTCCCGCCCCGCTGTGAACGCATGAATTATTCCACAGGAGGTCTGGTCAGCTCCATCTTTGCCTTGCCCGCTTGCCGAATCCTGGCGGCTCTCTTGTTCCCGAATCTTTCCTCTCTTTGCACCCTCCCTGCTCTTTTCCGTATTTATAGATGGCAGTTTTCAAACCAAATTAAAACTCACCCCACATCTTATTTAAAAAACACAACTTACTTACTTGTACTCTGTACATATTTGACCTGTTAAGCATAGGCTGAAGAAGGAGGAAGTGCCCAAACATGAGTTCTTCCTTCCTGAAACCCATCCTATCCAAAGATGCATGCAAGTCCCTATGTCACAACCTGGTCTGGTCATTAGTGGAAGAACCAGCATATGAAGCTGCCAATGGCCCATCTAGCCCATAGGGACACAGGAAGCCACCTTACATTGAATCAGATCCATTGGTCCATCTTGCTAGGCTGGCATTGCTAGTGGTGAGGGACGATTAGCTCTTAAAGAGCAGGTGCACGCCTCATAAGAACAGTCCCAAACTGGGGTGCCACCCTTGAAAAAGAGCCTACCCCTCATGGATTCCAACCACCCATCAAGTGAGGAGGCACCTGATTGAGGGCCATGCCAAATGAGTGTAACAAACAGGCAAAGCTTCTTGGAAGGACATCTGTTTCAGAACTGCCATCTAGTCCTATTAAACCTGTCTCTGTTGCTGCTTGTGTGCTACCTTTCTTATACAGGTGTCTCCTTCCTGTTTTTCCTCCCTACCTTCCTTTTTTCTGCTCTTCTCTCCTTGGCCTCTCCTCTCTCCATCCCTGTATTTCTGCCTCCCCTCCTGTCTGTTGCCTCCCTCCCTTCTCTCTCTCAGATCTGAAAGATTTTCAGAACAATAAACACAGATACTTGCTAGCATCAGAGAATCAACGTCCTGGCCATTTTTCCACAGCATCCATGGGCTCCCTCACTGCATCCCCATCTTCCTGCTCTCTCAGCAGTCAGGTGGGCTTAACGTCAGTCTCCAGTATCCAAGAACGGATCATGTCTACGCCTGGAGGAGAGGAAGCCATTGAACGTTTGAAGGTACAGACATGTCCTCCCTCCTCATATTCCTTACATGTAGGTAAGCATCAGGACCCCAGAAGTATCAGTCTCAGTAATCCAGAGCAAAGGACACCCTGGTTTCTGAGTGATGGGGAAGTTCCACTGTTGCCATCCTCCTTACTTCAGTATTTGCCGTGTGTTTGATCTATACATTTGGGGTGGTGCCTGTTTGGTTCTGTGCACAGTTAATGACATGAGGTTGGGTATATCCTGTAGCCTTCCAACACAAAACCAGAGCACAGGCCTGGAAGAAGAATGAGCTTTCATTGTGGGGAGAGGGGACCTCAATTCCTTGCTTCTTAAAACTTGAGAGATACTTGGTCAGTGCTAGTGAAATCTCAGTAGCGAGGACAGGAGCTAAGCAGAAGATTCATTAGCAGGAAGATCCACTCACTCCTCCCTTTTCAAAAGCAGAATGAATTGTGTGATGTATGCTAGGATATTCAGACTTACTTATTAGCATAGTTGCTTATATATTAATTGATTACGTTCTTTGCCAAAACTTTCATTTGGTTAGAGTGCTGGACTAGAGTTGAGGAAGCCCTAGTCACCTTTTCTGGTGAGCCACTCTCGTCTTTGAGCCTAACCTAACTTGCAGCAAGCTTGTTGTGATGTGGAGCGAATGGGAGATACAACCATCTCTGCTGCCTTGAGCTCCTAGGAAGGGGGCAGAATAACAATTTAATAAAATTGAAAACTCCACACTGCCCTGAATCATTAACTTGTCAAAACTAATAGAAACCCCCCCTTTTAAGCATACACACAGTTGTGGGTTCGGCAAGAGTTGTTTAAATGATTGCTTTTTATCATTGACTAAATACTTGCTGCTGCTTGCAGGACATTGTTGGGATCTCACTTTGTTTCCAAAAGCATTCCTGGGTGTAGTTGCATATTTCCAAAGAGAGCAAAACAAATGCAATAGTGGGACTCGCAAGGTGAACTCATTCCTTTTGGTAAATGCTAACACAACAGCCATCTGATGGTTGGGAAGATTTGAAATTGGTGCAGTCCTGGCTATGTCAAAATCATACAACTAAAACTGAGGAGCCAAGTCGTGGACTTCAAGTAGAAGTGTGGGGGGAAAGTGGTGGATAAAGAGATTTTTTCTCCCCACCACACCATAGTAAAACTCAGGGTCGTCCAATGAAATTGATCAATTGGCAGGAGATCTGGGGCAGACAAAGGAAAGTCCATGGCACGATACTTAACAAATTAATGGCAATAGTGGCCACAAGATGTCATGATCCCCACTGGCTTGGTATCTTTCAATGTTGATCAGACTAATGCACAGGAAAATAAGGCTATCCATGGTTAATCTGTGTGACTTGTAGATCTGATGGCAGTTTGCCACTGAGTACCGATTACTGGGGAGCAAACACTAGAGAGAGAGATAGTGACTCCTTGTGGATTTCCTGGAGGCATCTGGTTAGCTACTATGCTTGGTAATACGGTGCTGGGCTAGATGGACTTCTTAACACTTAGTTTCTTATGGATGCTTAAAATCCATTCATTCCTAAAGCAAATTTGTATGGAAATTCCTTGATCATCTAAAGTGTCTCTTAACAAAGCCATAAATTCTGAATGGAGCCAACTTGCTAAGCGTGGGCTGTGCAATGAGGACTACAAGTATGTTGCATTGTTGTATCCTGCTTTCCTTCCATCGTGGCTTTTGAGAGGGTGGATGTCAGGTTCCAAAGAGGTCCTCCCATCCAGGGACAAGACAGATCCAGATCTGCTCAAATTTGTGGCTTCCTATACCTTTCGATTGTACTCTGGGACCATGCAGAGACCCTGTTTCAAGAAGGCCTCAGTTCTGCTTCTTTGTCAGGCTAACAATATGGCACCCAGTGAGAGAGAGCATGACCAAAATGCCAGAACTCAAAACCAATTCAACCAGCATGATATATGGGATTAAATGCCTGGATCAAGTTAGCCACGAGCACTGACGTCAGAACTGCAGTAGGGGTTGTGAATGTCCTGTGGAACATAGGAAGCTGCCTTGTACTGAATCAGACCATTGGTCCATCCCACTTAGTATTGTCTACACTGACTGGCAGAGGCTTTTGAGGGCTTCAGACAAGGGTCTTTTCCCAGCCCGACCTGGAGGTGCCATTGGGGATTGGACCTAGGACCTTCTGTGTGCAAGGCAGATGCTCTACATCTGAGCTACAGCCCTTCCTCAATATGTGCATCCTTTGGTTGAGATTAATTTTTTATGGCAATGAGCATAGAATTGTAGAGTTGGAAACCCAAAAGGCCATCTAGCCCAGTGCCTGCAATGCAGATGAAGGTGGCATATGCCTCCTTAAGCATTTTTTATATTTGCAAACAAGGCTAGTGTGCCTGTGTGGGATGAAGATTGAAATCCCTGGCCTTTTATTGGGAAGTTCTTGCTTACCTTTGTATAAAATAAGGATACCGGCATGTAAAGTCACTGGTTGAGTGGCAGACTTACAAATATATTTCCATGTTCAGTTGAGCTGAGGAAAATGAAGAGTTTATTTCAGCAATAATAATTCAGTCTTTCCTGGAAGTGTCACATTGGAAAACAGAGCACCAAGACCTGGACCCCGGAGATTACAAATGTGAAGTGCTCACAGAATGCCTGCCCCCACCCCCCATACATGGACAATGGAGGCTTTTGTCTATGGAACAGCATCAAAAGGGCACAGCAGCAATCTTTCGGCTTTTACCAAAGCCTCCCTCTCCTCCCCCACGGTTGGGCATGTGAAGCAGCAGGCGGGTTAATGCTGTGAATTTAAATACTGCCTACCCCTCCTCCTTTCCCCCCTCCTTTTCCTCTTCCCATATTTGAAAAGCTGCCAGGGCAATTTGGATGGACTAGCACGCACGTTGCACTTTTTACAAAAATGCCGTTGACATGGAGATAACAGTGCTGTCTCTGCATTTGCCTGGCGCTCTGTCATAAAGTGGCGTCTTCAAACATATTACGCCCCCCCCCCAACGTAATGTCTGGGCTGGCCTGCCTGTGAGTCTTCCCCCTTCATCAGCATTCAAGGCAACATCTCCGGCATTTTGAAGGGGAACAGGAGGACGGAAGCAGCTTGGCAAGGCAGCATCTTCTGACAAGTTAATGACTGAGGGCATCATGAGCTTCAAAATGACAAGCAAATAGAGATGTGGAAATGAGCAGATCATCTCTAGCCCCACGGGGGCATTGATAAATAAGAGTGTGTTTCCTGCTACAAGGGATTCCAACCTCTCCCTTTTCACATAACCCCCCCACCAATCTTTTGTATTTCTTCCTCTGTTTTCTTGGCTCTTAGAGTAAGCTTCCACAGTTGAAAAACAGCCCTGATATTTGTCTTTTCCAAAGGGGAATGAGAGTGGGAGAAACATTCCCTCCCCTCCCACCAGTTGCTGTGGGAACAAACGACCATTTGTGCACAAGTTGCCAGACTTGCTGTTGAAGGGGGGCGGAAATCAGAATTCTGGAGTAATGTTGGTGTTGGACCTGCATGGTGTTCCTTGAAGGCTCTTCGGTAGTTTAGATTCCACCATGCCTTATGGTGGAGAACTTGCCACCCAGCCAGAACGACACATTTCCTTCTGTATTACTTCCTGGGGACCATATGCCAGTGGTGGGCAAGGCCGGAGGAAAAAGTGGGAGGAGCAAAGGATATGACCCTTACATCTGTACAACAGGCTCCATTTCTACTGTGCAAAAAAGGCAGAGAGGTTTCTATATGCACATTCCACACACCTCTCTCCATCCAAGCAGGTCAGAGGCATTATCAGTTAATTGGGCATAGACCAGGACATGGCTTGGGCAGAGTCCTGAAGGCTGGGTAGTGAGGCTGGGGGGGGGCACATTTGGCCCTCAGGCCTGATGTTTCTCATCCCTGCCTTACGGGTTCTTGAAGATATTGGCACCATTTGGCTGCTGGAGAGAGGAGTCAAGCATCAACAGCATTGAGCTAAATAGTGGTGTAGCTCAGCATGACACAGCAGCAAAATGACCAGGGTGCGGGGGAGCAACCATGGCTGGCTCTCCTGGATTTTGCATGTTCATACTAGGCCATGGTTTGGCTTATCGTGACATGCAAACCAGGTTCCTTTGTGAAAGCATATTTGTACTTCTGTACATGCACAAGTGTGTGCATCTGCCTGGGGAAGAAACAGGAAGTGATCCATTCCATGATAAGCAAACGTAGCACCCCCTTGAAAAGTTCTGTTGTATCAGATGATATTCCTGCAAATTTGGCACCTTCTTAGCAAGTTCAGTTGTATCAGACCTCTCAGGACTTCTAACACAAGCAGATTTGGTAGCATGGTCAGGTGCTCTTAAAATTTGCCAGCCTAAGAAGCAGTATTTCCTATTAAATTATATGGCCACCCATCTGTAAAATTCTCTAGGGAACATACAAAACGTATCTTGTAAAGGTGCTCCAAGGCCCAGTTCATCCTTCATTAGATGGAGGATTTGACCTAAGACTCTGGATTGCAAGTTGATCACTGTATTTGCTGCTCACTATCTTCCTATTGTTCATTTTTATCCTTCTGTTTCATTTTCAGATTTAGCTAAATGTAAAAACTTATTTCACCAAGTAGGCTAGTGAGAAATGGGTATTTAGATGTAGCTTCCTTGTACATACCTCTAAATCTCCGTTGGACTTTTTTACAGGAATCTGAGAAGATCATTGCAGAGCTGAATGAGACATGGGAGGAGAAACTGCGGAAGACAGAGGCGATTAGGATGGAGAGGTTGGCACATAAATAAAACCACAATCTATGTTTGCTTGGAGGATCTTAAGCCATATGACGGCAGGATTGCAGCCATATGACGGCAGGATTGCAGCTAAACCTCATTGGCTATCTAGCTTCCAACAGTAGAAAAAGGAGAGTACTTTTACTAAAAAGGAGTGGAGGAATAGTCATAGGAAAGGACCTAACAGACCAGGTTAAGACCAGAGTTCTGCAGGAATGGCTTTGTTGCTGAAGGATTCGAGAGTTATTAACAGGCTTGGCACACAGCATGTGAGGGAGTGGTGTGAGACATATAGTGTGGGACAGGGGTAGAAGAATGGTAGATCAGGATCTATTGGGGGATCTCTGGGTGGTTTGGAGTAGATTAGCCAAGGATTTCTGGTTGTTTTTAACTATAGCAACCTCAACATTGTGCGTGTTCGTTTTATGCCTTAAATTAATTTGCTTTAACAAATGAAGCTGTTTGTGTGACAGGCATCAGGAGTGTATTTTGATGTGAAATGACCTTGAGCTCAGCTCTGGCCCAAGGAACCATTTCCTGAGCTGAGCAGGTGTTCAGAGGCACCCTGGTCCATAGCTACTTGAGAGTTGTCTGCTTCCACCCTTCACGCTGCTATTTTGCGCTGGGCTTTTGTTGAAGCGTGAGATTCTAATAAAAACCCCCTCAAAAGTATGTCTAACCCGAACCCACCATATTGTAGGAAATGGGGTGAGGAGTTACATGGTCAAAGTGCCTGAAACAACAGGAGGAGATAAAAGAGCATGAGGGAGGAAGCAAAGAAAGGGAGACTAAAAAGACAGGTGACCGCGGAGTAGAGAAGGTTCAAATGTCACAATTAGAAATGGGAAATCTGTCTGGAGAGCTAGAGAGAGTGTAGCATAGAGACATGTAGAGAATGAAGGATTTCCAGATGGTTTTGCCATAGTAAAAATAAATGGCTCTAAACCAGGGGTGGGTGGGTGAACCTTTGGCCCTACAGACACTGTTGGCCCTCCACTCCCATCATCCCTGAACTGTACTCTGCTAGAGCAAATGGGAGCTACAGCAATATTCAGAATGCCACAGGTTCCCCACCATTGCCGTAAATCCTAATACAGCTTTGCCAGTTTAGGTTATCCTAGGGCTGGAGGAGACCTTGAGTCAAAAATTCCCTTGTTGCACAAATTGGAATTCACTATCATCAAACTACAACCCTTCATTAAGTGAATCTGCCAGAGGGAGGGTTGTAGATCAGTGGCAGAGCAGATGCTTTGCATGCCGAAGGTACCATGTTCACTCCCTGACATCTCCAGATAGGGCTGAGAGCATCTCCTGCCTGAAATCCTGGAAAGCCACCACCAGCCACCGCAGAAAGTACTGAAATAAATATGTCCCATCACAACTGTAAGGGACGCAGGTGGTGCTGTGGGTTAAAGCCTCAGCACCTAGGGCTTGCCGATCGAAAGGTCGGCGGTTCGAATCCCCGCGGCGGGGTGCGCTTCCGTCGCTCAGTCCCAGCGCCTGCCAACCTAGCAGTTCGAAAGCACCTCCGGGTGCAAGTAGATAAATAGGGACCGCTTACCAGTGGGAAGGTAACCGGCGTTCCATGTGCTGCGCTGGCTCGCCAGATGCAGCTTGTCACGCTGGCCACGTGACCCGGAAGTGTCTGCGGACAGCGCTGGCTCCCGGCCTCTAGAGTGAGATGAGTGCACAACCCTAGAGTCTGTCAAGACTGGCCCGTACGGGCAGGGGTACCTTTACCTTTTACTTTATCACAACTGTATGCCATGATTTGTATTTTGTGATTATGAGCTCTTCTCATTCCCTCCATGTTTTTAAGCTTGAATTATAAATATATTTCAGTGATATCTCTCTTCCCTCCTTCACAGAGAGGCTTTGCTGGCTGAGATGGGAGTTGCCATTCGAGAAGATGGAGGAACCCTTGGTGTTTTCTCACCTAAAAAGGTAAATCTGTGCTGTTGAGTTGTTTTGTGAAGACTGCCCATTGCTGGGCTTTTTACAATGGATTTTGGCTCCTAACCAGTGTTAGAAACTCAGATATATAAGCCAAATGCCAAATGGCACCTTAAACCTGGGTTATGGTCGCCACAATAGTATTTCTCGGTGCCATTCCCCTCCCCCCTTGAGATTATTATTATCAATTATTATTATTACTCTTACTACTATTAATTTCATTTTTTTATTTTAAAGAAAAAATCTCAAAGTGGTTTAAAAGGGAAAGATACCCCTGACTGTTAGGTTCAGTCGCGGACGACTCTGGGGTTGCACGCTCATCTCGCTCTATAGGCCGAGGGAGCTTGGGTTTTGTCTGCAGACAGCTTCCGGGTCATGTGGTCAGCATGACTAAGCTGCTTCTGCCGAACCAGAGCAGCACACGGAAATGCCGTTTACCTTCCCGCCGGAGCGGTACCTATTTATCTACTTGCACTTGACGTGCTTTTGAACTTCTAGCTGGGCAGGAGTTGGGATTGAACAACGGGAGCTCACTCTGTTGCGGGGATTCGAACTGCCAGCCTTCAAGTCCTAGGCTCTGTGGTTAGACCACAGCACCACATTAAAACATCAGATAAAACAATCCAGAATAAACACATTCAAGCCTCAAGGAAAATATTTCAGATGCTTCTTTAAGTGACATTTAGCTTTCCCCATATTTATTTACTTAATATAGTCAGCGCTTTTTTCTGGGGGGACACAGGGGTATGCATACCCCTAAACATTTTGTGAATCTTTGTACTTTTGTCCATTTACTGTATTTTTCCTGATTTGAACTATAAAATGATGATTTTCTTGAGTCAAAATGAGAGTACCCCTAAACATTTTTTTAGAAAAAAAGCAGTGAATATAGTTTCCCCCATAGCAGAAGTACTCTAAGAAGTAGGAGGCCAGTATGGTGGAGTGGTTAAACTATCAAGACTAGGACCTGGGAATCGGGGTTTGTATCCCCACTGAGTCATGAAGCTCACTGGGTGACCTTGGGCCAGTCACAGCCTCTTAATCCTTAGAATGACCCTGTGAGATAGGTTAACTGAAGATAGTGATGAACCATGTACTCCTTGGAGAGAAAGGTGGGATATAAATGCAATAAAGAAGTTATTCTGCTTACTTGCTTAAGAAAACTGGAGAGGCCAGCCAAATGGAGATGGCAGTGGCCAGCCTGGCATCCAGAGAGCTCCACCTGGTTGCAGTTGGACCTGTGCCAGTTGCAAAACATGCCTGGCTCCCGGAGAATTTCTAACCCTGCTCCTAGTCAGGTTAGATGCAGCAAATAATAGGTCTTATCACTGTCCTGCCAACCTTTGGAGCAGAACTTGAGCAAAAGTTTACCAGTGCTACTGGTAGATTTCAGAATGTCTTGAAGTTCATGTGTGCTGAAACTGGATGTGTGGGTTTTCAGGAACCTTTTCATAAAACTTGTATAGGGCACATAGGTGAAACAAATAATATTTGGCCACCCTGTGTGAAGCAATAGCCAGTTTGATGCATAACTTTATCATAGGAAGCTGCTGTTCTTTATACCAAGTCAGACCACCAGTCCACCTAGGTCAGCATTCTTTACACTGACTGCCAGTGGCTCTCCAGTGTCTCAGACAAGCCCTGTGTGGAGATACCTTGGATTGAACCTGGGACCTTTTGCATGGATGCCATATGTTCTGCTACTGAATTATGGTCCTTATCAGGTCAGGCTCCAGAGGTTGTTGTAATTGGGCATTTTCCTGTGGCCCCAAGATGGGCAAAGAACCCAAAGGCTCATCAGCAAATCCCTCCTTAGTCTTCTGAAGTGCTGAAAAGACTTTGAAATTAGTGTGGAAGAAGTATTGGTTTGCACATTCTGCATCAAGGGGGCTCAATGAAGTTTCCTTATTCAGGGGCTCCTGGAATTTTGGATCTTGCAGTAGTTCTCACTATGGTTATTGCTCCATTCCCCTCAAGCTCTCTCTTTCCTCTTGTTTCCTCTCATTTTTCTGGACTCTCTCCATGTAGATCTTTCCTCAGAGGCCATCAGCTCTGTTTGATGAGTCTTTTGACGCATTTGCTCTTGAGCAGGTTTGTGCAGGTGGAGAAAACAGATGCTTAAGTAGAGATTTCTGCCTATGGAATTAGAAAATAGACACTGATCCTTCTTCCCTTTCCCTTCCCATCCATCCTGATACTCTTGTTGCTTGTGGTCGGCCTTTTCCTCATTCTGAACCCTCCAGTCCTTAGAGTTCTCATAGTTTCGTTTTATGCTGTAAGGTGGCATATTTTAGCTGCGGAAGTCTTGGAACACTAGTTAATGAACTAGAGTTACTGGCATCTTGAGTGTTTGTCTTTGTTGTTCTCTGTCTCGTGTTTTGTTTTGTTGTTGTTTTGACATTTTGTGTTTTTCCTCTTCATTTGTGCTTGCTGGCCTTCCACTGGCTAGATTTTCACTCCAAGGCCATGTGACTTGCTTGCTGATTCCAATGGGTTATTTTCACCAAAGAAGGTTGGTTTAGTGCTTGTTGTAGCTCCTTAGAGTCTATGAAGAGTGTTCGCTGGGTGTCAATGTCCATTTTTCTGTGTTTTGTTTTTGTTCTGATGTTCTGTGTTTTTCCCCTTTGTCTGTGCTTGCTGGCATTCCATTGGCTAGATTTTCACTCCAAGGCCATGTGACTTGTTTGCTGATTCCAGTGGGGTATTTTCCCCAAAGAAGGTTGGTTTAGTGATGGTAGCAACTCTCTTAGGTTCCAGTAAGAGTGTTAGCCGTCTAGCAAAGTACCTAGATTTTTTCCTCTTATGGCTTGGAAGCATGGGGTACAAGTGCCCCCTTCTTCACATACAACACAGAATAAAAGCTTCCAGATAGTCTAACCTTCTCTATAATGTATCCTGTGGTAGAAATTCCTCATGTTTTCCCTTGACAAAATCTGAGGCTCAGAGACTGTGGTCAGCAAATAGATTTGTTTGGAGGCACCTCACTCTGAAATGCAAGCTATGTTGATATGCTCACTTTCCATCCCGTTCTCATTCTTTATTTCTCTTTATCTCTTTCCACACACATGAAATTTCTATTTCTGGGCAAGTGGAGCAGGAGGACAAACTTGGGTTGGTGGCTAGTGGATCAAGAAGAAGCTCTCCAGGGCCTGATTTTTTTTTTTTAGTGGTTGCCAGTTACTAACCCTTGTTAAGAAAAAAAAAAAGTATATATATACTGAGTAGATCTTCCAATTTAATGTTTCTTAGCTGGCTGACAGGCTGGCAGGCATTTCTGCCTGTTTCTGTACTGAAATAGTTTGCATCTGTTGAAGAAATGACTTGTCTTCTCCCAAGGGGAGAGAGGTTAATTTGAAGTTGCATTTGGACCTTGAAGCTGCTGTGTTGCCTTTTTAAAGAAGTTGTACAGGGGGGAAGAGAGGCCCTGATCTTTAAGTTAATTGCTTTTCCTCATTTCAGACACCTCACCTTGTCAACCTCAACGAAGATCCCCTCATGTCAGAGTGCCTACTTTACTACATCAAAGATGGCATAACCAGGTGAGAGGCAACACTGCTTTTAGTCAGATGGCTGCCACCTTGAGTCCCTCTCTTCTCTCCCAAAGCAAATCCAGTCATATTAAGCTCTTGAGTGTCAGACAGAGCACGTACTTAATTACCCATGTCCTTGTTTACATGCATGGGATTAACATTTAATTGTCAGATTTGGAGTTGCAGGAGCTTTTAACCAAGCGGAATATTGCCAGGGGAGCTTGGAAGAGGAAGAGCAGACTGATTGTCTTAGCTGGGCATTTTGATCCTAAAGCTGGAGTGGAGCAGCAGGGTGGGGAAGGATACTGCCATTATAATTAGCATAGTCTTACCTTGCAATACCTGCTTCAGCTTCACCATGGGTAGTGAGGACGGCTGAAAACAGAGAATCTCAGGCTAAGCCAGAAAATAAAATCCATCTGAAATTACGCAGTGATCATCAGGTCATTGGTCCACAGGGTTGGCCCTACTCTAAGGCAGAGTGAGGCAGCCATCTGAGGCAGCAGGGGCTTGCAGGGAGGAGGAAGTGACTGGCAGCAAGGTTTTGGAAGAGGGCAGAGCTGTGTATGACATGCACAAGCTTCTATGTTTATTGCAGATTCCTATGTCTATATTTTTTAAAGCTATAAGGAATTTAAACAATCTTATTTGCTGGACTCAGGGTTGGCCAGGCAGATGCTGAACGGCGTCAAGACATCGTTCTCAGCGGGGCTCACATCAAAGAGGAGCACTGTATTTTCCGGAGCGAGAGAAACCATAATGGTGATGGTGAGACAGCATCTTGCTTATTGGTTAAATATCGCTCTGCTGCTCTGCCCTGTGTTGTTACTTATATTGGTACTTGCCATCTTCTTGCTCTTTATAGATAAGCTAGATATTCTTTGGACTTCTGATTAGCTGAACTCTGCCCTTTTTTGGATTATGTAGCTAAACTCCACCCTGGTTTTGCCCTGGCTTGTTTGGAAGGATTTTAAGAGGCATTCCTGCGGAAATCCTGGAATATGCATATTCTTCTCTGTGGGAAAGACTTCTCTCCCCTGTCCTTCCCACAACATAAGACCATAAGGAGGGCCCTGCTGGAGCAGGCTAATGGCCCATCTTGTCCAGCATCTTGGTCTCCCATTGTCCAACCGGATACCTTTTGGAAATGACCAGAGCACAGCAACGGTCCTCTTCCCTGCTGTGATTCCCAGCAGCTGTTATTGAGGCATGCTGCCTCCAAGAGCAAAGGCAGAACATAGCCATCAGGGCTAGTAGCCATTGTAAACACTTACAACGTCTTTATAGGCCCTACATAGGAGCTTGGAGAAGTTCTCTGGAGTCAGGTTCTCCAATTTCTCCCATTGGTAAAACAGTGATGTGAGTATTCTTTATTCCTGTTCTAGTGATTGTTACCCTGGAACCTGGTGAACGGTCTGAAACCTATGTCAACGGCAAGAGAGTGGTGCAACCTGTCCAGCTGCGCTCAGGTAAAGACGTTGGAATTTGTTACTCTGTCTTTGTTTTTTTTTAAGTGTCTTGAAAACTGTGTGGCTCCATGAAAGAAACACAGGAAGCTGTTTTATCCAATAGTCATTGGCCCATCTAGCCCCATATTGTCTTTTCCAACTTGAAGCCCATCATCCCTGACCATGGGCTATGAAAGCTGGGGCTGGTGGGAATTGTAGTTCAGCAGTATCTGAAAGGTATCACTTTGGCTACCCCTGGCCTTCTCTGGCAATGGCTGTCCAACAGAGGTTTTTCCCATGAGATGCCAAGGATTCTACTAAGAACCCTTTGAATGCAGAACGTGTGCTCTACTATATTGCTTTGGACTCTTCCCATAAGTCTGTCGTCTTTTCTTTGAGTTAGGGTTTTAGGATTTCTGGCTTTGACTGTCCTTGGGAATTCATTGCCTGGGGATAACATGGCTGAACAAATCCCAGCTAGCTCTCTCTCGTTAAAAAGCAAAAAACAAAAACCCTTTAGGTCATAATCTTTTTATTGCCCGTCCAGGAAATCGTATTATTATGGGCAAAAACCACGTGTTCCGCTTCAACCATCCTGAGCAAGCACGGGCTGAAAGGGAAAAGACTCCATCAGCAGAGACTCCCTCAGAACCAGTAGATTGGACTTTTGCTCAGAGGGAATTGCTGGAGAAACAAGGAATTGATATGAAACAGGAGATGGAGAAAAGGTAATGCATTTTTTCATGACATTGAACAAGTTACCATTCATCCCTCCATCCATCTTACTGAAGTGCTGTTCTCTTCTGCTTAACTGTTGTAGAGCATCATCCTTTAATATTGGTACAACTTTCATATGCAATTCTTTTTAGTTGGAATGTTAGCTGTGAAGTGAAATTGCTTATGAAAAGGCTCCTGAGTAGTTTTCGGTTAACCTTTGTTTGGTGCTTACTTCAGAAGGTTTTGCAGAGTGGCTCATGACAACATTTTGTTTTGTGGAGAGATGCTTCTTTGTTGCTAAAATGGAGCACTGGTCATAATATATTTAGCTTGTTGCAGGATTCTGGTTTCTGCAGAAGTTTTTGTGTTTCCCCACAATATTACTGATCAGCTGGCAAAGTTCCTGTAGTCCTTTTAAAGTGCCCCGCTACCTAGAAGTGTGTTTCTGCACACACCCACACCAGGAAATTCTTAGGTGGGGCAAATGGGTGCTCTTAGGTGGGGGGTGCATCTGCTGTCCCCACCCTGACTATTGCCGTGCTCCAGTGGGTACCCTCAGGGGCTCAGGCTCCAGTCTCAGGAGGTACAAGCATCTTAGCAAAACACTCACCAAGGAAGGTGGGGTTGCAGCTGCAGTGCAGTTGAACCAAACCGAGGTCAAGCATGGAGAATCAGTCTAGGTCCAAAATGTGGTCCAGCAGCATGGTCAGGCAAGAGTTCAAGGGCAGTATCACAAAGAGTTCAGTCAAGATGCCCCATAGCAGGACAGGCAGACTAGGGACCTGAGACCTTCATTGTTTCCAACAACTGGATGGTTCCATTGGGAGCCCTTACATACTCTGGCCTCCTAGACCACAAGTGCTGTTATGGAAGGGATTGCTTATATGGAGACCCCATTGCTCACAAGCTGCATGTTATGTTGTTTTTTGGCCCAGACCTTTTTGGTGTTGGGGCTCCTGAGGTGGGAGGTGGGGGTTCCAACACCTCCTCTGGGGACAGCTACAAGGGTTCTTCAGCAGAACTTCTTTTCTTCCCCACAAGGGTATCCTCAGCACTGATCTCAGGGGACCTTCTCCTCAAGGTTCTCAACCTGAGAGGTTTCTGGTTCGTTCTCTGAGGACTCGGTGTCAGGTAGCCAGTCCAGGCTAGGCACAACCACCACAGTCCCAGGTTGTATTAGGCTGACCAGGTGTCTGACTTCTCTCCCCAGACTTCAAGAAATGGAGATTCTGTACAAGAAGGAAAAAGAGGAAGCAGATCTTTTGTTGGAGCAGCAGAGGCTGGTAGGTGTCAATATTTCCTAGCTGTCCTTGCAGAAATCAACATGCTAAACTTCCAGGAAATGTGATCAGATTGACTCTTCCCACTGTTAGTTGCCCTTTGCTTCTCACGTGCTACTTTGGCTTCAGATGCCTGGGGGCATACCATAAAGTGCATGGATCTCATCCTCAAGTAGATGTTGAATCTAAACAGGTACAATGTGCCAACATCCTGGTTCCTTAACAGGTCAGAAGGAAGGCTTGTATTTTGCATTGTTACAGCCCCCCTCCCCCAATCAAATCTGAAATGGCTTTTTTGATGGTCTTGCCTGTTATGGTTGCCCTGGAGGGTTGCTTTAGTTTTCTCTTGGATCAACACCAAGTACTAATTCTATGCTGCTGAGGAGAGCCTTCCAGATGCATTGGTGTGCCAAGGATTTTTCACACGTGATGTCCAAAACTGTTGCTGCAACTCTGCATGTTTTTTAACCTTCCTCCCCTGCCTTGCATGGAGTGTGGCTCCCCAGCAAGGGTGTTGTTTGATGCACATAGCAGTGTGTGGTTATGGGAAAAGGCGAAAGAGTTTTTGGTACTAGCAAATCACTTACACGTAGCTAAAAGACTGCAGGTTTTCTGGGGCAAAGCAAGCAGAAGTGAGGATGGTTGCTAGGGAGGAAGCAGGCTTCTCCCACTTTAGCATCCTGGTGCAGGAAATGAGGGATAGGGCACCTTCATCCAATCAATGTAAAGTGAATCTCTAAAAGAACCATATTCCCATTTTGGATGGGTCAGGAAACTAAGTTGACTGGGTATACTCCTGGGCAGGGGTTTAGATCACAAATGGGAACCTATTGTGGTCCATCAATGTCTGGAGGAGCACCAGGTTCTACATCCCTGGTCTGGATGTCTAGTGGCAGGCAGTGAGATCTGTCCCTGCATCTGAAACTATGAATGAAGGTAGTAGCTGGCTGGAAATTTATTTACTCAATTTCTGTACTGTAGTCTAACAAAATGTTCCCAAGGCTGATTTTACTTTTTAATAAAGTGAAGACAATTTAAAAAAAAATACTTAAAGTGTTTTAATAAAGTGGATCAGATTCATTTGTTTCTAGTCATTAGACCATTACAAACAAAGGTTTTAACAGTATAAATAGTGGAATAAGTCAGAAATGGAAATTAACCTGGAAATTAACAAATACCATGAACAAACTTAGAGTTTGTGTTCATGGACTAGAGTTTTCATTCCTCCTTCTTCCCTTTGCAGCTGCCTGCACCTTCCCAAAGACTGCTCCTGAGAGTTGGAGGATCCTTGGGAATGGTGTGAGATATGTGGTGCAGAGGGCAGCAGATGGAGGGGTAGAGTTGGCTGCAGTCACCCCCTCTCTTTCTGTGGACAGAGGAGCAACTTAGACTCAGAACTAATAAAAGCATGTTTCCCATTATATCCCAGATCTGGGAAGGAGGAAGTGGGGTAGGAATAAAATGTGTTTTCACTAGTCTCCAATGGTAACCAATGCAGACTTTTTCAGAATTGGCAAAATATGCCCTTAAAGGCTTGTACCTGTTAACAAGTGTGCAGTGGCATTTTGTATTTGTTGAAGTTTCCAGATTGTTTTCAAAGGGAGCCCCATGTAGAGTGTATGGAGGTCACCGGGCATTACTGATGGGTGCTGGGGTCTCCCTATCTTTCAAAAGAGGAAGGCTTCAGGAGGGTCCTAGTCAGACAAGAGTGCAAGAGCTAATACTGATGAGGGCAGATCAAACAGGGCTAGTGGAATAATCCATAGTCACTAATCAAATGTTCCAGATTTGGGTTTGACCTGACACAGAAGGGGTTAGGTAGGATCACAGGATAATCCAGGGAGCAGACGTGCAGCTCAGTGGTAGCTGTGAGGTCCTGCAGGGTGTGGAGCTTGGCTTTCAAAGCCAGGGTAAAGGGAGCCATTTAAGGGTTGTCTGTAGCATCTGCACACAAATGACAATAATCTTCGAGACTTGGAAGCTTTGGCCCGTCCTCATTCACAGATAAAGGCAGACCAAATAGCAGTCTGTAAACAGTGATGACTGGTGCCCATTAGGATAGGTAGGGCAGAAGGCCGAGAGACCAACAGGGGGTGGAACCAAAACCAGTGAGAGGCAGAGTTACCACCTGACTGGTCATAAATCAGAAGACGGGCAAGTAGGGGCAGGCTGAAGTTAGTGAGATGCTCACCATAGAAATATTGCAAGTGTCCTTAGTCTAGTATTGTGGCTATAATAGTTCACATTTAAAACTGCCCGTTCCAAGTGTGTTAAACTGGTATGTGGATGAGAAAGGGATATATTTTGCAAAAGAACTGATAAAAGCACAAACGGATTTCTGAGCATTCGCTTATGGCAAAAATCAATGTAATGTTGTTTCCTACTAAAGAATAATCACAACATGCACTAAAAATGTTACATAGAAGGCACAATATGTTTGAAATGTTAAGGAAAAAATCAGTGCTGGGCTGGACAGTTTTATCTGCTTTCCTAAAATAAAAATCCAGGTATGTTAAGTTTTGATGTAATCAGTATAATCTTCCATGTAGGAAGGTTGCATTGAAGCCAACCCTCAAATTTGGTAGTAGGAATGAGGCTTCCTCTTTTTCACTCCTCAGCTTTGTTGAATTGGTTTCTTAACATAATTGGTTGAGTCTCTTCATAATGGAATTTGATGGGCGAGATCAGCAACCCTCCTTTATATTAGCAAATAGCAAATTTTGTGTATGTGCCATAAAATACAGAGGTGACAGTTCTAATGATGTCAACAAGCCCCTTTCCCCGCCCTTTCTGGACACAGCCTTGAAATTAGCATGTGGTGTGAATTCTGTTTGGGTATCTTCCATTTCCACTGCAGTATGATGGACGGTTTCTTTACAATCAAGGGATTGTATTATTTAATAGTAGAGTTATTGCTGTGGGTGGATAGATGTTCCTCATGGTTCCCTAGTGGGTGGGGATCTGTGAATGACCTGAGAATCAGCTAGGCAGCATGTTTAAAATACAGTTTTACTGTACCTTGGAAGTTGAACAGAATCTGTTCTGGAAGTCCGTTTGACTTCCAAAATGTTCGAAAACTAAACTGTGGCTTCAGATTGGCTGCAGGAACCTCCTGCAGCCAATCAGAAGCCGCGGAAGCCCCATCAGATGTTCGGGTTCCAAAAGAACGTTTGCAAACTGGAATAATCACTTCCGGGTTTGTGGCATTCGAGAGCCAAAATGTCCGAGTTCCAGGGCATTTGGGATCCAAGGTACCGCTGTACCCTCAACTTCTTGGTAGCACGGTAGCTAATTCTGATTCCTTATTGTCTAAGCAGGCCCTGGAAAACATCTGAGTTAAAAGAACCCTGAACCACTAGCTCAAATAAATGGGCATTCCTCTCAGAACAGCATGAAAAGCTTTGTTTGTTTGAGACGACTTAGGAAAGCCATTTCTTAAGTCTTCGCAATCTTAAGGAGTGATGTCATTTTAAAAACATAGCAAGCTTGTGTTAACAACGAACCAAAAGCTGAACTAGCAATTAGTAAATTTGCAAGAGGCTCGGTGATAAAATATGGGATAAACTTTTGTGGGCATCGAAATAACACAGGCTTTGTGTGGAGTTTAGTGCTTCATATACCGTTTTAGGATGATTAAAGCTCATAAGCATTTTCAAAGCAACGTTGTCAGTGGGAAATGGAAAAGACCCTTTTGGAATGTGGTGGCTAGACCTCTTGCTTGTAGCAGGTTCTCCTGGGAGCCTGAAGTATCCTCACCCGTTGTAGTGGCACTTACATGACTTCTAACCCCCATCCCTAGTGGCTGCTGCTGATTCCACCCCCCCCCCCATTTTTTTTTACCTTCTAACACTTCTCTGGCTGCTTTTCTAGTAGAACGGACTGTCCACCTGCGTGTTCCTGCACCACGTTTACAGCATTTACTAACCAATGTTAACTCAACTTAACCTTGGCTGTTCGTCTGATCATTCTGCAATGACTGTTGGGTCCACTCACCATGAAGGAAAGATCGCTTCAAATATATATACATTTATACTAGATTAACTCGTCAGCAGTAACCAAGGCAAAAATGTGCGATTGAACTTTTGCACGTCTTTCTAGCATGAGTAAAGTGTTCCTTCCACCTTCCTACCAGGTACTTGGTTTTAGTTTTTTTCAACAGTGTCATCTGGATTTGAAAGTCTTTGAATATTCCATGATGATTAGAGTCGAATTTTCCATGAAATCTAGATGTGGCTGGATTTAATGAAACTACCGGAGCACCTTTAGGATAAAGAGTCCAGCAACATAAGCCTGAAATCTTAAGTTAGACTTTTCACAACATTTATTCTGTTTGATTCCCGCCCGCCCCCCCTTCCCTGCAAAATGATTTGTTTAGTTTTTAGTTACTTTTTGTTGTTGAGCATTTTCATTCCTTCCCCCATTTTAATTTTGGTTATTTTGGGGCCACTTCTCAATTTTTGTTTTCCAAAGGATGCAGACTCTGATAGTGGGGATGACTCGGACAAGCGGTCTTGCGAGGAGAGCTGGAGGCTGATCACTTCCCTGAGAGAGAAGCTGCCCCCCAGCAAGTTGCAAACCATAGTTAAAAAATGTGGCCTCCCCAGCAGTGGGAAGAAACGAGAGCCTATTAAAATGTATCAGATACCTCAACGCCGACGCCTTAGCAAAGACTCCCGGTGGGTTACCGTCTCAGACCTGAAGATCCAGGCTGTGAAGGAGATCTGCTATGAGGTGGCCCTCAATGACTTCCGGCATACGCGCCAAGAGATTGAGGCCTTGGCCATTGTGAAGATGAAAGAGCTTTGTGCCATGTATGGGAAGAAAGACCCCAATGAACGTGACTCATGGCGAGCCGTCGCCCGAGACGTTTGGGACACTGTGGGGGTTGGTGATGAGAAGATTGAAGACGTGCTGCTCAATGGGAAGGGCATTGCTGATGTGGACGACCTAAAGGTGCACATCGATAAACTTGAAGACATCTTGCAAGAGGTGAAGAAGCAAAACAACATGAAGGATGAGGAGATAAAAGTCCTTCGAAACAAAATGCTCAAAATGGAGAAGGTTTTGCCCCTGATCAGCTCCCAAGAACCAAAGGGCCAGGCAGCCGTGGCGGCCACAAAAATGAAAGAGCAACCCAATGTCCCCAAGAAGGTGAATGCTGAGGGAAGCGTGAGAACTGATGAGACAGATGCCCACATGAATGATGGCCGTGTCTCCCAGTTAATGGAGGAGGACCCGGCCTTCAGGCGTGGGCGGCTGCGCTGGATGAGGCAAGAGCAAATCCGTTTTAAGAACCTACAGCAGCAGGAAATAGCCAAACAGCTTCGCCGGCAGAACATGCCTCACCGGTTCATCCCACCCGAGAACCGCAAACCCCGCTTCCCGTTCAAGAGCAACCCCAAACACAGAAACTCATGGAGCCCGGGCACACATATAATTATTACGGAGGATGAAGTGATTGAAGTGAGGGTTCCAAAGGAGGAGGAGAAGAAGAAAGAGGAAATTGGGGAGAACAAAGACCCGTGCGGTAAAGCCCCCCTTCCCAAGGACCCCCAGCAGCTTTGGTGTGCGTACGGTCCCCAGAGGAGTCAGGATAATATCCAGATCAAGAGGCAGCCCTTGAACGCTCAACCTCAGCCAAGCCATCTGCAGCCAGAAACATCCACTCAGCTCCGCTGGAGAAGCAATTCTCTCAATGGGCAGCAGAAAGGGCTGCGTCGCCAGACATCTGACTCATCAGAATCGTTGCCCTCTTACGGTGGACTCCACAATCAAGACCTGCAGACTTTCCAGCAGAAGCGCCACATGCATCAGCACCGCCAGTCCTATTGCAATTATGGCAGTGGAGGGGTGAATCCAGAGAGCAACGTAGCCTGCGGTCGTGCAAGACAGACTGATCAGCCTAACCACTATAACCAGTTTGTGACCCCTCCACGGATGAGGCGACAATTCTCTGCACCTAACCTCAAAGCTAGCCGAGAAACAACTGTCTGAGTCACTGGAGAGTTGAGGAGGGAGAGCGGTGCTGATCCTGGGAGGTGGCGTTGGTGGTTGCTGTAGCTATACCTACCCTGAGTTTCAAATGATCATGTTTAGCAAATGAGTGGTTTTATATGCAAAGCACAAACATTTTCTACCTATCTATTATTGCCTGTGAAACATGTTAGAATTGTGGAATATTGATGATTGATAACCCTTACCTTAGGAGCTTTGGGAAGTTGCCTTCATTTTATTTTATGGGGATACCTTTTTTATATATATATTAAAAACTTGAAGCCTTTCTGGAATACCTATAGGGCTAATCTCTCCTTTGGACAATCAACAAAAGCAAATCTACTATGTAGTGTTTGAATGTCATCTGTAAAAGCTTCAAGGCAACAATTTAGGAGTCTGACCCTTGAATCTCAAGTTGTACTCAGATTCCTTGTTTTGGTTTTCCATCTTTTCAGTTCATCTTGTTCAAATTCACCCATAAAACTTCCGGTTTGGGGCTGATAAGAGAACACAGTTAATCTCTGGCCCTTCCTTCTCTGTGCCTTCAGGAAATAAAACACTGACATGTGCAGTCCTTCTTGTAGAGTCCTCCAAACTCTCATCTTCTTGCAGAGTGCTTTTTAAAAAATCGCATTCATTCTTAGCTTAGGTAGACATTACAGGGGCAGCCAAAAGCTGCCTAAATGAAGTTGCTTGCCCAATTCTGCATGCTGCCTTTAAGCGATGTGATGGGTGTACAGCTGCAGCATCTTCCTCTTCCAATTCACATAGGTCTTTAATACGTTATAACTTAAAAGACAAGGGTAAGGATAGGGCCCTCTTGGACGTTATTGGATTTCAACTCCCATCAGCCCCAGTCCCAAGCTGGCCAGTGGTCCAGTGATGATGAGCATTGTAGCCCATCAACATTTGGAGGGCTCAGGATCCCCATCCCTGGACTTGCAGGGGGATTTTGATTGTTTTTTCCCCACTTACTCTGTGGGGGCACAACTCCACAGTGAACTTGAAATCCTTCTGACTCCCAAGAAGCCCTGGCAGTCATTTTGTGGGGGTGAGTAATTTTGTGTTGGCTGCTTAGCTCCCCAAAATGACTAGGTCTCTCCAGATTTGTTTCAGGAGTTTATTATGGCAGTTCAGCCAGTTTACATTTGATGCACAAGCAGGACTCTCAAGTGTGGCAGAATGGAAATTTCTGCCTTTTACCTCCTGCGACGACCGCTCTAGGTCTGATTACACCACTGGTCAGGACCCACTACCTGATCTCGCGGTGGGTCACGAAAACCAGAACTAAGATACAGGTCCCCAAATGCATGTTTGGGTTAAACAATGCAGACTGACTCCACATGTATTGGTTTCAAAGAGAGAATATGTTTCTGTAGACAAAGCCCCCCGACAATTTTCTTTTTCTGAGCCAGAGATCACAGTTAAGTTTCCAGTATAAAAGATGTCACGGAGCAGGGGAGTTGAAAAAAACTAAAATTTGAAAGTCTTGTGCTTATTGAAATTCCTCAATTAAATTATGTGTCCTTTTAATTTACCCCTTTTCTCGCTGCTCCAGGTTTTTAAACATATCTGGGGACCTGAGCCTTTTATCTGCCTCATTTCCATAGCTGTTTATCCTGTGAGTTCTCTTGTCCGAGGAGCAATTTGTGCTTCATAAACCATGCCACCAGTTTTTTTTTTAAATTGGAACTCTCTTATCTGGAACAGCATTTCAATTGAAAAGCTGCCTATTTAATTCTAGCTAGGAAATGAGCACAATGCAGTGACTGACTAGCAGAGTCCAGTTACGGCACAGGATGCAGGCAATCCATAAAGCTTTGTAAGAGGACATTACAATCATATTTTTAAAAGAAAATAATTCTATCCCCCCCTTCATTTCTGTGATAAATGCTGTGCAGACCCCGTAAAGAGAAATAGGATGAGAATTTGTGGGTCTTCGGACTAAGTTATGCTTCACACATTGATGCATGTAACTGTCTCCCAATGTTATCTTTAAATGAAAAGCAGCCTTGGGAGGCTGGGGTCGGGAGTGGAGGGGTACGAGGCTTCTTAACTCTTGCCCCAACAACTGTTTTCCTACTTGGTCATCCTTCCCCAAGCTGCTTTTCTATGTGGAGGGGGAAAGCAGATGGGGAGATTAGCTGCAGAAAACCAGCTGATGGGTAATGAATTACCAACAGGTTGCTGAAAGTTCTGGAGTTGAACTGTCAACTCCAGAAGATGCTTGGGGGAGGGTGTTAACACCTACAGAAAAGCCGTCCTGGGGTGGGGAGAGTTCCACACACTGCTGCCATCCCTAACAGTTAACTTGTCTGTATAACTACTCAGAAGCAAATCCCACTGAGTTACATGAGACTTGGCCTAAAGCAGACATTTCATGCTCCAAGGACAAAAAGGTATTCCAGTCTGCATTGAGAGAGCTTCTGTTATTACACTAGTGTTATTAACAAGTTAGGAGCTGTGTGATTTAGACAGAGCTGAACTAAGAGTTCCCAGGGCCTCCAAAATATGCTTTTATATTGCCTTAAAGCAGCGTTTGCCAACCTGGTGCCCTTCATATGCTTTCAACTTGCACTGGTGGTGAAGGCTGCATTAAAGTTGGGGAGAGCGTTGAAGGTGGGTGGGTGGTGAGGCCTCCTCTTTACTGTTTTTATCTGCTATTCGGCAACTTCTTTCTGACTGGGCTTAATCAAGAAATCTGTCCAAAGTTAGAGGGAGAGGATCTTTTGCATGTTTGAACGTAGGTTCAAGCAGATCAGTCCATTCACTCTTGCCTTTATATATATCGTAAAAATGTGTTTGCCTTTTGAAATAGTTTTGAAAGCTACAAGAGGTGTGAACTTTGGTTATCATTACTGTAAAGGAGGAAATGACTCTTCCGGTGAAGTGATAGGATTTTGAAAACCTGTCCATTTATTATTGCTTTCCCCCCCAAAAAGAAAGGGGTTTTAATTTTTTTTAAAAAGCAAAACTCTGCATTTTGTGAAAAGCAGAACTGCTTGTGCATTTTAACAAGTGCTTTCAATAAATGATGAAATACTCTTGTAAGTCTTGTGTTGTCTTGGTTGGGATCTTAAAAGCATTTGCTTTCTTTTTAGAAGCCCTGTTAGGGGGCAGGAGGTTTCCTTTGAAATGAAACAACATGGAGAAAGGTAGATGGAACTTCCTCCCCATCCGCTTGGCCCCTTCAATGTGGAGGGGTGTCCCATGACATTGATGGGCAGCAAATCAATGCACAGTTACCTTGTCCTGCGTTGAACTGAAACAAACCTAAACTGTCCCGTGCAGGGCTCAGGCTGCATAGTAAAGGGGAACAGAGCTTAGATGTTGCTTCAGCATCAGTTATCCTTCAACTGAGCCTTATCAGCAGTTCTGTGTCAATTGTTAAGCTCCACCTTGATTAAAACTGCCTCCTCGTTTAAAGGGGTCCATCCTGCTCCAGTATTCTTGCTCCAGTGAAGTGGCGTGTATCCTACTAAAGTCCTTTTCTGACTAGATCCATTGAAACTATGGGACTAAGTTAGTCATTAGTGGGTTATGTCTAATTACTTCATACTCATTGTGTTGGAGTCATTGTTTCTATTGACCTTGGTGGATTGTCATCAGGAACTGATCAACACATTACAAAGAACCTAGAAATCAGTCCCAGGCAATAGATTTCTGAATTGTTGTTACTTTCCCTATTTTTACAAATTCTAAAAGCTTCTAAAAGCTTCATCTGCGTGGTAAACAAAGATGGGGGAGGGGGAGAGATTTAGCATAGCAGTTGGCCAACTGTGCTGGCAGATTACATGTAGCATTTCAGGGTGGGGTTGTAGTTGTTTGTATGTGTAGGGTGGGAGAACTTTTAAAAATATCATACCCACCCCTGTCAAAATACCCTTGCACCCTCTGCATAATATATTGGTCTTCTCTGAGTTGTAAGGGGTGGACTGGGAGTTGTTGTCTAATATGTGGGAAAGGGTCAGATCTGCCCCAGAATTGACAGGTGTGGGGTGCTTTTGTAAGCCCAATGGTGTGTTTGGGGAAAGGGATTTTGCTCAGTGGTTAGAGCATCTCTGCATCCAGAGAAGGTCCCCAGTTTAATTCCTAGCATCTCCAAGTAGGGCTGCAAGAGAGCTCCATTTGAAATGCTGGATAACTGCTGCCCGTCAGTGCAGACAACACTGAGCTAGATGGAGCAACTCAGTGTAACGCGGTTCCCTGTGGGTTGAATCCATCCAAGTCCTCCTTAGAGCAGACCCACTGAAATTAATGGTTCTAATCATTTCCATTAATTTTAATGTGCCTTCTGTGAGCAGGATTAACATCTGATACTTCCCTATGTTCCTTTGTATGCAGGCTGTAACCAAATCTCACAAATGAACAGAACCAGTTTAAATATCAAAACCAGGGTCCCCTTCACCCTTTTTGAAAGAAGCTGGGCTAATTACCTTAAATACATAATACATAAATCATCCAGACTTTCAGCTAAGCTTTCTGTCGTCTCATCCTGCCATGCAAACATTTGTGGGCTATGTACTATTTTCCATCTTCGTTTGCCTCAGAGAAGCCAAGCAAACCCGTTAGATTAACTATCGAGCGTTGCCAGGAAACAGGCTTACCTTACCAGGCTATTTCCTTCCATTGATGAAATGTTGCCTGCCTTTTTTGTTGGGAGTCTGGGAAATCAAACCTCCCCTCCTCTGTGCCCTTTTTGTTATTAATAGCTTAGAGCTGTTTCTGTATGCAAAGTATGTGTGTGTGTGTAAAAGAGAGAGGGAGAAACTACACCCACTCTTTCTGCACATTAAGGTATTCAGAGCTTATAGCTTTCTTTTTAACTTCTGATTTATTAAGTATGTGAAAATTTGATGTGTGCTGGAGTGTTCTAAATAGGTTCTAACTGGTTAGAATAGGTTAGAACTGTGACTCAGTAGAGGTGGCTGAATTTCAATTCCTATCAGTCTCAGTAAGACTGATGGTTGGTGTCAGAGACTGGTTGGACACTGAGGAATAGTAGCTGGATACTGGTGAGTGGGCACCAGGAGAAAGGGGGGTGGAGACTGAATTGGAAGATGGGATCGGTCTGGGGGAGCCTGAAACAGTCAGGAGATGAGAGTCAGAGGCAGGACAAACGGCCAGATTGGAGAGTGAAGAACAAGTGCAGGAGGGGAGAGAGAGTCTGGTGCAAAGGGCTTCCACATCTCCTGCCCCCACCTTGCCTGCTCCACTGTCTTCCAGGACCAGGAGAGGATTGATTGTGGGGGGCAGAAACAGGTTACTTGCTGGTGGTGTCTTCTCCTGCTTGCACACAGCTTGGGTGAAGAGATTAGAGGTAGGGTTTCTCTTTTGCTGCAACTGTCTCATTGGGTGCCCATCTAGGAGTAGCTGAGAGGCATAGGACTGATGGACATGCCTTTTCCTAACTTGTAATTGTACTTTTCACAATAAAGAGTTACTGTATTTTCCTGTCTATAAGATGACCCCATGTATAAGATGCCCCCTACGTTGGGGGACCCCGTTTTAAGAAAATGGGGGGAGGTAGCCCCCATGTATAAGATGCCCCCAAATTCTGGACATTATTTTTTAGGAAAAAAACGTAGTCTTCTACATGGAAAAATACGGTAATTCCTCACTCTGGGCATTCCTTGCCTGACAGTCAAGGAGGATGGGAATTCTAGTTCGACAACACCAGTAGGGCCACAGGTACCTTTCCATCCTAGCAGAAGCAAGTCCTTCTGTCCCAAGGATGGAAAACCAATGGTACGCCAGATGTTGCTGGTCTATGAATCCTCTCATCCCTGCCCACTGGGCAATATGGCTGGATAGGGATGGTGGGAGTTCAATAATATCTGGAGGGCCGCAGGTTCCCCACCGTGGTGCTATCCATACTGAATAACTATGCACTCTTCTCTCTAGTAATGCACATCTGGAAGAGAACTTGAGCCCTCTGTCTAGCCCATCTTTTGTTTCCATTTTTGAAGGTGCCTCCAAAAATCAAGCCTAACATCTCAACTACCTTGCTGTTCTAGTCCTAGAGATGGCTCACCACACTTTAGGGAAATGTATTATGGAATACAATTTTACTAAATAATACCTTCCCAACATTTAGCTTAAGCTTTTTCTCATTGTTGGTTGCACCCATCATTTCTTCTCCATGGAGTTGAACAGTCGATTCCTGTTTTAGAGTATCTGCTTTGTTTTACGGAAGGTCCCAGCGCCACCAGGCTTGGGGAAAGATCCTGATTTGATTCCTTAGAAGCCAAAAGGACAGAATGGGGTTAGGTAGATAATATTCATACATTTTTTTCCACCTTAAGCCTACCCTTCACGTGTTTTGAATGATACTTTGTTTCTTCTTATCCAAGCTAAGCAAACCCAGCTTCATTTTATGCTGTTCTCCAGAGCCCCATCTCTCCCTGCATCCTCTCTGGATGCTTTCCTCACAATATTAAAGTAGCAAAAATAAGCTCCCTGAAGTGAGTTGTCCCAAAAAAAACTTTTTTTAATAGTTTGCCTATCCATACTAATTTCAGTTAGTTCCTTGAACTGCAGGTATGGGACATCACAGGCCTCTCAGTCATCTCTCTGTCTGACCCTAGGGGCTTTCCCCAGGCCACAACCTTTGTGAGCCACATCCTTTACCATCCCTGCTTTGCACCCTTCCTTGTGTGTTTTTGCCTGGCTGGAATGTGTCCTTGAACTCTGATCATGCCTCTTGCTTGTTTGGATGGAAGATGGAGGTGTGTGTTTCTGTGTGTGTAGAAACTAGCCTACTGTACAAAGGCAATATTCACACTGTCCATTTCTTTCGTATTTCCTTATCAGTCGCCTTCCACACACATGTCTGAAGGTTATGTACAAAATGCAATAAAAAGCTGAAAACAACATAGAACATAATAGCAGACCAATTTCAAAACATTACCAAGTTGGTGAGGGATCTGGAGACTAAGAGTTGTCTCCAGTGCTAGTCCTACCCCTAAGTAGGCCTATTAAAGTTAATGGACACAATTCACTTAGGTACATTAATTTCAGTAAGTCAGCTTTGAGTATAACTTAGCTGGATACAAGACAATCTACTATGTGGAAAGGAACTGGGCATATTTAGCTGAAAGGAGAGAGAAGAGAGGATTTTTAATCCTTTTATGAAATCTGCATGCTAAGGGAAATCTAAGCGAAACAACCAGCTGCTGTGCACATTCACCAAGCCTTGTGGAGAATGTGCACAGAATCCTTCCATATGAAGAGAAAGTTGTACACATTTCCCAGTCAGTGTATATCATCTCCAACAGCCTTGGAAAATGTGCATATCTCGGCTGAATTTTGCACTTTCTTCAGACATTATGCACAGTGCCCAACAGACCTTAGGGAACATGCATATATCAAATTAATATTGTACATTCTGCAGTCAGGATGCATAGTCGCCAATCAATGTGCATTTTTTCCTGTTTCTTGTTCAGAAGAGTGAAATCTGTACCCCCTGAGCTGCTTCTGACCCACTGCCTAATCTTACGTGGCCCAATGCTCAGCCAAGCATCAGGGAGAAAGGGGAGGCAGATAAATATAATGTGGTTTCCCCCCCTGCACTTCAGCCCTGTTTTCACCACTCCCAGCTGTCCCCCTTGAAAGGCCTTTCAACTCTGATTCTTAGACCTGCTTCCGGAGCAGAACTTGACTTTCTGTTGTTTAGGCGTGGGCTTCTCCAGCAGATCACACAGATCAAACTCAAATATTACCAGATTTCCCAGCTGTTGAACTACCATGGAAATGGTTTGGTCTTTCCCCAGCAAATGGATAGATGAGACATTTATCCCAGAACTCTTCTCTGCCTGCATCTTTTGTCACCTTCTTGTCTCTGGAGTTATGTGTGTGTTCTTCCACCTCCTCTCTACTTTTGTCTGTCTCTTCTTCTCCTACACGCTCTCTTCTCTTTCCCCTTCAGGACTATGAGAGTAAGCTCCAGGCCTTACAGAAGCAGGTGGAGACCCGGTCATTGGCTGCCGAGACCACAGAGGAGGAGGAGGAAGAGGAGGAGGAGGGTGAGTTCTGGGTGGAATTCAGACAGTTTGGGTTGCAGAGAGAGTGAGAGACTGCTCCACAAATGTTCACGGTGTCTGTGGAAATGATCACAGCTCTTCAATCTGCTTTCACCAACCTGACAGTCAACAAAATGAATATCAAAGACTACAGTTCCCATCATCCATTACTGATGGTCATGCTGGCTTGAGCTTATGGGAGTTAGGACTCCAACTACATTTGGAAGGCCACACATTCACCACCCCTGATATAAACAAAATTGCTATCAAAGATTACAATTCCCATCATCTGTTACTCTCAGCCATTCAGGGTGGGGCTGATGGGAGTTGCAGTCTGAAACATCTGATGGGTGTCAGGTTGACAAAGGCTACCTTAACAAAACAAAAAGTGACTTTCCTTCCCTCTTGATGCAACCCAGTGTTTCAGTTTAACACAGAACAATCTCTTCCAGGAACTTCTCTGTATTTATCACTTGGATGGTTTTGGAAATATGTCTCTTACCCTTCAGGATCACCACCCTTTAGGGTAGACTACAAATACATAAAACAGTCAGGGTGTTCCAGTGTTCTGCACAATATGTTGCATAACCCTCACAATGTAAGGTTCCCATGGTTTTTACCTTCATATTGCAGATAAGGGCTTAAGAAAACCATATCTCAGTTTCTTAGCTGGTATACTCTTTTGGGGGGATAGTTTGCACTCTGCAAAATTCTTAACAGTTTCTCTTCCTCTGATTCTTTTTAGGGCCTCTATAGATTCTGGACATAATTAGATCAGGGTGGAGAACCTCAGATTCAGGGGCCAAATGTGGCCCTCTGTATTTCTTTATCTGGGGCTCATGACTTTATCTGTTAAATGCTTTTTCCTGACATGATGTCTTATTGCTTATGAGAGAATATGACCCTCAAACTGAGAAAGGGTCCCCACTTAAGACCTCAGATTATCTGGAAGGGGTGGGGCTCATGTGAAATCGGTCCTTGTCTTCAAATGAACCCAATCACCTTCTCTCCTTCCTGCAGTACCCTGGACTCAGCACGAGTATGAATTAGCCCAATGGGCTTTCCGGAAGTGGAAGTTCCATCAGTTTACTTCCTTAAGAGATCAGCTGTGGGGGAATGCAGTCTATTTGAAAGAAGGCAATGCAATCAGTGTTGAGCTGAAAAAGAAGGTAGGGGGGAATTCACGACTGAATATGACTGCATGCTGTGCACGCCTGTGTCAAGTCATCTTGCAGAACAAATGTGGGTGGAGGGGAGTTGGTTAACGTTGAAAGTTTGTCAGAGGGTATATATGAGAATCACAAATGATCTTGCAATTCCCAGTTCTCCTGTGTTGCTTCAGCATGGTTCAGATTTAGCCTGTGGTCACATTGACGCCATGCATTTAAAGCACATGGCTTTCCCCTAAACAATCCTGGGAACTGTAGTTTGTTAAGGGTGCTGGGAGTTGTGTAAACAACAGTTCCCAGGACTCTTTGTGGAAATCCATTTGCTTTAAATGTATGGCGTCAGTGTGACCATGGCTAGAGTTTGGAGGGGTCAGTTGTGAAGCAGACCTTCTGTCAACCTGAGTGCTCCCTGCCTTTTCCTGTCTTCAAGTTGGAGGCAAGGCGGGGAGCACAGGAAGAGACCCCTAACAGAATGACCCTTGCTCCCTTCAGCATATTTTTGTTCTCCATGGGGAGACGAAGGGAAGCTGTTCCTGCTTTGTCTCAGCTGTGGGAACTGTCTTTCTGCTTAAGGAAACCAGATCCCTGCTATAGGCTATATATAAGAAAGCACTTCTAGATCCAGTCTTATCTGAAGTTCAGTCTGAACACCTGCTTTTCATGCAGAAGCTCTGAGGTTAAATCCTCAGCATCTCCAGGTTTGTCTAGGAAAGACCCCAGTCTGAAACCCTGGAAAGCTGCAGCCAGTGTCAACAATACTGAGCTAGATGGACCAATTGGTCTGGCTCAATATAAGGCAGCTACCTATACCTTAAGGGAAGGAGTGTAGCTCGTTGGGAGGTCGTCTGCTTTGCGTATAGGGAGTCCCATGTTCAATCCACTTTCTCCAGGTGGAAACCAGGAAAAGACTCTTTCTTGACATCCTGGAGAGCTGCTGCCAGTCAGTGTAAGCAGCACTGTCTTAGCATAAGGCAGCTTCCTCTTTTCCTGTGCATTACCTCCATTCCAGGTGCAGTTCCAGTTTGTCCTCCTGACTGACACGCTCTACTCCCCATTGCCACCTGAATTGCTGCCGCCTGAGTCGGAGAAGACCCGGGACAACCGCCCTTTCCCTCGGACAGTGGTTGCTGTGGAAGTCCAGGATCTGAAGAACGGTGCAACTCATTATTGGTCCCTGGAAAAACTCAAGTACGTTAGGGCTGCCGTTAAAGTCACCCTTCTGGGAAGCATTTTATTTAATTTACAAATATTTCAGCTCTGCCTTTTCCATTCTGGTGATCCACCAGGCAGTAGCATACAACACTCAGGATGACCTAAATTAAAAGTATAACAGGATTATAAAAGAACAGCAGGAGTAAAAAAAAAAATGGGGGAAGAGCCATTTTGTTCTCACCTCTGAGAACCTAGAGTGCCTTTGCCATTTGGAATAGACAGTACTGTAATCAGGGCTTGGAAGGTTAGTTTTAAAAAAAGAGCTAGTTTAACATGTCCAAAAGGACATGTTCCAGCTGACATCCGTGGAATGTGCATTGTTTAATTTATTTCCCCCAACAATTATGATCTTTAAACTTAAAGGCTCACGGAGTCTAAAGAATAAAGAGGACACACAAGAGAATGAGCTTGAAGATGAACTAGAAATTGTTCAAAGTTCAGTTTCCAAAACCAACATAATTCACTTTCAGTTCACCTGGCAATTTTGGGAACTACTTTTAGGTGGATGCCAGAACTTTTGGAACCAATTCAGTAAACTTGGTTAAACTGAACTGGTTCACTCCAAGCACTAACTGTAGTAGTAGTAGTAGTAGTAGTAGTAGTAGTAGTAGTAGTAGTAGTAATAATAATAATAATAATAAATTCTATTTATACCCCGCCCTCCCCAGCTGAAGCTGGGCTCAGGGCGGCTAGCAGCAATCAAAATAATCCAACATTCTAAAAACCTTTCATTGTAAAAATTGATTAAAATCAAATTGATGGCAACCATTAAGCAAAATTCTGTAGTGCATGGACCAATGGCATGATTCCACATGAGGCAGTTTCATACCTTTTAAATGCAGTATGGACTTTCTGGTTCTGCATTTATCTTCTTGCCCCCTCTGCTCTCCAGGCAGAGACTGGAGCTGATGCGAGAGATGTACGACCGAGCAGGAGAAATGGCCTCCAACACACAGGAGGATAGTGAGAGCACCATGACTGGGAGCGACCCTTTCTACGATCGGTTCCATTGGTTCAAACTTGTTGGGAGGTAGGTGGTGACAAATTTCTATTGGCTGGTTGACTTCAGCTTGGATGGTGAATGGAAGTTTGTAGGTAGAATGTTGAAAGCATTGTCTTACGGATCCCCAGACTTGGCTTGCGTTATCATCCTGTATAACAGAAAATGTCATGTTGGAAGAGGTTCAGATGATGAAGAGGAGACAGTGATGCTTTTTGCAGAGTTGTTCTATTGGTCTTATATATGGAGTTGACCTGCAGACGCAGCCCAGAACTTGAAAGTGGGCTAAGGATTTTGCAGGTCTGTTTGCAAGTTGATCCTCTCTGTGTGTGATAACTTCACATGTTATATTTCATTCCCTGCACAAGATGCAGGGCAGAGGAGAACTGTAATAAATTTGGGTTCGTTGTCTTGAGAAAAGAATTAATACGGTTGTTTTCCTAAGTAGCAGTTGCAATGAATCCTAGTTTTTGGCTGGAGCGCTCTCAACAAGCCAGGCTCTACTCCCTCACACCATTCTCCAGGGATCATTCCTCAACTCCTATCTCAATGTTTATCATAAGGAAATGTCTCTTGCCTTTGTATATCTTGTAAATATCTAACTCTTGAAGAAAAAAGAAATAATTCATTCTGACTTTTAAGGGTTGCCATATGTCCTCGTTTTCCAGGACACATCCTCTTTTTTTATGGGTTTGTAAAATGAGAGTCATCATCGTGACCCATAGTTAAAGGTAGAAGTCAGCAAATGTGTCCTCTTTTTTGCTCTTCAAAACCCTAGACTTTCTTCAGTAAAGTCCCCATAGTTTAAGGAACAATAGATTAAAAGACTCTCACAATATGTATAAAGACACACATTACATACAGAGAGAGCATCTGAAAATGAACCCACCTCCCTTTCACAGTCCAGAATTCTGCTGCCAGAATTCTGTGTGACTTATAAAATATTCTGCTTTAAGACAGAATGTTGCAGCACTGGAAATGGTGACATCTTACCACAAACTTATTCCAATGATCTCAAAATAATAGGGTGTTTTGGCGTACGAGCGTCTGATATATTGTGCAGTATGTTTCCTTTGCTTTCCTCTGAAGTCTTTCTTCCCACCCTGCGCTGCTTGGTTTTCTCCACCGCCCCTTTCCCCCACATTCCTCTTACCTGCCCCCCCCCAATTCCTCCAGGCAGCCAAAAGCTTTTGCTTGTCAGTTTATTCTAGTGGGCTGTGAGCCGGACTCCACATCAAACTCCTTTGTTGAATGAAGTTGTCCTTGTCTTTCTCTTCCCCCACCCCACTTGCCTGCGTTAATCAAAAGTGTTCCGTCCACCAATATATCTAGCTCCCCCATTTTCCACGGCTGCGTGAACGAGCGCCTGGCTGACCGCACGCCCTCCCCCACTTTCTCCACGGCCGACTCCGACATCACCGAGCTGGCCGACGAGCAGCAGGACGAGATGGAGGACTTTGACGACGAGGCCTTTGTGGACGATACGGGCTCTGACGCAGGGACTGAGGAGGGATCGGACCTCTTCAATGATGGGCATGACCCGTTTTACGACCGCTCCCCCTGGTTCATTTTAGTGGGAAGGTTGGTGAGGTTAACTGTAAGAATGGCCAAGGGGGGCTAGCTCTTGCCCTGGACTGCAGGTGCCAGAGCTATTCAAGCCAAGCCATGGGTGATGGGTGTGTTCTGAGCTCCATGCATCCGGGCCTCCACTAGTTGTATAATGTAGTTTTGGCATGTTATTTATTATGAAATCTGCGTCGGGATTCTCGGCTTCAATCCAACATTAGTCCTATGTACCAAGTTTCTAGTCCATGGCTATTGTGGCCACATGTCTCGCTAAGTGATAAAACCAGGACTTGTAATGAATGAGCAGCATACTAAATGTATGATGCTGAATTGCTCCCACTTTGCTCTGCCCTCTGTGGGGCCAGGAGCAACAAACCCTAAGCCTTGACTTGCTGTGAAGTGTGAGCCAATGCTCATGGTTAGTTTATTTCCAAACAAGCAATGATGGTTAGTCCAAGGTTTTATTGGTTGTTTCATATGTCACCTTAAGCCCAGTGCACCTGATTTGCTACTTCCAGCTCCAAGGAGAGCAAAGAGAAAAGGAAGGTGGTTGAGTGGCATGCCATGCTCTATGTGACATGCAAATAAGGCTAGTGAGTGTCAAGGTATGGGCAAACTTGGTGAAGTTTTCAGAAATTAAAGGTAAAGGTACCCCTGCCCGTATGGGCCAGTCGTGTCTGACTCTAGGGTTGTGCGCCCATCTCACTTAAGAGGCCGGGGGCCAGCGCTGTCCGGAGACACTTCTGGGTAACGTGGCCAGCGTGACGAAGCTGCTCTGGTGAGCCAGCACCAGCGCAGCACACGGAAACGCTGTTTACCTTCCCGCTATAAAGCGGTACCTATTTATCCACTTGCACTTAGGGGTGCTTTCGAACTGCTAGGTGGGCAGGAGCTGGGACCGAAAGACGGGAGCTCATCCCGCCGCGGGGATTCGAACCGCTGACCATGCGATCGGCAAGTCCTAGGCGCTGAGGTTTTACCCACAGCGCCACCCGCGTCCCTCTTCAGAAATTAGAGGAGGACAAAAGAGGGGCTTTTGTATTCAGAGGTTAAAGCTACAGTGATCTTTGTAGTTCCTTCTCTCTACTTGCAGAAGATAAATTATGTCTCTTTGGTGCAGAAAAATATTTTCACTAATGCCACCCAGACACCCCACCAAAACATTTGTTCTAACCATAGTTTGAAGTTTGAAATATGCAGGTGAACCATGGTTTGGAACAGCTTTCAATTTCTCCTCAGCTCAGAAGCCCTACAGCCAGGCATAGCAGCACAATATTGTAATGACAGTTTGTCAGTTCAGAAGTTGCATCAGGGGAAATGCATAACAGTGGTTTGCAAACTCACTTCAAGCCATAGTTTCTGGTATTGTCATCTGATAATGAACCATAGTTTGTCAATTCAGGCATCACACCGACCCATAGCTAAGCTTCCTTTAACCATTCCTTGGTGTCATATCTGAACTGAGCTCCTATATCTTTTACCCCTGTGAGCTTGATTGGTCAGTGATAGTGGTGCCCAAGATACCCTTATTGAGCTGCATAATCAAGCTGGGGGAATGGACCTTGGCAATGCATTTCCCTCCCATCTCTGCTAGTCCCAGTGGAGCTGCATGAATCCAGTGAATCCAGTGGAGCTGCATGGATTTAGGATTTCAGGTTGGGTTCCCTGTGTCTAGCTGAGACCCTCTGCTGTTATTTCATAGAGACCACAATATCAAGAACCCTCTTTTGGAATGGTGAGGGCCTACCCTGGGGTGAGGATCCTCTGGCCTGTGGGCCAAATTGGATTTGGCATAGGTCCATATTTGGCCCATGAGACCACTCTTCCCAAACAATGCCCAGCATTCGGCAGGAAAAAACCTCAGCTCCAAAGAACCACCCTGGAGCTTGCTACAACTGCTGATCAACTAATTGGCAGTGTATCTTCATAGGGGCTTCTTTGAAATGGTCGCTTGGTGTTGTAATGACATCAGATAATTAACAGCTGGGAGGCCCCACTCACCTGTCAAAGTTGGCCTGTGGTAGGTGGGGAAGAAAAAGGATTTGAATGAATACAGTTCTCGCTCCTATCTGTCCCATTCCCTGATGCCTTATTTTCTAGTTCTGTTTTGGCCTCAGGGAATAAAGAGCCTTCAGATCACACACCATTACCCATGGCTCCTTACAGCTGAAATTAGTCATTTTCGCATGTGTGTGCCTTGGCTGCCATCTTGTGGCTCAAAATGAAAGAGCTAGTCCCTGTGGCCATATCTTTTGGCATGCTGGGTTGTCGTGGAGGCCTGATGTTCTCATTGGGTTTAAAAGCTGGAAGGGGAGGTGGAAAGGGGTGGCGGCTGTGGAGCATTTTCTCAGAATCCTTGAAATGATGTTGTGTTTATCTAAAGAAAACAACAGCAACCCACCATTATCATTCTTTTGAGTTCCGTTGTCTTTATGTTTTGATACAAATCTTCATATTAAATTTAATTTCTCATTTGGTTTTTGTGTGTGTGTGTATGCCACTCTGCCTCACCAACCTTTCTGCTAATATAGCTCCCTGCACCCCTTTTTCAGTCTGCTGCTGTGTTGCCTTAAATAAAATTAGATTTAAAATTGTCTTGAAGGAAGTTGGCAGATGGAAGGAGTTCCTTCCACTCAGTGCAGAAGTAATTTCATGGAGTTTCCTGCTGTGAAGATCATAGTCATGGCTGTTACCTTAAAGAAGCGATGACGATCCTGTGACCCAGGTGCTGTTGGACTACAACTCCCATAATCCTTGGCCTTTGGCTGGGCTTGCTGAGGTTGCTGGGAGTTGGAATACAACAACATCTAGCGGGCAAGCACAGGTGTTCGGGGAGAATTTCAGTTCACATTTAAAGGCGAACTTACTTAATTTTTGCTTTCCGAAACAGTACTTGAACTGAAATTTCCATCCTTTGTAATTTGGACTTCTCTGAATCTTGCGGTGCAGTTCTCTAGCCAAGAAGTGTGTATGACAATGCATATAGCTGCTGGGAAACACTTGAGTAGGGTGGAGGCACAAAAAGTAGATCTCCTCCTCTGAGTGCATTGCCCTATGGCTCTAAGCACCATCAGTTCTCCTATTAGAAAATTCAGCTGCTGAGTAGGGATGGAAACGGAGCCAAAATGCAGCCCCTTCAAAATGAGAAGGTGTCAGTGTGCTCAGGAGAGCCCCACATTTTTCAGAAGTACAAAAATATTTTTATGGGTGGGGAGAATAGAAGAGGATGAGCTTCTCCTCTGCAACCCCTGCTCCCCAACCAACAGCCCAGTGAAGATTGGGACAGTGGGAGGAGGCGCTAACTGTCTGGAGCCCCTAACAGGATCATCCCTCACTGCAGTATTTTGTTGCAGGTCCCACTTACCTTTTAATTAACAACGTTTTAAAAGGCCTTAGATGAACTGTGTGCTGCCATGAGAGAGGTTTAAATGTGCTTTGGAAAATGAAGCTTCATTGTTGCATATATCCACCTTTCTTTGCAAGGAGGGCTTCTGCATCCTTGATCCCCACCACCTCCCAGGCAGGGGGATTTTAAGGATCCCTGAGAATTTCATGGGGCAGTCGGTGTTAGAGTTGACAAGTGTGGGAGAACCTCAGTGTTGTATCCAACAAAGTCCTATTCGCGTAAGATCCATTGAAATGAATGGGCCTAAGCTAGTTATGGCCATTCATTGCAGTGAGTCTGCTCTGAGTAGGATGAGCATAGGCTACAACCCTCAGAAGCATTGCCACTGCTCAAGCAGGGCAGGGGATATAATTCACATTGAAAGATATATGATCTGGATGATCCCTCAATTGCAAGTGTATACAAGTGTAAATGGTGAAGAGATGGGGGAAGATTTAATTTGCAGCTTGTTCTACCACATGAGAGGCAAGTGTTTTAAAAGCTTATATTTATTCACTCCTAGTGTTCAATAATGACATAGTAACTCGTTGAATCTCTTACCTGGTACAACTTCTCTTGATTCCACTGGAAGTGAAAATGAACCAGACTTGATTTAATAGAAATGTTGCATTTTTTACAAGCTCACAAATGACACAACATTCCCTTTTGGCATATTCAGGAGTCTCCATCTCTTCGGAGCAGACTGAAAAAAATGAAGTAGATCCTTAACTGATTTATTCCAGTGCTGAGTTGCGGCTATTTCTGTTCTTCACGTTTTCATTTTGCTCCTAGCACTTTATTAATCTATTATTTTATTTTTCTTTTGTACTGCCATTTTGTTGTCATTTTTGTTGTAGAATTTATGTATATGTATATATATAAAATCATGCATTTTACATCGCTCACATTCTTTTCATTTCAGGAAATGTCTGCCTGGTGGGGCAAAGGGCATGGGGATGGCAGAATAGACTAATACCTTGCAAGCCACTAGTCTACAGTATATGTTTTCCTGGCCTTTATTCCTGTTCACACTTGAGTACGTTTAGCCAGTTACGGCATTTAAAGCTTCCCCCCCCACAGTTTGCCGCAGTCCAAGTAGATAGGAACATATGTAGCTGCTTTATACTGAGCCAGACTTGGCCCCATCTAGCTTAGTATTGTCCTCCCTGGAGATCTTTCTGCATACAAGGCAGATGCTGTTCCACTGAGCTACAGCCCTTCTGAGAAGGAGCTATTTGAAGTTAACGTAAGCAGGAAGGGTAGTAGGGAGTGTAGTGAGCCTGATACTGCAGCTTGTTCTCATCACACTAAACTATGGTTTAGCTTGTTGTCTGAACACAGCCATTCTTGGATGTTGGGCAACATCACTGAAATACACATGGAAGGATGAAATCATTATTAAGCCCCATCATATTTCCCCTTTTTAAAGTGCTTCTGCCTGTTTAGAATGCATTGTGAATAAAGGTGAACACTTTAAAAAACAACCCTGTAATTTCCTTTCCTGGTGTACTTGAAATGTTTTCATAAAGCTTTCATCCTTAGTAATGTTAGTAACTGGCAAAAAACAACAACCCACGTTTATAGCTCTCTTCCATTTCAAACATCTTCTTTGATAAACCAACATCTTCATGTCTAACTCACTACCATTGAGTGGCTGGTTGAGTTTTTATGCGTTGATGCAAATGTGTTGAAACTGGTTTGCAGATTCCAAAACCTAATACGGTGCCTGTTCAGGCTGACAAGTACAAGCTTCAGTTTGTAAGCGGTGTTCTAATGTTTGTGCTTCTGTATAATATCCCTCCTTTAACCCTCCAGGGCCTTTGTGTACTTGAGCAACCTTCTCTACCCAGTCCCACTCATCCACAGAGTGGCCGTGGTCAGTGAGAAAGGGGAAGTGCGTGGATTCCTGCGTGTGGCAGTCCAAGCTATAGCTGGTAAGGTGCTGTGCTTACACTCTGCCCTTCCATGATTCCTCACGGGAGCTTCTTTCAGCACAAGGGCCACATTCCCTTCTTGCCAATCTTCCAACTCTATGGTTCTGGGGACCTCCCAGAATCAGAAACAGGTGGGGCAGCGGATGCTCATTTACATTTATACAATCATCTTGTTTCTACACATCCCCTCTCTGCCTGTCCTCCAGGCAACCAAGAGGCATGATCAGGGTTCAAGGGCAGATTCTAGCCAGGCATAAGTGGACCAATAAGGGTGCAAAGCAGGGTGTGTGTTGTGTGTGGCCTGGTTAGAGCCCAAAAGGCTGGTTAAAGAGGCCTGAGGTTCCCTATCCCTGCCTTTTGCGATCCCATGCTGGTGACAGAGCCAGTTCACCCTACTTGTGGTCTCCTGGTTTACAACAATTCATCTAATGCTGAACACAGTAGCTGCCTTCCCCCCTTTGCGCCAAACTTAAGAAAACGGTGGCTGATTTTCTTTGGTAGCTCAGTTCAAATCTCTGTCCTTCAGTAAGGAATAACATAGGAATAACATAAGATATTTTCCAGGGTTGTGAAATTATTTATACAGTGCGGTCTAGTGGTTAGAGTGTCGGATTGAGGCCTGGGAGACCTAGGTTCAGAACCCTTGCTCAGCCATGAAACTCACCGGGCCAGTCAATTTCTCTCAGCCTAACCTACCTCACAGAGTTATTGTGAGAACAAAAAGGAGTGTGGGAAGAACCAAGCTCCTTAGAGGAAAGGTGTGCAATAAGTGCAATAATAAATAAAATGAACAAGATCAACTGAATAGCTGATTATTGTAAACCAATAGCTGAATTCTACATTTTTAAAGGGCCTACTATAGTTTCTTTGAAAATCTAATTGCTCATCTGATTGCTGTATCCATTCCCAGGGCCGGATTCAAGTAAATAGTTGTGTTAGCTCAACCAGTCCCACTAGTGCAGTAGGGCTTCCTCCCTCTCGTTTCCCCATGCACCCTCCCATTAGCTCTGGGGGGTTAGCAGAACCTCTAAAACAGCACTTGGGTGGGGGAGAGGGGAGATGTTCTGCCTGGAAGGCCAAAATGCTCACATTGATGGAGCAATCATAATCACATGATGTTGAATTCCTCCCTATGTTTTGTTCTTTTAGCTGACGAAGAAGCTCCTGACTATGGATCTGGTGTTCGGCAGTCGGGCACCGCTAAAATCTCATTTGATAACGAGTATTTTAACAAGGTAACCCGCGACTTAAACGAGCTCTTGTATCTGTGTGTTCCTGTCCCTTTTGGTGTAGAAAGCGGACAGAAAGCTAACTTGTCGCTCCTCTCTCCCTTTTGCTTTGCTCAGAGCAACTTTACGTCGGTTGCGATGACCCGTTCTGGGTTGTCCTTGGAGGAACTGCGAATTGTAGAAGGTCAGGGCCAGAGTTCAGAGGTCATCACACCTCCTGAGGAAATCAACAGAATGAATGACATGGGTAAGTGATGCAGCTCTTAGGAAAGGTGGGACAGGGTAAACGGAGGCTTTACGTTGAATTTAGGGTTAAGGGCAGGATCAAAACAACAACAGACCCATGCAGACTGGGGTTCCCCTCCCTTCAAATCAGGGATGGGGAGCCTGTGGTCCTCTAGATCTCCAACCCCTATCATCCTTGACCATACTGGCTTTGGTTATGGGAGTTGGAGTCCAAGAACATCTGGAGGGCCTGGTTTTAATCTGTGTTAATAAAAGCCAATGCAGCCACTCATGAAGAGACACAGCAAGGAGCCTCCTTTTTAGATGGTGCTCCCAGGAGCCTTTAATCCAGAGTTGAGGAACCTGCAGCCCTTCAGTTGTTGCTGGAGTCCAACCTCCGTCATCCCTGACCATTGACCATGCTGGCTTCTGGAGCTGGTATCACATAACATCCAGGAGGGCCACAGGTTCACCATCCCTGGCCTAAATACTGCAGTACAATAAAAACACATGCTTTTTATTATCATTACAACACTTAAATGAACTGTTAATTCTTGATTACATTTGTGTGAACCTAAACCTCAAGTAAAAGTATCAAGACATATCTAAAAATAGCCCTGAAGCTGATAATATTAGTACCTAGCATACCTCCCCCTGCCCTGCAGTCTTTTTATACAACAACCCCGAAGGGCAAAAGGTCCCTTCATAGTTCTTCTGGAAGCAGATTCATTATGAAGGCTCTGGGACTAGGGGAGGGCAAGCAAGGCAAGGCAGGCGGATCAGGGAAGGGGCACAAGTGGCCCTCCGGATGTTTTTACACTAAAGCTCTTGCCATTCCTGATCATTGGCCATACCTGGCTAGGGCTGATGGGAGTTGGGACATCAGCAGCATCTGGAGGGCACCATGTTTTTGACCCCTGGTTTAGAGGTGAGTGTGTACCTTCCTTCCTTCCCATCCCACATTGAGCCTGAAGAGCTACTGTCAGTACAGGGATGGACCCTAATAGTCTGACTTGGCATGAAGCAGCCTCCTGTGTCTTTGAAGCATCTTGGGAAATTCAGATGCCGTTCTGAGCAGCTGCTTGGGGAAAGTGCCCCATGACACTGAGGAGCAGGAAAACCCTGACTGTCTCATGAGTCAACCCTCCTCCTTTTTCAGACTTGAAGTCTGGCTCGTTGCTGGATGGCAAGATGGCCATGGAAGGCTTTACCGAAGAAGTTGGCGACCACCTAAAACTGGGAAGCGTCTTTACTTTCCGGGTGACAGTGCTGCAAGCCAGCGGCATCCTCCCGGAATATGCAGACATCTTCTGCCAATTCAAGTAAGTTTCGCCTGCAGTGAGCAACAGCTGTATCTATGGGTCAGAGTCTTAGTCATTGTTTTGGAAATTCTGAGCTGTTTGGGAACTGCTGTGCAAGGGTGAACCTAACTCATTCTGGGGCATCCACACACAGAGGAGTGTGGCTTACTAGCCAGAGCCTCTTGTTTGACTTTGCTTCCAATTCCTCAAGCCTTCTAACTAGCATGGAAGGAGGGTGGGCAAACTTTCCTGAGGTTGGGACAACAGCATATTTTAATGAACATTTTGACCCCTCGTGTCAAACTTCCTGCGGAAGTGGGGTGGGGAAACTTTTTAAACTATGGAGCAGCATTTCTCTTCACGACAGCTTTCCAGAATGGATGACAAAGCATTATTTTGCTAAATTAGATTGCATTTTTGTCGCCCTAGCTTTCTGCATCGACATGATGAAGCATTCTCTACTGAACCTCTCAAAAACAATGGCCGAGGGGCGCCTCTTGGTTTTTATCACGTCCAGAACGTAAGTGGAAGTGGGTCTGCTTCTGATGGGTGACCTCCTGGTCTGTCACTGTTGGGGTGGGGGCATGTTCTATCTCTTGGGAGTCAGAATAGCCCGGCTTTGACGTTTTCTGTAAGGGGGTCGTTAGTGTGGATGTGTAACAAAGCTGTAGCTGGAACAGACCCTGTATACGTTCCAAATGGAGTTAAGCCATCCATCTCTTGTCAGATGCACTGGCTGGGGCTTTTGATTGGCTGAAGACATATAAAGCCAGACTGATGCCGTGCTTATTGTCTCTTTCGATAGATTTCTGTGGAAGTGACAGAATCCTTTGTAGAATACATCAAGACGAAGCCTATAGTATTTGAAGTCTTTGGACATTATCAACAACATCCGCTCCATCTTCAGGGACAGGATCTCAACAGGTATTAGTGTATGGATGTCCTCTGATTAGGTCAGAATGGGGGAAAACGTAAAGGATAGCCTGGATTTGCAAATATTTCCTTAGGGAAGCATTTGGCCACCCGCCCACTCACTCTGCCTACCTGCCTTCCTCTCCCTTCCTTTGCCACTACTAGTATAGCAGTTCTTATTCTCTTCCTTTTCCTAGCCTTTAAATGGCTTTTTAAGGCTAGGGGAAGTGGAGTAAGTTTTATGTGCAACTGCTTTAGTGCTGCCTTGTGAATTAACACAGTGCAGCACTCTGGTGTCTGCATTTTCAATTCTGATTTTGCTCCCCATTCCAAAGAGTAGAATTTGGGGGGGGGGAGAGGGGAGAGAGTTTATTACCACACTGTAGTGCTAAAGCCAGCTGTATTGTTAGCATGAGACCGGCCCGTAACCACAATATTACCTGAAGAATATCTGAAGAGGTGTGCATGCACACGGTAGCTTATAGTGTACCCAGAACAAGCTTAGTTGGTCTCTAAGGTGCTACTGGACAGTTTTATTATTATTATTTTATTTATTTTGACTGCGTCAGAGCAACAAGGCTACCTACCTGAATCTAGCACCATATTACAATGAGGGTTGGGAAGGGAAGGACCTCCGGAGGATTAACCTGCTTCCTTTCTCCACAGCCCCCGACAGCCATCCCGCCGATACTTCCCTCCTCCCATGCCTCTCTCAAAACCAGGTAAGAACAACTTTTCACTGACTCATCTCTGTTAGTGTATGTAAAATGCAAGACTGCCTACCTCTCTTCAGCCCGCAATAGAAGAAAAGAATCAATTAGAATATGGAACCGTTTTCCTGAGGGAACCCCAGCTTACTGTTGTTTTTTGTTATAGAAGTTTCTTGCCCACAAAATCATTTATTATCCTACCTGCCGACATCTATTGTGTTTGTCAATTTCGACTCAAAGGAGCGGGGAACAAGAAGACCCAAATTTGCTACAACTTCCCCATGTAATTACCTGGATGCAGACTTTGCTCGCCTTTGATGAGCATCTGTTTGTAATCCTGGAGACTCCCCTTCAGTTCATATTCCAAACCAGGGAGGTATTTTTAAGGGTTGAGGGGCTGGTTGAGTAAGCAACTCTTCTGTTCCAGACACGTCATCCAGCCTGCTTTATTTATTTATAGCAGCCTTCTATTGGTGATGCTCAGGAACCATGAGAAACCAAAAAAATCAGTGCAGTTTTGAAAGGCTTAGTTTGCCCATCTTGATTCAAAATGGCATCCGGTTGTATCTAAATGTATATGAAAACCTTCTAGATCTTGGGAACCACTGTGCAAAATTTGGTTACAATATCTTAAGCAGTGTCCGTAGAAACAATTTCTCAAAATATTTAGTAGATGTTGATTTATCTAAAGACTAGCTTCCTCCTCATCCATATAGCCCCATTCTCACTAACAACTCACTGACCCAAGCTTGCTGCAACAATCCCATATCTTTCTTTGTTTTTCGTTTTGGTTGTGCATGTTGACTTCTTGTGTTCATTTCTCCCCTCTTCTTCTCCTGCTCCCAATCTCCTTGGTCTGTCCCTTTCCCCTCCTTGCCTCCCTATTGCCTGCTGGCCCTTCATCCCTTACTTGCCACATCCTCCTCCCACTGCCTTTTCCAGACCATGAGAGAAAAATTGAGTTGATCAGGTATCTCATGTCTGGCTATGTAAACGTGCATGTGCTGAACACGTTCTCCGAGCACGCCAACGTGCTTGCCTCCTCGGCCGCGGCAGCTTTCCAGGATGGGGCCGACCAGCTGCCACCTTTCCTCTTTCTGCCTGTCCCCAGCTGTCAGACCGAGCGCTTCCCCAAGCGAGATGGTTAGTAGCCGGATGCCGTCTGTGATAGATGTAGGAACAGCCCCTCCCTCCCTCCCTTTCCCCTGGCCTTTCTGCATCCATCGGTGGTGTGTCCAGGGAAAGGCCAGCACTGGGCAGTTATATATGCCTTTCCAGGATTTCTGTGGTGGTAGTCTTGTGGTACAGTCTTGTGAATTCTACAGGACCTCATTAGAATCCTTAGTTTCTCTTCCTTTTCATTGTAGATTTATTGTAACTATGGGGATTAAGGACTGCATCCTACTAAACTTTACTCAGAGTAGATGCATTGAAATTAACGGCCATGTCCATTCACTCCAACGGCAAGGAGAAAAGTACTGGTGGTATAATAATACCATGGTGCAACCCACCTCAGATTGGGGCACAATCCTTTTGCGGAGCCTGGAGCATCAGTTTCAGGCTTGACAGCCTTGACAGTAGCTGTATTTTCATGTATTGGTAAGCCATAAACCATAGCTTTACTGTACAGAAGTGAAATAGTTCCCACTTCACTCCTCCCACCTAACACTTGAAGGAAACAAACCACACCCACCAGTTTGATGTTATGAATGAACCATGGGTATGATTTGTTTAGGTGTGAACAAATCACATTCTGTAGCTAAGGCTTACTGATTGTGGTTTATTTGGAGGAAAGCAAGCCACATTCTCCAGTTTGAGTTTTGGTGACACTAAGTTGGTGTGGTGGTTTATTTCCATCCAGTGTGACCCTCTTAGGTGTGATCAAAGTAAACCATGGTTTACTGTGACATGTGAACTGAGTCATTGTGTGACCCATTGGTAATAATCCCAAGGAGTTCTCCTTCCTATTGCCTTGTGCAGTTTTTGTAAGCTGGCCTTTTTCTCTTTCAGTCCCAGCTACCAAGCTCAACACAGTGAGTAAGTCCAACTTGGGACAGAGCGTGACCAAATACGACCTCCTTGTTTGGTTTGAGATCAGCGAGTTGGAGCCGACTGGAGAGTGAGTTCTGCCTCATCATCTCTCCTGTGTTTGTTTTATTCCAACAGTGTATATCCTGCTATGTTAAGCATCATATCTAAGCAGTATGTTTTAAGTTTACAGTAGAGAGAAAATCAATTGAAGTTTATCGTAAAATCAGAAAGCTTACTTAAAATAGCTGCTGAATTAAGCCAAATGTCTGAAGTTCAATAGGGAGTTCTGATATCAGCTGGGAGGGATCTGCAGAATTCAACCCACTGTTCTGAACTCATGGCTCCTGATGGATGTGAGCTGTGTGTCTGAGCCTTTGTGAGGTGGGCACAAAAAGTGACTCCTTAAGCCCTCAGTGACAGGGCAGGGATATAAGGAATCAGGCAGTCCTTAAAGTATTGTGGACCCAGGTTGTTAAGGGCCTTGTAAATTAAGACAAGATCCTTGAAGCTAGCCTGGTAGCCACATGGGTTTTGGATTGCTTGAATAGCTTGAACAACCCTTTCTATCTGCAGGGGGCTGTTCTACTATGATCCTGTGGGAACATAAGAGACTGCTTCCTGGGAAACTCTGCCTTCACATTTTCCAGGGGCTGAAGTTGTGTGGACTCGTAGTCCTGCATTTCTGCTTGTGCCCTCTCCATGGCTAGCAACATTTCAAATTATGCAAAAGAAGAGAGGGCATGCACATGGCACAATTCACATTATTTATAGACAAGTGGTGGAATTTGGCTCTTTGTGGTGCTGAATTGTGACTTTCTTTACTGTGGTGCAATGCAGTCCTGTACATCCGGTTCTCATCACGCTCTTCAGACCCTCCCCCTTTCTGGTAATTGTGAGAGGAGAAGAGGCTGCCTCACCTTATTTTTGAGGTGTAGGCCATTGTATGGGTTTTTTTGTTAGGATGCTGTTTCCCATGAATCCTTTAGAAGGAAGCTTGGTTAAATGACCTCTCTGATTATGCAGATATCTCTTCTTTCTCTCATCTGGGTGTTTGCACTCTCCTTTTTCTCCTCTGCAGATACATTCCTGCTATTGTTGACCACACTGGAGGTCTACCTTGCCAGGGGACGTTTTTGCTTCACCAGGTACTCCGATGCTTGAATCTGAGGGTCTGCTAAATTGCCAGGTCTTCTGTCTGTAAGCAGAAAGACATCTTATCATACAAGAGCATGAGAAGAGGCTGCTGAATCAGGCCAGCCAATCCAGGCCAGCATCCTGTTCTCACAGTGGTATTCAGAAGCATTAGTACCTCCCACTGTGGCTGTAGAGCATAGCTATTGTGATTACTAGCCATTGATAGCCTTATCCACCATAAATTTGTCCAATCTTATTTTATAACCCTCCAAGTTGGTGGCTGTCACTTCCCCCTGTGAGAGTGAGTTCCATAGTTTAACTATGTGCCGAGTGAATAAGCTGTTTCTTTTATCTGCCCTAAATCTTCCAGCATTCAGCTTCCAACTCCAGCTCCCATCAACACTGATTATTCTCCCTGCTGGCTGAGGGCTGATTGGAGCTGGAGTCCAGCAACCTTCAAAGGGACTCAGGTTTCCCACCCTACATCCGACCAGCTAATTGTTGCAGCCCTGCTATAAAGCTGCAGAGGAGACTTAAGTTTTGCTCCTTCAATTCCTCCAGGGAATCCAGCGCCGGATCACAGTCACCATCATCCATGAGAAAGGAAATGAGCTACACTGGAAGGACGTGCGAGAGCTGGTGGTTGGTAAGTTCTCCTCCCTCTCTTTACTTTTCTCTTATTATCAGGATCCATTCTGGTTCCTCTTCAGACTGTTTCACATTCAAAAGAACAGCAGCCCCTCTGCAAGCAGTGCTAGCTTTCTTCCAAATACACCTCAATATGACCACACTGATTGAACGCTCATCAGTCTCATGTTAGCCTTTTTTAAAACCATCATTTCTGTTTTCCCTGGCTAGGAATAAATGGATGTGTGCTGTGTAAGAGCCAGTGTAGTGTAATGGCTAGAACGTTGGCATGGGACCTGGAAGACCAGGGTTCAAATTTCCCCCCCACTCAGCCTTGAAGCTCAGTGGGTGTAACCTTGAGCCAGTCACTAGTCTACCTCACAGGGTTGTTGTGGGGATTAATTGAGGATACATACGCCACTTTGAACTCTTTGGAGAAAAAAGTGGGCAAGATATGTAGTAAGTAATAAAACTGCAACAAGCCATTTTGGGGTTTCTTTTTAATAATAATAATAATAATAAATTTTATTTATATCCCGCCCTCCCCAGCCGAAGCCGGGCTCAGGGCGGCTAACAACAATTAAATAATCAAACAATCAAATAATCAAACATTCTAAAAACATTCCATTATAAAAATTAATTAAAGTCAAATTAATGGCAACCGTTGAGCAAAATTCTGTGCAGGTTGCCAGAGGAGGGAGTCAGGCTGGGACCTGACCAAAGGCCTGGTGGAACAACTCTGTCTTGCAGGCTCTGCGGAAAGATGTCAGGTCCCGCAGGGCCCTAGTCTCTTGTGACAGAGCGTTCCACCAGATTGGAGCCGCAGCCGAGAAAGCCCTGGCTCTAGTTGAGGCCAGCCTAACCTCTCTGAGGCCTGGGACCTTCAGGATGTTTTTATTTGACGAGCGTAGGTTTCTCTGTGGGGCATACCAGGAGAGGCGGTCCCGTAGGTACGAGGGTCCTAGGCCGTATAGGGCTTTAAAGGTTAAAACCAGCACCTTAAACCTGATCCTGTATTCCACCGGGAGCCAGTGCAGCTGGTATAGCACCGGATGAATGTGATCTCGCAGTGAAGACCCTGTAAGGAGTCTCGCTGCGGCATTCTGCACCCTCTGGAGTTTCTGGGTCAGTCTCAAGGGCAGCCCCACGTAGAGCGAGTTACAATAATCCAGTCTGGAGGTGACCGTCGCATGGATCACAGTGGCTAGGTCAGGGCGAGAGAGGTAAGGAGCCAACTGCTTAGCTTGGCGGAGATGAAAAAATGCCGCCTTTGTTATAGCTGCAATCTGCGCCTCCATGGAGAGGGAGGTGTCGAAGATTACACCCAAACTCTTAACGGATGGTGCTGGCACTAATTGCACCCCCGCTAGAGATGGGAGTTGCCCCCTCAATCCCATATCGTCCCGTCCCAGCCAGAGGACCTCTGTCTTCGAAGGATTTAACTTCAACCGGCTCCCACGTAACCATCCAGCCACAGCTTCCAAGCATCTGGTCAGTGTGTCTGGGGCCGAGTCAGGGTGGCCATCCATCAACAGACAGAGTTGGGTGTCATCAGCATACTGATGGCAGCCCAGCCCAAAACTCCGGACAGTGTTTAGTGTTTGGGAAGATCACTTCTGAGTATGGAAAGTTAAGGTGAGGGGAAGTGTGAAGCTTAAGGAATCATGGAATGACTGGATAGTTGGTGGGCAATTGGGAGAGCGCGGAGGGTGGAATCAGAACCTTGCAGTGTCAGAGAAACTTGCACATGAAGGTATGAACATAGAAAACTGCTCTCTCTTTTTTTTGGAAAAGTGACAATGTTCCTTCTAGGACAGAATGGATTCAAAAACTGGTTGAATATGCAGAGTTGGACAGTTTATCAGGAAAAAATGAAAAACAAAACATGAATTCATTTCTAAGTGAGAAGTAGTTAAAATATATTTGAAAAATCACAGTCTAAACTCTGTTGTAGCATTCAAATAACATCTGTAGTAGTTGATAGTAAGAATCAAGACCACAGATAATTAAATATTTATACTTTAACAATCTGACAAGTTTTGGCAATAAGTTAATAATGAATATGTGAAACATGGAGTGGATGGGAAGTTGTACGTAAAGTAAGAAGATATTCTTAATTCTATTCGATTAGATTTTTTTTCTTTCTTTTAGTTGATTTGTTTTATATTTTTGTATTAATGGATGATGAAGAATGTTTCTTTTGTTTATTTCAATTAAGCAAATATAGATATATAGATATAGATATGAATGAATGAAAGAAAAGAAAACTGCTTTTTACCAAAATAAATCAGCTTTATTCAGACATTGGCCTGGTTGGCTTGTATTGCCAAGCAATTAGGGTTATGTGCTCGAACCTTTCCCATCTCCTCTGCAAGAACACCAGGAGCATCTACTTCCATTAAAGATGCTGTTCCATGTGGGGACACATGGAGAAATTCATGCTCCCAATCTCACCGAAAGGTCAAGCGGCCTTCCACCTGGACACTGCTTCTGCCTAGTTTGGCTCTAAGCTAAATAAATTCCCATCCTGCATTTTGACTCCCTCCACTTTTTCTTCAGGGCGCATCAGAAACAAAGCCGAAGTAGATGAAGCTGCAGTGGATGCGATCCTGTCTCTGAATATCATCTCTGCAAAATACCTGAGAACTTCCCACAGCTCTAACAGGTAATAGGATTTCCCCAACAGCCTGCCTGGCAAGGCGGAACCCTCTCCTCTTGACTCACCTAGGTCAGATATTTGAAGCTGCATGTCAGAAAGGACCCCCAAGCCTAAATCCTTGTATCCTGAGCCAATGTGGATTGAAATTAAAATAAAACAACTCAGAAGAAAGGGTTGTAAGTGTCTCTCTTCTCACTTCCTCGTTCGGAAAGTAGTTCCACCCTGGAAGAATTAACGCTTCATTATTTGCTTAAAAGTCATGGGGTAGAAGAACATATTAGCTGTTGGTCTCTATTGTTTAGGCATCCTGGACACAACTCCCTTCCCACCCCCCTTCTTGGACGACAGCAGGGATGGGGACGATATGGCCCTCCGGGTGTTCGTTGGACTACAGCTCCCACCACCCATTGGCCATGATTCCTGAGGCTGATGGGAGTTGGAGTCCCAACAACAGCTTCCTCTTCCCTGACTAGACAAAGGCAGCTGTGCACTCCCAGCTTGCAGGTGTGGTGCTGCCCTCTTGTGTCACGAAACGGGTACTGACACTAGACTAGTCATTCTATCAGCTCACATCCACACACTACATTTAAAGGACTCTTGTGTCGCTTTTAACAGCCATGGCTGCCCCCGCCCTGCAGAAAAAAAAAACATCCTGAGAAATGTAGTTTGTTAAGTGTGCTTGGAATTGTAGCTCTGCAAAGTGCGGGGTCTCCTAACACCCTTGATGCCCTTAACAAAGTACACTTCCCAGGATTCTTTGGCAGAGAAGCCTAGTATAAATTTGCTTTAATAGTATGGTATGGACCTTTGGCTAAGTCAAAGGTTTAGCTCAGGGTTTGGCTCAATCCATGGGGATGTGGGAGCAGTAACGATTTATTTTGTGCTTTTTAAAAAAGTGTTATCTATGAATGTGGTTTTTTTTTGGGTTGCTGCTTGCCTATCCCTTCTTTTTTTTCTGTTTTCTTTGTCTGCTTGTTTCTTCTCCCTCTCTGCTGTTCTTGCTTTGGGCTGCACTAATAAAAGCTTTCTGTGTCTTCACAGGCTCTTTCTTGATAAGGATATGCCTAGGTATTTTCAGTTTGTTTTCCTTTGTGCATACAGCTTCTGGCTTCAACAGAATGCTTTTATGCCTCTCCCCTTTCCCACCAGTAGTTAGTCCTTAGCAAATCTCTTAGCTCTGCTGTGTGATTCGAGTATTCTGTCTTCTCCTCGTTTCCCCACTGTGTTGAGGAGGCGACAGATGCTCCATTTGTCAGCTGAACAAATGAAAAACATACACGGAGCCCTCTTTTCCTCCTTGTGTTCCTTGTACTCTCTCACATTGTGGTTTCCCATTTAGATCTGGTTACCCTTTTTGTTTCCATGCTGGCTAGCCTATCCTAGGAGTCACTGTTGCACACAAGAATAATATTAGTAGTAACAATAATAATAATAAGTAATTGTATATTGCTGTCTTGTGAGGCACATGCCCCACCTAGTTTTAGATGTAGTTCCAAAAGCTTCTATTTTTATTGCTGAGAGGAGACCACTACCTCTGACCAAAGAAGGGAGGCTTTCTACAACATGCTTGTCGTGGTCTGCTCAGAGGTCCATTTTTTAAAAGCCATGGCTTTGTTTCTGTTCTGTTCCCTTCAGGACTTTCTACCGTTTTGAGGCAGTCTGGGACAGTTCCCTCCATAACTCCCTCCTTTTGAACCGGGTGACCCCCTATGGAGAGAAGATCTACATGACCCTCTCAGCTTACCTGGAGGTGAGTTATCTCATGTCCCCCACAGTGGTTGGATCTGGAATCAGGTGGAAGAAAATATCTTGACAGAGGGTGGTACCCAGTGTTAGTCCTAGAACACTTGCACACTGGTTTAGTTGAGAGGGTAAACAGCTGCATGGCTCTCTTTTCCTTCCAGCTGGACCACTGCATCCAGCCAGCTGTCATCACCAAGGATGTCTGCATGGTTTTCTACTCTCGAGATGCCAAGATTTCACCCCCTCGCTCACTGCGCAGTCTCTTTGGCAGCGGCTATTCCAAATCCCCAGATTCGTAAGTTGAATAAGTTGTGTCCTGTATGAGCGTTGTGTGTATGGGCTGAAGGGTGTGGATTCTGAATAGATCAGCTTGCTGTTCTGCAGGGATTGTTGATTAAATGAGGTGTGGGGATGGGTGCCTCCCAGTGGTATCGTGGTCCAGGGTCGCTGAGGGTCTGCAGTAGCCACTGAGAAGAATTCTTCTCATCCTTTGTGCTCATTGCAGCCAATCAGAGTGAAAGGAGGTGAGTCCGCTGCTGAGGATTGGCTCCTGGGCTCACTCTGGAGAAGGCACATGGAAAGAACTCCAAGCTGTTGTTATATAGGCTCCAAAGCTAAGCATTTGGGAACACTGAAAACACTAGGTGCTTCAGTTTCAAGAGGATGGTGTGCACATGTATTATATTTATTTATGACTTTTCCATACCACCTTTCATTTGAGGATCACAGGACAGCTTATAACATAAAAGCACAAAAATGCATACCATAGTAACAAACAAAACACCTCCCCCCAAGTTTCAAAGGCCATAGATTGTTTAATTAGCCAAGGTGAGCCTCCCTGGGGAGAGCATTCCAAAAGTGAGGAGCCACTGCAGAAAAGGCCCATTCACGTGTTGCCGCCCTCTGAACCTCTCATGGAGGAGGCACACGAACAAGGGCCTCAGATGATGGTCGTGGTTTGTTACATATAGTGGAATTTCAAGGAAAATACAACTTACGTCAGTCTGAAAGAAGATATTGAAACACTCCAAATCATTTGTCCAGTACATGCACAGAAAATAGTAGATCTAGCTGAAAGGCAACACACAGAGATCTGCCTTGACCATTACAATACAACCCAAATTATTATTATTATTATTGTAATCTTAGTTTAGTGTAATTAATTTGTAGTGTAATGAATTCCTATCTGTAGTGTGAGTGTGGGTGGCATATATATTCATGTTTAGGATATATCCTATTTATCTACAATAAGCCTAGAGCGGGGAACCTGTTATCCTGCAGATACTATCGGACTACAACTCCCATCAATCCCAGCCAGCATGGTCAATGGTCAGGGATTAGAGCTCCCTCTGTTTTTTATTTAAACCAAACCTTTTCATTCAGAACCATGAGATTCTGGACTCTGCTGGCTGGAGCTGATGGACCTTGTAGTCCAAAATCTTTCAAGGGTACCAGGTTAGTGAAGGCTGCTTTACCTTCTTTATATCTGAAAATATTATTTTATTTTCTCTGCTTTATTCTGTGCAAACAGCAATCGAGTCACTGGGATCTATGAGCTGAGCTTATGCAAGATGGCAGACACAGGAAGCCCAGGTAAGAGGAAGGCACAGCTTTCCACATTATCATAAAAGTGTGCAAGCAGTCACATTCATCTTTGTTGGTTTATTCACTATATTTGTTTATTCTGCAAAGGCACTTTTCATTTCTTAGAACCTTCTGAGGGTCAGGATGGAAAAGGGAGAAGAAAACAATAAGCAAACTGAGGCAGCCCAAACTTTCATAATGTTACATAATGAAGTGATATAATGACCAGATGGAATGGCCAGTGTAGGACAGTTCTTGTAGGAAGGGGGAGCTGAAAGGTTATTGGCCCCAGCCAGGCCAACAGAGGAGGCCTCCCTTGTTGGCTGCTGATGAGAGAGGAGGAGCCAAGCAAATGTCAGCTGGTCCTTATCAGGTCAACAGAGAGGGCTGTGGTCTCACCTGGTTCAGCTGCAGCCAGGTGGTGCTATTTATTGTGTGGGTGTATGACAGGGAGGAAACAAAGAAACCACTGAGGTGGCCAAGAGTTTCGGCAGGAGCGTGAGGTATGGCTTGTGGGGTGAACAGGGAGTGGCAATGTCGGCTCCTGACCACTGGTATGAATTCCTTTGGGTGACTGTTAACTTGAGCCATTTCATTTCTCAGGGATGCAGAGGAGGAGGAGGAAAGTCCTGGACACTTCTGTGGCCTATGTCCGTGGAGAAGAGAACCTGGCCGGGTGGAGGCCCCGTGGAGACAGCCTCATCTTGGAGCACCAGTGGGAGCTGGAGAAGCTGGAGCTGTTGCACGAGGTACATGTTGAGCAGTGACCTCGAAAGAACCGGCCTTTGGGATTTCTGCAAGGTTCAGCTTTGTCATTTCCCACCCACCCGTGAGATGTAGCGGCCAAAAGCTGCCAATTAAGCTGCCTGTTACTTATTTAGCTGCCTTGTAATCTCCACATGCTTCCCTTTACTACTTAGCTGTTCTGATTTGGGGTCTCAGTCCCCGAATCCTTGGAACAAACATTGTATGTGGTTTGGCAGGGATGTAAGAAGAGTTTGTGATGCAAAAGTCAGATAGAAGAAGACCACCTTAGACACTGTAATCACTTTTCTTCAATTAATCACACCAGATGTGATGTTTAAGTCAGCTTTATTTTGGTTATAGCAACAGCCACTGGGGAATGAATTCCAAAGGCCTCTATTGACAGATCAACTTCTATAAGCATGTGTGTGCTTTCTAGGTCAACAGGCAGAAGTCACAATTAGGTATTTAGGCAATGAACTTATCAGAAGAGCAAAAAGTAACATCACAGGAACAGAGGAAGAACAAGGCCATAAACCTATCCATCAGTGTCAGCAAATTCCTTCACACGTCTTCACAGATGTCTTGATTCTTTCTACATCATCCTTTCCCCAACATCATAGAATTATAGAGTTGGAAGGGATCCCACAGGTCATCTATTTCAATCCCCTGCAATGCAAGTATCTCACCTAAAGCATCCATGGCAGATGGCCATCCAAATTCTGCTTAAAAAACTCCAAGGAAGGAGAGCTCACCAACTTCCAAGGGAATCCATTCCACTGCTGAACAGCTCTTACCACAAGAAAGTTCTTCCTGATGTTTAGTCAGAATCTCCTTTCTTGTAACTTGAATTCATTGGTTTGGGTCCTACCCTCTGGAGCAGGAGAAAAGCAGCTTGCTCCATCCTCCATGTGACAGCTAGATATTTGAAAATGGCTATCATACATCTTAGGCTATCTATCAGTGTATGTATCAATGATTTCTCCACTGCAGCTGATACCATTTCTCTTTTTCGTCAGGTCGAGAAGACTCGCCACTTCTTGCTGCTGCGGGAGAAGCTGGGTGACAGCATCCCCAAGTCCCTGAGCGACTCGCTGTCCCCCAGCCTCAGCAGCGGGACCCTCAGCACCTCCACCAGCATCTCCTCCCAGATCTCCTCCACCACCTTTGAGAGTGCTGTCACGCCCAGCGAGAGCAGCGGCTACGACTCAGCAGACATTGAGAGCCTGGTGGATCGGGAGAAAGAGCTGGCCACCAAGGTACAAAGCCCATGTCCACAGTGCTGCAGTTGAATACCAGAAGGTGTCAAGGTTTTGTTCTCTGAGGAAGGCTAATCCCAGAGAGCACCCAAGGCTACCCCACAAACACCCTGTCTGAGCAGGGAATTTGAACCCAGGTCTTCTGCATCCAGATCCCCAGCAGCCTTTTGTTTCCACACATCCTGTTGCCACCCCTAATTTTTGAATACCTAAAACCAGCAAAACACACAACCTGCCCCACTTGCTACACAGCTTTGGAGGTTTATGTGGGTCTGTAACATTTTCGCTGCTGAGTTTTGAATGGACGTGGTTAGCTACTGTCTGGCATTAAATACATGGAGCCCTCTTGCAAAATCTTTTCAAGACCACATATTTTTTTCTGGTCTACAGAACAGTGGAGGGTGGTCCACTGGGGATAATTGGGCACTATCCCGCCCCCCAACTCAACAAGCTCCCATTTATTTACATCTTCTTAGAAGGAGGCTCTGCCTGCCATAGACTCTTATGTTCACCTGTTGTAGCTTTCACTGCCTTGTGCTGTACCAATTCTGAGGGGCACCACCCACCACTGCAGGAAGACCACATTCGACAGCCTCCCAGCGGACCCAGCTGTGGGTTAGGTTGAAGGCCAGCTGCCTCCCATCTCCTCCTTTGTCCCCAGGGCTAACAGAGATGCTTCTTTCTTCTCTTCTAGTGCCTGCAGCTTCTTACTCACACTTTCAACCGTGAATTTAACCAGGTCTACAACAGCATCAGTGATTGTAAGGTAGGTTTGCAAAACGTTAAGAGGAAAAATGCAGGACATTTAGCACTGGGGTCGAAATGCTCAAACTACTACTCAGCAGACATTGAAAGCATGATGGATCGGGAGAAAAAGCTGACCAACAAGGTACAAAGCCCACGGCAGTGTCCAAAACACTGAGTTTGAAAACCCCTCCTATCCAGTGTCCTGTGAGATTTCTTGGGGTTTCTGTTTGACCACCCCATTCAGTACTGTTCTTTTATTTTTTTATTTTAAAAATCCTGGCAGGCTCTGTAGAGCTCACCGCCAGCCTCTTGTGTTCTTCCAGCTGTCCGATATCTCTCCAATTGGGCGGGACCCGTCGGTATCAAGTTTCAGCAGTGCCACCCTCACGCCTTCCTCGACCTGCCCCTCCTTGTCTGATTCAAGATGCAACTCAGTGGATCAAAAGTGAGTTGGTTGCCACCAATGGTACATGTCCTTCCTCCACTGACAGAGGCAGGATGCTCCCGAGTACCAGTTTTCTGGAAACTACAAGTAGGGAAAGTGCTATTACCCTCAAGTTCTGCTTGAGGGTTTTCCCAGAGGCATCTGGATGGCCACTGTGAGGACAGCATGCTGGACAAGTTGGGACTTTGGACAAATCCAGCAGGGCTCTTCTTATGAGCTGATAGATGTTTCTGTTTCTTTCTTCTAAGCTTCTGTCCCTCAGTAGGCAATCTGCAGTCCTCTTCAGGCCTACTGACCTTTTTCTCTGGTCTGTGAACTTATTTCACTCTTTCCCACTGGTCATTACTTTCCCTCTGCTAGTCCTGGTACATCCAGGCACTGGGAAAACCTAGGGCCTCGGGGGTCCTTGAATTGGTAGGGAAAGGGCCAGACCTCAGTGGTAGAGTATTGGTTTTGCATGCAGAAGGTCCCAGGTGCTGTCCCCAATGACATCTCCTAGTAGGGATGGGAAGAGCACCTTGAGTGAAGCCCTGGAGAGTCTCTGCCAGTCAGTGCAGACAGTCCTGAGCTAGATAGACCATTGGTCAGGCTTAGTATAAGGCAGCTTCCGACGCACCTAGGTAACCGGCTACCTTTCGGCAGCTGCTCAAGAGGTGGAGCTAGCTTATCTGATCATGCCCATACTGCTGCTTTTATGTCATTGTTTTCTTTCTGCTTTTCATTCCCATGTAGATTAGTGTCTTGAATAGAAGCAGATGCTCCCAGTCTTTTTGCAGAAGAGACGGGAGAGGCTTATACATATAAACCTAGTGATTTGGCAATACAAGCCAACCAGGCCGGTGCCTGAATTAAGCTGATTTCTTTGATTCTTCTGCCTCTCCAGCTGCTTGCTTTGAATGACAACCATTTGTTTTTCTTAATTAACAAAAGGACCCCAGAAGCAAATTCTCGAGCCTCCAGCCCTGGCCCAGAGGGGGAGCCACCCTTCCAGCTGATGCCACCCATTGAAGCCTCTTACCTGGCGAGAGCAGGCAAAAATGAGTTCCTGAACCTTGTTCCAGATATTGAGGAAATCAGGCCTGGGTGAGACATTCACACTGCAGTAGCTGCTAAAAAATAAAAACCCAACACATGTTCCAGAGCCAAGAGTAAAGCAACAGCTACCCTTTTAGCATTGGGGTGTGTGTATGTGCACAAATATGTGTGTATGCAATTTGTTTCCATATATGTCAGTGGGATTTGCAGTCAAGATGAGTATTAGATTGATAGAGTGATTGCCCTTCCACCCTCCCCTAGTAGCTCAGGGTGGCAAAAAGAGACACAAGTTAAAAGCAACGAAAAAAATTCTAAAACAGATTTAAACATTCTAAAACCAGTTACGATCAAAAACATCTAAAAGCAGTTAGTTTTAAAAATTCTAAAAGTAACTACAAACAAAGACATCCTTCCATCCATTGATCTCAGAGTTGCCACAAGAATTCTCTTGCTACCTGGGTAAACAGGAATGCTTTCAGATTCCTCTTGAAAGTGAATAACAATGGAGACAGCTATACCTCACTAGGGAGGGTGTTCCATAACTGGGAAACCACCACTGAAAAGGGATGTTCTCTGTCTCAGGCCTTGGAGAGCTGCTGCCATTGAGTGCTAACACTCCTGGGCTACGTAGACTCAGCATTCTTGAGTTAGTGTCAGGCAGCTTCATTTAACATGCAGCTGGGGGAACTCAGGCCCTCCTGGTGTTGTTGGACTGCACTTCCCATCACCCCTAGCAATCTGGCTCGTGCTGTCTAGGGCTGGTGGGCATTAAAATCCAATGAACACCTGCAGGGTCACAGGTTTCCCCATCCCTGATCTGACATTGCCTAAGTCCAGCCACTTTGAATGGCTTGAAAGTAAGCCTGGGTGAGAATGCATGGCTTAAATTGAGGCTGGGCCCTCCAAGGTTCAGAGATGTTGCTACTTGTAGCTCAGCAACACTGGGAGGGCCACACAGGTTCCCCACCCCTGTTCAAAATAGTGATGGCTCTGCTGGCTGTTTCAGGATGGTGTTCATACCTTGACTGCCTTGGCCCAGTTGCTGCACTTCATTTTTAAATGAAGGTGCTTGGAGAATGGGTGTAGGCAGGAGAAAACGTTGCTGAACTTTGCCAAGGAGTCTAGAGGGAACCAAATGGCCTTCTTGGTCTGTGAGCAGTGGATTCACTGCAGCACCTGGGGCCTCTTGGAGCCCATCTCCAGCCAGCTCCGTGTCCTTGAATGCTTTCCTCTTTGCCATTTCTTTCTAGCTCTGTGGTCTCTAAGAAAGGCTACCTGAACTTCAAGGAGCCGCTCTCCCCATCGTGGGCCAAGCACTTTGTGGTGGTCCGGCGCCCCTACGTCTTCATTTACAACAGTGACAAGGACCCCATTGAAAGAGGGATTCTCAACCTCTCCACGGCTCAGGTGGAGTACAGTGAAGATCAAGAGGCCATGGTGAAGGTCAGTTGAATGGAGGGTGGGGACACTGCAATCCTCCCATAGGATGTGGGTCTATAATGAAAGGGATAAGATCAGCTCCCTAGAGGGAAAGGCCTTTTCAGGCATTCATTTACACCTGCCAGGATGGGGTTGAGAAGGGAAAGAGTTCCACTTTCCTCCCATTTATGTGTCTTCAGGAAGAGGTGAAGGAATAGAAAACCCAGGGGGAAGAGGGAATGGAATATCTCAAAAGATGACATGGCACTCTACACTGCAACTTTTTATTGGAATCCCCACATGTGCTACAAGAATACAATAGCAGATGTTTCTGCGCTCCTTTTTCCTAAATCAAATTGGGGTGATAAGGCCATGAGGGTGCTATACTCCCCTCGCACACACTCTCCAACGCAGATCAGAAAGGATTTGTTTTGGCAGGGCCATTTAATCCACCCAAATCTTGGCCACTGGGAGACAAAGATGCTGCCCTTCCCTGATCCCTTTGCAAACCGGGTATCAAATAGCTGCTTTAAGGGCTTCTGAGGATTTGCTGAGCGACTGCTTGCCTTTGTGATTCTAGACACCCAACACCTTTGCCGTCTGCACGAGGCACCGCGGAGTCCTCCTCCAGGCCATCAACGACAAAGATATGAATGACTGGCTGTATGCCTTCAACCCGCTTCTTGCTGGCACAATACGGTATGGCGAGGAGCCTTCCTCAGCCCGAGGGCCACCTTCCCTTGTGGGCAACGTTCTGTAGTGGGTGGAGCCAGGCAAAAAGTGGGTGGAGCTGTGACTCTTGGGTTACATTCCAGTGACAGAAAATTCTGAGGTTTCCATCCACAGGCACAGCTCTATCTAGGCAAACAAGAGGTGTGTTCAGAGTTCAAGGACACGGTCCAGCCAGGCAAAATCCCTTGACAAGGGTGCAGGGCAGGGGGCAGTGAGTGGTGTGGGCAGGAGGTGGGATGTGGTCTGCAGAGAATGCTGAGGGCCGGGTAGATCTATATGTGGCCCCCAACCCTCAGATTCCTTGTTCCCACAGTGAGAAAAGAAAAGAGGGTATAAAAGTGAGTGCTAGAAAGAGCTGCAGTCTTGCTTATTTGCTCCTCCTTTTTCCCACACAGGTCCAAACTTGCCCGAAGACGCTCAGGACAGCTGAAATATTGAGTCTCTGTGGGGTTCTCACCCGGTTCCCCAGCCCAAATCTCTTAACACGCCTTCTGATATAGATAAAGCGTTACCTCTCATTTCTCTGTGATTCTTGAATTTCTCTCTCTTTCCTTGTATGCAACCCTGTGGCTTTAACATTCCTCGTCTCTCTCGCTGTCTCTCCCCACCCCCATCCTCCCTTCAGCACTTTCTCCAGCTATTCTAAACCCCACCACCATCTTTTTATCACCCCTCCCCATGCACATACCTGTGCTGAAAATATTATTAGTAGCATGTGGCCAAACTGAAGAAAGTAACAAGGGGGAGGGGAGTGTTGGTGGTGACTTTCCAATTTATATGCACGACTTTTTGGGGCAAAAAAAAAAGAAGGGACACCCCCTTTTTTGTTTCTCTGGATGCCCTTTTTCTTCATTCCAGTTGACTTTGTGCTACTCTCTGTGATGTGTTTGTCTCTGTCTGGAATACTTTTCTTTTGTTTTGAAGTCTCTGCACTGCTGCTGCTTTCAAGGCGAGGTCCTCTGCACATGGGCGAATGCAGCTCTTTGTCCACCCCCTGGTCACACCTGGAGTGCGACCAAGATATTTCAAATCTCTTTTTTGTGAAAGCAGACTTGCTGGCAAATTTGGACCACTTTCCCACCCTGCCTACTTTGGCTTTTAACACTTGCTACTTTAAATTTTTAGATTTCAGGGCCGCCTCCCTGCCTCATGGCTCACGAGGCTACAGCCAGACAGGGCTGACCCAAGACATTTTGTCCATCCCTGCCCCCCAGCCATTCCACATTCAGAAGCCAACTTGAATCTTTCTTCAGTGTTGGCAGGACCAGGCCATTGCATCTGCTGGCAGCAAGCTAGCTTAGAGGGCACGTAACAGGCTACAATGGCAAGCGCGCGTACACACACACACACACGCGCGGCTCTGTCCCCCCAATACATCGCCACCACTTCCTGCCCCCAGTTGATTGCATCCAATGTTAGTCCTACTCAGAGTAGACTCACCGAAATTAATGGACACAATTAATGTAAGTTGATTTCAATGGGTCTGCTCTGAATGGAACTGAACTGCTTGCAACTCTCTAGCTTTGGCTGCCTGAGGCAGCTGCCTCGCTCTGCCTATTGGTTGAGCCAGCCTTTCCAAGCCATCACTTTTTGGAGTGCACTAGGCTCTGCTTTCTTCCCCTTGGCCTGTGCGTCACTCAATGCAAGCAAATGAATGAAACTGCCTTTCGGATGCCTTCAATGCCCAGGTGCAAAAACCGTGCATTGCACGGGGAGATTGAGATTGACGGTTCCCGCCCTTGTGGTCTTGCACATGTGTCACAGGCCCAAAGATAGCTGGCTGAGCTGCGAAAATCCAGCTTGGCCAATGCTGGCCCCTTCTGTGCCAGAGTTCTTCAATAATGTGAGGCTGGTCCTGTCGTTAGGCAGAGCAATTTGACCTTCACAGGCAGGTGGTTTTTGGTGGGGATGGGGCAGTGGCAGTTAGGTTAACACAGAGGACAGAGCTCTGGGTTTGTGCCCACGTGGGCTGCTCTGCTGCCCTGCTTTCCTCAGGCACCATGAATGAAACCTACAATCCCCAGCTTCTGCACATAGGAAATATGGGGCGAGTTGTCCTTTGCTTCAGGTAGCAGAATGCTTCCGGCCACCCCCATCTGTGTCTCTCCAGAAGGGTCCAAAAGGTTAAACCTCCCCCCCCCCCACACTTTCCTCTTAGTCGGAACTATGCAGGATATCTCTGATGGCTCCTTTAAGAACAGGACAAGGGCTTTGAAAATTGGGATTCAGTGTGGTTCTTCTTGGAAGAAGGGTTTTTTAAAAACCCCAAATCATTATGCACTTTTTTTTTTATTAAAAAAAAATGCCAAATCAAGATAACCTTTGCCAGCCTGGTGCTCTCCAAATGTTTTGGATGCCAACTTCTACCAGCCAGCACAAGGCTGATGGGAGTTGTCCAAAACATATGGAGGGCACCAGGTTGGCATAGGCTGAGATGTGAGCAAAAGAGCTGTATTGGGGTCCTTGTGCTTCAGGAAGAGGATTGAAACAAAACGAGCTCCCTACACCTCTGCTTTCTGCTGCATACAAAACATATAATCTGAACTAACAAACCTGTTTACATGCTTTCCCTTTTTAATCATTTTGTGTGTCTAAGTAGGAGAGGTTTTTAATTTAGGAACAAATGCCCCTCTCTGGAACTCTTCCACTCATCCTGCAGATTGTAAACATTTTGGGCAATTTGGTAGCCAAGGTAGGTTCACTTTATGCTGGCATGAAGCAGTGGGTCTCACCTAGGTATACTGGGTTCTAGGTCTCCCTACATAAATGCTCTTGTTCTAGATGTCTCTTAGCTCTAGTTTTGTGAGAACACTGGCTGAGATTTTTAACTAGTGTTTGGGGCTGTGCCACTTGAGATCACAAGCTGGGGCCCTGCACAAATAGATGCTTGTGCCTATCAAAATAGTTCCCTGAACATAGAAAACCAGAGTATTCTAACCCTTTTCCCTGACGTGCTAGCTTTTGGCATGCTTGGAATTATTTTGCATGGAGGAGCATTCCATCATGCAGGCCTATGTCTGAAGTCTGGAGCAGTGCAGGCAGACCTCATGCTCTGTATGTAAGAACCACAATTAAGCCCTTGAGCTCCCCACTAAGATTCTAAGTTTCTCTTTCTTGTAAGGTGAACTTGTGTTGTTAGGCTGATTTTTCTTCAGGAGGCCATCTTTGCCCTCCTCTTTCTCCTTTCCAAGCTGGCTTTTACTCCTGTGGCTCACTGTGATCAAGGAGGTGATTTAAAGAGCAATTTCAACCTTGTGGTTCAGAGGAACCAAATTTGCATGTTGGCATTTTTTTATGCAGCTTATAAAAGCCATCTAGTTGGGGGATCAGCTCAGGGAGGAAGTTTACCTACAAACCACAGTACTGAACAGAGACATGCAGGCTTTAAGCACCATAGGATTTTTTTCATCAACAGAGCAACCTCGCTGCATTATTTTTGGGGGGTGGGGGAGAAAATGTTTTGGCTCTGCCGTGTGACACCAGGGAGTGCGCAGTGGTGCAGCGCCAGGACAGATGGGGCTCTCTTTAACATTACCCTCCTCTCTTTCTCTCTCCTAACTTAAGTGCTCAGGTTGGAACTCCTCCTGACACTTTCTGTGGGTCTTGTGTACAACCTCTGTGCAGGGGAAAAAGGGACCATCCTTGGAGACCCAGATCATGGCATGGGGTCTGTTTGTTCAATGTACTCTGATTGTGTAAGTCTCAGCATAGTGATTAACGTTCCTTATACAACGGACACACTCCTCACTGCCAATGTGTGTGCACATCGATCGAGGCTGCTGGTTCAGGAGCTAAGCCGATTGTGTGATGGTTTTAATGATGGACTTAAAAGGTTTTATGTGGGGTGCTAAGTTGCCGTAACTGCTGCCTCTGACAAAAGTGGGGCGAACTGTGTGGAACCAGGAAACACCCCCCGGGAGGACATTTCCTGGAAATATTATGTGTACACTAAGATAACTTTTTAATGTATTTGTTTTATTGTTTAAACTTGGAACAAAACTAGCCTGCAAAGTCTTTGCTTTGGGAAGGAGGCCACTATGGGTGGACTATAAATACAGGGGTTATAAATAAGCATTAAGGGGCTCTTCTTAAGCAGGAAGAGCAAGTGGATGGCAGTGGAAACCAGGTGTGTCATAGCATACTCATAAGCTGGGAATTGTAGTGTCTTATGTAAAGGTCATATGTCTACTAGGTCAGCTTAGGTTGGTTTATATATGTAGCTCAGGTCGGCAAGAGGGCAAACATCCATTCTAAGCCACTGCTGCATTGGTCATTACAAGAGCAGAGCTGTAATCTGCTTTGGAAAAAAAGTGACACAAAATTGTTGTTTTTTCTTTTCACAGCCAGTCCCTGGTCAGGCACTGTGAGCAGTCCCTTGCCCATTATAAAATAGTTCCTCTTGGCCAGATGTCCCCCAAGCAAACAGAAATGAAATGTTTTCCCTTGCATCTTAAATTTGGTCCTGAGTTTTCCAAATTCCAGGAAAGAATGTGAACTATGGGGAAAGGAGAGGGTGAGAATCCAACCAGAGAGGTGCCAAAGCTCTGTTCACTGTCACAGTCCTAGAGTCAGCCAGCTCTTAGGACCCACCTACCTTCTGGAGGCTCTGCCCCATGCCATGGGCCAGCCAACCCACAGAGCATGGGGCTGCAAACACAGAGCAAGCTTTGAGACCACCTTTTGCACCTCCTGGTGGGATTTCCACTTTTCTCATTCAAAGAAACATTTTTTCCCCCTGATGAAAGCAAAAACTGACCACACAGGGAGCTGTAATGTTGGAACTTGAAAGTCATATATATATTAGTTGAATCATAACCTTATGAACCTTTTAATATGGGTTTTCGTTTGAAGCAATGCACTTTAACCTTTCAGGCCAGTGTCCCCATTCAGGATGTTACGGAAGGGGGAGGGGGTGTCAGGCTCCAAACCTGTGGGAAGGTTTCTCCAAACACCCCTCCCACAAATCCCCCTGAGGGCATTTCAAAGCAAAGACTTTATTCGCTGCTGCTTTACTGTCTAATAATTTACAGGGAATATTTAATTTGTTTTTGTTTTTAAAGTATATATAAAGTAATGTGTATTTATGCATCTGTAGTTTATATTGCACACTAAAAGCAGGACGTCCTCTGGGCTGATCTGCCCCTTGGCATGTACTGCCGTCACTTAATACTGTCTATTACTGCCTATGCATCAAGTGGTACAGTCCTCCTCTGCATTAACAGCTGGCTGGATTTTTGTCATTCTCTTGGTTTTGTTTCTTTTTAACATGCTGCTTTAAAAGAACGGGAATAAAACAATTTTTTTTTGCTGCTCTGAGGGTTTTTTTTGTGAATGTATGTGAAACTGGACTTCACCTCGTGCATGTGGCTATCGCATTACTCCACGATGGCTCACTTCACCTTCACCTTCACCCTCGCCCTCCTGCCCACGTCCACGGACCCGTCAGTCGTTCTGACATCACAGGAATGTATCCAGATTTGTGCTTCCTTATACTAGAAACATCAGCCATTGGTGGGGGGTGGGGCAGAAGCAGACGCTTAATTTCTTTGGTTCAGGAGGCCATTTGCGAGTTTGAAGTGCAGCCACTGATGACCAGTCTGATAATACTTGAAAGAAGTCTTGTGGTTGTGCTGGTGTTTGTTTTAAAGCCTGTACCCTTTTTTGTTGTTGTTGAGCAAGAGGGACAGCCCCTGTCTCTTGGAGAAAGGGGAGCAGTTGTTCCGCCTTCTATATGGCTGACTCATGGCCCTCATCCAGGGAGGTTCTGAGTGACGTCTGATAAAGCTAGAGAAGATTACATGTGCTCATCCCACCCAGAACAGTTCTTGTGTGTTGTTTTCCTTCCCCCTATTTATTGACAACCTAAATTCCATGTGCTTTCCGCATACACGTCTTTCTCATTGGGCATTTGTATGTTTAAGTGGTTCCTTCTTCCCGATGCCCACAGACAAACATACGCCTCGTCAACACAGACCACCCCTCCACCAACCACAGTCACCTGCACAACATAGGTGACTTTCTGGAACCGATCCCTTACCCCTTCTCTTTCATTTTTTAAATTAAAAATCAGTCTTTCCCTGGTTGAAAGGAATACATTCACAACACTGTACTTTTTTTATTAACTGACTTTGTTTTGTCTTTTTCTGTTCCTTCCCATGTTTTATTTTGTAAATATATCTGATGTTCGGAGCTTGGGTATACAAAATGTAAATATAGTTCATGTATTTGTACTAATTCTGATCCATCTTGCTGTATAGCCTTTAGGTGTGCAATGCAGATAACAATATCTAACTCCGTGTATGGTAACCTTGCACCACTGAACTGTTAGTGAACGAGGTGAAAAAAAATAAAGATTAAAAAGCCAGTGGATTAAACAAATTTCAGCTCCATGTGTCTTTTCTTACCTCCTCTTGCAAGAGGCTATTTGGGCCCCTGCAAATTGGTGGTTTTGTTTGTTTGTTTGTTTGCAGGTGTATCCTGCAATTTATCATCGGGGGCTCACAGGGCTTGAATGCACAATGACTCTGAAAGGGCACCAGATTCCCCCACCTCTATACCAAGAAACTATGTCCATCCTGCTAGCCTGCCCAGCCCTACCTTAAATAGCCATAAGACATAAGCAGAGCCTGCTGGTCAGGCCAATGGCTCATCTAGTCTGGCAGCATCCTGATCTCACAGTGGCTAATCAGATGGGGTGGGGAGGGAAAGAACTTTCTATACCAGGTTGAGGTCCTTGGAGAAACCATGGAATAGAAATCTAACAAATGAATTAATTTAAATAAGTAAAAATACATCTGGTATCACCAGCCTGAGATCTTTACCTAGTGCTGAACTGTTACCAGAAAGTTCACTCCCAGCATTCAGGACCAGTAGAACTGGAAAAGCTCTTAACCTCTGCTGGCTTAGTACTTGGTAGAGCAGTGCACTTTTGAAACCACTAAAAACAACTCAGGGAAGGGGAAAGAGAATGTCCATACATGTTTTGATCTGCTTTTCTTTTGTAGCTATTAATATGAGGGGGGAAACAAAGAATAGCTATGATTAGCCATCACTCATCATCTTGGGACTTGAAAGGTGCTGCAGTGAGGATGCTAGCTACACCCTTAACACAGTGCAGTTAAACCATGGAACTCGCTCCTAAAGGAGACAATGTTGGTCTCCAAACCAAGTGACTTTGAAAGAGGATTAGACAAATTCATGGAGAGGGCTACTGATGGCTATTGCTCTCCTCCAAAGTTGCTGGAAACCACAGAATGGGAAAATGTGCTTGTGTTCAGGTCCTGTTCGCCTACTTCCCATAGCAATCAGTGAATTAAGTTAGGCTGAGAGACTATGACTGACCCAAAGTCACTGAGTAACCCTGGTCTTCCAGGCCCTAAGCCAACAAACCACTACACCACATACCGGCAAATCCAGGTGACCCAATTGCAGCTGATGGGGAGGTATTGCACAACAAGCTCATTTCCCCCAAATACAGTGGTACCTCGGGTTACAGGTGCTTCAGGTTACAGACCCCGCTAACCCAGAAATAGTACCTCAGGTTAAGAACTTTGCTTCAGGATGAGAACAGAAATCGCGTGGCAGTGGGAGGCCCCCTTAAGCTAAAGTGGTGCTTCAGGTTAAGAACAGTTTAAGGTTGTTACCGGAAAAATCCGAGGGCTCCCTTGGACAAAAAGTAAAGACACCAACCAGAGTAAATTGGAGCAAATCAGCAGCCTGTAGGCTTGGCCTTTATTGTACTGTTGCAGCAGGGTGTTCCCCTCACTCGCGGGAGAGAGGAAAGACCCAGAACAATGGTGTGCAAGACCTTATAAAAACTTTTGAAATTCCCCTCCTCTAGGTCAAGCCCACCCCCAGAAACATCATGCATACATTACAGAAAGGAGGGGTTGAGGGAGGAGTTGTGGTGGTAACCTGAGTGTCCTGTCACCTGGCTGGTTCCTCCTTTCTCCCCTCCCCATGAGTACTTTTCTGAAGACAAATGGTAGTTGCAGTTTCCTGCCCCCTGAGGGGGAATCCAATCACTGTTCTTTTGTTATAGTCCATGTTGAATCCACTCGTGTATGCAGGGTTGATGGTTTTCTTTTTTTTTTTTTAAAAAATAATTTTTATTAACAGGCCAATCATATCACATTGTTCAAATCACATTAATTCCAGATTATACAGCCAAATTTTAAATTTTTTGGGGGGGTACCCATATATCAAGCTCCGCACGAGTCCAAATTCCAGATGACTCCAGACATCACTTATTTGCTGCTTTTGTTCGACAGTTCCATCCAGTTCGATTCGGATAGACATTTATTACCTTCTTTCTCTTCTTGTTGTTATCATTTATTCCTTTCTTTGCGATCTCTGATAATTTTCACAAACAGATTGAAAGATTTGGTGTCACTGTGTGGGTTTTGTAGTCTTCCAAACTCATATTATTCAGGAACAGCCTCTGTTAGATACTTCCATAAACAAAATTAATCTTCGGTCTGTCCATTATTATTCCTCAGGCTGGCCCGGTAAATCAAATAAATTAATTAGGGGGCTCTGTCAGGTCAAACTTGCATTCCAGCATTCCTCCTCCTCGCACCTCCTGATACTCCTCCCCCTCATCTTCTTCTCCGGCCGGCTTGTCTTGGCGAGACGCCATTTCTTTTTAACTGCGTCATAGAAATTCCTCCTTCTCACCGTTTGATCTTCTCTTGTTGTATTGTATTTCCTCCCACACAAATCTTAAAGTTCTGTTTATGAATTGTTAGAACGTGACGATCTTATTTCTTCCTGGGGTGGAGGGTATTATTATCACATCATGCAAGGGAAATCGGAAAGGTTTTTCCCTCCACCCCCCCTTCATTCCAGCCATACATTCTCTTGGTAGTAATTCAGCAAAAGATTTACTTATCCATCCGTCACTCCCGGTCACAGAGATCCATTAGTCAGCAGTCCTATCGTCGAGTTTCACTTGATATATGTGCTCCAGCCTTCCAAATCTATTATTCTCCAATTAGTTCCAATTATAATTCCAAGCTGAAGCAACCAGCACGCGCTGATTGGAATCGGCGTCGGGAAGATCTGATTCCACCGAGGGCTTGTGCCAAGTGTTCCGCACCCCCATCTCTCAAATCAGGGGGTGCATTGTGAACACCGCTGGCAGGGGAGTCCCCCCCATCCCCTTGGGGGGGCCAGGAAGGCTGCCTACTTCCCATAGCAGCCCCTTAATACCTCGTATGGGTCAGAGAGATGTTATTGTCGGCCATCTTCCAACGCGCCACCTAGTGGCCCCCAGGGTTGATGGTTTTCTGTCTGAGACCATCAGGGTTGGCAAAGCAACTGGGCAGGGCTCCTGTGAATATGCTGCTATGCTCAAGGAATTATGGTGGCCTGTATCAAACCTTCCCCATTTTGTAGTCCTTCCTTCATGGAGTAAAATAAAAGTGGAACAGTGCAAATCTGATGTATGGTTGATTTTCTATGAATTTATAACAGAAGTGTAGCGTATGTAGTGTGTGAGTGTGTGTGAAGTCTGTACAAACTGAATGATGGGGGGGGGGGTCCTGCTACAAGGTTAAGAACGGACCTCCAGAACGAATTAAGTTCTTAACTCGAGGTACCACTGTACTGGACTTTCTGTGGTAAGGAAAGTGATGGAGAAACGTGCTAGGGAGTGTGGCATAACACTTGCTTTGATGCAATGGTCATCTTAAGCCCCTTGCAAACAAATTGGAATGAATGCTCATGAAATAGCCAGTGTAATATAATTTCACTGCAAACAGATCAGAATGAATGCTCAATAAACAGGCTGCCTGCAAGTGGTGGTGTTGTTTAGTCATTTAGTCGTGTCCGACTCTTTGTGACCCCATGGACCAGAGCACGCCAGGCACTTCTGTCTTCCACTGCCTCCCACAGTTTGGTCAAACTCATGCTGGGAGCTTGGAGAACTCATGCTGGTAGCTTGGAGAACTCATGCTGGTAGCCTGCAAGTACCCTAGGTCAAATTTCTGAAAACACCCAGCAAGGAAACTTCAAACAGGGAACTGTCTGATCTTGTCAAAGGGATTTAAGTTACATAACCTCCAGAAACAAGGAAGAGAAAGCCAGAGGGACCAGGCCACACAAGTCAGAAATTGCCATTGTGAACATGCCTCTGGCACTCTGAGCATATGTGTGTATAAAATCATGTGCCTGGAATGACATGCATGTGCTGCTGTGTTTTGTGTGTTTGGTGGTTCAGCAGCAGAACACCTGCTGTTCAATGTAAGAAGCTGCCTTTGATTGGTCCAGGAAGCCCAGAGCTCTTCAACCTCCTGCTACTGCTTTTAGAAGATTCTGCAGGGCTAAAAGTGGGGTGTGGGGTGTGTTGGGGATTCATGAAGACCCTTCTCTCCCTCTCCCCTCCCATAAAGTACTGTTTCCACGGCATGAAACTTGCTTCTGTAGTAATAGTCATAACTCTGTGGTGGGACACCTGCTTTGCATTTGTTTGACTGCAAATCCATCCAAATATTTTTGACAGGTGGGGAACTTTTTTCAGCTTGAAGCCCATATTCCCTTTCAGCGAACTTTCTGGAGGCTTTACATTGGTGGGCACTGGGCAAGATCACAAAGGCCCCATTTGCACTGACTTTCAAAGCACTACCATACCACTTTCAACAGTCAAGGCTTCCCCCAAAGAATCCTGGTATCTGGCTTGTTGTTTGGGGACTGCTGTTCCCCTCCCAGAGCCAGCCCCCAGAGAGGTTTAACAATCAGTTCTTCCTCCTAGGATAACACAGGGAATTGTCATTCTGGGAAGGGAACAAGGGTCTCCTAACAACTCCCAGCACCCTTAACAAACCACAGTTCCCAGGATCCTTTGGGGAAAGCCATGACTGTTTAAAGTGGCATGACAGAGCTTTGAATGCATAGTGCTGATGGGGTCAGAGACAAAAGCAGGTGGAGTAAGAATGTGGCTTACCTTTGCACACATCTGGCAAGCAAGAGGCAAGATCGCAGATACGCCCAAGTCTATTTAAATATGGTGCCATTCATGGTAGTGATGGGAAGCCTTGCCCGCTGAGTGCATAAACCCTTACAGCCCGAGAGAGTGGGAAAGGGAGCCGGCGAACTACCCCATCCCTCGAATGCATGACTTTGAACCATTGCCGAAAAAAAGAGAATGAAAACAAAAATTTCCCATCCGACCGCAACAGAGGGATGGAAAGGCAGAAGCCTGTGCCTTTAAAGGGCGATGCTCGCCGTCCGCCTGAGCCGATCAGCAGACCTTTAGGCCGGGCTAGGGCTAGCCCCTCCCTGCGGTGGGCTGGCCTAAGCGGGTCCGCTCCAAGTGGAAGCGTCTTTGGGTGCGCCAGTCGCCTACCTTTCTCGTCTCAGCTACAGTTAAGCTGCCCGAGTCGCCGCCATGGCCCAGTAAGTACTGGGGGGCATTTTGGAGAGGGTTAGTGGGGCTCGTTTGGCAATGCTGAGTTACGCGCAAGAGTAAATGACCGATGAGTTCAAGGCGGGGAAGGTTTGCTCCTAGGCGAGTAAATCTCATCGGGCTACTCTGGAGTAGACCGTAATTAATGGCCATGGACCCCACTGACTTCGGCGAAGCTCCCTTCCAAGTTAGCGTGTGTAAAGCAGACCTAATCCGGAACACACCGTGATGCGGAAATGCATCTTGCTGAGCTCAGTGGAGGCGGATGGTTCGGTGGGCTGACTCCCGAGTAAGCAGGGTCTCAGTCAGGAAGCTTCATTCGGTTCCAGGAAGCTTACTCCCGTGCAAGAGACGGGAGTGCTGCCAGGCTTTCCTCGGAGGGAAGTTTGCTCAGTGGGGTTCATCCAAGGGGGGAGGAGGGTAAGCACTCTGTAGGTGCTCAGGTGCATTTCCATGGCTTGTTAGCTCCGGGTCCTCACCTCCTTGCGGGGCGGGAGGGGGTCTCTGTTGCAGCAGGAAAATAAAGGTATTCCTTGCTTTCCCTCTACTGGTTCCTGTCTCCATCCATTCTTATCTGACTGATCATTGACTTAGGTGACTCAGAGTACCTTGGGGAGTTGGGCTGCAAAAGTGAACCCCAATTTTTTCTGCAGCAGACTGATTCACGTTTTGCAGGACGGAGCCTTCGCATGACAAATAGGTCCTGGGGCTTTATGTCTGTGGGGTGGGACCATCTTCTGATCTGGAAAAGTTTTTTTTTAAGAAAAGGGGAAAAAATCTCAATCGTTGCTAATTGTGGCTCCATGGTGATTGGTTGAGGAGGCAGTTTTCTTGATTTATCTTTTTTTTTTAAGGTTGAGCATTAGAAATGAAAACCTTCAGCCTCTTGAGTCGTTCTTTAGAAATCAGGGCGGGTTCAAGTTGGATGTGCTTGCTTCTGGGCTAATCTCAGCTGCATGGAAATTGATTGTGGTTAATCTTTTGTGTAAATTGGAAAGGACTGTGGCTCAGTGGCAGAGCACTCACTTTCCATGCAGAAGGTCCCATGCTCAGTCTCTTGCATCTCCCCTTAGAGATGGGAGGGATTCTCTGCCTGATACCTTGGAGAGCCACTGCCAGTCAGTGTCTGCAGTTGGATGAACCACTTGCCCAACTCCTCATAAGTCAACTTCCTTTTGCTCTGACCAACTGGTGGGATGAAATCAATTAATTAAAGAAAGAAAGAAATGATCAGAGCATGGGGAGGCATGTCGCACGTGCTTTAACAATACATAATAAGAAAAGTCTGACGGCTGGATCAGGCCAAAGGCCCATTTAATCCAACATCCTGTTCTCCCAGTGACCAATAAGATGCCTCAATAGGAACCCTGCAAGCAGGACCTGAGTACAACAGCAACTCTTCTCACTTGTGAGCCTCAGCAACTGGTAATCAGAGGCATACTGACTCCCAGCAGTGGACACAGAATTTGTGATATCCTTCTCCTTTGTGTGATTCTTCTAAAGCCATCTAGGTTGTTGGCCATCCCTGCCTCCTGTGGGAGCAAGTTCCAAAGTTTAACCATGTGCTGTGTTAAAAAAGTCCATTCTTTTGTCTGTGCTGAATCTTCCAACATTCAGTCTCTAGTTCTAGTGCTATGAGAGGGAGAGAGAAAAATTTCCTCTGTCCGCTTTCTCCACACCTTGCACAATTTTATACGCCTCTTTTGTGTTCCTTCTTACTCTTCTCTAAACTGAAAAGCCCCAAATGTTGTAACCTTTCCTCATAGGGGAGTTGCTCCATCCCCTTGATCATTTTGCTTGCCCTTGTCTGAACCTTTTACAAAGTCCTTTCTGAGGTGAGGCGACCAGAGCGGTGCTGTGCACAGTATTCCACAATGTGTGGCTTCTCCATAGATTTGTATAGGAACAGGTTGTGCAGGATTATTGCAAGGATTGCAATGAGTTAATGCAGGGGTGAAGAACCTTCATTGGCCCAAGAGCCACATTTCCTTCTGAGGCCCACAAACCCGTGATGCATGGGGCCACCCACCCACCCACCTACCTCACCATTCTCTGTTCTGGCAATCAAATGATATCCCTGTTCAAGAACATCACTGGGAAGGAGGGTGCAGAAGGCCAGTGAGTGGTGTGACTTGGGCAGAATCACATGTTTAAATTTTTTTCCACCTGACCATCCATACTTCACAGCTCCTGGCATTGTCTCCAGCTAAGTCTTCTCCTAGTAGACCCATTGAAATCATTAATTCCAGTGGTGTCTACTCTGAGGAGGACTAATGTTGAATGCAGCCTCTGGTCATTGTCATCAATGCTTAGTCCTGTATGAGTTGTTTCTAGGCCTGACTTTTCCTTCTGGACTTTCTAGTTTTGAACTTACAGGGATTCAAAGTGAGCGCTTGCACATACTGTAGCTTTCAGGCATGATGGCTCCCCCCCCATCCGAAGTGGTACAGCCCAAACACAGAGGACTGCCTCCTTTGCTAATTGTTTGGACAAGGCTTAAGAAGATGTAAAGAGAAACAAAGAGACATTGCCCAAGGCAGAGGGGGTGGTGTGGGTGTGGAGAGAGTTGCCAGAGGGGTGCCTAGTTTTGGTAACACTTGGCTGGCTTAATTCCATGTGAAAGACTCCACGGGTGTGTTGTGCAAGTTGGGCCAAGCTCAGGATTTAATCCCTGACGTTTTATTTTTGTAGCTGTTGCTGGTTCCTGGGACTACAAATCCACTCTGGGGAAGGGTGATAGCTCAGTGGTAGATCATCTGCTTTACATGCAGAAAGTCCATGGTTCAACCCTTTGCATCTCCAGGTTGGGTTGACAAAGGCTGCAATCTGAGACCCTGGAGAGCTGCTGTCTGTCAGTGTACTGTAGACAGTCCTGTGTTAGATGGAACAAGGATCTGACTCTGCTAAAGCAGCCTTCTAAGTTCCTATGCTTCTACCTCCATTTGTCTCTGCTTTTCTTCCATAATGATTTCTTCTTCGTTTCTCATATAATCCCTCTGAGTTTGAGGAAGTCTCTCCCATAGTGTTGAGGCACAGCTAGGAAATGAAAGGGCTTCTAGAAGCATGTAACTTCTCATTTTCTAGATCTAGTTGCTCAATCTCTTGAATTGACACAACACAGTCCTGGCTGGTGCAAGGCATGGATCAGAAGCACAGCCTGGGTTTTTAAACTGCAACCGTCCCTGTTCCTTGGCACCCTTGCCTGGGTGTCACAGGCCCCACCTGCGCTGTACATTTAAAGCAGCATCATACCACTTTAAACAGCCATGGCTTCCCCCAAAGAATCCTGCAAAGAGGGATGGATTGTTAAACCATTCTGGGAAGTGTAAGCATCCATGTCTGTTCTTCCCCTTTTTCAGAGCAGACATCGCCTTGATTGGACTGGCCGTCATGGGCCAGAACCTCATCCTCAACATGAACGACCATGGCTTCGTGGTGAGTGGAAATGCTCGGTGTGAAGTTTTAAATGCTACGCAATTATTTATCACAGACTCTCTTGCTCTCTCTGCTAGGTACTGTATAGAATGCAGAAGGGAGATCTTCGGACAGAAGCTTGAAGACAGGGGTGGGGGGTCCTTTGGCCCTCCAGATGTTTCTATATTACAGCTGTGTTCATCTGTGGTGGTTGGATTTCCCAGCTTATTGGAACAGAAAGGCAGGATAAAAATCTCCCAAATCAGTCATCCATGGCATATTAGCTACTTACTGGGCTAAGTTCTAGATTTTGGTGTATAAATCCCTATGCAGCCTGGGACCAGGATACCTGATAAATCTTCTCGCCCTTTATATACCCAACAGATCATCTTATCAAGAGAGAGACCCATTCTGCACAGTGTTGGGGCTGGGCCTTTAGTGTGGTGGCCCCTGCCTTTTGGAATTCCCTCCCATTGAATATCAGACAGGCACTGTCTCTGTGGTGTTTTCAGCACCTGCTAAAGACCTTCCTCTTCTAATTAAGTAGAAATCTTTCCTAGTCTGCATCTGCAGTGTAGATGTTTTTATTGCTTTATAGTTTGTGGGTTTGCTACCCTGGACTCCTTTGGGAGGAAGGGCAGGATATAAATATAATTAATTAATTGGCTATATAGTAAATCTTCTGGTGATAAGAAATGTATGAATGTGGAGATAAGAAAAGTCTGAAACAAGAAGGCAAGGAAGGGGATTTAGGGTAGAGGCAAGGAACTTTTGGCAAACCAGGTGCTGCTGGAATGCAGCTGCCATCACCCCCAAGAATTGGTCATGCTAGACTAGGACTGATGGGAGATGGAGTCCAGCAACATCCGAAGGTCCCTGATTTAGTGGGAGGCCTTGTCTTTCCCTGTTTTCTTATTTGTTTGAGTACCTTAAATGACAGAACATAGATTGGCTTACTGTTTTGAGCAATCTCTGCAGATAATTGCTCAGCAGGAAGTGCTGGTGTGTGTGTGAGAAGCTGGCTAAACCTGTATACATTGAAAGGTTGGTTTTTTTTAATGACCTGCACACCAGGTTAAATCCATTCCAACCAAGCCTTTCATTTTTCTGGTTAAATGGGGGGAAATAATGAAAATGAACATGCAGATGTCTTGTCCTTTTGCTTCTTAGAGTCTGAAAATAACTTCCAAGTCCCTGGCACAAACCCATTAGAAAACCAGGTATAGGGGGGGATGCATTTCAGAAAAGGCATCAGCTCTACTGTCTCCCAGTGCAATCCCTCTCTCTTACCCTCTCCTAGGTCTGTGCATTTAATCGAACGGTATCCAAAGTGGATGACTTCCTGGCAAATGAAGCCAAGGGCACTAAAGTCATTGGGGCCCACTCTTTGGAAGAAATGGTCTCCAAGCTGAAGAAACCCCGGAAGATCATCCTGCTTGTCAAGGCTGGGAGTGCGGTGGATGACTTCATCAACAAGCTGGTGAGCAGATCTCTTCTTCCCATCCTTGACCAACTGCTTCTTCTTTTACAAATGATGCCCCTTTATGCCACCTTCCAGAATTCTATGGATTGGCCAACGCTAGGGCTGGCTGAACCTTTCCTCCCTGTGGGGAAGGGCTGGGGCTCAGTGGCAGAGCTCCTGCTTTGCATGTGGAAGGTCTCAGGTTCAATCCCTGGCATCTCCAGATGGGGCTGGGAGAGGCTCCCTGTGGAAAATCCTGGAAAGCCACTGCCAGTCAATATAGATAATATTAAGCCAGCTTACTATGTTTCTCATGGTAAGTTATCAGTTATATTTTATCTGCACAATCAGAATGAATTTCTGGATGATAAATGCTTTTTCTGTGCAGCCTGAACAGGAGCAGTCACCATTAAGAAAACGAAGTCGGAATAGTGTATACGTAGATTAAGTGACTCTTCTTCTTTGTGCTCAAAACTCTTAACCTAGCTCAACGTTGTTACCTGAACTAGCCAGATGTTTAACTGAGAATCAATCACAGTCAGTCCATCATTTGAAAAATAAGACTTTAGAGCCATCTTGCCCCCCCAAAGCAGCTAGACATTCCATTTTGGCAACTATAACCTTGGCTTAAGGAGCCATTTCATGCCAAGCTTATATTTCTGAGTTTCTAACACTGTTTCCAAGACACAGACACTTCCTGCTCTAAAATTCAGTAATATTTTAGTTGAAGAAGGAAACATAAGAAGCTGCCTCATACCTAATCAAACCATTGGTTCATCTAGCTCAATACTGTCTACCTCTCACTGGCAGCAGCTTCCTAAGATTTCGGGCAGGGGTCTTCCCCAGTCCTACGTGAAGATGCCATTGGGGATTGAACCAGAGACCTTCTACATACAAAGCAGATGCTCTACCACTGAGCTTTGGCCCTATGAAGCTGCCTTATACTGAGTCAGACCACTAGTCCATCTAGCTCACTATTTTCTGCACTAACTCCAGGGTCTCATTTGAGGATGTCTCATAGCCCTCGCAGGAGATATTTCCACTGGATTAGATAGGCTTTTTGGTCTGATCCAGCAACTCTCTGTAGATGGACACCTGCCACTAGATTCAGAGAAAACCTCTCTTGGTACCAGTCATTGGGGAAGAATAGTGGGGAAGGGCTGCTGCCAGTGTGCCCTTTTCATGGGCTTCCCAAAGGCATTTGATTAGCTGGATCGGATAGGCCATTACTCTGCTGACCTCTTCTGATGTAACACTGTCTCTTTCCTTTACAGGTGCCACTGCTGAGTGCCGGAGACATCATTATTGATGGAGGGAATTCTGAGTATAGAGATAGCACAGTATGTATGGTGCCCATTTGTATCATACTTGTATACTCCAAGGAGCTCAAGAGGATATGTGGGAGCTAACTTTATCTTCACTAACAGACCTGTGGGGTTGGTTGGTTAGGATTTGTTTGCAAGACATTTCTCTCATAATACATATTTTCCTAAGGATGTTGTCACGCTGCAGTTTTTTGTGCAACCAGCAGGTGGCTTTGAGAAGGGCGGGATTGGTGAGCAAAGTAAGTAGGGGTGCAGCCCCTAGTATTTTATAAAACTGCAGCTTTTTATATCCCGCCTCTCAATTTTGCCCAAAGGCTCATCAATGAGTTTTGTACAAGGATTGGAAGTTTTGAGCAAGGTGTTCCGTTGTGCCAAAAGCTGTTTAGTCACACTGGCTACATGACCTGAAAAGCTGTCTGTAGACAAATGCCGGCTCTCTTGGCCTGAAAGTGAGATGAGTCCATAGTTGCCTTTGACTGGACTTAACCATCCAGGGATTATTTACTTCCATGCTCTAAAGCCCACCAATATCTGTTAAACCAGATGCAAAGGAAATTTTACTCGGTGCAGAATTTTAAGTTTCAAATGGTTATGTAGCTCTTAACTGGTACAGGAATCAGATTTATTCTCTTTCTCTTTTGTGAGATATACGTTGCCCTAAGTAGAGAATGCAGTGCTTTTGCCCCCATAATCCTATTTTCCGAGCCACGAGTCTCCCTTCTTTTCCTATCCAGAGGCGTTGCAAGGAGCTCAAGGAGAAGGGCATCTTGTTTGTTGGGAGCGGGGTTAGCGGCGGCGAAGAGGGCGCCAGGTATGGCCCTTCACTCATGCCAGGAGGAGCCAAAGAGGCATGGTAAGTGATGACGAGAATGATTTAATGCATTTATTTGTTGCTTAATGCATAGCTTTCTCAAGGCTATTTACAATTATGAAAGTGTACATGATACAAAATCCAGAATACAGCAAAAAGAAAAAAAAAGAGCATTAATTGACCCAAAGTGCTCATCCTGCAATAACATCATAGGACAAATCCTGCTCCACTCCATATATAAATTCACATATATTGCTTTCCCATTTTTTAAAATATAGCAAATGTTTTAGCTGCTTTTACATATGCAATTAATTGTTCTGTGTATGGTTTTTATTGCATTGTAATTCACTTCGGAAGCAGTGCTAGAGCACCTGCTAGGCATGCAGAAGGTGCCAGGTTCAGTCCCCATCAGCAACTCCAGGTAGGTCTGGGAGAAACTCCCTGCCTGAAAGCCCTGGAGAGCAGCTGCCAGACAGTGTAGACGATAATGAACTAGATGGACCAGTTGTCTGACTGACTCAGTATAAGGCAGCTTTCCATCTTCAACTGCAAAAAAGGACAAATCCTTTCCCACTCAATAAAAATAAAAACCGCAGCAAGGTATGATCCAAACATAACAACTGAAAGGCTGGGCAAACATTAATGTCTTGGCCTAAAGTTTGACAATGATGGTGCTTCCTTGGGAAGAGCATTCCACAGACATGGAGTCACTGCTGAAAAATGCATGTTCTCTCAGCTGGGTCCTCCTCAGATTGAGTTGTGAAGGGACCAAATCAGTAAATGTATGTTTCATTTTTATTTTTGTTTACTCATTCACCATTTTTCAGTCTTATCCTTTCTCCTGCCTGGGGCAGTCAATAAAATAGTAGATGCCAATAAAACATAATTTTTAAAAACACAGACTCAGATGAGATACAGTAAACAGCAGCAATGGTATCTGTAGGGACTGCAGCCCCAAAATAATTATTTCCTTATCCAAACACCTGACTAAGTGAACTTGTTTCTTAAATGCTTCTGTAGTAGGGGCAGACCAAATATCACTTGGAAGGGGGTTTCAGAGGTAGGGAGCCACTACTGATAATGCCTACCTCACGTCTCTGCCCTCCTACCCTCTGTTATGGTCAGGACAGTGAACCAATCATGATGATGTCCTTTCTGTTGCCTTTGCTTTGTTTTTCAAACATCCTTTTGGTTCTTTGCAGGCCTCACATCAAACCAATATTTCAGAGCATCGCTGCCAAAGTAGGAACTGGGGAACCCTGTTGCGACTGGGTAAGATGAGCTGACATGTTTATGATGCACTCTGCATGCTCCTAGAGATACTCTTCAAGCTGATGCCCCTCTTTGTGAATTGTTTTTGGAAGGTTACTAGCTTCTCCAGCCCCTCACCTTCCCCATCAAGAGGAAGGGGAGAAGGCAGACCCTTTCCAATGTTGACGGCCTGTACTTTGGGGGTAGAATGTGGGTGTGGCTCAGCCTCCTGGTGCTAAAATTATGCTTTTAATGGGAATGGGATTTTAACTTATTTATTGTGGAGGTGGGGCTGTTATAAATTATTCTGTGTTACATGTATTTTGTATTTGTATATTTTTGGTTTTATAAGGCTGATTAATATTCTAAAGTCTTTTATATGTGTTTGTGGGAGGGAGGTTATTGTTTTGTTGGTTTTGTTTTAACTATTTACTTGTCTTTTTACCTTGTGAACCGCTCTGAGATATTGTCATGAAGAGCAGTATATAAATCTTAATAATAATAATTCGTTTTATTCTTCTCTCTTATGACTCTGGCAGGTGGGAGACGAGGGGTCTGGGCACTTTGTAAAGATGGTGCACAATGGGATTGAGTATGGAGACATGCAGCTGATCTGCGAAGCCTACCACCTCATGAAGGATGTGCTAGGCATGGACCATGATGAGATGGCCGCGGTGAGCCCACAAGACAAACCAATTTCTTGAATCTGATGGGTGAAGACCCTGTTTTAACAAGTCTAAATAAAAGCCAGAACAGGCACTTACACAGAGACACAGCAGGGAGCCTCCTTTTCTAGATGGAGTTCCCAGGAGCCTTTAGCTGTGGGATGGGATACTTGTGGGCCTTCCATATGTTGTCAGACTGCATCCTTGACCATTGGCCATGCTGCTTGAGGCTGATGGGAGTCTACCAATATCTGGAATTCCCCACCTCTGACTTAGACTGACTTGCGACTGATGGGAGTTGTAGCCCATCAACATATGAAGAGCCAAAGGTTTACCTCTACAGCAGAAACTGCCTTCTTGACTGCAGGACCCACAATCATCCGCTTAATCCACCAGAACCTGTCTTTGCATGCAGGGGAAGTCCCTAACAGTGGAGGTGTACAGCAGAGCCACAAAGGCATCTTCCTATTTTCTTAGGAGCAAATGCATTAGGTTTATAGAGCACAGAGCACTCTATATCCTAAAAAAAAAAGTCTTGCAGTCTCAGGGAGGGGGTTGTTGATCTCTCTGCTCCTTGTCTCCCTTGCCCCTAGGTGTTTGAGCAGTGGAATAAGACTGAACTGGACTCCTTCTTGATCGAAATCACAGCAAACATATTGAAGTATCGTGATGCTGATGGGAAGCATTTGCTCCCAAAGATCCGGGACAGTGCTGGGCAAAAGGGAACAGGGAAGTGGACGGCTATCTCAGCTTTAGAGTACGGGGTCCCCGTCACTCTAATTGGTAAATAACTTTGACATAGATTTGCACTAAAATGTGGCAATGATGGGAGGGGCCCCAGAGATATGTGGTGCAGTCCTTGTTTACTTGAAAGACCTGAGTTGAGGCACCCAGGAGTTTGTTGTTGTTATTTAGATTTCTGTGCTACCTTTTGTCAACGGAATTCAAGGTGGCATTCATGTTTCTCTCTTCTTCCCCGTTTTACCCTCAACAACAACCCTGTGAGGTAGGTTAGGCTGAGAGATGGTGACTGGTCCAAGGTCACCCAGTGAACTGAGTGGGGATTTGAACTCTGGTCTCCAAGACATGACACTACCCACTACACCGCACTGGTGTTATGCCTGACGACTAGTAAGTTTGCTGTGTGAGCTCAGGATCCTCCAAACTCAAAATATCACCCACACTTCTGTGCTGTTTTCACGGCTGGCAAAGGGCCATAGTTCAGTGGTAGAGCATCTCCAGGTAGGGCTGGGAATATCTCCTGTCTGAAACCCTGAAGAGCCATTGCCCATCTGTCTTGACAGCACTGAGCTAGCTGGAGCAAGGGTCTGATTCAGTATAAGGCATCTTCCTATGTTCCTGCTCTGACTGGCGATCGTTCTCTACATTTTGGGGCAAGGATCCTTCGCAGTTTTCCAAAATAAGCTCCTTTTAAAGTGGAGATCCTGAGGACTGAACCAGGAACCCTTGTGTATGCAGTGCATCTTCTCTACCTTCTCTACCACTGAGTAGAACTCTGCCATTCTTCTTTAGCACACCCTTCCTACTGTGTTCTGCATTTCCCCCCTCTTTTAAATATCAAACCTCCTCCACATAGGGTTCAAGGCTTGGCTCCTAGGGTTGCCAGGTGAATTGCTAATGGATTGGGTTTGCTTTTCTTTCTCCCTCCCCTTCTGTTTCCTCCCTACATCAGCATGACTTGCAATTTCCTGCTCTAAAGCAGCTGACTCATCCCTTCACAATGCAAAAGGATGTTGGTTGGCTAAGAAAGTGGGGGGAGAGGAGGGGCTACCTTTGTGACTGCAAGAGTGTGGAGGAACCACAGTGCACCTGCGGCAGTGAGAGTATGAGTCACTCACAGGAAATCTGAAGAACCTTTTCACCTTGTGTGTTTGCACTCTCTCTGCCCACGCCTTTCAGGCAGTCAGTCCTTACAAGCTTCCATTCCCGGTTACCACAAGCCACTCATATCTTTATCTGCACTACTCAGTTAGGTCCCAAAGTCACTTTGGGTCAGTTTTTGTGAGTAAAGGGACTGATAAAATATTTTTATAATAGTAATAATAATCCCCTGTAGCACTCAATGAGTGTTATGTTCCTGTTGAATATACTCTGTTCTCAGGGTTGTTGTTTTTTTTTAAAAAAAAACATTTCTTGTACCACTGCAAAACTTGGGGTTTCTCCAAGCCAGATGATACAGTCCCCATTTGTGTGTTTGTTTGTGTTCTCTTTTGTATGCATAAGGATTGGCACTTGGAGTTTACTGTTGATATCTAGAATTGTAGTTTGTTTTGTAGGGTGAGGTTGCTTACAGCACAATGGTATGCATGCTTAGTCTGAAGTAACTGCCATTTAGGCCACCTTGACTCCATGCATTTAAAGCACCATGGTACTGGTTTAATCAGTTGTGGCTTCTTTCCCCAACCAAAGAATCCTGGGAACTGTAGTTTGTTTTGGGTGCTGAAAGTTGTTAGAAGACACTTTATTCTCCTCACAGAGCAATAATTCCCAGTGGTTTAAAAATCAGTCCCTCTTTCCAGGAAACTGCGAGGAAAAGCGGTTCCCCTAAAACCTCTCAGCATCCTTAACAGACTACAGTTCCCAGGATTCTTTGGGGGAAGCCCCAAATGGGTGAGTTTTATGTCCTGCCTCCAGTTACATGATACCCAGTAGTTTTTTAGTGAAGATAATTTGAGTTGTTTCAGAAAGCAGTCTCCTGTGTACACACAGTACTGTGGTCCTGTTTGCCATTGCTTCAGTTTAGCCAACCATGGTGTTTGATTTTTCTTTCTCCAAAGGGGAGGCTGTCTTTGCTCGGTGCCTGTCTTCCCTCAAGGACGAAAGAGTGAAAGCTAGCAAGCTGTTGAGTGGACCCAACGCAGCTAAGTTTAGCGGGAATAAGGCGGCGTTTCTGGAGGACATCCGCAAAGTGAGTTGTTAGGCCAGGGAGGGCTGGCCTTGTGGCCCTCCGGGTGTTGTCAAACTACAACTCCCATCAGCCCCCACCCAACATGGCCAGCGTTTGGTGTGGTGGGAGTCATAGTCCAACAAAATTCTGGAGAGTCACTATCCTATGTGTGGGGAAGATGCATCATTCTGCATTATAGTCTCCAACAAGAACCTCCATTGTCTGAGGTCCAGATTGTTGTAGAGATTGTATGAGGGGTTCCAGAATTCTAGGCTTCCTCACTCAAGACATGCTCAGTGGGTTCCTTTAATCTGGAATGGGTGGTGGGGTGTGCAAACCAATCATTCCCTCACACTAACTCTGACCTAACATGATTCATGATGATGGGCAACTCTCTTTGGGTTGGTGGGGTCCTTTCTCGGTCTCTGGTGGCTCAGCAAATGGGTGACTTTGCCACCCTCTGGAGCCAGCCCCTGGCTTGAAAGCTTCTTTCTAAATCTTGACACTGCCCCTTGGCTCCCTTGCAGGCCCTGTATGCTTCAAAGATTATTTCCTACACACAAGGCTTCATGTTGCTGAGGCAAGCGGCAAAAGAGTTTGGCTGGACGCTGAATTATGGTGCCATCGCCCTGATGTGGCGGGGAGGATGCATCATCCGAAGGTAAGCAAGACGGATAGGATATGATAGGAGCAGGGGCTGTCGATTGACACGGAGATGATCCTCTTCGTTTGGAGCTCAGACCAACTGAATCTAAAAGTTGAGATTCTAACTGAGACTGCACCTACACTCTACATTTACAGCAGTATTGTACCGCTTCAAACAGTCATGGATTCTCCAAAGAATTCTGGGAACGATAGATTGTTAAGAGTGCTTCTGCCTCTACTTTCCTCTGTCTCTCCTTTTGTAATTATTTGTTCCCACTTCTTATGCTCTGAGTTTGAGGAAGCTTCTCCCATTGAGACACAGCAGAGGAAATGAAAGGGCTCCTGCCTGCAACTTCTCATTTTCTGGATCAGTTGCTCAATCTCTAAAATGGGCATGGTGCCATCCCAGCTGATTTTAGGATCAGAAGACCTTTTCTTTTAAAAAACAACAACACTTTTTTTAGCACTCTTTCCAGGGTGACATATTTGTAGACACAGACCCCATCTGCAATATACAGTTAAAGCACAATGATATCACTTTAAACTGCTTCCCCCAAAGGATTATGGGAGCTGTAGTCTGTTAAGGGTGCTGGGAGACCCATTACTCCCCTCTCAGAGCTACAATTCCCAGGCTTGCCTGGGAAGAGGGATTGCTAATTCTTCTGGGAATTGACTATTAGCCATGCTAGCTGGGGCTGATGGAAATTGGAGTCCAGCAACATCATTGGTTATCCCTGCCCTTGATTACAATATGTTGGTCCACATATATTTTTGGGTTCCTGGCCATTTACCTCACTGATTTGAAGAAATCCTACTAACTGCTTTTGCATGCCTTCTACATAGTGTGTTCCTGGGGAAAATCAAAGAAGCTTTTGATCGAAGCCCTGATCTCCAGAACCTACTGTTGGACAACTTTTTCAAGACGGCGGTAGAGAATTGCCAGGTAACTTCAGGAAGAAGAGGCCACATACACACACCATATATTTAAATTTATTTAATTTGTATACTGCTTTGTATTTTAAAGAAAAGCACTATGCCACTTTAAACAATCATGGCTCCCCCTCCCAAAATTTTTTTTTTTTATGGGAGCTGTAGTTTAAGGGTGCTGAGAGTTAATTCTCAGAGTTCCCTGAAGAGAGGCTGATTGTGGAACAACTCGGAGAACCCAGCTCTGTGAAGTGAATGTGGGGTCTCTCCTAACAACTCTCAGCACCTTACAGCTTCCAGAATTGTCTGAAGTGGTATGGCAGTGCTTTAAATCTGCGAGGCGAATGCGGCTTTAGAAAGTACCTGACCATTTTTAAGTGCAGTATGTATGTATGTATGTATGTATGTATGTATAGAGATACAGTACTTAATTTTGCATTGCTATGAACAGCTTCACATACACCACAGCCTCAGAATGGCTGTCCATTGTCCATCCCTTGGGAGCAGATTTTGAGGGTGCGCAGAGGTGGGGGGCTGGGAAGGAGAGGGTGGCAAAGTCCCATTGTGCAAGGGGAAACTTTGTTCCACTTGCTCAAGGACAGCGGTGGAGACAGCCCTATGTTTCCAGTGGAGGAAGGGTCATTGGCCGAATACAACTTTTAAGAAGGTAACTACTATTACTACTTTTACATCATTCCTCCCTTAGGAATCATGGCGACGTGCCATCAGCACTGGTGTCCAAATTGGCATCCCAATGCCGTGCTTCACCACTGCACTTTCTTTCTATGATGGGTACAGGCATGACACTCTGCCAGCCAACCTGATTCAGGTAAGCCAGTCTGAAAACAGCTTTGGCATGTCTGGAACTTCTCCAACCTTTTTTGCTCCGTTCAGATATTTTGCTCATTTCCCTAGTTAACATAAGGAGAGCCTGGCTGCTGGATCAGGCCAGAGGGCCCATCTAGTCTGACATTCTGTTCTCACAGAGGCCAATGGTAATGCCCACCTGATGTCTCTGTATCCAGCACAATTTGTGGTGCCACCTCTCTCCTGGCCTTCGTTAAAATCTGTCATTTTCTTGTGGGCTTTGGGTTAACCCCCTTAATTTCGATTCCTCAAAGGACCCATGTTTTAAGCACATGTAGCTGCATTTGCCCATGATCATCCCTACCTTCATCTTTTCCTCTCCTTCCCTTTTGTCGTGTTTCCTCATTGTCTGTTTTAGATTGGAAGTCCCATACAGGCTGCAGCTTCCAGCAGTATTTTTACATGTTTTCCCTCTGCAAGGGGAACCTGCGGCTCTCCAGCTGTTGTTGGACTCCATCTTTTATCAGCCCCAGCCAGGGATGATGGGAGTTGTAGTCCAGCAACATCTAGAGAGCTCCAGGTTCTCCATCCCTGAACTGAAAGGATCCTCTTTAGTTTTACCAACACTGATGGAGACTCTACTGTAGAGACAATGGGTTTGACCTCTTAGATGTCCCCAACTAAATTCTACTCGAAGTAGATCCATTGACATTAATGGGACTAAGTTAGTCACATCAATTATTTTCAGTTGGTTTACTCAGAGTATTACTAACATGGGCTGCAACCCTGTGTGCCTCCTTTGAATTTAGCAACAATTGAAAGTTGACTGTGTTACTTTGGCAACCTATATCACTAACCATGTGTATGCAATTTCTCAAAGGCTCAACGAGATTATTTTGGTGCCCACACCTATGAACTGTTGTCAAAACCAGGCGAATTTATCCACACCAACTGGACAGGACATGGAGGCTCTGTTTCCTCTTCATCATACAATGCCTAGAAGGAAGCCTGAACTTGAAAGTGGAAAATACTGTAGAGCTAAAACATTCCCTCTTCTTGCTGCTTATTCTCTGTATCTTCAGCACTTTCTCTAGTTGTCACGTTTGGGACATTTTTTTTTTGTAAAGAAGTTGTGATCATGTCTTATAGGAGGGCTAAAATAAACATTTAAATCCTTCTTTGAAAATGTTGTGACTTTTATTTCACCAGCCCAGTTCCCTCTGGGAGCAATTAGTATAATAATAATAATAGTAGGACCAAAATCTCAAGCCTCCAAAACAAGAAACAAGAACTTAAGCAGTTGCCCTGCTGGATCAGACCAAAAGTATAGCATCCTATTCTCTCAGTGGCCAACCAGACGCCTGTAGGGAACCTGCAAGTTAGGACCTGAACACAACAGCAACCATCTTAGTCTAAGATTAAGATTATTAGCAGCTCTAACAAACAGATCTGCTTTGAATGTTGCATATAATCTATGTCTGCAAGAACACATCAAATTAAGCCTCATAATCACATCTTGAATAAATTTCTCTCTCTCCATTTTTTAAAGGATGGTAATTAAATAAATGTACAAGATCCCCTGTTTTGCCAAAAATACAGAAGCTCTTGTGCTGTGCAGCACCCCTGGATTTTCCATACTCACAGCAGAGCCGCAATGAAATCACCCCAAGTAAAATTCCAAAATCTAAAAGTGTTAAGACGCACTAAATTAAGGTCATATGCCTGGGATAAGAAAACCAATTTTAGCTGACGCTGAAAGCTTGTAAGAGTATTTTGTTGATTTATTGCATTTATATCCCACCTTTTCCTCCAAGGTGCTCAAGGAGGTGCATGTGGTTCCTCCTCTTCATTTAATCCCCACAACAACCCTGTGAAGTAGGTTAGACTGAGAGGCAGTGACAGGTCCGTGGTCACCCAGTGTGCATCATGGCTGAGTGGGCAGCAGGTATACAGAATGAGGGAAAACTCTCTGCAGCTGGAGTACCATCTAATAGCAGATGGTGTTGAGGTTGTACTGCTCACCTGTCCCTCCCCACAACTGCATAAAAGGACAGTGAGAGGGGCATTTGCACCATGTCCACTGCCCCTCCCAGTCTCCATCCTGGTATGCAGCACTGACTCAGCCACATGCCTCACCATGCTGTTGGCTACTGGTGTTGCCGCAGAAAAAACCTTGGTAGTTGGAGGCTTCAAGGATGCAATGAAGGACCTCACTAGATGTCCTCTTAAGGGAGGAGGTGGTTCCACCAGCATGACAATCGCTAGACCCATCAGACAATGACCATGACGAAACAACAGCGAATGAATGGATGACAGTAAAGGGGAAGAAGAAATCAACAGTTCAAACCAGTACAGTGGTACCTCAGGTTACATACGCTTCAGGTTACAGACTCCGCTAACCCAGAAATAATGCTTCAGGTTAAGAACTTTGCTTCAGGATGAGAACAGAAATCGTGCTCCAGCGGCGCAGTGGCAGCGGGAGGCCCCATTAGCTAAAGTGGTGCTTCAGGTTAAGAGCAGTTTCAGGTTAAGAATGGACCTCCGGAACGAATTAAGTACTTAACCCGAGGTACCACTGTGCAACCAAATATCACTCGCAGAACAGATCCGCCAAAAATACCACACAAGACTACAAAGCAGCCGCAGCTAAATCCTCACCACAAAGAGTGATAGCCCTGCAACAACCACAGCCAAACGAAGTAACCAGAAACCACCCTGGATCGATGGACTGGTGAACACCCCCTTCTCTGCCCTCCCTATTGTTGTTGTTGTTACCAGCATTTCCTCTTCCCCCTGGTTGGGGCTGTATTGGTGGTGGTGCAGTCTTACCTGGACTATAGATCTATGAAATACCAAGATACCTTGCCCTGCCTCCGAAGTCTGGTGATAGCCCTGAGTCTTAGTCACCCTTGTGCTATGATTTCCCAAATGTAAGTGATGATCTGATTTCCAAACAAGAATGTTTATTATTTCATCAGTGTGATATGGCAGATTATAATGACGAGAGGACTGCTGCAGGTATTGGAAAACGACAAACTCTTGGAAGAGGTAGGAATATAGATTATAAAAATTGATATTTGATTTTTTTAAACTACAGATCATTAGTGGCATCTAGTGGCTTTCTGAGGTATTTCATAGAAATACCTGGGATTCAGTCTAGTTTAAAAAATTTCTTTGCAACCAATTCACTTTTGAGACAAGGATGAAGTTGCTATCTAGATCAAACATGGCAATCTATGTTGTTTCACTGATTGGAACGCCACATGACCTTGTAAGAATGCTAATGAAATACATATTTCACAAACAAATATATTAGTTATATATATTACTCAGATAGTAGTGAAAGCTGAAATTGCTTGGTGGGGGGCAGGTTGAAGGAATAGCTTGAACAAATTTAGCAAATTCTGCATGTGATCATGATTCGGTGAGGATCAGATATGGATTTTAAAACTCGTAATTGGGAGACTTTCAGAGACCCATTTGCACAATGTCTTGCAAAGTCTTTCAAAAAGAGTATAAGGCCATTAAGCAAAGACTCGAGTAGATACAGCTATTGCTATTATAGTTTTTAAAAGACTGGAAAGTGTAGGATTGAGAGTTCATGGATAATGATGCAGTTTAAATGGATTCTGTGTGTTTCGTAGGGTGGTTTCAATTTTTTCCTTTGTATTGAAAACTTTTGCTAACCTTTATGTAAAATGGGAAGGGGCTAAAAACACACCCCATGACCGGCACCTGCAATCACCACAAATCTACCCAGACATCCAATTTTAATTCTGTAGCAGTGTTGTTTTATCTATCCCTCAATAAATTATATTCTGCCTACTTCTCCATAAAAGTCTTGAGTTATTTTACTAAGAGTTTTGTCTATTTTTGTTTTGATTGGCTTAGTGAATGCAACTTGCCAATGATGGATTTGCCTCCCTGGCTTCCTTTGGGATGAAGGGAGGGATATACATGGAATGGATAAATGAACATCCATTTTATTTATTTTCAAATGTAAAAGTACCATTATTTATTTTCACTTATAAAAAGTTACCCCCCCTCACAGAATATCAGGCCGATAGACACAGCAATATAAAAGCATTTAAGTCCCACCCCCGCTAAAAACAGAACAAGGACAAACCGCTTAGATGTTTTATTACAATTAAGCAGTTCGTTAAGTAAATTAAATTAAGGTGGCTGGCTACTCAAGAACATTGTAAACAGCTGGGTAGGCCCGTCGTCATAAAATTTCGCTAAATAAAATGTGACCCACAGCCCAGCCCCACTCCTGTCCCAGCGCTTTGGGGCAGAAAAGCGCACCGAGTCCCGCGCCCAACAGCCATGTGGCCCTTCCTCACAACCGCCCTGCCCGCCCCTTTCTCCCGCCATGACAGATCCCTCCTTGCCGCCCGACGATGACCCGCCCCCTGCCCCAGCTCTTGTTTTTTTTACCTCAGAGCCTCCGCCGCCATTACGGCCCCGAGCGCGCGAGGAGGCGGGGCTGGGCGGGAAATTCGAGCGCCATCTTCGCTCTTCGCCGCCTTCAGAAAGGGGCTGACATGGAGGCGGCGGAGGCCGTTGGGCGCCTCTCAGACACCCAGGTATGGGGTGCGGGGCGCTGCGGGGTTCGGCCCCCTCCTCGCTACCTCCCTCTCCCTAGCAATGGAAGCGCACCGCGTGTGCAGAGCGCCGTTGCCTTGCCAGGGAGAGGGAGGCAGCAGGGCCCTGCGCTCGTTGCAGCGCGTAGCTTCTCCAGCCTCAGGGAAGAGAGAGGGTGCCCCGGTGCATGTGTAGAGTGCTGTTCCATTGTTTAAAATGCGTGTGAGCGAGAACGCTAGAATCCTGTAATTTTTCGTTTTGCATTTGCGATGTCTAAAGCTGTTCTGGTTATGTTATGTGGATTCCCTCGCACCACCGCTCGTAATTTTAAGAAAACAAATTCATAGGATAAACTATTCCTCTGGTAGGATAGTATTTGGGAGATCTGGGGGTTTTCTCGGGGAGTGGGTGGGGCGCAAGGGGGTGCAAAAGGACAATATCCTTTACAATCAATTATTTTATGATGCCCTTTCAGTCATGATTCCAGTGAAATAGTCTTTATTATCTCAAAGCAAGTGTGTTGTTCAGACGGGCACAGTTTATGCGACCCTCCCACCAAATATAGTTCCATTTAAACTATCCTTTGCTGCCTGCTTTTTGTGACTGCACAGGCCTCGTGTAATGCCTAGGTCTCAGGCTACAGTGTGTAATGCCTGTGTGTTGCACAGGCCTCGTGTAATGCCTAGGTGGGTCAGTGTGTAAGTGTAAGAAGTGCAAGTTTTCTGTTTTGTTTTTCACCAGAGGTTGAAGGCTGCATGCCATTATACAGTCGCTGGCCTTTGTGAAGAAGTTTCACAAGACAAAGAAATTCAGTTCAGTAAACAAACCATAGCAGCTATTTCTGAGATCACCTTCAGGCAGTGTGGTAAGGCATATATTTTACAGATATCTTTCTCCCCCATAGTTTCATTAGTTTATTTATTATTAATGTTGCAATACATATATGAAATCTTTACATATTGATACATATACCATTATATTCGTGAATTCACATTTTCACATTTCAATATGTATCAACATTTATCCAATTCTTATTTCTTGCCCTGTGTCTTCCCTCCACCCGTGCGTTACTTCCTTGTTATTATTTTGTAACTTTATTATTGAGATTGTAATTTTGATATTTTACAGATATCTATATTTGTCTGCAGGAGCAATCAGTATTTTTGTGTTTTTTTTTAAAAAATAGAACTGAAATTAGATATGTATAGAACTGACTTAATGATTTCTTTTTTTAATTTTCTGGCACTAGAGGGAGTACACAAGATGAGTTCTGAGAAATCTGTTGAACAACAGTGCAAATGTCAACACTGCTGTACAAAGCCAAATTAACTGTTGCTTTAAAAATCATTTTCTTTGTTTCTCGGGCTGCGTGTGTTCTGTTGCTTAAGTGAGCTAGGGTATCTTAGGCACGATGAATCACTAAAAAAAAAAAGTTTTCTAGTCCTCTTGAGGGTGAAGGAAAGTTTGAAAAAGTATTTACAATGATGGGTGATAGCTCAGAAATCAGAACAGGAGAGAACGAGTCAGGACTTTTACCACCAGACTGAGATTCTAGCAGTCTCTGAACAGCTTTAGGAGCCAAGCCAAAGTCAGTTGTTATCTAAGACCAGATGACATCCTGTTAGTTCATAAGGCCAATATTTCCCCCCCCCAAAGCTCCTGATCTTGGCACAGGTTTCTCAGTCCATTATGATAGTCACTTTCCCCTCTTCAGCTACCTTGCACCTTGTGACACCCTGCCCTTAACTTTCTGGAGTGTCTTCCCATCCTCATCTTGTGCTCACAAAATTACTTTGTTTTTAGGGTTGTTATGATGTTTTAATCCCAGCCAAGCAGACACCTTTCCCTTCTGTCACAGAAGTTGATCTGCAAACATGCTGGCACCTTTGTTCCATACTTAGCAGCACAATACAGTAGATTATCAAAGCTCCAACAGGGAGACATCTTGCTAAAGCTGCAGCCCAACCCTTAATCCCACTTACTGGGGAGTAGGTCCCATTGAACTCGGCAAGATGTGCTTATGATGATACTGGGGACCTGGGGATGTACGTTGTGAAACTTTTCCTTAGGCTGAAAGGTGCCTCATATGTTAGTAATAGATAACTGGCCACGAAATTTGCTAAAATGATAAAACTTAACATTTGCCTTCCAACACTAAAAAGGGGAAAAAATGTTTGAGATTCCCCCTTCCCTTTGTTTTTCAGAATTCTTTGCAAAAGACCTTGAAATGTTTGCTAGGTAAGTATTGCGGAAATATGTGCTACTTAAAACTAGACATTGTGTTTATTAATCTGGTGAGAAATCTAGAAAAGATAAGAGGGTACCTCCAGACAGCTGCATGTGTTGTGCTGCTTATCCATGCGAGTTTTTCAAAGTCCACACAAAGTCGTCAGCATCAAAATATCAACCTGTATTCTACCCCATCCCATTTAATTTGCATTTATCATAGAATTGTAGAGTTGGAAGGGACCACAAGGGTCATCTAGTCCAACCTCCTGCAATGCAGGAATCTTTTTGTCCAACGTGTGGCTGGAGCCCACAACCTGAGATTTAGTTTATGCTATACTCACTGAGGGACGCGGGTGGCGCTGTGGGTTAAAGCCTCAGTGCCTAGGGCTTGCCGATCGAAAGGTCGGCGGTTCGAATCCCTGCGGCGGGGTGCGCTCCCGCTGTTCGGTACCAGCGCCTGCCAACCTAGCAGTTCGAAAGCACTCCCGGGTGCAAGTAGATAAATAGGGACCGCTTACTAGCGGGAAGGTAAACGGCGTTTCCGTGTGCGGCTCTGGCTCGCCAGAGCAGCAATGTCACGCTGGCCACGTGACCCAGAAGTGTCTTCGGACAGCGCTGGCCCTTGGCCTCTTTGAGTGAGATGGGCGCACAACCCTAGAGTCTGTCAAGACTGGCCCGTACGGGCAGGGGTACCTTTACCTTTACCTTTATACTCACTGAGCTATCCAAGAGTTTAGAAATCAAGAAAACTTGTTGCCAATTACCTGTTTTCAATATCTGAATGTCCCATTTGCAAATTAAGCCCCCATCTGGAAGTACTCATAAACCTTCCCTCCCTTCCTGTACCTACTTTTCCCAGAAACCAGCTAATGTTCACTTTACTATGCAGCGTTGCTTCAGCAGTTGTGCTCTGTTGGGGCTCTGTTTTGTTTATTTTGTAGTCTGAATGCAGGGTATTGATTCTAGCCTGTAAGGTTTCTTTCTCATCCCCACTGACTTACATTCTTATGAAGCGTGGTTGAGCACTTAGCTTAAAAACTGTCTGTATGTTCCCTCAATGTGAATAATTCTCACATACCCTCAATTCTTTGGCAGGCTTTTAATTTCCCCCCTCCCCATTTTAGTCTTGGAATCGCTCTGGAAGCCAGTACAAAGCACAAAAATGTATCTTTACAACACAGACAAATAGTAAATTGCCTAGAGGATAATGAAGCCTTTGTGTTGAGTCTTGCCTCCTAAGAGCAGCCTTGTGGGTGGATTGTGTTCTGCCTAAAGTAATTGCATGCAGGTGTTATGCCTAACACAGCACACAACAGTTGGATGGTCTCCTTTTGTTGGCTGCAAATTGAGCCCCTTCATGAGTCGGTGAGTAGGTGGTATGTTTTAAGCTTTTCAGAAGAGTCTGTTGTGTGAGGTGTCTTCCCATGTGATAGAACCCAGCCCTCCAGTCTGTCAAATTAGAGCTGTTGGTAATCTAAAGTGATTGCCATTATGTTCTTTTATAGAAAGGTTTGACTTCCGGAAGCTGAAAACTTGTTTGCTACTCGTTAGTAAGTGGCTGGTGGAATTGCTTACTTCTTTGAAGAGGCTGCTTGCTCTATCAGTGTTCTGGGCTTGTATCCTTGCAGTTAGAAAGCATGGCCAGAACAGAGGGTCACAGAAACAGATACAGTGGTACCTCTGGATACGAACGGGATCCGTTCCGGAGCCCCGTTCACATCTAGAAGCAAACGTAACCGGTGATGGCATGTCTGCGCACGCGTGCGTCGCTTTTCGCAGCTTCTGCGTGTGTGCGTGACATCATTTTGAGTGTATGCGCAAGCAGCAAAACCCGGAAGTAATGTGCTCCATTACTTCCAGGTTGCCACAGAGCACAACTCGAACGTGCTCAACCTGAAGCGCATTCAACCCGAGGTATGACTGTAGTGGGAAAGGTTCAAAATCATCACATTCAGACATCTTTAAAATATTATCTGGGTTCTCTTTCCTTTTTAAGGTGCTTACTCCTGAGCTGACAGACTTCCTTTTACTGCTCCCTAAGATTACATGGAGGGACGCGGGTGGCGCTGTGGGTAAAAGCCTCAGCGCCTAGGGCTTTCCGATTGAAAGGTCGGTCCCAGCGCCTGCCAACCTAGCAGTTCGAAAGCACCTCCGGGTGCAAGTAGATAAATAGGGGCCGCTTACTGGCGGGAAGGTAAACGGCGTTTCCGTGTGCTGCGCTGGCTCGCCAGATGCAGCTTTGTCACGCTGGCCACGTGACCCGGAAGTGTCTCCGGACAGCGCTGGCCCTCGGCCTCTTAAGTGAGATGGGCGCACAACCCTAGAGTCTGTCAAGACTGGCCCGTACTGGGCAGGGGTACCTTTACCGTTACCTTTAAGATTACATGGATTTTTTTCCCCAGCTGGAACTAGCCGGAACTCGTTTCCGGTACTTTTTAGGTAGGCGCCATTTCCATTCTAAGAGAACAAGGGAGGATTTTATGGTGAGTTCCTTCATCTCTTTTTCTAGAAAAATAGCACTGAATGGATGACATTAAATAATATCCTAAGCATGAATTTGACATGCAACTATCCAAACCTCTTGCTTTTGTTTGACCAAACCAAGCATAAAACAGAAGCAGAGCAAATTTTACTATATCTTAGTGTATTAACGAATACTTCAATAGCTGTATTTAATTAATGTTGTTAATTTTGCACTGAGCCTTTGGAATAGAGTGAGCTAAGGGACCTACTTAGTCTTGGTACACTGCCTTGGAGCCAGCAGATAGTATCAGGTCACTAATCCCTTTGGCAGAGAGTGCTGTGGACTTCATTGAAGTCATCATTTTATGGCGGAGTTTGGGAGGTGTTGCTGCGCTATCTTAACTTTCTAGCCTTGTTCAGACTTGTCAGCAGCACTTTCAAGGCCCTTGCACATCTCCACCCACACTTTAGCCTTTGACGTACCTGCTGTTGCTCTCCTAGGCCTTGCCCTTCTTCACACCTGTCGTGCTGCTAGAATATTATTTGTTAGTTCTCTTTGGAGACCATCTAACCCAGTGTATTTTTCTGGGCCTTTTTACTCATCCAGATTTTGCAGCTTCCCGCTCTTGTGGCCACCTGCTTGTGTGTCTGTCCTGCTGGATCACTGGAACGTCAATGAATTTTTTGGTAGTTGTTGTAGATAATGATGTGTTTGCATAATGACCCAGTGTGTGATTGTGTAAATCAAGTAGGACTTGAATGGCTTGTAAAGCACTTGGTCTTCAGCAGTAGGTGGGGTACCTTCAGCCAGTTTTGTTTTATTAGATTTTATATACACAGTTTGCTGAAGCAACCCCTCCTCTGCCCACCCCCAAACAGTTTTGTCTGAGAGCCCCAAGAAGCTTTGAAAAGCACAGATAAGATGCTGTTGCAGTGAAGCCTTAGAATCATAGAGTTGGAAGAGACCGCAAGGGCCATCGAGTCCAACCCCCTGCCAAGCAGGAAACACCATCAGAGCACTCCTGACATATGGTTGTCAAGCCTCTGCTTAAAGACCTCCAAAGAAGGAGACTCCACCACACTCCTTGGCAGCAAATTCCACTGTCGAACAGCTCTTACTGTCAGGAAGTTCTTCCTAATGTTTAGGTGGAATCTTGTAGTTTGGATCCATTGCTCCGTGTCCACTTCTCTGGAGCAGCAGAAAACAACCTTTCTCCCTCATCTATGTGACATCCTTTTATATATTTGAACATGGCTATCATATCACCCCTTAACCTCCTCTTCTCCAGGCTAAACATTCCCAGCTCCCTTAGCCGTTCCTCATAAGGCATCGTTTCCAGGCCTTTGACCATTTTGGTTGCCCTCCTCTGGACACGTGCCTTCCTGTTTTTCATCATAGAATCAAAATGGAATAAAAGGTGCTTCAATCCAACTTCTTGTCAACTAAAGATTGAATCACAGGGGTTTCCCCCACAATGCCCTTTCCAGTTTAAATTGCCAGTGTGTATATTCAGATATTTATGTTCCAGCCATATGTCCGCCTATAACCCAGTCCCTCCTGTGGAACAAGAGAGGGAGATGGCAAGGTTTTATTACACAGCTGCGGCAGCACACAGAATCCTCTTAAGCACATCCCCTGCATGTAGAAAACTCAGTCTAGATGTGCTACCTTCTCCCTGATGTACTTCTTTTCTACATGCAATGATGATCTGTAGCACTGATGTTGCTTTGTAGAATGTGGTTTACCCTCTATCTGTAGTGTGAAGTTGTATAACAGGCTAGGAAGGATACTACCCTGTGACTTTCTAAAAGGGAAGTTGGGGATGATATAAAATCAGGATTTCTGCCAGGCCAAACGAGGAACGCAGTGAAGTTATTAGTGTGGCACAATATGACCTGGCTGGTTTTTTACCCAGTGACTGTGGGAAAAGCTGGTGAAAGAACCAGCATTATAGCAGCAACTAGTTAAGCAGGAAGACAAAGCAGTGCCAGGGCTGCAGATCAATGCAGCCTGAGCCATGCAGGTGGACTCGGCAGCTTCCTAGGCAAGCTCAGTCCAAAGAGCATTTGTGATTTCCTGAAGTGGCGCATAAATATTGGTTCTTGTGGTGATCTGAAAATGGCTGGTTCCCTGTTGGAACCAATAGTGCGACTGAATGCTCTGTGATAACAGGATGACTGCCAGCTTAGGGTGGCAAAAATATCTGAGCCAGTCCCAGAGAGATGACAGTATCGAGAATCAAGAGCTACACTTGTGGTTCAGAGTTTATCTGTAGGGTCAGCAAAAGTCAGTGAGTAGAACAGGAGAGTGATTGGTTGAGGAAGGACATCAAAATAAGATTGCTAATTCAAGCCAAGGAGTCGCTAAAAGTGTGCTAAAAAATATGACCCTAAGGTTGCTGCTTCATTTACCAGTGAGACGTAACAAGTAATGTTAACATTGCCTTGGCTGTCCTTTCCATAGTTTCACAGTCAAATAAACCCTTTCACAGATAACATTTTTAAGCTCCAGCAAATTCTCCTGCAAACTGCTTGTGTTTTAGTGATTTGGTGTTTGTTTTTTTGTTCCCTCTTTACACAGGCATGCAAAACGAAGTACAGTCAACCTTGAGGATGTAAAGCTTTTAGCTAGAAGGAGCAAGTCCTTGGTGAGATGAACCTCTTGTTTTTTTGGCACGTTGTTCAGAAGTCTTGCAGTTTTTTCCTAAGGATGCCTTCAAACAAATTAACATTTGCTGCCGATGGAGAAACTGCTTTCCTCCGTTATTGTTCCATCCCAAATGTCACCCTTGAATGTCTGTCTTCTGCTTTTTTCCTCCCCCGCCCCCCCCTTGTCATGCTTCTCTGAAGTGTAGTGACACATGCTGGACTAAGGAGCAGCAGTCGTTGCAAGTGGTTCAAAACAGCCATGAAATGCAAGGTTGAAGTGTGGCATTTCTACACAAAGCTCAAATATATAATGACCGTCTACCGCAGCAGTGATTGTTGATACCTCAATCTTCCTAGTTTTTACTGCATTAATTTTGCAGCTGTAGAGGGAGAGAGAACCTTGGTCTTGATTGAAGCCCTGATATGTGTAACAAAGCTTTGTGATACCTTCTAGTTCTGCAAAAGTTTCCGTTTTGTAGCTCTTCTGTTTGAAGAGTGGTGACTTCCTGGTTAGCAACAGAATGTCCTGGGTGACTGAAATTTTCCTGGACCCTTGGACTGATACTAAATGTTAGCAGAGATGAATGGCTGCTGTCAAAAATAGCCCTGCTTCTCCTGGTAGCTCAGGGATGGGGAAACTGAGAATGATTTAACCCCCATTCATCAGCTGATGAGTGGAGGGTTATATCCTACTGCTTTGGTCATATGCACCATTTCCCTGTGGAGTATTGGTGGGTGTAGCTGACACAAAATTTAACCCCGCCTACCGGCTGATGCCCTCCACCCATTGGAATAATGTAAGCTGATTGACTTGTGGCTGTGGTTTTGAAAAATTGCTTGATGGGTCAACTTGGAATCCATGGCAGGCCAAGATTGGTTCATGGGCCAGAGGTTCATGTTGCAAGTTTCGCCCCCACTTGTAAGGGCAATCTCAAAGCTTTCATATTGTTGCACATTGCCAAAAGGAGATACAAAACTGCTGTTGTCAGGGGTAGCTATCTGTGTGTGTATGTTCCATAGCATCTAGTCCTGGCCAGGGTTTGTTTATGCATGAGAAGGGCTGTGTTTTGGATCTAGGTGTTCTCTGAGATATTTATCTCTTCCTTTGTAAAAAGAGGGAGAAAGAGACAGAGAAAGTAGAATTTCAGTTTCAAATGCTGTGTGTTTTTGCTAGCCTTAAGGTAATCTAGGCAATCCTTTCCACCCTTCTGCGCAATATGCAGCTACAAAGAAAAGGCTGAGGGGGTGCAAAGGGTGCAGCTGATTTGTGTGTCCTTGAACTAACAGCTGCAGTACGGCTTAATTGGGCATATAACGTCTTATCAGGAAGAGCAAGACAGTTGTGCCCCTCTACACTCTTAGATCACAGCTGTGCTAGTTAATACCCCCTTGTTTATACTTGGTTGCTATTAGTGTTGTTCTAATTGGTGTGTGTGAGAGAGGGGAGAACAGTCCTGTATAAGCAAAAGATCCAGAAAAAGATTCCCTACTCTTGATCTAACTTAATATAGTCTACTTTGACTTGTGGCAACAGCACTCCAGGGTCTTGGACAGAAGTCTCCTATTTGCTACCTGACTGCTCAGCTGGAGTTATTGGGGACTGAACATGCAGCCTTCTGCATGAAAAGCATGTGCTCTTTCACCAACCTGTGGTGAGGAATGCTCTCACTAGTTGATACTTTGCCCCATAGGTGAGAATAAAAACTATTTCTTTCTAGATGAAATACGTCACTGAGAAGAGTGACGAAATTGCTTTGAATAGCCTGGAAGAAAAAGAGAAAAGGAAAAAGAAATCGGGCTCTCGGAAAGGGAGAAGAGCCTCTGATGAACAGGAGGAACATGTGGTGGCTGAAAGTGATGATTCCAATATGGCATAATTTTCTCTTATGAAGACTACATCATTTTCAGCAGGGAGTAATGAGATCCTGGGACTGCCTTAGGATCTTCAGTTGCTGCTTGCCCTTGGGCAGAAAGGACTCTTGTGGTTTTCATTAGTAAGTAAGCAAGCACAATGCAGTTGGTATGCCAGTTCCATTTCTTACAGCAGACATGAAAAATGGATGCTTTGAACATTTGGGAAAGAGAGATTTTAAGCAAATGGAAAGCAGTGAGAAGTCTTTTCTATTTCACTTTACTTAAACACATAATGCATTGTATAAAGGCCATAGGTCATAACGTATTAAATGTAATTAAATGTGAACAACTGCCTTTTTTTTTATCAGTCCCTGTCTTCAAAGTGGCCAAGCATTTGCAGAAGAATTGCTCCCTTTCCTTTCCTTGGCATCACCCTGCAAGATATATTTTTTTTTAACTTCCAAATTTTGGGACACATTAAGAGTCGTATTGCATCACACCAAAGGTCCACCCAGTCCAGCATCCTGCTTCTGATGGTGGTCTACCAGATGTCTCCAGGAAACCCTCATGCATGAGGGCAGTAGCCCTCTCCAGCTGCCACCCCCACCCCCCTGCAATTGTTATTGATTGGCATGTTGCCTTTGAATCTGGAGGTCTGCATATGGCTGCCGGAGGTTAGACCTCCTACTTCTCCAAAGCAAAGATGGCTCTTTGCAGAGCATACATGAACAGAATAAGCTTCGAGATCCTTCTGGCTATACACTTTCATTGTTTAACAAATATATAGATACCAATTTGTGACAGGATCGATAATAAGAATCAGTAAAAGTCCATAGCTGGCTATTATAAAAAACCCATTCCCATTTCTCTAACCATTTCCCCACATTCTCGATGGCAGGCAGGCACACTTTAAGTGTCAGTTCATAAGTGAAATCTTTTTCCTGTTTTCAGCTCCAACCAACTTTGTCTCTCTCACTGACTCCCTTCATTATCAAAGAAATACTCTCATTTTTGGGGCCTATGCTAGATGAAAGTCCTAATACCAATGTGCCTTGAACCCTTCATGTGAAGTTTCCAGGGGAGCCGTTCTCTTGACAAACTTGCATACTGCCTGCAATATGGTTCCAAAGTTCACAATAAGATCCCAAGTTGCCCATCTGCTTTCCCCCTGCATGGGTTGGAGATATAATGATCAAACCAGCCATTTCAGCTCAGGCCTGTGGCATGGCCATCTTGACTAGTAGCCGTTGATAGGCATGCCCTCCTTTCATGTGTCTGTCGATGCCTCTTTTGAAACTTAAGCTACTCACCACTTCTTGTGATAGTGACATTCATTAATTAATTACCAGTTGTGTGAAGAAGCATTTTCTTTAGACTGCCCTGAACCTACTGCCAGTCAATCTTAGTGTCACCCATTTAGTATTATAAGAGAAGGAAGAAGGACCATGTATAATTTTATAGACATCTCTCACGTTTCCACTTGACAGCCTTGCCTCCTAGCTTCTACCAACAAATATCTTTGTGAATCCCACCTGCTCCTTCGGGAATAAAGGTAGGATATAAATCCAATAAAGAAATAGTGAAATAAAATAAATAAAGGGAGCTTGAAGTTGAGATTCCCCACACCTTTGTCCAGAATCCATTTCCTAGTTCTGCCCTGAACTGCTTTGCTAGTAACATAGTAAAGGAGTTGGTTCCCTCCCCTTATTGATTTTGGATTGATTTAACATTTGTGTTTCACTTTTCCACAATGAGGTTGAGCTCAAAGTGGCACACAATTATCACAAAAGCTTTAAAAATGAGCAAATATTACAAGCACTATAATATCAGAAGCACAACAACATAAATAGGGCAAAAAACAACAACCCCAAAATAATTCCTCAAACAGTACAATTCAGTGCAAACTCCTTGTGGTTCCAAATATCAGAAATGGCTGCTGAGCACTAGCCCTGTGCCTTCCCTCTGGAAAGTGGCTTTTTCATTGAGTACAGCAGCAGCATACTCCCAAGCAACAATAGCTCCTCGTAGCTTTTAGACTCTGCTGCTTTCTTTTCACTCTTAAGAAATTTGATAAAATCTAATTTTTTGGAGGGATGGGGAAACAGATTCCATAGAAGATCCAGATTGTCTATGATGCTGTTTTTCCATGTGGGATATTTAAGATAATTCCTTTCCACAGTCTTTGGAGGAATGGGCTCACTCTTCACAGGGGCATGGGCCCAAGGCAAGGACCCTGACTGATTGTGCTAAAGGCTCACACCTCTGACAAGGCAGCTTTTAAAGTTACCTGGAGGGGAGGAGAATAGGCAGTCCCTATAAGCTTAACAGCCTCCAATTAAATTGCCCCTTAATGCCGTTGAATTGCTCCTTGGGATCCTGTTATGCAGTCTGGAGATTTTAAGCATCACTCCCAAACTTAGTTCTGCTGGTGTTGGAGATGTATTCATAGAAGTGAAGTTTCTGTTCTTTCCAAGTATATCCTGAGGCTGCTGCAGCAGATTTCTCAATTATTCTCAGAAGGCATTTCTCCCTCCACTAAACGCACCATCGTGAGTCATTTGTTGCTAAATCACCCTATTTTTGTGCTCAAAGTGGCCTAATCATTATGGGAATAATGGCAAGGAAATGAGGTTTGGTTGGGTTGTTGTTGTTTTTTTAGCAAGTGAAAAATGCATATGTGGCTTAAATTAACAGTAAATGTACTCTAATGGGATTGGCACCCAGAGGCTCTAATTAAGGGTTAAAATCAAACAAGACGCACAATTTTGGGACTTAATTGCTCCCTGGTTCGTGCGTCATTGCTTGTGTTTGGAAGGAGATGGGAGGGGGAAGGGGTAGTGGTGGTTGCGAGGAGGAGGGGGTTCTTTGAATAAAAAACATTTAAGTGTGCGCCCCCTCCCCTAAAAAGGGGGGGAGAAAGGTACAGAATATAACTTGCAAGCAAGTAGCTCCTGGCAGAACTGAACCAGATGGCACTCCTTGCGCACCTCATGCGCTGCCTGTTTCTGCTGGTGGTGATCTACTCCTGTCCCGCACCCGCTACACTTCCTGTTCCAGAAGGACTTGCGTGGAAAGACAGCAAGGTAAGCTGAGAATTAGGAGTCAACTGATATACAACATAGCCAGGAATTACTTTGCCTTCCATCCATTACGTGAGCAAGCTTTAATCATAGAATAATCAATGAAAGCTTGACAGAGCAATCCTGTAAATGGCTACTCAGAAGCAGGTCCTATTGAGTTCAGTGAGGCTTGCTCCCATGTAAGAAGGTATTGCAGTTTAATTGGCAGGGAAGGGAGACAGATTTTAATTTTTGGCGTGGCTTTGGGAGGGGGGTATTGGGTGATTTTGTTTTATTTATTTTTCTGTTCTGTGACTTGGGAAAAGAGTACAGTATTTGAACTGGTCTTTCCTCTTAGCTTTGGTTTTATTAAAAGTACAACCTGTGTCTGTTTACTCTGAAGCTGTACATGGCTGGCACACAGTTTAAAGAACATGGTACGTTGCAGAATGAAATACTGCATTTTTCCGTGTATAAGACGCCCTATTTTGGGGGGCTCCAAATTAAGAAAACACCCCTCAGCACTACCCGTGTATAAGACGAGCCTCAATTTTAAACCTAATTTTTTGTTTTAAAAAACCTAGTCTTATACATGGGAAAATACGGTAGGTCTTTGCTCCCAAGGAATCTACAGTCCAAAACAGACACTGCAAAGCAGCACAGAGAGGGAATATAAATTGATTGGAGAATTTAGGTACCATTTAAATCAGTAGATAGCCTGAGTTTGTATTATCCCAAATCACTGTACACTTCAAAACCACCCATTTACTTGGAAGGAACCCCAACTGAAATCAGTAGGTCTTCAGAGAAAGTGGTGTGTGGGACTACAGTTCTCTTACAGAACTAAAGCCCCAGCTTCAGTTTGTAGGAAATGCAATGGCATTAAGCCATACAGAATGGAATTGTAGAGTTGGAAGGGACCCTGAGGGTCATCTAGCTCAACCCTCTGCAATGCAGGAATCTCAACTAAAGTATCCATGACAGATGGCAATCCAACCTCTGCTTTAAAATCTCCAAGGAAGGACTCGAGTAAACCCCTCTGATTGTAGGAACCTGTTTACCTTTTTACTGTGCAGTATAAATGTGTCTTCAGGGTTGCGATCTGGGACATTGTACAATGAAACCTCTATACAGATCTCTGTTTCCAGTACTTTTTAACAAAATAAAAATAGAGCTTCCAAACATTTGGTTTTAACAAGATTACTGACAGTGTTGTGGAAACACAAAAGTTGTATCCAATGCTAGTCCTACGAAGAGCAGACCCACTAACTTGGGTTCATTAATTTTAGTGCGCCTACTCTGAGCAGGACTTGCTTGAATAAAAGCCATGTGTGAGAATTGCTAAAAACTCAAAGAACGCAGACGTGTAAAATTTTTACTGTGCTTACTGATGGGAAAGAACGAAGCCCATTGAGAGCAGAGCTGAGCTGGCTGAGGTATTATTGATGAACTCTCCCTCACATCTCCATTGTATATGTCTCGGCTTTAAATAATACAGAAAAGAAAATCTGAAGCCCCCCATTTATCAATATAATTGAATGCTGCTATGGGGTTTTCAAAATGGTCATTAAAGAAGCAGTTTTAAGAGTTTTCAACTCTTGAGTGCTTGATTTACTATACACTCTCTTGAAAAAGATCCAAGAAACAGTTCATAAAATTGATCATTAAAAAGATATTTTTCATCCAAATTATTGGATGAGCTACAACGTGGCAGCCTGATAGTTTATTAGCTGATCGCCTTTGTCGTTATTTTTAACGAGAGCTTTATGAATGAAGTAGAAGACCAAAGTGGAATTATCCTTAAAAGGAAGCACACAAAAAATTCCTTTTAGAAATTTTATTTTGTTTGCAATTTCACTGAAGCCTTGGAAAATTAAGACGTAAAAGGAGTTCTCCCCCCTTCCAGTTGTGAGGCAGAAAAAGAAGACATCCAGTCAACTGGATATAAATCAGTATAGGACATCATCACTCATCTCTGTCACTTCTGCTCTTCTTGAAGAAGACAAATGCCTAGTTTCTTTATTTAATATATTTATATACTGCTTACTACTTATGACTGTTTCTAAGCAGTTTACAGAATAACAAAGGCAATGTGTATCTAACCAACAATGAAACTCAGAAAATACAACAGTACAATAAATGAAATCCTCGCCCCAATACACATTTTGAAACATCTTTAGGGTGAAGGATACCTTCCCTCTTCAACCGCCCCCTTGCCATGGCATATCCTGACTCACAAAATACAACACTCAGGTAGGTAAAGAGCCCACATGAAAATGGGACAAGGAGGCTCAGTGGCAGAGTGCATGCTTTGTGTGAGCTAGGTCTTTGTGTGGTCCAGTCTCCAGCAGGTCTAGGAAAGATCTCTACATGAGACCTTGGAGAACTGGTCAGAGGAAATTCCACAGAGCTAGATGGATCCAGTGGCCTGTCTCAATAGAATGCAGCTTCCCTTGTTCTTACGGATTTAATCTAGCACTCATTCAACTAAATCATGTGTGGAGAGCCTTTGTCCCTCCAGTTGTTGAAATACAACTCCCATCACCCATGGCCATACTTGTTAGAACTGATGGGAGCTGTAGTTCAGCAACATCTGGAGGGCCAAAGGCTCCGCAGACCTGAGACATATACGATATCTTTATTGCCATTGTCCCATACAGAACAATGAAATTGAATATATTCTGCATTTTAAACTGAATTCATTTCAGCTGTGTTAATCTTGCCCAAAGCGGTTGATGCTGTGTGTGTGTTTGTATAACCATTCAATTTGTGCTTCTCCCAGCTATTCCTGCCGTTCTGCATTTCTGCAATAATGCCTAATACACCTCTGCTTCATTTGCAAGTATTCGCAGGCACAGACAGACATAAAAAGAAGTGAGCTGCTTGCTTTCCTTTCTGGCCTCGCCGACTGGGTATCTCGTACGAATGAGGCGCCACTATCAAGGCAGGAAAAGGCTGGGCTCAGCTCTCGGGAAGACAGAGCCCCTCATCCTCAGCCCCCAGCCCGGGAAAAGGCACCCTGTAAGAACTTCTTCTGGAAGACTTTCTCTTCCTGCTAACGAAAATTACTTCTTGGGATGTTGCCCTAGCACCAGTGGACTCGAGATGGCTATGATCGGTGACTTCTCTCTTTGAGCAGCAAGTGCTGCTATGTAATTTAAAATTTCTCCTTTCCCTTTTGTTGATATTAGATGTGTGCATAGAGAACCAAATCAGTATGCTCATAACTCCCAACTCGTGTGCAGATGTGTTTGTAGGGCATTTAACTGATGTTCCCCATCTCATTCAGACTGTGAAATAAAGCACACTCCATGTATATTTGCCTGTAAATAACTTCTACACATTTCCAACCAATTACTAGGAGTGCTAGTGCACCATGTCAAAAGAGAGATGTATGCTCCTTGCTGTTATAATTGTGTTGTGGATGTGTTTGGGCAGCCTATAGCACTGGAGAGTTAAGAGGGACATGTACCATTAAAAAAACAACAACCCAAGAATTGTTCTGTTAATTACATTTTTTATCCCACTTTTCCTCTAAGTTGAGAGTCTTAGAAACCTCAGCCCTGTGTTGTTTTTCTGGGCTTCTGCCGAATCACAGTATAAATGCAGTTCTACCTATATTTCTTTGACTCCATTAAAAATGCAGATGACTGCATTGTACTCTTACGTGTACATCATACCCCAACAACAGATGGTTAGGACAGAGTTAAATGCATTTACTTCAAAAGAAGCCCTGTGGCTCTCCACTTCTCACAAGTGTGTTTAAGAGCACAGCCTTGGTTTCTCGGAACTTTTTGTTCATTTAAAATTGGAGAATGGAAACCAGATCCTGAATTGTTTTTGTTAAGGAAATTTAAACACACACACAAATAGCAACCAGGCTAGTCACTGGTATAGTGAAGTGTTTTCTGCCAAGCTGCATAACCTTGAATTGACGTGCCGGTCTTTGTGGGAGAGAAGGAATGAGCAACACACACACATACATATTGGGGGAAAGCTTCAGCTGTTCCTCACAGATTCTCACCGGCACACTAAAGAGTGTTGTCCCAACTTGTCTTTCCTCTGCTGTTTGCTAGTGCTAAGCTTGTCTCCTAGTACAAATAAGCCTTTAGATTCTGAAATAAAACTTTGCTGTGTGCATACGTAACCTTTGTGCTGTATTCTATCCAGGGAGAGCGTGGACATGAGATTACATGTGCCTCTTTCCTTAGCAACATTTCATGAAGTGGCTCTGGCTCAGTTTGTAAACTTGACCTGGACAATTTTTTCTTCTGTATGTGAATTGGACAGACACTGGTACTAACTGCCCTTCCTCTACCACCTCCCCACTGATCAGATTCTCTTGTTGCGGCAAAGCTGAAGAAAGTCTGCATATTTGGGGGTTCTTTTAAATCGTGGCTGGGGAAAATCTGGGCTCTTCCATATGTTGCTGGACTCCAAATCCAGCTTGACCAATGGTCAGGGCTGATGGGAGTTCAAAGAATTATACAATTATGGAGTTGGAAGAAGTCCAATGCAGGATTTTTAGCTGAAGCATACATGACAGGTGGCTCTTAAAGGGCTGAGAGCCTGGGGAGCTGTTGCCACTCAGAAATAAACAAGAATGGGCTAACGGTCTGATTTGTACAAGTCAGCTTCCCATCTGCATGATTGTATTTCACCATTAAAACCCCAAGGCCATTTCAGGAATGTATGTCATGCACTGTTTTTGAGAAAACTGTTCTGCTGTGTTAGAGGGGGAAAAACATACATGAGAACTGTATAGCAGTTTCAGAAGTTATCTGTTGCTTCTTTGTAGGGGGCTGACCCATATACTAAGCAATTGGGATTTGTATGCAAAGACATACATACCTAGGCTTAAAAAACCAGTAGCACAGACAGCAGGCAGAAACATATATAATAATACAAAAGTTTTAATACTAGGCAAATGTAGGGTTAAATAGGGTTTTTGTTTTTTAGAAAAACAAACCACTAACTAGTCGAATTTATTGCTAATAGGAGTGGTGACTATCCCATGATACTTTATGCAGGTTATAGTCTCAGCTGGAATGCCCCAGAAAGTCAGATTATTGTTTTCTTAATATCATCCTCATAAACAGACGGAGTCTCATAGAAACGGCACAGGCACTGAGGCAAGAGAAGGAGAGCTACCAGTTGGGGACCACTTTGCAAGCGTGGCTGTGGAATACAAGATGTTTGGCTGCATTCTACTACAGCATGCAACGTGCCACTAAAATGCACGTTTTGCGTATATTTGTAATGGAGTGTGATGTTCTAGCAGGAAGGAAACACTGAAAAGCAGGAAGGTAAGGCAAAAGGTGATCAGGCACAAAAAAACAGGACCCATAAACTCTAGGCATTGGGCCAGTGCCAAAGCCAGAAATTAATCATGGTGGCAACTTAACAGCACCACCTGTAAGCATAAAGGAGATAGGTGTTTTTTAAAAAAGTTTTTTCCTCGCTGCATACTTAAACAAATATATATCACAATATTTTAAGGATTCCAGCAGGCCCTCATAGCATGTGTGCGACATAATCGCACCTCCCCCCCTAATTTGGCAGTTGGTATACTGCAGTGCTTTGTAGAAATGCAAAGACTTTTTCTCCACGCAGAATGATGCAGAGTTCAGTGAACAATGTCCTGGTTAGAATTTCTGTGCTCACATGGTGTTCAGTTTGTAGAGGCACAGAAAACTCATCGATGTGTCCAAACCTGGACTCCCAATGCCTCCTTATTTCTTGCGTTTGGAACTCAACCAGTCCCCCCATGGCAACTTTTTCTTGCCCTTGGACATGCTCCTCAAGGAGTTTAGGGCGTGAACCTGCTGTAGGCGCCTTGAAAGTTCCTCCCCACAGGCTTGCTGCAAGGCCTCTGTCTTCGGCTTGTCCCAGTTCAGGGTCAGAGCAAGAGCTTCTGGGTTTGCTTTGTAAACCAGCTGCAACAGAGAAAGGAAAGAAGAATCTACCATTCAGGACCAAGCTGTGTAAGATATGTCAGATTCATGACTGGCTCTCTCTTGATGCCACATGGCTTGCTGGCAGGGGACATGATTTACATGCATACGGTTTAATCCTTGGACATTTCTAGTCTCAGAGGTTCGCAGAACATAATGAGAGAGGACCTTGCCAGACACCAGCAGTCTAGATTGATAGATGGTTTGAACTGGTGCAAGGAAGCTTTTTCTGTTCTATTTTTAATTTTTAATTTAATTCACAGAGGAGGTAGTTTTTAAAAGGGGAGGGTGCTATTTAAGACTTTGTATACTATCCTTCATGGTAAGATTGCAGGACAGAGTGGTATAAAAAAACACGATATAAACACATTAAACAAAAACAACACTGGGAACTACAAGTTGTTTTTGTTTCAAAGCAACAAGGAGATCAATGCCTAAAAGCTTTAAACTTAAAAACATTTTAAGCCGAAGAGAAGGACAAACATCTTTATGTGGTGCTGACTGGAAAATCCAGTTTAAACAAAAACGGGAAGAGTGGCAGATTCAGCTCCAAATAGCTTAGGGCCTCAGAGAAGGTCGAATTTGGAACCTTGGAACACAAATGGACTAGAGGGAGAGAGTGATGTTAGCCCAATTCTGGCTGTGTGTTGTTCACCCGAACCCACCCTCCTTTAGAATAAATATTGACTGCATTAGTTCCCAAATGCTTTATCCTGCCCTTTCTCTTTCCATGGAGATTTATTCAATTTGGAATCCAGGCACAACAAAGGGAAAGAACTCTGTGTGGACTCACCTCTAAGTCCTGACTTGCCAGGCCAAGTTCTGGGGCAGACTTCTCTTTAAGTGTGGTCCGAACATGGCTGCTGAGTGGAACCCCGTTACCAGCACCTCTGCTGCTGCTGCTCCCAGCGTCAACCACGTCTGTTTCGTCCATGGCAGTTTCCTCTGATCCTGGCTCTAGGTAATGATGATTAAAATAATTCATAAAGGTAAAGGGACCATCATATTGCCCCTCTTTCTTCACTCTGGCATGGTTTGTTGAGAAACGAGCCTCAGCCAACAGCCTCATTACCTTCTGCTTTGGGTACAATGTGGTCCTCGTTTTTCAACGCTTGCAGGTAGAGTTCCAGAAGCTGCCGGGATTGCCGTTCCTCTTCCCGCCTGTCCAGCACCTGCTGAAGGGTGTCTTGCAGAGTCTGGATTTTGGGCTGGTTCTCAGAAAGCTCTTGGGCCAGGTCAGAGCATGGCACATCGATGAGCACCTAGAATAAGACAAGGTCCATCCTCTTACAGCAAAGGTGAGGGATACTCGGTCCCCCCACCCTGTTGCCAAAGGCACATGGCCCTTCCTTTACCTGGAGGTCTTCCTCTGACATCAAGATGATGGTGGAGAGGTCGTCCTTCAGTTGTCTGGCCAGTTGCCTCCACTTCTCTCCACCACCACCACCGTCCACTCTGTCAACGTCGGCGACGTCTTCCTTGAGCCAAGCTGTGCCCCCATCTGAAAAAGAGACACAGTTATAAGTGCAAAGGTAAAGCTTATTAAGCAGGTTTATGCCAAAATTCACAAAGTAATCAGCTTGTTCGCATAACACTGTATAGTGATGCCGTGCAAATGTGGCGACTCCTGGAGAGGAACTTGCAGCCACTGTTCTCCTCCCTGGTCCTTTTTACTGCCACACTGAGCTAAGCCTAAGTTAAAGGTAAAGGGACCCCTGACCATTAGGTCCAGTCGTGGCCGACTCTGGGGTTGCGGTGCTCATCTCGCTTTATTGGCCGAGGGAGCCGGCGTACAGCTTCCGGGTCATGTGGCCAGCATGACTAAGCCACTTCCGGCGAACCAGAGCAGCGCACGGAAACGCCGTTTACCTTCCCGCCGGAGCAGTACCTATTTATCTACTTGCACTTTGATGTGCTTTCGAACTGCTGGGTTGACAGGAGCAGGGACCCAGCAACAGGAGCTCACCCCATCGTGGGGATTTGAACTGCTGACCTTCCAATCGGCAAGTCCTAGGCTCTGTGGTTTAACCAGTGGCCCACCTAGTCCAGCATTATCCCTGGCCAACCAGATGCCTGTGGGAAACCCACAAGCAGGACTTGAGCACAAGAACACTCTCCCCTCCTGTGGCTTCCTGCAACTGTTATACAGAAATATTTCTGCCTCCAACTGCGGAGGGCACAGCATAAACATCGTGCCTAGTAGCAACTTTGCCCTCTGTGAATTTGTTCAATCCTTTTTTAATGCCATCCTAGTGGCATCACTGCCTCCTGTGTCAATGAGTCCCATAGGTTAACTGTGCTGCATGGAGAAGTACCGTATTTTTCGCTCTATAGAACGCACCTTTTCCCTTCTAAAAAGTAAGAGAAAATGTGTGTGCGTCTTATGGAGCAAATGCAGGCTGCGCGGCTAAGCCCAAAGGCAGAACAGGGAGACGGAGCACTGTGCAGCGCTCCGTCTCGCTGTTCTGGCTTGGGGATGGCTGCACAAAGCCTCCGCAGGGCAGTGGGGTGCCTTCACCCCGCTGCTCTGCAGAGGCTTCAAAGGCTGTCCCTGAAGCCAGAACAGCAAGAAGCTATCCCAGAAGCCAGATCACTCTTGCTGTTTTGGTTTCTGGGGTTCAGAATTTTTTTCTTCTTTCCTCCCCCCGCAAACTAGGTGCGTCTTATCGTCCAGTGTGTCCTATAGAGCAAAAACTATGGTACTTTCTTTTATCTGTCCTGAATCTTCCAGCGCTCAGCTTCATTGGATGTTCAATAATAATAATAATAATTTATTATTTATACCCCGCCCATTTGGCTGAGTCTCCCCAGCCACTCTGGGCGGCTCCCAATCAAATGTTAAAAACAGTACAGCATCAAGAGCTCTAGTGCTAAGAGCATGGAACAGGAGTGGGAAACTGGTGCCCCTCTAGATATTGCTGGATTACAAGTCCCATCAGCCTCAGCCAGCTTGGCCACGGGTCAGGGATGATGGGAGCTGTGGTCCAGCAACATCGGGAAGGTACCATGTTGGCTATCCCTGCTCTAGGCAAATTAATGCCTTATATGGCAGGTGTCAAATGTGCACCAAAAGCATGTGATGGTCTGCAAGTGCAACAATAAGGTAAGGCAACGACTGCTTTGTGGGGGGGTTGTGCTCCAGACCCCCATGCATAAACCCGCTCCGCCTCCACCCACAACACCTTTTCCAGCCACTTCTGGGGTGCAACGATGTGCACAATTGCGGTCGTGTGTCAATTGGGCGCATGCAAATTGGTCGTTACCTGTTCTAAAAAGTTGAAGAACCTAAAGGGGGTGGTGGCAGCAACAAAGGTGCTTCTTGCCCAGGGCCTCATTTGCCCCTACACACAGCATCCATATCCTACAGAGGTTCAACTCTTCCACTTACCTATGCTGCTGGTGGACCACTTCTCGCCCTTTGCCAGTGCCACAAACTTGGTGTTCGGCGGCAGACACA